>NC_083723.1:26903726-28103726 GCF_028564815.1 Eubalaena glacialis | reverse complement strand
TTTGGGACCCATGGCTTGGGTACCACGCAGTATTACTTTAAAGGGTCTGCGTTTGCTCACCCAACCTCACCAATCCTCTCAGCCCCAAGAGTGTCCAGCCTTATGTCTCATCCAGCTGTGGGTCTAGATATGGTCAATCCAGGTTGCATCAGAGCCCCTGAACGGATTTTGTAAGAATTTCTCTCTCTTTCACTGTCTTTGTTTTATGGGTTTTTTTTTTAAGTAATCTATTTTTATAATGGGGTTTAGCTGCTTTTCCCTGCTGTGTTTATGCCGCTTTACACCCTCTTGATTCACTTCCAGAGAGATATCAATACATAGGTTTTAAGACTCTTCCTAGTCAGATATATTCTTGGGCGGTGAATAGGGGGTGTTGAGTCCAGTTCACTGAGCAAGGAGTAGGTCTTGTCTATTACATATTTGGCTTGTGGAACGGTATCTGAGCTAATTTCAAACCATTGTTTTATGCATCGCCCCACCTCACCTTTCCCGTTAAGCAGCCATAGTGTGTTTTCTAAATGTGTGACTCTGTTCTGTTTTGGAATTCAGTTCAGGTGTAGCGATGTTGACATTCCCTCTATAAGTGATATCTTAGGATAAGTGTCCTTTTCTGTGTGACTTACTTCACTTAGAGTCATCGTCCCTAAATCCACTCATCATGCTGCTACTAGCCTTATGACACTGAATTCATGGCTGAGTGATATTCCATTGTGCATAAGTACCACAACTTCTTTATCCATTTTTCTCTTTCCTGGGATATTTCAGGTGTACCGAAGTGGAGGTTCTTGGAAACAGAGCAGCCCTAAACTTTGGGGTGCCTGTGTCGTGTTGATTTTTAGGTTTCCCGATTTCTACGCCCATGAGTGGAAGTGCCCTATGCTCTCTCAGCTGTGTCTATTCCATGTTCCAGGACGCAGCGTACACTTCTCCAGAGTGGCTGTTGGCAATTTCCATCCCGCCCATCAGCGTAGCAAGGCTCCCATGTCTCCATGGCCTGTCCTGCATTTCTGGTTTTTACACTTTTTTCAGCATGGCCATTTTGACCGCTGGCAAGCGAGACTTCTTTATAGCACCGATTTGCATTTCCGGCTTGCTTGGTTGGCCAAAAAGGGCGTATGCGTTTTTTCCTGAATATATTCAGGAAAAAACGCATACGCCCTTTCTGGACAAGGGCCTCATTGTCAACGCTTTGCCGCTTTTCATGTGCTTTCAAGGCGAGTCGAATCTACCTCCTGAAATCTGTTTCCTGCACTTCTGCCTTGCTCTCGAATCCTCTTCGTTGCCTTCCCTCAATATATTTGTGGACGAGAGTCATCATTTATTACTCTGCAGGTTTGTGAATTGCAGTGCCCCTGAGCTCCTTCTGTCAACTCGCTTTTTTGGGAGCTGGCCGCAAAAGCGCAGGATTGCTTCAGGCCCTATTCTGGTTCCAGGGGGCAGGCTGAGCCTGTGGTTCATTCTTCTTCCTGATGGGAAAATAGAGTGACCTGTGCCTGTCCCAACACCTAGAGCTAGTCTCTCATTGGTTCCCCCTCTTCCCGTTCATCCTCAGGACAAATTGCGACCTGTACGAAACAGGAGGTCAACGGTGCTGATTCTCCAAGTAGGGAGATTGTTAGTGAAGCGGCTGGAATGGCGAACCCGAGCACAAGGAGAGGAGAAATGAGGTGCGTTTTAGAAACCTTTCCCGATCACACGGTGTACCATCTTCTGGGTTTCCCAGGCATGTTTTCGATGTAGGAAGATGCCCTTGAACCTGGAGATTTGGGACCCATGGCTTGGGTACCACGCAGTATTACTTTAAAGGGTCTGCGTTTGCTCACCCAACCTCACCAATCCTCTCAGCCCCAAGAGTGTCCAGCCTTATGTCTCATCCAGCTGTGGGTCTAGATATGGTCAATCCAGGTTGCATCAGAGCCCCTGAACGGATTTTGTAAGAATTTCTCTCTCTTTCACTGTCTTTGTTTTATGGGTTTTTTTTTTAAGTAATCTATTTTTATAATGGGGTTTAGCTGCTTTTCCCTACTGTGTTTATGCCGCTTTACACCCTCTTGATTCACTTCCAGAGAGATATCAATACATAGGTTTTAAGACTCTTCCTAGTCAGATATATTCTTGGGCGGTGAATAGGGGGTGTTGAGTCCAGTTCACTGAGCAGGGAGTAGGTCTTGTCTATTACATATTTGGCTTGTGGAACGGTATCTGAGCTAATTTCAAACCCTTGTTTTATGCATCGCCCCACCTCACCTTTCCCGTTAAGCAGCCATAGTGTGTTTTCTAAATGTGTGACTCTGTTCTGTTTTGGAATTCAGTTCAGGTGTAGCGATGTTGACATTCCCTCTATAAGTGATATCTTAGGATAAGTGTCCTTTTCTGTGTGACTTACTTCACTTAGAGTCATCGTCCCTAAATCCACTCATCATGCTGCTACTAGCCTTATGACACTGATTTCATGGCTGAGTGATATTCCATTGTGCATAAGTACCACAACTTCCTTATCGATTTTTCTCTTTCCTGGGATATTTAAGGTGTACCGAAGTGGAGGTTCTTGGAAACAGAGCAGCCCTAAACTTTGGGGTGCCTGTGTCGTGTTGATTTTTAGGTTTCCCGATTTCTACGCCCATGAGTGGAAGTGCCCTATGCTCTCTCAGCTGTGTCTATTCCATGTTTCAGGACGCAGCGTACACTTCTCCAGAGTGGCTGTTGGCAATTTCCATCCCGCCCATCAGCGTAGCAAGGCTCCCGTGTCTCCATGGACTGTCCTGCATTTCTGGTTTTTACACTTTTTTCAGCATCGCCATTTTGACCGCTGGCAAGCGAGACTTCTTTATAGCACCGATTTGCATTTCCGGCTTGCTTGGTTGGCCAAAAAGGGCGTATGCGTTTTTTCCTGAATATATTCAGGAAAAAACGCATACGCCCTTTCTGGACAAGGGCATCATTGTCAACGCTTTGCCGCTTTTCATGTGCTTTCAAGGCGAGTCGAATCTACCTCCGGAAATCTGTTTCCTGCAATTCTGCCTTGCTTTCGAATCCTCTTCGTTGCCTTCCCTCAAAATATTTGTGGACGAGAGTCATCATTTATAACTCTGTAGGTTTGTGAATTGCAGTGCCCCTGAGCTCCATTTGTCAACTCGCTTTTTTGGGAGCTGGCCGCAAAAGCGCAGGATTGCTTCAGGCCCTATTCTGGTTCCGGGGGACAGGCTGAGCCTGTGGTTCATTCTTCTTCCTGATGGGAAAATAGAGTGACCTTTGCCTGTCCCAACACCTAGAGCTAGTCTCTCATTGGTTCCCCCTCTTCCCGTTCATCCTCAGGAGAAATTGCGACCTGTACGAAACAGGAGGTCAACGGTGCTGATTCTCCAAGTAGGGAGATTGTTAGTGAAGCGGCTGGAATGGCGAACCCGAGCACAAGGAGAGGAGAAATGAGGTGCGTTTTAGAAACCTTTCGCGATCACACGGTGTAACATCTTCGGGGTTTCCCAGGCATGTTTTCGATGTAGGAAGATGCCCTTGAACCTGGAGATTTGGGACCCATGGCATGGGTACCACGCAGTATTACTTTAAAGGGTCGGCGTTTGCTCACCCAACCTCACCAATCCTCTCAGCCCCAAGAGTGTCCAGCCTTATGTCTCATCCAGCTGTGGGTCTAGATATGGTCAATCCAGGTTGCATCAGAGCCCCTGAACGGATTTTGTAAGAATTTCTCTCTCTTTCACTGTCTTTGTTTTATGGGGTTTTTTTTTAAGTAATCTATTTTTATAATGGGGTTTAGCTGCTTTTCCCTGCTGTGTTTATGCCGCTTTACACCCTCTTGATTCACTTCCAGAGAGATATCAATACATAGGTTTTAAGACTCTTCCTAGTCAGATATATTCTTGGGCGGTGAATAGGGGGTGTTGAGTCCAGTTCACTGAGCAGGGAGTAGGTCTTGTCTATTACATATTTGGCTTGTGGAACGGTATCTGAGCTAATTTCAAACCCTTGTTTTATGCGTCGCCCCACCTCACCTTTCCCGTTAAGCAGCCATAGTGTGTTTTCTAAATGTGTGACTCTGTTCTGTTTTGGAATTCAGTTCAGGTGTAACGATGTTGACATTCCCTCTATAAGTGACATCTTAGGATAAGTGTCCTTTTCTGTGTGACTTACTTCACTTAGAGTCATCGTCCCTAAATCCACTCATCATGCTGCTACTAGCCTTATGACACTGATTTCATGGCTGAGTGATATTCCATTGTGCATAAGTACCACAACTTCTTTATCCATTTTTCTCTTTCCTGGGATATTTCAGGTGTACCGAAGTGGAGGTTCTTGGAAACAGAGCAGCCCTAAACTTTGGGGTGCCTGTGTCGTGTTGATTTTTAGGTTTCCCGATTTCTACGCCCATGAGTGGAAGTGCCCTATGCTCTCTCAGCTGTGTCTATTCCATGTTTCAGGACGCAGCGTACACTTCTCCAGAGTGGCTGTTGGCAATTTCCATCCCGCCCATCAGCGTAGCAAGGCTCCCATGTCTCCATGGCCTGTCCTGCATTTCTGGTTTTTACACTTTTTTCAGCATGGCCATTTTGACCGCTGGCAAGCGAGACTTCTTTATAGCACCGATTTGCATTTCCGGCTTGCTTGGTCGGCCAAAAAGGGCGTATGCGTTTTTTCCTGAATATATTCAGGAAAAAACGCATACGCCCTTTCTGGACAAGGGCATCATTGTCAACGCTTTGCCGCTTTTCATGTGCTTTCAAGGCGAGTCGAATCTACCTCCTGAAATCTGTTTCCTGCACTTCTGCCTTGCTCTCGAATCCTCTTCGTTGCCTTCCCTCAATATATTTGTGGACGAGAGTCATCATTTATAACTCTGCAGGTTTGTGAATTGCAGTGCCCCTGAGCTCCTTCTGTCAACTCGCTTTTTTGGGAGCTGGCCGCAAAAGCGCAGGATTGCTTCAGGCCCTATTCTGGTTCCAGGGGGCAGGCTGAGCCTGTGGTTCATTCTTCTTCCTGATGGGAAAATAGAGTGACCTGTGCCTGTCCCAACACCTAGAGCTAGTCTCTCATTGGTTCCCCCTCTTCCCGTTCATCCTCAGGACAAATTGCGACCTGTACGAAACAGGAGGTCAACGGTGCTGATTCTCCAAGTAGGGAGATTGTTAGTGAAGCGGCTGGAATGGCGAACCCGAGCACAAGGAGAGGAGAAATGAGGTGCGTTTTAGAAACCTTTCCCGATCACACGGTGTACCATCTTCTGGGTTTCCCAGGCATGTTTTCGATGTAGGAAGATGCCCTTGAACCTGGAGATTTGGGACCCATGGCTTGGGTACCACGCAGTATTACTTTAAAGGGTCTGCGTTTGCTCACCCAACCTCACCAATCCTCTCAGCCCCAAGAGTGTCCAGCCTTATGTCTCATCCAGCTGTGGGTCTAGATATGGTCAATCCAGGTTGCATCAGAGCCCCTGAACGGATTTTGTAAGAATTTCTCTCTCTTTCACTGTCTTTGTTCTATGGGTTTTTTTTTAAGTAATCTATTTTATAATGGGGTTTAGCTGCTTTTCCCTGCTGTGTTTATGCCGCTTTACACCCTCTTGATTCACTTCCAGAGACATATCAATACATAGGTTTTAAGACTCTTCCTAGTCAGATATATTCTTGGGCGGTGAATAGGGGGTGTTGAGTCCAGTTCACTGAGCAAGGAGTAGGTCTTGTCTATTACATATTTGGCTTGTGGAACGGTATCTGAGCTAATTTCAAACCCTTGTTTTATGCATCGCCCCACCTCACCTTTCCCGTTAAGCAGCCATAGTGTGTTTTCTAAATGTGTGACTCTGTTCTGTTTTGGAAGTCAGTTCAGGTGTAGCGATGTTGACATTCCCTCTATAAGTGATATCTTAGGATAAGTGTCCTTTTCTGTGTGACTTACTTCACTTAGAGTCATCGTCCCTAAATCCACTCATCATGCTGCTACTAGCCTTATGACACTGATTTCATGGCTGAGTGATATTCCATTGTGCATAAGTACCACAACTTCTTTATCCATTTTTCTCTTTCCTGGGATATTTCAGGTGTACCGAAGTGGAGGTTCTTGGAAACAGAGCAGCCCTAAACTTTGGGGTGCCTGTGTCGTGTTGATTTTTAGGTTTCCCGATTTCTACGCCCATGAGTGGAAGTGCCCTATGCTCTCTCAGCTGTGTCTATTCCATGTTTCAGGACGCAGCGTACACTTCTCCAGAGTGGCTGTTGGCAATTTCCATCCCGCCCATCAGCGTAGCAAGGCTCCCATGTCTCCATGGCCTGTCCTGCATTTCTGGTTTTTACACTTTTTTCAGCATGGCCATTTTGACCGCTGGCAAGCGAGACTTCTTTATAGCACCGATTTGCATTTCCGGCTTGCTTGGTTGGCCAAAAAGGGCGTATGCGTTTTTTCCTGAATATATTCAGGAAAAAACGCATACGCCCTTTCTGGACAAGGGCATCATTGTCAACGCTTTGCCGCTTTTCATGTGCTTTCAAGGCGAGTCGAATCTACCTCCTGAAATCTGTTTCCTGCACTTCTGCCTTGCTCTCGAATCCTCTTCGTTGCCTTCCCTCAATATATTTGTGGACGAGAGTCATCATTTATAACTCTGCAGGTTTGTGAATTGCAGTGCCCCTGAGCTCCTTCTGTCAACTCGCTTTTTTGGGAGCTGGCCGCAAAAGCGCAGGATTGCTTCAGGCCCTATTCTGGTTCCAGGGGGCAGGCTGAGCCTGTGGTTCATTCTTCTTCCTGATGGGAAAATAGAGTGACCTGTGCCTGTCCCAACACCTAGAGCTAGTCTCTCATTGGTTCCCCCTCTTCCCGTTCATCCTCAGGACAAATTGCGACCTGTACGAAACAGGAGGTCAACGGTGCTGATTCTCCAAGTAGGGAGATTGTTAGTGAAGCGGCTGGAATGGCGAACCCGAGCACAAGGAGAGGAGAAATGAGGTGCGTTTTAGAAACCTTTCCCGATCACACGGTGTACCATCTTCTGGGTTTCCCAGGCATGTTTTCGATGTAGGAAGATGCCCTTGAACCTGGAGATTTGGGACCCATGGCTTGGGTACCACGCAGTATTACTTTAAAGGGTCTGCGTTTGCTCACCCAACGTCACCAATCCTCTCAGCCCCAAGAGTGTCCAGCCTTATGTCTCATCCAGCTGTGGGTCTAGATATGGTCAATCCAGGTTGCATCAGAGCCCCTGAACGGATTTTGTAAGAATTTCTCTCTCTTTCACTGTCTTTGTTTTATGGGTTTTTTTTTAAGTAATCTATTTTATAATGGGGTTTAGCTGCTTTTCCCTGCTGTGTTTATGCCGCTTTACACCCTCTTGATTCACTTCCAGAGACATATCAATACATAGGTTTTAAGACTCTTCCTAGTCAGATATATTCTTGGGCGGTGAATAGGGGGTGTTGAGTCCAGTTCACTGAGCAAGGAGTAGGTCTTGTCTATTACATATTTGGCTTGTGGAACGGTATCTGAGCTAATTTCAAACCCTTGTTTTATGCATCGCCCCACCTCACCTTTCCCGTTAAGCAGCCATAGTGTGTTTTCTAAATGTGTGACTCTGTTCTGTTTTGGAAGTCAGTTCAGGTGTAGCGATGTTGACATTCCCTCTATAAGTGATATCTTAGGATAAGTGTCCTTTTCTGTGTGACTTACTTCACTTAGAGTCATCGTCCCTAAATCCACTCATCATGCTGCTACTAGCCTTATGACACTGATTTCATGGCTGAGTGATATTCCATTGTGCATAAGTACCACAACTTCTTTATCCATTTTTCTCTTTCCTGGGATATTTCAGGTGTACCGAAGTGGAGGTTCTTGGAAACAGAGCAGCCCTAAACTTTGGGGTGCCTGTGTCGTGTTGATTTTTAGGTTTCCCGATTTCTACGCCCATGAGTGGAAGTGCCCTATGCTCTCTCAGCTGTGTCTATTCCATGTTTCAGGACGCAGCGTACACTTCTCCAGAGTGGCTGTTGGCAATTTCCATCCCGCCCATCAGCGTAGCAAGGCTCCCATGTCTCCATGGCCTGTCCTGCATTTCTGGTTTTTACACTTTTTTAAGCATGGCCATTTTGACCGCTGGCAAGCGAGACTTCTTTATAGCACCGATTTGCATTTCCGGCTTGCTTGGTTGGCCAAAAAGGGCGTATGCGTTTTTTCCTGAATATATTCAGGAAAAAACGCATACGCCCTTTCTGGACAAGGGCATCATTGTCAACGCTTTGCCGCTTTTCATGTGCTTTCAAGGCGAGTCGAATCTACCTCCTGAAATCTGTTTCCTGCACTTCTGCCTTGCTCTCGAATCCTCTTCGTTGCCTTCCCTCAATATATTTGTGGACGAGAGTCATCATTTATAACTCTGCAGGTTTGTGAATTGCAGTGCCCCTGAGCTCCATTTGTCAACTCGCTTTTTTGGGAGCTGGCCGCAAAAGCGCAGGATTGCTTCAGGCCCTATTCTGGTTCCGGGGGCAGGCTGAGCCTGTGGTTCATTCTTCTTCCTGATGGGAAAATAGAGTGACCTGTGCCTGTCCCAACACCTAGAGCTAGTGTCTCAGTGGTTCCCCCTCTTCCCGTTCATCCTCAGGACAAATTGCGACCTGTACGAAACAGGAGATCAACAGTGCTGATTCTCCAAGTAGGGAGATTGTTAGTGAAGCGGCTGGAATGGCGAACCCGAGCACAAGGAGAGGAGAAATGAGGTGCGTTTTAGAAACCTTTCCCGATCACACGGTGTACCATCTTCTGGGTTTCCCAGGCATGTTTTCGATGTAGGAAGATGCCCTTGAACCTGGAGATTTGGGACCCATGGCTTGGGTACCACGCAGTATTACTTTAAAGGGTCTGCGTTTGCTCACCCAACCTCACCAATCCTCTCAGCCCCAAGAGTGTCCAGCCTTATGTCTCATCCAGCTGTGGGTCTAGATATGGTCAATCCAGGTTGCATCAGAGCCCCTGAACGGATTTTGTAAGAATTTCTCTCTCTTTCACTGTCTTTGTTTTATGGGTTTTTTTTTTAAGTAATCTATTTTTATAATGGGGTTTAGCTGCTTTTCCCTGCTGTGTTTATGCCGCTTTACACCCTCTTGATTCACTTCCAGAGACATATCAATACATAGGTTTTAAGACTCTTCCTAGTCAGATATATTCTTGGGCGGTGAATAGGGGGTGTTGAGTCCAGTTCACTGAGCAAGGAGTAGGTCTTGTCTATTACATATTTGGCTTGTGGAACGGTATCTGAGCTAATTTCAAACCCTTGTTTTATGCATCGCCCCACCTCACCTTTCCCGTTAAGCAGCCATAGTGTGTTTTCTAAATGTGTGACTCTGTTCTGTTTTGGAAGTCAGTTCAGGTGTAGCGATGTTGACATTTCCTCTATAAGTGATATCTTAGGATAAGTGTCCTTTTCTGTGTGACTTACTTCACTTAGAGTCATCGTCCCTAAATCCACTCATCATGCTGCTACTAGCCTTATGACACTGATTTCATGGCTGAGTGATATTCCATTGTGCATAAGTACCACAACTTCTTTATCCATTTTTCTCTTTCCTGGGATATTTCAGGTGTACCGAAGTGGAGGTTCTTGGAAACAGAGCAGCCCTAAACTTTGGGGTGCCTGTGTCGTGTTGATTTTTAGGTTTCCCGATTTCTACGCCCATGAGTGGAAGTGCCCTATGCTCTCTCAGCTGTGTCTATTCCATGTTTCAGGACGCAGCGTACACTTCTCCAGAGTGGCTGTTGGCAATTTCCATCCCGCCCATCAGCGTAGCAAGGCTCCCATGTCTCCATGGCCTGTCCTGCATTTCTGGTTTTTACACTTTTTTCAGCATGGCCATTTTGACCGCTGGCAAGCGAGACTTCTTTATAGCACCGATTTGCATTTCCGGCTTGCTTGGTTGGCCAAAAAGGGCGTATGCGTTTTTTCCTGAATATATTCAGGAAAAAACGCATACGCCCTTTCTGGACAAGGGCATCATTGTCAACGCTTTGCCGCTTTTCATGTGCTTTCAAGGCGAGTCGAATCTACCTCCTGAAATCTGTTTCCTGCACTTCTGCCTTGCTCTCGAATCCTCTTCGTTGCCTTCCCTCAATATATTTGTGGACGAGAGTCATCATTTATAACTCTGCAGGTTTGTGAATTGCAGTGCCCCTGAGCTCCTTCTGTCAACTCGCTTTTTTGGGAGCTGGCCGCAAAAGCGCAGGATTGCTTCAGGCCCTATTCTGGTTCCAGGGGGCAGGCTGAGCCTGTGGTTCATTCTTCTTCCTGATGGGAAAATAGAGTGACCTGTGCCTGTCCCAACACCTAGAGCTAGTCTCTCATTGGTTCCCCCTCTTCCCATTCATCCTCAGGACAAATTGCGACCTGTACGAAACAGGAGGTCAACGGTGCTGATTCTCCAAGTAGGGAGATTGTTAGTGAAGCGGCTGGAATGGCGAACCCGAGCACAAGGAGAGGAGAAATGAGGTGCGTTTTAGAAACCTTTCCCGATCACACGGTGTACCATCTTCTGGGTTTCCCAGGCATGTTTTCGATGTAGGAAGATGCCCTTGAACCTGGAGATTTGGGACCCATGGCTTGGGTACCACGCAGTATTACTTTAAAGGGTCTGCGTTTGCTCACCCAACCTCACCAATCCTCTCAGCCCCAAGAGTGTCCAGCCTTATGTCTCATCCAGCTGTGGGTCTAGATATGGTCAATCCAGGTTGCATCAGAGCCCCTGAACGGATTTTGTAAGAATTTCTCTCTCTTTCACTGTCTTTGTTTTATGGGTTTTTTTTTTAAGTAATCTATTTTTATAATGGGGTTTAGCTGCTTTTCCCTGCTGTGTTTATGCCACTTTACACCCTCTTGATTCACTTCCAGAGACATATCAATACATAGGTTTTAAGACTCTTCCTAGTCAGATATATTCTTGGGCGGTGAATAGGGGGTGTTGAGTCCAGTTCACTGAGCAAGGAGTAGGTCTTGTCTATTACATATTTGGCTTGTGGAACGGTATCTGAGCTAATTTCAAACCCTTGTTTTATGCATCGCCCCACCTCACCTTTCCCGTTAAGCAGCCATAGTGTGTTTTCTAAATGTGTGACTCTGTTCTGTTTTGGAAGTCAGTTCAGGTGTAGCGATGTTGACATTCCCTCTATAAGTGATATCTTAGGATAAGTGTCCTTTTCTGTGTGACTTACTTCACTTAGAGTCATCGTCCCTAAATCCACTCATCATGCTGCTACTAGCCTTATGACACTGATTTCATGGCTGAGTGATATTCCATTGTGCATAAGTACCACAACTTCTTTATCCATTTTTCTCTTTCCTGGGATATTTCAGGTGTACCGAAGTGGAGGTTCTTGGAAACAGAGCAGCCCTAAACTTTGGGGTGCCTGTGTCGTGTTGATTTTTAGGTTTCCCGATTTCTACGCCCATGAGTGGAAGTGCCCTATGCTCTCTCAGCTGTGTCTATTCCATGTTTCAGGACGCAGCGTACACTTCTCCAGAGTGGCTGTTGGCAATTTCCATCCCGCCCATCAGCGTAGCAAGGCTCCCATGTCTCCATGGCCTGTCCTGCATTTCTGGTTTTTACACTTTTTTCAGCATGGCCATTTTGACCGCTGGCAAGCGAGACTTCTTTATAGCACCGATTTGCATTTCCGGCTTGCTTGGTTGGCCAAAAAGGGCGTATGCGTTTTTTCCTGAATATATTCAGGAAAAAACGCATACGCCCTTTCTGGACAAGGGCATCATTGTCAACGCTTTGCCGCTTTTCATGTGCTTTCAAGGCGAGTCGAATCTACCTCCTGAAATCTGTTTCCTGCACTTCTGCCTTGCTCTCGAATCCTCTTCGTTGCCTTCCCTCAATATATTTGTGGACGAGAGTCATCATTTATAACTCTGCAGGTTTGTGAATTGCAGTGCCCCTGAGCTCCTTCTGTCAACTCGCTTTTTTGGGAGCTGGCCGCAAAAGCGCAGGATTGCTTCAGGCCCTATTCTGGTTCCAGGGGGCAGGCTGAGCCTGTGGTTCATTCTTCTTCCTGATGGGAAAATAGAGTGACCTGTGCCTGTCCCAACACCTAGAGCTAGTCTCTCATTGGTTCCCCCTCTTCCCGTTCATCCTCAGGACAAATTGCGACCTGTACGAAACAGGAGGTCAACGGTGCTGATTCTCCAAGTAGGGAGATTGTTAGTGAAGCGGCTGGAATGGCGAACCCGAGCACAAGGAGAGGAGAAATGAGGTGCGTTTTAGAAACCTTTCCCGATCACACGGTGTACCATCTTCTGGGTTTCCCAGGCATGTTTTCGATGTAGGAAGATGCCCTTGAACCTGGAGATTTGGGACCCATGGCTTGGGTACCACGCAGTATTACTTTAAAGGGTCTGCGTTTGCTCACCCAACCTCACCAATCCTCTCAGCCCCAAGAGTGTCCAGCCTTATGTCTCATCCAGCTGTGGGTCTAGATATGGTCAATCCAGGTTGCATCAGAGCCCCTGAACGGATTTTGTAAGAATTTCTCTCTCTTTCACTGTCTTTCTTTTATGGGTTTTTTTTTTAAGTAATCTATTTTTATAATGGGGTTTAGCTGCTTTTCCCTGCTGTGTTTATGCCGCTTTACACCCTCTTGATTCACTTCCAGAGACATATCAATACATAGGTTTTAAGACTCTTCCTAGTCAGATATATTCTTGGGCGGTGAATAGGGGGTGTTGAGTCCAGTTCACTGAGCAAGGAGTAGGTCTTGTCTATTACATATTTGGCTTGTGGAACGGTATCTGAGCTAATGTCAAACCCTTGTTTTATGCATCGCCCCACCTCACCTTTCCCGTTAAGCAGCCATAGTGTGTTTTCTAAATGTGTGACTCTGTTCTGTTTTGGAAGTCAGTTCAGGTGTAGCGATGTTGACATTCCCTCTATAAGTGATATCTTAGGATAAGTGTCCTTTTCTGTGTGACTTACTTCACTTAGAGTCATCGTCCCTAAATCCACTCATCATGCTGCTACTAGCCTTATGACACTGATTTCATGGCTGAGTGATATTCCATTGTGCATAAGTACCACAACTTCTTTATCCATTTTTCTCTTTCCTGGGATATTTCAGGTGTACCGAAGTGGAGGTTCTTGGAAACAGAGCAGCCCTAAACTTTGGGGTGCCTGTGTCGTGTTGATTTTTAGGTTTCCCGATTTCTACGCCCATGAGTGGAAGTGCCCTATGCTCTCTCAGCTGTGTCTATTCCATGTTTCAGGACGCAGCGTACACTTCTCCAGAGTGGCTGTTGGCAATTTCCATCCCGCCCATCAGCGTAGCAAGGCTCCCATGTCTCCATGGCCTGTCCTGCATTTCTGGTTTTTACACTTTTTTCAGCATGGCCATTTTGACCGCTGGCAAGCGAGACTTCTTTATAGCACCGATTTGCATTTCCGGCTTGCTTGGTTGGCCAAAAAGGGCGTATGCGTTTTTTCCTGAATATATTCAGGAAAAAACGCATACGCCCTTTCTGGACAAGGGCATCATTGTCAACGCTTTGCCGCTTTTCATGTGCTTTCAAGGCGAGTCGAATCTACCTCCTGAAATCTGTTTCCTGCACTTCTGCCTTGCTCTCGAATCCTCTTTGTTGCCTTCCCTCAATATATTTGTGGACGAGAGTCATCATTTATAACTCTGCAGGTTTGTGAATTGCAGTGCCCCTGAGCTCCTTCTGTCAACTCGCTTTTTTGGGAGCTGGCCGCAAAAGCGCAGGATTGCTTCAGGCCCTATTCTGGTTCCAGGGGGCAGGCTGAGCCTGTGGTTCATTCTTCTTCCTGATGGGAAAATAGAGTGACCTGTGCCTGTCCCAACACCTAGAGCTAGTCTCTCATTGGTTCCCCCTCTTCCCGTTCATCCTCAGGACAAATTGCGACCTGTACGAAACAGGAGGTCAACGGTGCTGATTCTCCAAGTAGGGAGATTGTTAGTGAAGCGGCTGGAATGGCGAACCCGAGCACAAGGAGAGGAGAAATGAGGTGCGTTTTAGAAACCTTTCCCGATCACACGGTGTACCATCTTCTGGGTTTCCCAGGCATGTTTTCGATGTAGGAAGATGCCCTTGAACCTGGAGATTTGGGACCCATGGCTTGGGTACCACGCAGTATTACTTTAAAGGGTCTGCGTTTGCTCACCCAACCTCACCAATCCTCTCAGCCCCAAGAGTGTCCAGCGTTATGTCTCATCCAGCTGTGGGTCTAGATATGGTCAATCCAGGTTGCATCAGAGCCCCTGAACGGATTTTGTAAGAATTTCTCTCTCTTTCACTGTCTTTGTTTTATGGGTTTTTTTTTTAAGTAATCTATTTTTATAATGGGGTTTAGCTGCTTTTCCCTGCTGTGTTTATGCCGCTTTACACCCTCTTGATTCACTTCCAGAGACATATCAATACATAGGTTTTAAGACTCTTCCTAGTCAGATATATTCTTGGGCGGTGAATAGGGGGTGTTGAGTCCAGTTCACTGAGCAAGGAGTAGGTCTTGTCTATTACATATTTGGCTTGTGGAACGGTATCTGAGCTAATTTCAAACCCTTGTTTTATGCATCGCCCCACCTCACCTTTCCCGTTAAGCAGCCATAGTGTGTTTTCTAAATGTGTGACTCTGTTCTGTTTTGGAAGTCAGTTCAGGTGTAGCGATGTTGACATTCCCTCTATAAGTGATATCTTAGGATAAGTGTCCTTTTCTGTGTGACTTACTTCACTTAGAGTCATCGTCCCTAAATCCACTCATCATGCTGCTACTAGCCTTATGACACTGATTTCATGGCTGAGTGATATTCCATTGTGCATAAGTACCACAACTTCTTTATCCATTTTTCTCTTTCCTGGGATATTTCAGGTGTACCGAAGTGCAGGTTCTTGGAAACAGAGCAGCCCTAAACTTTGGGGTGCCTGTGTCGTGTTGATTTTTAGGTTTCCCGATTTCTACGCCCATGAGTGGAAGTGCCCTATGCTCTCTCAGCTGTGTCTATTCCATGTTTCAGGACGCAGCGTACACTTCTCCAGAGTGGCTGTTGGCAATTTCCATCCCCGCCCATCAGCGTAGCAAGGCTCCCATGTCTCCATGGCCTGTCCTGCATTTCTGCTTTTTACACTTTTTTCAGCATGGCCCTTTTGACCGCTGGCAAGAGAGACTGCTTCGTAGGGCCGATTTGCCTTTCCGGCTTGCTTGGTTGGCCAAAAAGGGCGTATGCGTTTTTTCCTGAATATATTCAGGAAAAAACGCATACGCCCTTTTTGGCCAAGGGCATCATTGTCGACGCTTTGCCGCTTTTCATGTGCTTTCAAGGCGAGTCGAATCTACCTCCTGAAATCTGTTTCCTGCAATTCTGCCTTGCTTTCAAATCCTCTCCGTTGCCTTCCCTCAATATATTTGTGGACGAGAGTCATCATTTATAACTCTGCAGGTTTGTGAATTGCAGTGCCCCTGAGCTCCATTTGTCAACTCGCTTTTTTGGGAGCTGGCCGCAAAAGCGCAGGATTGCCTCAGGCCCTATTCTGATTCCGGGGGGAAGGCTGAGCCTGTGGTTCATTCTTCTTCCTGATGGGAAAATAGAGTGACCTTTGCCTGTCCCAACACCTAGAGCTACTCTCTCATTGGTTCCCCCTCTTCCCGTTCATCCTCAGGAGAAATTGCGACCTGTACGAAACAGGAGGTCAACGGTGCTGATTCTCCAAGTAGGGAGATTGTTAGTGAAGCGGCTGGAATGGCGAACCCGAGCACAAGGAGAGGAGAAATGAGGTGCGTTTTAGAAACCTTTCCCGATCACACGGTGTACCATCTTCTGGGTTTCCCAGGCATGTTTTCGATGTACGAAGATGCCCTTGAACCTGGAGATTTGGGACCCATGGCTTGGGTACCACGCAGTATTACTTTAAAGGGTCTGCGTTTGCTCACCCAACCTCACCAATCCTCTCAGCCCCAAGAGTGTCCAGCCTTATGTCTCATCCAGCTGTGGGTCTAGATATGGTCAATCCAGGTTGCATCAGAGCCCCTGAACGGATTTTGTAAGAATTTCTCTCTCTTTCACTGTCTTTGTTTTATAGGTTTTTTTTTTAAGTAATCTATTTTTATAATGGGGTTTAGGTGCTTTTCCCTACTGTGTTTATGCCGCTTTACACCCTCTTGATTCACTTCCAGAGAGATATCAATACATAGGTTTTAAGACTCTTCCTAGTCAGATATATTCTTGGGCGGTGAATAGGGGGTGTTGAGTCCAGTTCACTGAGCAGGGAGTAGGTCTTGTCTATTACATATTTGGCTTGTGGAACGGTATCTGAGCTAATTTCAAACCCTTGTTTTATGCATCGCCCCACCTCACCTTTCCCGTTAAGCAGCCATAGTGTGTTTTCTAAATGTGTGACTCTGTTCTGTTTTGGAATTCAGTTCAGGTGTAGCGATGTTGACATTCCCTCTAAAAGTGATATCTTAGGATAAGTGTCCTTTTCTGTGTGACTTACTTCACTTAGAGTCATCGTCCCTAAATCCACTCATCATGCTGCTACTAGCCTTATGACACTGATTTCATGGCTGAGTGATATTCCATTGTGCATAAGTACCACAACTTCTTTATCCATTTTTCTCTTTCCTGGGATATTTCAGCTGTACCGAAGTGGAAGTTCTTGGAAACAGAGCAGCCCTAAACTTTGGGGTGCCTGTGTCGTGTTGATTTTTAGGTTTCCCGATTTCTACGCCCATGAGTGGAAGTGCCCTATGCTCTCTCAGCTGTGTCTATTACATGTTTCAGGACGCAGCGTACACTTCTCCAGAGTGGCTGTTGGCAATTTCCATCCCGCCCATCAGCGTAGCAAGGCTCCCATGTCTCCATGGCCTGTCCTGCATTTCTGGTTTTTACACTTTTTTCAGCATGGCCATTTTGACCGCTGGCAAGCGAGACTTCTTTATAGCACCGATTTGCATTTCCGGCTTGCTTGGTTGGCCAAAAAGGGCGTATGCGTTTTTTCCTGAATATATTCAGGAAAAAACGCATACGCCCTTTTTGGCCAAGGGCATCATTGTCGACGCTTTGCCGCTTTTCATGTGCTTTCAAGGCGAGTCGAATCTACCTCCTGAAATCTGTTTCCTGCAATTCTGCCTTGCTTTCAAATCCTCTCCGTTGCCTTCCCTCAATATATTTGTGGACGAGAGTCATCATTTATAACTCTGCAGGTTTGTGAATTGCAGTGCCCCTGAGCTCCATTTGTCAACTCGCTTTTTTGGGAGCTGGCCGCAAAAGCGCAGGATTGCCTCAGGCCCTATTCTGGTTCCGGGGGGCAGGCTGAGCCTGTGGTTCATTCTTCTTCCTGATGGGAAAATAGAGTGACCTTTGCCTGTCCCAACACCTAGAGCTACTCTCTCATTGGTTCCCCCTCTTCCCGTTCATCCTCAGGACAAATTGCGACCTGTACGAAACAGGAGGTCAACGGTGCTGATTCTCCAAGTAGGGAGATTGTTAGTGAAGCGGCTGGAATGGCGAACCCGAGCACAAGGAGAGGAGAAATGAGGTGCGTTTTAGAAACCTTTCCCGATCACACGGTGTACCATCTTCTGGGTTTCCCAGGCATGTTTTCGATGTAGGAAGATGCCCTTGAACCTGGAGATTTGGGACCCATGGCTTGGGTACCACGCAGTATTACTTTAAAGGGTCTGCGTTTGCTCACCCAACCTCACCAATCCTCTCAGCCCCAAGAGTGTCCAGCCTTATGTCTCATCCAGCTGTGGGTCTAGATATGGTCAATCCAGGTTGCATCAGAGCCCCTGAACGGATTTTGTAAGAATTTCTCTCTTTTTCACTGTCTTTGTTTTATGGGTTTTTTTTTTAAGTAATCTATTTTTATAATGGGGTTTAGCTGCTTTTCCCTACTGTGTTTATGCCGCTTTACACCCTCTTGTTTCACTTCCAGAGAGATATCAATACATAGGTTTTAAGACTCTTCCTAGTCAGATATATTCTTGGGCGGTGAATAGGGGGTGTTGAGTCCAGTTCACTGAGCAGGGAGTAGGTCTTGTCTATTACATATTTGGCTTGTGGAACGGTATCTGAGCTAATTTCAAACCCTTGTTTTATGCATCGCCCCACCTCACCTTTCCCGTTAAGCAGCCATAGTGTGTTTTCTAAATGTGTGACTCTGTTCTGTTTTGGAATTCAGTTCAGGTGTAGCGATGTTGACATTCCCTCTAAAAGTGATATCTTAGGATAAGTGTCCTTTTCTGTGTGACTTACTTCACTTAGAGTCATAGTCCCTAAATCCACTCATCATGCTGCTACTAGCCTTATGACACTGATTTCATGGCTGAGTGATATTCCATTGTGCATAAGTACCACAACTTCTTTATCCATTTTTCTCTTTCCTGGGATATTTCAGGTGTACCGAAGTGGAAGTTCTTGGAAACAGAGCAGCCCTAAACTTTGGGGTGCCTGTGTCGTTTTGATTTTTAGATTTCCCGATTTCTACGCCCATGAGTGGAAGTGCCCTATGCTCTCTCAGCTGTGTCTATTACATGTTTCAGGACGCAGCGTACACTTCTCCAGAGTGGCTGTTGACAATTTCCATCCCGCCCATCAGCGTAGCAAGGCTCCCATGTCTCCATGGCCTGTCCTGCATTTCTGGTTTTTACACTTTTTTCAGCGTGGCCCTTTTGACCGCTGGCAAGAGAGACTTCTTTGTAGCGCCGATTTGCCTTTCCTGCTTGCTTGGTTGGCCAAAAAGGGCGTATGCGTTTTTTTCTGAATATATTCAGGAAAAAACGCATACGCCCTTTTTGGCCAAGGGCATCATTGTCGACGCTTTGCCGCTTTTCACGTGCTTTCAAGGCGAGTCGAATCTACCTCCTGAAATCTGTTTCCTGCAATTCTGCCTTGCTTTCAAATCCTCTCCGTTGCCTTCCCTCAATATATTTGTGGACGAGAGTCATCATTTATAACTCTGCAGGTTTGTGAATTGCAGTGCCCCTGAGCTCCATTTGGCAACTCACTTTTTTGGGAGCTGGCCGCAAAAGCGCAGGATTGCCTCAGGCCCTATTCTGGTTCCGGGGGGCAGGCTGAGCCTGTGGTTCATTCTTCTTCCTGATGGGAAAATAGAGTGACCTTTGCCTGTCCCAACACCTAGAGCTAGTCTCTCATTGGTTCCCCCTCTTCCCGTTCATCCTCAGGACAAATTGCGACCTGTACGAAACAGGAGGTCAACGGTGCTGATTCTCCAAGTAGGGAGATTGTTAGTGAAGCGGCTGGAATGGCGAACCCGAGCACAAGGAGAGGAGAAATGAGGGGCGTTTTAGAAACCTTTCCCGATCACACGGTGTACCATCTTCTGGGTTTCCCAGGCATGTTTTCGATGTAGGAAGATGCCCTTGAACCTGAAGATTTGGGACCCATGGCATGGGTACCACGCAGTATTACTTTAAAGGGTCTGCGTTTGCTCACCCAACCTCACCAATCCTCTCAGCCCCAAGAGTGTCCAGCCTTATGTCTCATCCAGCTGTGGGTCTAGATATGGTCAATCCAGGTTGCATCAGAGCCCCTTAACGGATTTTGTAAGAATGTCTCTCTCTTTCACTGTCTTTGTTTTATGGGTTTTTTTTTTAAGTAATCTATTTTTATAATGGGGTTTAGCTGCTTTTCCCAGCTGTGTTTATGCCGCTTTACACCCTCTTGATTCACTTCCAGAGAGATATCAATACATAGGTTTTAAGACTCTTCCTAGTCAGATATATTCTTGGGCGGTGAATAGGGGGTGTTGAGTCCAGTTCACTGAGCAGGGAGTAGGTCTTGTCTATTACATATTTGGCTTGTGGAACGGTATCTGAGCTAATTTCGAACCCTTTTTTTATGCATCACCCCACCTCACCTTTCCCGTGAAGCAGCCATACTGTGTTTTCTAAATGTGTGACTCTGTTCTGTTTGGGAATTCTGTTCAGGTGTAGCGATTTTGACATTTCCTCTAAAAGTGATATCTTAGGATAAGTGTCCTTTTCTGTGTGACTTACTTCACTTAGAGTCATCGTCCCTAAATCAACTCATCATGCTGCTACTAGCCTTATGACACTGATTTCATGGCTGAGTGATATTCCATTGTGCATAAGTACCACAACTTCCTTATCGATTTTTCTCTTTCCTGGGATATTTATGGTGTACCGAAGTGGAGGTTCTTGGAAACAGAGCAGCCCTAAACTTTGGGGTGCCTGTGTCGTGTTGATTTTTAGGTTTCCCGATTTCTACGCCCATGAGTAGAAGTGCCCTATGCTCTCTCAGCTGTGTCTATTCCATGTTTCAGGACGCAGCGTACACTTCTCCAGAGTGGCTGTTGGCAATTTCCATCCCGCCCATCAGCGTAGCAAGGCTCCCATGTCTCCATGGCCTGTCCTGCATTTCTGCTTTTTACACTTTTTTCAGCATGGCCCTTTTGACCGCTGGCAAGCGAGACTTCTTTGTAGCGCCGATTTGCCTTTCCGGCTTGCTTGGTTGGCCAAAAAGGGCGTATGCGTTTTTTCCTGAATATATTCAGGAAAAAACGCATACGCCCTTTTTGGCCAAGGGCATCATTGTCGACGCTTTGCCGCTTTTCATGTGCTTTCAAGGCGAGTCGAATCTACCTCCTGAAATCTGTTTCCTGCAATTCTGCCTTGCTTTCAAATCCTCTCCGTTGCCTTCCCTCAATATATTTGTGGACGAGAGTCATCATTTATAACTCTGCAGGTTTGTGAATTGCAGTGCCCCTGAGCTCCATTTGTCAACTCGCTTTTTTGGGAGCTGGCCGCAAAAGCGCAGGATTGCCTCAGGCCCTATTCTGGTTCCGGGGGGCAGGCTGAGCCTGTGGTTCATTCTTCTTCCTGATGGGAAAATAGAGTGACCTGTGCCTGTCCCAACACCTAGAGCTAGTCTCTCATTGGTTCCCCCTCTTCCCGTTCATCCTCAGGACAAATTGCGACCTGTACGAAACAGGAGGTCAACGGTGCTGATTCTCCAAGTAGGGAGATTGTTAGTGAAGCGGCTGGAATGGCGAACCCGAGCACAAGGAGAGGAGAAATGAGGTGCGTTTTAGAAACCTTTCCCGATCACACGGTGTACCATCTTCGGGGTTTCCCAGGCATGTTTTCGATGTAGGAAGATGCCCTTGAACCTGAAGATTTGGGACCCATGGCATGGGTACCACGCAGTATTACTTTAAAGGGTCTGCGTTTGCTCACCCAACCTCACCAATCCTCTCAGCCCCAAGAGTGTCCAGCCTTATGTCTCATCCAGCTGTGGGTCTAGATATGGTCAATCCAGGTTGCATCAGAGCCCCTGAACGGATTTTGTAAGAATGTCTCTCTCTTTCACTGTCTTTGTTTTATGGGTTTTTTTTAAGTAATCTATTTTTATAATGGGGTTTAGCTGCTTTTCCCTACTGTGTTTATGCCGCTTTACACCCTCTTGATTCACTTCCAGAGAGATATCAATACATAGGTTTTAAGACTCTTCCTAGTCAGATATATTCTTGGGCGGTGAATAGGGGGTGTTGAGTCCAGTTCACTGAGCAGGGAGTAGGTCTTGTCTATTACATATTTGGCTTGTGGAACGGTATCTGAGCTAATTTCAAACCCTTGTTTTATGCATCGCCCCACCTCACCTTTCCCGTTAAGCAGCCATAGTGTGTTTTCTAAATGTGTGACTCTGTTCTGTTTTGGAATTCAATTCAGGTGTAGCGATGTTGACATTCCCTCTATAAGTGATATCTTAGGATAAGTGTCCTTTTCTGTGTGACTTACTTCACTTAGAGTCATCGTCCCTAAATCCACTCATCATGCTGCTACTAGCCTTATGACACCGATTTCATGGCTGAGTGATATTCCATTGTGCATAAGTACCACAACTTCTTTATCCATTTTTCTCTTTCCTGGGATATTTCAGGTGTACCGAAGTGGAAGTTCTTGGAAACAGAGCAGCCCTAAACTTTGGGGTGCCTGTGTCGTGTTGATTTTTAGGTTTCCCGATTTCTACGCCCATGAGTGGAAGTGCCCTATGCTCTCTCAGCTGTGTCTATTACATGTTTCAGGACGCAGCGTACACTTCTCCAGAGTGGCTGTTGGCAATTTCCATCCCGCCCATCAGCGTAGCAAGGCTCCCATGTCTCCATGGCCTGTCCTGCATTTCTGGTTTTTACACTTTTTTCAGCATGGCCATTTTGACCGCTGGCAAGCGAGACTTCTTTATAGCACCGATTTGCATTTCCGGCTTGCTTGGTTGGCCAAAAAGGGCGTATGCGTTTTTTCCTGAATATATTCAGGAAAAAACGCATACGCCCTTTTTGGCCAAGGGCATCATTGTCGACGCTTTGCCGCTTTTCACGTGCTTTCAAGGCGAGTCGAATCTACCTCCTGAAATCTGTTTCCTGCAATTCTGCCTTGCTTTCAAATCCTCTCCGTTGCCTTCCCTCAATATATTTGTGGACGAGAGTCATCATTTATAACTCTGCAGGTTTGTGAATTGCAGTGCCCCTGAGCTCCATTTGTCAACTCGCTTTTTTGGGAGCTGGCCGCAAAAGCGCAGGATTGCCTCAGGCCCTATTCTGGTTCCGGGGGGCAGGCTGAGCCTGTGGTTCATTCTTCTTCCTGATGGGAAAATAGAGTGACCTTTGCCTGTCCCAACACCTAGAGCTAGTCTCTCATTGGTTCCCCCTCTTCCCGTTCATCCTCAGGACAAATTGCGACCTGTACGAAACAGGAGGTCAACGGTGCTGACTCTCCAAGTAGGGAGATTGTTAGTGAAGCGGCTGGAATGGCGAACCCGAGCACAAGGAGAGGAGAAATGAGGTGCGTTTTAGAAACCTTTCCCGATCACACGGTGTACCATCTTCTGGGTTTCCCAGGCATGTTTTCGATGTAGGAAGATGCCCTTGAACCTGAAGATTTGGGACCCATGGCATGGGTACCACGCAGTATTACTTTAAAGGGTCTGCGTTTGCTCACCCAACCTCACCAATCCTCTCAGCCCCAAGAGTGTCCAGCCTTATGTCTCATCCAGCTGTGGGTCTAGATATGGTCAATCCAGGTTGCATCAGAGCCCCTTAACGGATTTTGTAAGAATGTCTCTCTCTTTCACTGTCTTTGTTTTATGGGTTTTTTTTTTAAGTAATCTATTTTTATAATGGGGTTTAGCTGCTTTTCCCAGCTGTGTTTATGCCGCTTTACACCCTCTTGATTCACTTCCAGAGAGATATCAATACATAGGTTTTAAGACTCTTCCTAGTCAGATATATTCTTGGGCGGTGAATAGGGGGTGTTGAGTCCAGTTCACTGAGCAGGGAGTAGGTCTTGTCTATTACATATTTGGCTTGTGGAACGGTATCTGAGCAAATTTCGAACCCTTTTTTTATGCATCACCCCACCTCACCTTTCCCGTGAAGCAGCCATACTGTGTTTTCTAAATGTGTGACTCTGTTCTGTTTGGGAATTCAGTTCAGGTGTAGCGATTTTGACATTTCCTCTAAAAGTGATATCTTAGGATAAGTGTCCTTTTCTGTGTGACTTACTTCACTTAGAGTCATCGTCCCTAAATCAACTCATCATGCTGCTACTAGCCTTATGACACTGATTTCATGGCTGAGTGATATTCCATTGTGCATAAGTACCACAACTTCCTTATCGATTTTTCTCTTTCCTGGGATATTTATGGTGTACCGAAGTGGAGGTTCTTGGAAACAGAGCAGCCCTAAACTTTGGGGTGCCTGTGTCGTGTTGATTTTTAGGTTTCCCGATTTCTACGCCCATGAGTAGAAGTGCCCTATGCTCTCTCAGCTGTGTCTATTCCATGTTTCAGGACGCAGCGTACACTTCTCCAGAGTGGCTGTTGGCAATTTCCATCCCGCCCATCAGCGTAGCAAGGCTCCCATGTCTCCATGGCCTGTCCTGCATTTCTGGTTTTTACACTTTTTTCAGCTTGGCCCTTTTGACCGCTGGCAAGCGAGACTTCTTTATAGCACCGATTTGCATTTCCGGCTTGCTTGGTTGGCCAAAAAGGGCGTATGCGTTTTTTCCTGAATATATTCAGGAAAAAACGCATACGCCCTTTTTGGCCAAGGGCATCATTGTCGACGCTTTGCCGCTTTTCATGTGCTTTCAAGGCGAGTCGAATCTACCTCCGGAAATCTGTTTCCTGCAATTCTGCCTTGCTTTCGAATCCTCTTCGTTGCCTTCCCTCAAAATATTTGTGGACGAGAGTCATCATTTATAACTCTGCAGGTCTGTGAATTGCAGTGCCCCTGAGCTCCATTTGTCAACTCGCTTTTTTGGGAGCTGGCCGCAAAAGCGCAGGATTGCTTCAGGCCCTATTCTGGTTCCAGGGGGCAGGCTGAGCCTGTGGTTCATTCTTCTTCCTGATGGGAAAATAGAGTGACCTGTGCCTGTCCCAACACCTAGAGCTAGTCTCTCATTGGTTCCCCCTCTTCCCGTTCATCCTCAGGACAAATTGCGACCTGTACGAAACAGGAGGTCAACGGTGCTGATTCTCCAAGTAGGGAGATTGTTAGTGAAGCGGCTGGAATGGCGAACCCGAGCACAAGTAGAGGAGAAATGAGGGGCGTTTTAGAAACCTTTCCCGATCACACGGTGTACCATCTTCTGGGTTTCCCAGGCATGTTTTCGATGTAGGAAGATGCCCTTGAACCTGGAGATTTGGGACCCATGGCTTGGGTACCACGCAGTATTACTTTAAAGGGTCTGCGTTTGCTCACCCAACCTCACCAATCCTCTCAGCCCCAAGAGTGTCCAGCCTTATTTCTCATCCAGCTGTGGGTCTAGATATGGTCAATCCAGGTTGCATCAGAGCCCCTGAACGGATTTTGTAAGAATGTCTCTCTCTTTCACTGTCTTTGTTTTATGGGTTTTTTTTTTAAGTAATCTATTTTTATAATGTGGTTTAGCTGCTTTTCCCTACTGTGTTTATGCCGCTTTACACCCTCTTGATTCACTTCCAGAGAGATATCAATACATAGGTTTTAAGACTCTTCCTAGTCAGATATATTCTTGGGCGGTGAATAGGGGGTGTTGAGTCCAGTTCACTGAGCAGGGAGTAGGTCTTGTCTATTACATATTTGGCTTGTGGAACGGTATCTGAGCTAATTTCAAACCCTTGTTTTATGCATCGCCCCACCTCACCTTTCCCGTTAAGCAGCCATAGTGTGTTTTCTAAATGTGTGACTCTGTTCTGTTTTGGAATTCAGTTCAGGTGTAGCGATGTTGACATTCCCTCTATAAGTGATATCTTAGGATAAGTGTCCTTTTCTGTGTGACTTACTTCACTTAGAGTCATCGTCCCTAAATCCACTCATCATGCTGCTACTAGCCTTATGACACCGATTTCATGGCTGAGTGATATTCCATTGTGCATAAGTACCACAACTTCTTTATCCATTTTTCTCTTTCCTGGGATATTTCAGGTGTACCGAAGTGGAGGTTCTTGGAAACAGAGCAGCCCTAAACTTTGGGGTGCCTGTGTCGTGTTGATTTTTAGGTTTCCCGATTTCTACGCCCATGAGTGGAAGTGCCCTATGCTCTCTCAGCTGTGTCTATTAGATGTTTCAGGACGCAGCGTACACTTCTCCAGAGTGGCTGTTGGCAATTTCCATCCCGCCAATCAGCGTAGCAAGGCTCCCATGTCTCCATGGCCTGTCCTGCATTTCTGGTTTTTACACTTTTTTCAGCATGGCCCTTTTGACCGCTGGCAAGCGAGACTTCTTTGTAGCGCCGATTTGCCTTTCCGGCTTGCTTGGTTGGCCAAAAAGGGCGTATGCGTTTTTTCCTGAATATATTCAGGAAAAAACGCATACGCCCTTTTTGGCCAAGGGCATCATTGTCGACGCTTTGCCGCTTTTCATGTGCTTTCAAGGCGAGTCGAATCTACCTCCTGAAATCTGTTTCCTGCAATTCTGCCTTGCTTTCAAATCCTCTCCGTTGCCTTCCCTCAATATATTTGTGGACGAGAGTCATCATTTATAACTCTGCAGGTTTGTGAATTGCAGTGCCCCTGAGCTCCATTTGTCAACTCGCTTTTTTGGGAGCTGGCCGCAAAAGCGCAGGATTGCCTCAGGCCCTATTCTGGTTCCGGGGGGCAGGCTGAGCCTGTGGTTCATTCTTCTTCCTGATGGGAAAATAGAGTGACCTGTGCCTGTCCCAACACCTAGAGCTAGTCTCTCATTGGTTCCCCCTCTTCCCGTTCATCCTCAGGACAAATTGCGACCTGTACGAAACAGGAGGTCAACGGTGCTGATTCTCCAAGTAGGGAGATTGTTAGTGAAGCGGCTGGAATGGCGAACCCGAGCACAAGGAGAGGAGAAATGAGGTGCGTTTTAGAAACCTTTCCCGATCACACGGTGTACCATCTTCGGGGTTTCCCAGGCATGTTTTCGATGTAGGAAGATGCCCTTGAACCTGAAGATTTGGGACCCATGGCATGGGTACCACGCAGTATTACTTTAAAGGGTCTGCGTTTGCTCACCCAACCTCACCAATCCTCTCAGCCCCAAGAGTGTCCAGCCTTATGTCTCATCCAGCTGTGGGTCTAGATATGGTCAATCCAGGTTGCATCAGAGCCCCTGAACGGATTTTGTAAGAATGTCTCTCTCTTTCACTGTCTTTGTTTTATGGGTTTTTTTTAAGTAATCTATTTTTATAATGGGGTTTAGCTGCTTTTCCCTACTGTGTTTATGCCGCTTTACACCCTCTTGATTCACTTCCAGAGAGATATCAATACATAGGTTTTAAGACTCTTCCTAGTCAGATATATTCTTGGGCGGTGAATAGGGGGTGTTGAGTCCAGTTCACTGAGCAGGGAGTAGGTCTTGTCTATTACATATTTGGCTTGTGGAACGGTATCTGAGCTAATTTCAAACCCTTGTTTTATGCATCGCCCCACCTCACCTTTCCCGTTAAGCAGCCATAGTGTGTTTTCTAAATGTGTGACTCTGTTCTGTTTTGGAATTCAGTTCAGGTGTAGCGATGTTGACATTCCCTCTATAAGTGATATCTTAGGATAAGTGTCCTTTTCTGTGTGACTTACTTCACTTAGAGTCATCGTCCCTAAATCCACTCATCATGCTGCTACTAGCCTTATGACACTGATTTCATGGCTGAGTGATATTCCATTGTGCATAAGTACCACAACTTCTTTATCCATTTTTCTCTTTCCTGGGATATTTCAGGTGTACCGAAGTGGAAGTTCTTGGAAACAGAGCAGCCCTAAACTTTGGGGTGCCTGTGTCGTGTTGATTTTTAGGTTTCCCGATTTCTACGCCCATGAGTGGAAGTGCCCTATGCTCTCTCAGCTGTGTCTATTACATGTTTCAGGACGCAGCGTACACTTCTCCAGAGTGGCTGTTGGCAATTTCCATCCCGCCCATCAGCGTAGCAAGGCTCCCATGTCTCCATGGCCTGTCCTGCATTTCTGGTTTTTACACTTTTTTCAGCATGGCCATTTTGACCGCTGGCAAGCGAGACTTCTTTATAGCACCGATTTGCATTTCCGGCTTGCTTGGTTGGCCAAAAAGGGCGTATGCGTTTTTTCCTGAATATATTCAGGAAAAAACGCATACGCCCTTTTTGGCCAAGGGCATCATTGTCGACGCTTTGCCGCTTTTCACGTGCTTTCAAGCCGAGTCGAATCTACCTCCTGAAATCTGTTTCCTGCAATTCTGCCTTGCTTTCAAATCCTCTCCGTTGCCTTCCCTCAATATATTTGTGGACGAGAGTCATCATTTATAACTCTGCAGGTTTGTGAATTGCAGTGCCCCTGAGCTCCATTTGTCAACTCGCTTTTTTGGGAGCTGGCCGCAAAAGCGCAGGATTGCCTCAGGCCCTATTCTGGTTCCGGGGGGCAGGCTGAGCCTGTGGTTCATTCTTCTTCCTGATGGGAAAATAGAGTGACCTTTGCCTGTCCCAACACCTAGAGCTAGTCTCTCATTGGTTCCCCCTCTTCCCGTTCATCCTCAGGACAAATTGCGACCTGTACGAAACAGGAGGTCAACGGTGCTGACTCTCCAAGTAGGGAGATTGTTAGTGAAGCGGCTGGAATGGCGAACCCGAGCACAAGGAGAGGAGAAATGAGGTGCGTTTTAGAAACCTTTCCCGATCACACGGTGTACCATCTTCTGGGTTTCCCAGGCATGTTTTCGATGTAGGAAGATGCCCTTGAACCTGAAGATTTGGGACCCATGGCATGGGTACCACGCAGTATTACTTTAAAGGGTCTGCGTTTGCTCACCCAACCTCACCAATCCTCTCAGCCCCAAGAGTGTCCAGCCTTATGTCTCATCCAGCTGTGGGTCTAGATATGGTCAATCCAGGTTGCATCAGAGCCCCTTAACGGATTTTGTAAGAATGTCTCTCTCTTTCACTGTCTTTGTTTTATGGGTTTTTTTTTTAAGTAATCTATTTTTATAATGGGGTTTAGCTGCTTTTCCCAGCTGTGTTTATGCCGCTTTACACCCTCTTGATTCACTTCCAGAGAGATATCAATACATAGGTTTTAAGACTCTTCCTAGTCAGATATATTCTTGGGCGGTGAATAGGGGGTGTTGAGTCCAGTTCACTGAGCAGGGAGTAGGTCTTGTCTATTACATATTTGGCTTGTGGAACGGTATCTGAGCAAATTTCGAACCCTTTTTTTATGCATCACCCCACCTCACCTTTCCCGTGAAGCAGCCATACTGTGTTTTCTAAATGTGTGACTCTGTTCTGTTTGGGAATTCAGTTCAGGTGTAGCGATTTTGACATTTCCTCTAAAAGTGATATCTTAGGATAAGTGTCCTTTTCTGTGTGACTTACTTCACTTAGAGTCATCGTCCCTAAATCAACTCATCATGCTGCTACTAGCCTTATGACACTGATTTCATGGCTGAGTGATATTCCATTGTGCATAAGTACCACAACTTCCTTATCGATTTTTCTCTTTCCTGGGATATTTATGGTGTACCGAAGTGGAGGTTCTTGGAAACAGAGCAGCCCTAAACTTTGGGGTGCCTGTGTCGTGTTGATTTTTAGGTTTCCCGATTTCTACGCCCATGAGTGGAAGTGCCCTATGCTCTCTCAGCTTTGTCTATTACACGTTTCAGGACGCAGCGTACACTTCTCCAGAGTGGCTGTTGGCAATTTCCATCCCGCCCATCAGCGTAGCAAGGCTCCCATGTCTCCATGGCCTGTCCTGCATTTCTGCTTTTTACACTTTTTTCAGCATGGCCCTTTTGACCGCTGGCAAGCGAGACTTCTTTGTAGCGCCGATTTGCCTTTCCTGCTTGCTTGGTTGGCCAAAAAGGGCGTATGCGTTTTTTTCTGAATATATTCAGGAAAAAACGCATACGCCCTTTTTGGCCAAGGGCATCATTGTCAACGCTTTGCCGCTTTTCATGTGCTTTCAAGGCGAGTCGAATCTACCTCCTGAAATCTGTTTCCTGCAATTCTGCCTTGCTTTCGAATCCTCTTCGTTGCCTTCCCTCAAAATATTTGTGGACGAGAGTCATCATTTATAACTCTGCAGGTTTGTGAATTGCAGTGCCCCTGAGCTCCATTTGTCAACTCGCTTTTTTGGGAGCTGGCCGCAAAAGCGCAGGATTGCTTCAGGCCCTATTCTGGTTCCGGGGGACAGGCTGAGCCTGTGGTTCATTCTTCTTCCTGATGGGAAAATAGAGTGACCTTTGCCTGTCCCAACACCTAGAGCTAGTCTCTCATTGGTTCCCCCTCTTCCCGTTCATCCTCAGGACAAATTGCGACCTGTACGAAACAGGAGGTCAACGGTGCTGATTCTCCAAGTAGGGAGATTGTTAGTGAAGCGGCTGGAATGGCGAACCCGAGCACAAGGAGAGGAGAAATGAGGTGCGTTTTAAAACCTTTCCCGATCACACGGTGTACCATCTTCTGGGTTTCCCAGGCATGTTTTCGATGTAGGAAGATGCCCTTGAACCTGGAGATTTGGGACCCATGGCATGGGTACCACGCAGTATTACTTTAAAGGGTCTGCGTTTGCTCACCCAACCTCACCAATCCTCTCAGCCCCAAGAGTGTCCAACCTTATGTCTCATCCAGCTGTGGGTCTAGATATGGTCAATCCAGGTTGCATCAGAGCCCCTGAACGGATTTTGTAAGAATGTCTCTCTCTTTCACTGTCTTTGTTTTATGGGTTTTTTTTTTAAGTAATCTATTTTTATAATGGGGTTTAGGTGCTTTTCCCTGCTGTGTTTATGCCGCTTTACACCCTCTTGATTCACTTACAGAGAGATATCAATACATAGGTTTTAAGACTCTTCCTAGTCAGATATATTCTTGGGCGGTGAATAGGGGGTGTTGAGTCCAGTTCACTGAGCAGGGAGTAGGTCTTGTCTATTACATATTTGGCTTGTGGAACGGTATCTGAGCTAATTTCAAACCCTTGTTTTATGCATCGCCCCACCTCACCTTTCCCGTTAAGCAGCCATAGTGTGTTTTCTAAATGTGTGACTCTGTTCTGTTTTGGAATTCAGTTCAGGTGTAACGATTTTGACATTCCCTCTAAAAGTGATATCTTAGGATAAGTGTCCTTTTCTATGTGACTTACTTCACTTAGAGTCATCGTCCCTAAATCCACTCATCATGCTGCCACTAGCCTTATGACACCGATTTCATGGCTGAGTGATATTCCATTGTGCATAAGTACCACAACTTCTTTATCCATTTTTCTCTTTCCTGGGATATTTCAGGTGTACCGAAGTGGAGGTTCTTGGAAACAGAGCAGCCCTAAACTTTGGGGTGCCTGTGTCTTGTTGATTTTTAGGTTTCCCGATTTCTACGCCCATGAGTGGAAGTGCCCTATGCTCTCTCAGCTGTGTCTATTAGATGTTTCAGGACACAGCGTACACTTATCCAGAGTGGCTGTTGGCAATTTCCATCCCGCCCATCAGCGTAGCAAGGCTCCCATGTCTCCATGGCCTGTCCTGCATTTCTGCTTTTTACACTTTTTTCAGCATGGCCATTTTGACCGCTGGCAAGAGAGACTGCTTCGTAGGGCCGATATGCCTTTCCGGCTTGCTTGGTTGGCCAAAAAGGGCGTATGCGTTTTTTCCTGAATATATTCAGGAAAAAACGCATACGCCCTTTTTGGCCAAGGGCAACATTGTCGACGCTTTGCCGCTTTTCATGTGCTTTCAAGGCGAGTCGAATCTACCTCCTGAAATCTGTTTCCTGCAATTCTGCCTTGCTTTCAAATCCTCTCCGTTGCCTTCCCTCAATATATTTGTGGACGAGAGTCATCATTTATAACTCTGCAGGTTTGTGAATTGCAGTGCCCCTGAGCTCCATTTGTCAACTCGCTTTTTCGGGAGCTGGCCGCAAAAGCGCAGGATTGCCTCAGGCCCTATTCTGGTTCCGGGGGGCAGGCTGAGCCTGTGGTTCATTCTTCTTCCTGATGGGAAAATAGAGTGACCTTTGCCTGTCCCAACACCTAGAGCTAGTCTCTCATTGGTTCCCCCTCTTCCCGTTCATCCTCAGGAGAAATTGCGACCTGTACGAAACAGGAGGTCAACGGTGCTGATTCTCCAAGTAGGGAGATTGTTAGTGAAGCGGCTGGAATGGCGAACCCGAGCACAAGGAGAGGAGAAATGAGGTGCGTTTTAAAACCTTTCCCGATCACACGGTGTACCATCTTCTAGGTTTCCCAGGCATGTTTTCGATGTAGGAAGATGCCCTTGAACCTGGAGATTTGGGACCCATGGCATGGGTACCACGCAGTATTACTTTAAAGGGTCTGCGTTTGCTCACCCAACCTCACCAATCCTCTCAGCCCCAAGAGTGTCCAGCCTTATGTCTCATCCAGCTGTGGGTCTAGATATGGTCAATCCAAGTTGCATCAGAGCCCCTTAACGGATTTTGTAAGAATGTCTCTCTCTTTCACTGTCTTTGTTTTATGGGTTTTTTTTTAAGTAATCTATTTTTATAATGGGGTTTAGGTGCTTTTCCCTGCTGTGTTTATGCCGCTTTACACCCTCTTGATTCACTTACAGAGAGATATCAATACATAGGTTTTAAGTCTCTTCCTAGTCAGATATATTCTTGGGCGGTGAATAGGGGGTGTTGAGTCCAGTTCACTGAGCAGGGAGTAGGTCTTGTCTATTACATATTTGGCTTGTGGAACGGTATCTGAACTAATTTCAAACCCTTGTTTTATTTGTTGCCCCACCTCACCTTTCCCGTTAAGCAGCCATAGTGTGTTTTCTAAATGTGTGACTCTGTTCTGTTTTGGAATTCAGTTCAGGTGTAACGATTTTGACATTCCCTCTATAAGTGATATCTTAGGATAAGTGTCCTTTTCTGTGTGACTTACTTCACTTAGAGTCATCGTCCCTAAATCCACTCATCATGCTGCTACTAGCCTTATGACACTGATTTCATGGCTGAGTGATATTCCATTGTGCATAAGTACCACAACTTCTTTATCCATTTTTCTCTTTCCTGGGATATTTAAGGTGTACCGAAGTGGAGGTTCTTGGAAACAGAGCAGCCCTAAACTTTGGGGTGCCTGTGTCGTGTTGATTTTTAGGTTTCCCGATTTCTACGCCCATGAGTGGAAGTGCCCTATGCTCTCTCAGCTGTGTCTATTCCATGTTTCAGGACGCAGCGTACACTTCTCCAGAGTGGCTGTTGGCAATTTCCATCCCGCCCATCAGCGTAGCAAGGCTCCCATGTCTCCATGGCCTGTCCTGCATTTCTGGTTTCTACACTTTTTTCAGCATGGCCATTTTGACCGCTGGCAAGCGAGACTTCTTTATAGCACCGATTTGCATTTCCGGCTTGCTTGGTTGGCCAAAAAGGGCGTATGCGTTTTTTCCTGAATATATTCAGGAAAAAACGCATACGCCCTTTCTGGACAAGGGCATCATTGTCAACGCTTTGCCGCTTTTCATGTGCTTTCAAGGCGAGTCGAATCTACCTCCTGAAATCTGTTTCCTGCACTTCTGCCTTGCTCTCGAATCCTCTTCGTTGCCTTCCCTCAATATATTTGTGGACGAGAGTCATCATTTATAACTCTGCAGGTTTGTGAATTGCAGTGCCCCTGAGCTCCTTCTGTCAACTCGCTTTTTTGGGAGCTGGCCGCAAAAGCGCAGGATTGCTTCAGGCCCTATTCTGGTTCCAGGGGGCAGGCTGAGCCTGTGGTTCATTCTTCTTCCTGATGGGAAAATAGAGTGACCTGTGCCTGTCCCAACACCTAGAGCTAGTCTCTCATTGGTTCCCCCTCTTCCCGTTCATCCTGAGGACAAATTGCGACCTGTACGAAACAGGAGGTCAACGGTGCTGATTCTCCAAGTAGGGAGATTGTTAGTGAAGCGGCTGGAATGGCGAACCCGAGCACAAGGAGAGGAGAAATGAGGTGCGTTTTAGAAACCTTTCCCGATCACACGGTGTACCATCTTCTGGGTTTCCCAGGCATGTTTTCGATGTAGGAAGATGCCCTTGACCCTGGAGATTTGGGACCCATGGCTTGGGTACCACGCAGTATTACTTTAAAGGGTCTGCGTTTGCTCACCCAACCTCACCAATCCTCTCAGCCCCAAGAGTGTCCAGCCTTATGTCTCATCCAGCTGTGGGTCTAGATATGGTCAATGCAGGTTGCATCAGAGCCCCTGAACGGATTTTGTAAGAATTTCTCTCTCTTTCACTGTCTTTGTTTTATGGGTTTTTTTTTAAGTAATCTATTTTTATAATGGGGTTTAGCTGCTTTTCCCTGCTGTGTTTATGCCGCTTTACACCCTCTTGATTCACTTCCAGAGAGATATCAATACATAGGTTTTAAGACTCTTCCTAGTCAGATATATTCTTGGGCGGTGAATAGGGGGTGTTGAGTCCAGTTCACTGAGCAGGGAGTAGGTCTTGTCTATTACATATTTGGCTTGTGGAACGGTATCTGAGCAAATTTCGAACCCTTTTTTTATGCATCACCCCACCTCACCTTTCCCGTGAAGCAGCCATACTGTGTTTTCTAAATGTGTGACTCTGTTCTGTTTGGGAATTCAGTTCAGGTGTAGCGATGTTGACATTCCCTCTAAAAGTGATATCTTAGGATAAGTGTCCTTTTCTGTGTGACTTACTTCACTTAGAGTCATCGTCCCTAAATCAACTCATCATGCTGCTACTAGCCTTATGACACTGATTTCATGGCTGAGTGATATTCCATTGTGCATAAGTACCACAACTTCCTTATCGATTTTTCTCTTTCCTGGGATATTTATGGTGTACCGAAGTGGAGGTTCTTGGAAACAGAGCAGCCCTAAACTTTGGGGTGCCTGTGTCGTGTTGATTTTTAGGTTTCCCGATTTCTACGCCCATGAGTAGAAGTGCCCTATGCTCTCTCAGCTGTGTCTATTCCATGTTTCAGGACGCAGCGTACACTTCTCCAGAGTGGCTGTTGGCAATTTCCATCCCGCCCATCAGCGTAGCAAGGCTCCCATGTCTCCATGGCCTGTCCTGCATTTCTGGTTTTTACACTTTTTTCAGCATGGCCCTTTTGACCGCTGGCAAGCGAGACTTCTTTGTAGCGCCGATTTGCCTTTCCGGCTTGCTTGGTTGGCCAAAAAGGGCGTATGCGTTTTTTCCTGAATATATTCAGGAAAAAACGCATACGCCCTTTTTGGCCAAGGGCATCATTGTCAACGCTTTGCCGCTTTTCATGTGCTTTCAAGGCGAGTCGAATCTACCTCCGGAAATCTGTTTCCTGCAATTCTGCCTTGCTTTCGAATCCTCTTCGTTGCCTTCCCTCAAAATATTTGTGGACGAGAGTCATCATTTATAACTCTGCAGGTTTGTGAATTGCAGTGCCCCTGAGCTCCATTTGTCAACTCGCTTTTTTGGGAGCTGGCCGCAAAAGCGCAGGATTGCTTCAGGCCCTATTCTGGTTCCGGGGGACAGGCTGAGCCTGTGGTTCATTCTTCTTCCTGATGGGAAAATAGAGTGACCTTTGCCTGTCCCAACACCTAGAGCTAGTCTCTCATTGGTTCCCCCTCTTCCCGTTCATCCTCAGGACAAATTGCGACCTGTACGAAACAGGAGGTCAACGGTGCTGATTCTCCAAGTAGGGAGATTGTTAGTGAAGCGGCTGGAATGGCGAACCCGAGCACAAGGAGAGGAGAAATGAGGTGCGTTGTAAAACCTTTCCCGATCACACGGTGTACCATCTTCTGGGTTTCCCAGGCATGTTTTCGATGTAGGAAGATGCCCTTGAACCTGGAGATTTGGGACCCATGGCATGGGTACCACGCAGTATTACTTTAAAGGGTCTGCGTTTGCTCACCCAACCTCACCAATCCTCTCAGCCCCAAGAGTGTCCAGCCTTATGTCTCATCCAGCTGTGGGTCTAGATATGGTCAATCCAGGTTGCATCAGAGCCCCTGAACGGATTTTGTAAGAATTTCTCTCTCTTACACTGTCTTTGTTTTATGGGTTTTTTTTTTAAGTAATCTATTTTTATAATGGGGTTTAGGTGCTTTTCCCTGCTGTGTTTATGCCGCTTTACACCCTCTTGATTCACTTCCAGAGAGATATCAATACATAGGTTTTAAGACTCTTCCTAGTCAGATATATTCTTGGGCGGTGAATAGGGGGTGTTGAGTCCAGTTCACTGAGCAGGGAGTAGGTCTTGTCTATTACATATTTGGCTTGTGGAACGGTATCTGAGCAAATTTCGAACCCTTTTTTTATGCATCACCCCACCTCACCTTTCCCGTGAAGCAGCCATACTGTGTTTTCTAAATGTGTGACTCTGTTCTGTTTGGGAATTCAGTTCAGGTGTAGCGATTTTGACATTCCCTCTAAAAGTGATATCTTAGGATAAGTGTCCTTTTCTGTGTGACTTACTTCACTTAGAGTCATCGTCCCTAAATCAACTCATCATGCTGCTACTAGCCTTATGACACTGATTTCATGGCTGAGTGATATTCCATTGTGCATAAGTACCACAACTTCCTTATCGATTTTTCTCTTTCCTGGGATATTTATGGTGTACCGAAGTGGAGGTTCTTGGAAACAGAGCAGCCCTAAACTTTGGGGTGCCTGTGTCGTGTTGATTTTTAGGTTTCCCGATTTCTACGCCCATGAGTAGAAGTGCCCTATGCTCTCTCAGCTGTGTCTATTCCATGTTTCAGGACGCAGCGTACACTTCTCCAGAGTGGCTGTTGGCAATTTCCATCCCGCCCATCAGCGTAGCAAGGCTCCCATGTCTCCATGGCCTGTCCTGCATTTCTGGTTTTTACACTTTTTCAGCATGGCCCTTTTGACCGCTGGCAAGCGAGACTTCTTTGTAGCGCCGATTTGCCTTTCCGGCTTGCTTGGTTGGCCAAAAAGGGCGTATGCGTTTTTTCCTGAATATATTCAGGAAAAAACGCATACGCCCTTTTTGGCCAAGGGCATCATTGTCAACGCTTTGCCGCTTTTCATGTGCTTTCAAGGCGAGTCGAATCTACCTCCTGAAATCTGTTTCCTGCAATTCTGCCTTGCTTTCGAATCCTCTTCGTTGCCTTCCCTCAAAATATTTGTGGACGAGAGTCATCATTTATAACTCTGCAGGTTTGTGAATTGCAGTGCCCCTGAGCTCCATTTGTCAACACGCTTTTTTGGGAGCTGGCCGCAAAAGCGCAGGATTGCTTCAGGCCCTATTCTGGTTCCAGGGGGCAGGCTGAGCCTGTGGTTCATTCTTCTTCCTGATGGGAAAATAGAGTGACCTGTGCCTGTCCCAACACCTAGAGCTAGTCTCTCATTGGTTCCCCCTCTTCCCGTTCATCCTCAGGACAAATTGCGACCTGACGAAACAGGAGGTCAACGGTGCTGATTCTCCAAGTAGGGAGATTGTTAGTGAAGCGGCTGGAATGGCGAACCCGAGCACAAGTAGAGGAGAAATGAGGGGCGTTTTAGAAACCTTTCCCGATCACACGGTGTACCATCTTCTGGGTTTCCCAGGCATGTTTTCGATGTAGGAAGATGCCCTTGAACCTGGAGATTTGGGACCCATGGCTTGGGTACCACGCAGTATTACTTTAAAGGGTCTGCGTTTGCTCACCCAACCTCACCAATCCTCTCAGCCCCAAGAGTGTCCAGCCTTATGTCTCATCCAGCTGTGGGTCTAGATATGGTCAATCCAGGTTGCATCAGAGCCCCTGAACGGATTTTGTAAGAATGTCTCTCTCTTTCACTGTCTTTGTTTTATGGGTTTTTTTTTTAAGTAATCTATTTTTATAATGGGGTTTAGCTGCTTTTCCCTACTGTGTTTATGCCGCTTTACACCCTCTTGATTCACTTCCAGAGAGATATCAATACATAGGTTTTAAGACTCTTCCTAGTCAGATATATTCTTGGGCGGTGAATAGGGGGTGTTGAGTCCAGTTCACTGAGCAGGGAGTAGGTCTTGTCTATTACATATTTGGCTTGTGGAACGGTATCTGAGCTAATTTCAAACCCTTGTTTTATGCATCGCCCCACCTCACCTTTCCCGTTAAGCAGCCATAGTGTGTTTTCTAAATGTGTGACTCTGTTCTGTTTTGGAATTCAGTTCAGGTGTAGCGATGTTGACATTCCCTCTATAAGTGATATCTTAGGATAAGTGTCCTTTTCTGTGTGACTTACTTCACTTAGAGTCATCGTCCCTAAATCCACTCATCATGCTGCTACTAGCCTTATGACACTGATTTCATGGCTGAGTGATATTCCATTGTGCATAAGTACCACAACTTCTTTATCCATTTTTCTCTTTCCTGGGATATTTCAGGTGTACCGAAGTGGAAGTTCTTGGAAACAGAGCAGCCCTAAACTTTGGGGTGCCTGTGTCGTGTTGATTTTTAGGTTTCCCGATTTCTACGCCCATGAGTGGAAGTGCCCTATGCTCTCTCAGCTGTGTCTATTAGATGTTTCAGGACGCAGCGTACACTTCTCCAGAGTGGCTGTTGGCAATTTCCATCCCGCCCATCAGCGTAGCAAGGCTCCCATGTCTCCATGGCCTGTCCTGCATTTCTGGTTTTTACACTTTTTTCAGCATGGCCATTTTGACCGCTGGCAAGCGAGACTTCTTTATAGCACCGATTTGCATTTCCGGCTTGCTTGGTTGGCCAAAAAGGGCGTATGCGTTTTTTCCTGAATATATTCAGGAAAAAACGCATACGCCCTTTTTGGCCAAGGGCATCATTGTCGACGCTTTGCCGCTTTTCATGTGCTTTCAAGGCGAGTCGAATCTACCTCCTGAAATCTGTTTCCTGCAATTCTGCCTTGCTTTCAAATCCTCTCCGTTGCCTTCCCTCAATATATTTGTGGACGAGAGTCATCATTTATAACTCTGCAGGTTTGTGAATTGCAGTGCCCCTGAGCTCCATTTGTCAACTCGCTTTTTTGGGAGCTGGCCGCAAAAGCGCAGGATTGCCTCAGGCCCTATTCTGGTTCCGGGGGGCAGGCTGAGCCTGTGGTTCATTCTTCTTCCTGATGGGAAAATAGAGTGACCTTTGCCTGTCCCAACACCTAGAGCTAGTCTCTCATTGGTTCCCCCTCTTCCCGTTCATCCTCAGGACAAATTGCGACCTGTACGAAACAGGAGGTCAACGGTGCTGATTCTCCAAGTAGGGAGATTGTTAGTGAAGCGGCTGGAATGGCGAACCCGAGCACAAGGAGAGGAGAAATGAGGTGCGTTTTAGAAACCTTTCCCGATCACACGGTGTACCATCTTCTGGGTTTCCCAGGCATGTTTTCGATGTAGGAAGATGCCCTTGAACCTGAAGATTTGGGACCCATGGCATGGGTACCACGCAGTATTACTTTAAAGGGTCTGCGTTTGCTCACCCAACCTCACCAATCCTCTCAGCCCCAAGAGTGTCCAGCCTTATGTCTCATCCAGCTGTGGGTCTAGATATGGTCAATCCAGGTTGCATCAGAGCCCCTTAACGGATTTTGTAAGAATGTCTCTCTCTTTCACTGTCTTTGTTTTATGGGTTTTTTTTTTAAGTAATCTATTTTTATAATGGGGTTTAGCTGCTTTTCCCAGCTGTGTTTATGCCGCTTTACACCCTCTTGATTCACTTACAGAGAGATATCAATACATAGGTTTTAAGACTCTTCCTAGTCAGATATATTCTTGGGCGGTGAATAGGGGGTGTTGAGTCCAGTTCACTGAGCAGGGAGTAGGTCTTGTCTATTACATATTTGGCTTGTGGAACGGTATCTGAGCAAATTTCGAACCCTTTTTTTATGCATCACCCCACCTCACCTTTCCCGTGAAGCAGCCATACTGTGTTTTCTAAATGTGTGACTCTGTTCTGTTTGGGAATTCAGTTCAGGTGTATCGATTTTGACATTCCCTCTAAAAGTGATATCTTAGGATAAGTGTCCTTTTCTGTGTGACTTACTTCACTTAGAGTCATCGTCCCTAAATCAACTCATCATGCTGCTACTAGCCTTATGACACTGATTTCATGGCTGAGTGATATTCCATTGTGCATAAGTACCACAACTTCCTTATCGATTTTTCTCTTTCCTGGGATATTTATGGTGTACCGAAGTGGAGGTTCTTGGAAACAGAGCAGCCCTAAACTTTGGGGTGCCTGTGTCGTGTTGATTTTTAGGTTTCCCGATTTCTACGCCCATGAGTAGAAGTGCCCTATGCTCTCTCAGCTGTGTCTATTCCATGTTTCAGGACGCAGCGTACACTTCTCCAGAGTGGCTGTTGGCAATTTCCATCCCGCCCATCAGCGTAGCAAGGCTCCCATGTCTCCATGGCCTGTCCTGCATTTCTGGTTTTTACACTTTTTTCAGCATGGCCCTTTTGACCGCTGGCAAGCGAGACTTCTTTGTAGCGCCGATTTGCCTTTCCGGCTTGCTTGGTTGGCCAAAAAGGGCGTATGCGTTTTTTCCTGAATATATTCAGGAAAAAACGCATACGCCCTTTTTGGCCAAGGGCATCATTGTCAACGCTTTGCCGCTTTTCATGTGCTTTCAAGGCGAGTCGAATCTACCTCCGGAAATCTGTTTCCTGCAATTCTGCCTTGCTTTCGAATCCTCTTCGTTGCCTTCCCTCAAAATATTTGTGGACGAGAGTCATCATTTATAACTCTGCAGGTTTGTGAATTGCAGTGCCCCTGAGCTCCATTTGTCAACTCGCTTTTTTGGGAGCTGGCCGCAAAAGCGCAGGATTGCTTCAGGCCCTATTCTGGTTCCGGGGGACAGGCTGAGCCTGTGGTTCATTCTTCTTCCTGATGGGAAAATAGAGTGACCTTTGCCTGTCCCAACACCTAGAGCTAGTCTCTCATTGGTTCCCCCTCTTCCCGTTCATCCTCAGGACAAATTGCGACCTGTACGAAACAGGAGGTCAACGGTGCTGATTCTCCAAGTAGGGAGATTGTTAGTGAAGCGGCTGGAATGGCGAACCCGAGCACAAGGAGAGGAGAAATGAGGTGCGTTTTAAAACCTTTCCCGATCACACGGTGTACCATCTTCTGGGTTTCCCAGGCATGTTTTCGATGTAGGAAGATGCCCTTGAACCTGGAGATTTGGGACCCATGGCATGGGTACCACGCAGTATTACTTTAAAGGGTCTGCGTTTGCTCACCCAACCTCACCAATCCTCTCAGCCCCAAGAGTGTCCAACCTTATGTCTCATCCAGCTGTGGGTCTAGATATGGTCAATCCAGGTTGCATCAGAGCCCCTGAACGGATTTTGTAAGAATGTCTCTCTCTTTCACTGTCTTTGTTTTATGGGTTTTTTTTTAAGTAATCTATTTTTATAATGGGGTTTAGGTGCTTTTCCCTGCTGTGTTTATGCCGCTTTACACCCTCTTGATTCACTTACAGAGAGATATCAATACATAGGTTTTAAGACTCTTCCTAGTCAGATATATTCTTGGGCGGTGAATAGGGGGTGTTGAGTCCAGTTCACTGAGCAGGGAGTAGGTCTTGTCTATTACATATTTGGCTTGTGGAACGGTATCTGAGCTAATTTCAAACCCTTGTTTTATGCATCGCCCCACCTCACCTTTCCCGTTAAGCAGCCATAGTGTGTTTTCTAAATGTGTGACTCTGTTCTGTTTTGGAATTCAGTTCAGGTGTAACGATTTTGACATTCCCTCTAAAAGTGATATCTTAGGATAAGTGTCCTTTTCTATGTGACTTACTTCACTTAGAGTCATCGTCCCTAAATCCACTCATCATGCTGCCACTAGCCTTATGACACCGATTTCATGGCTGAGTGATATTCCATTGTGCATAAGTACCACAACTTCTTTATCCATTTTTCTCTTTCCTGGGATATTTCAGGTGTACCGAAGTGGAGGTTCTTGGAAACAGAGCAGCCCTAAACTTTGGGGTGCCTGTGTCTTGTTGATTTTTAGGTTTCCCGATTTCTACGCCCATGAGTGGAAGTGCCCTATGCTCTCTCAGCTGTGTCTATTAGATGTTTCAGGACGCAGCGTACACTTCTCCAGAGTGGCTGTTGGCAATTTCCATCCCGCCCATCAGCGTAGCAAGGCTCCCATGTCTCCATGGCCTGTCCTGCATTTCTGCTTTTTACACTTTTTTCAGCATGGCCCTTTTGACCGCTGGCAAGAGAGACTGCTTCGTAGGGCCGATTTGCCTTTCCTGCTTGCTTGGTTGGCCAAAAAGGGCGTATGCGTTTTTTTCTGAATATATTCAGGAAAAAACGCATACGCCCTTTTTGGCCAAGGGCATCATTGTCAACGCTTTGCCGCTTTTCATGTGCTTTCAAGGCGAGTCGAATCTACCTCCTGAAATCTGTTTCCTGCAATTCTGCCTTGCTTTCGAATCCTCTTCGTTGCCTTCCCTCAAAATATTTGTGGACGAGAGTCATCATTTATAACTCTGCAGGTTTGTGAATTGCAGTGCCCCTGAGCTCCATTTGTCAACACGCTTTTTTGGGAGCTGGCCGCAAAAGCGCAGGATTGCTTCAGGCCCTATTCTGGTTCCAGGGGGCAGGCTGAGCCTGTGGTTCATTCTTCTTCCTGATGGGAAAATAGAGTGACCTGTGCCTGTCCCAACACCTAGAGCTAGTCTCTCATTGGTTCCCCCTCTTCCCGTTCATCCTCAGGACAAATTGCGACCTGTACGAAACAGGAGGTCAACGGTGCTGATTCTCCAAGTAGGGAGATTGTTAGTGAAGCGGCTGGAATGGCGAACCCGAGCACAAGTAGAGGAGAAATGAGGGGCGTTTTAGAAACCTTTCCCGATCACACGGTGTACCATCTTCTGGGTTTCCCAGGCATGTTTTCGATGTAGGAAGATGCGCTTGAACCTGGAGATTTGGGACCCATGGCTTGGGTACCACGCAGTATTAATTTAAAGGGTCTGCGTTTGCTCACCCAACCTCACCAATCCTCTCAGCCCCAAGAGTGTCCAGCCTTATTTCTCATCCAGCTGTGGGTCTAGATATGGTCAATCCAGGTTGCATCAGAGCCCCTGAACGGATTTTGTAAGAATGTCTCTCTCTTTCACTGTCTTTGTTTTATGGGTTTTTTTTTTAAGTAATCTATTTTTATAATGGGGTTTAGCTGCTTTTCCCTACTGTGTTTATGCCGCTTTACACCCTCTTGATTCACTTCCAGAGAGATATCAATACATAGGTTTTAAGACTCTTCCTAGTCAGATACATTCTTGGGCGGTGAATAGGGGGTGTTGAGTCCAGTTCACTGAGCAGGGAGTAGGTCTTGTCTATTACATATTTGGCTTGTGGAACGGTATCTGAGCTAATTTCAAACCCTTGTTTTATGCATCGCCCCACCTCACCTTTCCCGTTAAGCAGCCATAGTGTGTTTTCTAAATGTGTGACTCTGTTCTGTTTTGGAATTCAGTTCAGGTGTAGCGATGTTGACATTCCCTCTATAAGTGATATCTTAGGATAAGTGTCCTTTTCTGTGTGACTTACTTCACTTAGAGTCATCGTCCCTAAATCCACTCATCATGCTGCTACTAGCCTTATGACACTGATTTCATGGCTGAGTGATATTCCATTGTGCATAAGTACCACAACTTCTTTATCCATTTTTCTCTTTCCTGGGATATTTCAGGTGTACCGAAGTGGAAGTTCTTGGAAACAGAGCAGCCCTAAACTTTGGGGTGCCTGTGTCGTGTTGATTTTTAGGTTTCCCGATTTCTACGCCCATGAGTGGAAGTGCCCTATGCTCTCTCAGCTGTGTCTATTAGATGTTTCAGGACGCAGCGTACACTTCTCCAGAGTGGCTGTTGGCAATTTCCATCCCGCCCATCAGCGTAGCAAGGCTCCCATGTCTCCATGGCCTGTCCTGCATTTCTGGTTTTTACACTTTTTTCAGCATGGCCATTTTGACCGCTGGCAAGCGAGACTTCTTTATAGCACCGATTTGCATTTCCGGCTTGCTTGGTTGGCCAAAAAGGGCGTATGCGTTTTTTCCTGAATATATTCAGGAAAAAACGCATACGCCCTTTTTGGCCAAGGGCATCATTGTCGACGCTTTGCCGCTTTTCATGTGCTTTCAAGGCGAGTCGAATCTACCTCCTGAAATCTGTTTCCTGCAATTCTGCCTTGCTTTCAAATCCTCTCCGTTGCCTTCCCTCAATATATTTGTGGACGAGAGTCATCATTTATAACTCTGCAGGTTTGTGAATTGCAGTGCCCCTGAGCTCCATTTGTCAACTCGCTTTTTTGGGAGCTGGCCGCAAAAGCGCAGGATTGCCTCAGGCCCTATTCTGGTTCCGGGGGGCAGGCTGAGCCTGTGGTTCATTCTTCTTCCTGATGGGAAAATAGAGTGACCTTTGCCTGTCCCAACACCTAGAGCTAGTCTCTCATTGGTTCCCCCTCTTCCCGTTCATCCTCAGGACAAATTGCGACCTGTACGAAACAGGAGGTCAACGGTGCTGATTCTCCTAGTAGGGAGATTGTTAGTGAAGCGGCTGGAATGGCGAACCCGAGCACAAGGAGAGGAGAAATGAGGTGCGTTTTAGAAACCTTTCCCGATCACACGGTGTACCATCTTCTGGGTTTCCCAGGCATGTTTTCGATGTAGGAAGATGCCCTTGAACCTGAAGATTTGGGACCCATGGCATGGGTACCACGCAGTATTACTTTAAAGGGTCTGCGTTTGCTCACCCAACCTCACCAATCCTCTCAGCCCCAAGAGTGTCCAGCCTTATTTCTCATCCAGCTGTGGGTCTAGATATGGTCAATCCAGGTTGCATCAGAGCCCCTTAACGGATTTTGTAAGAATGTCTCTCTCTTTCACTGTCTTTGTTTTATGGGTTTTTTTTTTAAGTAATCTATTTTTATAATGGGGTTTAGCTGCTTTTCCCAGCTGTGTTTATGCCGCTTTACACCCTCTTGATTCACTTCCAGAGAGATATCAATACATAGGTTTTAAGACTCTTCCTAGTCAGATATATTCTTGGGCGGTGAATAGGGGGTGTTGAGTCCAGTTCACTGAGCAGGGAGTAGGTCTTGTCTATTACATATTTGGCTTGTGGAACGGTATCTGAGCAAATTTCGAACCCTTTTTTTATGCATCACCCCACCTCACCTTTCCCGTGAAGCAGCCATACTGTGTTTTCTAAATGTGTGACTCTGTTCTGTTTGGGAATTCAGTTCAGGTGTAGCGATTTTGACATTCCCTCTAAAAGTGATATCTTAGGATAAGTGTCCTTTTCTGTGTGACTTACTTCACTTAGAGTCATCGTCCCTAAATCAACTCATCATGCTGCTACTAGCCTTATGACACTGATTTCATGGCTGAGTGATATTCCATTGTGCATAAGTACCACAACTTCCTTATCGATTTTTCTCTTTCCTGGGATATTTATGGTGTACCGAAGTGGAGGTTCTTGGAAACAGAGCAGCCCTAAACTTTGGGGTGCCTGTGTCGTGTTGATTTTTAGGTTTCCCGATTTCTACGCCCATGAGTAGAAGTGCCCTATGCTCTCTCAGCTGTGTCTATTCCATGTTTCAGGACGCAGCGTACACTTCTCCAGAGTGGCTGTTGGCAATTTCCATCCCGCCCATCAGCGTAGCAAGGCTCCCATGTCTCCATGGCCTGTCCTGCATTTCTGGTTTTTACACTTTTTTCAGCATGGCCCTTTTGACCGCTGGCAAGCGAGACTTCTTTGTAGCGCCGATTTGCCTTTCCGGCTTGCTTGGTTGGCCAAAAAGGGCGTATGCGTTTTTTCCTGAATATATTCAGGAAAAAACGCATACGCCCTTTTTGGCCAAGGGCATCATTGTCAACGCTTTGCCGCTTTTCATGTGCTTTCAAGGCGAGTCGAATCTACCTCCGGAAATCTGTTTCCTGCAATTCTGCCTTGCTTTCGAATCCTCTTCGTTGCCTTCCCTCAAAATATTTGTGGACGAGAGTCATCATTTATAACTCTGCAGGTTTGTGAATTGCAGTGCCCCTGAGCTCCATTTGTCAACTCGCTTTTTTGGGAGCTGGCCGCAAAAGCGCAGGATTGCTTCAGGCCCTATTCTGGTTCCGGGGGACAGGCTGAGCCTGTGGTTCATTCTTCTTCCTGATGGGAAAATAGAGTGACCTTTGCCTGTCCCAACACCTAGAGCTAGTCTCTCATTGGTTCCCCCTCTTCCCGTTCATCCTCAGGACAAATTGCGACCTGTACGAAACAGGAGGTCAACGGTGCTGATTCTCCAAGTAGGGAGATTGTTAGTGAAGCGGCTGGAATGGCGAACCCGAGCACAAGGAGAGGAGAAATGAGGTGCGTTTTAAAACCTTTCCCGATCACACGGTGTACCATCTTCTGGGTTTCCCAGGCATGTTTTCGATGTAGGAAGATGCCCTTGAACCTGGAGATTTGGGACCCATGGCATGGGTACCACGCAGTATTACTTTAAAGGGTCTGCGTTTGCTCACCCAACCTCACCAATCCTCTCAGCCCCAAGAGTGTCCAACCTTATGTCTCATCCAGCTGTGGGTCTAGATATGGTCAATCCAGGTTGCATCAGAGCCCCTGAACGGATTTTGTAAGAATGTCTCTCTCTTTCACTGTCTTTGTTTTATGGGTTTTTTTTTAAGTAATCTATTTTTATAATGGGGTTTAGGTGCTTTTCCCTGCTGTGTTTATGCCGCTTTACACCCTCTTGATTCACTTACAGAGAGATATCAATACATAGGTTTTAAGACTCTTCCTAGTCAGATATATTCTTGGGCGGTGAATAGGGGGTGTTGAGTCCAGTTCACTGAGCAGGGAGTAGGTCTTGTCTATTACATATTTGGCTTGTGGAACGGTATCTGAGCTAATTTCAAACCCTTGTTTTATGCATCGCCCCACCTCACCTTTCCCGTTAAGCAGCCATAGTGTGTTTTCTAAATGTGTGACTCTGTTCTGTTTTGGAATTCAGTTCAGGTGTAACGATTTTGACATTCCCTCTAAAAGTGATATCTTAGGATAAGTGTCCTTTTCTATGTGACTTACTTCACTTAGAGTCATCGTCCCTAAATCCACTCATCATGCTGCCACTAGCCTTATGACACCGATTTCATGGCTGAGTGATATTCCATTGTGCATAAGTACCACAACTTCTTTATCCATTTTTCTCTTTCCTGGGATATTTCAGGTGTACCGAAGTGGAGGTTCTTGGAAACAGAGCAGCCCTAAACTTTGGGGTGCCTGTGTCTTGTTGATTTTTAGGTTTCCCGATTTCTACGCCCATGAGTGGAAGTGCCCTATGCTCTCTCAGCTGTGTCTATTAGATGTTTCAGGACGCAGCGTACACTTCTCCAGAGTGGCTGTTGGCAATTTCCATCCCGCCCATCAGCGTAGCAAGGCTCCCATGTCTCCATGGCCTGTCCTGCATTTCTGCTTTTTACACTTTTTTCAGCATGGCCCTTTTGACCGCTGGCAAGAGAGACTGCTTCGTAGGGCCGATTTGCCTTTCCTGCTTGCTTGGTTGGCCAAAAAGGGCGTATGCGTTTTTTTCTGAATATATTCAGGAAAAAACGCATACGCCCTTTTTGGCCAAGGGCATCATTGTCAACGCTTTGCCGCTTTTCATGTGCTTTCAAGGCGAGTCGAATCTACCTCCTGAAATCTGTTTCCTGCAATTCTGCCTTGCTTTCGAATCCTCTTCGTTGCCTTCCCTCAAAATATTTGTGGACGAGAGTCATCATTTATAACTCTGCAGGTTTGTGAATTGCAGTGCCCCTGAGCTCCATTTGTCAACACGCTTTTTTGGGAGCTGGCCGCAAAAGCGCAGGATTGCTTCAGGCCCTATTCTGGTTCCAGGGGGCAGGCTGAGCCTGTGGTTCATTCTTCTTCCTGATGGGAAAATAGAGTGACCTGTGCCTGTCCCAACACCTAGAGCTAGTCTCTCATTGGTTCCCCCTCTTCCCGTTCATCCTCAGGACAAATTGCGACCTGTACGAAACAGGAGGTCAACGGTGCTGATTCTCCAAGTAGGGAGATTGTTAGTGAAGCGGCTGGAATGGCGAACCCGAGCACAAGTAGAGGAGAAATGAGGGGCGTTTTAGAAACCTTTCCCGATCACACGGTGTACCATCTTCTGGGTTTCCCAGGCATGTTTTCGATGTAGGAAGATGCCCTTGAACCTGGAGATTTGGGACCCATGGCTTGGGTACCACGCAGTATTACTTTAAAGGGTCTGCGTTTGCTCACCCAACCTCACCAATCCTCTCAGCCCCAAGAGTGTCCAGCCTTATTTCTCATCCAGCTGTGGGTCTAGATATGGTCAATCCAGGTTGCATCAGAGCCCCTGAACGGATTTTGTAAGAATGTCTCTCTCTTTCACTGTCTTTGTTTTATGGGTTTTTTTTTTAAGTAATCTATTTTTATAATGGGGTTTAGCTGCTTTTCCCTACTGTGTTTATGCCGCTTTACACCCTCTTGATTCACTTCCAGAGAGATATCAATACATAGGTTTTAAGACTCTTCCTAGTCAGATATATTCTTGGGCGGTGAATAGGGGGTGTTGAGTCCAGTTCACTGAGCAGGGAGTAGGTCTTGTCTATTACATATTTGGCTTGTGGAACGGTATCTGAGCTAATTTCAAACCCTTGTTTTATGCATCGCCCCACCTCACCTTTCCCGTTAAGCAGCCATAGTGTGTTTTCTAAATGTGTGACTCTGTTCTGTTTTGGAATTCAGTTCAGGTGTAGCGATGTTGACATTCCCTCTATAAGTGATATCTTAGGATAAGTGTCCTTTTCTGTGTGACTTACTTCACTTAGAGTCATCGTCCCTAAATCCACTCATCATGCTGCTACTAGCCTTATGACACTGATTTCATGGCTGAGTGATATTCCATTGTGCATAAGTACCACAACTTCTTTATCCATTTTTCTCTTTCCTGGGATATTTCAGGTGTACCGAAGTGGAAGTTCTTGGAAACAGAGCAGCCCTAAACTTTGGGGTGCCTGTGTCGTGTTGATTTTTAGGTTTCCCGATTTCTACGCCCATGAGTGGAAGTGCCCTATGCTCTCTCAGCTGTGTCTATTAGATGTTTCAGGACGCAGCGTACACTTCTCCAGAGTGGCTGTTGGCAATTTCCATCCCGCCCATCAGCGTAGCAAGGCTCCCATGTCTCCATGGCCTGTCCTGCATTTCTGGTTTTTACACTTTTTTCAGCATGGCCATTTTGACCGCTGGCAAGCGAGACTTCTTTATAGCACCGATTTGCATTTCCGGCTTGCTTGGTTGGCCAAAAAGGGCGTATGCGTTTTTTCCTGAATATATTCAGGAAAAAACGCATACGCCCTTTTTGGCCAAGGGCATCATTGTCGACGCTTTGCCGCTTTTCATGTGCTTTCAAGGCGAGTCGAATCTACCTCCTGAAATCTGTTTCCTGCAATTCTGCCTTGCTTTCAAATCCTCTCCGTTGCCTTCCCTCAATATATTTGTGGACGAGAGTCATCATTTATAACTCTGCAGGTTTGTGAATTGCAGTGCCCCTGAGCTCCATTTGTCAACTCGCTTTTTTGGGAGCTGGCCGCAAAAGCGCAGGATTGCCTCAGGCCCTATTCTGGTTCCGGGGGGCAGGCTGAGCCTGTGGTTCATTCTTCTTCCTGATGGGAAAATAGAGTGACCTTTGCCTGTCCCAACACCTAGAGCTAGTCTCTCATTGGTTCCCCCTCTTCCCGTTCATCCTCAGGACAAATTGCGACCTGTACGAAACAGGAGGTCAACGGTGCTGATTCTCCTAGTAGGGAGATTGTTAGTGAAGCGGCTGGAATGGCGACCCCGAGCACAAGGAGAGGAGAAATGAGGTGCGTTTTAGAAACCTTTCCCGATCACACGGTGTACCATCTTCTGGGTTTCCCAGGCATGTTTTCGATGTAGGAAGATGCCCTTGAACCTGAAGATTTGGGACCCATGGCATGGGTACCACGCAGTATTACTTTAAAGGGTCTGCGTTTGCTCACCCAACCTCACCAATCCTCTCAGCCCCAAGAGTGTCCAGCCTTATTTCTCATCCAGCTGTGGGTCTAGATATGGTCAATCCAGGTTGCATCAGAGCCCCTTAACGGATTTTGTAAGAATGTCTCTCTCTTTCACTGTCTTTGTTTTATGGGTTTTTTTTTTAAGTAATCTATTTTTATAATGGGGTTTAGCTGCTTTTCCCAGCTGTGTTTATGCCGCTTTACACCCTCTTGATTCACTTCCAGAGAGATATCAATACATAGGTTTTAAGACTCTTCCTAGTCAGATATATTCTTGGGCGGTGAATAGGGGGTGTTGAGTCCAGTTCACTGAGCAGGGAGTAGGTCTTGTCTATTACATATTTGGCTTGTGGAACGGTATCTGAGCAAATTTCGAACCCTTTTTTTATGCATCACCCCACCTCACCTTTCCCGTGAAGCAGCCATACTGTGTTTTCTAAATGTGTGACTCTGTTCTGTTTGGGAATTCAGTTCAGGTGTAGCGATTTTGACATTCCCTCTAAAAGTGATATCTTAGGATAAGTGTCCTTTTCTGTGTGACTTACTTCACTTAGAGTCATCGTCCCTAAATCAACTCATCATGCTGCTACTAGCCTTATGACACTGATTTCATGGCTGAGTGATATTCCATTGTGCATAAGTACCACAACTTCCTTATCGATTTTTCTCTTTCCTGGGATATTTATGGTGTACCGAAGTGGAGGTTCTTGGAAACAGAGCAGCCCTAAACTTTGGGGTGCCTGTGTCGTGTTGATTTTTAGGTTTCCCGATTTCTACGCCCATGAGTAGAAGTGCCCTATGCTCTCTCAGCTGTGTCTATTCCATGTTTCAGGACGCAGCGTACACTTCTCCAGAGTGGCTGTTGGCAATTTCCATCCCGCCCATCAGCGTAGCAAGGCTCCCATGTCTCCATGGCCTGTCCTGCATTTCTGGTTTTTACACTTTTTTCAGCATGGCCCTTTTGACCGCTGGCAAGCGAGACTTCTTTGTAGCGCCGATTTGCCTTTCCGGCTTGCTTGGTTGGCCAAAAAGGGCGTATGCGTTTTTTCCTGAATATATTCAGGAAAAAACGCATACGCCCTTTTTGGCCAAGGGCATCATTGTCAACGCTTTGCCGCTTTTCATGTGCTTTCAAGGCGAGTCGAATCTACCTCCGGAAATCTGTTTCCTGCAATTCTGCCTTGCTTTCGAATCCTCTTCGTTGCCTTCCCTCAAAATATTTGTGGACGAGAGTCATCATTTATAACTCTGCAGGTTTGTGAATTGCAGTGCCCCTGAGCTCCATTTGTCAACTCGCTTTTTTGGGAGCTGGCCGCAAAAGCGCAGGATTGCTTCAGGCCCTATTCTGGTTCCGGGGGACAGGCTGAGCCTGTGGTTCATTCTTCTTCCTGATGGGAAAATAGAATGACCTTTGCCTGTCCCAACACCTAGAGCAAGTCTCTCATTGGTTCCCCCTCTTCCCGTTCATCCTCAGGACAAATTGCGACCTGTACGAAACAGGAGGTCAACGGTGCTGATTCTCCAAGTAGGGAGATTGTTAGTGAAGCGGCTGGAATGGCGAACCCGAGCACAAGGAGAGGAGAAATGAGGTGCGTTTTAAAACCTTTCCCGATCACACGGTGTACCATCTTCTGGGTTTCCCAGGCATGTTTTCGATGTAGGAAGATGCCCTTGAACCTGGAGATTTGGGACCCATGGCATGGGTACCACGCAGTATTACTTTAAAGGGTCTGCGTTTGCTCACCCAACCTCACCAATCCTCTCAGCCCCAAGAGTGTCCAACCTTATGTCTCATCCAGCTGTGGGTCTAGATATGGTCAATCCAGGTTGCATCAGAGCCCCTGAACGGATTTTGTAAGAATGTCTCTCTCTTTCACTGTCTTTGTTTTATGGGTTTTTTTTTTAAGTAATCTATTTTTATAATGGGGTTTAGGTGCTTTTCCCTGCTGTGTTTATGCCGCTTTACACCCTCTTGATTCACTTACAGAGAGATATCAATACATAGGTTTTAAGTCTCTTCCTAGTCAGATATATTCTTGGGCGGTGAATAGGGGGGGTTGAGTCCAGTTCACTGAGCAGGGAGTAGGTCTTGTCTATTACATATTTGGCTTGTGGAACGGTATCTGAGCTAATTTCAAACCCTTGTTTTATGCATCGCCCCACCTCACCTTTCCCGTTAAGCAGCCATAGTGTGTTTTCTAAATGTGTGACTCTGTTCTGTTTTGGAATTCAGTTCAGGTGTAGCGATGTTGACATTCCCTCTATAAGTGATATCTTAGGATAAGTGTCCTTTTCTGTGTGACTTACTTCACTTAGAGTCATCGTCCCTAAATCCACTCATCATGCTGCTACTAGCCTTATGACACTGATTTCATGGCTGAGTGATATTCCATTGTGCATAAGTACCACAACTTCTTTATCCATTTTTCTCTTTCCTGGGATATTTCAGGTGTACCGAAGTGGAAGTTCTTGGAAACAGAGCAGCCCTAAACTTTGGGGTGCCTGTGTCGTGTTGATTTTTAGGTTTCCCGATTTCTACGCCCATGAGTGGAAGTGCCCTATGCTCTCTCAGCTGTGTCTATTAGATGTTTCAGGACGCAGCGTACACTTCTCCAGAGTGGCTGTTGGCAATTTCCATCCCGCCCATCAGCGTAGCAAGGCTCCCATGTCTCCATGGCCTGTCCTGCATTTCTGGTTTTTACACTTTTTTCAGCATGGCCATTTTGACCGCTGGCAAGCGAGACTTCTTTATAGCACCGATTTGCATTTCCGGCTTGCTTGGTTGGCCAAAAAGGGCGTATGCGTTTTTTCCTGAATATATTCAGGAAAAAACGCATACGCCCTTTTTGGCCAAGGGCATCATTGTCGACGCTTTGCCGCTTTTCATGTGCTTTCAAGGCGAGTCGAATCTACCTCCTGAAATCTGTTTCCTGCAATTCTGCCTTGCTTTCAAATCCTCTCCGTTGCCTTCCCTCAATATATTTGTGGACGAGAGTCATCATTTATAACTCTGCAGGTTTGTGAATTGCAGTGCCCCTGAGCTCCATTTGTCAACTCGCTTTTTTGGGAGCTGGCCGCAAAAGCGCAGGATTGCCTCAGGCCCTATTCTGGTTCCGGGGGGCAGGCTGAGCCTGTGGTTCATTCTTCTTCCTGATGGGAAAATAGAGTGACCTTTGCCTGTCCCAACACCTAGAGCTAGTCTCTCATTGGTTCCCCCTCTTCCCGTTCATCCTCAGGACAAATTGCGACCTGTACGAAACAGGAGGTCAACGGTGCTGATTCTCCTAGTAGGGAGATTGTTAGTGAAGCGGCTGGAATGGCGAACCCGAGCACAAGGAGAGGAGAAATGAGGTGCGTTTTAGAAACCTTTCCCGATCACACGGTGTACCATCTTCTGGGTTTCCCAGGCATGTTTTCGATGTAGGAAGATGCCCTTGAACCTGAAGATTTGGGACCCATGGCATGGGTACCACGCAGTATTACTTTAAAGGGTCTGCGTTTGCTCACCCAACCTCACCAATCCTCTCAGCCCCAAGAGTGTCCAGCCTTATTTCTCATCCAGCTGTGGGTCTAGATATGGTCAATCCAGGTTGCATCAGAGCCCCTTAACGGATTTTGTAAGAATGTCTCTCTCTTTCACTGTCTTTGTTTTATGGGTTTTTTTTTTAAGTAATCTATTTTTATAATGGGGTTTAGCTGCTTTTCCCAGCTGTGTTTATGCCGCTTTACACCCTCTTGATTCACTTCCAGAGAGATATCAATACATAGGTTTTAAGACTCTTCCTAGTCAGATATATTCTTGGGCGGTGAATAGGGGGTGTTGAGTCCAGTTCACTGAGCAGGGAGTAGGTCTTGTCTATTACATATTTGGCTTGTGGAACGGTATCTGAGCAAATTTCGAACCCTTTTTTTATGCATCACCCCACCTCACCTTTCCCGTGAAGCAGCCATACTGTGTTTTCTAAATGTGTGACTCTGTTCTGTTTGGGAATTCAGTTCAGGTGTAGCGATTTTGACATTCCCTCTAAAAGTGATATCTTAGGATAAGTGTCCTTTTCTGTGTGACTTACTTCACTTAGAGTCATCGTCCCTAAATCAACTCATCATGCTGCTACTAGCCTTATGACACTGATTTCATGGCTGAGTGATATTCCATTGTGCATAAGTACCACAACTTCCTTATCGATTTTTCTCTTTCCTGGGATATTTATGGTGTACCGAAGTGGAGGTTCTTGGAAACAGAGCAGCCCTAAACTTTGGGGTGCCTGTGTCGTGTTGATTTTTAGGTTTCCCGATTTCTACGCCCATGAGTAGAAGTGCCCTATGCTCTCTCAGCTGTGTCTATTCCATGTTTCAGGACGCAGCGTACACTTCTCCAGAGTGGCTGTTGGCAATTTCCATCCCGCCCATCAGCGTAGCAAGGCTCCCATGTCTCCATGGCCTGTCCTGCATTTCTGGTTTTTACACTTTTTTCAGCATGGCCCTTTTGACCGCTGGCAAGCGAGACTTCTTTGTAGCGCCGATTTGCCTTTCCGGCTTGCTTGGTTGGCCAAAAAGGGCGTATGCGTTTTTTCCTGAATATATTCAGGAAAAAACGCATACGCCCTTTTTGGCCAAGGGCATCATTGTCAACGCTTTGCCGCTTTTCATGTGCTTTCAAGGCGAGTCGAATCTACCTCCGGAAATCTGTTTCCTGCAATTCTGCCTTGCTTTCGAATCCTCTTCGTTGCCTTCCCTCAAAATATTTGTGGACGAGAGTCATCATTTATAACTCTGCAGGTTTGTGAATTGCAGTGCCCCTGAGCTCCATTTGTCAACTCGCTTTTTTGGGAGCTGGCCGCAAAAGCGCAGGATTGCTTCAGGCCCTATTCTGGTTCCGGGGGACAGGCTGAGCCTGTGGTTCATTCTTCTTCCTGATGGGAAAATAGAGTGACCTTTGCCTGTCCCAACACCTAGAGCTAGTCTCTCATTGGTTCCCCCTCTTCCCGTTCATCCTCAGGACAAATTGCGACCTGTACGAAACAGGAGGTCAACGGTGCTGATTCTCCAAGTAGGGAGATTGTTAGTGAAGCGGCTGGAATGGCGAACCCGAGCACAAGGAGAGGAGAAATGAGGTGCGTTTTAAAACCTTTCCCGATCACACGGTGTACCATCTTCTGGGTTTCCCAGGCATGTTTTCGATGTAGGAAGATGCCCTTGAACCTGGAGATTTGGGACCCATGGCATGGGTACCACGCAGTATTACTTTAAAGGGTCTGCGTTTGCTCACCCAACCTCACCAATCCTCTCAGCCCCAAGAGTGTCCAACCTTATGTCTCATCCAGCTGTGGGTCTAGATATGGTCAATCCAGGTTGCATCAGAGCCCCTGAACGGATTTTGTAAGAATGTCTCTCTCTTTCACTGTCTTTGTTTTATGGGTTTTTTTTTAAGTAATCTATTTTTATAATGGGGTTTAGGTGCTTTTCCCTGCTGTGTTTATGCCGCTTTACACCCTCTTGATTCACTTACAGAGAGATATCAATACATAGGTTTTAAGTCTCTTCCTAGTCAGATATATTCTTGGGCGGTGAATAGGGGGGGTTGAGTCCAGTTCACTGAGCAGGGAGTAGGTCTTGTCTATTACATATTTGGCTTGTGGAACGGTATCTGAGCTAATTTCAAACCCTTGTTTTATGCATCGCCCCACCTCACCTTTCCCGTTAAGCAGCCATAGTGTGTTTTCTAAATGTGTGACTCTGTTCTGTTTTGGAATTCAGTTCAGGTGTAACGATTTTGACATTCCCTCTATAAGTGATATCTTAGGATAAGTGTCCTTTTCTGTGTGACTTACTTCACTTACAGTCATCGTCCCTAAATCCACTCATCATGCTGCCACTAGCCTTATAACACCGATTTCATGGCTGAGTGATATTCCATTGTGCATAAGTACCACAACTTCTTTATCCATTTTTCTCTTTCCTGGGATATTTCAGGTGTACCGAAGTGGAGGTTCTTGGAAACAGAGCAGCCCTAAACTTTGGGGTGCCTGTGTCTTGTTGATTTTTAGGTTTCCCGATTTCTACGCCCATGAGTGGAAGTGCCCTATGCTCTCTCAGCTTTGTCTATTACACGTTTCAGGACGCAGCGTACACTTTTCCAGAGTGGCTGTTGGCAATTTCCATCCCGCCCATCAGCGTAGCAAGGCTCCCATGTCTCCATGGCCTGTCCTGCATTTCTGGTTTTTACACTTTTTTCAGCATGGCCCTTTTGACCGCTGGCAAGCGAGACTTCTTTGTAGCGCCGATTTGCCTTTCCTGCTTGCTTGGTTGGCCAAAAAGGGCGTATGCGTTTTTTTCTGAATATATTCAGGAAAAAACGCATACGCCCTTTTTGGCCAAGGGCATCATTGTCAACGCTTTGCCGCTTTTCATGTGTTTTCAAGGCGAGTCGAATCTACCTCCTGAAATCTGTTTCCTGCAATTCTGCCTTGCTTTCGAATCCTCTTCGTTGCCTTCCCTCAAAATATTTGTGGACGAGAGTCATCATTTATAACTCTGCAGGTTTGTGAATTGCAGTGCCCCTGAGCTCCATTTGTCAACACGCTTTTTTGGGAGCTGGCCGCAAAAGCGCAGGATTGCTTCAGGCCCTATTCTGGTTCCAGGGGGCAGGCTGAGCCTGTGGTTCATTCTTCTTCCTGATGGGAAAATAGAGTGACCTGTGCCTGTCCCAACACCTAGAGCTAGTCTCTCATTGGTTCCCCCTCTTCCCGTTCATCCTCAGGACAAATTGCGACCTGTACGAAACAGGAGGTCAACGGTGCTGATTCTCCAAGTAGGGAGATTGTTAGTGAAGCGGCTGGAATGGCGAACCCGAGCACAAGTAGAGGAGAAATGAGGGGCGTTTTAGAAACCTTTCCCGATCACACGGTGTACCATCTTCTGGGTTTCCCAGGCATCTTTTCGATGTAGGAAGATGCCCTTGAACCTGGAGATTTGGGACCCATGGCTTGGGTACCACGCAGTATTACTTTAAAGGGTCTGCGTTTGCTCACCCAACCTCACCAATCCTCTCAGCCCCAAGAGTGTCCAGCCTTATGTCTCATCCAGCTGTGGGTCTAGATATGGTCAATCCAGGTTGCATCAGAGCCCCTGAACGGATTTTGTAAGAATGTCTCTCTCTTTCACTGTCTTTGTTTTATGGGTTTTTTTTTTAAGTAATCTATTTTTATAATGGGGTTTAGCTGCTTTTCCCTACTGTGTTTATGCCGCTTTACACCCTCTTGATTCACTTCCAGAGAGATATCAATACATAGGTTTTAAGACTCTTCCTAGTCAGATATATTCTTGGGCGGTGAATAGGGGGTGTTGAGTCCAGTTCACTGAGCAGGGAGTAGGTCTTGTTTATTACATATTTGGCTTGTGGAACGGTATCTGAGCTAATTTCAAACCCTTGTTTTATGCATCGCCCCACCTCACCTTTCCCGTTAAGCAGCCATAGTGTGTTTTCTAAATGTGTGACTCTGTTCTGTTTTGGAATTCAGTTCAGGTGTAGCGATGTTGACATTCCCTCTATAAGTGATATCTTAGGATAAGTGTCCTTTTCTGTGTGACTTACTTCACTTAGAGTCATCGTCCCTAAATCCACTCATCATGCTGCTACTAGCCTTATGACACTGATTTCATGGCTGAGTGATATTCCATTGTGCATAAGTACCACAACTTCTTTATCCATTTTTCTCTTTCCTGGGATATTTCAGGTGTACCGAAGTGGAAGTTCTTGGAAACAGAGCAGCCCTAAACTTTGGGGTGCCTGTGTCGTGTTGATTTTTAGGTTTCCCGATTTCTACGCCCATGAGTGGAAGTGCCCTATGCTCTCTCAGCTGTGTCTATTAGATGTTTCAGGACGCAGCGTACACTTCTCCAGAGTGGCTGTTGGCAATTTCCATCCCGCCCATCAGCGTAGCAAGGCTCCCATGTCTCCATGGCCTGTCCTGCATTTCTGGTTTTTACACTTTTTTCAGCATGGCCATTTTGACCGCTGGCAAGCGAGACTTCTTTATAGCACCGATTTGCATTTCCGGCTTGCTTGGTTGGCCAAAAAGGGCGTATGCGTTTTTTCCTGAATATATTCAGGAAAAAACGCATACGCCCTTTTTGGCCAAGGGCATCATTGTCGACGCTTTGCCGCTTTTCATGTGCTTTCAAGGCGAGTCGAATCTACCTCCTGAAATCTGTTTCCTGCAATTCTGCCTTGCTTTCAAATCCTCTCCGTTGCCTTCCCTCAATATATTTGTGGACGAGAGTCATCATTTATAACTCTGCAGGTTTGTGAATTGCAGTGCCCCTGAGCTCCATTTGTCAACTCGCTTTTTTGGGAGCTGGCCGCAAAAGCGCAGGATTGCCTCAGGCCCTATTCTGGTTCCGGGGGGCAGGCTGAGCCTGTGGTTCATTCTTCTTCCTGATGGGAAAATAGAGTGACCTTTGCCTGTCCCAACACCTAGAGCTAGTCTCTCATTGGTTCCCCCTCTTCCCGTTCATCCTCAGGACAAATTGCGACCTGTACGAAACAGGAGGTCAACGGTGCTGATTCTCCAAGTAGGGAGATTGTTACTGAAGCGGCTGGAATGGCGAACCCGAGCACAAGGAGAGGAGAAATGAGGTGCGTTTTAGAAACCTTTCCCGATCACACGGTGTACCATCTTCTGGGTTTCCCAGGCATGTTTTCGATGTAGGAAGATGCCCTTGAACCTGAAGATTTGGGACCCATGGCATGGGTACCACGCAGTATTACTTTAAAGGGTCTGCGTTTGCTCACCCAACCTCACCAATCCTCTCAGCCCCAAGAGTGTCCAGCCTTATGTCTCATCCAGCTGTGGGTCTAGATATGGTCAATCCAGGTTGCATCAGAGCCCCTTAACGGATTTTGTAAGAATGTCTCTCTCTTTCACTGTCTTTGTTTTATGGGTTTTTTTTTTAAGTAATCTATTTTTATAATGGGGTTTAGCTGCTTTTCCCAGCTGTGTTTATGCCGCTTTACACCCTCTTGATTCACTTCCAGAGAGATATCAATACATAGGTTTTAAGACTCTTCCTAGTCAGATATATTCTTGGGCGGTGAATAGGGGGTGTTGAGTCCAGTTCACTGAGCAGGGAGTAGGTCTTGTCTATTACATATTTGGCTTGTGGAACGGTATCTGAGCAAATTTCGAACCCTTTTTTTATGCATCACCCCACCTCACCTTTCCCGTGAAGCAGCCATACTGTGTTTTCTAAATGTGTGACTCTGTTCTGTTTGGGAATTCAGTTCAGGTGTAGCGATTTTGACATTCCCTCTAAAAGTGATATCTTAGGATAAGTGTCCTTTTCTGTGTGACTTACTTCACTTAGAGTCATCGTCCCTAAATCAACTCATCATGCTGCTACTAGCCTTATGACACTGATTTCATGGCTGAGTGATATTCCATTGTGCATAAGTACCACAACTTCCTTATCGATTTTTCTCTTTCCTGGGATATTTATGGTGTACCGAAGTGGAGGTTCTTGGAAACAGAGCAGCCCTAAACTTTGGGGTGCCTGTGTCGTGTTGATTTTTAGGTTTCCCGATTTCTACGCCCATGAGTAGAAGTGCCCTATGCTCTCTCAGCTGTGTCTATTCCATGTTTCAGGACGCAGCGTACACTTCTCCAGAGTGGCTGTTGGCAATTTCCATCCCGCCCATCAGCGTAGCAAGGCTCCCATGTCTCCATGGCCTGTCCTGCATTTCTGGTTTTTACACTTTTTTCAGCATGGCCCTTTTGACCGCTGGCAAGCGAGACTTCTTTGTAGCGCCGATTTGCCTTTCCTGCTTGCTTGGTTGGCCAAAAAGGGCGTATGCGTTTTTTTCTGAATATATTCAGGAAAAAACGCATACGCCCTTTTTGGCCAAGGGCATCATTGTCAACGCTTTGCCGCTTTTCATGTGCTTTCAAGGCGAGTCGAATCTACCTCCTGAAATCTGTTTCCTGCAATTCTGCCTTGCTTTCGAATCCTCTTCGTTGCCTTCCCTCAAAATATTTGTGGACGAGAGTCATCATTTATAACTCTGCAGGTTTGTGAATTGCAGTGCCCCTGAGCTCCATTTGTCAACACGCTTTTTTGGGAGCTGGCCGCAAAAGCGCAGGATTGCTTCAGGCCCTATTCTGGTTCCAGGGGGCAGGCTGAGCCTGTGGTTCATTCTTCTTCCTGATGGGAAAATAGAGTGACCTGTGCCTGTCCCAACACCTAGAGCTAGTCTCTCATTGGTTCCCCCTCTTCCCGTTCATCCTCAGGACAAATTGCGACCTGTACGAAACAGGAGGTCAACGGTGCTGATTCTCCAAGTAGGGAGATTGTTAGTGAAGCGGCAGGAATGGCGAACCCGAGCACAAGGAGAGGAGAAATGAGGGGCGTTTTAGAAACCTTTCCCGATCACACGGTGTACCATCTTCTGGGTTTCCCAGGCATGTTTTCGATGTAGGAAGATGCCCTTGAACCTGGAGATTTGGGACCCTTGGCTTGGGTACCACGCAGTATTACTTTAAAGGGTCTGCGTTTGCTCACCCAACCTCACCAATCCTCTCAGCCCCAAGAGTGTCCAGCCTTATGTCTCATCCAGCTGTGGGTCTAGATATGGTCAATCCAGGTTGCATCAGAGCCCCTGAACGGATTTTGTAAGAATTTCTCTCTCTTTCACTGTCTTTGTTTTATGGGTTTTTTTTTTAAGTAATCTATTTTTACAATGGGGTTTAGCTGCTTTTCTCTACTGTGTTTATGCCGCTTTACACCCTCTTGATTCACTTCCAGAGAGATATCAATACATAGGTTTTAAGACTCTTCCTAGTCAGATATATTCTTGGGCGGTGAATAGGGGGTGTTGAGTCCAGTTCACTGAGCAGGGAGTAGGTCTTGTCTATTACATATTTGGCTTGTGGAACGGTATCTGAGCTAATTTCAAACCCTTGTTTTATGCATCGCCCCACCTCACCTTTCCCGTTAAGCAGCCATAGTGTGTTTTCTAAATGTGTGACTCTGTTCTGTTTTGGAATTCAGTTCAGGTGTAGCGATGTTGACATTCCCTCTATAAGTGATATCTTAGGATAAGTGTCCTTTTCTGTGTGACTTACTTCACTTAGAGTCATCGTCCCTAAATCCACTCATCATGCTGCTACTAGCCTTATGACACTGATTTCATGGCTGAGTGATATTCCATTGTGCATAAGTACCACAACTTCCTTATCGATTTTTCTCTTTCCTGGGATATTTATGGTGTACCGAAGTGGAGGTTCTTGGAAACAGAGCAGCCCTAAACTTTGGGGTGCCTGTGTCGTGTTGATTTTTAGGTTTCCCGATTTCTACGCCCATGAGTGGAAGTGCCCTATGCTCTCTCAGCTTTGTCTATTACACGTTTCAGGACGCAGCGTACACTTCTCCAGAGTGGCTGTTGGCAATTTCCATCCCGCCCATCAGCGTAGCAAGGCTCCCATGTCTCCATGGCCTGTCCTGCATTTCTGGTTTTTACACTTTTTTCAGCATGGCCCTTTTGACCGCTGGCAAGCGAGACTTCTTTGTAGCGCCGATTTGCCTTTCCTGCTTGCTTGGTTGGCCAAAAAGGGCGTATGCGTTTTTTTCTGAATATATTCAGGAAAAAACGCATACGCCCTTTTTGGCCAAGGGCATCATTGTCAACGCTTTGCCGCTTTTCATGTGCTTTCAAGGCGAGTCGAATCTACCTCCTGAAATCTGTTTCCTGCAATTCTGCCTTGCTTTCGAATCCTCTTCGTTGCCTTCCCTCAAAATATTTGTGGACGAGAGTCATCATTTATAACTCTGCAGGTTTGTGAATTGCAGTGCCCCTGAGCTCCATTTGTCAACACGCTTTTTTGGGAGCTGGCCGCAAAAGCGCAGGATTGCTTCAGGCCCTATTCTGATTCCAGGGGGCAGGCTGAGCCTGTGGTTCATTCTTCTTCCTGATGGGAAAATAGAGTGACCTGTGCCTGTCCCAACCCCTAGAGCTAGTCTCTCATTGGTTCCCCCTCTTCCCGTTCATCCTCAGGACAAATTGCGACCTGTACGAAACAGGAGGTCAACGGTGCTGATTCTCCAAGTAGGGAGATTGTTAGTGAAGCGGCTGGAATGGCGAACCCGAGCACAAGGAGAGGAGAAATGAGGGGCGTTTTAGAAACCTTTCCCGATCACACGGTGTACCATCTTCTGGGTTTCCCAGGCATGTTTTCGATGTAGGAAGATGCCCTTGAACCTGGAGATTTGGGACCCATGGCTTGGGTACCACGCAGTATTACTTTAAAGGGTCTGCGTTTGCTCACCCAACCTCACCAATCCTCTCAGCCCCAAGAGTGTCCAGCCTTATGTCTCATCCAGCTGTGGGTCTAGATATGGTCAATCCAGGTTGCATCAGAGCCCCTGAACGGATTTTGTAAGAATTTCTCTCTCTTTCACTGTCTTTGTTTTATGGGTTTTTTTTTTAAGTAATCTATTTTTATAATGGGGTTTAGCTGCTTTTCCCTACTGTGTTTATGCCGCTTTACACCCTCTTGATTCACTTCCAGAGAGATATCAATACATAGGTTTTAAGACTCTTCCTAGTCAGATATATTCTTGGGCGGTGAATAGGGGGTGTTGAGTCCAGTTCACTGAGCAGGGAGTAGGTCTTGTCTATTACATATTTGGCTTGTGGAACGGTATCTGAGCTAATTTCAAACCCTTGTTTTATGCATCGCCCCACCTCACCTTTCCCGTTAAGCAGCCATAGTGTGTTTTCTAAATGTGTGACTCTGTTCTGTTTTGGAATTCAGTTCAGGTGTAGCGATGTTGACATTCCCTCTAAAAGTGATATCTTAGGATAAGTGTCCTTTTCTGTGTGACTTACTTCACTTAGAGTCATCGTCCCTAAATCCACTCATCATGCTGCTACTAGCCTTATGACACTGATTTCATGGCTGAGTGATATTCCATTGTGCATAAGTACCACAACTTCTTTATCCATTTTTCTCTTTCCTGGGATATTTCAGGTGTACCGAAGTGGAAGTTCTTGGAAACAGAGCAGCCCTAAACTTTGGGGTGCCTGTGTCGTGTTGATTTTTAGGTTTCCCGATTTCTACGCCCATGAGTGGAAGTGCCCTATGCTCTCTCAGCTGTGTCTATTCCATGTTTCAGGACGCAGCGTACACTTCTCCAGAGTGGCTGTTGGCAATTTCCATCCCGCCCATCAGCGTAGCAAGGCTCCCATGTCTCCATGGCCTGTCCTGCATTTCTGGTTTTTACACTTTTTTCAGCATGGCCATTTTGACCGCTGGCAAGCGAGACTTCTTTATAGCACCGATTTGCATTTCCGGCTTGCTTGGTTGGCCAAAAAGGGCGTATGCGTTTTTTCCTGAATATATTCAGGAAAAAACGCATACGCCCTTTTTGGCCAAGGGCATCATTGTCGACGCTTTGCCGCTTTTCACGTGCTTTCAAGGCGAGTCGAATCTACCTCCTGAAATCTGTTTCCTGCAATTCTGCCTTGCTTTCAAATCCTCTCCGTTGCCTTCCCTCAATATATTTGTGGACGAGAGTCATCATTTATAACTCTGCAGGTTTGTGAATTGCAGTGCCCCTGAGCTCCATTTGTCAACTCGCTTTTTTGGGAGCTGGCCGCAAAAGCGCAGGATTGCCTCAGGCCCTATTCTGGTTCCGGGGGGCAGGCTGAGCCTGTGGTTCATTCTTCTTCCTGATGGGAAAATAGAGTGACCTTTGCCTGTCCCAACACCTAGAGCTAGTCTCTCATTGGTTCCCCCTCTTCCCGTTCATCCTCAGGACAAATTGCGACCTGTACGAAACAGGAGGTCAACGGTGCTGATTCTCCAAGTAGGGAGATTGTTAGTGAAGCGGCTGGAATGGCGAACCCGAGCACAAGGAGAGGAGAAATGAGGTGCGTTTTAGAAACCTTTCCCGATCACACGGTGTACCATCTTCTGGGTTTCCCAGGCATGTTTTCGATGTAGGAAGATGCCCTTGAACCTGAAGATTTGGGACCCATGGCATGGGTACCACGCAGTATTACTTTAAAGGGTCTGCGTTTGCTCACCCAACCTCACCAATCCTCTCAGCCCCAAGAGTGTCCAGCCTTATGTCTCATCCAGCTGTGGGTCTAGATATGGTCAATCCAGGTTGCATCAGAGCCCCTGAACGGATTTTGTAAGAATTTCTCTCTCTTTCACTGTCTTTGTTTTATGGGTTTTTTTTTTAAGTAATCTATTTTTATAATGGGGTTTAGCTGCTTTTCCCAGCTGTGTTTATGCCGCTTTACACCCTCTTGATTCACTTCCAGAGAGATATCAATACATAGGTTTTAAGACTCTTCCTAGTCAGATATATTCTTGGGCGGTGAATAGGGGGTGTTGAGTCCAGTTCACTGAGCAGGGAGTAGGTCTTGTCTATTACATATTTGGCTTGTGGAACTGTATCTGAGCAAATTTCGAACCCTTTTTTTATGCATCACCCCACCTCACCTTTCCCGTGAAGCAGCCATACTGTGTTTTCTAAATGTGTGACTCTGTTCTGTTTGGGAATTCAGTTCAGGTGTAGCGATTTTGACATTCCCTCTAAAAGTGATATCTTAGGATAAGTGTCCTTTTCTGTGTGACTTACTTCACTTAGAGTCATCGTCCCTAAATCAACTCATCATGCCGCTACTAGCCTTATGACACTGATTTCATGGCTGAGTGATATTCCATTGTGCATAAGTACCACAACTTCCTTATCGATTTTTCTCTTTCCTGGGATATTTCAGGTGTACCGAAGTGGAAGTTCTTGGAAACAGAGCAGCCCTAAACTTTGGGGTGCCTGTGTCTTGTTGATTTTTAGGTTTCCCGATTTCTACGCCCATGAGTGGAAGTGCCCTATGCTCTCTCAGCTTTGTCTATTACACGTTTCAGGACGCAGCGTACACTTCTCCAGAGTGGCTGTTGGCAATTTCCATCCCGCCCATCAGCGTAGCAAGGCTCCCATGTCTCCATGGCCTGTCCTGCATTTCTGGTTTTTACACTTTTTTCAGCATGGCCCTTTTGACCGCTGGCAAGAGAGACTTCTTTGTAGCGCCGATTTGCCTTTCCTGCTTGCTTGGTTGGCCAAAAAGGGCGTATGCGTTTTTTTCTGAATATATTCAGGAAAAAACGCATACGCCCTTTTTGGCCAAGGGCATCATTGTCAACGCTTTGCCGCTTTTCATGTGCTTTCAAGGCGAGTCGAATCTACCTCCTGAAATCTGTTTCCTGCAATTCTGCCTTGCTTTCGAATCCTCTTCGTTGCCTTCCCTCAAAATATTTGTGGACGAGAGTCATCATTTATAACTCTGCAGGTTTGTGAATTGCAGTGCCCCTGAGCTCCATTTGTCAACACGCTTTTTTGGGAGCTGGCCGCAAAAGCGCAGGATTGCTTCAGGCCCTATTCTGGTTCCAGGGGGCAGGCTGAGCCTGTGGTTCATTCTTCTTCCTCATGGGAAAATAGAGTGACCTGTGCCTGTCCCAACACCTAGAGCTAGTCTCTCATTGGTTCCCCCTCTTCCCGTTCATCCTCAGGACAAATTGCGACCTGTACGAAACAGGAGGTCAACGGTGCTGATTCTCCAAGTAGGGAGATTGTTAGTGAAGCGGCTGGAATGGCGAACCCGAGCACAAGGAGAGGAGAAATGAGGTGCGTTTTAGAAACCTTTCCCGATCACACGGTGTACCATCTTCTGGGTTTCCCAGGCATGTTTTCGATGTAGGAAGATGCCCTTGAACCTGGAGATTTGGGACCCATGGCTTGGGTACCACGCAGTATTACTTTAAAGGGTCTGCGTTTGCTCACCCAACCTCACCAATCCTCTCAGCCCCAAGAGTGTCCAGCCTTATGTCTCATCCAGCTGTGGGTCTAGATATGGTCAATCCAGGTTGCATCAGAGCCCCTGAACGGATTTTGTAAGAATTTCTCTCTTTTTCACTGTCTTTGTTTTATGGGTTTTTTTTTTAAGTAATCTATTTTTATAATGGGGTTTAGCTGCTTTTCCCTACTGTGTTTATGCCGCTTTACACCCTCTTGTTTCACTTCCAGAGAGATATCAATACATAGGTTTTAAGACTCTTCCTAGTCAGATATATTCTTGGGCGGTGAATAGGGGGTGTTGAGTCCAGTTCACTGAGCAGGGAGTAGGTCTTGTCTATTACATATTTGGCTTGTGGAACGGTATCTGAGCTAATTTCAAACCCTTGTTTTATGCATCGCCCCACCTCACCTTTCCCGTTAAGCAGCCATAGTGTGTTTTCTAAATGTGTGACTCTGTTCTGTTTTGGAATTCAGTTCAGGTGTAGCGATGTTGACATTCCCTCTATAAGTGATATCTTAGGATAAGTGTCCTTTTCTGTGTGACTTACTTCACTTAGAGTCATCGTCCCTAAATCCACTCATCATGCTGCTACTAGCCTTATGACACTGATTTCATGGCTGAGTGATATTCCATTGTGCATAAGTACCACAACTTCTTTATCCATTTTTCTCTTTCCTGGGATATTTCAGGTGTACCGAAGTGGAAGTTCTTGGAAACAGAGCAGCCCTAAACTTTGGGGTGCCTGTGTCGTGTTGATTTTTAGGTTTCCCGATTTCTACGCCCATGAGTGGAAGTGCCCTATGCTCTCTCAGCTGTGTCTATTCCATGTTTCAGGACGCAGCGTACACTTCTCCAGAGTGGCTGTTGGCAATTTCCATCCCGCCCATCAGCGTAGCAAGGCTCCCATGTCTCCATGGCCTGTCCTGCATTTCTGGTTTTTACACTTTTTTCAGCATGGCCATTTTGACCGCTGGCAAGCGAGACTTCTTTATAGCACCGATTTGCATTTCCGGCTTGCTTGGTTGGCCAAAAAGGGCGTATGCGTTTTTTCCTGAATATATTCAGGAAAAAACGCATACGCCCTTTTTGGCCAAGGGCATCATTGTCGACGCTTTGCCGCTTTTCATGTGCTTTCAAGGCGAGTCGAATCTACCTCCTGAAATCTGTTTCCTGCAATTCTGCCTTGCTTTCAAATCCTCTCCGTTGCCTTCCCTCAATATATTTGTGGATGAGAGTCATCATTTATAACTCTGCAGGTTTGTGAATTGCAGTGCCCCTGAGCTCCATTTGTCAACTCGCTTTTTTGGGAGCTGGCCGCAAAAGCGCAGGATTGCCTCAGGCCCTATTCTGGTTCCGGGGGGCAGGCTGAGCCTGTGGTTCATTCTTCTTCCTGATGGGAAAATAGAGTGACCTTTGCCTGTCCCAACACCTAGAGCTAGTCTCTCATTGGTTCCCCCTCTTCCCGTTCATCCTCAGGACAAATTGCGACCTGTACGAAACAGGAGGTCAACGGTGCTGATTCTCCAAGTAGGGAGATTGTTAGTGAAGCGGCTGGAATGGCGAACCCGAGCACAAGGAGAGGAGAAATGAGGTGCGTTTTAGAAACCTTTCCCGATCACACGGTGTACCATCTTCTGGGTTTCCCAGGCATGTTTTCGATGTAGGAAGATGCCCTTGAACCTGAAGATTTGGGACCCATGGCATGGGTACCACGCAGTATTACTTTAAAGGGTCTGCGTTTGCTCACCCAACCTCACCAATCCTCTCAGCCCCAAGAGTGTCCAGCCTTATGTCTCATCCAGCTGTGGGTCTAGATATGGTCAATCCAGGTTGCATCAGATCCCCTGAACGGATTTTGTAAGAATTTCTCTCTCTTTCACTGTCTTTGTTTTATGGGTTTTTTTTTTAAGTAATCTATTTTTATAATGGGGTTTAGCTGCTTTTCCCAGCTGTGTTTATGCCGCTTTACACCCTCTTGATTCACTTCCAGAGAGATATCAATACATAGGTTTTAAGACTCTTCCTAGTCAGATATATTCTTGGGCGGTGAATAGGGGGTGTTGAGTCCAGTTCACTGAGCAGGGAGTAGGTCTTGTCTATTACATATTTGGCTTGTGGAACTGTATCTGAGCAAATTTCGAACCCTTTTTTTATGCATCACCCCACCTCACCTTTCCCGTGAAGCAGCCATACTGTGTTTTCTAAATGTGTGACTCTGTTCTGTTTGGGAATTCAGTTCAGGTGTAGCGATTTTGACATTCCCTCTAAAAGTGATATCTTAGGATAAGTGTCCTTTTCTGTGTGACTTACTTCACTTAGAGTCATCGTCCCTAAATCAACTCATCATGCCGCTACTAGCCTTATGACACTGATTTCATGGCTGAGTGATATTCCATTGTGCATAAGTACCACAACTTCCTTATCGATTTTTCTCTTTCCTGGGATATTTCAGGTGTACCGAAGTGGAAGTTCTTGGAAACAGAGCAGCCCTAAACTTTGGGGTGCCTGTGTCTTGTTGATTTTTAGGTTTCCCGATTTCTACGCCCATGAGTGGAAGTGCCCTATGCTCTCTCAGCTTTGTCTATTACACGTTTCAGGACGCAGCGTACACTTCTCCAGAGTGGCTGTTGGCAATTTCCATCCCGCCCATCAGCGTAGCAAGGCTCCCATGTCTCCATGGCCTGTCCTGCATTTCTGGTTTTTACACTTTTTTCAGCATGGCCCTTTTGACCGCTGGCAAGAGAGACTTCTTTGTAGCGCCGATTTGCCTTTCCTGCTTGCTTGGTTGGCCAAAAAGGGCGTATGCGTTTTTTTCTGAATATATTCAGGAAAAAACGCATACGCCCTTTTTGGCCAAGGGCATCATTGTCAACGCTTTGCCGCTTTTCATGTGCTTTCAAGGCGAGTCGAATCTACCTCCTGAAATCTGTTTCCTGCAATTCTGCCTTGCTTTCGAATCCTCTTCGTTGCCTTCCCTCAAAATATTTGTGGACGAGAGTCATCATTTATAACTCTGCAGGTTTGTGAATTGCAGTGCCCCTGAGCTCCATTTGTCAACACGCTTTTTTGGGAGCTGGCCGCAAAAGCGCAGGATTGCTTCAGGCCCTATTCTGGTTCCAGGGGGCAGGCTGAGCCTGTGGTTCATTCTTCTTCCTCATGGGAAAATAGAGTGACCTGTGCCTGTCCCAACACCTAGAGCTAGTCTCTCATTGGTTCCCCCTCTTCCCGTTCATCCTCAGGACAAATTGCGACCTGTACGAAACAGGAGGTCAACGGTGCTGATTCTCCAAGTAGGGAGATTGTTAGTGAAGCGGCTGGAATGGCGAACCCGAGCACAAGGAGAGGAGAAATGAGGTGCGTTTTAGAAACCTTTCCCGATCACACGGTGTACCATCTTCTGGGTTTCCCAGGCATGTTTTCGATGTAGGAAGATGCCCTTGAACCTGGAGATTTGGGACCCATGGCTTGGGTACCACGCAGTATTACTTTAAAGGGTCTGCGTTTGCTCACCCAACCTCACCAATCCTCTCAGCCCCAAGAGTGTCCAGCCTTATGTCTCATCCAGCTGTGGGTCTAGATATGGTCAATCCAGGTTGCATCAGAGCCCCTGAACGGATTTTGTAAGAATTTCTCTCTTTTTCACTGTCTTTGTTTTATGGGTTTTTTTTTAAGTAATCTATTTTTATAATGGGGTTTAGCTGCTTTTCCCTACTGTGTTTATGCCGCTTTACACCCTCTTGTTTCACTTCCAGAGAGATATCAATACATAGGTTTTAAGACTCTTCCTAGTCAGATATATTCTTGGGCGGTGAATAGGGGGTGTTGAGTCCAGTTCACTGAGCAGGGAGTAGGTCTTGTCTATTACATATTTGGCTTGTGGAACGGTATCTGAGCTAATTTCAAACCCTTGTTTTATGCATCGCCCCACCTCACCTTTCCCGTTAAGCAGCCATAGTGTGTTTTCTAAATGTGTGACTCTGTTCTGTTTTGGAATTCAGTTCAGGTGTAGCGATGTTGACATTCCCTCTATAAGTGATATCTTAGGATAAGTGTCCTTTTCTGTGTGACTTACTTCACTTAGAGTCATCGTCCCTAAATCCACTCATCATGCTGCTACTAGCCTTATGACACTGATTTCATGGCTGAGTGATATTCCATTGTGCATAAGTACCACAACTTCTTTATCCATTTTTCTCTTTCCTGGGATATTTCAGGTGTACCGAAGTGGAAGTTCTTGGAAACAGAGCAGCCCTAAACTTTGGGGTGCCTGTGTCGTGTTGATTTTTAGGTTTCCCGATTTCTACGCCCATGAGTGGAAGTGCCCTATGCTCTCTCAGCTGTGTCTATTCCATGTTTCAGGACGCAGCGTACACTTCTCCAGAGTGGCTGTTGGCAATTTCCATCCCGCCCATCAGCGTAGCAAGGCTCCCATGTCTCCATGGCCTGTCCTGCATTTCTGGTTTTTACACTTTTTTCAGCATGGCCATTTTGACCGCTGGCAAGCGAGACTTCTTTATAGCACCGATTTGCATTTCCGGCTTGCTTGGTTGGCCAAAAAGGGCGTATGCGTTTTTTCCTGAATATATTCAGGAAAAAACGCATACGCCCTTTTTGGCCAAGGGCATCATTGTCGACGCTTTGCCGCTTTTCATGTGCTTTCAAGGCGAGTCGAATCTACCTCCTGAAATCTGTTTCCTGCAATTCTGCCTTGCTTTCAAATCCTCTCCGTTGCCTTCCCTCAATATATTTGTGGACGAGAGTCATCATTTATAACTCTGCAGGTTTGTGAATTGCAGTGCCCCTGAGCTCCATTTGTCAACTCGCTTTTTTGGGAGCTGGCCGCAAAAGCGCAGGATTGCCTCAGGCCCTATTCTGGTTCCGGGGGGCAGGCTGAGCCTGTGGTTCATTCTTCTTCCTGATGGGAAAATAGAGTGACCTTTGCCTGTCCCAACACCTAGAGCTAGTCTCTCATTGGTTCCCCCTCTTCCCGTTCATCCTCAGGACAAATTGCGACCTGTACGAAACAGGAGGTCAACGGTGCTGATTCTCCAAGTAGGGAGATTGTTAGTGAAGCGGCTGGAATGGCGAACCCGAGCACAAGGAGAGGAGAAATGAGGTGCGTTTTAGAAACCTTTCCCGATCACACGGTGTACCATCTTCTGGGTTTCCCAGGCATGTTTTCGATGTAGGAAGATGCCCTTGAACCTGAAGATTTGGGACCCATGGCATGGGTACCACGCAGTATTACTTTAAAGGGTCTGCGTTTGCTCACCCAACCTCACCAATCCTCTCAGCCCCAAGAGTGTCCAGCCTTATGTCTCATCCAGCTGTGGGTCTAGATATGGTCAATCCAGGTTGCATCAGATCCCCTGAACGGATTTTGTAAGAATTTCTCTCTCTTTCACTGTCTTTGTTTTATGGGTTTTTTTTTTAAGTAATCTATTTTTATAATGGGGTTTAGCTGCTTTTCCCAGCTGTGTTTATGCCGCTTTACACCCTCTTGATTCACTTCCAGAGAGATATCAATACATAGGTTTTAAGACTCTTCCTAGTCAGATATATTCTTGGGCGGTGAATAGGGGGTTTTGAGTCCAGTTCACTGAGCAGGGAGTAGGTCTTGTCTATTACATATTTGGCTTGTGGAACTGTATCTGAGCAAATTTCGAACCCTTTTTTTATGCATCACCCCACCTCACCTTTCCCGTGAAGCAGCCATACTGTGTTTTCTAAATGTGTGACTCTGTTCTGTTTGGGAATTCAGTTCAGGTGTAGCGATTTTGACATTCCCTCTAAAAGTGATATCTTAGGATAAGTGTCCTTTTCTGTGTGACTTACTTCACTTAGAGTCATCGTCCCTAAATCAACTCATCATGCCGCTACTAGCCTTATGACACTGATTTCATGGCTGAGTGATATTCCATTGTGCATAAGTACCACAACTTCCTTATCGATTTTTCTCTTTCCTGGGATATTTCAGGTGTACCGAAGTGGAAGTTCTTGGAAACAGAGCAGCCCTAAACTTTGGGGTGCCTGTGTCTTGTTGATTTTTAGGTTTCCCGATTTCTACGCCCATGAGTGGAAGTGCCCTATGCTCTCTCAGCTTTGTCTATTACACGTTTCAGGACGCAGCGTACACTTCTCCAGAGTGGCTGTTGGCAATTTCCATCCCGCCCATCAGCGTAGCAAGGCTCCCATGTCTCCATGGCCTGTCCTGCATTTCTGGTTTTTACACTTTTTTCAGCATGGCCCTTTTGACCGCTGGCAAGCGAGACTTCTTTGTAGCGCCGATTTGCCTTTCCTGCTTGCTTGGTTGGCCAAAAAGAGCGTATGCGTTTTTTTCTGAATATATTCAGGAAAAAACGCATACGCCCTTTTTGGCCAAGGGCATCATTGTCAACGCTTTGCCGCTTTTCATGTGCTTTCAAGGCGAGTCGAATCTACCTCCTGAAATCTGTTTCCTGCAATTCTGCCTTGCTTTCGAATCCTCTTCGTTGCCTTCCCTCAAAATATTTGTGGACGAGAGTCATCATTTATAACTCTGCAGGTTTGTGAATTGCAGTGCCCCTGAGCTCCATTTGTCAACACGCTTTTTTGGGAGCTGGCCGCAAAAGCGCAGGATTGCTTCAGGCCCTATTCTGGTTCCAGGGGGCAGGCTGAGCCTGTGGTTCATTCTTCTTCCTGATGGGAAAATAGAGTGACCTGTGCCTGTCCCAACACCTAGAGCTAGTCTCTCATTGGTTCCCCCTCTTCCCGTTCATCCTCAGGACAAATTGCGACCTGTACGAAACAGGAGGTCAACGGTGCTGATTCTCCAAGTAGGGAGATTGTTAGTGAAGCGGCAGGAATGGCGAACCCGAGCACAAGGAGAGGAGAAATGAGGGGCGTTTTAGAAACCTTTCCCGATCACACGGTGTACCATCTTCTGGGTTTCCCAGGCATGTTTTCGATGTAGGAAGATGCCCTTGAACCTGGAGATTTGGGACCCTTGGCTTGGGTACCACGCAGTATTACTTTAAAGGGTCTGCGTTTGCTCACCCAACCTCACCAATCCTCTCAGCCCCAAGAGTGTCCAGCCTTATGTCTCATCCAGCTGTGGGTCTAGATATGGTCAATCCAGGTTGCATCAGAGCCCCTGAACGGATTTTGTAAGAATTTCTCTCTCTTTCACTGTCTTTGTTTTATGGGTTTTTTTTTTAAGTAATCTATTTTTATAATGGGGTTTAGCTGCTTTTCTCTACTGTGTTTATGCCGCTTTACACCCTCTTGATTCACTTCCAGAGAGATATCAATACATAGGTTTTAAGACTCTTCCTAGTCAGATATATTCTTGGGCGGTGAATAGGGGGTGTTGAGTCCAGTTCACTGAGCAGGGAGTAGGTCTTGTCTATTACATATTTGGCTTGTGGAACGGTATCTGAGCTAATTTCAAACCCTTGTTTTATGCATCGCCCCACCTCACCTTTCCCGTTAAGCAGCCATAGTGTGTTTTCTAAATGTGTGACTCTGTTCTGTTTTGGAATTCAGTTCAGGTGTAGCGATGTTGACATTCCCTCTATAAGTGATATCTTAGGATAAGTGTCCTTTTCTGTGTGACTTACTTCACTTAGAGTCATCGTCCCTAAATCCACTCATCATGCTGCTACTAGCCTTATGACACTGATTTCATGGCTGAGTGATATTCCATTGTGCATAAGTACCACAACTTCCTTATCGATTTTTCTCTTTCCTGGGATATTTCAGGTGTACCGAAGTGGAGGTTCTTGGAAACAGAGCAGCCCTAAACTTTGGGGTGCCTGTGTCGTGTTGATTTTTAGGTTTCCCGATTTCTACGCCCATGAGTGGAAGTGCCCTATGCTCTCTCAGCTTTGTCTATTACACGTTTCAGGACGCAGCGTACACTTCTCCAGAGTGGCTGTTGGCAATTTCCATCCCGCCCATCAGCGTAGCAAGGCTCCCATGTCTCCATGTTCTGTCCTGCATTTCTGGTTTTTACACTTTTTTCAGCATGGCCCTTTTGACCGCTGGCAAGCGAGACTTCTTTGTAGCGCCGATTTGCCTTTCCTGCTTGCTTGGTTGGCCAAAAAGGGCGTATGCGTTTTTTTCTGAATATATTCAGGAAAAAACGCATACGCCCTTTTTGGCCAAGGGCATCATTGTCAACGCTTTGCCGCTTTTCATGTGCTTTCAAGGCGAGTCGAATCTACCTCCTGAAATCTGTTTCCTGCAATTCTGCCTTGCTTTCGAATCCTCTTCGTTGCCTTCCCTCAAAATATTTGTGGACGAGAGTCATCATTTATAACTCTGCAGGTTTGTGAATTGCAGTGCCCCTGAGCTCCATTTGTCAACACGCTTTTTTGGGAGCTGGCCGCAAAAGCGCAGGATTGCTTCAGGCCCTATTCTGGTTCCAGGGGGCAGGCTGAGCCTGTGGTTCATTCTTCTTCCTGATGGGAAAATAGAGTGACCTGTGCCTGTCCCAACCCCTAGAGCTAGTCTCTCATTGGTTCCCCCTCTTCCCGTTCATCCTCAGGACAAATTGCGACCTGTACGAAACAGGAGGTCAACGGTGCTGATTCTCCAAGTAGGGAGATTGTTAGTGAAGCGGCTGGAATGGCGAACCCGAGCACAAGGAGAGGAGAAATGAGGGGCGTTTTAGAAACCTTTCCCGATCACACGGTGTACCATCTTCTGGGTTTCCCAGGCATGTTTTCGATGTAGGAAGATGCCCTTGAACCTGGAGATTTGGGACCCATGGCTTGGGTACCACGCAGTATTACTTTAAAGGGTCTGCGTTTGCTCACCCAACCTCACCAATCCTCTCAGCCCCAAGAGTGTCCAGCCTTATGTCTCATCCAGCTGTGGGTCTAGATATGGTCAATCCAGGTTGCATCAGAGCCCCTGAACGGATTTTGTAAGAATTTCTCTCTTTCACTGTCTTTGTTTTATGGGTTTTTTTTTTAAGTAATCTATTTTTATAATGGGGTTTAGCTGCTTTTCCCTACTGTGTTTATGCCGCTTTACACCCTCTTGATTCACTTCCAGAGAGATATCAATACATAGGTTTTAAGACTCTTCCTAGTCAGATATATTCTTGGGCGGTGAATAGGGGGTGTTGAGTCCAGTTCACTGAGCAGGGAGTAGGTCTTGTCTATTACATATTTGGCTTGTGGAACGGTATCTGAGCTAATTTCAAACCCTTGTTTTATGCATCGCCCCACCTCACCTTTCCCGTTAAGCAGCCATAGTGTGTTTTCTAAATGTGTGACTCTGTTCTGTTTTGGAATTCAGTTCAGGTGTAGCGATGTTGACATTCCCTCTATAAGTGATATCTTAGGATAAGTGTCCTTTTCTGTGTGACTTACTTCACTTAGAGTCATCGTCCCTAAATCCACTCATCATGCTGCTACTAGCCTTATGACACTGATTTCATGGCTGAGTGATATTCCATTGTGCATAAGTACCACAACTTCCTTATCGATTTTTCTCTTTCCTGGGATATTTAAGGTGTACCGAAGTGGAGGTTCTTGGAAACAGAGCAGCCCTAAACTTTGGGGTGCCTGTGTCGTGTTGATTTTTAGGTTTCCCGATTTCTACGCCCATGAGTGGAAGTGCCCTATGCTCTCTCAGCTGTGTCTATTACATGTTTCAGGACGCAGCGTACACTTCTCCAGAGTGGCTGTTGGCAATTTCCATCCCGCCCATCAGCGTAGCAAGGCTCCCGTGTCTCCATGGACTGTCCTGCATTTCTGGTTTTTACACTTTTTTCAGCATCGCCATTTTGACCGCTGGCAAGCGAGACTTCTTTATAGCACCGATTTGCATTTCCGGCTTGCTTGGTTGGCCAAAAAGGGCGTATGCGTTTTTTCCTGAATATATTCAGGAAAAAACGCATACGCCCTTTCTGGACAAGGGCATCATTGTCAACGCTTTGCCGCTTTTCATGTGCTTTCAAGGCGAGTCGAATCTACCTCCGGAAATCTGTTTCCTGCAATTCTGCCTTGCTTTCGAATCCTCTTCGTTGCCTTCCCTCAAAATATTTGTGGACGAGAGTCATCATTTATAACTCTGTAGGTTTGTGAATTGCAGTGCCCCTGAGCTCCATTTGTCAACTCGCTTTTTTGGGAGCTGGCCGCAAAAGCGCAGGATTGCTTCAGGCCCTATTCTGGTTCCGGGGGACAGGCTGAGCCTGTGGTTCATTCTTCTTCCTGATGGGAAAATAGAGTGACCTTTGCCTGTCCCAACACCTAGAGCTAGTCTCTCATTGGTTCCCCCTCTTCCCGTTCATCCTCAGGAGAAATTGCGACCTGTACGAAACAGGAGGTCAACGGTGCTGATTCTCCAAGTAGGGAGATTGTTAGTGAAGCGGCTGGAATGGCGAACCCGAGCACAAGGAGAGGAGAAATGAGGTGCGTTTTAGAAACCTTTCGCGATCACACGGTGTACCATCTTCGGGGTTTCCCAGGCATGTTTTCGATGTAGGAAGATGCCCTTGAACCTGGAGATTTGGGACCCATGGCATGGGTACCACGCAGTATTACTTTAAAGGGTCGGCGTTTGCTCACCCAACCTCACCAATCCTCTCAGCCCCAAGAGTGTCCAGCCTTATGTCTCATCCAGCTGTGGGTCTAGATATGGTCAATCCAGGTTGCATCAGAGCCCCTGAACGGATTTTGTAAGAATTTCTCTCTCTTTCACTGTCTTTGTTTTATGGGTTTTTTTTTTAAGTAATCTATTTTTATAATGGGGTTTAGCTGCTTTTCCCTGCTGTGTTTATGCCGCTTTACACCCTCTTGATTCACTTCCAGAGAGATATCAATACATAGGTTTTAAGACTCTTCCTAGTCAGATATATTCTTGGGCGGTGAATAGGGGGTGTTGAGTCCAGTTCACTGAGCAGGGAGTAGGTCTTGTCTATTACATATTTGGCTTGTGGAACGGTATCTGAGCTAATTTCAAACCCTTGTTTTATGCGTCGCCCCACCTCACCTTTCCCGTTAAGCAGCCATAGTGTGTTTTCTAAAAGTGTGACTCTGTTCTGTTTTGGAATTCAGTTCAGGTGTAACGATGTTGACATTCCCTCTATAAGTGACATCTTAGGATAAGTGTCCTTTTCTGTGTGACTTACTTCACTTAGAGTCATCGTCCCTAAATCCACTCATCATGCTGCTACTAGCCTTATGACACTGATTTCATGGCTGAGTGATATTCCATTGTGCATAAGTACCACAACTTCTTTATCCATTTTTCTCTTTCCTGGGATATTTCAGGTGTACCGAAGTGGAGGTTCTTGGAAACAGAGCAGCCCTAAACTTTGGGGTGCCTGTGTCGTGTTGATTTTTAGGTTTCCCGATTTCTACGCCCATGAGTGGAAGTGCCCTATGCTCTCTCAGCTGTGTCTATTCCATGTTTCAGGACGCAGCGTACACTTCTCCAGAGTGGCTGTTGGCAATTTCCATCCCGCCCATCAGCGTAGCAAGGCTCCCATGTCTCCATGGCCTGTCCTGCATTTCTGGTTTTTACACTTTTTTCAGCATGGCCATTTTGACCGCTGGCAAGCGAGACTTCTTTATAGCACCGATTTGCATTTCCGGCTTGCTTGGTCGGCCAAAAAGGGCGTATGCGTTTTTTCCTGAATATATTCAGGAAAAAACGCATACGCCCTTTCTGGACAAGGGCATCATTGTCAACGCTTTGCCGCTTTTCATGTGCTTTCAAGGCGAGTCGAATCTACCTCCTGAAATCTGTTTCCTGCACTTCTGCCTTGCTCTCGAATCCTCTTCGTTGCCTTCCCTCAATATATTTGTGGACGAGAGTCATCATTTATAACTCTGCAGGTTTGTGAATTGCAGTGCCCCTGAGCTCCTTCTGTCATCTCGCTTTTTTGGGAGCTGGCCGCAAAAGCGCAGGATTGCTTCAGGCCCTATTCTGGTTCCAGGGGGCAGGCTGAGCCTGTGGTTCATTCTTCTTCCTGATGGGAAAATAGAGTGACCTGTGCCTGTCCCAACACCTAGAGCTAGTCTCTCATTGGTTCCCCCTCTTCCCGTTCATCCTCAGGACAAATTGCGACCTGTACGAAACAGGAGGTCAACGGTGCTGATTCTCCAAGTAGGGAGATTGTTAGTGAAGCGGCTGGAATGGCGAACCCGAGCACAAGGAGAGGAGAAATGAGGTGCGTTTTAGAAACCTTTCCCGATCACACGGTGTACCATCTTCTGGGTTTCCCAGGCATGTTTTCGATGTAGGAAGATGCCCTTGAACCTGGAGATTTGGGACCCATGGCTTGGGTACCACGCAGTATTACTTTAAAGGGTCTGCGTTTGCTCACCCAACCTCACCAATCCTCTCAGCCCCAAGAGTGTCCAGCCTTATGTCTCATCCAGCTGTGGGTCTAGATATGGTCAATCCAGGTTGCATCAGAGCCCCTGAACGGATTTTGTAAGAATTTCTCTCTCTTTCACTGTCTTTGTTTTATGGGTTTTTTTTTTAAGTAATCTATTTTTATAATGGGGTTTAGCTGCTTTTCCCTGCTGTGTTTATGCCGCTTTACACCCTCTTGATTCACTTCCAGAGAGATATCAATACATAGGTTTTAAGACTCTTCCTAGTCAGATATATTCTTGGGCGGTGAATAGGGGGTGTTGAGTCCAGTTCACTGAGCAAGGAGTAGGTCTTGTCTATTACATATTTGGCTTGTGGAACGGTATCTGAGCTAATTTCAAACCATTGTTTTATGCATCGCCCCACCTCACCTTTCCCGTTAAGCAGCCATAGTGTGTTTTCTAAATGTGTGACTCTGTTCTGTTTTGGAATTCAGTTCAGGTGTAGCGATGTTGACATTCCCTCTATAAGTGATATCTTAGGATAAGTGTCCTTTTCTGTGTGACTTACTTCACTTAGAGTCATCGTCCCTAAATCCACTCATCATGCTGCTACTAGCCTTATGACACTGAATTCATGGCTGAGTGATATTCCATTGTGCATAAGTACCACAACTTCTTTATCCATTTTTCTCTTTCCTGGGATATTTCAGGTGTACCGAAGTGGAGGTTCTTGGAAACAGAGCAGCCCTAAACTTTGGGGTGCCTGTGTCGTGTTGATTTTTAGGTTTCCCGATTTCTACGCCCATGAGTGGAAGTGCCCTATGCTCTCTCAGCTGTGTCTATTCCATGTTCCAGGACGCAGCGTACACTTCTCCAGAGTGGCTGTTGGCAATTTCCATCCCGCCCATCAGCGTAGCAAGGCTCCCATGTCTCCATGGCCTGTCCTGCATTTCTGGTTTTTACACTTTTTTCAGCATGGCCATTTTGACCGCTGGCAAGCGAGACTTCTTTATAGCACCGATTTGCATTTCCGGCTTGCTTGGTTGGCCAAAAAGGGCGTATGCGTTTTTTCCTGAATATATTCAGGAAAAAACGCATACGCCCTTTCTGGACAAGGGCCTCATTGTCAACGCTTTGCCGCTTTTCATGTGCTTTCAAGGCGAGTCGAATCTACCTCCTGAAATCTGTTTCCTGCACTTCTGCCTTGCTCTCGAATCCTCTTCGTTGCCTTCCCTCAATATATTTGTGGACGAGAGTCATCATTTATTACTCTGCAGGTTTGTGAATTGCAGTGCCCCTGAGCTCCTTCTGTCAACTCGCTTTTTTGGGAGCTGGCCGCAAAAGCGCAGGATTGCTTCAGGCCCTATTCTGGTTCCAGGGGGCAGGCTGAGCCTGTGGTTCATTCTTCTTCCTGATGGGAAAATAGAGTGACCTGTGCCTGTCCCAACACCTAGAGCTAGTCTCTCATTGGTTCCCCCTCTTCCCGTTCATCCTCAGGACAAATTGCGACCTGTACGAAACAGGAGGTCAACGGTGCTGATTCTCCAAGTAGGGAGATTGTTAGTGAAGCGGCTGGAATGGCGAACCCGAGCACAAGGAGAGGAGAAATGAGGTGCGTTTTAGAAACCTTTCCCGATCACACGGTGTACCATCTTCTGGGTTTCCCAGGCATGTTTTCGATGTAGGAAGATGCCCTTGAACCTGGAGATTTGGGACCCATGGCTTGGGTACCACGCAGTATTACTTTAAAGGGTCTGCGTTTGCTCACCCAACCTCACCAATCCTCTCAGCCCCAAGAGTGTCCAGCCTTATGTCTCATCCAGCTGTGGGTCTAGATATGGTCAATCCAGGTTGCATCAGAGCCCCTGAACGGATTTTGTAAGAATTTCTCTCTCTTTCACTGTCTTTGTTTTATGGGTTTTTTTTTTAAGTAATCTATTTTTATAATGGGGTTTAGCTGCTTTTCCCTACTGTGTTTATGCCGCTTTACACCCTCTTGATTCACTTCCAGAGAGATATCAATACATAGGTTTTAAGACTCTTCCTAGTCAGATATATTCTTGGGCGGTGAATAGGGGGTGTTGAGTCCAGTTCACTGAGCAGGGAGTAGGTCTTGTCTATTACATATTTGGCTTGTGGAACGGTATCTGAGCTAATTTCAAACCCTTGTTTTATGCATCGCCCCACCTCACCTTTCCCGTTAAGCAGCCATAGTGTGTTTTCTAAATGTGTGACTCTGTTCTGTTTTGGAATTCAGTTCAGGTGTAGCGATGTTGACATTCCCTCTATAAGTGATATCTTAGGATAAGTGTCCTTTTCTGTGTGACTTACTTCACTTAGAGTCATCGTCCCTAAATCCACTCATCATGCTGCTACTAGCCTTATGACACTGATTTCATGGCTGAGTGATATTCCATTGTGCATAAGTACCACAACTTCCTTATCGATTTTTCTCTTTCCTGGGATATTTAAGGTGTACCGAAGTGGAGGTTCTTGGAAACAGAGCAGCCCTAAACTTTGGGGTGCCTGTGTCGTGTTGATTTTTAGGTTTCCCGATTTCTACGCCCATGAGTGGAAGTGCCCTATGCTCTCTCAGCTGTGTCTATTCCATGTTTCAGGACGCAGCGTACACTTCTCCAGAGTGGCTGTTGGCAATTTCCATCCCGCCCATCAGCGTAGCAAGGCTCCCGTGTCTCCATGGACTGTCCTGCATTTCTGGTTTTTACACTTTTTTCAGCATCGCCATTTTGACCGCTGGCAAGCGAGACTTCTTTATAGCACCGATTTGCATTTCCGGCTTGCTTGGTTGGCCAAAAAGGGCGTATGCGTTTTTTCCTGAATATATTCAGGAAAAAACGCATACGCCCTTTCTGGACAAGGGCATCATTGTCAACGCTTTGCCGCTTTTCATGTGCTTTCAAGGCGAGTCGAATCTACCTCCGGAAATCTGTTTCCTGCAATTCTGCCTTGCTTTCGAATCCTCTTCGTTGCCTTCCCTCAAAATATTTGTGGACGAGAGTCATCATTTATAACTCTGTAGGTTTGTGAATTGCAGTGCCCCTGAGCTCCATTTGTCAACTCGCTTTTTTGGGAGCTGGCCGCAAAAGCGCAGGATTGCTTCAGGCCCTATTCTGGTTCCGGGGGACAGGCTGAGCCTGTGGTTCATTCTTCTTCCTGATGGGAAAATAGAGTGACCTTTGCCTGTCCCAACACCTAGAGCTAGTCTCTCATTGGTTCCCCCTCTTCCCGTTCATCCTCAGGAGAAATTGCGACCTGTACGAAACAGGAGGTCAACGGTGCTGATTCTCCAAGTAGGGAGATTGTTAGTGAAGCGGCTGGAATGGCGAACCCGAGCACAAGGAGAGGAGAAATGAGGTGCGTTTTAGAAACCTTTCGCGATCACACGGTGTACCATCTTCGGGGTTTCCCAGGCATGTTTTCGATGTAGGAAGATGCCCTTGAACCTGGAGATTTGGGACCCATGGCATGGGTACCACGCAGTATTACTTTAAAGGGTCGGCGTTTGCTCACCCAACCTCACCAATCCTCTCAGCCCCAAGAGTGTCCAGCCTTATGTCTCATCCAGCTGTGGGTCTAGATATGGTCAATCCAGGTTGCATCAGAGCCCCTGAACGGATTTTGTAAGAATTTCTCTCTCTTTCACTGTCTTTGTTTTATGGGGTTTTTTTTTAAGTAATCTATTTTTATAATGGGGTTTAGCTGCTTTTCCCTGCTGTGTTTATGCCGCTTTACACCCTCTTGATTCACTTCCAGAGAGATATCAATACATAGGTTTTAAGACTCTTCCTAGTCAGATATATTCTTGGGCGGTGAATAGGGGGTGTTGAGTCCAGTTCACTGAGCAGGGAGTAGGTCTTGTCTATTACATATTTGGCTTGTGGAACGGTATCTGAGCTAATTTCAAACCCTTGTTTTATGCGTCGCCCCACCTCACCTTTCCCGTTAAGCAGCCATAGTGTGTTTTCTAAATGTGTGACTCTGTTCTGTTTTGGAATTCAGTTCAGGTGTAACGATGTTGACATTCCCTCTATAAGTGACATCTTAGGATAAGTGTCCTTTTCTGTGTGACTTACTTCACTTAGAGTCATCGTCCCTAAATCCACTCATCATGCTGCTACTAGCCTTATGACACTGATTTCATGGCTGAGTGATATTCCATTGTGCATAAGTACCACAACTTCTTTATCCATTTTTCTCTTTCCTGGGATATTTCAGGTGTACCGAAGTGGAGGTTCTTGGAAACAGAGCAGCCCTAAACTTTGGGGTGCCTGTGTCGTGTTGATTTTTAGGTTTCCCGATTTCTACGCCCATGAGTGGAAGTGCCCTATGCTCTCTCAGCTGTGTCTATTCCATGTTTCAGGACGCAGCGTACACTTCTCCAGAGTGGCTGTTGGCAATTTCCATCCCGCCCATCAGCGTAGCAAGGCTCCCATGTCTCCATGGCCTGTCCTGCATTTCTGGTTTTTACACTTTTTTCAGCATGGCCATTTTGACCGCTGGCAAGCGAGACTTCTTTATAGCACCGATTTGCATTTCCGGCTTGCTTGGTCGGCCAAAAAGGGCGTATGCGTTTTTTCCTGAATATATTCAGGAAAAAACGCATACGCCCTTTCTGGACAAGGGCATCATTGTCAACGCTTTGCCGCTTTTCATGTGCTTTCAAGGCGAGTCGAATCTACCTCCTGAAATCTGTTTCCTGCACTTCTGCCTTGCTCTCGAATCCTCTTCGTTGCCTTCCCTCAATATATTTGTGGACGAGAGTCATCATTTATAACTCTGCAGGTTTGTGAATTGCAGTGCCCCTGAGCTCCTTCTGTCAACTCGCTTTTTTGGGAGCTGGCCGCAAAAGCGCAGGATTGCTTCAGGCCCTATTCTGGTTCCAGGGGGCAGGCTGAGCCTGTGGTTCATTCTTCTTCCTGATGGGAAAATAGAGTGACCTGTGCCTGTCCCAACACCTAGAGCTAGTCTCTCATTGGTTCCCCCTCTTCCCGTTCATCCTCAGGACAAATTGCGACCTGTACGAAACAGGAGGTCAACGGTGCTGATTCTCCAAGTAGGGAGATTGTTAGTGAAGCGGCTGGAATGGCGAACCCGAGCACAAGGAGAGGAGAAATGAGGTGCGTTTTAGAAACCTTTCCCGATCACACGGTGTACCATCTTCTGGGTTTCCCAGGCATGTTTTCGATGTAGGAAGATGCCCTTGAACCTGGAGATTTGGGACCCATGGCTTGGGTACCACGCAGTATTACTTTAAAGGGTCTGCGTTTGCTCACCCAACCTCACCAATCCTCTCAGCCCCAAGAGTGTCCAGCCTTATGTCTCATCCAGCTGTGGGTCTAGATATGGTCAATCCAGGTTGCATCAGAGCCCCTGAACGGATTTTGTAAGAATTTCTCTCTCTTTCACTGTCTTTGTTCTATGGGTTTTTTTTTAAGTAATCTATTTTATAATGGGGTTTAGCTGCTTTTCCCTGCTGTGTTTATGCCGCTTTACACCCTCTTGATTCACTTCCAGAGACATATCAATACATAGGTTTTAAGACTCTTCCTAGTCAGATATATTCTTGGGCGGTGAATAGGGGGTGTTGAGTCCAGTTCACTGAGCAAGGAGTAGGTCTTGTCTATTACATATTTGGCTTGTGGAACGGTATCTGAGCTAATTTCAAACCCTTGTTTTATGCATCGCCCCACCTCACCTTTCCCGTTAAGCAGCCATAGTGTGTTTTCTAAATGTGTGACTCTGTTCTGTTTTGGAAGTCAGTTCAGGTGTAGCGATGTTGACATTCCCTCTATAAGTGATATCTTAGGATAAGTGTCCTTTTCTGTGTGACTTACTTCACTTAGAGTCATCGTCCCTAAATCCACTCATCATGCTGCTACTAGCCTTATGACACTGATTTCATGGCTGAGTGATATTCCATTGTGCATAAGTACCACAACTTCTTTATCCATTTTTCTCTTTCCTGGGATATTTCAGGTGTACCGAAGTGGAGGTTCTTGGAAACAGAGCAGCCCTAAACTTTGGGGTGCCTGTGTCGTGTTGATTTTTAGGTTTCCCGATTTCTACGCCCATGAGTGGAAGTGCCCTATGCTCTCTCAGCTGTGTCTATTCCATGTTTCAGGACGCAGCGTACACTTCTCCAGAGTGGCTGTTGGCAATTTCCATCCCGCCCATCAGCGTAGCAAGGCTCCCATGTCTCCATGGCCTGTCCTGCATTTCTGGTTTTTACACTTTTTTCAGCATGGCCATTTTGACCGCTGGCAAGCGAGACTTCTTTATAGCACCGATTTGCATTTCCGGCTTGCTTGGTTGGCCAAAAAGGGCGTATGCGTTTTTTCCTGAATATATTCAGGAAAAAACGCATACGCCCTTTCTGGACAAGGGCATCATTGTCAACGCTTTGCCGCTTTTCATGTGCTTTCAAGGCGAGTCGAATCTACCTCCTGAAATCTGTTTCCTGCACTTCTGCCTTGCTCTCGAATCCTCTTCGTTGCCTTCCCTCAATATATTTGTGGACGAGAGTCATCATTTATAACTCTGCAGGTTTGTGAATTGCAGTGCCCCTGAGCTCCTTCTGTCAACTCGCTTTTTTGGGAGCTGGCCGCAAAAGCGCAGGATTGCTTCAGGCCCTATTCTGGTTCCAGGGGGCAGGCTGAGCCTGTGGTTCATTCTTCTTCCTGATGGGAAAATAGAGTGACCTGTGCCTGTCCCAACACCTAGAGCTAGTCTCTCATTGGTTCCCCCTCTTCCCGTTCATCCTCAGGACAAATTGCGACCTGTACGAAACAGGAGGTCAACGGTGCTGATTCTCCAAGTAGGGAGATTGTTAGTGAAGCGGCTGGAATGGCGAACCCGAGCACAAGGAGAGGAGAAATGAGGTGCGTTTTAGAAACCTTTCCCGATCACACGGTGTACCATCTTCTGGGTTTCCCAGGCATGTTTTCGATGTAGGAAGATGCCCTTGAACCTGGAGATTTGGGACCCATGGCTTGGGTACCACGCAGTATTACTTTAAAGGGTCTGCGTTTGCTCACCCAACGTCACCAATCCTCTCAGCCCCAAGAGTGTCCAGCCTTATGTCTCATCCAGCTGTGGGTCTAGATATGGTCAATCCAGGTTGCATCAGAGCCCCTGAACGGATTTTGTAAGAATTTCTCTCTCTTTCACTGTCTTTGTTTTATGGGTTTTTTTTTAAGTAATCTATTTTATAATGGGGTTTAGCTGCTTTTCCCTGCTGTGTTTATGCCGCTTTACACCCTCTTGATTCACTTCCAGAGACATATCAATACATAGGTTTTAAGACTCTTCCTAGTCAGATATATTCTTGGGCGGTGAATAGGGGGTGTTGAGTCCAGTTCACTGAGCAAGGAGTAGGTCTTGTCTATTACATATTTGGCTTGTGGAACGGTATCTGAGCTAATTTCAAACCCTTGTTTTATGCATCGCCCCACCTCACCTTTCCCGTTAAGCAGCCATAGTGTGTTTTCTAAATGTGTGACTCTGTTCTGTTTTGGAAGTCAGTTCAGGTGTAGCGATGTTGACATTCCCTCTATAAGTGATATCTTAGGATAAGTGTCCTTTTCTGTGTGACTTACTTCACTTAGAGTCATCGTCCCTAAATCCACTCATCATGCTGCTACTAGCCTTATGACACTGATTTCATGGCTGAGTGATATTCCATTGTGCATAAGTACCACAACTTCTTTATCCATTTTTCTCTTTCCTGGGATATTTCAGGTGTACCGAAGTGGAGGTTCTTGGAAACAGAGCAGCCCTAAACTTTGGGGTGCCTGTGTCGTGTTGATTTTTAGGTTTCCCGATTTCTACGCCCATGAGTGGAAGTGCCCTATGCTCTCTCAGCTGTGTCTATTCCATGTTTCAGGACGCAGCGTACACTTCTCCAGAGTGGCTGTTGGCAATTTCCATCCCGCCCATCAGCGTAGCAAGGCTCCCATGTCTCCATGGCCTGTCCTGCATTTCTGGTTTTTACACTTTTTTAAGCATGGCCATTTTGACCGCTGGCAAGCGAGACTTCTTTATAGCACCGATTTGCATTTCCGGCTTGCTTGGTTGGCCAAAAAGGGCGTATGCGTTTTTTCCTGAATATATTCAGGAAAAAACGCATACGCCCTTTCTGGACAAGGGCATCATTGTCAACGCTTTGCCGCTTTTCATGTGCTTTCAAGGCGAGTCGAATCTACCTCCTGAAATCTGTTTCCTGCACTTCTGCCTTGCTCTCGAATCCTCTTCGTTGCCTTCCCTCAATATATTTGTGGACGAGAGTCATCATTTATAACTCTGCAGGTTTGTGAATTGCAGTGCCCCTGAGCTCCATTTGTCAACTCGCTTTTTTGGGAGCTGGCCGCAAAAGCGCAGGATTGCTTCAGGCCCTATTCTGGTTCCGGGGGCAGGCTGAGCCTGTGGTTCATTCTTCTTCCTGATGGGAAAATAGAGTGACCTGTGCCTGTCCCAACACCTAGAGCTAGTGTCTCAGTGGTTCCCCCTCTTCCCGTTCATCCTCAGGACAAATTGCGACCTGTACGAAACAGGAGATCAACAGTGCTGATTCTCCAAGTAGGGAGATTGTTAGTGAAGCGGCTGGAATGGCGAACCCGAGCACAAGGAGAGGAGAAATGAGGTGCGTTTTAGAAACCTTTCCCGATCACACGGTGTACCATCTTCTGGGTTTCCCAGGCATGTTTTCGATGTAGGAAGATGCCCTTGAACCTGGAGATTTGGGACCCATGGCTTGGGTACCACGCAGTATTACTTTAAAGGGTCTGCGTTTGCTCACCCAACCTCACCAATCCTCTCAGCCCCAAGAGTGTCCAGCCTTATGTCTCATCCAGCTGTGGGTCTAGATATGGTCAATCCAGGTTGCATCAGAGCCCCTGAACGGATTTTGTAAGAATTTCTCTCTCTTTCACTGTCTTTGTTTTATGGGTTTTTTTTTTAAGTAATCTATTTTTATAATGGGGTTTAGCTGCTTTTCCCTGCTGTGTTTATGCCGCTTTACACCCTCTTGATTCACTTCCAGAGACATATCAATACATAGGTTTTAAGACTCTTCCTAGTCAGATATATTCTTGGGCGGTGAATAGGGGGTGTTGAGTCCAGTTCACTGAGCAAGGAGTAGGTCTTGTCTATTACATATTTGGCTTGTGGAACGGTATCTGAGCTAATTTCAAACCCTTGTTTTATGCATCGCCCCACCTCACCTTTCCCGTTAAGCAGCCATAGTGTGTTTTCTAAATGTGTGACTCTGTTCTGTTTTGGAAGTCAGTTCAGGTGTAGCGATGTTGACATTTCCTCTATAAGTGATATCTTAGGATAAGTGTCCTTTTCTGTGTGACTTACTTCACTTAGAGTCATCGTCCCTAAATCCACTCATCATGCTGCTACTAGCCTTATGACACTGATTTCATGGCTGAGTGATATTCCATTGTGCATAAGTACCACAACTTCTTTATCCATTTTTCTCTTTCCTGGGATATTTCAGGTGTACCGAAGTGGAGGTTCTTGGAAACAGAGCAGCCCTAAACTTTGGGGTGCCTGTGTCGTGTTGATTTTTAGGTTTCCCGATTTCTACGCCCATGAGTGGAAGTGCCCTATGCTCTCTCAGCTGTGTCTATTCCATGTTTCAGGACGCAGCGTACACTTCTCCAGAGTGGCTGTTGGCAATTTCCATCCCGCCCATCAGCGTAGCAAGGCTCCCATGTCTCCATGGCCTGTCCTGCATTTCTGGTTTTTACACTTTTTTCAGCATGGCCATTTTGACCGCTGGCAAGCGAGACTTCTTTATAGCACCGATTTGCATTTCCGGCTTGCTTGGTTGGCCAAAAAGGGCGTATGCGTTTTTTCCTGAATATATTCAGGAAAAAACGCATACGCCCTTTCTGGACAAGGGCATCATTGTCAACGCTTTGCCGCTTTTCATGTGCTTTCAAGGCGAGTCGAATCTACCTCCTGAAATCTGTTTCCTGCACTTCTGCCTTGCTCTCGAATCCTCTTCGTTGCCTTCCCTCAATATATTTGTGGACGAGAGTCATCATTTATAACTCTGCAGGTTTGTGAATTGCAGTGCCCCTGAGCTCCTTCTGTCAACTCGCTTTTTTGGGAGCTGGCCGCAAAAGCGCAGGATTGCTTCAGGCCCTATTCTGGTTCCAGGGGGCAGGCTGAGCCTGTGGTTCATTCTTCTTCCTGATGGGAAAATAGAGTGACCTGTGCCTGTCCCAACACCTAGAGCTAGTCTCTCATTGGTTCCCCCTCTTCCCATTCATCCTCAGGACAAATTGCGACCTGTACGAAACAGGAGGTCAACGGTGCTGATTCTCCAAGTAGGGAGATTGTTAGTGAAGCGGCTGGAATGGCGAACCCGAGCACAAGGAGAGGAGAAATGAGGTGCGTTTTAGAAACCTTTCCCGATCACACGGTATACCATCTTCTGGGTTTCCCAGGCATGTTTTCGATGTAGGAAGATGCCCTTGAACCTGGAGATTTGGGACCCATGGCTTGGGTACCACGCAGTATTACTTTAAAGGGTCTGCGTTTGCTCACCCAACCTCACCAATCCTCTCAGCCCCAAGAGTGTCCAGCCTTATGTCTCATCCAGCTGTGGGTCTAGATATGGTCAATCCAGGTTGCATCAGAGCCCCTGAACGGATTTTGTAAGAATTTCTCTCTCTTTCACTGTCTTTGTTTTATGGGTTTTTTTTTTAAGTAATCTATTTTTATAATGGGGTTTAGCTGCTTTTCCCTGCTGTGTTTATGCCACTTTACACCCTCTTGATTCACTTCCAGAGACATATCAATACATAGGTTTTAAGACTCTTCCTAGTCAGATATATTCTTGGGCGGTGAATAGGGGGTGTTGAGTCCAGTTCACTGAGCAAGGAGTAGGTCTTGTCTATTACATATTTGGCTTGTGGAACGGTATCTGAGCTAATTTCAAACCCTTGTTTTATGCATCGCCCCACCTCACCTTTCCCGTTAAGCAGCCATAGTGTGTTTTCTAAATGTGTGACTCTGTTCTGTTTTGGAAGTCAGTTCAGGTGTAGCGATGTTGACATTCCCTCTATAAGTGATATCTTAGGATAAGTGTCCTTTTCTGTGTGACTTACTTCACTTAGAGTCATCGTCCCTAAATCCACTCATCATGCTGCTACTAGCCTTATGACACTGATTTCATGGCTGAGTGATATTCCATTGTGCATAAGTACCACAACTTCTTTATCCATTTTTCTCTTTCCTGGGATATTTCAGGTGTACCGAAGTGGAGGTTCTTGGAAACAGAGCAGCCCTAAACTTTGGGGTGCCTGTGTCGTGTTGATTTTTAGGTTTCCCGATTTCTACGCCCATGAGTGGAAGTGCCCTATGCTCTCTCAGCTGTGTCTATTCCATGTTTCAGGACGCAGCGTACACTTCTCCAGAGTGGCTGTTGGCAATTTCCATCCCGCCCATCAGCGTAGCAAGGCTCCCATGTCTCCATGGCCTGTCCTGCATTTCTGGTTTTTACACTTTTTTCAGCATGGCCATTTTGACCGCTGGCAAGCGAGACTTCTTTATAGCACCGATTTGCATTTCCGGCTTGCTTGGTTGGCCAAAAAGGGCGTATGCGTTTTTTCCTGAATATATTCAGGAAAAAACGCATACGCCCTTTCTGGACAAGGGCATCATTGTCAACGCTTTGCCGCTTTTCATGTGCTTTCAAGGCGAGTCGAATCTACCTCCTGAAATCTGTTTCCTGCACTTCTGCCTTGCTCTCGAATCCTCTTCGTTGCCTTCCCTCAATATATTTGTGGACGAGAGTCATCATTTATAACTCTGCAGGTTTGTGAATTGCAGTGCCCCTGAGCTCCTTCTGTCAACTCGCTTTTTTGGGAGCTGGCCGCAAAAGCGCAGGATTGCTTCAGGCCCTATTCTGGTTCCAGGGGGCAGGCTGAGCCTGTGGTTCATTCTTCTTCCTGATGGGAAAATAGAGTGACCTGTGCCTGTCCCAACACCTAGAGCTAGTCTCTCATTGGTTCCCCCTCTTCCCGTTCATCCTCAGGACAAATTGCGACCTGTACGAAACAGGAGGTCAACGGTGCTGATTCTCCAAGTAGGGAGATTGTTAGTGAAGCGGCTGGAATGGCGAACCCGAGCACAAGGAGAGGAGAAATGAGGTGCGTTTTAGAAACCTTTCCCGATCACACGGTGTACCATCTTCTGGGTTTCCCAGGCATGTTTTCGATGTAGGAAGATGCCCTTGAACCTGGAGATTTGGGACCCATGGCTTGGGTACCACGCAGTATTACTTTAAAGGGTCTGCGTTTGCTCACCCAACCTCACCAATCCTCTCAGCCCCAAGAGTGTCCAGCCTTATGTCTCATCCAGCTGTGGGTCTAGATATGGTCAATCCAGGTTGCATCAGAGCCCCTGAACGGATTTTGTAAGAATTTCTCTCTCTTTCACTGTCTTTCTTTTATGGGTTTTTTTTTTAAGTAATCTATTTTTATAATGGGGTTTAGCTGCTTTTCCCTGCTGTGTTTATGCCGCTTTACACCCTCTTGATTCACTTCCAGAGACATATCAATACATAGGTTTTAAGACTCTTCCTAGTCAGATATATTCTTGGGCGGTGAATAGGGGGTGTTGAGTCCAGTTCACTGAGCAAGGAGTAGGTCTTGTCTATTACATATTTGGCTTGTGGAACGGTATCTGAGCTAATGTCAAACCCTTGTTTTATGCATCGCCCCACCTCACCTTTCCCGTTAAGCAGCCATAGTGTGTTTTCTAAATGTGTGACTCTGTTCTGTTTTGGAAGTCAGTTCAGGTGTAGCGATGTTGACATTCCCTCTATAAGTGATATCTTAGGATAAGTGTCCTTTTCTGTGTGACTTACTTCACTTAGAGTCATCGTCCCTAAATCCACTCATCATGCTGCTACTAGCCTTATGACACTGATTTCATGGCTGAGTGATATTCCATTGTGCATAAGTACCACAACTTCTTTATCCATTTTTCTCTTTCCTGGGATATTTCAGGTGTACCGAAGTGGAGGTTCTTGGAAACAGAGCAGCCCTAAACTTTGGGGTGCCTGTGTCGTGTTGATTTTTAGGTTTCCCGATTTCTACGCCCATGAGTGGAAGTGCCCTATGCTCTCTCAGCTGTGTCTATTCCATGTTTCAGGACGCAGCGTACACTTCTCCAGAGTGGCTGTTGGCAATTTCCATCCCGCCCATCAGCGTAGCAAGGCTCCCATGTCTCCATGGCCTGTCCTGCATTTCTGGTTTTTACACTTTTTTCAGCATGGCCATTTTGACCGCTGGCAAGCGAGACTTCTTTATAGCACCGATTTGCATTTCCGGCTTGCTTGGTTGGCCAAAAAGGGCGTATGCGTTTTTTCCTGAATATATTCAGGAAAAAACGCATACGCCCTTTCTGGACAAGGGCATCATTGTCAACGCTTTGCCGCTTTTCATGTGCTTTCAAGGCGAGTCGAATCTACCTCCTGAAATCTGTTTCCTGCACTTCTGCCTTGCTCTCGAATCCTCTTTGTTGCCTTCCCTCAATATATTTGTGGACGAGAGTCATCATTTATAACTCTGCAGGTTTGTGAATTGCAGTGCCCCTGAGCTCCTTCTGTCAACTCGCTTTTTTGGGAGCTGGCCGCAAAAGCGCAGGATTGCTTCAGGCCCTATTCTGGTTCCAGGGGGCAGGCTGAGCCTGTGGTTCATTCTTCTTCCTGATGGGAAAATAGAGTGACCTGTGCCTGTCCCAACACCTAGAGCTAGTCTCTCATTGGTTCCCCCTCTTCCCGTTCATCCTCAGGACAAATTGCGACCTGTACGAAACAGGAGGTCAACGGTGCTGATTCTCCAAGTAGGGAGATTGTTAGTGAAGCGGCTGGAATGGCGAACCCGAGCACAAGGAGAGGAGAAATGAGGTGCGTTTTAGAAACCTTTCCCGATCACACGGTGTACCATCTTCTGGGTTTCCCAGGCATGTTTTCGATGTAGGAAGATGCCCTTGAACCTGGAGATTTGGGACCCATGGCTTGGGTACCACGCAGTATTACTTTAAAGGGTCTGCGTTTGCTCACCCAACCTCACCAATCCTCTCAGCCCCAAGAGTGTCCAGCGTTATGTCTCATCCAGCTGTGGGTCTAGATATGGTCAATCCAGATTGCATCAGAGCCCCTGAACGGATTTTGTAAGAATTTCTCTCTCTTTCACTGTCTTTGTTTTATGGGTTTTTTTTTTAAGTAATCTATTTTTATAATGGGGTTTAGCTGCTTTTCCCTGCTGTGTTTATGCCGCTTTACACCCTCTTGATTCACTTCCAGAGACATATCAATACATAGGTTTTAAGACTCTTCCTAGTCAGATATATTCTTGGGCGGTGAATAGGGGGTGTTGAGTCCAGTTCACTGAGCAAGGAGTAGGTCTTGTCTATTACATATTTGGCTTGTGGAACGGTATCTGAGCTAATTTCAAACCCTTGTTTTATGCATCGCCCCACCTCACCTTTCCCGTTAAGCAGCCATAGTGTGTTTTCTAAATGTGTGACTCTGTTCTGTTTTGGAAGTCAGTTCAGGTGTAGCGATGTTGACATTCCCTCTATAAGTGATATCTTAGGATAAGTGTCCTTTTCTGTGTGACTTACTTCACTTAGAGTCATCGTCCCTAAATCCACTCATCATGCTGCTACTAGCCTTATGACACTGATTTCATGGCTGAGTGATATTCCATTGTGCATAAGTACCACAACTTCTTTATCCATTTTTCTCTTTCCTGGGATATTTCAGGTGTACCGAAGTGCAGGTTCTTGGAAACAGAGCAGCCCTAAACTTTGGGGTGCCTGTGTCGTGTTGATTTTTAGGTTTCCCGATTTCTACGCCCATGAGTGGAAGTGCCCTATGCTCTCTCAGCTGTGTCTATTCCATGTTTCAGGACGCAGCGTACACTTCTCCAGAGTGGCTGTTGGCAATTTCCATCCCCGCCCATCAGCGTAGCAAGGCTCCCATGTCTCCATGGCCTGTCCTGCATTTCTGCTTTTTACACTTTTTTCAGCATGGCCCTTTTGACCGCTGGCAAGAGAGACTGCTTCGTAGGGCCGATTTGCCTTTCCGGCTTGCTTGGTTGGCCAAAAAGGGCGTATGCGTTTTTTCCTGAATATATTCAGGAAAAAACGCATACGCCCTTTTTGGCCAAGGGCATCATTGTCGACGCTTTGCCGCTTTTCATGTGCTTTCAAGGCGAGTCGAATCTACCTCCTGAAATCTGTTTCCTGCAATTCTGCCTTGCTTTCAAATCCTCTCCGTTGCCTTCCCTCAATATATTTGTGGACGAGAGTCATCATTTATAACTCTGCAGGTTTGTGAATTGCAGTGCCCCTGAGCTCCATTTGTCAACTCGCTTTTTTGGGAGCTGGCCGCAAAAGCGCAGGATTGCCTCAGGCCCTATTCTGATTCCGGGGGGAAGGCTGAGCCTGTGGTTCATTCTTCTTCCTGATGGGAAAATAGAGTGACCTTTGCCTGTCCCAACACCTAGAGCTACTCTCTCATTGGTTCCCCCTCTTCCCGTTCATCCTCAGGAGAAATTGCGACCTGTACGAAACAGGAGGTCAACGGTGCTGATTCTCCAAGTAGGGAGATTGTTAGTGAAGCGGCTGGAATGGCGAACCCGAGCACAAGGAGAGGAGAAATGAGGTGCGTTTTAGAAACCTTTCCCGATCACACGGTGTACCATCTTCTGGGTTTCCCAGGCATGTTTTCGATGTACGAAGATGCCCTTGAACCTGGAGATTTGGGACCCATGGCTTGGGTACCACGCAGTATTACTTTAAAGGGTCTGCGTTTGCTCACCCAACCTCACCAATCCTCTCAGCCCCAAGAGTGTCCAGCCTTATGTCTCATCCAGCTGTGGGTCTAGATATGGTCAATCCAGGTTGCATCAGAGCCCCTGAACGGATTTTGTAAGAATTTCTCTCTCTTTCACTGTCTTTGTTTTATAGGTTTTTTTTTTAAGTAATCTATTTTTATAATGGGGTTTAGGTGCTTTTCCCTACTGTGTTTATGCCGCTTTACACCCTCTTGATTCACTTCCAGAGAGATATCAATACATAGGTTTTAAGACTCTTCCTAGTCAGATATATTCTTGGGCGGTGAATAGGGGGTGTTGAGTCCAGTTCACTGAGCAGGGAGTAGGTCTTGTCTATTACATATTTGGCTTGTGGAACGGTATCTGAGCTAATTTCAAACCCTTGTTTTATGCATCGCCCCCCCTCACCTTTCCCGTTAAGCAGCCATAGTGTGTTTTCTAAATGTGTGACTCTGTTCTGTTTTGGAATTCAGTTCAGGTGTAGCGATGTTGACATTCCCTCTAAAAGTGATATCTTAGGATAAGTGTCCTTTTCTGTGTGACTTACTTCACTTAGAGTCATCGTCCCTAAATCCACTCATCATGCTGCTACTAGCCTTATGACACTGATTTCATGGCTGAGTGATATTCCATTGTGCATAAGTACCACAACTTCTTTATCCATTTTTCTCTTTCCTGGGATATTTCAGCTGTACCGAAGTGGAAGTTCTTGGAAACAGAGCAGCCCTAAACTTTGGGGTGCCTGTGTCGTGTTGATTTTTAGGTTTCCCGATTTCTACGCCCATGAGTGGAAGTGCCCTATGCTCTCTCAGCTGTGTCTATTACATGTTTCAGGACGCAGCGTACACTTCTCCAGAGTGGCTGTTGGCAATTTCCATCCCGCCCATCAGCGTAGCAAGGCTCCCATGTCTCCATGGCCTGTCCTGCATTTCTGGTTTTTACACTTTTTTCAGCATGGCCATTTTGACCGCTGGCAAGCGAGACTTCTTTATAGCACCGATTTGCATTTCCGGCTTGCTTGGTTGGCCAAAAAGGGCGTATGCGTTTTTTCCTGAATATATTCAGGAAAAAACGCATACGCCCTTTTTGGCCAAGGGCATCATTGTCGACGCTTTGCCGCTTTTCATGTGCTTTCAAGGCGAGTCGAATCTACCTCCTGAAATCTGTTTCCTGCAATTCTGCCTTGCTTTCAAATCCTCTCCGTTGCCTTCCCTCAATATATTTGTGGACGAGAGTCATCATTTATAACTCTGCAGGTTTGTGAATTGCAGTGCCCCTGAGCTCCATTTGTCAACTCGCTTTTTTGGGAGCTGGCCGCAAAAGCGCAGGATTGCCTCAGGCCCTATTCTGGTTCCGGGGGGCAGGCTGAGCCTGTGGTTCATTCTTCTTCCTGATGGGAAAATAGAGTGACCTTTGCCTGTCCCAACACCTAGAGCTACTCTCTCATTGGTTCCCCCTCTTCCCGTTCATCCTCAGGACAAATTGCGACCTGTACGAAACAGGAGGTCAACGGTGCTGATTCTCCAAGTAGGGAGATTGTTAGTGAAGCGGCTGGAATGGCGAACCCGAGCACAAGGAGAGGAGAAATGAGGTGCGTTTTAGAAACCTTTCCCGATCACACGGTGTACCATCTTCTGGGTTTCCCAGGCATGTTTTCGATGTAGGAAGATGCCCTTGAACCTGGAGATTTGGGACCCATGGCTTGGGTACCACGCAGTATTACTTTAAAGGGTCTGCGTTTGCTCACCCAACCTCACCAATCCTCTCAGCCCCAAGAGTGTCCAGCCTTATGTCTCATCCAGCTGTGGGTCTAGATATGGTCAATCCAGGTTGCATCAGAGCCCCTGAACGGATTTTGTAAGAATTTCTCTCTTTTTCACTGTCTTTGTTTTATGGGTTTTTTTTTTAAGTAATCTATTTTTATAATGGGGTTTAGCTGCTTTTCCCTACTGTGTTTATGCCGCTTTACACCCTCTTGTTTCACTTCCAGAGAGATATCAATACATAGGTTTTAAGACTCTTCCTAGTCAGATATATTCTTGGGCGGTGAATAGGGGGTGTTGAGTCCAGTTCACTGAGCAGGGAGTAGGTCTTGTCTATTACATATTTGGCTTGTGGAACGGTATCTGAGCTAATTTCAAACCCTTGTTTTATGCATCGCCCCACCTCACCTTTCCCGTTAAGCAGCCATAGTGTGTTTTCTAAATGTGTGACTCTGTTCTGTTTTGGAATTCAGTTCAGGTGTAGCGATGTTGACATTCCCTCTAAAAGTGATATCTTAGGATAAGTGTCCTTTTCTGTGTGACTTACTTCACTTAGAGTCATAGTCCCTAAATCCACTCATCATGCTGCTACTAGCCTTATGACACTGATTTCATGGCTGAGTGATATTCCATTGTGCATAAGTACCACAACTTCTTTATCCATTTTTCTCTTTCCTGGGATATTTCAGGTGTACCGAAGTGGAAGTTCTTGGAAACAGAGCAGCCCTAAACTTTGGGGTGCCTGTGTCGTTTTGATTTTTAGATTTCCCGATTTCTACGCCCATGAGTGGAAGTGCCCTATGCTCTCTCAGCTGTGTCTATTACATGTTTCAGGACGCAGCGTACACTTCTCCAGAGTGGCTGTTGACAATTTCCATCCCGCCCATCAGCGTAGCAAGGCTCCCATGTCTCCATGGCCTGTCCTGCATTTCTGGTTTTTACACTTTTTTCAGCGTGGCCCTTTTGACCGCTGGCAAGAGAGACTTCTTTGTAGCGCCGATTTGCCTTTCCTGCTTGCTTGGTTGGCCAAAAAGGGCGTATGCGTTTTTTTCTGAATATATTCAGGAAAAAACGCATACGCCCTTTTTGGCCAAGGGCATCATTGTCGACGCTTTGCCGCTTTTCACGTGCTTTCAAGGCGAGTCGAATCTACCTCCTGAAATCTGTTTCCTGCAATTCTGCCTTGCTTTCAAATCCTCTCCGTTGCCTTCCCTCAATATATTTGTGGACGAGAGTCATCATTTATAACTCTGCAGGTTTGTGAATTGCAGTGCCCCTGAGCTCCATTTGGCAACTCACTTTTTTGGGAGCTGGCCGCAAAAGCGCAGGATTGCCTCAGGCCCTATTCTGGTTCCGGGGGGCAGGCTGAGCCTGTGGTTCATTCTTCTTCCTGATGGGAAAATAGAGTGACCTTTGCCTGTCCCAACACCTAGAGCTAGTCTCTCATTGGTTCCCCCTCTTCCCGTTCATCCTCAGGACAAATTGCGACCTGTACGAAACAGGAGGTCAACGGTGCTGATTCTCCAAGTAGGGAGATTGTTAGTGAAGCGGCTGGAATGGCGAACCCGAGCACAAGGAGAGGAGAAATGAGGGGCGTTTTAGAAACCTTTCCCGATCACACGGTGTACCATCTTCTGGGTTTCCCAGGCATGTTTTCGATGTAGGAAGATGCCCTTGAACCTGAAGATTTGGGACCCATGGCATGGGTACCACGCAGTATTACTTTAAAGGGTCTGCGTTTGCTCACCCAACCTCACCAATCCTCTCAGCCCCAAGAGTGTCCAGCCTTATGTCTCATCCAGCTGTGGGTCTAGATATGGTCAATCCAGGTTGCATCAGAGCCCCTTAACGGATTTTGTAAGAATGTCTCTCTCTTTCACTGTCTTTGTTTTATGGGTTTTTTTTTTAAGTAATCTATTTTTATAATGGGGTTTAGCTGCTTTTCCCAGCTGTGTTTATGCCGCTTTACACCCTCTTGATTCACTTCCAGAGAGATATCAATACATAGGTTTTAAGACTCTTCCTAGTCAGATATATTCTTGGGCGGTGAATAGGGGGTGTTGAGTCCAGTTCACTGAGCAGGGAGTAGGTCTTGTCTATTACATATTTGGCTTGTGGAACGGTATCTGAGCAAATTTCGAACCCTTTTTTTATGCATCACCCCACCTCACCTTTCCCGTGAAGCAGCCATACTGTGTTTTCTAAATGTGTGACTCTGTTCTGTTTGGGAATTCTGTTCAGGTGTAGCGATTTTGACATTTCCTCTAAAAGTGATATCTTAGGATAAGTGTCCTTTTCTGTGTGACTTACTTCACTTAGAGTCATCGTCCCTAAATCAACTCATCATGCTGCTACTAGCCTTATGACACTGATTTCATGGCTGAGTGATATTCCATTGTGCATAAGTACCACAACTTCCTTATCGATTTTTCTCTTTCCTGGGATATTTATGGTGTACCGAAGTGGAGGTTCTTGGAAACAGAGCAGCCCTAAACTTTGGGGTGCCTGTGTCGTGTTGATTTTTAGGTTTCCCGATTTCTACGCCCATGAGTAGAAGTGCCCTATGCTCTCTCAGCTGTGTCTATTCCATGTTTCAGGACGCAGCGTACACTTCTCCAGAGTGGCTGTTGGCAATTTCCATCCCGCCCATCAGCGTAGCAAGGCTCCCATGTCTCCATGGCCTGTCCTGCATTTCTGCTTTTTACACTTTTTTCAGCATGGCCCTTTTGACCGCTGGCAAGCGAGACTTCTTTGTAGCGCCGATTTGCCTTTCCGGCTTGCTTGGTTGGCCAAAAAGGGCGTATGCGTTTTTTCCTGAATATATTCAGGAAAAAACGCATACGCCCTTTTTGGCCAAGGGCATCATTGTCGACGCTTTGCCGCTTTTCATGTGCTTTCAAGGCGAGTCGAATCTACCTCCTGAAATCTGTTTCCTGCAATTCTGCCTTGCTTTCAAATCCTCTCCGTTGCCTTCCCTCAATATATTTGTGGACGAGAGTCATCATTTATAACTCTGCAGGTTTGTGAATTGCAGTGCCCCTGAGCTCCATTTGTCAACTCGCTTTTTTGGGAGCTGGCCGCAAAAGCGCAGGATTGCCTCAGGCCCTATTCTGGTTCCGGGGGGCAGGCTGAGCCTGTGGTTCATTCTTCTTCCTGATGGGAAAATAGAGTGACCTGTGCCTGTCCCAACACCTAGAGCTAGTCTCTCATTGGTTCCCCCTCTTCCCGTTCATCCTCAGGACAAATTGCGACCTGTACGAAACAGGAGGTCAACGGTGCTGATTCTCCAAGTAGGGAGATTGTTAGTGAAGCGGCTGGAATGGCGAACCCGAGCACAAGGAGAGGAGAAATGAGGTGCGTTTTAGAAACCTTTCCCGATCACACGGTGTACCATCTTCGGGGTTTCCCAGGCATGTTTTCGATGTAGGAAGATGCCCTTGAACCTGAAGATTTGGGACCCATGGCATGGGTACCACGCAGTATTACTTTAAAGGGTCTGCGTTTGCTCACCCAACCTCACCAATCCTCTCAGCCCCAAGAGTGTCCAGCCTTATGTCTCATCCAGCTGTGGGTCTAGATATGGTCAATCCAGGTTGCATCAGAGCCCCTGAACGGATTTTGTAAGAATGTCTCTCTCTTTCACTGTCTTTGTTTTATGGGTTTTTTTTAAGTAATCTATTTTTATAATGGGGTTTAGCTGCTTTTCCCTACTGTGTTTATGCCGCTTTACACCCTCTTGATTCACTTCCAGAGAGATATCAATACATAGGTTTTAAGACTCTTCCTAGTCAGATATATTCTTGGGCGGTGAATAGGGGGTGTTGAGTCCAGTTCACTGAGCAGGGAGTAGGTCTTGTCTATTACATATTTGGCTTGTGGAACGGTATCTGAGCTAATTTCAAACCCTTGTTTTATGCATCGCCCCACCTCACCTTTCCCGTTAAGCAGCCATAGTGTGTTTTCTAAATGTGTGACTCTGTTCTGTTTTGGAATTCAATTCAGGTGTAGCGATGTTGACATTCCCTCTATAAGTGATATCTTAGGATAAGTGTCCTTTTCTGTGTGACTTACTTCACTTAGAGTCATCGTCCCTAAATCCACTCATCATGCTGCTACTAGCCTTATGACACCGATTTCATGGCTGAGTGATATTCCATTGTGCATAAGTACCACAACTTCTTTATCCATTTTTCTCTTTCCTGGGATATTTCAGGTGTACCGAAGTGGAAGTTCTTGGAAACAGAGCAGCCCTAAACTTTGGGGTGCCTGTGTCGTGTTGATTTTTAGGTTTCCCGATTTCTACGCCCATGAGTGGAAGTGCCCTATGCTCTCTCAGCTGTGTCTATTACATGTTTCAGGACGCAGCGTACACTTCTCCAGAGTGGCTGTTGGCAATTTCCATCCCGCCCATCAGCGTAGCAAGGCTCCCATGTCTCCATGGCCTGTCCTGCATTTCTGGTTTTTACACTTTTTTCAGCATGGCCATTTTGACCGCTGGCAAGCGAGACTTCTTTATAGCACCGATTTGCATTTCCGGCTTGCTTGGTTGGCCAAAAAGGGCGTATGCGTTTTTTCCTGAATATATTCAGGAAAAAACGCATACGCCCTTTTTGGCCAAGGGCATCATTGTCGACGCTTTGCCGCTTTTCACGTGCTTTCAAGGCGAGTCGAATCTACCTCCTGAAATCTGTTTCCTGCAATTCTGCCTTGCTTTCAAATCCTCTCCGTTGCCTTCCCTCAATATATTTGTGGACGAGAGTCATCATTTATAACTCTGCAGGTTTGTGAATTGCAGTGCCCCTGAGCTCCATTTGTCAACTCGCTTTTTTGGGAGCTGGCCGCAAAAGCGCAGGATTGCCTCAGGCCCTATTCTGGTTCCGGGGGGCAGGCTGAGCCTGTGGTTCATTCTTCTTCCTGATGGGAAAATAGAGTGACCTTTGCCTGTCCCAACACCTAGAGCTAGTCTCTCATTGGTTCCCCCTCTTCCCGTTCATCCTCAGGACAAATTGCGACCTGTACGAAACAGGAGGTCAACGGTGCTGACTCTCCAAGTAGGGAGATTGTTAGTGAAGCGGCTGGAATGGCGAACCCGAGCACAAGGAGAGGAGAAATGAGGTGCGTTTTAGAAACCTTTCCCGATCACACGGTGTACCATCTTCTGGGTTTCCCAGGCATGTTTTCGATGTAGGAAGATGCCCTTGAACCTGAAGATTTGGGACCCATGGCATGGGTACCACGCAGTATTACTTTAAAGGGTCTGCGTTTGCTCACCCAACCTCACCAATCCTCTCAGCCCCAAGAGTGTCCAGCCTTATGTCTCATCCAGCTGTGGGTCTAGATATGGTCAATCCAGGTTGCATCAGAGCCCCTTAACGGATTTTGTAAGAATGTCTCTCTCTTTCACTGTCTTTGTTTTATGGGTTTTTTTTTTAAGTAATCTATTTTTATAATGGGGTTTAGCTGCTTTTCCCAGCTGTGTTTATGCCGCTTTACACCCTCTTGATTCACTTCCAGAGAGATATCAATACATAGGTTTTAAGACTCTTCCTAGTCAGATATATTCTTGGGCGGTGAATAGGGGGTGTTGAGTCCAGTTCACTGAGCAGGGAGTAGGTCTTGTCTATTACATATTTGGCTTGTGGAACGGTATCTGAGCAAATTTCGAACCCTTTTTTTATGCATCACCCCACCTCACCTTTCCCGTGAAGCAGCCATACTGTGTTTTCTAAATGTGTGACTCTGTTCTGTTTGGGAATTCAGTTCAGGTGTAGCGATTTTGACATTTCCTCTAAAAGTGATATCTTAGGATAAGTGTCCTTTTCTGTGTGACTTACTTCACTTAGAGTCATCGTCCCTAAATCAACTCATCATGCTGCTACTAGCCTTATGACACTGATTTCATGGCTGAGTGATATTCCATTGTGCATAAGTACCACAACTTCCTTATCGATTTTTCTCTTTCCTGGGATATTTATGGTGTACCGAAGTGGAGGTTCTTGGAAACAGAGCAGCCCTAAACTTTGGGGTGCCTGTGTCGTGTTGATTTTTAGGTTTCCCGATTTCTACGCCCATGAGTAGAAGTGCCCTATGCTCTCTCAGCTGTGTCTATTCCATGTTTCAGGACGCAGCGTACACTTCTCCAGAGTGGCTGTTGGCAATTTCCATCCCGCCCATCAGCGTAGCAAGGCTCCCATGTCTCCATGGCCTGTCCTGCATTTCTGGTTTTTACACTTTTTTCAGCTTGGCCCTTTTGACCGCTGGCAAGCGAGACTTCTTTATAGCACCGATTTGCATTTCCGGCTTGCTTGGTTGGCCAAAAAGGGCGTATGCGTTTTTTCCTGAATATATTCAGGAAAAAACGCATACGCCCTTTTTGGCCAAGGGCATCATTGTCGACGCTTTGCCGCTTTTCATGTGCTTTCAAGGCGAGTCGAATCTACCTCCGGAAATCTGTTTCCTGCAATTCTGCCTTGCTTTCGAATCCTCTTCGTTGCCTTCCCTCAAAATATTTGTGGACGAGAGTCATCATTTATAACTCTGCAGGTCTGTGAATTGCAGTGCCCCTGAGCTCCATTTGTCAACTCGCTTTTTTGGGAGCTGGCCGCAAAAGCGCAGGATTGCTTCAGGCCCTATTCTGGTTCCAGGGGGCAGGCTGAGCCTGTGGTTCATTCTTCTTCCTGATGGGAAAATAGAGTGACCTGTGCCTGTCCCAACACCTAGAGCTAGTCTCTCATTGGTTCCCCCTCTTCCCGTTCATCCTCAGGACAAATTGCGACCTGTACGAAACAGGAGGTCAACGGTGCTGATTCTCCAAGTAGGGAGATTGTTAGTGAAGCGGCTGGAATGGCGAACCCGAGCACAAGTAGAGGAGAAATGAGGGGCGTTTTAGAAACCTTTCCCGATCACACGGTGTACCATCTTCTGGGTTTCCCAGGCATGTTTTCGATGTAGGAAGATGCCCTTGAACCTGGAGATTTGGGACCCATGGCTTGGGTACCACGCAGTATTACTTTAAAGGGTCTGCGTTTGCTCACCCAACCTCACCAATCCTCTCAGCCCCAAGAGTGTCCAGCCTTATTTCTCATCCAGCTGTGGGTCTAGATATGGTCAATCCAGGTTGCATCAGAGCCCCTGAACGGATTTTGTAAGAATGTCTCTCTCTTTCACTGTCTTTGTTTTATGGGTTTTTTTTTTAAGTAATCTATTTTTATAATGTGGTTTAGCTGCTTTTCCCTACTGTGTTTATGCCGCTTTACACCCTCTTGATTCACTTCCAGAGAGATATCAATACATAGGTTTTAAGACTCTTCCTAGTCAGATATATTCTTGGGCGGTGAATAGGGGGTGTTGAGTCCAGTTCACTGAGCAGGGAGTAGGTCTTGTCTATTACATATTTGGCTTGTGGAACGGTATCTGAGCTAATTTCAAACCCTTGTTTTATGCATCGCCCCACCTCACCTTTCCCGTTAAGCAGCCATAGTGTGTTTTCTAAATGTGTGACTCTGTTCTGTTTTGGAATTCAGTTCAGGTGTAGCGATGTTGACATTCCCTCTATAAGTGATATCTTAGGATAAGTGTCCTTTTCTGTGTGACTTACTTCACTTAGAGTCATCGTCCCTAAATCCACTCATCATGCTGCTACTAGCCTTATGACACCGATTTCATGGCTGAGTGATATTCCATTGTGCATAAGTACCACAACTTCTTTATCCATTTTTCTCTTTCCTGGGATATTTCAGGTGTACCGAAGTGGAGGTTCTTGGAAACAGAGCAGCCCTAAACTTTGGGGTGCCTGTGTCGTGTTGATTTTTAGGTTTCCCGATTTCTACGCCCATGAGTGGAAGTGCCCTATGCTCTCTCAGCTGTGTCTATTAGATGTTTCAGGACGCAGCGTACACTTCTCCAGAGTGGCTGTTGGCAATTTCCATCCCGCCAATCAGCGTAGCAAGGCTCCCATGTCTCCATGGCCTGTCCTGCATTTCTGGTTTTTACACTTTTTTCAGCATGGCCCTTTTGACCGCTGGCAAGCGAGACTTCTTTGTAGCGCCGATTTGCCTTTCCGGCTTGCTTGGTTGGCCAAAAAGGGCGTATGCGTTTTTTCCTGAATATATTCAGGAAAAAACGCATACGCCCTTTTTGGCCAAGGGCATCATTGTCGACGCTTTGCCGCTTTTCATGTGCTTTCAAGGCGAGTCGAATCTACCTCCTGAAATCTGTTTCCTGCAATTCTGCCTTGCTTTCAAATCCTCTCCGTTGCCTTCCCTCAATATATTTGTGGACGAGAGTCATCATTTATAACTCTGCAGGTTTGTGAATTGCAGTGCCCCTGAGCTCCATTTGTCAACTCGCTTTTTTGGGAGCTGGCCGCAAAAGCGCAGGATTGCCTCAGGCCCTATTCTGGTTCCGGGGGGCAGGCTGAGCCTGTGGTTCATTCTTCTTCCTGATGGGAAAATAGAGTGACCTGTGCCTGTCCCAACACCTAGAGCTAGTCTCTCATTGGTTCCCCCTCTTCCCGTTCATCCTCAGGACAAATTGCGACCTGTACGAAACAGGAGGTCAACGGTGCTGATTCTCCAAGTAGGGAGATTGTTAGTGAAGCGGCTGGAATGGCGAACCCGAGCACAAGGAGAGGAGAAATGAGGTGCGTTTTAGAAACCTTTCCCGATCACACGGTGTACCATCTTCGGGGTTTCCCAGGCATGTTTTCGATGTAGGAAGATGCCCTTGAACCTGAAGATTTGGGACCCATGGCATGGGTACCACGCAGTATTACTTTAAAGGGTCTGCGTTTGCTCACCCAACCTCACCAATCCTCTCAGCCCCAAGAGTGTCCAGCCTTATGTCTCATCCAGCTGTGGGTCTAGATATGGTCAATCCAGGTTGCATCAGAGCCCCTGAACGGATTTTGTAAGAATGTCTCTCTCTTTCACTGTCTTTGTTTTATGGGTTTTTTTTAAGTAATCTATTTTTATAATGGGGTTTAGCTGCTTTTCCCTACTGTGTTTATGCCGCTTTACACCCTCTTGATTCACTTCCAGAGAGATATCAATACATAGGTTTTAAGACTCTTCCTAGTCAGATATATTCTTGGGCGGTGAATAGGGGGTGTTGAGTCCAGTTCACTGAGCAGGGAGTAGGTCTTGTCTATTACATATTTGGCTTGTGGAACGGTATCTGAGCTAATTTCAAACCCTTGTTTTATGCATCGCCCCACCTCACCTTTCCCGTTAAGCAGCCATAGTGTGTTTTCTAAATGTGTGACTCTGTTCTGTTTTGGAATTCAGTTCAGGTGTAGCGATGTTGACATTCCCTCTATAAGTGATATCTTAGGATAAGTGTCCTTTTCTGTGTGACTTACTTCACTTAGAGTCATCGTCCCTAAATCCACTCATCATGCTGCTACTAGCCTTATGACACTGATTTCATGGCTGAGTGATATTCCATTGTGCATAAGTACCACAACTTCTTTATCCATTTTTCTCTTTCCTGGGATATTTCAGGTGTACCGAAGTGGAAGTTCTTGGAAACAGAGCAGCCCTAAACTTTGGGGTGCCTGTGTCGTGTTGATTTTTAGGTTTCCCGATTTCTACGCCCATGAGTGGAAGTGCCCTATGCTCTCTCAGCTGTGTCTATTACATGTTTCAGGACGCAGCGTACACTTCTCCAGAGTGGCTGTTGGCAATTTCCATCCCGCCCATCAGCGTAGCAAGGCTCCCATGTCTCCATGGCCTGTCCTGCATTTCTGGTTTTTACACTTTTTTCAGCATGGCCATTTTGACCGCTGGCAAGCGAGACTTCTTTATAGCACCGATTTGCATTTCCGGCTTGCTTGGTTGGCCAAAAAGGGCGTATGCGTTTTTTCCTGAATATATTCAGGAAAAAACGCATACGCCCTTTTTGGCCAAGGGCATCATTGTCGACGCTTTGCCGCTTTTCACGTGCTTTCAAGGCGAGTCGAATCTACCTCCTGAAATCTGTTTCCTGCAATTCTGCCTTGCTTTCAAATCCTCTCCGTTGCCTTCCCTCAATATATTTGTGGACGAGAGTCATCATTTATAACTCTGCAGGTTTGTGAATTGCAGTGCCCCTGAGCTCCATTTGTCAACTCGCTTTTTTGGGAGCTGGCCGCAAAAGCGCAGGATTGCCTCAGGCCCTATTCTGGTTCCGGGGGGCAGGCTGAGCCTGTGGTTCATTCTTCTTCCTGATGGGAAAATAGAGTGACCTTTGCCTGTCCCAACACCTAGAGCTAGTCTCTCATTGGTTCCCCCTCTTCCCGTTCATCCTCAGGACAAATTGCGACCTGTACGAAACAGGAGGTCAACGGTGCTGACTCTCCAAGTAGGGAGATTGTTAGTGAAGCGGCTGGAATGGCGAACCCGAGCACAAGGAGAGGAGAAATGAGGTGCGTTTTAGAAACCTTTCCCGATCACACGGTGTACCATCTTCTGGGTTTCCCAGGCATGTTTTCGATGTAGGAAGATGCCCTTGAACCTGAAGATTTGGGACCCATGGCATGGGTACCACGCAGTATTACTTTAAAGGGTCTGCGTTTGCTCACCCAACCTCACCAATCCTCTCAGCCCCAAGAGTGTCCAGCCTTATGTCTCATCCAGCTGTGGGTCTAGATATGGTCAATCCAGGTTGCATCAGAGCCCCTTAACGGATTTTGTAAGAATGTCTCTCTCTTTCACTGTCTTTGTTTTATGGGTTTTTTTTTTAAGTAATCTATTTTTATAATGGGGTTTAGCTGCTTTTCCCAGCTGTGTTTATGCCGCTTTACACCCTCTTGATTCACTTCCAGAGAGATATCAATACATAGGTTTTAAGACTCTTCCTAGTCAGATATATTCTTGGGCGGTGAATAGGGGGTGTTGAGTCCAGTTCACTGAGCAGGGAGTAGGTCTTGTCTATTACATATTTGGCTTGTGGAACGGTATCTGAGCAAATTTCGAACCCTTTTTTTATGCATCACCCCACCTCACCTTTCCCGTGAAGCAGCCATACTGTGTTTTCTAAATGTGTGACTCTGTTCTGTTTGGGAATTCAGTTCAGGTGTAGCGATTTTGACATTTCCTCTAAAAGTGATATCTTAGGATAAGTGTCCTTTTCTGTGTGACTTACTTCACTTAGAGTCATCGTCCCTAAATCAACTCATCATGCTGCTACTAGCCTTATGACACTGATTTCATGGCTGAGTGATATTCCATTGTGCATAAGTACCACAACTTCCTTATCGATTTTTCTCTTTCCTGGGATATTTATGGTGTACCGAAGTGGAGGTTCTTGGAAACAGAGCAGCCCTAAACTTTGGGGTGCCTGTGTCGTGTTGATTTTTAGGTTTCCCGATTTCTACGCCCATGAGTGGAAGTGCCCTATGCTCTCTCAGCTTTGTCTATTACACGTTTCAGGACGCAGCGTACACTTCTCCAGAGTGGCTGTTGGCAATTTCCATCCCGCCCATCAGCGTAGCAAGGCTCCCATGTCTCCATGGCCTGTCCTGCATTTCTGCTTTTTACACTTTTTTCAGCATGGCCCTTTTGACCGCTGGCAAGCGAGACTTCTTTGTAGCGCCGATTTGCCTTTCCTGCTTGCTTGGTTGGCCAAAAAGGGCGTATGCGTTTTTTTCTGAATATATTCAGGAAAAAACGCATACGCCCTTTTTGGCCAAGGGCATCATTGTCAACGCTTTGCCGCTTTTCATGTGCTTTCAAGGCGAGTCGAATCTACCTCCTGAAATCTGTTTCCTGCAATTCTGCCTTGCTTTCGAATCCTCTTCGTTGCCTTCCCTCAAAATATTTGTGGACGAGAGTCATCATTTATAACTCTGCAGGTTTGTGAATTGCAGTGCCCCTGAGCTCCATTTGTCAACTCGCTTTTTTGGGAGCTGGCCGCAAAAGCGCAGGATTGCTTCAGGCCCTATTCTGGTTCCGGGGGACAGGCTGAGCCTGTGGTTCATTCTTCTTCCTGATGGGAAAATAGAGTGACCTTTGCCTGTCCCAACACCTAGAGCTAGTCTCTCATTGGTTCCCCCTCTTCCCGTTCATCCTCAGGACAAATTGCGACCTGTACGAAACAGGAGGTCAACGGTGCTGATTCTCCAAGTAGGGAGATTGTTAGTGAAGCGGCTGGAATGGCGAACCCGAGCACAAGGAGAGGAGAAATGAGGTGCGTTTTAAAACCTTTCCCGATCACACGGTGTACCATCTTCTGGGTTTCCCAGGCATGTTTTCGATGTAGGAAGATGCCCTTGAACCTGGAGATTTGGGACCCATGGCATGGGTACCACGCAGTATTACTTTAAAGGGTCTGCGTTTGCTCACCCAACCTCACCAATCCTCTCAGCCCCAAGAGTGTCCAACCTTATGTCTCATCCAGCTGTGGGTCTAGATATGGTCAATCCAGGTTGCATCAGAGCCCCTGAACGGATTTTGTAAGAATGTCTCTCTCTTTCACTGTCTTTGTTTTATGGGTTTTTTTTTTAAGTAATCTATTTTTATAATGGGGTTTAGGTGCTTTTCCCTGCTGTGTTTATGCCGCTTTACACCCTCTTGATTCACTTACAGAGAGATATCAATACATAGGTTTTAAGACTCTTCCTAGTCAGATATATTCTTGGGCGGTGAATAGGGGGTGTTGAGTCCAGTTCACTGAGCAGGGAGTAGGTCTTGTCTATTACATATTTGGCTTGTGGAACGGTATCTGAGCTAATTTCAAACCCTTGTTTTATGCATCGCCCCACCTCACCTTTCCCGTTAAGCAGCCATAGTGTGTTTTCTAAATGTGTGACTCTGTTCTGTTTTGGAATTCAGTTCAGGTGTAACGATTTTGACATTCCCTCTAAAAGTGATATCTTAGGATAAGTGTCCTTTTCTATGTGACTTACTTCACTTAGAGTCATCGTCCCTAAATCCACTCATCATGCTGCCACTAGCCTTATGACACCGATTTCATGGCTGAGTGATATTCCATTGTGCATAAGTACCACAACTTCTTTATCCATTTTTCTCTTTCCTGGGATATTTCAGGTGTACCGAAGTGGAGGTTCTTGGAAACAGAGCAGCCCTAAACTTTGGGGTGCCTGTGTCTTGTTGATTTTTAGGTTTCCCGATTTCTACGCCCATGAGTGGAAGTGCCCTATGCTCTCTCAGCTGTGTCTATTAGATGTTTCAGGACACAGCGTACACTTATCCAGAGTGGCTGTTGGCAATTTCCATCCCGCCCATCAGCGTAGCAAGGCTCCCATGTCTCCATGGCCTGTCCTGCATTTCTGCTTTTTACACTTTTTTCAGCATGGCCATTTTGACCGCTGGCAAGAGAGACTGCTTCGTAGGGCCGATATGCCTTTCCGGCTTGCTTGGTTGGCCAAAAAGGGCGTATGCGTTTTTTCCTGAATATATTCAGGAAAAAACGCATACGCCCTTTTTGGCCAAGGGCAACATTGTCGACGCTTTGCCGCTTTTCATGTGCTTTCAAGGCGAGTCGAATCTACCTCCTGAAATCTGTTTCCTGCAATTCTGCCTTGCTTTCAAATCCTCTCCGTTGCCTTCCCTCAATATATTTGTGGACGAGAGTCATCATTTATAACTCTGCAGGTTTGTGAATTGCAGTGCCCCTGAGCTCCATTTGTCAACTCGCTTTTTCGGGAGCTGGCCGCAAAAGCGCAGGATTGCCTCAGGCCCTATTCTGGTTCCGGGGGGCAGGCTGAGCCTGTGGTTCATTCTTCTTCCTGATGGGAAAATAGAGTGACCTTTGCCTGTCCCAACACCTAGAGCTAGTCTCTCATTGGTTCCCCCTCTTCCCGTTCATCCTCAGGAGAAATTGCGACCTGTACGAAACAGGAGGTCAACGGTGCTGATTCTCCAAGTAGGGAGATTGTTAGTGAAGCGGCTGGAATGGCGAACCCGAGCACAAGGAGAGGAGAAATGAGGTGCGTTTTAAAACCTTTCCCGATCACACGGTGTACCATCTTCTAGGTTTCCCAGGCATGTTTTCGATGTAGGAAGATGCCCTTGAACCTGGAGATTTGGGACCCATGGCATGGGTACCACGCAGTATTACTTTAAAGGGTCTGCGTTTGCTCACCCAACCTCACCAATCCTCTCAGCCCCAAGAGTGTCCAGCCTTATGTCTCATCCAGCTGTGGGTCTAGATATGGTCAATCCAAGTTGCATCAGAGCCCCTTAACGGATTTTGTAAGAATGTCTCTCTCTTTCACTGTCTTTGTTTTATGGGTTTTTTTTTAAGTAATCTATTTTTATAATGGGGTTTAGGTGCTTTTCCCTGCTGTGTTTATGCCGCTTTACACCCTCTTGATTCACTTACAGAGAGATATCAATACATAGGTTTTAAGTCTCTTCCTAGTCAGATATATTCTTGGGCGGTGAATAGGGGGTGTTGAGTCCAGTTCACTGAGCAGGGAGTAGGTCTTGTCTATTACATATTTGGCTTGTGGAACGGTATCTGAACTAATTTCAAACCCTTGTTTTATTTGTTGCCCCACCTCACCTTTCCCGTTAAGCAGCCATAGTGTGTTTTCTAAATGTGTGACTCTGTTCTGTTTTGGAATTCAGTTCAGGTGTAACGATTTTGACATTCCCTCTATAAGTGATATCTTAGGATAAGTGTCCTTTTCTGTGTGACTTACTTCACTTAGAGTCATCGTCCCTAAATCCACTCATCATGCTGCTACTAGCCTTATGACACTGATTTCATGGCTGAGTGATATTCCATTGTGCATAAGTACCACAACTTCTTTATCCATTTTTCTCTTTCCTGGGATATTTAAGGTGTACCGAAGTGGAGGTTCTTGGAAACAGAGCAGCCCTAAACTTTGGGGTGCCTGTGTCGTGTTGATTTTTAGGTTTCCCGATTTCTACGCCCATGAGTGGAAGTGCCCTATGCTCTCTCAGCTGTGTCTATTCCATGTTTCAGGACGCAGCGTACACTTCTCCAGAGTGGCTGTTGGCAATTTCCATCCCGCCCATCAGCGTAGCAAGGCTCCCATGTCTCCATGGCCTGTCCTGCATTTCTGGTTTCTACACTTTTTTCAGCATGGCCATTTTGACCGCTGGCAAGCGAGACTTCTTTATAGCACCGATTTGCATTTCCGGCTTGCTTGGTTGGCCAAAAAGGGCGTATGCGTTTTTTCCTGAATATATTCAGGAAAAAACGCATACGCCCTTTCTGGACAAGGGCATCATTGTCAACGCTTTGCCGCTTTTCATGTGCTTTCAAGGCGAGTCGAATCTACCTCCTGAAATCTGTTTCCTGCACTTCTGCCTTGCTCTCGAATCCTCTTCGTTGCCTTCCCTCAATATATTTGTGGACGAGAGTCATCATTTATAACTCTGCAGGTTTGTGAATTGCAGTGCCCCTGAGCTCCTTCTGTCAACTCGCTTTTTTGGGAGCTGGCCGCAAAAGCGCAGGATTGCTTCAGGCCCTATTCTGGTTCCAGGGGGCAGGCTGAGCCTGTGGTTCATTCTTCTTCCTGATGGGAAAATAGAGTGACCTGTGCCTGTCCCAACACCTAGAGCTAGTCTCTCATTGGTTCCCCCTCTTCCCGTTCATCCTGAGGACAAATTGCGACCTGTACGAAACAGGAGGTCAACGGTGCTGATTCTCCAAGTAGGGAGATTGTTAGTGAAGCGGCTGGAATGGCGAACCCGAGCACAAGGAGAGGAGAAATGAGGTGCGTTTTAGAAACCTTTCCCGATCACACGGTGTACCATCTTCTGGGTTTCCCAGGCATGTTTTCGATGTAGGAAGATGCCCTTGACCCTGGAGATTTGGGACCCATGGCTTGGGTACCACGCAGTATTACTTTAAAGGGTCTGCGTTTGCTCACCCAACCTCACCAATCCTCTCAGCCCCAAGAGTGTCCAGCCTTATGTCTCATCCAGCTGTGGGTCTAGATATGGTCAATGCAGGTTGCATCAGAGCCCCTGAACGGATTTTGTAAGAATTTCTCTCTCTTTCACTGTCTTTGTTTTATGGGTTTTTTTTTAAGTAATCTATTTTTATAATGGGGTTTAGCTGCTTTTCCCTGCTGTGTTTATGCCGCTTTACACCCTCTTGATTCACTTCCAGAGAGATATCAATACATAGGTTTTAAGACTCTTCCTAGTCAGATATATTCTTGGGCGGTGAATAGGGGGTGTTGAGTCCAGTTCACTGAGCAGGGAGTAGGTCTTGTCTATTACATATTTGGCTTGTGGAACGGTATCTGAGCAAATTTCGAACCCTTTTTTTATGCATCACCCCACCTCACCTTTCCCGTGAAGCAGCCATACTGTGTTTTCTAAATGTGTGACTCTGTTCTGTTTGGGAATTCAGTTCAGGTGTAGCGATGTTGACATTCCCTCTAAAAGTGATATCTTAGGATAAGTGTCCTTTTCTGTGTGACTTACTTCACTTAGAGTCATCGTCCCTAAATCAACTCATCATGCTGCTACTAGCCTTATGACACTGATTTCATGGCTGAGTGATATTCCATTGTGCATAAGTACCACAACTTCCTTATCGATTTTTCTCTTTCCTGGGATATTTATGGTGTACCGAAGTGGAGGTTCTTGGAAACAGAGCAGCCCTAAACTTTGGGGTGCCTGTGTCGTGTTGATTTTTAGGTTTCCCGATTTCTACGCCCATGAGTAGAAGTGCCCTATGCTCTCTCAGCTGTGTCTATTCCATGTTTCAGGACGCAGCGTACACTTCTCCAGAGTGGCTGTTGGCAATTTCCATCCCGCCCATCAGCGTAGCAAGGCTCCCATGTCTCCATGGCCTGTCCTGCATTTCTGGTTTTTACACTTTTTTCAGCATGGCCATTTTGACCGCTGGCAAGCGAGACTTCTTTGTAGCGCCGATTTGCCTTTCCGGCTTGCTTGGTTGGCCAAAAAGGGCGTATGCGTTTTTTCCTGAATATATTCAGGAAAAAACGCATACGCCCTTTTTGGCCAAGGGCATCATTGTCAACGCTTTGCCGCTTTTCATGTGCTTTCAAGGCGAGTCGAATCTACCTCCGGAAATCTGTTTCCTGCAATTCTGCCTTGCTTTCGAATCCTCTTCGTTGCCTTCCCTCAAAATATTTGTGGACGAGAGTCATCATTTATAACTCTGCAGGTTTGTGAATTGCAGTGCCCCTGAGCTCCATTTGTCAACTCGCTTTTTTGGGAGCTGGCCGCAAAAGCGCAGGATTGCTTCAGGCCCTATTCTGGTTCCGGGGGACAGGCTGAGCCTGTGGTTCATTCTTCTTCCTGATGGGAAAATAGAGTGACCTTTGCCTGTCCCAACACCTAGAGCTAGTCTCTCATTGGTTCCCCCTCTTCCCGTTCATCCTCAGGACAAATTGCGACCTGTACGAAACAGGAGGTCAACGGTGCTGATTCTCCAAGTAGGGAGATTGTTAGTGAAGCGGCTGGAATGGCGAACCCGAGCACAAGGAGAGGAGAAATGAGGTGCGTTTTAAAACCTTTCCCGATCACACGGTGTACCATCTTCTGGGTTTCCCAGGCATGTTTTCGATGTAGGAAGATGCCCTTGAACCTGGAGATTTGGGACCCATGGCATGGGTACCACGCAGTATTACTTTAAAGGGTCTGCGTTTGCTCACCCAACCTCACCAATCCTCTCAGCCCCAAGAGTGTCCAGCCTTATGTCTCATCCAGCTGTGGGTCTAGATATGGTCAATCCAGGTTGCATCAGAGCCCCTGAACGGATTTTGTAAGAATTTCTCTCTCTTACACTGTCTTTGTTTTATGGGTTTTTTTTTTAAGTAATCTATTTTTATAATGGGGTTTAGCTGCTTTTCCCTGCTGTGTTTATGCCGCTTTACACCCTCTTGATTCACTTCCAGAGAGATATCAATACATAGGTTTTAAGACTCTTCCTAGTCAGATATATTCTTGGGCGGTGAATAGGGGGTGTTGAGTCCAGTTCACTGAGCAGGGAGTAGGTCTTGTCTATTACATATTTGGCTTGTGGAACGGTATCTGAGCAAATTTCGAACCCTTTTTTTATGCATCACCCCACCTCACCTTTCCCGTGAAGCAGCCATACTGTGTTTTCTAAATGTGTGACTCTGTTCTGTTTGGGAATTCAGTTCAGGTGTAGCGATTTTGACATTCCCTCTAAAAGTGATATCTTAGGATAAGTGTCCTTTTCTGTGTGACTTACTTCACTTAGAGTCATCGTCCCTAAATCAACTCATCATGCTGCTACTAGCCTTATGACACTGATTTCATGGCTGAGTGATATTCCATTGTGCATAAGTACCACAACTTCCTTATCGATTTTTCTCTTTCCTGGGATATTTATGGTGTACCGAAGTGGAGGTTCTTGGAAACAGAGCAGCCCTAAACTTTGGGGTGCCTGTGTCGTGTTGATTTTTAGGTTTCCCGATTTCTACGCCCATGAGTAGAAGTGCCCTATGCTCTCTCAGCTGTGTCTATTCCATGTTTCAGGACGCAGCGTACACTTCTCCAGAGTGGCTGTTGGCAATTTCCATCCCGCCCATCAGCGTAGCAAGGCTCCCATGTCTCCATGGCCTGTCCTGCATTTCTGGTTTTTACACTTTTTCAGCATGGCCCTTTTGACCGCTGGCAAGCGAGACTTCTTTGTAGCGCCGATTTGCCTTTCCGGCTTGCTTGGTTGGCCAAAAAGGGCGTATGCGTTTTTTCCTGAATATATTCAGGAAAAAACGCATACGCCCTTTTTGGCCAAGGGCATCATTGTCAACGCTTTGCCGCTTTTCATGTGCTTTCAAGGCGAGTCGAATCTACCTCCGGAAATCTGTTTCCTGCAATTCTGCCTTGCTTTCGAATCCTCTTCGTTGCCTTCCCTCAAAATATTTGTGGACGAGAGTCATCATTTATAACTCTGCAGGTCTGTGAATTGCAGTGCCCCTGAGCTCCATTTGTCAACTCGCTTTTTTGGGAGCTGGCCGCAAAAGCGCAGGATTGCTTCAGGACCCATTCTGGTTCCGGGGGCCAGGCTGAGCCTGTGGTTCATTCTTCTTCCTGATGGGAAAATAGAGTGACCTTTGCCTGTCCCAACACCTAGAGCTAGTCTCTCATTGGTTCCCCCTCTTCCCGTTCATCCTCAGGACAAATTGCGACCTGTACGAAACAGGAGGTCAACGGTGCTGATTCTCCAAGTAGGGAGATTGTTAGTGAAGCGGCTGGAATGGCGAACCCGAGCACAAGGAGAGGAGAAATGAGGTGCGTTGTAAAACCTTTCCCGATCACACGGTGTACCATCTTCTGGGTTTCCCAGGCATGTTTTCGATGTAGGAAGATGCCCTTGAACCTGGAGATTTGGGACCCATGGCATGGGTACCACGCAGTATTACTTTAAAGGGTCTGCGTTTGCTCACCCAACCTCACCAATCCTCTCAGCCCCAAGAGTGTCCAGCCTTATGTCTCATCCAGCTGTGGGTCTAGATATGGTCAATCCAGGTTGCATCAGAGCCCCTGAACGGATTTTGTAAGAATGTCTCTCTCTTTCACTGTCTTTGTTTTATGGGTTTTTTTTTAAGTAATCTATTTTTATAATGGGGTTTAGGTGCTTTTCCCTGCTGTGTTTATGCCGCTTTACACCCTCTTGATTCACTTACAGAGAGATATCAATACATAGGTTTTAAGTCTCTTCCTAGTCAGATATATTTTTGGGCGGTGAATAGGGGGGGTTGAGTCCAGTTCACTGAGCAGGGAGTAGGTCTTGTCTATTACATATTTGGCTTGTGGAACGGTATCTGAGCTAATTTCAAACCCTTGTTTTATGCATCGCCCCACCTCACCTTTCCCGTTAAGCAGCCATAGTGTGTTTTCTAAATGTGTGACTCTGTTCTGTTTTGGAATTCAGTTCAGGTGTAACGATTTTGACATTCCCTCTATAAGTGATATCTTAGGATAAGTGTCCTTTTCTGTGTGACTTACTTCACTTACAGTCATCGTCCCTAAATCCACTCATCATGCTGCCACTAGCCTTATAACACCGATTTCATGGCTGAGTGATATTCCATTGTGCATAAGTACCACAACTTCTTTATCCATTTTTCTCTTTCCTGGGATATTTCAGGTGTACCGAAGTGGAGGTTCTTGGAAACAGAGCAGCCCTAAACTTTGGGGTGCCTGTGTCTTGTTGATTTTTAGGTTTCCCGATTTCTACGCCCATGAGTGGAAGTGCCCTATGCTCTCTCAGCTTTGTCTATTACACGTTTCAGGACGCAGCGTACACTTCTCCAGAGTGGCTGTTGGCAATTTCCATCCCGCCCATCAGCGTAGCAAGGCTCCCATGTCTCCATGGCCTGTCCTGCATTTCTGGTTTTTACACTTTTTTCAGCATGGCCCTTTTGACCGCTGGCAAGCGAGACTTCTTTGTAGCGCCGATTTGCCTTTCCTGCTTGCTTGGTTGGCCAAAAAGGGCGTATGCGTTTTTTTCTGAATATATTCAGGAAAAAACGCATACGCCCTTTTTGGCCAAGGGCATCATTGTCAACGCTTTGCCGCTTTTCATGTGCTTTCAAGGCGAGTCGAATCTACCTCCTGAAATCTGTTTCCTGCAATTCTGCCTTGCTTTCGAATCCTCTTCGTTGCCTTCCCTCAAAATATTTGTGGACGAGAGTCATCATTTATAACTCTGCAGGTTTGTGAATTGCAGTGCCCCTGAGCTCCATTTGTCAACACGCTTTTTTGGGAGCTGGCCGCAAAAGCGCAGGATTGCTTCAGGCCCTATTCTGGTTCCAGGGGGCAGGCTGAGCCTGTGGTTCATTCTTCTTCCTGATGGGAAAATAGAGTGACCTGTGCCTGTCCCAACACCTAGAGCTAGTCTCTCATTGGTTCCCCCTCTTCCCGTTCATCCTCAGGACAAATTGCGACCTGACGAAACAGGAGGTCAACGGTGCTGATTCTCCAAGTAGGGAGATTGTTAGTGAAGCGGCTGGAATGGCGAACCCGAGCACAAGTAGAGGAGAAATGAGGGGCGTTTTAGAAACCTTTCCCGATCACACGGTGTACCATCTTCTGGGTTTCCCAGGCATGTTTTCGATGTAGGAAGATGCCCTTGAACCTGGAGATTTGGGACCCATGGCTTGGGTACCACGCAGTATTACTTTAAAGGGTCTGCGTTTGCTCACCCAACCTCACCAATCCTCTCAGCCCCAAGAGTGTCCAGCCTTATGTCTCATCCAGCTGTGGGTCTAGATATGGTCAATCCAGGTTGCATCAGAGCCCCTGAACGGATTTTGTAAGAATTTCTCTCTCTTACACTGTCTTTGTTTTATGGGTTTTTTTTTTAAGTAATCTATTTTTATAATGGGGTTTAGCTGCTTTTCCCTACTGTGTTTATGCCGCTTTACACCCTCTTGATTCACTTCCAGAGAGATATCAATACATAGGTTTTAAGACTCTTCCTAGTCAGATATATTCTTGGGCGGTGAATAGGGGGTGTTGAGTCCAGTTCACTGAGCAGGGAGTAGGTCTTGTCTATTACATATTTGGCTTGTGGAACGGTATCTGAGCTAATTTCAAACCCTTGTTTTATGCATCGCCCCACCTCACCTTTCCCGTTAAGCAGCCATAGTGTGTTTTCTAAATGTGTGACTCTGTTCTGTTTTGGAATTCAGTTCAGGTGTAGCGATGTTGACATTCCCTCTATAAGTGATATCTTAGGATAAGTGTCCTTTTCTGTGTGACTTACTTCACTTAGAGTCATCGTCCCTAAATCCACTCATCATGCTGCTACTAGCCTTATGACACTGATTTCATGGCTGAGTGATATTCCATTGTGCATAAGTACCACAACTTCTTTATCCATTTTTCTCTTTCCTGGGATATTTCAGGTGTACCGAAGTGGAAGTTCTTGGAAACAGAGCAGCCCTAAACTTTGGGGTGCCTGTGTCGTGTTGATTTTTAGGTTTCCCGATTTCTACGCCCATGAGTGGAAGTGCCCTATGCTCTCTCAGCTGTGTCTATTAGATGTTTCAGGACGCAGCGTACACTTCTCCAGAGTGGCTGTTGGCAATTTCCATCCCGCCCATCAGCGTAGCAAGGCTCCCATGTCTCCATGGCCTGTCCTGCATTTCTGGTTTTTACACTTTTTTCAGCATGGCCATTTTGACCGCTGGCAAGCGAGACTTCTTTATAGCACCGATTTGCATTTCCGGCTTGCTTGGTTGGCCAAAAAGGGCGTATGCGTTTTTTCCTGAATATATTCAGGAAAAAACGCATACGCCCTTTTTGGCCAAGGGCATCATTGTCGACGCTTTGCCGCTTTTCATGTGCTTTCAAGGCGAGTCGAATCTACCTCCTGAAATCTGTTTCCTGCAATTCTGCCTTGCTTTCAAATCCTCTCCGTTGCCTTCCCTCAATATATTTGTGGACGAGAGTCATCATTTATAACTCTGCAGGTTTGTGAATTGCAGTGCCCCTGAGCTCCATTTGTCAACTCGCTTTTTTGGGAGCTGGCCGCAAAAGCGCAGGATTGCCTCAGGCCCTATTCTGGTTCCGGGGGGCAGGCTGAGCCTGTGGTTCATTCTTCTTCCTGATGGGAAAATAGAGTGACCTTTGCCTGTCCCAACACCTAGAGCTAGTCTCTCATTGGTTCCCCCTCTTCCCGTTCATCCTCAGGACAAATTGCGACCTGTACGAAACAGGAGGTCAACGGTGCTGATTCTCCAAGTAGGGAGATTGTTAGTGAAGCGGCTGGAATGGCGAACCCGAGCACAAGGAGAGGAGAAATGAGGTGCGTTTTAGAAACCTTTCCCGATCACACGGTGTACCATCTTCTGGGTTTCCCAGGCATGTTTTCGATGTAGGAAGATGCCCTTGAACCTGAAGATTTGGGACCCATGGCATGGGTACCACGCAGTATTACTTTAAAGGGTCTGCGTTTGCTCACCCAACCTCACCAATCCTCTCAGCCCCAAGAGTGTCCAGCCTTATGTCTCATCCAGCTGTGGGTCTAGATATGGTCAATCCAGGTTGCATCAGAGCCCCTTAACGGATTTTGTAAGAATGTCTCTCTCTTTCACTGTCTTTGTTTTATGGGTTTTTTTTTTAAGTAATCTATTTTTATAATGGGGTTTAGCTGCTTTTCCCAGCTGTGTTTATGCCGCTTTACACCCTCTTGATTCACTTCCAGAGAGATATCAATACATAGGTTTTAAGACTCTTCCTAGTCAGATATATTCTTGGGCGGTGAATAGGGGGTGTTGAGTCCAGTTCACTGAGCAGGGAGTAGGTCTTGTCTATTACATATTTGGCTTGTGGAACGGTATCTGAGCAAATTTCGAACCCTTTTTTTATGCATCACCCCACCTCACCTTTCCCGTGAAGCAGCCATACTGTGTTTTCTAAATGTGTGACTCTGTTCTGTTTGGGAATTCAGTTCAGGTGTATCGATTTTGACATTCCCTCTAAAAGTGATATCTTAGGATAAGTGTCCTTTTCTGTGTGACTTACTTCACTTAGAGTCATCGTCCCTAAATCAACTCATCATGCTGCTACTAGCCTTATGACACTGATTTCATGGCTGAGTGATATTCCATTGTGCATAAGTACCACAACTTCCTTATCGATTTTTCTCTTTCCTGGGATATTTATGGTGTACCGAAGTGGAGGTTCTTGGAAACAGAGCAGCCCTAAACTTTGGGGTGCCTGTGTCGTGTTGATTTTTAGGTTTCCCGATTTCTACGCCCATGAGTAGAAGTGCCCTATGCTCTCTCAGCTGTGTCTATTCCATGTTTCAGGACGCAGCGTACACTTCTCCAGAGTGGCTGTTGGCAATTTCCATCCCGCCCATCAGCGTAGCAAGGCTCCCATGTCTCCATGGCCTGTCCTGCATTTCTGGTTTTTACACTTTTTTCAGCATGGCCCTTTTGACCGCTGGCAAGCGAGACTTCTTTGTAGCGCCGATTTGCCTTTCCGGCTTGCTTGGTTGGCCAAAAAGGGCGTATGCGTTTTTTCCTGAATATATTCAGGAAAAAACGCATACGCCCTTTTTGGCCAAGGGCATCATTGTCAACGCTTTGCCGCTTTTCATGTGCTTTCAAGGCGAGTCGAATCTACCTCCGGAAATCTGTTTCCTGCAATTCTGCCTTGCTTTCGAATCCTCTTCGTTGCCTTCCCTCAAAATATTTGTGGACGAGAGTCATCATTTATAACTCTGCAGGTTTGTGAATTGCAGTGCCCCTGAGCTCCATTTGTCAACTCGCTTTTTTGGGAGCTGGCCGCAAAAGCGCAGGATTGCTTCAGGCCCTATTCTGGTTCCGGGGGACAGGCTGAGCCTGTGGTTCATTCTTCTTCCTGATGGGAAAATAGAGTGACCTTTGCCTGTCCCAACACCTAGAGCTAGTCTCTCATTGGTTCCCCCTCTTCCCGTTCATCCTCAGGACAAATTGCGACCTGTACGAAACAGGAGGTCAACGGTGCTGATTCTCCAAGTAGGGAGATTGTTAGTGAAGCGGCTGGAATGGCGAACCCGAGCACAAGGAGAGGAGAAATGAGGTGCGTTTTAAAACCTTTCCCGATCACACGGTGTACCATCTTCTGGGTTTCCCAGGCATGTTTTCGATGTAGGAAGATGCCCTTGAACCTGGAGATTTGGGACCCATGGCATGGGTACCACGCAGTATTACTTTAAAGGGTCTGCGTTTGCTCACCCAACCTCACCAATCCTCTCAGCCCCAAGAGTGTCCAACCTTATGTCTCATCCAGCTGTGGGTCTAGATATGGTCAATCCAGGTTGCATCAGAGCCCCTGAACGGATTTTGTAAGAATGTCTCTCTCTTTCACTGTCTTTGTTTTATGGGTTTTTTTTTAAGTAATCTATTTTTATAATGGGGTTTAGGTGCTTTTCCCTGCTGTGTTTATGCCGCTTTACACCCTCTTGATTCACTTACAGAGAGATATCAATACATAGGTTTTAAGACTCTTCCTAGTCAGATATATTCTTGGGCGGTGAATAGGGGGTGTTGAGTCCAGTTCACTGAGCAGGGAGTAGGTCTTGTCTATTACATATTTGGCTTGTGGAACGGTATCTGAGCTAATTTCAAACCCTTGTTTTATGCATCGCCCCACCTCACCTTTCCCGTTAAGCAGCCATAGTGTGTTTTCTAAATGTGTGACTCTGTTCTGTTTTGGAATTCAGTTCAGGTGTAACGATTTTGACATTCCCTCTAAAAGTGATATCTTAGGATAAGTGTCCTTTTCTATGTGACTTACTTCACTTAGAGTCATCGTCCCTAAATCCACTCATCATGCTGCCACTAGCCTTATGACACCGATTTCATGGCTGAGTGATATTCCATTGTGCATAAGTACCACAACTTCTTTATCCATTTTTCTCTTTCCTGGGATATTTCAGGTGTACCGAAGTGGAGGTTCTTGGAAACAGAGCAGCCCTATACTTTGGGGTGCCTGTGTCTTGTTGATTTTTAGGTTTCCCGATTTCTACGCCCATGAGTGGAAGTGCCCTATGCTCTCTCAGCTGTGTCTATTAGATGTTTCAGGACGCAGCGTACACTTCTCCAGAGTGGCTGTTGGCAATTTCCATCCCGCCCATCAGCGTAGCAAGGCTCCCATGTCTCCATGGCCTGTCCTGCATTTCTGCTTTTTACACTTTTTTCAGCATGGCCCTTTTGACCGCTGGCAAGAGAGACTGCTTCGTAGGGCCGATTTGCCTTTCCTGCTTGCTTGGTTGGCCAAAAAGGGCGTATGCGTTTTTTTCTGAATATATTCAGGAAAAAACGCATACGCCCTTTTTGGCCAAGGGCATCATTGTCAACGCTTTGCCGCTTTTCATGTGCTTTCAAGGCGAGTCGAATCTACCTCCTGAAATCTGTTTCCTGCAATTCTGCCTTGCTTTCGAATCCTCTTCGTTGCCTTCCCTCAAAATATTTGTGGACGAGAGTCATCATTTATAACTCTGCAGGTTTGTGAATTGCAGTGCCCCTGAGCTCCATTTGTCAACACGCTTTTTTGGGAGCTGGCCGCAAAAGCGCAGGATTGCTTCAGGCCCTATTCTGGTTCCAGGGGGCAGGCTGAGCCTGTGGTTCATTCTTCTTCCTGATGGGAAAATAGAGTGACCTGTGCCTGTCCCAACACCTAGAGCTAGTCTCTCATTGGTTCCCCCTCTTCCCGTTCATCCTCAGGACAAATTGCGACCTGTACGAAACAGGAGGTCAACGGTGCTGATTCTCCAAGTAGGGAGATTGTTAGTGAAGCGGCTGGAATGGCGAACCCGAGCACAAGTAGAGGAGAAATGAGGGGCGTTTTAGAAACCTTTCCCGATCACACGGTGTACCATCTTCTGGGTTTCCCAGGCATGTTTTCGATGTAGGAAGATGCGCTTGAACCTGGAGATTTGGGACCCATGGCTTGGGTACCACGCAGTATTAATTTAAAGGGTCTGCGTTTGCTCACCCAACCTCACCAATCCTCTCAGCCCCAAGAGTGTCCAGCCTTATTTCTCATCCAGCTGTGGGTCTAGATATGGTCAATCCAGGTTGCATCAGAGCCCCTGAACGGATTTTGTAAGAATGTCTCTCTCTTTCACTGTCTTTGTTTTATGGGTTTTTTTTTTAAGTAATCTATTTTTATAATGGGGTTTAGCTGCTTTTCCCTACTGTGTTTATGCCGCTTTACACCCTCTTGATTCACTTCCAGAGAGATATCAATACATAGGTTTTAAGACTCTTCCTAGTCAGATACATTCTTGGGCGGTGAATAGGGGGTGTTGAGTCCAGTTCACTGAGCAGGGAGTAGGTCTTGTCTATTACATATTTGGCTTGTGGAACGGTATCTGAGCTAATTTCAAACCCTTGTTTTATGCATCGCCCCACCTCACCTTTCCCGTTAAGCAGCCATAGTGTGTTTTCTAAATGTGTGACTCTGTTCTGTTTTGGAATTCAGTTCAGGTGTAGCGATGTTGACATTCCCTCTATAAGTGATATCTTAGGATAAGTGTCCTTTTCTGTGTGACTTACTTCACTTAGAGTCATCGTCCCTAAATCCACTCATCATGCTGCTACTAGCCTTATGACACTGATTTCATGGCTGAGTGATATTCCATTGTGCATAAGTACCACAACTTCTTTATCCATTTTTCTCTTTCCTGGGATATTTCAGGTGTACCGAAGTGGAAGTTCTTGGAAACAGAGCAGCCCTAAACTTTGGGGTGCCTGTGTCGTGTTGATTTTTAGGTTTCCCGATTTCTACGCCCATGAGTGGAAGTGCCCTATGCTCTCTCAGCTGTGTCTATTAGATGTTTCAGGACGCAGCGTACACTTCTCCAGAGTGGCTGTTGGCAATTTCCATCCCGCCCATCAGCGTAGCAAGGCTCCCATGTCTCCATGGCCTGTCCTGCATTTCTGGTTTTTACACTTTTTTCAGCATGGCCATTTTGACCGCTGGCAAGCGAGACTTCTTTATAGCACCGATTTGCATTTCCGGCTTGCTTGGTTGGCCAAAAAGGGCGTATGCGTTTTTTCCTGAATATATTCAGGAAAAAACGCATACGCCCTTTTTGGCCAAGGGCATCATTGTCGACGCTTTGCCGCTTTTCATGTGCTTTCAAGGCGAGTCGAATCTACCTCCTGAAATCTGTTTCCTGCAATTCTGCCTTGCTTTCAAATCCTCTCCGTTGCCTTCCCTCAATATATTTGTGGACGAGAGTCATCATTTATAACTCTGCAGGTTTGTGAATTGCAGTGCCCCTGAGCTCCATTTGTCAACTCGCTTTTTTGGGAGCTGGCCGCAAAAGCGCAGGATTGCCTCAGGCCCTATTCTGGTTCCGGGGGGCAGGCTGAGCCTGTGGTTCATTCTTCTTCCTGATGGGAAAATAGAGTGACCTTTGCCTGTCCCAACACCTAGAGCTAGTCTCTCATTGGTTCCCCCTCTTCCCGTTCATCCTCAGGACAAATTGCGACCTGTACGAAACAGGAGGTCAACGGTGCTGATTCTCCTAGTAGGGAGATTGTTAGTGAAGCGGCTGGAATGGCGAACCCGAGCACAAGGAGAGGAGAAATGAGGTGCGTTTTAGAAACCTTTCCCGATCACACGGTGTACCATCTTCTGGGTTTCCCAGGCATGTTTTCGATGTAGGAAGATGCCCTTGAACCTGAAGATTTGGGACCCATGGCATGGGTACCACGCAGTATTACTTTAAAGGGTCTGCGTTTGCTCACCCAACCTCACCAATCCTCTCAGCCCCAAGAGTGTCCAGCCTTATTTCTCATCCAGCTGTGGGTCTAGATATGGTCAATCCAGGTTGCATCAGAGCCCCTTAACGGATTTTGTAAGAATGTCTCTCTCTTTCACTGTCTTTGTTTTATGGGTTTTTTTTTTAAGTAATCTATTTTTATAATGGGGTTTAGCTGCTTTTCCCAGCTGTGTTTATGCCGCTTTACACCCTCTTGATTCACTTCCAGAGAGATATCAATACATAGGTTTTAAGACTCTTCCTAGTCAGATATATTCTTGGGCGGTGAATAGGGGGTGTTGAGTCCAGTTCACTGAGCAGGGAGTAGGTCTTGTCTATTACATATTTGGCTTGTGGAACGGTATCTGAGCAAATTTCGAACCCTTTTTTTATGCATCACCCCACCTCACCTTTCCCGTGAAGCAGCCATACTGTGTTTTCTAAATGTGTGACTCTGTTCTGTTTGGGAATTCAGTTCAGGTGTAGCGATTTTGACATTCCCTCTAAAAGTGATATCTTAGGATAAGTGTCCTTTTCTGTGTGACTTACTTCACTTAGAGTCATCGTCCCTAAATCAACTCATCATGCTGCTACTAGCCTTATGACACTGATTTCATGGCTGAGTGATATTCCATTGTGCATAAGTACCACAACTTCCTTATCGATTTTTCTCTTTCCTGGGATATTTATGGTGTACCGAAGTGGAGGTTCTTGGAAACAGAGCAGCCCTAAACTTTGGGGTGCCTGTGTCGTGTTGATTTTTAGGTTTCCCGATTTCTACGCCCATGAGTAGAAGTGCCCTATGCTCTCTCAGCTGTGTCTATTCCATGTTTCAGGACGCAGCGTACACTTCTCCAGAGTGGCTGTTGGCAATTTCCATCCCGCCCATCAGCGTAGCAAGGCTCCCATGTCTCCATGGCCTGTCCTGCATTTCTGGTTTTTACACTTTTTTCAGCATGGCCCTTTTGACCGCTGGCAAGCGAGACTTCTTTGTAGCGCCGATTTGCCTTTCCGGCTTGCTTGGTTGGCCAAAAAGGGCGTATGCGTTTTTTCCTGAATATATTCAGGAAAAAACGCATACGCCCTTTTTGGCCAAGGGCATCATTGTCAACGCTTTGCCGCTTTTCATGTGCTTTCAAGGCGAGTCGAATCTACCTCCGGAAATCTGTTTCCTGCAATTCTGCCTTGCTTTCGAATCCTCTTCGTTGCCTTCCCTCAAAATATTTGTGGACGAGAGTCATCATTTATAACTCTGCAGGTTTGTGAATTGCAGTGCCCCTGAGCTCCATTTGTCAACTCGCTTTTTTGGGAGCTGGCCGCAAAAGCGCAGGATTGCTTCAGGCCCTATTCTGGTTCCGGGGGACAGGCTGAGCCTGTGGTTCATTCTTCTTCCTGATGGGAAAATAGAATGACCTTTGCCTGTCCCAACACCTAGAGCAAGTCTCTCATTGGTTCCCCCTCTTCCCGTTCATCCTCAGGACAAATTGCGACCTGTACGAAACAGGAGGTCAACGGTGCTGATTCTCCAAGTAGGGAGATTGTTAGTGAAGCGGCTGGAATGGCGAACCCGAGCACAAGGAGAGGAGAAATGAGGTGCGTTTTAAAACCTTTCCCGATCACACGGTGTACCATCTTCTGGGTTTCCCAGGCATGTTTTCGATGTAGGAAGATGCCCTTGAACCTGGAGATTTGGGACCCATGGCATGGGTACCACGCAGTATTACTTTAAAGGGTCTGCGTTTGCTCACCCAACCTCACCAATCCTCTCAGCCCCAAGAGTGTCCAACCTTATGTCTCATCCAGCTGTGGGTCTAGATATGGTCAATCCAGGTTGCATCAGAGCCCCTGAACGGATTTTGTAAGAATGTCTCTCTCTTTCACTGTCTTTGTTTTATGGGTTTTTTTTTTAAGTAATCTATTTTTATAATGGGGTTTAGGTGCTTTTCCCTGCTGTGTTTATGCCGCTTTACACCCTCTTGATTCACTTACAGAGAGATATCAATACATAGGTTTTAAGTCTCTTCCTAGTCAGATATATTCTTGGGCGGTGAATAGGGGGGGTTGAGTCCAGTTCACTGAGCAGGGAGTAGGTCTTGTCTATTACATATTTGGCTTGTGGAACGGTATCTGAGCTAATTTCAAACCCTTGTTTTATGCATCGCCCCACCTCACCTTTCCCGTTAAGCAGCCATAGTGTGTTTTCTAAATGTGTGACTCTGTTCTGTTTTGGAATTCAGTTCAGGTGTAGCGATGTTGACATTCCCTCTATAAGTGATATCTTAGGATAAGTGTCCTTTTCTGTGTGACTTACTTCACTTAGAGTCATCGTCCCTAAATCCACTCATCATGCTGCTACTAGCCTTATGACACTGATTTCATGGCTGAGTGATATTCCATTGTGCATAAGTACCACAACTTCTTTATCCATTTTTCTCTTTCCTGGGATATTTCAGGTGTACCGAAGTGGAAGTTCTTGGAAACAGAGCAGCCCTAAACTTTGGGGTGCCTGTGTCGTGTTGATTTTTAGGTTTCCCGATTTCTACGCCCATGAGTGGAAGTGCCCTATGCTCTCTCAGCTGTGTCTATTAGATGTTTCAGGACGCAGCGTACACTTCTCCAGAGTGGCTGTTGGCAATTTCCATCCCGCCCATCAGCGTAGCAAGGCTCCCATGTCTCCATGGCCTGTCCTGCATTTCTGGTTTTTACACTTTTTTCAGCATGGCCATTTTGACCGCTGGCAAGCGAGACTTCTTTATAGCACCGATTTGCATTTCCGGCTTGCTTGGTTGGCCAAAAAGGGCGTATGCGTTTTTTCCTGAATATATTCAGGAAAAAACGCATACGCCCTTTTTGGCCAAGGGCATCATTGTCGACGCTTTGCCGCTTTTCATGTGCTTTCAAGGCGAGTCGAATCTACCTCCTGAAATCTGTTTCCTGCAATTCTGCCTTGCTTTCAAATCCTCTCCGTTGCCTTCCCTCAATATATTTGTGGACGAGAGTCATCATTTATAACTCTGCAGGTTTGTGAATTGCAGTGCCCCTGAGCTCCATTTGTCAACTCGCTTTTTTGGGAGCTGGCCGCAAAAGCGCAGGATTGCCTCAGGCCCTATTCTGGTTCCGGGGGGCAGGCTGAGCCTGTGGTTCATTCTTCTTCCTGATGGGAAAATAGAGTGACCTTTGCCTGTCCCAACACCTAGAGCTAGTCTCTCATTGGTTCCCCCTCTTCCCGTTCATCCTCAGGACAAATTGCGACCTGTACGAAACAGGAGGTCAACGGTGCTGATTCTCCAAGTAGGGAGATTGTTAGTGAAGCGGCTGGAATGGCGAACCCGAGCACAAGGAGAGGAGAAATGAGGTGCGTTTTAGAAACCTTTCCCGATCACACGGTGTACCATCTTCTGGGTTTCCCAGGCATGTTTTCGATGTAGGAAGATGCCCTTGAACCTGAAGATTTGGGACCCATGGCATGGGTACCACGCAGTATTACTTTAAAGGGTCTGCGTTTGCTCACCCAACCTCACCAATCCTCTCAGCCCCAAGAGTGTCCAGCCTTATGTCTCATCCAGCTGTGGGTCTAGATATGGTCAATCCAGGTTGCATCAGAGCCCCTTAACGGATTTTGTAAGAATGTCTCTCTCTTTCACTGTCTTTGTTTTATGGGTTTTTTTTTTAAGTAATCTATTTTTATAATGGGGTTTAGCTGCTTTTCCCAGCTGTGTTTATGCCGCTTTACACCCTCTTGATTCACTTCCAGAGAGATATCAATACATAGGTTTTAAGACTCTTCCTAGTCAGATATATTCTTGGGCGGTGAATAGGGGGTGTTGAGTCCAGTTCACTGAGCAGGGAGTAGGTCTTGTCTATTACATATTTGGCTTGTGGAACGGTATCTGAGCAAATTTCGAACCCTTTTTTTATGCATCACCCCACCTCACCTTTCCCGTGAAGCAGCCATACTGTGTTTTCTAAATGTGTGACTCTGTTCTGTTTGGGAATTCAGTTCAGGTGTATCGATTTTGACATTCCCTCTAAAAGTGATATCTTAGGATAAGTGTCCTTTTCTGTGTGACTTACTTCACTTAGAGTCATCGTCCCTAAATCAACTCATCATGCTGCTACTAGCCTTATGACACTGATTTCATGGCTGAGTGATATTCCATTGTGCATAAGTACCACAACTTCCTTATCGATTTTTCTCTTTCCTGGGATATTTATGGTGTACCGAAGTGGAGGTTCTTGGAAACAGAGCAGCCCTAAACTTTGGGGTGCCTGTGTCGTGTTGATTTTTAGGTTTCCCGATTTCTACGCCCATGAGTAGAAGTGCCCTATGCTCTCTCAGCTGTGTCTATTCCATGTTTCAGGACGCAGCGTACACTTCTCCAGAGTGGCTGTTGGCAATTTCCATCCCGCCCATCAGCGTAGCAAGGCTCCCATGTCTCCATGGCCTGTCCTGCATTTCTGGTTTTTACACTTTTTTCAGCATGGCCCTTTTGACCGCTGGCAAGCGAGACTTCTTTGTAGCGCCGATTTGCCTTTCCGGCTTGCTTGGTTGGCCAAAAAGGGCGTATGCGTTTTTTCCTGAATATATTCAGGAAAAAACGCATACGCCCTTTTTGGCCAAGGGCATCATTGTCAACGCTTTGCCGCTTTTCATGTGCTTTCAAGGCGAGTCGAATCTACCTCCGGAAATCTGTTTCCTGCAATTCTGCCTTGCTTTCGAATCCTCTTCGTTGCCTTCCCTCAAAATATTTGTGGACGAGAGTCATCATTTATAACTCTGCAGGTTTGTGAATTGCAGTGCCCCTGAGCTCCATTTGTCAACTCGCTTTTTTGGGAGCTGGCCGCAAAAGCGCAGGATTGCTTCAGGCCCTATTCTGGTTCCGGGGGACAGGCTGAGCCTGTGGTTCATTCTTCTTCCTGATGGGAAAATAGAGTGACCTTTGCCTGTCCCAACACCTAGAGCTAGTCTCTCATTGGTTCCCCCTCTTCCCGTTCATCCTCAGGACAAATTGCGACCTGTACGAAACAGGAGGTCAACGGTGCTGATTCTCCAAGTAGGGAGATTGTTAGTGAAGCGGCTGGAATGGCGAACCCGAGCACAAGGAGAGGAGAAATGAGGTGCGTTTTAAAACCTTTCCCGATCACACGGTGTACCATCTTCTGGGTTTCCCAGGCATGTTTTCGATGTAGGAAGATGCCCTTGAACCTGGAGATTTGGGACCCATGGCATGGGTACCACGCAGTATTACTTTAAAGGGTCTGCGTTTGCTCACCCAACCTCACCAATCCTCTCAGCCCCAAGAGTGTCCAACCTTATGTCTCATCCAGCTGTGGGTCTAGATATGGTCAATCCAGGTTGCATCAGAGCCCCTGAACGGATTTTGTAAGAATGTCTCTCTCTTTCACTGTCTTTGTTTTATGGGTTTTTTTTTAAGTAATCTATTTTTATAATGGGGTTTAGGTGCTTTTCCCTGCTGTGTTTATGCCGCTTTACACCCTCTTGATTCACTTACAGAGAGATATCAATACATAGGTTTTAAGACTCTTCCTAGTCAGATATATTCTTGGGCGGTGAATAGGGGGTGTTGAGTCCAGTTCACTGAGCAGGGAGTAGGTCTTGTCTATTACATATTTGGCTTGTGGAACGGTATCTGAGCTAATTTCAAACCCTTGTTTTATGCATCGCCCCACCTCACCTTTCCCGTTAAGCAGCCATAGTGTGTTTTCTAAATGTGTGACTCTGTTCTGTTTTGGAATTCAGTTCAGGTGTAACGATTTTGACATTCCCTCTAAAAGTGATATCTTAGGATAAGTGTCCTTTTCTATGTGACTTACTTCACTTAGAGTCATCGTCCCTAAATCCACTCATCATGCTGCCACTAGCCTTATGACACCGATTTCATGGCTGAGTGATATTCCATTGTGCATAAGTACCACAACTTCTTTATCCATTTTTCTCTTTCCTGGGATATTTCAGGTGTACCGAAGTGGAGGTTCTTGGAAACAGAGCAGCCCTAAACTTTGGGGTGCCTGTGTCTTGTTGATTTTTAGGTTTCCCGATTTCTACGCCCATGAGTGGAAGTGCCCTATGCTCTCTCAGCTGTGTCTATTAGATGTTTCAGGACGCAGCGTACACTTCTCCAGAGTGGCTGTTGGCAATTTCCATCCCGCCCATCAGCGTAGCAAGGCTCCCATGTCTCCATGGCCTGTCCTGCATTTCTGCTTTTTACACTTTTTTCAGCATGGCCCTTTTGACCGCTGGCAAGAGAGACTGCTTCGTAGGGCCGATTTGCCTTTCCTGCTTGCTTGGTTGGCCAAAAAGGGCGTATGCGTTTTTTTCTGAATATATTCAGGAAAAAACGCATACGCCCTTTTTGGCCAAGGGCATCATTGTCAACGCTTTGCCGCTTTTCATGTGCTTTCAAGGCGAGTCGAATCTACCTCCTGAAATCTGTTTCCTGCAATTCTGCCTTGCTTTCGAATCCTCTTCGTTGCCTTCCCTCAAAATATTTGTGGACGAGAGTCATCATTTATAACTCTGCAGGTTTGTGAATTGCAGTGCCCCTGAGCTCCATTTGTCAACACGCTTTTTTGGGAGCTGGCCGCAAAAGCGCAGGATTGCTTCAGGCCCTATTCTGGTTCCAGGGGGCAGGCTGAGCCTGTGGTTCATTCTTCTTCCTGATGGGAAAATAGAGTGACCTGTGCCTGTCCCAACACCTAGAGCTAGTCTCTCATTGGTTCCCCCTCTTCCCGTTCATCCTCAGGACAAATTGCGACCTGTACGAAACAGGAGGTCAACGGTGCTGATTCTCCAAGTAGGGAGATTGTTAGTGAAGCGGCTGGAATGGCGAACCCGAGCACAAGTAGAGGAGAAATGAGGGGCGTTTTAGAAACCTTTCCCGATCACACGGTGTACCATCTTCTGGGTTTCCCAGGCATGTTTTCGATGTAGGAAGATGCCCTTGAACCTGGAGATTTGGGACCCATGGCTTGGGTACCACGCAGTATTACTTTAAAGGGTCTGCGTTTGCTCACCCAACCTCACCAATCCTCTCAGCCCCAAGAGTGTCCAGCCTTATTTCTCATCCAGCTGTGGGTCTAGATATGGTCAATCCAGGTTGCATCAGAGCCCCTGAACGGATTTTGTAAGAATGTCTCTCTCTTTCACTGTCTTTGTTTTATGGGTTTTTTTTTTAAGTAATCTATTTTTATAATGGGGTTTAGCTGCTTTTCCCTACTGTGTTTATGCCGCTTTACACCCTCTTGATTCACTTCCAGAGAGATATCAATACATAGGTTTTAAGACTCTTCCTAGTCAGATATATTCTTGGGCGGTGAATAGGGGGTGTTGAGTCCAGTTCACTGAGCAGGGAGTAGGTCTTGTCTATTACATATTTGGCTTGTGGAACGGTATCTGAGCTAATTTCAAACCCTTGTTTTATGCATCGCCCCACCTCACCTTTCCCGTTAAGCAGCCATAGTGTGTTTTCTAAATGTGTGACTCTGTTCTGTTTTGGAATTCAGTTCAGGTGTAGCGATGTTGACATTCCCTCTATAAGTGATATCTTAGGATAAGTGTCCTTTTCTGTGTGACTTACTTCACTTAGAGTCATCGTCCCTAAATCCACTCATCATGCTGCTACTAGCCTTATGACACTGATTTCATGGCTGAGTGATATTCCATTGTGCATAAGTACCACAACTTCTTTATCCATTTTTCTCTTTCCTGGGATATTTCAGGTGTACCGAAGTGGAAGTTCTTGGAAACAGAGCAGCCCTAAACTTTGGGGTGCCTGTGTCGTGTTGATTTTTAGGTTTCCCGATTTCTACGCCCATGAGTGGAAGTGCCCTATGCTCTCTCAGCTGTGTCTATTAGATGTTTCAGGACGCAGCGTACACTTCTCCAGAGTGGCTGTTGGCAATTTCCATCCCGCCCATCAGCGTAGCAAGGCTCCCATGTCTCCATGGCCTGTCCTGCATTTCTGGTTTTTACACTTTTTTCAGCATGGCCATTTTGACCGCTGGCAAGCGAGACTTCTTTATAGCACCGATTTGCATTTCCGGCTTGCTTGGTTGGCCAAAAAGGGCGTATGCGTTTTTTCCTGAATATATTCAGGAAAAAACGCATACGCCCTTTTTGGCCAAGGGCATCATTGTCGACGCTTTGCCGCTTTTCATGTGCTTTCAAGGCGAGTCGAATCTACCTCCTGAAATCTGTTTCCTGCAATTCTGCCTTGCTTTCAAATCCTCTCCGTTGCCTTCCCTCAATATATTTGTGGACGAGAGTCATCATTTATAACTCTGCAGGTTTGTGAATTGCAGTGCCCCTGAGCTCCATTTGTCAACTCGCTTTTTTGGGAGCTGGCCGCAAAAGCGCAGGATTGCCTCAGGCCCTATTCTGGTTCCGGGGGGCAGGCTGAGCCTGTGGTTCATTCTTCTTCCTGATGGGAAAATAGAGTGACCTTTGCCTGTCCCAACACCTAGAGCTAGTCTCTCATTGGTTCCCCCTCTTCCCGTTCATCCTCAGGACAAATTGCGACCTGTACGAAACAGGAGGTCAACGGTGCTGATTCTCCTAGTAGGGAGATTGTTAGTGAAGCGGCTGGAATGGCGAACCCGAGCACAAGGAGAGGAGAAATGAGGTGCGTTTTAGAAACCTTTCCCGATCACACGGTGTACCATCTTCTGGGTTTCCCAGGCATGTTTTCGATGTAGGAAGATGCCCTTGAACCTGAAGATTTGGGACCCATGGCATGGGTACCACGCAGTATTACTTTAAAGGGTCTGCGTTTGCTCACCCAACCTCACCAATCCTCTCAGCCCCAAGAGTGTCCAGCCTTATTTCTCATCCAGCTGTGGGTCTAGATATGGTCAATCCAGGTTGCATCAGAGCCCCTTAACGGATTTTGTAAGAATGTCTCTCTCTTTCACTGTCTTTGTTTTATGGGTTTTTTTTTTAAGTAATCTATTTTTATAATGGGGTTTAGCTGCTTTTCCCAGCTGTGTTTATGCCGCTTTACACCCTCTTGATTCACTTCCAGAGAGATATCAATACATAGGTTTTAAGACTCTTCCTAGTCAGATATATTCTTGGGCGGTGAATAGGGGGTGTTGAGTCCAGTTCACTGAGCAGGGAGTAGGTCTTGTCTATTACATATTTGGCTTGTGGAACGGTATCTGAGCAAATTTCGAACCCTTTTTTTATGCATCACCCCACCTCACCTTTCCCGTGAAGCAGCCATACTGTGTTTTCTAAATGTGTGACTCTGTTCTGTTTGGGAATTCAGTTCAGGTGTAGCGATTTTGACATTCCCTCTAAAAGTGATATCTTAGGATAAGTGTCCTTTTCTGTGTGACTTACTTCACTTAGAGTCATCGTCCCTAAATCAACTCATCATGCTGCTACTAGCCTTATGACACTGATTTCATGGCTGAGTGATATTCCATTGTGCATAAGTACCACAACTTCCTTATCGATTTTTCTCTTTCCTGGGATATTTATGGTGTACCGAAGTGGAGGTTCTTGGAAACAGAGCAGCCCTAAACTTTGGGGTGCCTGTGTCGTGTTGATTTTTAGGTTTCCCGATTTCTACGCCCATGAGTAGAAGTGCCCTATGCTCTCTCAGCTGTGTCTATTCCATGTTTCAGGACGCAGCGTACACTTCTCCAGAGTGGCTGTTGGCAATTTCCATCCCGCCCATCAGCGTAGCAAGGCTCCCATGTCTCCATGGCCTGTCCTGCATTTCTGGTTTTTACACTTTTTTCAGCATGGCCCTTTTGACCGCTGGCAAGCGAGACTTCTTTGTAGCGCCGATTTGCCTTTCCGGCTTGCTTGGTTGGCCAAAAAGGGCGTATGCGTTTTTTCCTGAATATATTCAGGAAAAAACGCATACGCCCTTTTTGGCCAAGGGCATCATTGTCAACGCTTTGCCGCTTTTCATGTGCTTTCAAGGCGAGTCGAATCTACCTCCGGAAATCTGTTTCCTGCAATTCTGCCTTGCTTTCGAATCCTCTTCGTTGCCTTCCCTCAAAATATTTGTGGACGAGAGTCATCATTTATAACTCTGCAGGTTTGTGAATTGCAGTGCCCCTGAGCTCCATTTGTCAACTCGCTTTTTTGGGAGCTGGCCGCAAAAGCGCAGGATTGCTTCAGGCCCTATTCTGGTTCCGGGGGACAGGCTGAGCCTGTGGTTCATTCTTCTTCCTGATGGGAAAATAGAATGACCTTTGCCTGTCCCAACACCTAGAGCAAGTCTCTCATTGGTTCCCCCTCTTCCCGTTCATCCTCAGGACAAATTGCGACCTGTACGAAACAGGAGGTCAACGGTGCTGATTCTCCAAGTAGGGAGATTGTTAGTGAAGCGGCTGGAATGGCGAACCCGAGCACAAGGAGAGGAGAAATGAGGTGCGTTTTAAAACCTTTCCCGATCACACGGTGTACCATCTTCTGGGTTTCCCAGGCATGTTTTCGATGTAGGAAGATGCCCTTGAACCTGGAGATTTGGGACCCATGGCATGGGTACCACGCAGTATTACTTTAAAGGGTCTGCGTTTGCTCACCCAACCTCACCAATCCTCTCAGCCCCAAGAGTGTCCAACCTTATGTCTCATCCAGCTGTGGGTCTAGATATGGTCAATCCAGGTTGCATCAGAGCCCCTGAACGGATTTTGTAAGAATGTCTCTCTCTTTCACTGTCTTTGTTTTATGGGTTTTTTTTTTAAGTAATCTATTTTTATAATGGGGTTTAGGTGCTTTTCCCTGCTGTGTTTATGCCGCTTTACACCCTCTTGATTCACTTACAGAGAGATATCAATACATAGGTTTTAAGTCTCTTCCTAGTCAGATATATTCTTGGGCGGTGAATAGGGGGGGTTGAGTCCAGTTCACTGAGCAGGGAGTAGGTCTTGTCTATTACATATTTGGCTTGTGGAACGGTATCTGAGCTAATTTCAAACCCTTGTTTTATGCATCGCCCCACCTCACCTTTCCCGTTAAGCAGCCATAGTGTGTTTTCTAAATGTGTGACTCTGTTCTGTTTTGGAATTCAGTTCAGGTGTAGCGATGTTGACATTCCCTCTATAAGTGATATCTTAGGATAAGTGTCCTTTTCTGTGTGACTTACTTCACTTAGAGTCATCGTCCCTAAATCCACTCATCATGCTGCTACTAGCCTTATGACACTGATTTCATGGCTGAGTGATATTCCATTGTGCATAAGTACCACAACTTCTTTATCCATTTTTCTCTTTCCTGGGATATTTCAGGTGTACCGAAGTGGAAGTTCTTGGAAACAGAGCAGCCCTAAACTTTGGGGTGCCTGTGTCGTGTTGATTTTTAGGTTTCCCGATTTCTACGCCCATGAGTGGAAGTGCCCTATGCTCTCTCAGCTGTGTCTATTAGATGTTTCAGGACGCAGCGTACACTTCTCCAGAGTGGCTGTTGGCAATTTCCATCCCGCCCATCAGCGTAGCAAGGCTCCCATGTCTCCATGGCCTGTCCTGCATTTCTGGTTTTTACACTTTTTTCAGCATGGCCATTTTGACCGCTGGCAAGCGAGACTTCTTTATAGCACCGATTTGCATTTCCGGCTTGCTTGGTTGGCCAAAAAGGGCGTATGCGTTTTTTCCTGAATATATTCAGGAAAAAACGCATACGCCCTTTTTGGCCAAGGGCATCATTGTCGACGCTTTGCCGCTTTTCATGTGCTTTCAAGGCGAGTCGAATCTACCTCCTGAAATCTGTTTCCTGCAATTCTGCCTTGCTTTCAAATCCTCTCCGTTGCCTTCCCTCAATATATTTGTGGACGAGAGTCATCATTTATAACTCTGCAGGTTTGTGAATTGCAGTGCCCCTGAGCTCCATTTGTCAACTCGCTTTTTTGGGAGCTGGCCGCAAAAGCGCAGGATTGCCTCAGGCCCTATTCTGGTTCCGGGGGGCAGGCTGAGCCTGTGGTTCATTCTTCTTCCTGATGGGAAAATAGAGTGACCTTTGCCTGTCCCAACACCTAGAGCTAGTCTCTCATTGGTTCCCCCTCTTCCCGTTCATCCTCAGGACAAATTGCGACCTGTACGAAACAGGAGGTCAACGGTGCTGATTCTCCTAGTAGGGAGATTGTTAGTGAAGCGGCTGGAATGGCGAACCCGAGCACAAGGAGAGGAGAAATGAGGTGCGTTTTAGAAACCTTTCCCGATCACACGGTGTACCATCTTCTGGGTTTCCCAGGCATGTTTTCGATGTAGGAAGATGCCCTTGAACCTGAAGATTTGGGACCCATGGCATGGGTACCACGCAGTATTACTTTAAAGGGTCTGCGTTTGCTCACCCAACCTCACCAATCCTCTCAGCCCCAAGAGTGTCCAGCCTTATTTCTCATCCAGCTGTGGGTCTAGATATGGTCAATCCAGGTTGCATCAGAGCCCCTTAACGGATTTTGTAAGAATGTCTCTCTCTTTCACTGTCTTTGTTTTATGGGTTTTTTTTTTAAGTAATCTATTTTTATAATGGGGTTTAGCTGCTTTTCCCAGCTGTGTTTATGCCGCTTTACACCCTCTTGATTCACTTCCAGAGAGATATCAATACATAGGTTTTAAGACTCTTCCTAGTCAGATATATTCTTGGGCGGTGAATAGGGGGTGTTGAGTCCAGTTCACTGAGCAGGGAGTAGGTCTTGTCTATTACATATTTGGCTTGTGGAACGGTATCTGAGCAAATTTCGAACCCTTTTTTTATGCATCACCCCACCTCACCTTTCCCGTGAAGCAGCCATACTGTGTTTTCTAAATGTGTGACTCTGTTCTGTTTGGGAATTCAGTTCAGGTGTAGCGATTTTGACATTCCCTCTAAAAGTGATATCTTAGGATAAGTGTCCTTTTCTGTGTGACTTACTTCACTTAGAGTCATCGTCCCTAAATCAACTCATCATGCTGCTACTAGCCTTATGACACTGATTTCATGGCTGAGTGATATTCCATTGTGCATAAGTACCACAACTTCCTTATCGATTTTTCTCTTTCCTGGGATATTTATGGTGTACCGAAGTGGAGGTTCTTGGAAACAGAGCAGCCCTAAACTTTGGGGTGCCTGTGTCGTGTTGATTTTTAGGTTTCCCGATTTCTACGCCCATGAGTAGAAGTGCCCTATGCTCTCTCAGCTGTGTCTATTCCATGTTTCAGGACGCAGCGTACACTTCTCCAGAGTGGCTGTTGGCAATTTCCATCCCGCCCATCAGCGTAGCAAGGCTCCCATGTCTCCATGGCCTGTCCTGCATTTCTGGTTTTTACACTTTTTTCAGCATGGCCCTTTTGACCGCTGGCAAGCGAGACTTCTTTGTAGCGCCGATTTGCCTTTCCGGCTTGCTTGGTTGGCCAAAAAGGGCGTATGCGTTTTTTCCTGAATATATTCAGGAAAAAACGCATACGCCCTTTTTGGCCAAGGGCATCATTGTCAACGCTTTGCCGCTTTTCATGTGCTTTCAAGGCGAGTCGAATCTACCTCCGGAAATCTGTTTCCTGCAATTCTGCCTTGCTTTCGAATCCTCTTCGTTGCCTTCCCTCAAAATATTTGTGGACGAGAGTCATCATTTATAACTCTGCAGGTTTGTGAATTGCAGTGCCCCTGAGCTCCATTTGTCAACTCGCTTTTTTGGGAGCTGGCCGCAAAAGCGCAGGATTGCTTCAGGCCCTATTCTGGTTCCGGGGGACAGGCTGAGCCTGTGGTTCATTCTTCTTCCTGATGGGAAAATAGAGTGACCTTTGCCTGTCCCAACACCTAGAGCTAGTCTCTCATTGGTTCCCCCTCTTCCCGTTCATCCTCAGGACAAATTGCGACCTGTACGAAACAGGAGGTCAACGGTGCTGATTCTCCAAGTAGGGAGATTGTTAGTGAAGCGGCTGGAATGGCGAACCCGAGCACAAGGAGAGGAGAAATGAGGTGCGTTTTAAAACCTTTCCCGATCACACGGTGTACCATCTTCTGGGTTTCCCAGGCATGTTTTCGATGTAGGAAGATGCCCTTGAACCTGGAGATTTGGGACCCATGGCATGGGTACCACGCAGTATTACTTTAAAGGGTCTGCGTTTGCTCACCCAACCTCACCAATCCTCTCAGCCCCAAGAGTGTCCAACCTTATGTCTCATCCAGCTGTGGGTCTAGATATGGTCAATCCAGGTTGCATCAGAGCCCCTGAACGGATTTTGTAAGAATGTCTCTCTCTTTCACTGTCTTTGTTTTATGGGTTTTTTTTTTAAGTAATCTATTTTTATAATGGGGTTTAGGTGCTTTTCCCTGCTGTGTTTATGCCGCTTTACACCCTCTTGATTCACTTACAGAGAGATATCAATACATAGGTTTTAAGTCTCTTCCTAGTCAGATATATTCTTGGGCGGTGAATAGGGGGGGTTGAGTCCAGTTCACTGAGCAGGGAGTAGGTCTTGTCTATTACATATTTGGCTTGTGGAACGGTATCTGAGCTAATTTCAAACCCTTGTTTTATGCATCGCCCCACCTCACCTTTCCCGTTAAGCAGCCATAGTGTGTTTTCTAAATGTGTGACTCTGTTCTGTTTTGGAATTCAGTTCAGGTGTAACGATTTTGACATTCCCTCTATAAGTGATATCTTAGGATAAGTGTCCTTTTCTGTGTGACTTACTTCACTTACAGTCATCGTCCCTAAATCCACTCATCATGCTGCCACTAGCCTTATAACACCGATTTCATGGCTGAGTGATATTCCATTGTGCATAAGTACCACAACTTCTTTATCCATTTTTCTCTTTCCTGGGATATTTCAGGTGTACCGAAGTGGAGGTTCTTGGAAACAGAGCAGCCCTAAACTTTGGGGTGCCTGTGTCTTGTTGATTTTTAGGTTTCCCGATTTCTACGCCCATGAGTGGAAGTGCCCTATGCTCTCTCAGCTTTGTCTATTACACGTTTCAGGACGCAGCGTACACTTTTCCAGAGTGGCTGTTGGCAATTTCCATCCCGCCCATCAGCGTAGCAAGGCTCCCATGTCTCCATGGCCTGTCCTGCATTTCTGGTTTTTACACTTTTTTCAGCATGGCCCTTTTGACCGCTGGCAAGCGAGACTTCTTTGTAGCGCCGATTTGCCTTTCCTGCTTGCTTGGTTGGCCAAAAAGGGCGTATGCGTTTTTTTCTGAATATATTCAGGAAAAAACGCATACGCCCTTTTTGGCCAAGGGCATCATTGTCAACGCTTTGCCGCTTTTCATGTGTTTTCAAGGCGAGTCGAATCTACCTCCTGAAATCTGTTTCCTGCAATTCTGCCTTGCTTTCGAATCCTCTTCGTTGCCTTCCCTCAAAATATTTGTGGACGAGAGTCATCATTTATAACTCTGCAGGTTTGTGAATTGCAGTGCCCCTGAGCTCCATTTGTCAACACGCTTTTTTGGGAGCTGGCCGCAAAAGCGCAGGATTGCTTCAGGCCCTATTCTGGTTCCAGGGGGCAGGCTGAGCCTGTGGTTCATTCTTCTTCCTGATGGGAAAATAGAGTGACCTGTGCCTGTCCCAACACCTAGAGCTAGTCTCTCATTGGTTCCCCCTCTTCCCGTTCATCCTCAGGACAAATTGCGACCTGTACGAAACAGGAGGTCAACGGTGCTGATTCTCCAAGTAGGGAGATTGTTAGTGAAGCGGCTGGAATGGCGAACCCGAGCACAAGTAGAGGAGAAATGAGGGGCGTTTTAGAAACCTTTCCCGATCACACGGTGTACCATCTTCTGGGTTTCCCAGGCATCTTTTCGATGTAGGAAGATGCCCTTGAACCTGGAGATTTGGGACCCATGGCTTGGGTACCACGCAGTATTACTTTAAAGGGTCTGCGTTTGCTCACCCAACCTCACCAATCCTCTCAGCCCCAAGAGTGTCCAGCCTTATGTCTCATCCAGCTGTGGGTCTAGATATGGTCAATCCAGGTTGCATCAGAGCCCCTGAACGGATTTTGTAAGAATGTCTCTCTCTTTCACTGTCTTTGTTTTATGGGTTTTTTTTTTAAGTAATCTATTTTTATAATGGGGTTTAGCTGCTTTTCCCTACTGTGTTTATGCCGCTTTACACCCTCTTGATTCACTTCCAGAGAGATATCAATACATAGGTTTTAAGACTCTTCCTAGTCAGATATATTCTTGGGCGGTGAATAGGGGGTGTTGAGTCCAGTTCACTGAGCAGGGAGTAGGTCTTGTTTATTACATATTTGGCTTGTGGAACGGTATCTGAGCTAATTTCAAACCCTTGTTTTATGCATCGCCCCACCTCACCTTTCCCGTTAAGCAGCCATAGTGTGTTTTCTAAATGTGTGACTCTGTTCTGTTTTGGAATTCAGTTCAGGTGTAGCGATGTTGACATTCCCTCTATAAGTGATATCTTAGGATAAGTGTCCTTTTCTGTGTGACTTACTTCACTTAGAGTCATCGTCCCTAAATCCACTCATCATGCTGCTACTAGCCTTATGACACTGATTTCATGGCTGAGTGATATTCCATTGTGCATAAGTACCACAACTTCTTTATCCATTTTTCTCTTTCCTGGGATATTTCAGGTGTACCGAAGTGGAAGTTCTTGGAAACAGAGCAGCCCTAAACTTTGGGGTGCCTGTGTCGTGTTGATTTTTAGGTTTCCCGATTTCTACGCCCATGAGTGGAAGTGCCCTATGCTCTCTCAGCTGTGTCTATTAGATGTTTCAGGACGCAGCGTACACTTCTCCAGAGTGGCTGTTGGCAATTTCCATCCCGCCCATCAGCGTAGCAAGGCTCCCATGTCTCCATGGCCTGTCCTGCATTTCTGGTTTTTACACTTTTTTCAGCATGGCCATTTTGACCGCTGGCAAGCGAGACTTCTTTATAGCACCGATTTGCATTTCCGGCTTGCTTGGTTGGCCAAAAAGGGCGTATGCGTTTTTTCCTGAATATATTCAGGAAAAAACGCATACGCCCTTTTTGGCCAAGGGCATCATTGTCGACGCTTTGCCGCTTTTCATGTGCTTTCAAGGCGAGTCGAATCTACCTCCTGAAATCTGTTTCCTGCAATTCTGCCTTGCTTTCAAATCCTCTCCGTTGCCTTCCCTCAATATATTTGTGGACGAGAGTCATCATTTATAACTCTGCAGGTTTGTGAATTGCAGTGCCCCTGAGCTCCATTTGTCAACTCGCTTTTTTGGGAGCTGGCCGCAAAAGCGCAGGATTGCCTCAGGCCCTATTCTGGTTCCGGGGGGCAGGCTGAGCCTGTGGTTCATTCTTCTTCCTGATGGGAAAATAGAGTGACCTTTGCCTGTCCCAACACCTAGAGCTAGTCTCTCATTGGTTCCCCCTCTTCCCGTTCATCCTCAGGACAAATTGCGACCTGTACGAAACAGGAGGTCAACGGTGCTGATTCTCCAAGTAGGGAGATTGTTAGTGAAGCGGCTGGAATGGCGAACCCGAGCACAAGGAGAGGAGAAATGAGGTGCGTTTTAGAAACCTTTCCCGATCACACGGTGTACCATCTTCTGGGTTTCCCAGGCATGTTTTCGATGTAGGAAGATGCCCTTGAACCTGAAGATTTGGGACCCATGGCATGGGTACCACGCAGTATTACTTTAAAGGGTCTGCGTTTGCTCACCCAACCTCACCAATCCTCTCAGCCCCAAGAGTGTCCAGCCTTATGTCTCATCCAGCTGTGGGTCTAGATATGGTCAATCCAGGTTGCATCAGAGCCCCTTAACGGATTTTGTAAGAATGTCTCTCTCTTTCACTGTCTTTGTTTTATGGGTTTTTTTTTTAAGTAATCTATTTTTATAATGGGGTTTAGCTGCTTTTCCCAGCTGTGTTTATGCCGCTTTACACCCTCTTGATTCACTTCCAGAGAGATATCAATACATAGGTTTTAAGACTCTTCCTAGTCAGATATATTCTTGGGCGGTGAATAGGGGGTGTTGAGTCCAGTTCACTGAGCAGGGAGTAGGTCTTGTCTATTACATATTTGGCTTGTGGAACGGTATCTGAGCAAATTTCGAACCCTTTTTTTATGCATCACCCCACCTCACCTTTCCCGTGAAGCAGCCATACTGTGTTTTCTAAATGTGTGACTCTGTTCTGTTTGGGAATTCAGTTCAGGTGTAGCGATTTTGACATTCCCTCTAAAAGTGATATCTTAGGATAAGTGTCCTTTTCTGTGTGACTTACTTCACTTAGAGTCATCGTCCCTAAATCAACTCATCATGCTGCTACTAGCCTTATGACACTGATTTCATGGCTGAGTGATATTCCATTGTGCATAAGTACCACAACTTCCTTATCGATTTTTCTCTTTCCTGGGATATTTATGGTGTACCGAAGTGGAGGTTCTTGGAAACAGAGCAGCCCTAAACTTTGGGGTGCCTGTGTCGTGTTGATTTTTAGGTTTCCCGATTTCTACGCCCATGAGTAGAAGTGCCCTATGCTCTCTCAGCTGTGTCTATTCCATGTTTCAGGACGCAGCGTACACTTCTCCAGAGTGGCTGTTGGCAATTTCCATCCCGCCCATCAGCGTAGCAAGGCTCCCATGTCTCCATGGCCTGTCCTGCATTTCTGGTTTTTACACTTTTTTCAGCATGGCCCTTTTGACCGCTGGCAAGCGAGACTTCTTTGTAGCGCCGATTTGCCTTTCCGGCTTGCTTGGTTGGCCAAAAAGGGCGTATGCGTTTTTTCCTGAATATATTCAGGAAAAAACGCATACGCCCTTTTTGGCCAAGGGCATCATTGTCAACGCTTTGCCGCTTTTCATGTGCTTTCAAGGCGAGTCGAATCTACCTCCTGAAATCTGTTTCCTGCAATTCTGCCTTGCTTTCGAATCCTCTTCGTTGCCTTCCCTCAAAATATTTGTGGACGAGAGTCATCATTTATAACTCTGCAGGTTTGTGAATTGCAGTGCCCCTGAGCTCCATTTGTCAACTCGCTTTTTTGGGAGCTGGCCGCAAAAGCGCAGGATTGCTTCAGGCCCTATTCTGGTTCCGGGGGACAGGCTGAGCCTGTGGTTCATTCTTCTTCCTGATGGGAAAATAGAGTGACCTTTGCCTGTCCCAACACCTAGAGCTAGTCTCTCATTGGTTCCCCCTCTTCCCGTTCATCCTCAGGACAAATTGCGACCTGTACGAAACAGGAGGTCAACGGTGCTGATTCTCCAAGTAGGGAGATTGTTAGTGAAGCGGCTGGAATGGCGAACCCGAGCACAAGGAGAGGAGAAATGAGGTGCGTTTTAAAACCTTTCCCGATCACACGGTGTACCATCTTCTGGGTTTCCCAGGCATGTTTTCGATGTAGGAAGATGCCCTTGAACCTGGAGATTTGGGACCCATGGCATGGGTACCACGCAGTATTACTTTAAAGGGTCTGCGTTTGCTCACCCAACCTCACCAATCCTCTCAGCCCCAAGAGTGTCCAACCTTATGTCTCATCCAGCTGTGGGTCTAGATATGGTCAATCCAGGTTGCATCAGAGCCCCTGAACGGATTTTGTAAGAATGTCTCTCTCTTTCACTGTCTTTGTTTTATGGGTTTTTTTTTTAAGTAATCTATTTTTATAATGGGGTTTAGGTGCTTTTCCCTGCTGTGTTTATGCCGCTTTACACCCTCTTGATTCACTTACAGAGAGATATCAATACATAGGTTTTAAGACTCTTCCTAGTCAGATATATTCTTGGGCGGTGAATAGGGGGTGTTGAGTCCAGTTCACTGAGCAGGGAGTAGGTCTTGTCTATTACATATTTGGCTTGTGGAACGGTATCTGAGCTAATTTCAAACCCTTGTTTTATGCATCGCCCCACCTCACCTTTCCCGTTAAGCAGCCATAGTGTGTTTTCTAAATGTGTGACTCTGTTCTGTTTTGGAATTCAGTTCAGGTGTAACGATTTTGACATTCCCTCTAAAAGTGATATCTTAGGATAAGTGTCCTTTTCTATGTGACTTACTTCACTTAGAGTCATCGTCCCTAAATCCACTCATCATGCTGCCACTAGCCTTATGACACCGATTTCATGGCTGAGTGATATTCCATTGTGCATAAGTACCACAACTTCTTTATCCATTTTTCTCTTTCCTGGGATATTTCAGGTGTACCGAAGTGGAGGTTCTTGGAAACAGAGCAGCCCTAAACTTTGGGGTGCCTGTGTCTTGTTGATTTTTAGGTTTCCCGATTTCTACGCCCATGAGTGGAAGTGCCCTATGCTCTCTCAGCTGTGTCTATTAGATGTTTCAGGACGCAGCGTACACTTCTCCAGAGTGGCTGTTGGCAATTTCCATCCCGCCCATCAGCGTAGCAAGGCTCCCATGTCTCCATGGCCTGTCCTGCATTTCTGCTTTTTACACTTTTTTCAGCATGGCCCTTTTGACCGCTGGCAAGAGAGACTGCTTCGTAGGGCCGATTTGCCTTTCCTGCTTGCTTGGTTGGCCAAAAAGGGCGTATGCGTTTTTTTCTGAATATATTCAGGAAAAAACGCATACGCCCTTTTTGGCCAAGGGCATCATTGTCAACGCTTTGCCGCTTTTCATGTGCTTTCAAGGCGAGTCGAATCTACCTCCTGAAATCTGTTTCCTGCAATTCTGCCTTGCTTTCGAATCCTCTTCGTTGCCTTCCCTCAAAATATTTGTGGACGAGAGTCATCATTTATAACTCTGCAGGTTTGTGAATTGCAGTGCCCCTGAGCTCCATTTGTCAACACGCTTTTTTGGGAGCTGGCCGCAAAAGCGCAGGATTGCTTCAGGCCCTATTCTGGTTCCAGGGGGCAGGCTGAGCCTGTGGTTCATTCTTCTTCCTGATGGGAAAATAGAGTGACCTGTGCCTGTCCCAACACCTAGAGCTAGTCTCTCATTGGTTCCCCCTCTTCCCGTTCATCCTCAGGACAAATTGCGACCTGTACGAAACAGGAGGTCAACGGTGCTGATTCTCCAAGTAGGGAGATTGTTAGTGAAGCGGCTGGAATGGCGAACCCGAGCACAAGTAGAGGAGAAATGAGGGGCGTTTTAGAAACCTTTCCCGATCACACGGTGTACCATCTTCTGGGTTTCCCAGGCATGTTTTCGATGTAGGAAGATGCCCTTGAACCTGGAGATTTGGGACCCATGGCTTGGGTACCACGCAGTATTACTTTAAAGGGTCTGCGTTTGCTCACCCAACCTCACCAATCCTCTCAGCCCCAAGAGTGTCCAGCCTTATTTCTCATCCAGCTGTGGGTCTAGATATGGTCAATCCAGGTTGCATCAGAGCCCCTGAACGGATTTTGTAAGAATGTCTCTCTCTTTCACTGTCTTTGTTTTATGGGTTTTTTTTTTAAGTAATCTATTTTTATAATGGGGTTTAGCTGCTTTTCCCTACTGTGTTTATGCCGCTTTACACCCTCTTGATTCACTTCCAGAGAGATATCAATACATAGGTTTTAAGACTCTTCCTAGTCAGATATATTCTTGGGCGGTGAATAGGGGGTGTTGAGTCCAGTTCACTGAGCAGGGAGTAGGTCTTGTCTATTACATATTTGGCTTGTGGAACGGTATCTGAGCTAATTTCAAACCCTTGTTTTATGCATCGCCCCACCTCACCTTTCCCGTTAAGCAGCCATAGTGTGTTTTCTAAATGTGTGACTCTGTTCTGTTTTGGAATTCAGTTCAGGTGTAGCGATGTTGACATTCCCTCTATAAGTGATATCTTAGGATAAGTGTCCTTTTCTGTGTGACTTACTTCACTTAGAGTCATCGTCCCTAAATCCACTCATCATGCTGCTACTAGCCTTATGACACTGATTTCATGGCTGAGTGATATTCCATTGTGCATAAGTACCACAACTTCTTTATCCATTTTTCTCTTTCCTGGGATATTTCAGGTGTACCGAAGTGGAAGTTCTTGGAAACAGAGCAGCCCTAAACTTTGGGGTGCCTGTGTCGTGTTGATTTTTAGGTTTCCCGATTTCTACGCCCATGAGTGGAAGTGCCCTATGCTCTCTCAGCTGTGTCTATTAGATGTTTCAGGACGCAGCGTACACTTCTCCAGAGTGGCTGTTGGCAATTTCCATCCCGCCCATCAGCGTAGCAAGGCTCCCATGTCTCCATGGCCTGTCCTGCATTTCTGGTTTTTACACTTTTTTCAGCATGGCCATTTTGACCGCTGGCAAGCGAGACTTCTTTATAGCACCGATTTGCATTTCCGGCTTGCTTGGTTGGCCAAAAAGGGCGTATGCGTTTTTTCCTGAATATATTCAGGAAAAAACGCATACGCCCTTTTTGGCCAAGGGCATCATTGTCGACGCTTTGCCGCTTTTCATGTGCTTTCAAGGCGAGTCGAATCTACCTCCTGAAATCTGTTTCCTGCAATTCTGCCTTGCTTTCAAATCCTCTCCGTTGCCTTCCCTCAATATATTTGTGGACGAGAGTCATCATTTATAACTCTGCAGGTTTGTGAATTGCAGTGCCCCTGAGCTCCATTTGTCAACTCGCTTTTTTGGGAGCTGGCCGCAAAAGCGCAGGATTGCCTCAGGCCCTATTCTGGTTCCGGGGGGCAGGCTGAGCCTGTGGTTCATTCTTCTTCCTGATGGGAAAATAGAGTGACCTTTGCCTGTCCCAACACCTAGAGCTAGTCTCTCATTGGTTCCCCCTCTTCCCGTTCATCCTCAGGACAAATTGCGACCTGTACGAAACAGGAGGTCAACGGTGCTGATTCTCCTAGTAGGGAGATTGTTAGTGAAGCGGCTGGAATGGCGAACCCGAGCACAAGGAGAGGAGAAATGAGGTGCGTTTTAGAAACCTTTCCCGATCACACGGTGTACCATCTTCTGGGTTTCCCAGGCATGTTTTCGATGTAGGAAGATGCCCTTGAACCTGAAGATTTGGGACCCATGGCATGGGTACCACGCAGTATTACTTTAAAGGGTCTGCGTTTGCTCACCCAACCTCACCAATCCTCTCAGCCCCAAGAGTGTCCAGCCTTATTTCTCATCCAGCTGTGGGTCTAGATATGGTCAATCCAGGTTGCATCAGAGCCCCTTAACGGATTTTGTAAGAATGTCTCTCTCTTTCACTGTCTTTGTTTTATGGGTTTTTTTTTTAAGTAATCTATTTTTATAATGGGGTTTAGCTGCTTTTCCCAGCTGTGTTTATGCCGCTTTACACCCTCTTGATTCACTTCCAGAGAGATATCAATACATAGGTTTTAAGACTCTTCCTAGTCAGATATATTCTTGGGCGGTGAATAGGGGGTGTTGAGTCCAGTTCACTGAGCAGGGAGTAGGTCTTGTCTATTACATATTTGGCTTGTGGAACGGTATCTGAGCAAATTTCGAACCCTTTTTTTATGCATCACCCCACCTCACCTTTCCCGTGAAGCAGCCATACTGTGTTTTCTAAATGTGTGACTCTGTTCTGTTTGGGAATTCAGTTCAGGTGTAGCGATTTTGACATTCCCTCTAAAAGTGATATCTTAGGATAAGTGTCCTTTTCTGTGTGACTTACTTCACTTAGAGTCATCGTCCCTAAATCAACTCATCATGCTGCTACTAGCCTTATGACACTGATTTCATGGCTGAGTGATATTCCATTGTGCATAAGTACCACAACTTCCTTATCGATTTTTCTCTTTCCTGGGATATTTATGGTGTACCGAAGTGGAGGTTCTTGGAAACAGAGCAGCCCTAAACTTTGGGGTGCCTGTGTCGTGTTGATTTTTAGGTTTCCCGATTTCTACGCCCATGAGTAGAAGTGCCCTATGCTCTCTCAGCTGTGTCTATTCCATGTTTCAGGACGCAGCGTACACTTCTCCAGAGTGGCTGTTGGCAATTTCCATCCCGCCCATCAGCGTAGCAAGGCTCCCATGTCTCCATGGCCTGTCCTGCATTTCTGGTTTTTACACTTTTTTCAGCATGGCCCTTTTGACCGCTGGCAAGCGAGACTTCTTTGTAGCGCCGATTTGCCTTTCCGGCTTGCTTGGTTGGCCAAAAAGGGCGTATGCGTTTTTTCCTGAATATATTCAGGAAAAAACGCATACGCCCTTTTTGGCCAAGGGCATCATTGTCAACGCTTTGCCGCTTTTCATGTGCTTTCAAGGCGAGTCGAATCTACCTCCGGAAATCTGTTTCCTGCAATTCTGCCTTGCTTTCGAATCCTCTTCGTTGCCTTCCCTCAAAATATTTGTGGACGAGAGTCATCATTTATAACTCTGCAGGTTTGTGAATTGCAGTGCCCCTGAGCTCCATTTGTCAACTCGCTTTTTTGGGAGCTGGCCGCAAAAGCGCAGGATTGCTTCAGGCCCTATTCTGGTTCCGGGGGACAGGCTGAGCCTGTGGTTCATTCTTCTTCCTGATGGGAAAATAGAGTGACCTTTGCCTGTCCCAACACCTAGAGCTAGTCTCTCATTGGTTCCCCCTCTTCCCGTTCATCCTCAGGACAAATTGCGACCTGTACGAAACAGGAGGTCAACGGTGCTGATTCTCCAAGTAGGGAGATTGTTAGTGAAGCGGCTGGAATGGCGAACCCGAGCACAAGGAGAGGAGAAATGAGGTGCGTTTTAGAAACCTTTCCCGATCACACGGTGTACCATCTTCTGGGTTTCCCAGGCATGTTTTCGATGTAGGAAGATGCCCTTGAACCTGAAGATTTGGGACCCATGGCATGGGTACCACGCAGTATTACTTTAAAGGGTCTGCGTTTGCTCACCCAACCTCACCAATCCTCTCAGCCCCAAGAGTGTCCAGCCTTATTTCTCATCCAGCTGTGGGTCTAGATATGGTCAATCCAGGTTGCATCAGAGCCCCTTAACGGATTTTGTAAGAATGTCTCTCTCTTTCACTGTCTTTGTTTTATGGGTTTTTTTTTTAAGTAATCTATTTTTATAATGGGGTTTAGCTGCTTTTCCCAGCTGTGTTTATGCCGCTTTACACCCTCTTGATTCACTTCCAGAGAGATATCAATACATAGGTTTTAAGACTCTTCCTAGTCAGATATATTCTTGGGCGGTGAATAGGGGGTGTTGAGTCCAGTTCACTGAGCAGGGAGTAGGTCTTGTCTATTACATATTTGGCTTGTGGAACGGTATCTGAGCAAATTTCGAACCCTTTTTTTATGCATCACCCCACCTCACCTTTCCCGTGAAGCAGCCATACTGTGTTTTCTAAATGTGTGACTCTGTTCTGTTTGGGAATTCAGTTCAGGTGTAGCGATTTTGACATTCCCTCTAAAAGTGATATCTTAGGATAAGTGTCCTTTTCTGTGTGACTTACTTCACTTAGAGTCATCGTCCCTAAATCAACTCATCATGCTGCTACTAGCCTTATGACACCGATTTCATGGCTGAGTGATATTCCATTGTGCATAAGTACCACAACTTCCTTATCGATTTTTCTCTTTCCTGGGATATTTATGGTGTACCGAAGTGGAGGTTCTTGGAAACAGAGCAGCCCTAAACTTTGGGGTGCCTGTGTCGTGTTGATTTTTAGGTTTCCCGATTTCTACGCCCATGAGTAGAAGTGCCCTATGCTCTCTCAGCTGTGTCTATTCCATGTTTCAGGACGCAGCGTACACTTCTCCAGAGTGGCTGTTGGCAATTTCCATCCCGCCCATCAGCGTAGCAAGGCTCCCATGTCTCCATGGCCTGTCCTGCATTTCTGGTTTTTACACTTTTTTCAGCATGGCCCTTTTGACCGCTGGCAAGCGAGACTTCTTTGTAGCGCCGATTTGCCTTTCCGGCTTGCTTGGTTGGCCAAAAAGGGCGTATGCGTTTTTTCCTGAATATATTCAGGAAAAAACGCATACGCCCTTTTTGGCCAAGGGCATCATTGTCAACGCTTTGCCGCTTTTCATGTGCTTTCAAGGCGAGTCGAATCTACCTCCGGAAATCTGTTTCCTGCAATTCTGCCTTGCTTTCGAATCCTCTTCGTTGCCTTCCCTCAAAATATTTGTGGACGAGAGTCATCATTTATAACTCTGCAGGTTTGTGAATTGCAGTGCCCCTGAGCTCCATTTGTCAACTCGCTTTTTTGGGAGCTGGCCGCAAAAGCGCAGGATTGCTTCAGGCCCTATTCTGGTTCCGGGGGACAGGCTGAGCCTGTGGTTCATTCTTCTTCCTGATGGGAAAATAGAGTGACCTTTGCCTGTCCCAACACCTAGAGCTAGTCTCTCATTGGTTCCCCCTCTTCCCGTTCATCCTCAGGACAAATTGCGACCTGTACGAAACAGGAGGTCAACGGTGCTGATTCTCCAAGTAGGGAGATTGTTAGTGAAGCGGCTGGAATGGCGAACCCGAGCACAAGGAGAGGAGAAATGAGGTGCGTTTTAAAACCTTTCCCGATCACACGGTGTACCATCTTCTGGGTTTCCCAGGCATGTTTTCGATGTAGGAAGATGCCCTTGAACCTGGAGATTTGGGACCCATGGCATGGGTACCACGCAGTATTACTTTAAAGGGTCTGCGTTTGCTCACCCAACCTCACCAATCCTCTCAGCCCCAAGAGTGTCCAACCTTATGTCTCATCCAGCTGTGGGTCTAGATATGGTCAATCCAGGTTGCATCAGAGCCCCTGAACGGATTTTGTAAGAATGTCTCTCTCTTTCACTGTCTTTGTTTTATGGGTTTTTTTTTTAAGTAATCTATTTTTATAATGGGGTTTAGGTGCTTTTCCCTGCTGTGTTTATGCCGCTTTACACCCTCTTGATTCACTTACAGAGAGATATCAATACATAGGTTTTAAGACTCTTCCTAGTCAGATATATTCTTGGGCGGTGAATAGGGGGTGTTGAGTCCAGTTCACTGAGCAGGGAGTAGGTCTTGTCTATTACATATTTGGCTTGTGGAACGGTATCTGAGCTAATTTCAAACCCTTGTTTTATGCATCGCCCCACCTCACCTTTCCCGTTAAGCAGCCATAGTGTGTTTTCTAAATGTGTGACTCTGTTCTGTTTTGGAATTCAGTTCAGGTGTAACGATTTTGACATTCCCTCTAAAAGTGATATCTTAGGATAAGTGTCCTTTTCTATGTGACTTACTTCACTTAGAGTCATCGTCCCTAAATCCACTCATCATGCTGCCACTAGCCTTATGACACCGATTTCATGGCTGAGTGATATTCCATTGTGCATAAGTACCACAACTTCTTTATCCATTTTTCTCTTTCCTGGGATATTTCAGGTGTACCGAAGTGGAGGTTCTTGGAAACAGAGCAGCCCTAAACTTTGGGGTGCCTGTGTCTTGTTGATTTTTAGGTTTCCCGATTTCTACGCCCATGAGTGGAAGTGCCCTATGCTCTCTCAGCTGTGTCTATTAGATGTTTCAGGACGCAGCGTACACCTCTCCAGAGTGGCTGTTGGCAATTTCCATCCCGCCCATCAGCGTAGCAAGGCTCCCATGTCTCCATGGCCTGTCCTGCATTTCTGCTTTTTACACTTTTTTCAGCATGGCCCTTTTGACCGCTGGCAAGAGAGACTGCTTCGTAGGGCCGATTTGCCTTTCCGGCTTGCTTGGTTGGCCAAAAAGGGCGTATGCGTTTTTTTCTGAATATATTCAGGAAAAAACGCATACGCCCTTTTTGGCCAAGGGCATCATTGTCAACGCTTTGCCGCTTTTCATGTGCTTTCAAGGCGAGTCGAATCTACCTCCTGAAATCTGTTTCCTGCAATTCTGCCTTGCTTTCGAATCCTCTTCGTTGCCTTCCCTCAAAATATTTGTGGACGAGAGTCATCATTTATAACTCTGCAGGTTTGTGAATTGCAGTGCCCCTGAGCTCCATTTGTCAACACGCTTTTTTGGGAGCTGGCCGCAAAAGCGCAGGATTGCTTCAGGCCCTATTCTGGTTCCAGGGGGCAGGCTGAGCCTGTGGTTCATTCTTCTTCCTGATGGGAAAATAGAGTGACCTGTGCCTGTCCCAACACCTAGAGCTAGTCTCTCATTGGTTCCCCCTCTTCCCGTTCATCCTCAGGACAAATTGCGACCTGTACGAAACAGGAGGTCAACGGTGCTGATTCTCCAAGTAGGGAGATTGTTAGTGAAGCGGCTGGAATGGCGAACCCGAGCACAAGTAGAGGAGAAATGAGGGGCGTTTTAGAAACCTTTCCCGATCACACGGTGTACCATCTTCTGGGTTTCCCAGGCATGTTTTCGATGTAGGAAGATGCCCTTGAACCTGGAGATTTGGGACCCATGGCTTGGGTACCACGCAGTATTACTTTAAAGGGTCTGCGTTTGCTCACCCAACCTCACCAATCCTCTCAGCCCCAAGAGTGTCCAGCCTTATTTCTCATCCAGCTGTGGGTCTAGATATGGTCAATCCAGGTTGCATCAGAGCCCCTGAACGGATTTTGTAAGAATGTCTCTCTCTTTCACTGTCTTTGTTTTATGGGTTTTTTTTTTAAGTAATCTATTTTTATAATGGGGTTTAGCTGCTTTTCCCTACTGTGTTTATGCCGCTTTACACCCTCTTGATTCACTTCCAGAGAGATATCAATACATAGGTTTTAAGACTCTTCCTAGTCAGATATATTCTTGGGCGGTGAATAGGGGGTGTTGAGTCCAGTTCACTGAGCAGGGAGTAGGTCTTGTCTATTACATATTTGGCTTGTGGAACGGTATCTGAGCTAATTTCAAACCCTTGTTTTATGCATCGCCCCACCTCACCTTTCCCGTTAAGCAGCCATAGTGTGTTTTCTAAATGTGTGACTCTGTTCTGTTTTGGAATTCAGTTCAGGTGTAGCGATGTTGACATTCCCTCTATAAGTGATATCTTAGGATAAGTGTCCTTTTCTGTGTGACTTACTTCACTTAGAGTCATCGTCCCTAAATCCACTCATCATGCTGCTACTAGCCTTATGACACTGATTTCATGGCTGAGTGATATTCCATTGTGCATAAGTACCACAACTTCTTTATCCATTTTTCTCTTTCCTGGGATATTTCAGGTGTACCGAAGTGGAAGTTCTTGGAAACAGAGCAGCCCTAAACTTTGGGGTGCCTGTGTCGTGTTGATTTTTAGGTTTCCCGATTTCTACGCCCATGAGTGGAAGTGCCCTATGCTCTCTCAGCTGTGTCTATTAGATGTTTCAGGACGCAGCGTACACTTCTCCAGAGTGGCTGTTGGCAATTTCCATCCCGCCCATCAGCGTAGCAAGGCTCCCATGTCTCCATGGCCTGTCCTGCATTTCTGGTTTTTACACTTTTTTCAGCATGGCCATTTTGACCGCTGGCAAGCGAGACTTCTTTATAGCACCGATTTGCATTTCCGGCTTGCTTGGTTGGCCAAAAAGGGCGTATGCGTTTTTTCCTGAATATATTCAGGAAAAAACGCATACGCCCTTTTTGGCCAAGGGCATCATTGTCGACGCTTTGCCGCTTTTCATGTGCTTTCAAGGCGAGTCGAATCTACCTCCTGAAATCTGTTTCCTGCAATTCTGCCTTGCTTTCAAATCCTCTCCGTTGCCTTCCCTCAATATATTTGTGGACGAGAGTCATCATTTATAACTCTGCAGGTTTGTGAATTGCAGTGCCCCTGAGCTCCATTTGTCAACTCGCTTTTTTGGGAGCTGGCCGCAAAAGCGCAGGATTGCCTCAGGCCCTATTCTGGTTCCGGGGGGCAGGCTGAGCCTGTGGTTCATTCTTCTTCCTGATGGGAAAATAGAGTGACCTTTGCCTGTCCCAACACCTAGAGCTAGTCTCTCATTGGTTCCCCCTCTTCCCGTTCATCCTCAGGACAAATTGCGACCTGTACGAAACAGGAGGTCAACGGTGCTGATTCTCCAAGTAGGGAGATTGTTAGTGAAGCGGCTGGAATGGCGAACCCGAGCACAAGGAGAGGAGAAATGAGGTGCGTTTTAGAAACCTTTCCCGATCACACGGTGTACCATCTTCTGGGTTTCCCAGGCATGTTTTCGATGTAGGAAGATGCCCTTGAACCTGAAGATTTGGGACCCATGGCATGGGTACCACGCAGTATTACTTTAAAGGGTCTGCGTTTGCTCACCCAACCTCACCAATCCTCTCAGCCCCAAGAGTGTCCAGCCTTATGTCTCATCCAGCTGTGGGTCTAGATATGGTCAATCCAGGTTGCATCAGAGCCCCTTAACGGATTTTGTAAGAATGTCTCTCTCTTTCACTGTCTTTGTTTTATGGGTTTTTTTTTTAAGTAATCTATTTTTATAATGGGGTTTAGCTGCTTTTCCCAGCTGTGTTTATGCCGCTTTACACCCTCTTGATTCACTTCCAGAGAGATATCAATACATAGGTTTTAAGACTCTTCCTAGTCAGATATATTCTTGGGCGGTGAATAGGGGGTGTTGAGTCCAGTTCACTGAGCAGGGAGTAGGTCTTGTCTATTACATATTTGGCTTGTGGAACGGTATCTGAGCAAATTTCGAACCCTTTTTTTATGCATCACCCCACCTCACCTTTCCCGTGAAGCAGCCATACTGTGTTTTCTAAATGTGTGACTCTGTTCTGTTTGGGAATTCAGTTCAGGTGTAGCGATTTTGACATTCCCTCTAAAAGTGATATCTTAGGATAAGTGTCCTTTTCTGTGTGACTTACTTCACTTAGAGTCATCGTCCCTAAATCAACTCATCATGCTGCTACTAGCCTTATGACACTGATTTCATGGCTGAGTGATATTCCATTGTGCATAAGTACCACAACTTCCTTATCGATTTTTCTCTTTCCTGGGATATTTATGGTGTACCGAAGTGGAGGTTCTTGGAAACAGAGCAGCCCTAAACTTTGGGGTGCCTGTGTCGTGTTGATTTTTAGGTTTCCCGATTTCTACGCCCATGAGTAGAAGTGCCCTATGCTCTCTCAGCTGTGTCTATTCCATGTTTCAGGACGCAGCGTACACTTCTCCAGAGTGGCTGTTGGCAATTTCCATCCCGCCCATCAGCGTAGCAAGGCTCCCATGTCTCCATGGCCTGTCCTGCATTTCTGGTTTTTACACTTTTTTCAGCATGGCCCTTTTGACCGCTGGCAAGCGAGACTTCTTTGTAGCGCCGATTTGCCTTTCCGGCTTGCTTGGTTGGCCAAAAAGGGCGTATGCGTTTTTTCCTGAATATATTCAGGAAAAAACGCATACGCCCTTTTTGGCCAAGGGCATCATTGTCAACGCTTTGCCGCTTTTCATGTGCTTTCAAGGCGAGTCGAATCTACCTCCGGAAATCTGTTTCCTGCAATTCTGCCTTGCTTTCGAATCCTCTTCGTTGCCTTCCCTCAAAATATTTGTGGACGAGAGTCATCATTTATAACTCTGCAGGTTTGTGAATTGCAGTGCCCCTGAGCTCCATTTGTCAACTCGCTTTTTTGGGAGCTGGCCGCAAAAGCGCAGGATTGCTTCAGGCCCTATTCTGGTTCCGGGGGACAGGCTGAGCCTGTGGTTCATTCTTCTTCCTGATGGGAAAATAGAGTGACCTTTGCCTGTCCCAACACCTAGAGCTAGTCTCTCATTGGTTCCCCCTCTTCCCGTTCATCCTCAGGACAAATTGCGACCTGTACGAAACAGGAGGTCAACGGTGCTGATTCTCCAAGTAGGGAGATTGTTAGTGAAGCGGCTGGAATGGCGAACCCGAGCACAAGGAGAGGAGAAATGAGGTGCGTTTTAAAACCTTTCCCGATCACACGGTGTACCATCTTCTGGGTTTCCCAGGCATGTTTTCGATGTAGGAAGATGCCCTTGAACCTGGAGATTTGGGACCCATGGCATGGGTACCACGCAGTATTACTTTAAAGGGTCTGCGTTTGCTCACCCAACCTCACCAATCCTCTCAGCCCCAAGAGTGTCCAACCTTATGTCTCATCCAGCTGTGGGTCTAGATATGGTCAATCCAGGTTGCATCAGAGCCCCTGAACGGATTTTGTAAGAATGTCTCTCTCTTTCACTGTCTTTGTTTTATGGGTTTTTTTTTTAAGTAATCTATTTTTATAATGGGGTTTAGGTGCTTTTCCCTGCTGTGTTTATGCCGCTTTACACCCTCTTGATTCACTTACAGAGAGATATCAATACATAGGTTTTAAGACTCTTCCTAGTCAGATATATTCTTGGGCGGTGAATAGGGGGTGTTGAGTCCAGTTCACTGAGCAGGGAGTAGGTCTTGTCTATTACATATTTGGCTTGTGGAACGGTATCTGAGCTAATTTCAAACCCTTGTTTTATGCATCGCCCCACCTCACCTTTCCCGTTAAGCAGCCATAGTGTGTTTTCTAAATGTGTGACTCTGTTCTGTTTTGGAATTCAGTTCAGGTGTAACGATTTTGACATTCCCTCTAAAAGTGATATCTTAGGATAAGTGTCCTTTTCTATGTGACTTACTTCACTTAGAGTCATCGTCCCTAAATCCACTCATCATGCTGCCACTAGCCTTATGACACCGATTTCATGGCTGAGTGATATTCCATTGTGCATAAGTACCACAACTTCTTTATCCATTTTTCTCTTTCCTGGGATATTTCAGGTGTACCGAAGTGGAGGTTCTTGGAAACAGAGCAGCCCTAAACTTTGGGGTGCCTGTGTCTTGTTGATTTTTAGGTTTCCCGATTTCTACGCCCATGAGTGGAAGTGCCCTATGCTCTCTCAGCTGTGTCTATTAGATGTTTCAGGACGCAGCGTACACTTCTCCAGAGTGGCTGTTGGCAATTTCCATCCCGCCCATCAGCGTAGCAAGGCTCCCATGTCTCCATGGCCTGTCCTGCATTTCTGCTTTTTACACTTTTTTCAGCATGGCCCTTTTGACCGCTGGCAAGAGAGACTGCTTCGTAGGGCCGATTTGCCTTTCCGGCTTGCTTGGTTGGCCAAAAAGGGCGTATGCGTTTTTTCCTGAATATATTCAGGAAAAAACGCATACGCCCTTTTTGGCCAAGGGCATCATTGTCGACGCTTTGCCGCTTTTCATGTGCTTTCAAGGCGAGTCGAATCTACCTCTTGAAATCTGTTTCCTGCAATTCTGCCTTGCTTTCAAATCCTCTCCGTTGCCTTCCCTCAATATATTTGTGGACGAGAGTCATCATTTATAACTCTGCAGGTTTGTGAATTGCAGTGCCCCTGAGCTCCATTTGTCAACTCGCTTTTTCGGGAGCTGGCCGCAAAAGCGCAGGATTGCCTCAGGCCCTATTCTGGTTCCGGGGGGCAGGCTGAGCCTGTGGTTCATTCTTCTTCCTGATGGGAAAATAGAGTGACCTTTGCCTGTCCCAACACCTAGAGCTAGTCTCTCATTGGTTCCCCCTCTTCCCGTTCATCCTCAGGACAAATTGCGACCTGTACGAAACAGGAGGTCAACGGTGCTGATTCTCCTAGTAGGGAGATTGTTAGTGAAGCGGCTGGAATGGCGAACCCGAGCACAAGGAGAGGAGAAATGAGGTGCGTTTTAGAAACCTTTCCCGATCACACGGTGTACCATCTTCTGGGTTTCCCAGGCATGTTTTCGATGTAGGAAGATGCCCTTGAACCTGAAGATTTGGGACCCATGGCATGGGTACCACGCAGTATTACTTTAAAGGGTCTGCGTTTGCTCACCCAACCTCACCAATCCTCTCAGCCCCAAGAGTGTCCAGCCTTATTTCTCATCCAGCTGTGGGTCTAGATATGGTCAATCCAGGTTGCATCAGAGCCCCTTAACGGATTTTGTAAGAATGTCTCTCTCTTTCACTGTCTTTGTTTTATGGGTTTTTTTTTTAAGTAATCTATTTTTATAATGGGGTTTAGCTGCTTTTCCCAGCTGTGTTTATGGCGCTTTACACCCTCTTGATTCACTTCCAGAGAGATATCAATACATAGGTTTTAAGACTCTTCCTAGTCAGATATATTCTTGGGCGGTGAATAGGGGGTGTTGAGTCCAGTTCACTGAGCAGGGAGTAGGTCTTGTCTATTACATATTTGGCTTGTGGAACGGTATCTGAGCAAATTTCGAACCCTTTTTTTATGCATCACCCCACCTCACCTTTCCCGTGAAGCAGCCATACTGTGTTTTCTAAATGTGTGACTCTGTTCTGTTTGGGAATTCAGTTCAGGTGTAGCGATTTTGACATTCCCTCTAAAAGTGATATCTTAGGATAAGTGTCCTTTTCTGTGTGACTTACTTCACTTAGAGTCATCGTCCCTAAATCAACTCATCATGCTGCTACTAGCCTTATGACACTGATTTCATGGCTGAGTGATATTCCATTGTGCATAAGTACCACAACTTCCTTATCGATTTTTCTCTTTCCTGGGATATTTATGGTGTACCGAAGTGGAGGTTCTTGGAAACAGAGCAGCCCTAAACTTTGGGGTGCCTGTGTCGTGTTGATTTTTAGGTTTCCCGATTTCTACGCCCATGAGTAGAAGTGCCCTATGCTCTCTCAGCTGTGTCTATTCCATGTTTCAGGACGCAGCGTACACTTCTCCAGAGTGGCTGTTGGCAATTTCCATCCCGCCCATCAGCGTAGCAAGGCTCCCATGTCTCCATGGCCTGTCCTGCATTTCTGGTTTTTACACTTTTTTCAGCATGGCCCTTTTGACCGCTGGCAAGCGAGACTTCTTTGTAGCGCCGATTTGCCTTTCCGGCTTGCTTGGTTGGCCAAAAAGGGCGTATGCGTTTTTTCCTGAATATATTCAGGAAAAAACGCATACGCCCTTTTTGGCCAAGGGCATCATTGTCAACGCTTTGCCGCTTTTCATGTGCTTTCAAGGCGAGTCGAATCTACCTCCGGAAATCTGTTTCCTGCAATTCTGCCTTGCTTTCGAATCCTCTTCGTTGCCTTCCCTCAAAATATTTGTGGACGAGAGTCATCATTTATAACTCTGCAGGTTTGTGAATTGCAGTGCCCCTGAGCTCCATTTGTCAACTCGCTTTTTTGGGAGCTGGCCGCAAAAGCGCAGGATTGCTTCAGGCCCTATTCTGGTTCCGGGGGACAGGCTGAGCCTGTGGTTCATTCTTCTTCCTGATGGGAAAATAGAGTGACCTTTGCCTGTCCCAACACCTAGAGCTAGTCTCTCATTGGTTCCCCCTCTTCCCGTTCATCCTCAGGACAAATTGCGACCTGTACGAAACAGGAGGTCAACGGTGCTGATTCTCCAAGTAGGGAGATTGTTAGTGAAGCGGCTGGAATGGCGAACCCGAGCACAAGGAGAGGAGAAATGAGGTGCGTTTTAAAACCTTTCCCGATCACACGGTGTACCATCTTCTGGGTTTCCCAGGCATGTTTTCGATGTAGGAAGATGCCCTTGAACCTGGAGATTTGGGACCCATGGCATGGGTACCACGCAGTATTACTTTAAAGGGTCTGCGTTTGCTCACCCAACCTCACCAATCCTCTCAGCCCCAAGAGTGTCCAACCTTATGTCTCATCCAGCTGTGGGTCTAGATATGGTCAATCCAGGTTGCATCAGAGCCCCTGAACGGATTTTGTAAGAATGTCTCTCTCTTTCACTGTCTTTGTTTTATGGGTTTTTTTTTTAAGTAATCTATTTTTATAATGGGGTTTAGGTGCTTTTCCCTGCTGTGTTTATGCCGCTTTACACCCTCTTGATTCACTTACAGAGAGATATCAATACATAGGTTTTAAGACTCTTCCTAGTCAGATATATTCTTGGGCGGTGAATAGGGGGTGTTGAGTCCAGTTCACTGAGCAGGGAGTAGGTCTTGTCTATTACATATTTGGCTTGTGGAACGGTATCTGAGCTAATTTCAAACCCTTGTTTTATGCATCGCCCCACCTCACCTTTCCCGTTAAGCAGCCATAGTGTGTTTTCTAAATGTGTGACTCTGTTCTGTTTTGGAATTCAGTTCAGGTGTAACGATTTTGACATTCCCTCTAAAAGTGATATCTTAGGATAAGTGTCCTTTTCTATGTGACTTACTTCACTTAGAGTCATCGTCCCTAAATCCACTCATCATGCTGCCACTAGCCTTATGACACCGATTTCATGGCTGAGTGATATTCCATTGTGCATAAGTACCACAACTTCTTTATCCATTTTTCTCTTTCCTGGGATATTTCAGGTGTACCGAAGTGGAGGTTCTTGGAAACAGAGCAGCCCTAAACTTTGGGGTGCCTGTGTCTTGTTGATTTTTAGGTTTCCCGATTTCTACGCCCATGAGTGGAAGTGCCCTATGCTCTCTCAGCTGTGTCTATTAGATGTTTCAGGACGCAGCGTACACTTCTCCAGAGTGGCTGTTGGCAATTTCCATCCCGCCCATCAGCGTAGCAAGGCTCCCATGTCTCCATGGCCTGTCCTGCATTTCTGCTTTTTACACTTTTTTCAGCATGGCCCTTTTGACCGCTGGCAAGAGAGACTGCTTCGTAGGGCCGATTTGCCTTTCCGGCTTGCTTGGTTGGCCAAAAAGGGCGTATGCGTTTTTTCCTGAATATATTCAGGAAAAAACGCATACGCCCTTTTTGGCCAAGGGCATCATTGTCGACGCTTTGCCGCTTTTCATGTGCTTTCAAGGCGAGTCGAATCTACCTCTTGAAATCTGTTTCCTGCAATTCTGCCTTGCTTTCAAATCCTCTCCGTTGCCTTCCCTCAATATATTTGTGGACGAGAGTCATCATTTATAACTCTGCAGGTTTGTGAATTGCAGTGCCCCTGAGCTCCATTTGTCAACTCGCTTTTTCGGGAGCTGGCCGCAAAAGCGCAGGATTGCCTCAGGCCCTATTCTGGTTCCGGGGGGCAGGCTGAGCCTGTGGTTCATTCTTCTTCCTGATGGGAAAATAGAGTGACCTTTGCCTGTCCCAACACCTAGAGCTAGTCTCTCATTGGTTCCCCCTCTTCCCGTTCATCCTCAGGAGAAATTGCGACCTGTACGAAACAGGAGGTCAACGGTGCTGATTCTCCAAGTAGGGAGATTGTTAGTGAAGCGGCTGGAATGGCGAACCCGAGCACAAGGAGAGGAGAAATGAGGTGCGTTTTAAAACCTTTCCCGATCACACGGTGTACCATCTTCTAGGTTTCCCAGGCATGTTTTCGATGTAGGAAGATGCCCTTGAACCTGGAGATTTGGGACCCATGGCATGGGTACCACGCAGTATTACTTTAAAGGGTCTGCGTTTGCTCACCCAACCTCACCAATCCTCTCAGCCCCAAGAGTGTCCAGCCTTATGTCTCATCCAGCTGTGGGTCCAGATATGGTCAATCCAGGTTGCATCAGAGCCCCTGAACGGATTTTGTAAGAATGTCTCTCTCTTTCACTGTCTTTGTTTTATGGGTTTTTTTTTAAGTAATCTATTTTTATAATGGGGTTTAGGTGCTTTTCCCTGCTGTGTTTATGCCGCTTTACACCCTCTTGATTCACTTACAGAGAGATATCAATACATAGGTTTTAAGTCTCTTCCTAGTCAGATATATTCTTGGGCGGTGAATAGGGGGTGTTGAGTCCAGTTCACTGAGCAGGGAGTAGGTCTTGTCTATTACATATTTGGCTTGTGGAACGGTATCTGAGCTAATTTCAAACCCTTGTTTTATGCATCGCCCCACCTCACCTTTCCCGTTAAGCAGCCATAGTGTGTTTTCTAAATGTGTGACTCTGTTCTGTTTTGGAATTCAGTTCAGGTGTAACGATTTTGACATTCCCTCTATAAGTGATATCTTAGGATAAGTGTCCTTTTCTGTGTGACTTACTTCACTTACAGTCATCGTCCCTAAATCCACTCATCATGCTGCCACTAGCCTTATGACACCGATTTCATGGCTGAGTGATATTCCATTGTGCATAAGTACCACAACTTCTTTATCCATTTTTCTCTTTCCTGGGATATTTCAGGTGTACCGAAGTGGAGGTTCTTGGAAACAGAGCAGCCCTAAACTTTGGGGTGCCTGTGTCGTGTTGATTTTTAGGTTTCCTGATTTCTACGCCCATGAGTGGAAGTGCCCTATGCTCTCTCAGCTTTGTCTATTACATGTTTCAGGACGCAGCGTACACTTCTCCAGAGTGGCTGTTGGCAATTTCCATCCCGCCCATCAGCGTAGCAAGGCTCCCATGTCTCCATGGCCTGTCCTGCATTTCTGGTTTTTACACTTTTTTCAGCATGGCCCTTTTGACCGCTGGCAAGCGAGACTTCTTTGTAGCGCCGATTTGCCTTTCCTGCTTGCTTGGTTGGCCAAAAAGGGCGTATGCGTTTTTTTCTGAATATATTCAGGAAAAAACGCATACGCCCTTTTTGGCCAAGGGCATCATTGTCAACGCTTTGCCGCTTTTCATGTGCTTTCAAGGCGAGTCGAATCTACCTCCTGAAATCTGTTTCCTGCAATTCTGCCTTGCTTTCGAATCCTCTTCGTTGCCTTCCCTCAAAATATTTGTGGACGAGAGTCATCATTTATAACTCTGCAGGTTTGTGAATTGCAGTGCCCCTGAGCTCCATTTGTCAACACGCTTTTTTGGGAGCTGGCCGCAAAAGCGCAGGATTGCTTCAGGCCCTATTCTGGTTCCGGGGAACAGGCTGAGCCTGTGGTTCATTCTTCTTCCTGATGGGAAAATAGAGTGACCTTTGCCTGTCCCAACACCTAGAGCTAGTCTCTCATTGGTTCCCCCTCTTCCCGTTCATCCTCAGGACAAATTGCGACCTGTACGAAACAGGAGGTCAACGGTGCTGATTCTCCAAGTAGGGAGATTGTTAGTGAAGCGGCTGGAATGGCGAACCCGAGCACAAGGAGAGGAGAAATGAGGTGCGTTTTAGAAACCTTTCCCGATCACACGGTGTACCATCTTCTGGGTTTCCCAGGCATGTTTTCGATTTAGGAAGATGCCCTTGACCCTGGAGATTTGGGACCCATGGCTTGGGTACCACGCAGTATTACTTTAAAGGGTCTGCGTTTGCTCACCCAACCTCACCAATCCTCTCAGCCCCAAGAGTGTCCAGCCTTATGTCTCATCCAGCTGTGGGTCTAGATATGGTCAATCCAGGTTGCATCAGAGCCCCTGAACGGATTTTGTAAGAATTTCTCTCTCTTTCACTGTCTTTGTTTTATGGGTTTTTTTTTTAAGTAATCTATTTTTATAATGGGGTTTAGCTGCTTTTCCCTGCTGTGTTTATGCCGCTTTACACCCTCTTGATTCACTTCCAGAGACATATCAATACATAGGTTTTAAGACTCTTCCTAGTCAGATATATTCTTGGGCGGTGAATAGGGGGTGTTGAGTCCAGTTCACTGAGCAGGGAGTAGGTCTTGTCTATTACATATTTGGCTTGTGGAACGGTATCTGAACTAATTTCAAACCCTTGTTTTATTTTTTGCCCCACCTCACCTTTCCCGTTAAGCAGCCATAGTGTGTTTTCTAAATGTGTGACTCTGTTCTGTTTTGGAATTCAGTTCAGGTGTAACGATTTTGACATTCCCTCTATAAGTGATATCTTAGGATAAGTGTCCTTTTCTGTGTGACTTACTTCACTTAGAGTCATCGTCCCTAAATCCACTCATCATGCTGCCACTAGCCTTATGACACCGATTTCATGGCTGAGTGATATTCCATTGTGCATAAGTACCACAACTTCTTTATCCATTTTTCTCTTTCCTGGGATATTTCAGGTGTACCGAAGTGGAGGTTCTTGGAAACAGAGCAGCCCTAAACTTTGGGGTGCCTGTGTCTTGTTGATTTTTAGGTTTCCCGATTTCTACGCCCATGAGTGGAAGTGCCCTATGCTCTCTCAGCTTTGTCTATTACACGTTTCAGGACGCAGCGTACACTTCTCCAGAGTGGCTGTTGGCAATTTCCATCCCGCCCATCAGCGTAGCAAGGCTCCCATGTCTCCATGGCCTGTCCTGCATTTCTGCTTTTTACACTTTTTTCAGCATGGCCCTTTTGACCGCTGGCAAGCGAGACTTCTTTGTAGCGCCGATTTGCCTTTCCTGCTTGCTTGGTTGGCCAAAAAGGGCGTATGCGTTTTTTTCTGAATATATTCAGGAAAAAACGCATACGCCCTTTTTGGCCAAGGGCATCATTGTCAACGCTTTGCCGCTTTTCATGTGCTTTCAAGGCGAGTCGAATCTACCTCCTGAAATCTGTTTCCTGCAATTCTGCCTTGCTTTCGAATCCTCTTCGTTGCCTTCCCTCAAAATATTTGTGGACGAGAGTCATCATTTCTAACTCTGCAGGTTTGTGAATTGCAGTGCCCCTGAGCTCCATTTGTCAACACGCTTTTTTGGGAGCTGGCCGCAAAAGCGCAGGATTGCTTCAGGCCCTATTCTGGTTCCAGGGGGCAGGCTGAGCCTGTGGTTCATTCTTCTTCCTGATGGGAAAATAGAGTGACCTGTGCCTGTCCCAACACCTAGAGCTAGTCTCTCATTGGTTCCCCCTCTTCCCGTTCATCCTCAGGACAAATTGCGACCTGTACGAAACAGGAGGTCAACGGTGCTGATTCTCCAAGTAGGGAGATTGTTAGTGAAGCGGCTGGAATGGCGAACCCGAGCACAAGTAGAGGAGAAATGAGGGGCGTTTTAGAAACCTTTCCCGATCACACGGTGTACCATCTTCTGGGTTTCCCAGGCATGTTTTCGATGTAGGAAGATGCCCTTGAACCTGGAGATTTGGGACCCATGGCTTGGGTACCACGCAGTATTACTTTAAAGGGTCTGCGTTTGCTCACCCAACCTCACCAATCCTCTCAGCCCCAAGAGTGTCCAGCCTTATTTCTCATCCAGCTGTGGGTCTAGATATGGTCAATCCAGGTTGCATCAGAGCCCCTGAACGGATTTTGTAAGAATGTCTCTCTCTTTCACTGTCTTTGTTTTATGGGTTTTTTTTTTAAGTAATCTATTTTTATAATGGGGTTTAGCTGCTTTTCCCTACTGTGTTTATGCCGCTTTACACCCTCTTGATTCACTTCCAGAGAGATATCAATACATAGGTTTTAAGACTCTTCCTAGTCAGATATATTCTTGGGCGGTGAATAGGGGGTGTTGAGTCCAGTTCACTGAGCAGGGAGTAGGTCTTGTCTATTACATATTTGGCTTGTGGAACGGTATCTGAGCTAATTTCAAACCCTTGTTTTATTCATCGCCCCACCTCACCTTTCCCGTTAAGCAGCCATAGTGTGTTTTCTAAATGTGTGACTCTGTTCTGTTTTGGAATTCAGTTCAGGTGTAGCGATGTTGACATTCCCTCTATAAGTGATATCTTAGGATAAGTGTCCTTTTCTGTGTGACTTACTTCACTTAGAGTCATCGTCCCTAAATCCACTCATCATGCTGCTACTAGCCTTATGACACTGATTTCATGGCTGAGTGATATTCCATTGTGCATAAGTACCACAACTTCTTTATCCATTTTTCTCTTTCCTGGGATATTTCAGGTGTACCGAAGTGGAAGTTCTTGGAAACAGAGCAGCCCTAAACTTTGGGGTGCCTGTGTCGTGTTGATTTTTAGGTTTCCCGATTTCTACGCCCATGAGTGGAAGTGCCCTATGCTCTCTCAGCTGTGTCTATTAGATGTTTCAGGACGCAGCGTACACTTCTCCAGAGTGGCTGTTGGCAATTTCCATCCCGCCCATCAGCGTAGCAAGGCTCCCATGTCTCCATGGCCTGTCCTGCATTTCTGGTTTTTACACTTTTTTCAGCATGGCCATTTTGACCGCTGGCAAGCGAGACTTCTTTATAGCACCGATTTGCATTTCCGGCTTGCTTGGTTGGCCAAAAAGGGCGTATGCGTTTTTTCCTGAATATATTCAGGAAAAAACGCATACGCCCTTTTTGGCCAAGGGCATCATTGTCGACGCTTTGCCGCTTTTCATGTGCTTTCAAGGCGAGTCGAATCTACCTCCGGAAATCTGTTTCCTGCAATTCTGCCTTGCTTTCGAATCCTCTTCGTTGCCTTCCCTCAAAATATTTGTGGACGAGAGTCATCATTTATAACTCTGCAGGTTTGTGAATTGCAGTGCCCCTGAGCTCCATTTGTCAACTCGCTTTTTTGGGAGCTGGCCGCAAAAGCGCAGGATTGCTTCAGGCCCTATTCTGGTTCCGGGGGACAGGCTGAGCCTGTGGTTCATTCTTCTTCCTGATGGGAAAATAGAGTGACCTTTGCCTGTCCCAACACCTAGAGCTAGTCTCTCATTGGTTCCCCCTCTTCCCGTTCATCCTCAGGACAAATTGCGACCTGTACGAAACAGGAGGTCAACGGTGCTGATTCTCCAAGTAGGGAGATTGTTAGTGAAGCGGCTGGAATGGCGAACCCGAGCACAAGGAGAGGAGAAATGAGGTGCGTTTTAAAACCTTTCCCGATCACACGGTGTACCATCTTCTGGGTTTCCCAGGCATGTTTTCGATGTAGGAAGATGCCCTTGAACCTGGAGATTTGGGACCCATGGCATGGGTACCACGCAGTATTACTTTAAAGGGTCTGCGTTTGCTCACCCAACCTCACCAATCCTCTCAGCCCCAAGAGTGTCCAACCTTATGTCTCATCCAGCTGTGGGTCTAGATATGGTCAATCCAGGTTGCATCAGAGCCCCTGAACGGATTTTGTAAGAATGTCTCTCTCTTTCACTGTCTTTGTTTTATGGGTTTTTTTTTTAAGTAATCTATTTTTATAATGGGGTTTAGGTGCTTTTCCCTGCTGTGTTTATGCCGCTTTACACCCTCTTGATTCACTTACAGAGAGATATCAATACATAGGTTTTAAGACTCTTCCTAGTCAGATATATTCTTGGGCGGTGAATAGGGGGTGTTGAGTCCAGTTCACTGAGCAGGGAGTAGGTCTTGTCTATTACATATTTGGCTTGTGGAACGGTATCTGAGCTAATTTCAAACCCTTGTTTTATGCATCGCCCCACCTCACCTTTCCCGTTAAGCAGCCATAGTGTGTTTTCTAAATGTGTGACTCTGTTCTGTTTTGGAATTCAGTTCAGGTGTAACGATTTTGACATTCCCTCTAAAAGTGATATCTTAGGATAAGTGTCCTTTTCTATGTGACTTACTTCACTTAGAGTCATCGTCCCTAAATCCACTCATCATGCTGCCACTAGCCTTATGACACCGATTTCATGGCTGAGTGATATTCCATTGTGCATAAGTACCACAACTTCCTTATCGATTTTTCTCTTTCCTGGGATATTTATGGTGTACCGAAGTGGAGGTTCTTGGAAACAGAGCAGCCCTAAACTTTGGGGTGCCTGTGTCGTGTTGATTTTTAGGTTTCCCGATTTCTACGCCCATGAGTAGAAGTGCCCTATGCTCTCTCAGCTGTGTCTATTCCATGTTTCAGGACGCAGCGTACACTTCTCCAGAGTGGCTGTTGGCAATTTCCATCCCGCCCATCAGCGTAGCAAGGCTCCCATGTCTCCATGGCCTGTCCTGCATTTCTGGTTTTTACACTTTTTTCAGCATGGCCCTTTTGACCGCTGGCAAGCGAGACTTCTTTGTAGCGCCGATTTGCCTTTCCGGCTTGCTTGGTTGGCCAAAAAGGGCGTATGCGTTTTTTCCTGAATATATTCAGGAAAAAACGCATACGCCCTTTTTGGCCAAGGGCATCATTGTCAACGCTTTGCCGCTTTTCATGTGCTTTCAAGGCGAGTCGAATCTACCTCCGGAAATCTGTTTCCTGCAATTCTGCCTTGCTTTCGAATCCTCTTCGTTGCCTTCCCTCAAAATATTTGTGGACGAGAGTCATCATTTATAACTCTGCAGGTTTGTGAATTGCAGTGCCCCTGAGCTCCATTTGTCAACTCGCTTTTTTGGGAGCTGGCCGCAAAAGCGCAGGATTGCTTCAGGCCCTATTCTGGTTCCGGGGGACAGGCTGAGCCTGTGGTTCATTCTTCTTCCTGATGGGAAAATAGAGTGACCTTTGCCTGTCCCAACACCTAGAGCTAGTCTCTCATTGGTTCCCCCTCTTCCCGTTCATCCTCAGGACAAATTGCGACCTGTACGAAACAGGAGGTCAACGGTGCTGATTCTCCAAGTAGGGAGATTGTTAGTGAAGCGGCTGGAATGGCGAACCCGAGCACAAGGAGAGGAGAAATGAGGTGCGTTTTAAAACCTTTCCCGATCACACGGTGTACCATCTTCTGGGTTTCCCAGGCATGTTTTCGATGTAGGAAGATGCCCTTGAACCTGGAGATTTGGGACCCATGGCATGGGTACCACGCAGTATTACTTTAAAGGGTCTGCGTTTGCTCACCCAACCTCACCAATCCTCTCAGCCCCAAGAGTGTCCAACCTTATGTCTCATCCAGCTGTGGGTCTAGATATGGTCAATCCAGGTTGCATCAGAGCCCCTGAACGGATTTTGTAAGAATGTCTCTCTCTTTCACTGTCTTTGTTTTATGGGTTTTTTTTTTAAGTAATCTATTTTTATAATGGGGTTTAGGTGCTTTTCCCTGCTGTGTTTATGCCGCTTTACACCCTCTTGATTCACTTACAGAGAGATATCAATACATAGGTTTTAAGACTCTTCCTAGTCAGATATATTCTTGGGCGGTGAATAGGGGGTGTTGAGTCCAGTTCACTGAGCAGGGAGTAGGTCTTGTCTATTACATATTTGGCTTGTGGAACGGTATCTGAGCTAATTTCAAACCCTTGTTTTATGCATCGCCCCACCTCACCTTTCCCGTTAAGCAGCCATAGTGTGTTTTCTAAATGTGTGACTCTGTTCTGTTTTGGAATTCAGTTCAGGTGTAACGATTTTGACATTCCCTCTAAAAGTGATATCTTAGGATAAGTGTCCTTTTCTATGTGACTTACTTCACTTAGAGTCATCGTCCCTAAATCCACTCATCATGCTGCCACTAGCCTTATGACACCGATTTCATGGCTGAGTGATATTCCATTGTGCATAAGTACCACAACTTCTTTATCCATTTTTCTCTTTCCTGGGATATTTCAGGTGTACCGAAGTGGAGGTTCTTGGAAACAGAGCAGCCCTAAACTTTGGGGTGCCTGTGTCTTGTTGATTTTTAGGTTTCCCGATTTCTACGCCCATGAGTGGAAGTGCCCTATGCTCTCTCAGCTGTGTCTATTAGATGTTTCAGGACGCAGCGTACACTTCTCCAGAGTGGCTGTTGGCAATTTCCATCCCGCCCATCAGCGTAGCAAGGCTCCCATGTCTCCATGGCCTGTCCTGCATTTCTGCTTTTTACACTTTTTTCAGCATGGCCCTTTTGACCGCTGGCAAGAGAGACTGCTTCGTAGGGCCGATTTGCCTTTCCGGCTTGCTTGGTTGGCCAAAAAGGGCGTATGCGTTTTTTCCTGAATATATTCAGGAAAAAACGCATACGCCCTTTTTGGCCAAGGGCATCATTGTCGACGCTTTGCCGCTTTTCATGTGCTTTCAAGGCGAGTCGAATCTACCTCTTGAAATCTGTTTCCTGCAATTCTGCCTTGCTTTCAAATCCTCTCCGTTGCCTTCCCTCAATATATTTGTGGACGAGAGTCATCATTTATAACTCTGCAGGTTTGTGAATTGCAGTGCCCCTGAGCTCCATTTGTCAACTCGCTTTTTCGGGAGCTGGCCGCAAAAGCGCAGGATTGCCTCAGGCCCTATTCTGGTTCCGGGGGGCAGGCTGAGCCTGTGGTTCATTCTTCTTCCTGATGGGAAAATAGAGTGACCTTTGCCTGTCCCAACACCTAGAGCTAGTCTCTCATTGGTTCCCCCTCTTCCCGTTCATCCTCAGGAGAAATTGCGACCTGTACGAAACAGGAGGTCAACGGTGCTGATTCTCCAAGTAGGGAGATTGTTAGTGAAGCGGCTGGAATGGCGAACCCGAGCACAAGGAGAGGAGAAATGAGGTGCGTTTTAAAACCTTTCCCGATCACACGGTGTACCATCTTCTAGGTTTCCCAGGCATGTTTTCGATGTAGGAAGATGCCCTTGAACCTGGAGATTTGGGACCCATGGCATGGGTACCACGTAGTATTACTTTAAAGGGTCTGCGTTTGCTCACCCAACCTCACCAATCCTCTCAGCCCCAAGAGTGTCCAGCCTTATGTCTCATCCAGCTGTGGGTCCAGATATGGTCAATCCAGGTTGCATCAGAGCCCCTGAACGGATTTTGTAAGAATGTTTCTCTCTTTCACTGTCTTTGTTTTATGGGTTTTTTTTTAAGTAATCTATTTTTATAATGGGGTTTAGGTGCTTTTCCCTGCTGTGTTTATGCCGCTTTACACCCTCTTGATTCACTTACAGAGAGATATCAATACATAGGTTTTAAGTCTCTTCCTAGTCAGATATATTCTTGGGCGGTGAATAGGGGGTGTTGAGTCCAGTTCACTGAGCAGGGAGTAGGTCTTGTCTATTACATATTTGGCTTGTGGAACGGTATCTGAGCTAATTTCAAACCCTTGTTTTATGCATCGCCCCACCTCACCTTTCCCGTTAAGCAGCCATAGTGTGTTTTCTAAATGTGTGACTCTGTTCTGTTTTGGAATTCAGTTCAGGTGTAACGATTTTGACATTCCCTCTATAAGTGATATCTTAGGATAAGTGTCCTTTTCTGTGTGACTTACTTCACTTACAGTCATCGTCCCTAAATCCACTCATCATGCTGCCACTAGCCTTATGACACCGATTTCATGGCTGAGTGATATTCCATTGTGCATAAGTACCACAACTTCTTTATCCATTTTTCTCTTTCCTGGGATATTTCAGGTGTACCGAAGTGGAGGTTCTTGGAAACAGAGCAGCCCTAAACTTTGGGGTGCCTGTGTCTTGTTGATTTTTAGGTTTCCTGATTTCTACGCCCATGAGTGGAAGTGCCCTATGCTCTCTCAGCTTTGTCTATTACACGTTTCAGGACGCAGCGTACACTTCTCCAGAGTGGCTGTTGGCAATTTCCATCCCGCCCATCAGCGTAGCAAGGCTCCCATGTCTCCATGGCCTGTCCTGCATTTCTGGTTTTTACACTTTTTTCAGCATGGCCCTTTTGACCGCTGGCAAGCGAGACTTCTTTGTAGCGCCGATTTGCCTTTCCTGCTTGCTTGGTTGGCCAAAAAGGGCGTATGCGTTTTTTTCTGAATATATTCAGGAAAAAACGCATACGCCCTTTTTGGCCAAGGGCATCATTGTCAACGCTTTGCCGCTTTTCATGTGCTTTCAAGGCGAGTCGAATCTACCTCCTGAAATCTGTTTCCTGCAATTCTGCCTTGCTTTCGAATCCTCTTCGTTGCCTTCCCTCAAAATATTTGTGGACGAGAGTCATCATTTCTAACTCTGCAGGTTTGTGAATTGCAGTGCCCCTGAGCTCCATTTGTCAACACGCTTTTTTGGGAGCTGGCCGCAAAAGCGCAGGATTGCTTCAGGCCCTATTCTGGTTCCGGGGAACAGGCTGAGCCTGTGGTTCATTCTTCTTCCTGATGGGAAAATAGAGTGACCTTTGCCTGTCCCAACACCTAGAGCTAGTCTCTCATTGGTTCCCCCTCTTCCCGTTCATCCTCAGGACAAATTGCGACCTGTACGAAACAGGAGGTCAACGGTGCTGATTCTCCAAGTAGGGAGATTGTTAGTGAAGCGGCTGGAATGGCGAACCCGAGCACAAGGAGAGGAGAAATGAGGTGCGTTTTAGAAACCTTTCCCGATCACACGGTGTACCATCTTCTGGGTTTCCCAGGCATGTTTTCGATTTAGGAAGATGCCCTTGACCCTGGAGATTTGGGACCCATGGCTTGGGTACCACGCAGTATTACTTTAAAGGGTCTGCGTTTGCTCACCCAACCTCACCAATCCTCTCAGCCCCAAGAGTGTCCAGCCTTATGTCTCATCCAGCTGTGGGTCTAGATATGGTCAATCCAGGTTGCATCAGAGCCCCTGAACGGATTTTGTAAGAATTTCTCTCTCTTTCACTGTCTTTGTTTTATGGGTTTTTTTTTTAAGTAATCTATTTTTATAATGGGGTTTAGCTGCTTTTCCCTGCTGTGTTTATGCCGCTTTACACCCTCTTGATTCACTTCCAGAGACATATCAATACATAGGTTTTAAGACTCTTCCTAGTCAGATATATTCTTGGGCGGTGAATAGGGGGTGTTGAGTCCAGTTCACTGAGCAGGGAGTAGGTCTTGTCTATTACATATTTGGCTTGTGGAACGGTATCTGAACTAATTTCAAACCCTTGTTTTATTTGTTGCCCCACCTCACCTTTCCCGTTAAGCAGCCATAGTGTGTTTTCTAAATGTGTGACTCTGTTCTGTTTTGGAATTCAGTTCAGGTGTAACGATTTTGACATTCCCTCTATAAGTGATATCTTAGGATAAGTGTCCTTTTCTGTGTGACTTACTTCACTTAGAGTCATCGTCCCTAAATCCACTCATCATGCTGCCACTAGCCTTATGACACCGATTTCATGGCTGAGTGATATTCCATTGTGCATAAGTACCACAACTTCTTTATCCATTTTTCTCTTTCCTGGGATATTTCAGGTGTACCGAAGTGGAGGTTCTTGGAAACAGAGCAGCCCTAAACTTTGGGGTGCCTGTGTCTTGTTGATTTTTAGGTTTCCCGATTTCTACGCCCATGAGTGGAAGTGCCCTATGCTCTCTCAGCTTTGTCTATTACACGTTTCAGGACGCAGCGTACACTTCTCCAGAGTGGCTGTTGGCAATTTCCATCCCGCCCATCAGCGTAGCAAGGCTCCCATGTCTCCATGGCCTGTCCTGCATTTCTGCTTTTTACACTTTTTTCAGCATGGCCCTTTTGACCGCTGGCAAGCGAGACTTCTTTGTAGCGCCGATTTGCCTTTCCTGCTTGCTTGGTTGGCCAAAAAGGGCGTATGCGTTTTTTTCTGAATATATTCAGGAAAAAACGCATACGCCCTTTTTGGCCAAGGGCATCATTGTCAACGCTTTGCCGCTTTTCATGTGCTTTCAAGGCGAGTCGAATCTACCTCCTGAAATCTGTTTCCTGCAATTCTGCCTTGCTTTCGAATCCTCTTCGTTGCCTTCCCTCAAAATATTTGTGGACGAGAGTCATCATTTCTAACTCTGCAGGTTTGTGAATTGCAGTGCCCCTGAGCTCCATTTGTCAACACGCTTTTTTGGGAGCTGGCCGCAAAAGCGCAGGATTGCTTCAGGCCCTATTCTGGTTCCGGGGGGCAGGCTGAGCCTGTGGTTCATTCTTCTTCCTGATGGGAAAATAGAGTGACCTGTGCCTGTCCCAACACCTAGAGCTAGTCTCTCATTGGTTCCCCCTCTTCCCGTTCATCCTCAGGACAAATTGCGACCTGTACGAAACAGGAGGTCAACGGTGCTGATTCTCCAAGTAGGGAGATTGTTAGTGAAGCGGCTGGAATGGCGAACCCGAGCACAAGTAGAGGAGAAATGAGGGGCGTTTTAGAAACCTTTCCCGATCACACGGTGTACCATCTTCTGGGTTTCCCAGGCATGTTTTCGATGTAGGAAGATGCCCTTGAACCTGGAGATTTGGGACCCATGGCTTGGGTACCACGCAGTATTACTTTAAAGGGTCTGCGTTTGCTCACCCAACCTCACCAATCCTCTCAGCCCCAAGAGTGTCCAGCCTTATTTCTCATCCAGCTGTGGGTCTAGATATGGTCAATCCAGGTTGCATCAGAGCCCCTGAACGGATTTTGTAAGAATGTCTCTCTCTTTCACTGTCTTTGTTTTATGGGTTTTTTTTTTAAGTAATCTATTTTTATAATGGGGTTTAGCTGCTTTTCCCTACTGTGTTTATGCCGCTTTACACCCTCTTGATTCACTTCCAGAGAGATATCAATACATAGGTTTTAAGACTCTTCCTAGTCAGATATATTCTTGGGCGGTGAATAGGGGGTGTTGAGTCCAGTTCACTGAGCAGGGAGTAGGTCTTATCTATTACATATTTGGCTTGTGGAACGGTATCTGAGCTAATTTCAAACCCTTGTTTTATTCATCGCCCCACCTCACCTTTCCCGTTAAGCAGCCATAGTGTGTTTTCTAAATGTGTGACTCTGTTCTGTTTTGGAATTCAGTTCAGGTGTAGCGATGTTGACATTCCCTCTATAAGTGATATCTTAGGATAAGTGTCCTTTTCTGTGTGACTTACTTCACTTAGAGTCATCGTCCCTAAATCCACTCATCATGCTGCTACTAGCCTTATGACACTGATTTCATGGCTGAGTGATATTCCATTGTGCATAAGTACCACAACTTCTTTATCCATTTTTCTCTTTCCTGGGATATTTCAGGTGTACCGAAGTGGAAGTTCTTGGAAACAGAGCAGCCCTAAACTTTGGGGTGCCTGTGTCGTGTTGATTTTTAGGTTTCCCGATTTCTACGCCCATGAGTGGAAGTGCCCTATGCTCTCTCAGCTGTGTCTATTAGATGTTTCAGGACGCAGCGTACACTTCTCCAGAGTGGCTGTTGGCAATTTCCATCCCGCCCATCAGCGTAGGAAGGCTCCCATGTCTCCATGGCCTGTCCTGCATTTCTGGTTTTTACACTTTTTTCAGCATGGCCATTTTGACCGCTGGCAAGCGAGACTTCTTTATAGCACCGATTTGCATTTCCGGCTTGCTTGGTTGGCCAAAAAGGGCGTATGCGTTTTTTCCTGAATATATTCAGGAAAAAACGCATACGCCCTTTTTGGCCAAGGGCATCATTGTCGACGCTTTGCCGCTTTTCATGTGCTTTCAAGGCGAGTCGAATCTACCTCCGGAAATCTGTTTCCTGCAATTCTGCCTTGCTTTCGAATCCTCTTCGTTGCCTTCCCTCAAAATATTTGTGGACGAGAGTCATCATTTATAACTCTGCAGGTTTGTGAATTGCAGTGCCCCTGAGCTCCATTTGTCAACTCGCTTTTTTGGGAGCTGGCCGCAAAAGCGCAGGATTGCTTCAGGCCCTATTCTGGTTCCGGGGGACAGGCTGAGCCTGTGGTTCATTCTTCTTCCTGATGGGAAAATAGAGTGACCTTTGCCTGTCCCAACACCTAGAGCTAGTCTCTCATTGGTTCCCCCTCTTCCCGTTCATCCTCAGGACAAATTGCGACCTGTACGAAACAGGAGGTCAACGGTGCTGATTCTCCAAGTAGGGAGATTGTTAGTGAAGCGGCTGGAATGGCGAACCCGAGCACAAGGAGAGGAGAAATGAGGTGCGTTTTAAAACCTTTCCCGATCACACGGTGTACCATCTTCTGGGTTTCCCAGGCATGTTTTCGATGTAGGAAGATGCCCTTGAACCTGGAGATTTGGGACCCATGGCATGGGTACCACGCAGTATTACTTTAAAGGGTCTGCGTTTGCTCACCCAACCTCACCAATCCTCTCAGCCCCAAGAGTGTCCAACCTTATGTCTCATCCAGCTGTGGGTCTAGATATGGTCAATCCAGGTTGCATCAGAGCCCCTGAACGGATTTTGTAAGAATGTCTCTCTCTTTCACTGTCTTTGTTTTATGGGTTTTTTTTTTAAGTAATCTATTTTTATAATGGGGTTTAGGTGCTTTTCCCTGCTGTGTTTATGCCGCTTTACACCCTCTTGATTCACTTACAGAGAGATATCAATATATAGGTTTTAAGACTCTTCCTAGTCAGATATATTCTTGGGCGGTGAATAGGGGGTGTTGAGTCCAGTTCATTGAGCAGGGAGTAGGTCTTGTCTATTACATATTTGGCTTGTGGAACGGTATCTGAGCTAATTTCAAACCCTTGTTTTATGCATCGCCCCACCTCACCTTTCCCGTTAAGCAGCCATAGTGTGTTTTCTAAATGTGTGACTCTGTTCTGTTTTGGAATTCAGTTCAGGTGTAACGATTTTGACATTCCCTCTAAAAGTGATATCTTAGGATAAGTGTCCTTTTCTATGTGACTTACTTCACTTAGAGTCATCGTCCCTAAATCCACTCATCATGCTGCCACTAGCCTTATGACACCGATTTCATGGCTGAGTGATATTCCATTGTGCATAAGTACCACAACTTCTTTATCCATTTTTCTCTTTCCTGGGATATTTCAGGTGTACCGAAGTGGAGGTTCTTGGAAACAGAGCAGCCCTAAACTTTGGGGTGCCTGTGTCTTGTTGATTTTTAGGTTTCCCGATTTCTACGCCCATGAGTGGAAGTGCCCTATGCTCTCTCAGCTGTGTCTATTAGATGTTTCAGGACGCAGCGTACACTTCTCCAGAGTGGCTGTTGGCAATTTCCATCCCGCCCATCAGCGTAGCAAGGCTCCCATGTCTCCATGGCCTGTCCTGCATTTCTGCTTTTTACACTTTTTTCAGCATGGCCCTTTTGACCGCTGGCAAGAGAGACTGCTTCGTAGGGCCGATTTGCCTTTCCGGCTTGCTTGGTTGGCCAAAAAGGGCGTATGCGTTTTTTCCTGAATATATTCAGGAAAAAACGCATACGCCCTTTTTGGCCAAGGGCAACATTGTCGACGCTTTGCCGCTTTTCATGTGCTTTCAAGGCGAGTCGAATCTACCTCTTGAAATCTGTTTCCTGCAATTCTGCCTTGCTTTCAAATCCTCTCCGTTGCCTTCCCTCAATATATTTGTGGACGAGAGTCATCATTTATAACTCTGCAGGTTTGTGAATTGCAGTGCCCCTGAGCTCCATTTGTCAACTCGCTTTTTCGGGAGCTGGCCGCAAAAGCGCAGGATTGCCTCAGGCCCTATTCTGGTTCCGGGGGGCAGGCTGAGCCTGTGGTTCATTCTTCTTCCTGATGGGAAAATAGAGTGACCTTTGCCTGTCCCAACACCTAGAGCTAGTCTCTCATTGGTTCCCCCTCTTCCCGTTCATCCTCAGGAGAAATTGCGACCTGTACGAAACAGGAGGTCAACGGTGCTGATTCTCCAAGTAGGGAGATTGTTAGTGAAGCGGCTGGAATGGCGAACCCGAGCACAAGGAGAGGAGAAATGAGGTGCGTTTTAAAACCTTTCCCGATCACACGGTGTACCATCTTCTAGGTTTCCCAGGCATGTTTTCGATGTAGGAAGATGCCCTTGAACCTGGAGATTTGGGACCCATGGCATGGGTACCACGCAGTATTACTTTAAAGGGTCTGCGTTTGCTCACCCAACCTCACCAATCCTCTCAGCCCCAAGAGTGTCCAGCCTTATGTCTCATCCAGCTGTGGGTCTAGATATGGTCAATCCAGGTTGTATCAGAGCCCCTGAACGGATTTTGTAAGAATGTCTCTCTCTTTCACTGTCTTTGTTTTATGGGTTTTTTTTTAAGTAATCTATTTTTATAATGGGGTTTAGGTGCTTTTCCCTGCTGTGTTTATGCCGCTTTACACCCTCTTGATTCACTTACAGAGAGATATCAATACATAGGTTTTAAGTCTCTTCCTAGTCAGATATATTCTTGGGCGGTGAATAGGGGGTGTTGAGTCCAGTTCACTGAGCAGGGAGTAGGTCTTGTCTATTACATATTTGGCTTGTGGAACGGTATCTGAGCTAATTTCAAACCCTTGTTTTATGCATCGCCCCACCTCACCTTTCCCGTTAAGCAGCCATAGTGTGTTTTCTAAATGTGTGACTCTGTTCTGTTTTGGAATTCAGTTCAGGTGTAACGATTTTGACATTCCCTCTATAAGTGATATCTTAGGATAAGTGTCCTTTTCTGTGTGACTTACTTCACTTACAGTCATCGTCCCTAAATCCACTCATCATGCTGCCACTAGCCTTATGACACCGATTTCATGGCTGAGTGATATTCCATTGTGCATAAGTACCACAACTTCTTTATCCATTTTTCTCTTTCCTGGGATATTTCAGGTGTACCGAAGTGGAGGTTCTTGGAAACAGAGCAGCCCTAAACATTGGGGTGCCTGTGTCGTGTTGATTTTTAGGTTTCCCGATTTCTACGCCCATGAGTGGAAGTGCCCTATGCTCTCTCAGCTGTGTCTATTCCATGTTTCAGGACGCAGCGTACACTTCTCCAGAGTGGCTGTTGGCAATTTCCATCCCGCCCATCAGCGTAGCAAGGCTCCCATGTCTCCATGGCCTGTCCTGCATTTCTGGTTTTTACACTTTTTTCAGCATGGCCATTTTGACCGCTGGCAAGCGAGACTTCTTTATAGCACCGATTTGCATTTCCGGCTTGCTTGGTTGGCCAAAAAGGGCGTATGCGTTTTTTCCTGAATATATTCAGGAAAAAACGCATACGCCCTTTCTGGACAAGGGCATCATTGTCAACGCTTTGCCGCTTTTCATGTGCTTTCAAGGCGAGTCGAATCTACCTCCTGAAATCTGTTTCCTGCACTTCTGCCTTGCTCTCGAATCCTCTTCGTTGCCTTCCCTCAATATATTTGTGGACGAGAGTCATCATTTATAACTCTGCAGGTTTGTGAATTGCAGTGCCCCTGAGCTCCTTCTGTCAACTCGCTTTTTTGGGAGCTGGCCGCAAAAGCGCAGGATTGCTTCAGGCCCTATTCTGGTTCCGGGGGACAGGCTGAGCCTGTGGTTCATTCTTCTTCCTGATGGGAAAATAGAGTGACCTTTGCCTGTCCCAACACCTAGAGCTAGTCTCTCATTGGTTCCCCCTCTTCCCGTTCATCCTCAGGACAAATTGCGACCTGTACGAAACAGGAGGTCAACGGTGCTGATTCTCCAAGTAGGGAGATTGTTAGTGAAGCGGCTGGAATGGCGAACCCGAGCACAAGGAGAGGAGAAATGAGGTGCGTTTTAAAACCTTTCCCGATCACACGGTGTACCATCTTCTGGGTTTCCCAGGCATGTTTTCGATGTAGGAAGATGCCCTTGAACCTGGAGATTTGGGACCCACGGCATGGGTACCACGCAGTATTACTTTAAAGGGTCTGCGTTTGCTCACCCAACCTCACCAATCCTCTCAGCCCCAAGAGTGTCCAGCCTTATGTCTCATCCAGCTGTGGGTCTAGATATGGTCAATCCAGGTTGCATCAGAGCCCCTGAACGGATTTTGTAAGAATGTCTCTCTCTTTCACTGTCTTTGTTTTATGGGTTTTTTTTTTAAGTAATCTATTTTTATAATGGGGTTTAGCTGCTTTTCCCTGCTGTGTTTATGCCGCTTTACACCCTCTTGATTCACTTCCAGAGAGATATCAATACATAGGTTTTAAGACTCTTCCTAGTCAGATATATTCTTGGGCGGTGAATAGGGGGTGTTGAGTCCAGTTCACTGAGCAGGGAGTAGGTCTTGTCTATTACATATTTGGCTTGTGGAACGGTATCTGAGCTAATTTCAAACCCTTGTTTTATGCATCGCCCCACCTCACCTTTCCCGTTAAGCAGCCATAGTGTGTTTTCTAAATGTGTGACTCTGTTCTGTTTTGGAATTCAGTTCAGGTGTAGCGATGCTGACATTCCCTCTATAAGTGATATCTTAGGATAAGTGTCCTTTTCTGTGTGACTTACTTCACTTAGAGTCATCATCCCTAAATCCACTCATCATGCTGCTACTAGCCTTATGACACTGATTTCATGGCTGAGTGATATTCCATTGTGCATAAGTACCACAACTTCTTTATCCATTTTTCTCTTTCCTGGGATATTTCAGGTGTACCGAAGTGGAAGTTCTTGGAAACAGAGCAGCCCTAAACTTTGGGGTGCCTGTGTCGTGTTGATTTTTAGGTTTCCCGATTTCTACGCCCATGAGTGGAAGTGCCCTATGCTCTCTCAGCTGTGTCTATTAGATGTTTCCGGACGCAGCGTACACTTCTCCAGAGTGGCTGTTGGCAATTTCCATCCCGCCCATCAGCGTAGCAAGGCTCCCATGTCTCCATGTCCTGTCCTGCATTTCTGGTTTTTACACTTTTTTCAGCATGGCCATTTTGACCGCTGGCAAGCGAGACTTCTTTATAGCACCGATTTGCATTTCCGGCTTGCTTGGTTGGCCAAAAAGGGCGTATGCGTTTTTTCCTGAATATATTCAGGAAAAAACGCATACGCCCTTTTTGGCCAAGGGCATCATTGTCGACGCTTTGCCGCTTTTCATGTGCTTTCAAGGCGAGTCGAATCTACCTCCTGAAATCTGTTTCCTGCAATTCTGCCTTGCTTTCAAATCCTCTCCGTTGCCTTCCCTCAATATATTTGTGGACGAGAGTCATCATTTATAACTCTGCAGGTTTGTGAATTGCAGTGCCCCTGAGCTCCATTTGTCAACTCGCTTTTTTGGGAGCTGGCCGCAAAAGCGCAGGATTGCCTCAGGCCCTATTCTGGTTCCGGGGGGCAGGCTGAGCCTGTGGTTCATTCTTCTTCCTGATGGGAAAATAGAGTGACCTTTGCCTGTCCCAACACCTAGAGCTAGTCTCTCATTGGTTCCCCCTCTTCCCGTTCATCCTCAGGACAAATTGCGACCTGTACGAAACAGGAGGTCAACGGTGCTGATTCTCCAAGTAGGGAGATTGTTAGTGAAGCGGCTGGAATGGCGAACCCGAGCACAAGGAGAGGAGAAATGAGGTGCGTTTTAGAAACCTTTCCCGATCACACGGTGTACCATCTTCTGGGTTTCCCAGGCATGTTTTCGATGTAGGAAGATGCCCTTGAACCTGAAGATTTGGGACCCATGGCATTGGTACCACGCAGTATTACTTTAAAGGGTCTGCGTTTGCTCACCCAACCTCACCAATCCTCTCAGCCCCAAGAGTGTCCAGCCTTATGTCTCATCCAGCTGTGGGTCTAGATATGGTCAATCCAGGTTGCATCAGAGCCCCTTAACGGATTTTGTAAGAATGTCTCTCTCTTTCACTGTCTTTGTTTTATGGGTTTTTTTTTTAAGTAATCTATTTTTATAATGGGGTTTAGCTGCTTTTCCCAGCTGTGTTTATGCCGCTTTACACCCTCTTGATTCACTTCCAGAGAGATATCAATACATAGGTTTTAAGACTCTTCCTAGTCAGATATATTCTTGGGCGGTGAATAGGGGGTGTTGAGTCCAGTTCACTGAGCAGGGAGTAGGTCTTGTCTATTACATATTTGGCTTGTGGAACGGTATCTGAGCAAATTTCGAACCCTTTTTTTATGCATCACCCCACCTCACCTTTCCCGTGAAGCAGCCATACTGTGTTTTCTAAATGTGTGACTCTGTTCTGTTTGGGAATTCAGTTCAGGTGTAGCGATTTTGACATTCCCTCTAAAAGTGATATCTTAGGATAAGTGTCCTTTTCTGTGTGACTTACTTCACTTAGAGTCATCGTCCCTAAATCAACTCATCATGCTGCTACTAGCCTTATGACACTGATTTCATGGCTGAGTGATATTCCATTGTGCATAAGTACCACAACTTCCTTATCGATTTTTCTCTTTCCTGGGATATTTATGGTGTACCGAAGTGGAGGTTCTTGGAAACAGAGCAGCCCTAAACATTGGGGTGCCTGTGTCGTGTTGATTTTTAGGTTTCCCGATTTCTACGCCCATGAGTAGAAGTGCCCTATGCTCTCTCAGCTGTGTCTATTCCATGTTTCAGGACGCAGCGTACACTTCTCCAGAGTGGCTGTTGGCAATTTCCATCCCGCCCATCAGCGTAGCAAGGCTCCCATGTCTCCATGGCCTGTCCTGCATTTCTGGTTTTTACACTTTTTTCAGCATGGCCCTTTTGACCGCTGGCAAGCGAGACTTCTTTGTAGCGCCGATTTGCCTTTCCGGCTTGCTTGGTTGGCCAAAAAGGGCGTATGCGTTTTTTCCTGAATATATTCAGGAAAAAACGCATACGCCCTTTTTGGCCAAGGGCATCATTGTCAACGCTTTGCCGCTTTTCATGTGCTTTCAAGGCGAGTCGAATCTACCTCCGGAAATCTGTTTCCTGCAATTCTGCCTTGCTTTCGAATCCTCTTCGTTGCCTTCCCTCAAAATATTTGTGGACGAGAGTCATCATTTATAACTCTGCAGGTTTGTGAATTGCAGTGCCCCTGAGCTCCATTTGTCAACTCGCTTTTTTGGGAGCTGGCCGCAAAAGCGCAGGATTGCTTCAGGCCCTATTCTGGTTCCGTGGGGCAGGCTGAGCCTGTGGTTCATTCTTCTTCCTGATGGGAAAATAGAGTGACCTTTGCCTGTCCCAACACCTAGAGCTAGTCTCTCATTGGTTCCCCCTCTTCCCGTTCATCCTCAGGACAAATTGCGACCTGTACGAAACAGGAGGTCAACGGTGCTGATTCTCCAAGTAGGGAGATTGTTAGTGAAGCGGCTGGAATGGCGAACCCGAGCACAAGGAGAGGAGAAATGAGGTGCGTTTTAAAACCTTTCCCGATCACACGGTGTACCATCTTCTGGGTTTCCCAGGCATGTTTTCGATGTAGGAAGATGCCCTTGAACCTGGAGATTTGGGACCCATGGCATGGGTACCACGCAGTATTACTTTAAAGGGTCTGCGTTTGCTCACCCAACCTCACCAATCCTCTCAGCCCCAAGAGTGTCCAGCCTTATGTCTCATCCAGCTGTGGGTCTAGATATGGTCAATCCAGGTTGCATCAGAGCCCCTGAACGGATTTTGTAAGAATGTCTCTCTCTTTCACTGTCTTTGTTTTATGGGTTTTTTTTTAAGTAATCTATTTTTATAATGGGGTTTAGGTGCTTTTCCCTGCTGTGTTTATGCCGCTTTACACCCTCTTGATTCACTTACAGAGAGATATCAATACATAGGTTTTAAGACTCTTCCTAGTCAGATATATTCTTGGGCGGTGAATAGGGGGTGTTGAGTCCAGTTCACTGAGCAGGGAGTAGGTCTTGTCTATTACATATTTGGCTTGTGGAACGGTATCTGAGCTAATTTCAAACCCTTGTTTTATGCATCGCCCCACCTCACCTTTCCCGTTAAGCAGCCATAGTGTGTTTTCTAAATGTGTGACTCTGTTCTGTTTTGGAATTCAGTTCAGGTGTAACGATTTTGACATTCCCTCTAAAAGTGATATCTTAGGATAAGTGTCCTTTTCTATGTGACTTACTTCACTTAGAGTCATCGTCCCTAAATCCACTCATCATGCTGCCACTAGCCTTATGACACCGATTTCATGGCTGAGTGATATTCCATTGTGCATAAGTACCACAACTTCCTTATCGATTTTTCTCTTTCCTGGGATATTTATGGTGTACCGAAGTGGAGGTTCTTGGAAACAGAGCAGCCCTAAACTTTGGGGTGCCTGTGTCGTGTTGATTTTTAGGTTTCCCGATTTCTACGCCCATGAGTAGAAGTGCCCTATGCTCTCTCAGCTGTGTCTATTCCATGTTTCAGGACGCAGCGTACACTTCTCCAGAGTGGCTGTTGGCAATTTCCATCCCGCCCATCAGCGTAGCAAGGCTCCCATGTCTCCATGGCCTGTCCTGCATTTCTGGTTTTTACACTTTTTTCAGCATGGCCCTTTTGACCGCTGGCAAGCGAGACTTCTTTGTAGCGCCGATTTGCCTTTCCGGCTTGCTTGGTTGGCCAAAAAGGGCGTATGCGTTTTTTCCTGAATATATTCAGGAAAAAACGCATACGCCCTTTTTGGCCAAGGGCATCATTGTCAACGCTTTGCCGCTTTTCATGTGCTTTCAAGGCGAGTCGAATCTACCTCCGGAAATCTGTTTCCTGCAATTCTGCCTTGCTTTCGAATCCTCTTCGTTGCCTTCCCTCAAAATATTTGTGGACGAGAGTCATCATTTATAACTCTGCAGGTTTGTGAATTGCAGTGCCCCTGAGCTCCATTTGTCAACTCGCTTTTTTGGGAGCTGGCCGCAAAAGCGCAGGATTGCTTCAGGCCCTATTCTGGTTCCGGGGAACAGGCTGAGCCTGTGGTTCATTCTTCTTCCTGATGGGAAAATAGAGTGACCTTTGCCTGTCCCAACACCTAGAGCTAGTCTCTCATTGGTTCCCCCTCTTCCCGTTCATCCTCAGGACAAATTGCGACCTGTACGAAACAGGAGGTCAACGGTGCTGATTCTCCAAGTAGGGAGATTGTTAGTGAAGCGGCTGGAATGGCGAACCCGAGCACAAGGAGAGGAGAAATGAGGTGCGTTTTAAAACCTTTCCCGATCACACGGTGTACCATCTTCTGGGTTTCCCAGGCATGTTTTCGATGTAGGAAGATGCCCTTGAACCTGGAGATTTGGGACCCATGGCATGGGTACCACGCAGTATTACTTTAAAGGGTCTGCGTTTGCTCACCCAACCTCACCAATCCTCTCAGCCCCAAGAGTGTCCAACCTTATGTCTCATCCAGCTGTGGGTCTAGATATGGTCAATCCAGGTTGCATCAGAGCCCCTGAACGGATTTTGTAAGAATGTCTCTCTCTTTCACTGTCTTTGTTTTATGGGTTTTTTTTTTAAGTAATCTATTTTTATAATGGGGTTTAGGTGCTTTTCCCTGCTGTGTTTATGCCGCTTTACACCCTCTTGATTCACTTACAGAGAGATATCAATACATAGGTTTTAAGACTCTTCCTAGTCAGATATATTCTTGGGCGGTGAATAGGGGGTGTTGAGTCCAGTTCACTGAGCAGGGAGTAGGTCTTGTCTATTACATATTTGGCTTGTGGAACGGTATCTGAGCTAATTTCAAACCCTTGTTTTATGCATCGCCCCACCTCACCTTTCCCGTTAAGCAGCCATAGTGTGTTTTCTAAATGTGTGACTCTGTTCTGTTTTGGAATTCAGTTCAGGTGTAACGATTTTGACATTCCCTCTAAAAGTGATATCTTAGGATAAGTGTCCTTTTCTATGTGACTTACTTCACTTAGAGTCATCGTCCCTAAATCCACTCATCATGCTGCCACTAGCCTTATGACACCGATTTCATGGCTGAGTGATATTCCATTGTGCATAAGTACCACAACTTCTTTATCCATTTTTCTCTTTCCTGGGATATTTCAGGTGTACCGAAGTGGAGGTTCTTGGAAACAGAGCAGCCCTAAACTTTGGGGTGCCTGTGTCTTGTTGATTTTTAGGTTTCCCGATTTCTACGCCCATGAGTGGAAGTGCCCTATGCTCTCTCAGCTGTGTCTATTAGATGTTTCAGGACGCAGCGTACACTTCTCCAGAGTGGCTGTTGGCAATTTCCATCCCGCCCATCAGCGTAGCAAGGCTCCCATGTCTCCATGGCCTGTCTTGCATTTCTGCTTTTTACACTTTTTTCAGCATGGCCCTTTTGACCGCTGGCAAGAGAGACTGCTTCGTAGGGCCGATTTGCCTTTCCGGCTTGCTTGGTTGGCCAAAAAGGGCGTATGCATTTTTTCCTGAATATATTCAGGAAAAAACGCATACGCCCTTTTTGGCCAAGGGCATCATTGTCGACGCTTTGCCGCTTTTCATGTGCTTTCAAGGCGAGTCGAATCTACCTCTTGAAATCTGTTTCCTGCAATTCTGCCTTGCTTTCAAATCCTCTCCGTTGCCTTCCCTCAATATATTTGTGGACGAGAGTCATCATTTATAACTCTGCAGGTTTGTGAATTGCAGTGCCCCTGAGCTCCATTTGTCAACTCGCTTTTTCGGGAGCTGGCCGCAAAAGCGCAGGATTGCCTCAGGCCCTATTCTGGTTCCGGGGGGCAGGCTGAGCCTGTGGTTCATTCTTCTTCCTGATGGGAAAATAGAGTGACCTTTGCCTGTCCCAACACCTAGAGCTAGTCTCTCATTGGTTCCCCCTCTTCCCGTTCATCCTCAGGAGAAATTGCGACCTGTACGAAACAGGAGGTCAACGGTGCTGATTCTCCAAGTAGGGAGATTGTTAGTGAAGCGGCTGGAATGGCGAACCCGAGCACAAGGAGAGGAGAAATGAGGTGCGTTTTAAAACCTTTCCCGATCACACGGTGTACCATCTTCTAGGTTTCCCAGGCATGTTTTCGATGTAGGAAGATGCCCTTGAACCTGGAGATTTGGGACCCATGGCATGGGTACCACGCAGTATTACTTTAAAGGGTCTGCGTTTGCTCACCCAACCTCACCAATCCTCTCAGCCCCAAGAGTGTCCAGCCTTATGTCTCATCCAGCTGTGGGTCCAGATATGGTCAATCCAGGTTGCATCAGAGCCCCTGAACGGATTTTGTAAGAATGTCTCTCTCTTTCACTGTCTTTGTTTTATGGGTTTTTTTTTAAGTAATCTATTTTTATAATGGGGTTTAGGTGCTTTTCCCTGCTGTGTTTATGCCGCTTTACACCCTCTTGATTCACTTACAGAGAGATATCAATACATAGGTTTTAAGTCTCTTCCTAGTCAGATATATTCTTGGGCGGTGAATAGGGGGTGTTGAGTCCAGTTCACTGAGCAGGGAGTAGGTCTTGTCTATTACATATTTGGCTTGTGGAACGGTATCTGAGCTAATTTCAAACCCTTGTTTTATGCATCGCCCCACCTCACCTTTCCCGTTAAGCAGCCATAGTGTGTTTTCTAAATGTGTGACTCTGTTCTGTTTTGGAATTCAGTTCAGGTGTAACGATTTTGACATTCCCTCTATAAGTGATATCTTAGGATAAGTGTGCTTTTCTGTGTGACTTACTTCACTTACAGTCATCGTCCCTAAATCCACTCATCATGCTGCCACTAGCCTTATGACACCGATTTCATGGCTGAGTGATATTCCATTGTGCATAAGTACCACAACTTCTTTATCCATTTTTCTCTTTCCTGGGATATTTCAGGTGTACCGAAGTGGAGGTTCTTGGAAACAGAGCAGCCCTAAACTTTGGGGTGCCTGTGTCTTGTTGATTTTTAGGTTTCCTGATTTCTACGCCCATGAGTGGAAGTGCCCTATGCTCTCTCAGCTTTGTCTATTACACGTTTCAGGACGCAGCGTACACTTCTCCAGAGTGGCTGTTGGCAATTTCCATCCCGCCCATCAGCGTAGCAAGGCTCCCATGTCTCCATGGCCTGTCCTGCATTTCTGGTTTTTACACTTTTTTCAGCATGGCCCTTTTGACCGCTGGCAAGCGAGACTTCTTTGTAGCGCCGATTTGCCTTTCCTGCTTGCTTGGTTGGCCAAAAAGGGCGTATGCGTTTTTTTCTGAATATATTCAGGAAAAAACGCATACGCCCTTTTTGGCCAAGGGCATCATTGTCAACGCTTTGCCGCTTTTCATGTGCTTTCAAGGCGAGTCGAATCTACCTCCTGAAATCTGTTTCCTGCAATTCTGCCTTGCTTTCGAATCCTCTTCGTTGCCTTCCCTCAAAATATTTGTGGACGAGAGTCATCATTTCTAACTCTGCAGGTTTGTGAATTGCAGTGCCCCTGAGCTCCATTTGTCAACACGCTTTTTTGGGAGCTGGCCGCAAAAGCGCAGGATTGCTTCAGGCCCTATTCTGGTTCCGGGGAACAGGCTGAGCCTGTGGTTCATTCTTCTTCCTGATGGGAAAATAGAGTGACCTTTGCCTGTCCCAACACCTAGAGCTAGTCTCTCATTGGTTCCCCCTCTTCCCGTTCATCCTCAGGACAAATTGCGACCTGTACGAAACAGGAGGTCAACGGTGCTGATTCTCCAAGTAGGGAGATTGTTAGTGAAGCGGCTGGAATGGCGAACCCGAGCACAAGGAGAGGAGAAATGAGGTGCGTTTTAGAAACCTTTCCCGATCACACGGTGTACCATCTTCTGGGTTTCCCAGGCATGTTTTCGATTTAGGAAGATGCCCTTGACCCTGGAGATTTGGGACCCATGGCTTGGGTACCACGCAGTATTACTTTAAAGGGTCTGCGTTTGCTCACCCAACCTCACCAATCCTCTCAGCCCCAAGAGTGTCCAGCCTTATGTCTCATCCAGCTGTGGGTCTAGATATGGTCAATCCAGGTTGCATCAGAGCCCCTGAACGGATTTTGTAAGAATTTCTCTCTCTTTCACTGTCTTTGTTTTATGGGTTTTTTTTTTAAGTAATCTATTTTTATAATGGGGTTTAGCTGCTTTTCCCTGCTGTGTTTATGCCGCTTTACACCCTCTTGATTCACTTCCAGAGACATATCAATACATAGGTTTTAAGACTCTTCCTAGTCAGATATATTCTTGGGCGGTGAATAGGGGGTGTTGAGTCCAGTTCACTGAGCAGGGAGTAGGTCTTGTCTATTACATATTTGGCTTGTGGAACGGTATCTGAACTAATTTCAAACCCTTGTTTTATTTGTTGCCCCACCTCACCTTTCCCGTTAAGCAGCCATAGTGTGTTTTCTAAATGTGTGACTCTGTTCTGTTTTGGAATTCAGTTCAGGTGTAACGATTTTGACATTCCCTCTATAAGTGATATCTTAGGATAAGTGTCCTTTTCTGTGTGACTTACTTCACTTAGAGTCATCGTCCCTAAATCCACTCATCATGCTGCCACTAGCCTTATGACACCGATTTCATGGCTGAGTGATATTCCATTGTGCATAAGTACCACAACTTCTTTATCCATTTTTCTCTTTCCTGGGATATTTCAGGTGTACCGAAGTGGAGGTTCTTGGAAACAGAGCAGCCCTAAACTTTGGGGTGCCTGTGTCTTGTTGATTTTTAGGTTTCCCGATTTCTACGCCCATGAGTGGAAGTGCCCTATGCTCTCTCAGCTTTGTCTATTACACGTTTCAGGACGCAGCGTACACTTCTCCAGAGTGGCTGTTGGCAATTTCCATCCCGCCCATCAGCGTAGCAAGGCTCCCATGTCTCCATGGCCTGTCCTGCATTTCTGCTTTTTACACTTTTTTCAGCATGGCCCTTTTGACCGCTGGCAAGCGAGACTTCTTTGTAGCGCCGATTTGCCTTTCCTGCTTGCTTGGTTGGCCAAAAAGGGCGTATGCGTTTTTTTCTGAATATATTCAGGAAAAAACGCATACGCCCTTTTTGGCCAAGGGCATCATTGTCAACGCTTTGCCGCTTTTCATGTGCTTTCAAGGCGAGTCGAATCTACCTCCTGAAATCTGTTTCCTGCAATTCTGCCTTGCTTTCGAATCCTCTTCGTTGCCTTCCCTCAAAATATTTGTGGACGAGAGTCATCATTTCTAACTCTGCAGGTTTGTGAATTGCAGTGCCCCTGAGCTCCATTTGTCAACACGCTTTTTTGGGAGCTGGCCGCAAAAGCGCAGGATTGCTTCAGGCCCTATTCTGGTTCCAGGGGGCAGGCTGAGCCTGTGGTTCATTCTTCTTCCTGATGGGAAAATAGAGTGACCTGTGCCTGTCCCAACACCTAGAGCTAGTCTCTCATTGGTTCCCCCTCTTCCCGTTCATCCTCAGGACAAATTGCGACCTGTACGAAACAGGAGGTCAACGGTGCTGATTCTCCAAGTAGGGAGATTGTTAGTGAAGCGGCTGGAATGGCGAACCCGAGCACAAGTAGAGGAGAAATGAGGGGCGTTTTAGAAACCTTTCCCGATCACACGGTGTACCATCTTCTGGGTTTCCCAGGCATGTTTTCGATGTAGGAAGATGCCCTTGAACCTGGAGATTTGGGACCCATGGCTTGGGTACCACGCAGTATTACTTTAAAGGGTCTGCGTTTGCTCACCCAACCTCACCAATCCTCTCAGCCCCAAGAGTGTCCAGCCTTATTTCTCATCCAGCTGTGGGTCTAGATATGGTCAATCCAGGTTGCATCAGAGCCCCTGAACGGATTTTGTAAGAATGTCTCTCTCTTTCACTGTCTTTGTTTTATGGGTTTTTTTTTTAAGTAATCTATTTTTATAATGGGGTTTAGCTGCTTTTCCCTACTGTGTTTATGCCGCTTTACACCCTCTTGATTCACTTCCAGAGAGATATCAATACATAGGTTTTAAGACTCTTCCTAGTCAGATATATTCTTGGGCGGTGAATAGGGGGTGTTGAGTCCAGTTCACTGAGCAGGGAGTAGGTCTTATCTATTACATATTTGGCTTGTGGAACGGTATCTGAGCTAATTTCAAACCCTTGTTTTATTCATCGCCCCACCTCACCTTTCCCGTTAAGCAGCCATAGTGTGTTTTCTAAATGTGTGACTCTGTTCTGTTTTGGAATTCAGTTCAGGTGTAGCGATGTTGACATTCCCTCTATAAGTGATATCTTAGGATAAGTGTCCTTTTCTGTGTGACTTACTTCACTTAGAGTCATCGTCCCTAAATCCACTCATCATGCTGCTACTAGCCTTATGACACTGATTTCATGGCTGAGTGATATTCCATTGTGCATAAGTACCACAACTTCTTTATCCATTTTTCTCTTTCCTGGGATATTTCAGGTGTACCGAAGTGGAAGTTCTTGGAAACAGAGCAGCCCTAAACTTTGGGGTGCCTGTGTCGTGTTGATTTTTAGGTTTCCCGATTTCTACGCCCATGAGTGGAAGTGCCCTATGCTCTCTCAGCTGTGTCTATTAGATGTTTCAGGACGCAGCGTACACTTCTCCAGAGTGGCTGTTGGCAATTTCCATCCCGCCCATCAGCGTAGCAAGGCTCCCATGTCTCCATGGCCTGTCCTGCATTTCTGGTTTTTACACTTTTTTCAGCATGGCCATTTTGACCGCTGGCAAGCGAGACTTCTTTATAGCACCGATTTGCATTTCCGGCTTGCTTGGTTGGCCAAAAAGGGCGTATGCGTTTTTTCCTGAATATATTCAGGAAAAAACGCATACGCCCTTTTTGGCCAAGGGCATCATTGTCGACGCTTTGCCGCTTTTCATGTGCTTTCAAGGCGAGTCGAATCTACCTCCGGAAATCTGTTTCCTGCAATTCTGCCTTGCTTTCGAATCCTCTTCGTTGCCTTCCCTCAAAATATTTGTGGACGAGAGTCATCATTTATAACTCTGCAGGTTTGTGAATTGCAGTGCCCCTGAGCTCCATTTGTCAACTCGCTTTTTTGGGAGCTGGCCGCAAAAGCGCAGGATTGCTTCAGGCCCTATTCTGGTTCCGGGGGACAGGCTGAGCCTGTGGTTCATTCTTCTTCCTGATGGGAAAATAGAGTGACCTTTGCCTGTCCCAACACCTAGAGCTAGTCTCTCATTGGTTCCCCCTCTTCCCGTTCATCCTCAGGACAAATTGCGACCTGTACGAAACAGGAGGTCAACGGTGCTGATTCTCCAAGTAGGGAGATTGTTAGTGAAGCGGCTGGAATGGCGAACCCGAGCACAAGGAGAGGAGAAATGAGGTGCGTTTTAAAACCTTTCCCGATCACACGGTGTACCATCTTCTGGGTTTCCCAGGCATGTTTTCGATGTAGGAAGATGCCCTTGAACCTGGAGATTTGGGACCCATGGCATGGGTACCACGCAGTATTACTTTAAAGGGTCTGCGTTTGCTCACCCAACCTCACCAATCCTCTCAGCCCCAAGAGTGTCCAACCTTATGTCTCATCCAGCTGTGGGTCTAGATATGGTCAATCCAGGTTGCATCAGAGCCCCTGAACGGATTTTGTAAGAATGTCTCTCTCTTTCACTGTCTTTGTTTTATGGGTTTTTTTTTTAAGTAATCTATTTTTATAATGGGGTTTAGGTGCTTTTCCCTGCTGTGTTTATGCCGCTTTACACCCTCTTGATTCACTTACAGAGAGATATCAATACATAGGTTTTAAGACTCTTCCTAGTCAGATATATTCTTGGGCGGTGAATAGGGGGTGTTGAGTCCAGTTCATTGAGCAGGGAGTAGGTCTTGTCTATTACATATTTGGCTTGTGGAACGGTATCTGAGCTAATTTCAAACCCTTGTTTTATGCATCGCCCCACCTCACCTTTCCCGTTAAGCAGCCATAGTGTGTTTTCTAAATGTGTGACTCTGTTCTGTTTTGGAATTCAGTTCAGGTGTAACGATTTTGACATTCCCTCTAAAAGTGATATCTTAGGATAAGTGTCCTTTTCTATGTGACTTACTTCACTTAGAGTCATCGTCCCTAAATCCACTCATCATGCTGCCACTAGCCTTATGACACCGATTTCATGGCTGAGTGATATTCCATTGTGCATAAGTACCACAACTTCTTTATCCATTTTTCTCTTTCCTGGGATATTTCAGGTGTACCGAAGTGGAGGTTCTTGGAAACAGAGCAGCCCTAAACTTTGGGGTGCCTGTGTCTTGTTGATTTTTAGGTTTCCCGATTTCTACGCCCATGAGTGGAAGTGCCCTATGCTCTCTCAGCTGTGTCTATTAGATGTTTCAGGACGCAGCGTACACTTATCCAGAGTGGCTGTTGGCAATTTCCATCCCGCCCATCAGCGTAGCAAGGCTCCCATGTCTCCATGGCCTGTCCTGCATTTCTGCTTTTTACACTTTTTTCAGCATGGCCCTTTTGACCGCTGGCAAGAGAGACTGCTTCGTAGGGCCGATTTGCCTTTCCGGCTTGCTTGGTTGGCCAAAAAGGGCGTATGCGTTTTTTCCTGAATATATTCAGGAAAAAACGCATACGCCCTTTTTGGCCAAGGGCAACATTGTCGACGCTTTGCCGCTTTTCATGTGCTTTCAAGGCGAGTCGAATCTACCTCTTGAAATCTGTTTCCTGCAATTCTGCCTTGCTTTCAAATCCTCTCCGTTGCCTTCCCTCAATATATTTGTGGACGAGAGTCATCATTTATAACTCTGCAGGTTTGTGAATTGCAGTGCCCCTGAGCTCCATTTGTCAACTCGCTTTTTCGGGAGCTGGCCGCAAAAGCGCAGGATTGCCTCAGGCCCTATTCTGGTTCCGGGGGGCAGGCTGAGCCTGTGGTTCATTCTTCTTCCTGATGGGAAAATAGAGTGACCTTTGCCTGTCCCAACACCTAGAGCTAGTCTCTCATTGGTTCCCCCTCTTCCCGTTCATCCTCAGGAGAAATTGCGACCTGTACGAAACAGGAGGTCAACGGTGCTGATTCTCCAAGTAGGGAGATTGTTAGTGAAGCGGCTGGAATGGCGAACCCGAGCACAAGGAGAGGAGAAATGAGGTGCGTTTTAAAACCTTTCCCGATCACACGGTGTACCATCTTCTAGGTTTCCCAGGCATGTTTTCGATGTAGGAAGATGCCCTTGAACCTGGAGATTTGGGACCCATGGCATGGGTACCACGCAGTATTACTTTAAAGGGTCTGCGTTTGCTCACCCAACCTCACCAATCCTCTCAGCCCCAAGAGTGTCCAGCCTTATGTCTCATCCAGCTGTGGGTCTAGATATGGTCAATCCAGGTTGTATCAGAGCCCCTGAACGGATTTTGTAAGAATGTCTCTCTCTTTCACTGTCTTTGTTTTATGGGTTTTTTTTTAAGTAATCTATTTTTATAATGGGGTTTAGGTGCTTTTCCCTGCTGTGTTTATGCCGCTTTACACCCTCTTGATTCACTTACAGAGAGATATCAATACATAGGTTTTAAGTCTCTTCCTAGTCAGATATATTCTTGGGCGGTGAATAGGGGGTGTTGAGTCCAGTTCACTGAGCAGGGAGTAGGTCTTGTCTATTACATATTTGGCTTGTGGAACGGTATCTGAGCTAATTTCAAACCCTTGTTTTATGCATCGCCCCACCTCACCTTTCCCGTTAAGCAGCCATAGTGTGTTTTCTAAATGTGTGACTCTGTTCTGTTTTGGAATTCAGTTCAGGTGTAACGATTTTGACATTCCCTCTATAAGTGATATCTTAGGATAAGTGTCCTTTTCTGTGTGACTTACTTCACTTACAGTCATCGTCCCTAAATCCACTCATCATGCTGCCACTAGCCTTATGACACCGATTTCATGGCTGAGTGATATTCCATTGTGCATAAGTACCACAACTTCTTTATCCATTTTTCTCTTTCCTGGGATATTTCAGGTGTACCGAAGTGGAGGTTCTTGGAAACAGAGCAGCCCTAAACTTTGGGGTGCCTGTGTCGTGTTGATTTTTAGGTTTCCTGATTTCTACGCCCATGAGTGGAAGTGCCCTATGCTCTCTCAGCTTTGTCTATTACACGTTTCAGGACGCAGCGTACACTTCTCCAGAGTGGCTGTTGGCAATTTCCATCCCGCCCATCAGCGTAGCAAGGCTCCCATGTCTCCATGGCCTGTCCTGCATTTCTGGTTTTTACACTTTTTTCAGCATGGCCCTTTTGACCGCTGGCAAGCGAGACTTCTTTGTAGCGCCGATTTGCCTTTCCTGCTTGCTTGTTTGGTCAAAAAGGGCGTATGCGTTTTTTTCTGAATATATTCAGGAAAAAACGCATACGCCCTTTTTGGCCAAGGGCATCATTGTCAACGCTTTGCCGCTTTTCATGTGCTTTCAAGGCGAGTCGAATCTACCTCCTGAAATCTGTTTCCTGCAATTCTGCCTTGCTTTCGAATCCTCTTCGTTGCCTTCCCTCAAAATATTTGTGGACGAGAGTCATCATTTATAACTCTGCAGGTTTGTGAATTGCAGTGCCCCTGAGCTCCATTTGTCAACACGCTTTTTTGGGAGCTGGCCGCAAAAGCGCAGGATTGCTTCAGGCCCTATTCTGGTTCCGGGGAACAGGCTGAGCCTGTGGTTCATTCTTCTTCCTGATGGGAAAATAGAGTGACCTTTGCCTGTCCCAACACCTAGAGCTAGTCTCTCATTGGTTCCCCCTCTTCCCGTTCATCCTCAGGACAAATTGCGACCTGTACGAAACAGGAGGTCAACGGTGCTGATTCTCCAAGTAGGGAGATTGTTAGTGAAGCGGCTGGAATGGCGAACCCGAGCACAAGGAGAGGAGAAATGAGGTGCGTTTTAGAAACCTTTCCCGATCACACGGTGTACCATCTTCTGGGTTTCCCAGGCATGTTTTCGATGTAGGAAGATGCCCTTGACCCTGGAGATTTGGGACCCATGGCTTGGGTACCACGCAGTATTACTTTAAAGGGTCTGCGTTTGCTCACCCAACCTCACCAATCCTCTCAGCCCCAAGAGTGTCCAGCCTTATGTCTCATCCAGCTGTGGGTCTAGATATGGTCAATCCAGGTTGCATCAGAGCCCCTGAACGGATTTTGTAAGAATTTCTCTCTCTTTCACTGTCTTTGTTTTATGGGTTTTTTTTTTAAGTAATCTATTTTTATAATGGGGTTTAGCTGCTTTTCCCTGCTGTGTTTATGCCGCTTTACACCCTCTTGATTCACTTCCAGAGACATATCAATACATAGGTTTTAAGACTCTTCCTAGTCAGATATATTCTTGGGCGGTGAATAGGGGGTGTTGAGTCCAGTTCACTGAGCAGGGAGTAGGTCTTGTCTATTACATATTTGGCTTGTGGAACGGTATCTGAACTAATTTCAAACCCTTGTTTTATTTGTTGCCCCACCTCACCTTTCCCGTTAAGCAGCCATAGTGTGTTTTCTAAATGTGTGACTCTGTTCTGTTTTGGAATTCAGTTCAGGTGTAACGATTTTGACATTCCCTCTATAAGTGATATCTTAGGATAAGTGTCCTTTTCTGTGTGACTTACTTCACTTAGAGTCATCGTCCCTAAATCCACTCATCATGCTGCCACTAGCCTTATGACACCGATTTCATGGCTGAGTGATATTCCATTGTGCATAAGTACCACAACTTCTTTATCCATTTTTCTCTTTCCTGGGATATTTCAGGTGTACCGAAGTGGAGGTTCTTGGAAACAGAGCAGCCCTAAACTTTGGGGTGCCTGTGTCTTGTTGATTTTTAGGTTTCCCGATTTCTACGCCCATGAGTGGAAGTGCCCTATGCTCTCTCAGCTTTGTCTATTACACGTTTCAGGACGCAGCGTACACTTCTCCAGAGTGGCTGTTGGCAATTTCCATCCCGCCCATCAGCGTAGCAAGGCTCCCATGTCTCCATGGCCTGTCCTGCATTTCTGCTTTTTACACTTTTTTCAGCATGGCCCTTTTGACCGCTGGCAAGCGAGACTTCTTTGTAGCGCCGATTTGCCTTTCCTGCTTGCTTGGTTGGCCAAAAAGGGCGTATGCGTTTTTTTCTGAATATATTCAGGAAAAAACGCATACGCCCTTTTTGGCCAAGGGCATCATTGTCAACGCTTTGCCGCTTTTCATGTGCTTTCAAGGCGAGTCGAATCTACCTCCTGAAATCTGTTTCCTGCAATTCTGCCTTGCTTTCGAATCCTCTTCGTTGCCTTCCCTCAAAATATTTGTGGACGAGAGTCATCATTTCTAACTCTGCAGGTTTGTGAATTGCAGTGCCCCTGAGCTCCATTTGTCAACACGCTTTTTTGGGAGCTGGCCGCAAAAGCGCAGGATTGCTTCAGGCCCTATTCTGGTTCCAGGGGGCAGGCTGAGCCTGTGGTTCATTCTTCTTCCTGATGGGAAAATAGAGTGACCTGTGCCTGTCCCAACACCTAGAGCTAGTCTCTCATTGGTTCCCCCTCTTCCCGTTCATCCTCAGGACAAATTGCGACCTGTACGAAACAGGAGGTCAACGGTGCTGATTCTCCAAGTAGGGAGATTGTTAGTGAAGCGGCTGGAATGGCGAACCCGAGCACAAGTAGAGGAGAAATGAGGGGCGTTTTAGAAACCTTTCCCGATCACACGGTGTACCATCTTCTGGGTTTCCCAGGCATGTTTTCGATGTAGGAAGATGCCCTTGAACCTGGAGATTTGGGACCCATGGCTTGGGTACCACGCAGTATTACTTTAAAGGGTCTGCGTTTGCTCACCCAACCTCACCAATCCTCTCAGCCCCAAGAGTGTCCAGCCTTATTTCTCATCCAGCTGTGGGTCTAGATATGGTCAATCCAGGTTGCATCAGAGCCCCTGAACGGATTTTGTAAGAATGTCTCTCTCTTTCACTGTCTTTGTTTTATGGGTTTTTTTTTTAAGTAATCTATTTTTATAATGGGGTTTAGCTGCTTTTCCCTACTGTGTTTATGCCGCTTTACACCCTCTTGATTCACTTCCAGAGAGATATCAATACATAGGTTTTAAGACTCTTCCTAGTCAGATATATTCTTGGGCGGTGAATAGGGGGTGTTGAGTCCAGTTCACTGAGCAGGGAGTAGGTCTTATCTATTACATATTTGGCTTGTGGAACGGTATCTGAGCTAATTTCAAACCCTTGTTTTATTCATCGCCCCACCTCACCTTTCCCGTTAAGCAGCCATAGTGTGTTTTCTAAATGTGTGACTCTGTTCTGTTTTGGAATTCAGTTCAGGTGTAGCGATGTTGACATTCCCTCTATAAGTGATATCTTAGGATAAGTGTCCTTTTCTGTGTGACTTACTTCACTTAGAGTCATCGTCCCTAAATCCACTCATCATGCTGCTACTAGCCTTATGACACTGATTTCATGGCTGAGTGATATTCCATTGTGCATAAGTACCACAACTTCTTTATCCATTTTTCTCTTTCCTGGGATATTTCAGGTGTACCGAAGTGGAAGTTCTTGGAAACAGAGCAGCCCTAAACTTTGGGGTGCCTGTGTCGTGTTGATTTTTAGGTTTCCCGATTTCTACGCCCATGAGTGGAAGTGCCCTATGCTCTCTCAGCTGTGTCTATTAGATGTTTCAGGACGCAGCGTACACTTCTCCAGAGTGGCTGTTGGCAATTTCCATCCCGCCCATCAGCGTAGCAAGGCTCCCATGTCTCCATGGCCTGTCCTGCATTTCTGGTTTTTACACTTTTTTCAGCATGGCCATTTTGACCGCTGGCAAGCGAGACTTCTTTATAGCACCGATTTGCATTTCCGGCTTGCTTGGTTGGCCAAAAAGGGCGTATGCGTTTTTTCCTGAATATATTCAGGAAAAAACGCATACGCCCTTTTTGGCCAAGGGCATCATTGTCGACGCTTTGCCGCTTTTCATGTGCTTTCAAGGCGAGTCGAATCTACCTCCGGAAATCTGTTTCCTGCAATTCTGCCTTGCTTTCGAATCCTCTTCGTTGCCTTCCCTCAAAATATTTGTGGACGAGAGTCATCATTTATAACTCTGCAGGTTTGTGAATTGCAGTGCCCCTGAGCTCCATTTGTCAACTCGCTTTTTTGGGAGCTGGCCGCAAAAGCGCAGGATTGCTTCAGGCCCTATTCTGGTTCCGGGGGACAGGCTGAGCCTGTGGTTCATTCTTCTTCCTGATGGGAAAATAGAGTGACCTTTGCCTGTCCCAACACCTAGAGCTAGTCTCTCATTGGTTCCCCCTCTTCCCGTTCATCCTCAGGACAAATTGCGACCTGTACGAAACAGGAGGTCAACGGTGCTGATTCTCCAAGTAGGGAGATTGTTAGTGAAGCGGCTGGAATGGCGAACCCGAGCACAAGGAGAGGAGAAATGAGGTGCGTTTTAAAACCTTTCCCGATCACACGGTGTACCATCTTCTGGGTTTCCCAGGCATGTTTTCGATGTAGGAAGATGCCCTTGAACCTGGAGATTTGGGACCCATGGCATGGGTACCACGCAGTATTACTTTAAAGGGTCTGCGTTTGCTCACCCAACCTCACCAATCCTCTCAGCCCCAAGAGTGTCCAACCTTATGTCTCATCCAGCTGTGGGTCTAGATATGGTCAATCCAGGTTGCATCAGAGCCCCTGAACGGATTTTGTAAGAATGTCTCTCTCTTTCACTGTCTTTGTTTTATGGGTTTTTTTTTTAAGTAATCTATTTTTATAATGGGGTTTAGGTGCTTTTCCCTGCTGTGTTTATGCCGCTTTACACCCTCTTGATTCACTTACAGAGAGATATCAATACATAGGTTTTAAGACTCTTCCTAGTCAGATATATTCTTGGGCGGTGAATAGGGGGTGTTGAGTCCAGTTCATTGAGCAGGGAGTAGGTCTTGTCTATTACATATTTGGCTTGTGGAACGGTATCTGAGCTAATTTCAAACCCTTGTTTTATGCATCGCCCCACCTCACCTTTCCCGTTAAGCAGCCATAGTGTGTTTTCTAAATGTGTGACTCTGTTCTGTTTTGGAATTCAGTTCAGGTGTAACGATTTTGACATTCCCTCTAAAAGTGATATCTTAGGATAAGTGTCCTTTTCTATGTGACTTACTTCACTTAGAGTCATCGTCCCTAAATCCACTCATCATGCTGCCACTAGCCTTATGACACCGATTTCATGGCTGAGTGATATTCCATTGTGCATAAGTACCACAACTTCTTTATCCATTTTTCTCTTTCCTGGGATATTTCAGGTGTACCGAAGTGGAGGTTCTTGGAAACAGAGCAGCCCTAAACTTTGGGGTGCCTGTGTCTTGTTGATTTTTAGGTTTCCCGATTTCTACGCCCATGAGTGGAAGTGCCCTATGCTCTCTCAGCTGTGTCTATTAGATGTTTCAGGACGCAGCGTACACTTATCCAGAGTGGCTGTTGGCAATTTCCATCCCGCCCATCAGCGTAGCAAGGCTCCCATGTCTCCATGGCCTGTCCTGCATTTCTGCTTTTTACACTTTTTTCAGCATGGCCCTTTTGACCGCTGGCAAGAGAGACTGCTTCGTAGGGCCGATTTGCCTTTCCGGCTTGCTTGGTTGGCCAAAAAGGGCGTATGCGTTTTTTCCTGAATATATTCAGGAAAAAACGCATACGCCCTTTTTGGCCAAGGGCAACATTGTCGACGCTTTGCCGCTTTTCATGTGCTTTCAAGGCGAGTCGAATCTACCTCTTGAAATCTGTTTCCTGCAATTCTGCCTTGCTTTCAAATCCTCTCCGTTGCCTTCCCTCAATATATTTGTGGACGAGAGTCATCATTTATAACTCTGCAGGTTTGTGAATTGCAGTGCCCCTGAGCTCCATTTGTCAACTCGCTTTTTCGGGAGCTGGCCGCAAAAGCGCAGGATTGCCTCAGGCCCTATTCTGGTTCCGGGGGGCAGGCTGAGCCTGTGGTTCATTCTTCTTCCTGATGGGAAAATAGAGTGACCTTTGCCTGTCCCAACACCTAGAGCTAGTCTCTCATTGGTTCCCCCTCTTCCCGTTCATCCTCAGGAGAAATTGCGACCTGTACGAAACAGGAGGTCAACGGTGCTGATTCTCCAACTAGGGAGATTGTTAGTGAAGCGGCTGGAATGGCGAACCCGAGCACAAGGAGAGGAGAAATGAGGTGCGTTTTAAAACCTTTCCCGATCACACGGTGTACCATCTTCTAGGTTTCCCAGGCATGTTTTCGATGTAGGAAGATGCCCTTGAACCTGGAGATTTGGGACCCATGGCATGGGTACCACGCAGTATTACTTTAAAGGGTCTGCGTTTGCTCACCCAACCTCACCAATCCTCTCAGCCCCAAGAGTGTCCAGCCTTATGTCTCATCCAGCTGTGGGTCTAGATATGGTCAATCCAGGTTGTATCAGAGCCCCTGAACGGATTTTGTAAGAATGTCTCTCTCTTTCACTGTCTTTGTTTTATGGGTTTTTTTTTAAGTAATCTATTTTTATAATGGGGTTTAGGTGCTTTTCCCTGCTGTGTTTATGCCGCTTTACACCCTCTTGATTCACTTACAGAGAGATATCAATACATAGGTTTTAAGTCTCTTCCTAGTCAGATATATTCTTGGGCGGTGAATAGGGGGTGTTGAGTCCAGTTCACTGAGCAGGGAGTAGGTCTTGTCTATTACATATTTGGCTTGTGGAACGGTATCTGAGCTAATTTCAAACCCTTGTTTTATGCATCGCCCCACCTCACCTTTCCCGTTAAGCAGCCATAGTGTGTTTTCTAAATGTGTGACTCTGTTCTGTTTTGGAATTCAGTTCAGGTGTAACGATTTTGACATTCCCTCTATAAGTGATATCTTAGGATAAGTGTCCTTTTCTGTGTGACTTACTTCACTTACAGTCATCGTCCCTAAATCCACTCATCATGCTGCCACTAGCCTTATGACACCGATTTCATGGCTGAGTGATATTCCATTGTGCATAAGTACCACAACTTCTTTATCCATTTTTCTCTTTCCTGGGATATTTCAGGTGTACCGAAGTGGAGGTTCTTGGAAACAGAGCAGCCCTAAACTTTGGGGTGCCTGTGTCGTGTTGATTTTTAGGTTTCCTGATTTCTACGCCCATGAGTGGAAGTGCCCTATGCTCTCTCAGCTTTGTCTATTACACGTTTCAGGACGCAGCGTACACTTCTCCAGAGTGGCTGTTGGCAATTTCCATCCCGCCCATCAGCGTAGCAAGGCTCCCATGTCTCCATGGCCTGTCCTGCATTTCTGGTTTTTACACTTTTTTCAGCATGGCCCTTTTGACCGCTGGCAAGCGAGACTTCTTTGTAGCGCCGATTTGCCTTTCCTGCTTGCTTGTTTGGTCAAAAAGGGCGTATGCGTTTTTTTCTGAATATATTCAGGAAAAAACGCATACGCCCTTTTTGGCCAAGGGCATCATTGTCAACGCTTTGCCGCTTTTCATGTGCTTTCAAGGCGAGTCGAATCTACCTCCTGAAATCTGTTTCCTGCAATTCTGCCTTGCTTTCGAATCCTCTTCGTTGCCTTCCCTCAAAATATTTGTGGACGAGAGTCATCATTTATAACTCTGCAGGTTTGTGAATTGCAGTGCCCCTGAGCTCCATTTGTCAACACGCTTTTTTGGGAGCTGGCCGCAAAAGCGCAGGATTGCTTCAGGCCCTATTCTGGTTCCGGGGAACAGGCTGAGCCTGTGGTTCATTCTTCTTCCTGATGGGAAAATAGAGTGACCTTTGCCTGTCCCAACACCTAGAGCTAGTCTCTCATTGGTTCCCCCTCTTCCCGTTCATCCTCAGGACAAATTGCGACCTGTACGAAACAGGAGGTCAACGGTGCTGATTCTCCAAGTAGGGAGATTGTTAGTGAAGCGGCTGGAATGGCGAACCCGAGCACAAGGAGAGGAGAAATGAGGTGCGTTTTAGAAACCTTTCCCGATCACACGGTGTACCATCTTCTGGGTTTCCCAGGCATGTTTTCGATGTAGGAAGATGCCCTTGACCCTGGAGATTTGGGACCCATGGCTTGGGTACCACGCAGTATTACTTTAAAGGGTCTGCGTTTGCTCACCCAACCTCACCAATCCTCTCAGCCCCAAGAGTGTCCAGCCTTATGTCTCATCCAGCTGTGGGTCTAGATATGGTCAATCCAGGTTGCATCAGAGCCCCTGAACGGATTTTGTAAGAATTTCTCTCTCTTTCACTGTCTTTGTTTTATGGGTTTTTTTTTTAAGTAATCTATTTTTATAATGGGGTTTAGCTGCTTTTCCCTGCTGTGTTTATGCCGCTTTACACCCTCTTGATTCACTTCCAGAGACATATCAATACATAGGTTTTAAGACTCTTCCTAGTCAGATATATTCTTGGGCGGTGAATAGGGGGTGTTGAGTCCAGTTCACTGAGCAGGGAGTAGGTCTTGTCTATTACATATTTGGCTTGTGGAACGGTATCTGAACTAATTTCAAACCCTTGTTTTATTTGTTGCCCCACCTCACCTTTCCCGTTAAGCAGCCATAGTGTGTTTTCTAAATGTGTGACTCTGTTCTGTTTTGGAATTCAGTTCAGGTGTAACGATTTTGACATTCCCTCTATAAGTGATATCTTAGGATAAGTGTCCTTTTCTGTGTGACTTACTTCACTTAGAGTCATCGTCCCTAAATCCACTCATCATGCTGCTACTAGCCTTATGACACTGATTTCATGGCTGAGTGATATTCCATTGTGCATAAGTACCACAACTTCTTTATCCATTTTTCTCTTTCCTGGGATATTTCAGGTGTACCGAAGTGGAAGTTCTTGGAAACAGAGCAGCCCTAAACTTTGGGGTGCCTGTGTCGTGTTGATTTTTAGGTTTCCCGATTTCTACGCCCATGAGTGGAAGTGCCCTATGCTCTCTCAGCTGTGTCTATTAGATGTTTCAGGACGCAGCGTACACTTCTCCAGAGTGGCTGTTGGCAATTTCCATCCCGCCCATCAGCGTAGCAAGGCTCCCATGTCTCCATGGCCTGTCCTGCATTTCTGGTTTTTACACTTTTTTCAGCATGGCCATTTTGACCGCTGGCAAGCGAGACTTCTTTATAGCACCGATTTGCATTTCCGGCTTGCTTGGTTGGCCAAAAAGGGCGTATGCGTTTTTTCCTGAATATATTCAGGAAAAAACGCATACGCCCTTTTTGGCCAAGGGCATCATTGTCGACGCTTTGCCGCTTTTCATGTGCTTTCAAGGCGAGTCGAATCTACCTCCGGAAATCTGTTTCCTGCAATTCTGCCTTGCTTTCGAATCCTCTTCGTTGCCTTCCCTCAAAATATTTGTGGACGAGAGTCATCATTTATAACTCTGCAGGTTTGTGAATTGCAGTGCCCCTGAGCTCCATTTGTCAACTCGCTTTTTTGGGAGCTGGCCGCAAAAGCGCAGGATTGCTTCAGGCCCTATTCTGGTTCCGGGGGACAGGCTGAGCCTGTGGTTCATTCTTCTTCCTGATGGGAAAATAGAGTGACCTTTGCCTGTCCCAACACCTAGAGCTAGTCTCTCATTGGTTCCCCCTCTTCCCGTTCATCCTCAGGACAAATTGCGACCTGTACGAAACAGGAGGTCAACGGTGCTGATTCTCCAAGTAGGGAGATTGTTAGTGAAGCGGCTGGAATGGCGAACCCGAGCACAAGGAGAGGAGAAATGAGGTGCGTTTTAAAACCTTTCCCGATCACACGGTGTACCATCTTCTGGGTTTCCCAGGCATGTTTTCGATGTAGGAAGATGCCCTTGAACCTGGAGATTTGGGACCCATGGCATGGGTACCACGCAGTATTACTTTAAAGGGTCTGCGTTTGCTCACCCAACCTCACCAATCCTCTCAGCCCCAAGAGTGTCCAACCTTATGTCTCATCCAGCTGTGGGTCTAGATATGGTCAATCCAGGTTGCATCAGAGCCCCTGAACGGATTTTGTAAGAATGTCTCTCTCTTTCACTGTCTTTGTTTTATGGGTTTTTTTTTTAAGTAATCTATTTTTATAATGGGGTTTAGGTGCTTTTCCCTGCTGTGTTTATGCCGCTTTACACCCTCTTGATTCACTTACAGAGAGATATCAATACATAGGTTTTAAGACTCTTCCTAGTCAGATATATTCTTGGGCGGTGAATAGGGGGTGTTGAGTCCAGTTCATTGAGCAGGGAGTAGGTCTTGTCTATTACATATTTGGCTTGTGGAACGGTATCTGAGCTAATTTCAAACCCTTGTTTTATGCATCGCCCCACCTCACCTTTCCCGTTAAGCAGCCATAGTGTGTTTTCTAAATGTGTGACTCTGTTCTGTTTTGGAATTCAGTTCAGGTGTAACGATTTTGACATTCCCTCTAAAAGTGATATCTTAGGATAAGTGTCCTTTTCTATGTGACTTACTTCACTTAGAGTCATCGTCCCTAAATCCACTCATCATGCTGCCACTAGCCTTATGACACCGATTTCATGGCTGAGTGATATTCCATTGTGCATAAGTACCACAACTTCTTTATCCATTTTTCTCTTTCCTGGGATATTTCAGGTGTACCGAAGTGGAGGTTCTTGGAAACAGAGCAGCCCTAAACTTTGGGGTGCCTGTGTCTTGTTGATTTTTAGGTTTCCCGATTTCTACGCCCATGAGTGGAAGTGCCCTATGCTCTCTCAGCTGTGTCTATTAGATGTTTCAGGACGCAGCGTACACTTATCCAGAGTGGCTGTTGGCAATTTCCATCCCGCCCATCAGCGTAGCAAGGCTCCCATGTCTCCATGGCCTGTCCTGCATTTCTGCTTTTTACACTTTTTTCAGCATGGCCCTTTTGACCGCTGGCAAGAGAGACTGCTTCGTAGGGCCGATTTGCCTTTCCGGCTTGCTTGGTTGGCCAAAAAGGGCGTATGCGTTTTTTCCTGAATATATTCAGGAAAAAACGCATACGCCCTTTTTGGCCAAGGGCAACATTGTCGACGCTTTGCCGCTTTTCATGTGCTTTCAAGGCGAGTCGAATCTACCTCTTGAAATCTGTTTCCTGCAATTCTGCCTTGCTTTCAAATCCTCTCCGTTGCCTTCCCTCAATATATTTGTGGACGAGAGTCATCATTTATAACTCTGCAGGTTTGTGAATTGCAGTGCCCCTGAGCTCCATTTGTCAACTCGCTTTTTCGGGAGCTGGCCGCAAAAGCGCAGGATTGCCTCAGGCCCTATTCTGGTTCCGGGGGGCAGGCTGAGCCTGTGGTTCATTCTTCTTCCTGATGGGAAAATAGAGTGACCTTTGCCTGTCCCAACACCTAGAGCTAGTCTCTCATTGGTTCCCCCTCTTCCCGTTCATCCTCAGGAGAAATTGCGACCTGTACGAAACAGGAGGTCAACGGTGCTGATTCTCCAAGTAGGGAGATTGTTAGTGAAGCGGCTGGAATGGCGAACCCGAGCACAAGGAGAGGAGAAATGAGGTGCGTTTTAAAACCTTTCCCGATCACACGGTGTACCATCTTCTAGGTTTCCCAGGCATGTTTTCGATGTAGGAAGATGCCCTTGAACCTGGAGATTTGGGACCCATGGCATGGGTACCACGCAGTATTACTTTAAAGGGTCTGCGTTTGCTCACCCAACCTCACCAATCCTCTCAGCCCCAAGAGTGTCCAGCCTTATGTCTCATCCAGCTGTGGGTCTAGATATGGTCAATCCAGGTTGTATCAGAGCCCCTGAACGGATTTTGTAAGAATGTCTCTCTCTTTCACTGTCTTTGTTTTATGGGTTTTTTTTTAAGTAATCTATTTTTATAATGGGGTTTAGGTGCTTTTCCCTGCTGTGTTTATGCCGCTTTACACCCTCTTGATTCACTTACAGAGAGATATCAATACATAGGTTTTAAGTCTCTTCCTAGTCAGATATATTCTTGGGCGGTGAATAGGGGGTGTTGAGTCCAGTTCACTGAGCAGGGAGTAGGTCTTGTCTATTACATATTTGGCTTGTGGAACGGTATCTGAGCTAATTTCAAACCCTTGTTTTATGCATCGCCCCACCTCACCTTTCCCGTTAAGCAGCCATAGTGTGTTTTCTAAATGTGTGACTCTGTTCTGTTTTGGAATTCAGTTCAGGTGTAACGATTTTGACATTCCCTCTATAAGTGATATCTTAGGATAAGTGTCCTTTTCTGTGTGACTTACTTCACTTACAGTCATCGTCCCTAAATCCACTCATCATGCTGCCACTAGCCTTATGACACCGATTTCATGGCTGAGTGATATTCCATTGTGCATAAGTACCACAACTTCTTTATCCATTTTTCTCTTTCCTGGGATATTTCAGGTGTACCGAAGTGGAGGTTCTTGGAAACAGAGCAGCCCTAAACTTTGGGGTGCCTGTGTCGTGTTGATTTTTAGGTTTCCTGATTTCTACGCCCATGAGTGGAAGTGCCCTATGCTCTCTCAGCTTTGTCTATTACACGTTTCAGGACGCAGCGTACACTTCTCCAGAGTGGCTGTTGGCAATTTCCATCCCGCCCATCAGCGTAGCAAGGCTCCCATGTCTCCATGGCCTGTCCTGCATTTCTGGTTTTTACACTTTTTTCAGCATGGCCCTTTTGACCGCTGGCAAGCGAGACTTCTTTGTAGCGCCGATTTGCCTTTCCTGCTTGCTTGTTTGGTCAAAAAGGGCGTATGCGTTTTTTTCTGAATATATTCAGGAAAAAACGCATACGCCCTTTTTGGCCAAGGGCATCATTGTCAACGCTTTGCCGCTTTTCATGTGCTTTCAAGGCGAGTCGAATCTACCTCCTGAAATCTGTTTCCTGCAATTCTGCCTTGCTTTCGAATCCTCTTCGTTGCCTTCCCTCAAAATATTTGTGGACGAGAGTCATCATTTATAACTCTGCAGGTTTGTGAATTGCAGTGCCCCTGAGCTCCATTTGTCAACACGCTTTTTTGGGAGCTGGCCGCAAAAGCGCAGGATTGCTTCAGGCCCTATTCTGGTTCCGGGGAACAGGCTGAGCCTGTGGTTCATTCTTCTTCCTGATGGGAAAATAGAGTGACCTTTGCCTGTCCCAACACCTAGAGCTAGTCTCTCATTAGTTCCCCCTCTTCCCGTTCATCCTCAGGACAAATTGCGACCTGTACGAAACAGGAGGTCAACGGTGCTGATTCTCCAAGTAGGGAGATTGTTAGTGAAGCGGCTGGAATGGCGAACCCGAGCACAAGGAGAGGAGAAATGAGGTGCGTTTTAGAAACCTTTCCCGATCACACGGTGTACCATCTTCTGGGTTTCCCAGGCATGTTTTCGATGTAGGAAGATGCCCTTGACCCTGGAGATTTGGGACCCATGGCTTGGGTACCACGCAGTATTACTTTAAAGGGTCTGCGTTTGCTCACCCAACCTCACCAATCCTCTCAGCCCCAAGAGTGTCCAGCCTTATGTCTCATCCAGCTGTGGGTCTAGATATGGTCAATCCAGGTTGCATCAGAGCCCCTGAACGGATTTTGTAAGAATTTCTCTCTCTTTCACTGTCTTTGTTTTATGGGTTTTTTTTTTAAGTAATCTATTTTTATAATGGGGTTTAGCTGCTTTTCCCTGCTGTGTTTATGCCGCTTTACACCCTCTTGATTCACTTCCAGAGACATATCAATACATAGGTTTTAAGACTCTTCCTAGTCAGATATATTCTTGGGCGGTGAATAGGGGGTGTTGAGTCCAGTTCACTGAGCAGGGAGTAGGTCTTGTCTATTACATATTTGGCTTGTGGAACGGTATCTGAACTAATTTCAAACCCTTGTTTTATTTGTTGCCCCACCTCACCTTTCCCGTTAAGCAGCCATAGTGTGTTTTCTAAATGTGTGACTCTGTTCTGTTTTGGAATTCAGTTCAGGTGTAACGATTTTGACATTCCCTCTATAAGTGATATCTTAGGATAAGTGTCCTTTTCTGTGTGACTTACTTCACTTAGAGTCATCGTCCCTAAATCCACTCATCATGCTGCTACTAGCCTTATGACACTGATTTCATGGCTGAGTGATATTCCATTGTGCATAAGTACCACAACTTCTTTATCCATTTTTCTCTTTCCTGGGATATTTAAGGTGTACCGAAGTGGAGGTTCTTGGAAACAGAGCAGCCCTAAACATTGGGGTGCCTGTGTCGTGTTGATTTTTAGGTTTCCCGATTTCTACGCCCATGAGTGGAAGTGCCCTATGCTCTCTCAGCTGTGTCTATTCCATGTTTCAGGACGCAGCGTACACTTCTCCAGAGTGGCTGTTGGCAATTTCCATCCCGCCCATCAGCGTAGCAAGGCTCCCATGTCTCCATGGCCTGTCCTGCATTTCTGGTTTTTACACTTTTTTCAGCATGGCCATTTTGACCGCTGGCAAGCGAGACTTCTTTATAGCACCGATTTGCATTTCCGGCTTGCTTGGTTGGCCAAAAAGGGCGTATGCGTTTTTTCCTGAATATATTCAGGAAAAAACGCATACGCCCTTTCTGGACAAGGGCATCATTGTCAACGCTTTGCCGCTTTTCATGTGCTTTCAAGGCGAGTCGAATCTACCTCCTGAAATCTGTTTCCTGCACTTCTGCCTTGCTCTCGAATCCTCTTCGTTGCCTTCCCTCAATATATTTGTGGACGAGAGTCATCATTTATAACTCTGCAGGTTTGTGAATTGCAGTGCCCCTGAGCTCCTTCTGTCAACTCGCTTTTTTGGGAGCTGGCCGCAAAAGCGCAGGATTGCTTCAGGCCCTATTCTGGTTCCGGGGGACAGGCTGAGCCTGTGGTTCATTCTTCTTCCTGATGGGAAAATAGAGTGACCTTTGCCTGTCCCAACACCTAGAGCTAGTCTCTCATTGGTTCCCCCTCTTCCCGTTCATCCTCAGGACAAATTGCGACCTGTACGAAACAGGAGGTCAACGGTGCTGATTCTCCAAGTAGGGAGATTGTTAGTGAAGCGGCTGGAATGGCGAACCCGAGCACAAGGAGAGGAGAAATGAGGTGCGTTTTAAAACCTTTCCCGATCACACGGTGTACCATCTTCTGGGTTTCCCAGGCATGTTTTCGATGTAGGAAGATGCCCTTGAACCTGGAGATTTGGGACCCACGGCATGGGTACCACGCAGTATTACTTTAAAGGGTCTGCGTTTGCTCACCCAACCTCACCAATCCTCTCAGCCCCAAGAGTGTCCAGCCTTATGTCTCATCCAGCTGTGGGTCTAGATATGGTCAATCCAGGTTGCATCAGAGCCCCTGAACGGATTTTGTAAGAATGTCTCTCTCTTTCACTGTCTTTGTTTTATGGGTTTTTTTTTTAAGTAATCTATTTTTATAATGGGGTTTAGCTGCTTTTCCCTGCTGTGTTTATGCCGCTTTACACCCTCTTGATTCACTTCCAGAGAGATATCAATACATAGGTTTTAAGACTCTTCCTAGTCAGATATATTCTTGGGCGGTGAATAGGGGGTGTTGAGTCCAGTTCACTGAGCAGGGAGTAGGTCTTGTCTATTACATATTTGGCTTGTGGAACGGTATCTGAGCTAATTTCAAACCCTTGTTTTATGCATCGCCCCACCTCACCTTTCCCGTTAAGCAGCCATAGTGTGTTTTCTAAATGTGTGACTCTGTTCTGTTTTGGAATTCAGTTCAGGTGTAGCGATGCTGACATTCCCTCTATAAGTGATATCTTAGGATAAGTGTCCTTTTCTGTGTGACTTACTTCACTTAGAGTCATCATCCCTAAATCCACTCATCATGCTGCTACTAGCCTTATGACACTGATTTCATGGCTGAGTGATATTCCATTGTGCATAAGTACCACAACTTCTTTATCCATTTTTCTCTTTCCTGGGATATTTCAGGTGTATCGAAGTGGAAGTTCTTGGAAACAGAGCAGCCCTAAACTTTGGGGTGCCTGTGTCGTGTTGATTTTTAGGTTTCCCGATTTCTACGCCCATGAGTGGAAGTGCCCTATGCTCTCTCAGCTGTGTCTATTAGATGTTTCAGGACGCAGCGTACACTTCTCCAGAGTGGCTGTTGGCAATTTCCATCCCGCCCATCAGCGTAGCAAGGCTCCCATGTCTCCATGGCCTGTCCTGCATTTCTGGTTTTTACACTTTTTTCAGCATGGCCATTTTGACCGCTGGCAAGCGAGACTTCTTTATAGCACCGATTTGCATTTCCGGCTTGCTTGGTTGGCCAAAAAGGGCGTATGCGTTTTTTCCTGAATATATTCAGGAAAAAACGCATACGCCCTTTTTGGCCAAGGGCATCATTGTCGACGCTTTGCCGCTTTTCATGTGCTTTCAAGGCGAGTCGAATCTACCTCCTGAAATCTGTTTCCTGCAATTCTGCCTTGCTTTCAAATCCTCTCCGTTGCCTTCCCTCAATATATTTGTGGACGAGAGTCATCATTTATAACTCTGCAGGTTTGTGAATTGCAGTGCCCCTGAGCTCCATTTGTCAACTCGCTTTTTTGGGAGCTGGCCGCAAAAGCGCAGGATTGCCTCAGGCCCTATTCTGGTTCCGGGGGGCAGGCTGAGCCTGTGGTTCATTCTTCTTCCTGATGGGAAAATAGAGTGACCTTTGCCTGTCCCAACACCTAGAGCTAGTCTCTCATTGGTTCCCCCTCTTCCCGTTCATCCTCAGGACAAATTGCGACCTGTACGAAACAGGAGGTCAACGGTGCTGATTCTCCAAGTAGGGAGATTGTTAGTGAAGCGGCTGGAATGGCGAACCCGAGCACAAGGAGAGGAGAAATGAGGTGCGTTTTAGAAACCTTTCCCGATCACACGGTGTACCATCTTCTGGGTTTCCCAGGCATGTTTTCGATGTAGGAAGATGCCCTTGAACCTGAAGATTTGGGACCCATGGCATGGGTACCACGCAGTATTACTTTAAAGGGTCTGCGTTTGCTCACCCAACCTCACCAATCCTCTCAGCCCCAAGAGTGTCCAGCCTTATGTCTCATCCAGCTGTGGGTCTAGATATGGTCAATCCAGGTTGCATCAGAGCCCCTTAACGGATTTTGTAAGAATGTCTCTCTCTTTCACTGTCTTTGTTTTATGGGTTTTTTTTTTAAGTAATCTATTTTTATAATGGGGTTTAGCTGCTTTTCCCAGCTGTGTTTATGCCGCTTTACACCCTCTTGATTCACTTCCAGAGAGATATCAATACATAGGTTTTAAGACTCTTCCTAGTCAGATATATTCTTGGGCGGTGAATAGGGGGTGTTGAGTCCAGTTCACTGAGCAGGGAGTAGGTCTTGTCTATTACATATTTGGCTTGTGGAACGGTATCTGAGCAAATTTCGAACCCTTTTTTTATGCATCACCCCACCTCACCTTTCCCGTGAAGCAGCCATACTGTGTTTTCTAAATGTGTGACTCTGTTCTGTTTGGGAATTCAGTTCAGGTGTAGCGATTTTGACATTCCCTCTAAAAGTGATATCTTAGGATAAGTGTCCTTTTCTGTGTGACTTACTTCACTTAGAGTCATCGTCCCTAAATCAACTCATCATGCTGCTACTAGCCTTATGACACTGATTTCATGGCTGAGTGATATTCCATTGTGCATAAGTACCACAACTTCCTTATCGATTTTTCTCTTTCCTGGGATATTTATGGTGTACCGAAGTGGAGGTTCTTGGAAACAGAGCAGCCCTAAACATTGGGGTGCCTGTGTCGTGTTGATTTTTAGGTTTCCCGATTTCTACGCCCATGAGTAGAAGTGCCCTATGCTCTCTCAGCTGTGTCTATTCCATGTTTCAGGACGCAGCGTACACTTCTCCAGAGTGGCTGTTGGCAATTTCCATCCCGCCCATCAGCGTAGCAAGGCTCCCATGTCTCCATGGCCTGTCCTGCATTTCTGGTTTTTACACTTTTTTCAGCATGGCCCTTTTGACCGCTGGCAAGCGAGACTTCTTTGTAGCGCCGATTTGCCTTTCCGGCTTGCTTGGTTGGCCAAAAAGGGCGTATGCGTTTTTTCCTGAATATATTCAGGAAAAAACGCATACGCCCTTTTTGGCCAAGGGCATCATTGTCAACGCTTTGCCGCTTTTCATGTGCTTTCAAGGCGAGTCGAATCTACCTCCGGAAATCTGTTTCCTGCAATTCTGCCTTGCTTTCGAATCCTCTTCGTTGCCTTCCCTCAAAATATTTGTGGACGAGAGTCATCATTTATAACTCTGCAGGTTTGTGAATTGCAGTGCCCCTGAGCTCCATTTGTCAACTCGCTTTTTTGGGAGCTGGCCGCAAAAGCGCAGGATTGCTTCAGGCCCTATTCTGGTTCCGGGGGACAGGCTGAGCCTGTGGTTCATTCTTCTTCCTGATGGGAAAATAGAGTGACCTTTGCCTGTCCCAACACCTAGAGCTAGTCTCTCAGTGGTTCCCCCTCTTCCCGTTCATCCTCAGGACAAATTGCGACCTGTACGAAACAGGAGGTCAACGGTGCTGATTCTCCAAGTAGGGAGATTGTTAGTGAAGCGGCTGGAATGGCGAACCCGAGCACAAGGAGAGGAGAAATGAGGTGCGTTTTAAAACCTTTCCCGATCACACGGTGTACCATCTTCTGGGTTTCCCAGGCATGTTTTCGATGTAGGAAGATGCCCTTGAACCTGGAGATTTGGGACCCATGGCATGGGTACCACGCAGTATTACTTTAAAGGGTCTGCGTTTGCTCACCCAACCTCACCAATCCTCTCAGCCCCAAGAGTGTCCAGCCTTATGTCTCATCCAGCTGTGGGTCTAGATATGGTCAATCCAGGTTGCATCAGAGCCCCTGAACGGATTTTGTAAGAATGTCTCTCTCTTTCACTGTCTTTGTTTTATGGGTTTTTTTTTTAAGTAATCTATTTTTATAATGGGGTTTAGGTGCTTTTCCCTGCTGTGTTTATGCCGCTTTACACCCTCTTGATTCACTTCCAGAGAGATATCAATACATAGGTTTTAAGACTCTTCCTAGTCAGATATATTCTTGGGCGGTGAATAGGGGGTGTTGAGTCCAGTTCACTGAGCAGGGAGTAGGTCTTGTCTATTACATATTTGGCTTGTGGAACGGTATCTGAGCTAATTTCAAACCCTTGTTTTATGCATCGCCCCACCTCACCTTTCCCGTTAAGCAGCCATAGTGTGTTTTCTAAATGTGTGACTCTGTTCTGTTTTGGAATTCAGTTCAGGTGTAACGATTTTGACATTCCCTCTAAAAGTGATATCTTAGGATAAGTGTCCTTTTCTATGTGACTTACTTCACTTAGAGTCATCGTCCCTAAATCCACTCATCATGCTGCCACTAGCCTTATGACACCGATTTCATGGCTGAGTGATATTCCATTGTGCATAAGTACCACAACTTCTTTATCCATTTTTCTCTTTCCTGGGATATTTCAGGTGTACCGAAGTGGAGGTTCTTGGAAACAGAGCAGCCCTAAACTTTGGGGTGCCTGTGTCTTGTTGATTTTTAGGTTTCCCGATTTCTACGCCCATGAGTGGAAGTGCCCTATGCTCTCTCAGCTGTGTCTATTAGATGTTTCAGGACGCAGCGTACACTTATCCAGAGTGGCTGTTGGCAATTTCCATCCCGCCCATCAGCGTAGCAAGGCTCCCATGTCTCCATGGCCTGTCCTGCATTTCTGCTTTTTACACTTTTTTCAGCATGGCCCTTTTGACCGCTGGCAAGAGAGACTGCTTCGTAGGGCCGATTTGCCTTTCCGGCTTGCTTGGTTGGCCAAAAAGGGCGTATGCGTTTTTTCCTGAATATATTCAGGAAAAAACGCATACGCCCTTTTTGGCCAAGGGCATCATTGTCGACGCTTTGCCGCTTTTCATGTGCTTTCAAGGCGAGTCGAATCTACCTCTTGAAATCTGTTTCCTGCAATTCTGCCTTGCTTTCAAATCCTCTCCGTTGCCTTCCCTCAATATATTTGTGGACGAGAGTCATCATTTATAACTCTGCAGGTTTGTGAATTGCAGTGCCCCTGAGCTCCATTTGTCAACTCGCTTTTTCGGGAGCTGGCCGCAAAAGCGCAGGATTGCCTCAGGCCCTATTCTGGTTCCGGGGGGCAGGCTGAGCCTGTGGTTCATTCTTCTTCCTGATGGGAAAATAGAGTGACCTTTGCCTGTCCCAACACCTAGAGCTAGTCTCTCATTGGTTCCCCCTCTTCCCGTTCATCCTCAGGACAAATTGCGACCTGTACGAAACAGGAGGTCAACGGTGCTGATTCTCCAAGTAGAGAGATTGTTAGTGAAGCGGCTGGAATGGCGAACCCGAGCACAAGTAGAGGAGAAATGAGGGGCGTTTTAGAAACCTTTCCCGATCACACGGTGTACCATCTTCTGGGTTTCCCAGGCATGTTTTCGATGTAGGAAGATGTCCTTGAACCTGGAGATTTGGGACCCATGGCTTGGGTACCACGCAGTATTACTTTAAAGGGTCTGCGTTTGCTCACCCAACCTCACCAATCCTCTCAGCCCCAAGAGTGTCCAGCCTTATTTCTCATCCAGCTGTGGGTCTAGATATGGTCAATCCAGGTTGCCTCAGAGCCCCTGAACGGATTTTGTAAGAATTTCTCTCTCTTTCACTGTCTTTGTTTTATGGGTTTTTTTTTAAGTAATCTATTTTTATAATGGGGTTTAGCTGCTTTTCCCTACTGTGTTTATGCCGCTTTACACCCTCTTGATTCACTTCCAGAGAGATATCAATACATAGGTTTTAAGACTCTTCCTAGTCAGATATATTCTTGGGCGGTGAATAGGGGGTGTTGAGTCCAGTTCACTGAGCAGGGAGTAGGTCTTGTCTATTACATATTTGGCTTGTGGAACGGTATCTGAGCTAATTTCAAACCCTTGTTTTATGCATCGCCCCACCTCACCTTTCCCGTTAAGCAGCCATAGTGTGTTTTCTAAATGTGTGACTCTGTTCTGTTTTGGAATTCAGTTCAGGTGTAGCGATGCTGACATTCCCTCTATAAGTGATATCTTAGGATAAGTGTCCTTTTCTGTGTGACTTACTTCACTTAGAGTCATCATCCCTAAATCCACTCATCATGCTGCTACTAGCCTTATGACACTGATTTCATGGCTGAGTGATATTCCATTGTGCATAAGTACCACAACTTCTTTATCCATTTTTCTCTTTCCTGGGATATTTCAGGTGTACCGAAGTGGAAGTTCTTGGAAACAGAGCAGCCCTAAACTTTGGGGTGCCTGTGTCGTGTTGATTTTTAGGTTTCCCGATTTCTACGCCCATGAGTGGAAGTGCCCTATGCTCTCTCAGCTGTGTCTATTCCATGTTTCAGGACGCAGCGTACACTTCTCCAGAGTGGCTGTTGGCAATTTCCATCCCGCCCATCAGCGTAGCAAGGCTCCCATGTCTCCATGACCTGTCCTGCATTTCTGGTTTTTACACTTTTTTCAGCATGGCCATTTTGACCGCTGGCAAGCGAGACTTCTTTATAGCACCGATTTGCATTTCCGGCTTGCTTGGTTGGCCAAAAAGGGCGTATGCGTTTTTTCCTGAATATATTCAGGAAAAAACGCATACGCCCTTTTTGGCCAAGGGCATCATTGTCGACGCTTTGCCGCTTTTCATGTGCTTTCAAGGCGAGTCGAATCTACCTCCTGAAATCTGTTTCCTGCAATTCTGCCTTGCTTTCAAATCCTCTCCGTTGCCTTCCCTCAATATATTTGTGGACGAGAGTCATCATTTATAACTCTGCAGGTTTGTGAATTGCAGTGCCCCTGAGCTCCATTTGTCAACTCGCTTTTTTGGGAGCTGGCCGCAAAAGCGCAGGATTGCCTCAGGCCCTATTCTGGTTCCGGGGGGCAGGCTGAGCCTGTGGTTCATTCTTCTTCCTGATGGGAAAATAGAGTGACCTTTGCCTGTCCCAACACCTAGAGCTAGTCTCTCATTGGTTCCCCCTCTTCCCGTTCATCCTCAGGACAAATTGCGACCTGTACGAAACAGGAGGTCAACGGTGCTGATTCTCCAAGTAGGGAGATTGTTAGTGAAGCGGCTGGAATGGCGAACCCGAGCACAAGGAGAGGAGAAATGAGGTGCGTTTTAGAAACCTTTCCCGATCACACGGTGTACCATCTTCTGGGTTTCCCAGGCATGTTTTCGATGTAGGAAGATGCCCTTGAACCTGAAGATTTGGGACCCATGGCATGGGTACCACGCAGTATTACTTTAAAGGGTCTGCGTTTGCTCACCCAACCTCACCAATCCTCTCAGCCCCAAGAGTGTCCAGCCTTATGTCTCATCCAGCTGTGGGTCTAGATATGGTCAATCCAGGTTGCATCAGAGCCCCTTAACGGATTTTGTAAGAATGTCTCTCTCTTTCACTGTCTTTGTTTTATGGGTTTTTTTTTAAGTAATCTATTTTTATAATGGGGTTTAGCTGCTTTTCCCAGCTGTGTTTATGCCGCTTTACACCCTCTTGATTCACTTCCAGAGAGATATCAATACATAGGTTTTAAGACTCTTCCTAGTCAGATATATTCTTGGGCGGTGAATAGGGGGTGTTGAGTCCAGTTCACTGAGCAGGGAGTAGGTCTTGTCTATTACATATTTGGCTTGTGGAACGGTATCTGAGCAAATTTCGAACCCTTTTTTTATGCATCACCCCACCTCACCTTTCCCGTGAAGCAGCCATACTGTGTTTTCTAAATGTGTGACTCTGTTCTGTTTGGGAATTCAGTTCAGGTGTAGCGATTTTGACATTCCCTCTAAAAGTGATATCTTAGGATAAGTGTCCTTTTCTGTGTGACTTACTTCACTTAGAGTCATCGTCCCTAAATCAACTCATCATGCTGCTACTAGCCTTATGACACTGATTTCATGGCTGAGTGATATTCCATTGTGCATAAGTACCACAACTTCCTTATCGATTTTTCTCTTTCCTGGGATATTTATGGTGTACCGAAGTGGAGGTTCTTGGAAACAGAGCAGCCCTAAACATTGGGGTGCCTGTGTCGTGTTGATTTTTAGGTTTCCCGATTTCTACGCCCATGAGTAGAAGTGCCCTATGCTCTCTCAGCTGTGTCTATTCCATGTTTCAGGACGCAGCGTACACTTCTCCAGAGTGGCTGTTGGCAATTTCCATCCCGCCCATCAGCGTAGCAAGGCTCCCATGTCTCCATGGCCTGTCCTGCATTTCTGGTTTTTACACTTTTTTCAGCATGGCCCTTTTGACCGCTGGCAAGCGAGACTTCTTTGTAGCGCCGATTTGCCTTTCCGGCTTGCTTGGTTGGCCAAAAAGGGCGTATGCGTTTTTTCCTGAATATATTCAGGAAAAAACGCATACGCCCTTTTTGGCCAAGGGCATCATTGTCAACGCTTTGCCGCTTTTCATGTGCTTTCAAGGCGAGTCGAATCTACCTCCGGAAATCTGTTTCTTGCAATTCTGCCTTGCTTTCGAATCCTCTTCGTTGCCTTCCCTCAAAATATTTGTGGACGAGAGTCATCATTTATAACTCTGCAGGTTTGTGAATTGCAGTGCCCCTGAGCTCCATTTGTCAACTCGCTTTTTTGGGAGCTGGCCGCAAAAGCGCAGGATTGCTTCAGGCCCTATTCTGGTTCCGGGGGACAGGCTGAGCCTGTGGTTCATTCTTCTTCCTGATGGGAAAATAGAGTGACCTTTGCCTGTCCCAACACCTAGAGCTAGTCTCTCATTGGTTCCCCCTCTTCCCGTTCATCCTCAGGACAAATTGCGACCTGTACGAAACAGGAGGTCAACGGTGCTGATTCTCCAAGTAGGGAGATTGTTAGTGAAGCGGCTGGAATGGCGAACCCGAGCACAAGGAGAGGAGAAATGAGGTGCGTTTTAAAACCTTTCCCGATCACACGGTGTACCATCTTCTGGGTTTCCCAGGCATGTTTTCGATGTAGGAAGATGCCCTTGAACCTGGAGATTTGGGACCCATGGCATGGGTACCACGCAGTATTACTTTAAAGGGTCTGCGTTTGCTCACCCAACCTCACCAATCCTCTCAGCCCCAAGAGTGTCCAGCCTTATGTCTCATCCAGCTGTGGGTCTAGATATGGTCAATCCAGGTTGCATCAGAGCCCCTGAACGGATTTTGTAAGAATGTCTCTCTCTTTCACTGTCTTTGTTTTATGGGTTTTTTTTTTAAGTAATCTATTTTTATAATGGGGTTTAGGTGCTTTTCCCTGCTGTGTTTATGCCGCTTTACACCCTCTTGATTCACTTACAGAGAGATATCAATACATAGGTTTTAAGACTCTTCCTAGTCAGATATATTCTTGGGCGGTGAATAGGGGGTGTTGAGTCCAGTTCACTGAGCAGGGAGTAGGTCTTGTCTATTACATATTTGGCTTGTGGAACGGTATCTGAGCTAATTTCAAACCCTTGTTTTATGCATCGCCCCACCTCACCTTTCCCGTTAAGCAGCCATAGTGTGTTTTCTAAATGTGTGACTCTGTTCTGTTTTGGAATTCAGTTCAGGTGTAACGATTTTGACATTCCCTCTAAAAGTGATATCTTAGGATAAGTGTCCTTTTCTATGTGACTTACTTCACTTAGAGTCATCGTCCCTAAATCCACTCATCATGCTGCCACTAGCCTTATGACACCGATTTCATGGCTGAGTGATATTCCATTGTGCATAAGTACCACAACTTCTTTATCCATTTTTCTCTTTCCTGGGATATTTCAGGTGTACCGAAGTGGAGGTTCTTGGAAACAGAGCAGCCCTAAACTTTGGGGTGCCTGTGTCTTGTTGATTTTTAGGTTTCCCGATTTCTACGCCCATGAGTGGAAGTGCCCTATGCTCTCTCAGCTGTGTCTATTAGATGTTTCAGGACGCAGCGTACACTTATCCAGAGTGGCTGTTGGCAATTTCCATCCCGCCCATCAGCGTAGCAAGGCTCCCATGTCTCCATGGCCTGTCCTGCATTTCTGCTTTTTACACTTTTTTCAGCATGGCCCTTTTGACCGCTGGCAAGAGAGACTGCTTCGTAGGGCCGATTTGCCTTTCCGGCTTGCTTGGTTGGCCAAAAAGGGCGTATGCGTTTTTTCCTGAATATATTCAGGAAAAAACGCATACGCCCTTTTTGGCCAAGGGCATCATTGTCGACGCTTTGCCGCTTTTCATGTGCTTTCAAGGCGAGTCGAATCTACCTCTTGAAATCTGTTTCCTGCAATTCTGCCTTGCTTTCAAATCCTCTCCGTTGCCTTCCCTCAATATATTTGTGGACGAGAGTCATCATTTATAACTCTGCAGGTTTGTGAATTGCAGTGCCCCTGAGCTCCATTTGTCACCCCCCTTTTCGGGAGCTGGCCGCAAAAGCGCAGGATTGCCTCAGGCCCTATTCTGGTTCCGGGGGGCAGGCTGAGCCTGTGGTTCATTCTTCTTCCTGATGGGAAAATAGAGTGACCTTTGCCTGTCCCAACACCTAGAGCTAGTCTCTCATTGGTTCCCCCTCTTCCCGTTCATCCTCAGGACAAATTGCGACCTGTACGAAACAGGAGGTCAACGGTGCTGATTCTCCAAGTAGGGAGATTGTTAGTGAAGCGGCTGGAATGGCGAACCCGAGCACAAGTAGAGGAGAAATGAGGGGCGTTTTAGAAACCTTTCCCGATCACACGGTGTACCATCTTCTGGGTTTCCCAGGCATGTTTTCGATGTAGGAATATGTCCTTGAACCTGGAGATTTGGGACCCATGGCTTGGGTACCACGCAGTATTACTTTAAAGGGTCTGCGTTTGCTCACCCAACCTCACCAATCCTCTCAGCCCCAAGAGTGTCCAGCCTTATGTCTCATCCAGCTGTGGGTCTAGATATGGTCAATCCAGGTTGCATCAGAGCCCCTGAACGGATTTTGTAAGAATTTCTCTCTCTTTCACTGTCTTTGTTTTATGGGTTTTTTTTTAAGTAATCTATTTTTATAATGGGGTTTAGCTGCTTTTCCCTACTGTGTTTATGCCGCTTTACACCCTCTTGATTCACTTCCAGAGAGATATCAATACATAGGTTTTAAGACTCTTCCTAGTCAGATATATTCTTGGGCGGTGAATAGGGGGTGTTGAGTCCAGTTCACTGAGCAGGGAGTAGGTCTTGTCTATTACATATTTGGCTTGTGGAACGGTATCTGAGCTAATTTCAAACCCTTGTTTTATGCATCGCCCCACCTCACCTTTCCCGTTAAGCAGCCATAGTGTGTTTTCTAAATGTGTGACTCTGTTCTGTTTTGGAATTCAGTTCAGGTGTAGCGATGCTGACATTCCCTCTATAAGTGATATCTTAGGATAAGTGTCCTTTTCTGTGTGACTTACTTCACTTAGAGTCATCATCCCTAAATCCACTCATCATGCTGCTACTAGCCTTATGACACTGATTTCATGGCTGAGTGATATTCCATTGTGCATAAGTACCACAACTTCTTTATCCATTTTTCTCTTTCCTGGGATATTTCAGGTGTACCGAAGTGGAAGTTCTTGGAAACAGAGCAGCCCTAAACTTTGGGGTGCCTGTGTCGTGTTGATTTTTAGGTTTCCCGATTTCTACGCCCATGAGTGGAAGTGCCCTATGCTCTCTCAGCTGTGTCTATTAGATGTTTCAGGACGCAGCGTACACTTCTCCAGAGTGGCTGTTGGCAATTTCCATCCCGCCCATCAGCGTAGCAAGGCTCCCATGTCTCCATGGCCTGTCCTGCATTTCTGGTTTTTACACTTTTTTCAGCATGGCCCTTTTGACCGCTGGCAAGCGAGACTTCTTTGTAGCGCCGATTTGCCTTTCCGGCTTGCTTGGTTGGCCAAAAAGGGCGTATGCGTTTTTTCCTGAATATATTCAGGAAAAAACGCATACGCCCTTTTTGGCCAAGGGCATCATTGTCAACGCTTTGCCGCTTTTCATGTGCTTTCAAGGCGAGTCGAATCTACCTCCGGAAATCTGTTTCCTGCAATTCTGCCTTGCTTTCGAATCCTCTTCGTTGCCTTCCCTCAAAATATTTGTGGACGAGAGTCATCATTTATAACTCTGCAGGTTTGTGAATTGCAGTGCCCCTGAGCTCCATTTGTCAACTCGCTTTTTTGGGAGCTGGCCGCAAAAGCGCAGGATTGCTTCAGGCCCTATTCTGGTTCCGGGGGACAGGCTGAGCCTGTGGTTCATTCTTCTTCCTGATGGGAAAATAGAGTGACCTTTGCCTGTCCCAACACCTAGAGCTAGTCTCTCATTGGTTCCCCCTCTTCCCGTTCATCCTCAGGACAAATTGCGACCTGTACGAAACAGGAGGTCAACGGTGCTGATTCTCCAAGTAGGGAGATTGTTAGTGAAGCGGCTGGAATGGCGAACCCGAGCACAAGGAGAGGAGAAATGAGGTGCGTTTTAAAACCTTTCCCGATCACACGGTGTACCATCTTCTGGGTTTCCCAGGCATGTTTTCGATGTAGGAAGATGCCCTTGAACCTGGAGATTTGGGACCCATGGCATGGGTACCACGCAGTATTACTTTAAAGGGTCTGCGTTTGCTCACCCAACCTCACCAATCCTCTCAGCCCCAAGAGTGTCCAGCCTTATGTCTCATCCAGCTGTGGGTCTAGATATGGTCAATCCAGGTTGCATCAGAGCCCCTGAACGGATTTTGTAAGAATGTCTCTCTCTTTCACTGTCTTTGTTTTATGGGTTTTTTTTTTAAGTAATCTATTTTTATAATGGGGTTTAGGTGCTTTTCCCTGCTGTGTTTATGCCGCTTTACACCCTCTTGATTCACTTACAGAGAGATATCAATACATAGGTTTTAAGACTCTTCCTAGTCAGATATATTCTTGGGCGGTGAATAGGGGGTGTTGAGTCCAGTTCACTGAGCAGGGAGTAGGTCTTGTCTATTACATATTTGGCTTGTGGAACGGTATCTGAGCTAATTTCAAACCCTTGTTTTATGCATCGCCCCACCTCACCTTTCCCGTTAAGCAGCCATAGTGTGTTTTCTAAATGTGTGACTCTGTTCTGTTTTGGAATTCAGTTCAGGTGTAACGATTTTGACATTCCCTCTAAAAGTGATATCTTAGGATAAGTGTCCTTTTCTGTGTGACTTACTTCACTTAGAGTCATCGTCCCTAAATCCACTCATCATGCTGCCACTAGCCTTATGACACCGATTTCATGGCTGAGTGATATTCCATTGTGCATAAGTACCACAACTTCTTTATCCATTTTTCTCTTTCCTGGGATATTTCAGGTGTACCGAAGTGGAGGTTCTTGGAAACAGAGCAGCCCTAAACTTTGGGGTGCCTGTGTCTTGTTGATTTTTAGGTTTCCCGATTTCTACGCCCATGAGTGGAAGTGCCCTATGCTCTCTCAGCTGTGTCTATTAGATGTTTCAGGACGCAGCGTACACTTATCCAGAGTGGCTGTTGGCAATTTCCATCCCGCCCATCAGCGTAGCAAGGCTCCCATGTCTCCATGGCCTGTCCTGCATTTCTGGTTTTTACACTTTTTTCAGCATGGCCATTTTGACCGCTGGCAAGCGAGACTTCTTTATAGCACCGATTTGCATTTCCGGCTTGCTTGGTTGGCCAAAAAGGGCGTATGCGTTTTTTCCTGAATATATTCAGGAAAAAACGCATACGCCCTTTTTGGCCAAGGGTATCATTGTCGACGCTTTGCCACTTTTCATGTGCTTTCAAGGCGAGTCGAATCTAACTCCTGAAATCTGTTTCCTGCAATTCTGCCTTGCTTTCGAATCCTCTCCGTTGTCTTCCCTCAATATATTTGTGGACGAGAGTCATCATTTATAACTCTGCAGGTTTGTGAATTGCAGTGCCCCTGAGCTCCATTTCTCAACTCGCTTTTTTGGGAGCTGGCCGCAAAAGCGCAGGATTGCCTCAGGCCCTATTCTGGTTCCGGGGGACAGGCTGAGCCTGTGGTTCATTCTTCTTCCTGATGGGAAAATAGAGTGACCTGTGCCTGTCCCAACACCTAGAGCTAGTCTCTCATTGGTTCCCCCTCTTCCCGTTCATCCTCAGGACAAATTGCGACCTGTACGAAACAGGAGGTCAACGGTGCTGATTCTCCAAGTAGGGAGATTGTTAGTGAAGCGGCTGGAATGGCGAACCCGAGCACAAGGAGAGGAGAAATGAGGTGCGTTTTAGAAACCTTTCCCGATCACACGGTGTACCATCTTCTGGGTTTCCCAGGCATGTTTTCGATGTAGGAAGATGCCCTTGAACCTGAAGATTTGGGACCCATGGCATGGGTACCACGCAGTATTACTTTAAAGGGTCTGCGTTTGCTCACCCAACCTCACCAATCCTCTCAGCCCCAAGAGTGTCCAGCCTTATGTCTCATCCAGCTGTGGGTCTAGATATGGTCAATCCAGGTTGCATCAGAGCCCCTTAACGGATTTTGTAAGAATGTCTCTCTCTTTCACTGTCTTTGTTTTATGGGTTTTTTTTTTAAGTAATCTATTTTTATAATGGGGTTTAGCTGCTTTTCCCAGCTGTGTTTATGCCGCTTTACACCCTCTTGATTCACTTCCAGAGAGATATCAATACATAGGTTTTAAGACTCTTCCTAGTCAGATATATTCTTGGGCGGTGAATAGGGGGTGTTGAGTCCAGTTCACTGAGCAGGGAGTAGGTCTTGTCTATTACATATTTGGCTTGTGGAACGGTATCTGAGCAAATTTCGAACCCTTTTTTTATGCATCACCCCACCTCACCTTTCCCGTGAAGCAGCCATAGTGTGTTTTCTAAATGTGTGACTCTGTTCTGTTTGGGAATTCAGTTCAGGTGTAGCGATTTTGACATTCCCTCTAAAAGTGATATCTTAGGATAAGTGTCCTTTTCTGTGTGACTTACTTCACTTAGAGTCATCGTCCCTAAATCAACTCATCATGCTGCTACTAGCCTTATGACACTGATTTCATGGCTGAGTGATATTCCATTGTGCATAAGTACCACAACTTCCTTATCGATTTTTCTCTTTCCTGGGATATTTATGGTGTACCGAAGTGGAGGTTCTTGGAAACAGAGCAGCCCTAAACTTTGGGGTGCCTGTGTCGTGTTGATTTTTAGGTTTCCCGATTTCTACGCCCATGAGTAGAAGTGCCCTATGCTCTCTCAGCTGTGTCTATTCCATGTTTCAGGACGCAGCGTACACTCCTCCAGAGTGGCTGTTGGCAATTTCCATCCCGCCCATCAGCGTAGCAAGGCTCCCATGTCTCCATGGCCTGTCCTGCATTTCTGGTTTTTACACTTTTTTCAGCATGGCCCTTTTGACCGCTGGCAAGCGAGACTTCTTTGTAGCGCCGATTTGCCTTTCCGGCTTGCTTGGTTGGCCAAAAAGGGCGTATGCGTTTTTTCCTGAATATATTCAGGAAAAAACGCATACGCCCTTTTTGGCCAAGGGCATCATTGTCAACGCTTTGCCGCTTTTCATGTGCTTTCAAGGCGAGTCGAATCTACCTCCGGAAATCTGTTTCCTGCAATTCTGCCTTGCTTTCGAATCCTCTTCGTTGCCTTCCCTCAAAATATTTGTGGACGAGAGTCATCATTTATAACTCTGCAGGTTTGTGAATTGCAGTGCCCCTGAGCTCCATTTGTCAACTCGCTTTTTTGGGAGCTGGCCGCAAAAGCGCAGGATTGCTTCAGGCCCTATTCTGGTTCCGGGGGACAGGCTGAGCCTGTGGTTCATTCTTCTTCCTGATGGGAAAATAGAGTGACCTTTGCCTGTCCCAACACCTAGAGCTAGTCTCTCATTGGTTCCCCCTCTTCCCGTTCATCCTCAGGACAAATTGCGACCTGTACGAAACAGGAGGTCAACGGTGCTGATTCTCCAAGTAGGGAGATTGTTAGTGAAGCGGCTGGAATGGCGAACCCGAGCACAAGGAGAGGAGAAATGAGGTGCGTTTTAAAACCTTTCCCGATCACACGGTGTACCATCTTCTGGGTTTCCCAGGCATGTTTTCGATGTAGGAAGATGCCCTTGAACCTGGAGATTTGGGACCCATGGCATGGGTACCACGCAGTATTACTTTAAAGGGTCTGCGTTTGCTCACCCAACCTCACCAATCCTCTCAGCCCCAAGAGTGTCCAACCTTATGTCTCATCCAGCTGTGGGTCTAGATATGGTCAATCCAGGTTGCATCAGAGCCCCTGAACGGATTTTGTAAGAATGTCTCTCTCTTTCACTGTCTTTGTTTTATGGGTTTTTTTTTTAAGTAATCTATTTTTATAATGGGGTTTAGGTGCTTTTCCCTGCTGTGTTTATGCCGCTTTACACCCTCTTGATTCACTTACAGAGAGATATCAATACATAGGTTTTAAGACTCTTCCTAGTCAGATATATTCTTGGGCGGTGAATAGGGGGTGTTGAGTCCAGTTCACTGAGCAGGGAGTAGGTCTTGTCTATTACATATTTGGCTTGTGGAACGGTATCTGAGCTAATTTCAAACCCTTGTTTTATGCATCGCCCCACCTCACCTTTCCCGTTAAGCAGCCATAGTGTGTTTTCTAAATGTGTGACTCTGTTCTGTTTTGGAATTCAGTTCAGGTGTAACGATTTTGACATTCCCTCTAAAAGTGATATCTTAGGATAAGTGTCCTTTTCTATGTGACTTACTTCACTTAGAGTCATCGTCCCTAAATCCACTCATCATGCTGCCACTAGCCTTATGACACCGATTTCATGGCTGAGTGATATTCCATTGTGCATAAGTACCACAACTTCTTTATCCATTTTTCTCTTTCCTGGGATATTTCAGGTGTACCGAAGTGGAGGTTCTTGGAAACAGAGCAGCCCTAAACTTTGGGGTGCCTGTGTCTTGTTGATTTTTAGGTTTCCCGATTTCTACGCCCATGAGTGGAAGTGCCCTATGCTCTCTCAGCTGTGTCTATTAGATGTTTCAGGACGCAGCGTACACTTCTCCAGAGTGGCTGTTGGCAATTTCCATCCCGCCCATCAGCGTAGCAAGGCTCCCATGTCTCCATGGCCTGTCCTGCATTTCTGCTTTTTACACTTTTTTCAGCATGGCCCTTTTGACCGCTGGCAAGCGAGACTTCTTTGTAGCGCCGATTTGCCTTTCCTGCTTGCTTGGTTGGCCAAAAAGGGCGTATGCGTTTTTTCCTGAATATATTCAGGAAAAAACGCATACGCCCTTTTTGGCCAAGGGCATCATTGTCAACGCTTTGCCGCTTTTCATGTGCTTTCAAGGTGAGTCGAATCTACCTCCTGAAATCTGTTTCCTGCAATTCTGCCTTGCTTTCGAATCCTCTTCGTTGCCTTCCCTCAAAATATTTGTGGACGAGAGTCATCATTTATAACTCTGCAGGTTTGTGAATTGCAGTGCCCCTGAGCTCCATTTGTCAACACGCTTTTTTGGGAGCTGGCCGCAAAAGCGCAGGATTGCTTCAGGCCCTATTCTGGTTCCGGGGAACAGGCTGAGCCTGTGGTTCATTCTTCTTCCTGATGGGAAAATAGAGTGACCTTTGCCTGTCCCAACACCTAGAGCTAGTCTCTCATTGGTTCCCCCTCTTCCCGTTCATCCTCAGGACAAATTGCGACCTGTACGAAACAGGAGGTCAACGGTGCTGATTCTCCAAGTAGGGAGATTGTTAGTGAAGCGGCTGGAATGGCGAACCCGAGCACAAGGAGAGGAGAAATGAGGTGCGTTTTAGAAACCTTTCCCGATCACACGGTGTACCATCTTCTGGGTTTCCCAGGCATGTTTTCGATTTAGGAAGATGCCCTTGACCCTGGAGATTTGGGACCCATGGCTTGGGTACCGGGCAGTATTACTTTAAAGGGTCTGCGTTTGCTCACCCAACCTCACCAATCCTCTCAGCCCCAAGAGTGTCCAGCCTTATGTCTCATCCAGCTGTGGGTCTAGATATGGTCAATCCAGGTTGCATCAGAGCCCCTGAACGGATTTTGTAAGAATTTCTCTCTCTTTCACTGTCTTTGTTTTATGGGTTTTTTTTTTAAGTAATCTATTTTTATAATGGGGTTTAGCTGCTTTTCCCTGCTGTGTTTATGCCGCTTTACACCCTCTTGATTCACTTCCAGAGACATATCAATACATAGGTTTTAAGACTCTTCCTAGTCAGATATCTTCTTGGGCGGTGAATAGGGGGTGTTGAGTCCAGTTCACTGAGCAGGGAGTAGGTCTTGTCTATTACATATTTGGCTTGTGGAACGGTATCTGAACTAATTTCAAACCCTTGTTTTATTCGTTGCCCCACCTCACCTTTCCCGTTAAGCAGCCATAGTGTGTTTTCTAAATGTGTGACTCTGTTCTGTTTTGGAATTCAGTTCAGGTGTAACGATTTTGACATTCCCTCTATAAGTGATATCTTAGGATAAGTGTCCTTTTCTGTGTGACTTACTTCACTTAGAGTCATCGTCCCTAAATCCACTCATCATGCTGCTACTAGCCTTATGACACTGATTTCATGGCTGAGTGATATTCCATTGTGCATAAGTACCACAACTTCTTTATCCATTTTTCTCTTTCCTGGGATATTTAAGGTGTACCGAAGTGGAGGTTCTTGGAAACAGAGCAGCCCTAAACTTTGGGGTGCCTGTGTCGTGTTGATTTTTAGGTTTCCCGATTTCTACACCCATGAGTGGAAGTGCCCTATGCTCTCTCAGCTGTGTCTATTCCATGTTTCAGGACGCAGCGTACACTTCTCCAGAGTGGCTGTTGGCAATTTCCATCCCGCCCATCAGCGTAGCAAGGCTCCCATGTCTCCATGGCCTGTCCTGCATTTCTGGTTTTTACACTTTTTTCAGCATGGCCATTTTGACCGCTGGCAAGCGAGACTTCTTTATAGCACCGATTTGCATTTCCGGCTTGCTTGGTTGGCCAAAAAGGGCGTATGCGTTTTTTCCTGAATATATTCAGGAAAAAACGCATACGCCCTTTCTGGACAAGGGCATCATTGTCAACGCTTTGCCGCTTTTCATGTGCTTTCAAGGCGAGTCGAATCTACCTCCTGAAATCTGTTTCCTGCACTTCTGCCTTGCTCTCGAATCCTCTTCGTTGCCTTCCCTCAATATATTTGTGGACGAGAGTCATCATTTATAACTCTGCAGGTTTGTGAATTGCAGTGCCCCTGAGCTCCTTCTGTCAACTCGCTTTTTTGGGAGCTGGCCGCAAAAGCGCAGGATTGCTTCAGGCCCTATTCTGGTTCCAGGGGGCAGGCTGAGCCTGTGGTTCATTCTTCTTCCTGATGGGAAAATAGAGTGACCTGTGCCTGTCCCAACACCTAGAGCTAGTCTCTCATTGGTTCCCCCTCTTCCCGTTCATCCTCAGGAGAAATTGCGACCTGTACGAAACAGGAGGTCAACGGTGCTGATTCTCCAAGTAGGGAGATTGTTAGTGAAGCGGCTGGAATGGCGAACCCGAGCACAAGGAGAGGAGAAATGAGGTGCGTTTTAGAAACCTTTCCCGATCACACGGTGTACCATCTTCTGGGTTTCCCAGGCATGTTTTCGATGTAGGAAGATGCCCTTGACCCTGGAGATTTGGGACCCATGGCTTGGGTACCACGCAGTATTACTTTAAAGGGTCTGCGTTTGCTCACCCAACCTCACCAATCCTCTCAGCCCCAAGAGTGTCCAGCCTTATGTCTCATCCAGCTGTGGGTCTAGATATGGTCAATGCAGGTTGCATCAGAGCCCCTGAACGGATTTTGTAAGAATGTCTCTCTCTTTCACTGTCTTTGTTTTATGGGTTTTTTTTAAGTAATCTATTTTTATAATGGGGTTTAGCTGCTTTTCCCTGCTGTGTTTATGCCGCTTTACACCCTCTTGATTCACTTCCAGAGAGATATCAATACATAGGTTTTAAGACTCTTCCTAGTCAGATATATTCTTGGGCGGTGAATAGGGGGTGTTGAGTCCAGTTCACTGAGCAGGGAGTAGGTCTTGTCTATTACATATTTGGCTTGTGGAACGGTATCTGAGCAAATTTCGAACCCTTTTTTTATGCATCACCCCACCTCACCTTTCCCGTGAAGCAGCCATACTGTGTTTTCTAAATGTGTGACTCTGTTCTGTTTGGGAATTCAGTTCAGGTGTAGCGATGTTGACATTCCCTCTAAAAGTGATATCTTAGGATAAGTGTCCTTTTCTGTGTGACTTACTTCACTTAGAGTCATCGTCCCTAAATCAACTCATCATGCTGCTACTAGCCTTATGACACTGATTTCATGGCTGAGTGATATTCCATTGTGCATAAGTACCACAACTTCCTTATCGATTTTTCTCTTTCCTGGGATATTTATGGTGTACCGAAGTGGAGGTTCTTGGAAACAGAGCAGCCCTAAACTTTGGGGTGCCTGTGTCGTGTTGATTTTTAGGTTTCCCGATTTCTACGCCCATGAGTAGAAGTGCCCTATGCTCTCTCAGCTGTGTCTATTCCATGTTTCAGGACGCAGCGTACACTTCTCCAGAGTGGCTGTTGGCAATTTCCATCCCGCCCATCAGCGTAGCAAGGCTCCCATGTCTCCATGGCCTGTCCTGCATTTCTGGTTTTTACACTTTTTTCAGCATGGCCCTTTTGACCGCTGGCAAGCGAGACTTCTTTGTAGCGCCGATTTGCCTTTCCGGCTTGCTTGGTTGGCCAAAAAGGGCGTATGCGTTTTTTCCTGAATATATTCAGGAAAAAACGCATACGCCCTTTTCGGCCAAGGGCATCATTGTCAACGCTTTGCCGCTTTTCATGTGCTTTCAAGGCGAGTCGAATCTACCTCCTGAAATCTGTTTCCTGCAATTCTGCCTTGCTTTCGAATCCTCTTCGTTGCCTTCCCTGAAAATATTTGTGGACGAGAGTCATCATTTATAACTCTGCAGGTTTGTGAATTGCAGTGCCCCTGAGCTCCATTTGTCAACTCGCTTTTTTGGGAGCTGGCCGCAAAAGCGCAGGATTGCTTCAGGCCCTATTCTGGTTCCGGGGGACAGGCTGAGCCTGTGGATCATTCTTCTTCCTGATGGGAAAATAGAGTGACCTGTGCCTGTCCCAACACCTAGAGCTAGTCTCTCATTGGTTCCCCCTTTTCCCGTTCATCCTCAGGACAAATTGCGACCTGTACGAACCAGGAGGCCAACAGTGCTGTTTCTTCAAGTAGGGAGATTGTTAGTGAAGCGGCTGGAATTGCGAACCCGAGCACAAGGAGAGGAGAAATGAGGTGCGTTTTAGAAACCTTTCCCGATCACACAGTGTACCATCTTCTGGGTTTCCCAGGCATGTTTTCGATGTAGGAAGATGCCCTTGAACCTGGAGATTTGGGACCCATGGCATGGGTACCACGCAGTATTACTTTAAAGGGTCTGCGTTTGCTCACCCAACCTCACCAATCCTCTCAGCCCCAAGAGTGTCCAGCCTTATGTCTCATCCAGCTGTGGGTCTAGATATGGTCAATCCAGGTTGCATCAGAGCCCCTGAACGGATTTTGTAAGAATTTCTCTCTCTTTCACTGTCTTTGTTTTATGGGTTTTTTTTTAAGTAATCTATTTTTATAATGGGGTTTAGCTGCTTTTCCCTGCTGTGTTTATGCCGCTTTACACCCTCTTGATTCACTTACAGAGAGATATAAATACATAGGTTTTAAGACTCTTCCTAGTCAGATATATTCTTGGGCGGTGAATAGGGGGTGTTGAGTCCAGTTCACTGAGCAGGGAGTAGGTCTTGTCTATTACATATTTGGCTTGTGGAACGGTATCTGAGCTAATTTCAAACCCTTGTTTTATGCATCGCCCCACCTCACCTTTCCCGTTAAGCAGCCATAGTGTGTTTTCTAAATGTGTGACTCTGTTCTGTTTTGGAATTCAGTTCAGGTGTAACGATTTTGACATTCCCTCTATAAGTGATATCTTAGGATAAGTGTCCTTTTCTGTGTGACTTACTTCACTTAGAGTCATCGTCCCTAAATCCACTCATCATGCTGCTACTAGCCTTATGACACTGATTTCATGGCTGAGTGATATTCCATTGTGCATAAGTACCACAACTTCTTTATCCATTTTTCTCTTTCCTGGGATATTTCAGGTGTACCGAAGTGGAGGTTCTTGGAAACAGAGCAGCCCTAAACTTTGGGGTGCCTGTGTCTTGTTGATTTTTAGGTTTCCCGATTTCTACGCCCATGAGTGGAAGTGCCCTATGCTCTCTCAGCTGTGTCTATTACATGTTTCAGGACGCAGCGTACACTTCTCCAGAGTGTCCGTTGGCCATTTACATCCCCCCATCAGCCTAACAAGGCTCCCGTTTCACCCTGGCCTGTCCTGCATTTCTGGTGTTTACACTTTGTTAAGATGGCCCTTTTGACCGGTGGGAAGTGAGACTTCTTTGTAGTGCTGATTTGCATTTCCGGCTTGCTTGGTTGGCCAAAAAGGGCGTACGGGTTTTTTCCTGAATATATTCAGGAAAAAACGCGTACGCCCTTTTTGGCCAAGTGCATCATTGTCGACGTTTTGCCGCTTTTCATGTGCTTTAAAGGCGATTCGAATCTACCTCCTGAAATCTGTTTCCTGCAATTCTGCCTTGCTTTCAAATCCTCTTCGTTGCCTTCCCTCAATATATTTTTGGACGAGAGTGATCATTTAGAACTCTGCATGTTTGTGAATTGCAGTGCCCCTGAGCTCCATTTTTCAACTCGTTTTTTTGGGAGCTGTCCGCAAAACCGCAGGATTGCTTCAGGCCCTATTGTCGTTCCGTGGGGCAGGCTGAGCCTGTGGTTAATTCTTCTTCCTGATGGGAATTTAGAGTGACCTGTGCCTGTCCCAACACGTAGAACTAGTCTCTCATGGGTTCCCCCTCTTCCCATTCATCCTCAGGACAAATTGCAACCTGTACGAAACACGAGGTTAAAGGTGCTGATTCTCCAAGTGGGGAGACCGTTAGTAAAGCGGCTGGAATGGCGAACCCGAGCATCAGGAGAAGAGAAATGAGACTTTCCCGATCAACCGGTGTACCATCCCCTGGGTTTCCCATGCATGTTGTGGCTGTAGGAAGATTCCCTTGAACCTGGAGATTTGGCACGCATGGAATGGGTACCACGCAGTATTACTTTAAAGGGTCTGCGTTTGCTCACCCAACCTCACCAATCCTCTCAGCCCCAAGAGTGTCCAGCCTTATGTCTCATTCAGCTGTGGGTCTAGATATGGTCAATCCAGGTTGCTTCACAGCCCCTGAACGAACTTTGTACGAATTTCTCTCTCTTTCACTGTCTTTGTCGGGGTTTTTTTTGTCATTTATTTTTATAAGGGGGTTTAGCTCAGATTCACTGCTGTGTTTATGCCACTTTACACCCAGTTGCTTCACCTCCAGTGAGATATCAATACATAGGTTTTAAGATTCTTACTAGTCAGATATATTCTTGTGCGGTGAATAGGGGGTGTTGAGTCCAGTTCACTGAGCAAGGAGTAGGTCTTGTCTGTTACATATTTGGTTTATGGAACGGTATCTGTGCCAATTTCAAACCTTGTTTTCTGCCTCACCCCACCTCACCTTTCCCGTTCAGCAGCCACAGTGTGTTTTCTAAATGTGTGACTCTGTTCTGTTTTGTAATTCAGGTCATGTGTAGCGATTTTTACATTCCCTCTATAAGTGATATCTTCTGATAAGTGTCTTTTTCTGTGTGACTTATTTCACTTAGAAACGTCGTACCTAAATCCACTCATCATGCTGCTACTAGCCTTATGACATTGATTTCATGGCTGAGTGATATTCCATTGTACATAAGTACCACAACTTCTTTATCCATTTTTCTCTTTCCTGGCATATTTAAGGTGTACTGAAGTGGAGGTTCTTGTAAACAGAGCAGCCCTAAACTTTGGGGTGCCTGTGTCTTGTTGATTTTTAGTTATCCCATTTTATACGCCAATGAGTGGAAGTGCCCTATGCTCTCTAGCTGTGTTTTTTAGATGTTTTAGGAAACACCATACACTTCTCCAGAATGGCCGTTGGCCATTTACATCCCGCCCATCCTCCTAACAAGGCTCCCGTTTCTCCCTTGCCTGTCCTGCATTTCTGGTGTTTACACTTTGTTAAGATGGCCTTTTTGACCGGTGGAAAGTGAGACTTCTTTGTAGTGCTGATTTGCATTTCCGGCTTGCTTGGTTGGCCAAAAAGGGCGTACGGGTTTTTTCCTGAATATATTCAGGAAAAAACGCGTACGCCCTTTTTGGCCAAGTGCATCATTGTCGACGTTTTGCCGCTTTTCATGTGCTTTAAAGGGGATTCGAATCTACCTCCTGAAATCTGTTTCCTGCATTTCTGCCTTGCTTTCAAATCCTCTTCGTTGCCTTTCCTCAATATAATTTTGGACGAGAGTGATCATTTATAACTCTGCATGTTTGTGAATTACAGTGCCCCTGAGCTCCACTTTTCAACTCGCTATTGTGGGAGCTGGCCGCAAAACCGCAGGATTGCTTCAGGCCCTATTCTGGTTCCGGGGGGCAGGCTGAGCCTGTGGTTAATTCTTCTTCCTGATGGGAAATTAGAGTGACCTGTGCCTGTTCCAACACCTACAGCTAGTCTCTCATGGGTTCCCCCTCTTCCCATTCATCCTCAGGACAAATTGCAACCTGTACGAAACACGAGGTTAAAGGTGCTGATTCTCCAAGTGGGGAGATCGTTAGTAAAGCGGCTGGAATGGCGAACCCGAGCATCAGGAGAAGAGAAATGAGCCTTTCCCGACCACACGGTGTACCATCCCCTGGGTTTCCCATGCATGTTGTGGCTGTAGGAAGATTCCCTTGAACCTGGAGATTTGGCACGCATGGAATGGGTACCACGCAGTATTACTTTAAAGGGTCTGCGTTTGCTCACCCAACCTCACCAATCCTCTCAGCCCCAAGAGTGTCCAGCCTTATGTCTCATTCAGCTGTGGGTCTAGATGTGGTCAATCCAGGTTGCTTCACAGCCCCTGAACGAACTTTGTACGAATTTCTCTCTCTTTCACTGTCTTTATCGGGGTTTTTTTTCTAGTTTATTTTTATAACGGAGTTTAGCTCAGTTTCACTACTGTGTTTATGACGCTTTACACCCACTTGATTCACTTCCAGAGAGATATCAATACATAGGTTTTAAGATTCTTACTAGTCAGATATATTCTTGTGCGATGAATAGGGGATGTTGAGTCCAGTTCACTGAGCAAGAGGTAGGTCTTCTCTGTTACATATTTGGTTTATGAGAAGGTATCTGTGCCAATTTCAAACCTTGTTTTCTGCCTCACCCCAACTCACCTTTCCCGTTCAGCAGCCATAGTGTGTTTTCTAAATGTGTGACTCTGTTCTGTTTTGTAATTCAGGTCATGTGTAGCCATTTTTACATTCCCTGTATAAGTGATATCTTATGAGAAGTTTCTGTTTCTGTGTGACTTATTTCACTTAGAAACGTCGTACCTAAATCCACTCATCATGCTGCTACTAGCCTTATGATATTGATTTCATGGCTGAGTGATATTCCATTGTACATAAGTACCACAACTTCTTTATCCATTTTTGTCTTTCCTGGCATATTTAAGGTGTACCGAAGTGGAGGTTCTTGTAAACAGAGCAGCCCTAACTTTGGGGTGCCTGTGTCTTGTTGATTTTTAGTTATCCCATTTTATACGCCCATGAGTGGAAGTGCCCTATGCTCTGTAGCTGTGTTTTTTAGATGTTTTAGGAAACACCATACACTTCTCTAGAATGGCCGTTGGCCATTTACATCCCGCCCATCAGCCTAACAAGGCTCCCGTTTCTCCCTGGCCTGTCCTGCATTTCTGGTGTTTACACTTTGTTAAGATGGCCTTTTTGACCAGTGGGAAGTGAGACTTCTTTGTAGTGCTGATTTGCATTTCCGACTTGCTTGGTTGGCCAAAAAGGGCTTATGCGTGTTTTCCTGAATATATTCAGGAAAAAACGCATACGCCCTTTTTGGCCACGTGCATCATTGTCGACGTTTTGCCGCTTTTCATGTGTTTTAAAGGCGATTCGAATCTACCTCTTGAAATCTGTTTCCTGCAATTCTGCCTTGCTTTCAAATCCTCTTCGTTGCCTTTCCTCAATATATTTTTGGATGAGAGTGATCATTTATAACTCTGCATGTTTGTGAATTGCAGTGCCCCTGAGCTCCACTTTTCAACTCGCTATTGTGGGAGCTGGCCGCAAAACCGCAGGATTGCTTCAGGCCCTATTCTGGTTCCGTGGGGCAGGCTGAGCCTGTGGTTCATTCTTCTTCCTGATGGGAAAATAGAGTGACCTTTGCCTGTCCCAACACCTAGAGCTAGTCTCTCATTGGTTCCCCCTCTTCCCGTTCATCCTCAGGACAAATTGCGACCTGTACGAAACAGGAGGTCAACGGTGCTGATTCTCCAAGTAGGGAGATTGTTAGTGAAGCGGCTGGAATGGCGAACCCGAGCACAAGGAGAGGAGAAATGAGGTGCGTTTTAAAACCTTTCCCGATCACACGGTGTACCATCTTCTAGGTTTCCCAGGCATGTTTTCGATGTAGGAAGATGCCCTTGAACCTGGAGATTTGGGACCCATGGCATGGGTACCACGCAGTATTACTTTAAAGGGTCTGCGTTTGCTCACCCAACCTCACCAATCCTCTCAGCCCCAAGAGTGTCCAGCCTTATGTCTCATCCAGCTGTGGGTCTAGATATGGTCAATCCAGGTTGCATCAGAGCCCCTGAACGGATTTTGTAAGAATGTCTCTCTCTTTCACTGTCTTTGTTTTATGGGTTTTTTTTTAAGTAATCTATTTTTATAATGGGGTTTAGGTGCTTTTCTCTGCTGTGTTTATGCCGCTTTACACCCTCTTGATTCACTTACAGAGAGATATCAATACATAGGTTTTAAGTCTCTTCCTAGTCAGATATATTCTTGGGCGGTGAATAGGGGGTGTTGAGTCCAGTTCACTGAGCAGGGAGTAGGTCTTGTCTATTACATATTTGGCTTGTGGAACGGTATCTGAGCTAATTTCAAACCCTTGTTTTATGCATCGCCCCACCTCACCTTTCCCGTTAAGCAGCCATAGTGTGTTTTCTAAATGTGTGACTCTGTTCTGTTTTGGAATTCAGTTCAGGTGTAACGATTTTGACATTCCCTCTATAAGTGATATCTTAGGATAAGTGTCCTTTTCTGTGTGACTTACTTCACTTACAGTCATCGTCCCTAAATCCACTCATCATGCTGCCACTAGCCTTATGACACCGATTTCATGGCTGAGTGATATTCCATTGTGCATAAGTACCACAACTTCTTTATCCATTTTTCTCTTTCCTGGGATATTTCAGGTGTACCGAAGTGGAGGTTCTTGGAAACAGAGCAGCCCTAAACTTTGGGGTGCCTGTGTCTTGTTGATTTTTAGGTTTCCTGATTTCTACGCCCATGAGTGGAAGTGCCCTATGCTCTCTCAGCTTTCTCTATTACACGTTTCAGGACGCAGCGTACACTTCTCCAGAGTGGCTGTTGGCAATTTCCATCCCGCCCATCAGCGTAGCAAGGCTCCCATGTCTCCATGGCCTGTCCTGCATTTCTGGTTTTTACACTTTTTTCAGCATGGCCCTTTTGACCGCTGGCAAGCGAGACTACTTTGTAGCGCCGATTTGCCTTTCCTGCTTGCTTGGTTGGCCAAAAAGGGCGTATGCGTTTTTTTCTGAATATATTCAGGAAAAAACGCATACGCCCTTTTTGGCCAAGGGCATCATTGTCAACGCTTTGCCGCTTTTCATGTGCTTTCAAGGTGAGTCGAATCTACCTCCTGAAATCTGTTTCCTGCAATTCTGCCTTGCTTTCGAATCCTCTTCGTTGCCTTCCCTCAAAATATTTGTGGACGAGAGTCATCATTTATAACTCTGCAGGTTTGTGAATTGCAGTGCCCCTGAGCTCCATTTGTCAACACGCTTTTTTGGGAGCTGGCCGCAAAAGCGCAGGATTGCTTCAGGCCCTATTCTGGTTCCGGGGAACAGGCTGAGCCTGTGGTTCATTCTTCTTCCTGATGGGAAAATAGAGTGACCTGTGCCTGTCCCAACACCTAGAGCTAGTCTCTCATTGGTTCCCCCTCTTCCCGTTCATCCTCAGGACAAATTGCGACCTGTACGAAACAGGAGGTCAATGGTGCTGATTCTCCAAGTAGGGAGATTGTTAGTGAAGCGGCTGGAATGGCGAACCCGAGCACAAGGAGAGGAGAAATGAGGTGCGTTTTAGAAACCTTTCCCGATCACACGGTGTACCATCTTCTGGGTTTCCCAGGCATGTTTTCGATTTAGGAAGATGCCCTTGACCCTGGAGATTTGGGACCCATGGCTTGGGTACCACGCAGTATTACTTTAAAGGGTCTGCGTTTGCTCACCCAACCTCACCAATCCTCTCAGCCCCAAGAGTGTCCAGCCTTATGTCTCATCCAGCTGTGGGTCTAGATATGGTCAATCCAGGTTGCATCAGAGCCCCTGAACGGATTTTGTAAGAATGTCTCTCTCTTTCACTGTCTTTGTTTTATGGGTTTTTTTTTTAAGTAATCTATTTTTATAATGGGGTTTAGCTGCTTTTCCCTGCTGTGTTTATGCCGCTTTACACCCTCTTGATTCACTTCCAGAGACATATCAATACATAGGTTTTAAGACTCTTCCTAGTCAGATATATTCTTGGGTGGTGAATAGGGGGTGTTGAGTCCAGTTCACTGAGCAGGGAGTAGGTCTTGTCTATTACATATTTGGCTTGTGGAACGGTATCTGAACTAATTTCAAACCCTTGTTTTATTCGTTGCCCCACCTCACCTTTCCCGTTAAGCAGCCATAGTGTGTTTTCTAAATGTGTGACTCTGTTCTGTTTTGGAATTCAGTTCAGGTGTAACGATTTTGACATTCCCTCTATAAGTGATATCTTAGGATAAGTGTCCTTTTCTGTGTGACTTACTTCACTTAGAGTCATCGTCCCTAAATCCACTCATCATGCTGCTACTAGCCTTATGACACTGATTTCATGGCTGATATTCCATTGTGCATAAGTACCACAACTTCTTTATCCATTTTTCTCTTTCCTGGGATATTTAAGGTGTACCGAAGTGGAGGTTCTTGGAAACAGAGCAGCCCTAAACTTTGGGGTGCCTGTGTCGTGTTGATTTTTAGGTTTCCCGATTTCTACGCCCATGAGTGGAAGTGCCCTATGCTCTCTCACCTGTGTCTATTCCATGTTTCAGGACGCAGCGTACACTTCTCCAGAGTGGCTGTTGGCAATTTCCATCCCGCCCATCAGCGTAGCAAGGCTCCCATGTCTCCATGGCCTGTCCTGCATTTCTGGTTTTTACACTTTTTTCAGCATGGCCATTTTGACCGCTGGCAAGCGAGACTTCTTTATAGCACCGATTTGCATTTCCGGCTTGCTTGGTTGGCCAAAAAGGGCGTATGCGTTTTTTCCTGAATATATTCAGGAAAAAACGCATACGCCCTTTCTGGACAAGGGCATCATTGTCAACGCTTTGCCGCTTTTCATGTGCTTTCAAGGCGAGTCGAATCTACCTCCTGAAATCTGTTTCCTGCACTTCTGCCTTGCTCTCGAATCCTCTTCGTTGCCTTCCCTCAATATATTTGTGGACGAGAGTCATCATTTATAACTCTGCAGGTTTGTGAATTGCAGTGCCCCTGAGCTCCTTCTGTCAACTCGCTTTTTTGGGAGCTGGCCGCAAAAGCGCAGGATTGCTTCAGGCCCTATTCTGGTTCCAGGGGGCAGGCTGAGCCTGTGGTTCATTCTTCTTCCTGATGGGAAAATAGAGTGACCTGTGCCTGTCCCAACACCTAGAGCTAGTCTCTCATTGGTTCCCCCTCTTCCCGTTCATCCTCAGGAGAAATTGCGACCTGTTCGAAACAGGAGGTCAACGGTGCTGATTCTCCAAGTAGGGAGATTGTTAGTGAAGCGGCTGGAATGGCGAACCCGAGCACAAGGAGAGGAGAAATGAGGTGCGTTTTAGAAACCTTTCCCGATCACACGGTGTACCATCTTCTGGGTTTCCCAGGCATGTTTTCGATGTAGGAAGATGCCCTTGACCCTGGAGATTTGGGACCCATGGCTTGGGTACCACGCAGTATTACTTTAAAGGGTCTGCGTTTGCTCACCCAACCTCACCAATCCTCTCAGCCCCAAGAGTGTCCAGCCTTATGTCTCATCCAGCTGTGGGTCTAGATATGGTCAATGCAGGTTGCATCAGAGCCCCTGAACGGATTTTGTAAGAATGTCTCTCTCTTTCACTGTCTTTGTTTTATGGGTTTTTTTTTAAGTAATCTATTTTTATAATGGGGTTTAGCTGCTTTTCCCTGCTGTGTTTATGCCGCTTTACACCCTCTTGATTCACTTCCAGAGAGATATCAATACATAGGTTTTAAGACTCTTCCTAGTCAGATATATTCTTGGGCGGTGAATAGGGGGTGTTGAGTCCAGTTCACTGAGCAGGGAGTAGGTCTTGTCTATTACATATTTGGCTTGTGGAACGGTATCTGAGCAAATTTCGAACCCTTTTTTTATGCATCACCCCACCTCACCTTTCCCGTGAAGCAGCCATACTGTGTTTTCTAAATGTGTGACTCTGTTCTGTTTGGGAATTCAGTTCAGGTGTAGCGATTTTGACATTCCCTCTAAAAGTGATATCTTAGGATAAGTGTCCTTTTCTGTGTGACTTACTTCACTTAGAGTCATCGTCCCTAAATCAACTCATCATGCTGCTACTAGCCTTATGACACTGATTTCATGGCTGAGTGATATTCCATTGTGCATAAGTACCACAACTTCCTTATCGATTTTTCTCTTTCCTGGGATATTTATGGTGTACCGAAGTGGAGGTTCTTGGAAACAGAGCAGCCCTAAACTTTGGGGTGCCTGTGTCGTGTTGATTTTTAGGTTTCCCGATTTCTACGCCCATGAGTAGAAGTGCCCTATGCTCTCTCAGCTGTGTCTATTCCATGTTTCAGGACGCAGCGTACACTTCTCCAGAGTGGCTGTTGGCAATTTCCATCCCGCCCATCAGCGTAGCAAGGCTCCCATGTCTCCATGGCCTGTCCTGCATTTCTGGTTTTTACACTTTTTTCAGCATGGCCCTTTTGACCGCTGGCAAGCGAGACTTCTTTGTAGCGCCGATTTGCCTTTCCGGCTTGCTTGGTTGGCCAAAAAGGGCGTATGCGTTTTTTCCTGAATATATTCAGGAAAAAACGCATACGCCCTTTTTGGCCAAGGGCATCATTGTCAACGCTTTGCCGCTTTTCATGTGCTTTCAAGGCGAGTCGAATCTACCTCCTGAAATCTGTTTCCTGCAATTCTGCCTTGCTTTCGAATCCTCTTCGTTGCCTTCCCTCAAAATATTTGTGGACGAGAGTCATCATTTATAACTCTGCAGGTTTGTGAATTGCAGTGCCCCTGAGCTCCATTTGTCAACTCGCTTTTTTGGGAGCTGGCCGCAAAAGCGCAGGATTGCTTCAGGCCCTATTCTGGTTCCGGGGGACAGGCTGAGCCTGTGGATCATTCTTCTTCCTGATGGGAAAATAGAGTGACCTGTGCCTGTCCCAACACCTAGAGCTACTCTCTCATTGGTTCCCCCTTTTCCCGTTCATCCTCAGGACAAATTGCGACCTGTACGAACCAGGAGGCCAACAGTGCTGTTTCTTCAAGTAGGGAGATTGTTAGTGAAGCGGCTGGAATTGCGAACCCGAGCACAAGGAGAGGAGAAATGAGGTGCGTTTTAGAAACCTTTCCCGATCACACAGTGTACCATCTTCTGGGTTTCCCAGGCATGTTTTCGATGTAGGAAGATGCCCTTGAACCTGGAGATTTGGGACCCATGGCATGGGTACCACGCAGTATTACTTTAAAGGGTCTGCGTTTGCTCACCCAACCTCACCAATCCTCTCAGCCCCAAGAGTGTCCAGCCTTATGTCTCATCCAGCTGTGGGTCTAGATATGGTCAATCCAGGTTGCATCAGAGCCCCTGAACGGATTTTGTAAGAATTTCTCTCTCTTTCACTGTCTTTGTTTTATGGGGTTTTTTTTAAGTAATCTATTTTTATAATGGGGTTTAGCTGCTTTTCCCTGCTGTGTTTATGCCGCTTTACACCCTCTTGATTCACTTCCAGAGAGATATCAATACATAGGTTTTAAGACTCTTCCTAGTCAGATATATTCTTGGGCGGTGAATAGGGGGTGTTGAGTCCAGTTCACTGAGCAGGGAGTAGGTCTTGTCTATTACATATTTGGCTTGTGGAACGGTATCTGAGCTAATTTCAAACCCTTGTTTTATGCATCGCCCCACCTCACCTTTCCCGTTAAGCAGCCATAGTGTGTTTTCTAAATGTGTGACTCTGTTCTGTTTTGGAATTCAGTTCAGGTGTAACGATTTTGACATTCCCTCTATAAGTGATATCTTAGGATAAGTGTCCTTTTCTGTGTGACTTACTTCACTTAGAGTCATCGTCCCTAAATCCACTCATCATGCTGCTACTAGCCTTATGACACTGATTTCATGGCTGAGTGATATTCCATTGTGCATAAGTACCACAACTTCTTTATCCATTTTTCTCTTTCCTGGGATATTTCAGGTGTACCGAAGTGGAGGTTCTTGGAAACAGAGCAGCCCTAAACTTTGGGGTGCCTGTGTCTTGTTGATTTTTAGGTTTCCCGATTTCTACGCCCATGAGTGGAAGTGCCCTATGCTCTCTCAGCTGTGTCTATTACATGTTTCAGGACGCAGCGTACACTTCTCCAGAGTGTCCGTTGGCCATTTACATCCCCCCATCAGCCTAACAAGGCTCCCGTTTCACCCTGGCCTGTCCTGCATTTCTGGTGTTTACACTTTGTTAAGATGGCCCTTTTGACCCATGGGAAGTGAGACTCCTTTGTAGTGCTGATTTGCATTTCCGGCTTGCTTGGTTGGCCAAAAAGGGCGTACGCGTTTTTTCCTGAATATATTCAGGAAAAAACGCGTACGCCCTTTTTGGCCAAGTGCATCATTGTCGACGTTTTGCCGCTTTTCATGTGCTTTAAAGGCGATTCGAATCTACCTCCTGAAATCTGTTTCCTGCAATTCTGCCTTGCTTTCAAATCCTCTTCGTTGCCTTCCCTCAATATATTTTTGGACGAGAGTGATCATTTAGAACTCTGCATGTTTGTGAATTGCAGTGCCCCTGAGCTCCATTTTTCAACTCGTTTTTTTGGGAGCTGTCCGCAAAACCGCAGGATTGCTTCAGGCCCTATTGTCGTTCCGTGGGGCAGGCTGAGCCTGTGGTTAATTCTTCTTCCTGATGGGAATTTAGAGTGACCTGTGCCTGTCCCAACACGTAGAACTAGTCTCTCATGGGTTCCCCCTCTTCCCATTCATCCTCAGGACAAATTGCAACCTGTACGAAACACGAGGTTAAAGGTGCTGATTCTCCAAGTGGGGAGACCGTTAGTAAAGCGGCTGGAATGGCGAACCCGAGCATCAGGAGAAGAGAAATGAGACTTTCCCGATCAACCGGTGTACCATCCCCTGGGTTTCCCATGCATGTTGTGGCTGTAGGAAGATTCCCTTGAACCTGGAGATTTGGCACGCATGGAATGGGTACCACGCAGTATTACTTTAAAGGGTCTGCGTTTGCTCACCCAACCTCACCAATCCTCTCAGCCCCAAGAGTGTCCAGCCTTATGTCTCATTCAGCTGTGGGTCTAGATATGGTCAATCCAGGTTGCTTCACAGCCCCTGAACGAACTTTGTACGAATTTCTCTCTCTTTCACTGTCTTTGTCGGGGTTTTTTTTGTCATTTATTTTTATAAGGGGGTTTAGCTCAGATTCACTGCTGTGTTTATGCCACTTTACACCCAGTTGCTTCACCTCCAGTGAGATATCAATACATAGGTTTTAAGATTCTTACTAGTCAGATATATTCTTGTGCGGTGAATAGGGGGTGTTGAGTCCAGTTCACTGAGCAAGGAGTAGGTCTTGTCTGTTACATATTTGGTTTATGGAACGGTATCTGTGCCAATTTCAAACCTTGTTTTCTGCCTCACCCCACCTCACCTTTCCCGTTCAGCAGCCACAGTGTGTTTTCTAAATGTGTGACTCTGTTCTGTTTTGTAATTCAGGTCATGTGTAGCGATTTTTACATTCCCTCTATAAGTGATATCTTCTGATAAGTGTCTTTTTCTGTGTGACTTATTTCACTTAGAAACGTCGTACCTAAATCCACTCATCATGCTGCTACTAGCCTTATGACATTGATTTCATGGCTGAGTGATATTCCATTGTACATAAGTACCACAACTTCTTTATCCATTTTTCTCTTTCCTGGCATATTTAAGGTGTACTGAAGTGGAGGTTCTTGTAAACAGAGCAGCCCTAAACTTTGGGGTGCCTGTGTCTTGTTGATTTTTAGTTATCCCATTTTATACGCCAATGAGTGGAAGTGCCCTATGCTCTCTAGCTGTGTTTTTTAGATGTTTTAGGAAACACCATACACTTCTCCAGAATGGCCGTTGGCCATTTACATCCCGCCCATCCTCCTAACAAGGCTCCCGTTTCTCCCTTGCCTGTCCTGCATTTCTGGTGTTTACACTTTGTTAAGATGGCCTTTTTGACCGGTGGAAAGTGAGACTTCTTTGTAGTGCTGATTTGCATTTCCGGCTTGCTTGGTTGGCCAAAAAGGGCGTACGGGTTTTTTCCTGAATATATTCAGGAAAAAACGCGTACGCCCTTTTTGGCCAAGTGCATCATTGTCGACGTTTTGCCGCTTTTCATGTGCTTTAAAGGGGATTCGAATCTACCTCCTGAAATCTGTTTCCTGCATTTCTGCCTTGCTTTCAAATCCTCTTCGTTGCCTTTCCTCAATATAATTTTGGACGAGAGTGATCATTTATAACTCTGCATGTTTGTGAATTACAGTGCCCCTGAGCTCCACTTTTCAACTCGCTATTGTGGGAGCTGGCCGCAAAACCGCAGGATTGCTTCAGGCCCTATTCTGGTTCCGGGGGGCAGGCTGAGCCTGTGGTTAATTCTTCTTCCTGATGGGAAATTAGAGTGACCTGTGCCTGTTCCAACACCTACAGCTAGTCTCTCATGGGTTCCCCCTCTTCCCATTCATCCTCAGGACAAATTGCAACCTGTACGAAACACGAGGTTAAAGGTGCTGATTCTCCAAGTGGGGAGATCGTTAGTAAAGCGGCTGGAATGGCGAACCCGAGCATCAGGAGAAGAGAAATGAGCCTTTCCCGACCACACGGTGTACCATCCCCTGGGTTTCCCATGCATGTTGTGGCTGTAGGAAGATTCCCTTGAACCTGGAGATTTGGCACGCATGGAATGGGTACCACGCAGTATTACTTTAAAGGGTCTGCGTTTGCTCACCCAACCTCACCAATCCTCTCAGCCCCAAGAGTGTCCAGCCTTATGTCTCATTCAGCTGTGGGTCTAGATATGGTCAATCCAGGTTGCTTCACAGCCCCTGAACGAACTTTGTACGAATTTCTCTCTCTTTCACTGTCTTTGTCGGGGTTTTTTTTGTCATTTATTTTTATAACGGGGTTTAGCTCAGATTCACTGCTGTGTTTATGCCACTTTACACCCAGTTGCTTCACCTCCAGTGAGATATCAATACATAGGTTTTAAGATTCTTACTAGTCAGATATATTCTTGTGCGGTGAATAGGGGGTGTTGAGTCCAGTTCACTGAGCAAGGAGTAGGTCTTGTCTGTTACATATTTGGTTTATGGAACGGTATCTGTGCCAATTTCAAACCTTGTTTTCTGCCTCACCCCACCTCACCTTTCCCGTTCAGCAGCCACAGTGTGTTTTCTAAATGTGTGACTCTGTTCTGTTTTGTAATTCAGGTCATGTGTAGCGATTTTTACATTCCCTCTATAAGTGATATCTTCTGATAAGTGTCTTTTTCTGTGTGACTTATTTCACTTAGAAACGTCGTACCTAAATCCACTCATCATGCTGCTACTAGCCTTATGACATTGATTTCATGGCTGAGTGATATTCCATTGTACATAAGTACCACAACTTCTTTATCCATTTTTCTCTTTCCTGGCATATTTAAGGTGTACTGAAGTGGAGGTTCTTGTAAACAGAGCAGCCCTAAACTTTGGGGTGCCTGTGTCTTGTTGATTTTTAGTTATCCCATTTTATACGCCAATGAGTGGAAGTGCCCTATGCTCTCTAGCTGTGTTTTTTAGATGTTTTAGGAAACACCATACACTTCTCCAGAATGGCCGTTGGCCATTTACATCCCGCCCATCCTCCTAACAAGGCTCCCGTTTCTCCCTTGCCTGTCCTGCATTTCTGGTGTTTACACTTTGTTAAGATGGCCTTTTTGACCGGTGGAAAGTGAGACTTCTTTGTAGTGCTGATTTGCATTTCCGGCTTGCTTGGTTGGCCAAAAAGGGCGTACGGGTTTTTTCCTGAATATATTCAGGAAAAAACGCGTACGCCCTTTTTGGCCAAGTGCATCATTGTCGACGTTTTGCCGCTTTTCATGTGCTTTAACGGGGATTCGAATCTACCTCCTGAAATCTGTTTCCTGCATTTCTGCCTTGCTTTCAAATCCTCTTCGTTGCCTTTCCTCAATATAATTTTGGACGAGAGTGATCATTTATAACTCTGCATGTTTGTGAATTACAGTGCCCCTGAGCTCCACTTTTCAACTCGCTATTGTGGGAGCTGGCCGCAAAACCGCAGGATTGCTTCAGGCCCTATTCTGGTTCCGGGGGGCAGGCTGAGCCTGTGGTTAATTCTTCTTCCTGATGGGAAATTAGAGTGACCTGTGCCTGTTCCAACACCTACAGCTAGTCTCTCATGGGTTCCCCCTCTTCCCATTCATCCTCAGGACAAATTGCAACCTGTACGAAACACGAGGTTAAAGGTGCTGATTCTCCAAGTGGGGAGATCGTTAGTAAAGCGGCTGGAATGGCGAACCCGAGCATCAGGAGAAGAGAAATGAGCCTTTCCCGACCACACGGTGTACCATCCCCTGGGTTTCCCATGCATGTTGTGGCTGTAGGAAGATTCCCTTGAACCTGGAGATTTGGCACGCATGGAATGGGTACCACGCAGTATTACTTTAAAGGGTCTGCGTTTGCTCACCCAACCTCACCAATCCTCTCAGCCCCAAGAGTGTCCAGCCTTATGTCTCATTCAGCTGTGGGTCTAGATATGGTCAATCCAGGTTGCTTCACAGCCCCTGAACGAACTTTGTACGAATTTCTCTCTCTTTCACTGTCTTTGTCGGGGTTTTTTTTGTCATTTATTTTTATAACGGGGTTTAGCTCAGATTCACTGCTGTGTTTATGCCACTTTACACCCAGTTGCTTCACCTCCAGTGAGATATCAATACATAGGTTTTAAGATTCTTACTAGTCAGATATATTCTTGTGCGGTGAATAGGGGGTGTTGAGTCCAGTTCACTGAGCAAGGAGTAGGTCTTGTCTGTTACATATTTGGTTTATGGAACGGTATCTGTGCCAATTTCAAACCTTGTTTTCTGCCTCACCCCACCTCACCTTTCCCGTTCAGCAGCCACAGTGTGTTTTCTAAATGTGTGACTCTGTTCTGTTTTGTAATTCAGGTCATGTGTAGCGATTTTTACATTCCCTCTATAAGTGATATCTTCTGATAAGTGTCTTTTTCTGTGTGACTTATTTCACTTAGAAACGTCGTACCTAAATCCACTCATCATGCTGCTACTAGCCTTATGACATTGATTTCATGGCTGAGTGATATTCCATTGTACATAAGTACCACAACTTCTTTATCCATTTTTCTCTTTCCTGGCATATTTAAGGTGTACTGAAGTGGAGGTTCTTGTAAACAGAGCAGCCCTAAACTTTGGGGTGCCTGTGTCTTGTTGATTTTTAGTTATCCCATTTTATACGCCAATGAGTGGAAGTGCCCTATGCTCTCTAGCTGTGTTTTTTAGATGTTTTAGGAAACACCATACACTTCTCCAGAATGGCCGTTGGCCATTTACATCCCGCCCATCCTCCTAACAAGGCTCCCGTTTCTCCCTTGCCTGTCCTGCATTTCTGGTGTTTACACTTTGTTAAGATGGCCTTTTTGACCGGTGGAAAGTGAGACTTCTTTGTAGTGCTGATTTGCATTTCCGGCTTGCTTGGTTGGCCAAAAAGGGCGTACGGGTTTTTTCCTGAATATATTCAGGAAAAAACGCGTACGCCCTTTTTGGCCAAGTGCATCATTGTCGACGTTTTGCCGCTTTTCATGTGCTTTAAAGGGGATTCGAATCTACCTCCTGAAATCTGTTTCCTGCATTTCTGCCTTGCTTTCAAATCCTCTTCGTTGCCTTTCCTCAATATAATTTTGGACGAGAGTGATCATTTATAACTCTGCATGTTTGTGAATTACAGTGCCCCTGAGCTCCACTTTTCAACTCGCTATTGTGGGAGCTGGCCGCAAAACCGCAGGATTGCTTCAGGCCCTATTCTGGTTCCGGGGGGCAGGCTGAGCCTGTGGTTAATTCTTCTTCCTGATGGGAAATTAGAGTGACCTGTGCCTGTTCCAACACCTACAGCTAGTCTCTCATGGGTTCCCCCTCTTCCCATTCATCCTCAGGACAAATTGCAACCTGTACGAAACACGAGGTTAAAGGTGCTGATTCTCCAAGTGGGGAGATCGTTAGTAAAGCGGCTGGAATGGCGAACCCGAGCATCAGGAGAAGAGAAATGAGCCTTTCCCGACCACACGGTGTACCATCCCCTGGGTTTCCCATGCATGTTGTGGCTGTAGGAAGATTCCCTTGAACCTGGAGATTTGGCACGCATGGAATGGGTACCACGCAGTATTACTTTAAAGGGTCTGCGTTTGCTCACCCAACCTCACCAATCCTCTCAGCCCCAAGAGTGTCCAGCCTTATGTCTCATTCAGCTGTGGGTCTAGATATGGTCAATCCAGGTTGCTTCACAGCCCCTGAACGAACTTTGTACGAATTTCTCTCTCTTTCACTGTCTTTGTCGGGGTTTTTTTTGTCATTTATTTTTATAACGGGGTTTAGCTCAGATTCACTGCTGTGTTTATGCCACTTTACACCCAGTTGCTTCACCTCCAGTGAGATATCAATACATAGGTTTTAAGATTCTTACTAGTCAGATATATTCTTGTGCGGTGAATAGGGGGTGTTGAGTCCAGTTCACTGAGCAAGGAGTAGGTCTTGTCTGTTACATATTTGGTTTATGGAACGGTATCTGTGCCAATTTCAAACCTTGTTTTCTGCCTCACCCCACCTCACCTTTCCCGTTCAGCAGCCACAGTGTGTTTTCTAAATGTGTGACTCTGTTCTGTTTTGTAATTCAGGTCATGTGTAGCGATTTTTACATTCCCTCTATAAGTGATATCTTCTGATAAGTGTCTTTTTCTGTGTGACTTATTTCACTTAGAAACGTCGTACCTAAATCCACTCATCATGCTGCTACTAGCCTTATGACATTGATTTCATGGCTGAGTGATATTCCATTGTACATAAGTACCACAACTTCTTTATCCATTTTTCTCTTTCCTGGCATATTTAAGGTGTACTGAAGTGGAGGTTCTTGTAAACAGAGCAGCCCTAAACTTTGGGGTGCCTGTGTCTTGTTGATTTTTAGTTATCCCATTTTATACGCCAATGAGTGGAAGTGCCCTATGCTCTCTAGCTGTGTTTTTTAGATGTTTTAGGAAACACCATACACTTCTCCAGAATGGCCGTTGGCCATTTACATCCCGCCCATCCTCCTAACAAGGCTCCCGTTTCTCCCTTGCCTGTCCTGCATTTCTGGTGTTTACACTTTGTTAAGATGGCCTTTTTGACCGGTGGAAAGTGAGACTTCTTTGTAGTGCTGATTTGCATTTCCGGCTTGCTTGGTTGGCCAAAAAGGGCGTACGGGTTTTTTCCTGAATATATTCAGGAAAAAACGCGTACGCCCTTTTTGGCCAAGTGCATCATTGTCGACGTTTTGCCGCTTTTCATGTGCTTTAAAGGGGATTCGAATCTACCTCCTGAAATCTGTTTCCTGCATTTCTGCCTTGCTTTCAAATCCTCTTCGTTGCCTTTCCTCAATATAATTTTGGACGAGAGTGATCATTTATAACTCTGCATGTTTGTGAATTACAGTGCCCCTGAGCTCCACTTTTCAACTCGCTATTGTGGGAGCTGGCCGCAAAACCGCAGGATTGCTTCAGGCCCTATTCTGGTTCCGGGGGGCAGGCTGAGCCTGTGGTTAATTCTTCTTCCTGATGGGAAATTAGAGTGACCTGTGCCTGTTCCAACACCTACAGCTAGTCTCTCATGGGTTCCCCCTCTTCCCATTCATCCTCAGGACAAATTGCAACCTGTACGAAACACGAGGTTAAAGGTGCTGATTCTCCAAGTGGGGAGATCGTTAGTAAAGCGGCTGGAATGGCGAACCCGAGCATCAGGAGAAGAGAAATGAGCCTTTCCCGACCACACGGTGTACCATCCCCTGGGTTTCCCATGCATGTTGTGGCTGTAGGAAGATTCCCTTGAACCTGGAGATTTGGCACGCATGGAATGGGTACCACGCAGTATTACTTTAAAGGGTCTGCGTTTGCTCACCCAACCTCACCAATCCTCTCAGCCCCAAGAGTGTCCAGCCTTATGTCTCATTCAGCTGTGGGTCTAGATATGGTCAATCCAGGTTGCTTCACAGCCCCTGAACGAACTTTGTACGAATTTCTCTCTCTTTCACTGTCTTTATCGGGGTTTTTTTTCTAGTTTATTTTTATAACGGAGTTTAGCTCAGTTTCACTACTGTGTTTATGACGCTTTACACCCACTTGATTCACTTCCAGAGAGATATCAATACATAGGTTTTAAGATTCTTACTAGTCAGATATATTCTTGTGCGATGAATAGGGGATGTTGAGTCCAGTTCACTGAGCAAGAGGTAGGTCTTCTCTGTTACATATTTGGTTTATGAGAAGGTATCTGTGCCAATTTCAAACCTTGTTTTCTGCCTCACCCCAACTCACCTTTCCCGTTCAGCAGCCATAGTGTGTTTTCTAAATGTGTGACTCTGTTCTGTTTTGTAATTCAGGTCATGTGTAGCCATTTTTACATTCCCTGTATAAGTGATATCTTATGAGAAGTTTCTGTTTCTGTGTGACTTATTTCACTTAGAAACGTCGTACCTAAATCCACTCATCATGCTGCTACTAGCCTTATGATATTGATTTCATGGCTGAGTGATATTCCATTGTACATAAGTACCACAACTTCTTTATCCATTTTTCTCTTTCCTGGCATATTTAAGGTGTACCGAAGTGGAGGTTCTTGTAAACAGAGCAGCCCTAACTTTGGGGTGCCTGTGTCTTGTTGATTTTTAGTTATCCCATTTTATACGCCCATGAGTGGAAGTGCCCTATGCTCTGTAGCTGTGTTTTTTAGATGTTTTAGGAAACACCATACACTTCTCTAGAATGGCCGTTGGCCATTTACATCCCGCCCATCAGCCTAACAAGGCTCCCGTTTCTCCCTGGCCTGTCCTGCATTTCTGGTGTTTACACTTTGTTAAGATGGCCTTTTTGACCAGTGGGAAGTGAGACTTCTTTGTAGTGCTGATTTGCATTTCCGGCTTGCTTGGTTGGCCAAAAAGGGCTTATGCGTGTTTTCCTGAATATATTCAGGAAAAAACGCATACGCCCTTTTTGGCCACGTGCATCATTGTCGACGTTTTGCCGCTTTTCATGTGTTTTAAAGGCGATTCGAATCTACCTCTTGAAATCTGTTTCCTGCAATTCTGCCTTGCTTTCAAATCCTCTTCGTTGCCTTTCCTCAATATATTTTTGGACGAGAGTGATCATTTATAACTCTGCATGTTTGTGAATTGCAGTGCCCCTGAGCTCCACTTTTCAACTCGCTATTGTGGGAGCTGGCCGCAAAACCGCAGGATTGCTTCAGGCCCTATTCTGGTTCCGTGGGGCAGGCTGAGCCTGTGGTTAATTCTTCTTCCTGATGGGAAATTAGAGTGACCTGTGCCTGTTCCAACACCTAGAGCTACTCTCTCATGGGTTCCCCCTCTTCCCATTCATCCTCAGGACAAATTGCAACCTGTACGAAACACGAGGTTAAAGGTGCTGATTCTCCAAGTGGGGAGATCGTTAGTAAAGCGGCTGGAATGGCGATCCCGAGCACCAGGAGAAGGGAAATGAGGTGGGTTTTACAAACCTTTCCTGATCACACGGTGTACCATCCTCTTGGTTTCCCATGCATGTTGTCGCTGTAGGAAGATTCCCTTGAACCTGGTATTTGGCACGCATGGAATGGGTACCACACAGTATTACTTCAAAGGGTCTGCGTTTGCTCACCCAACCTCACCAATCCTCTCAGCCCCAAGAGTGTCCAGCCTTATGTCTCATTCAGCTGTGGGTCTAGATATGGTCAATCCAGGTTGCTTCACAGCCCCTGAACGATCATTGTACGAATTTCTCTCTCTTTCACTGTCTTTGTCGGGGGTTTTTTTGTCATTTATTTTTATAACGGGGTTTAGCTCAGTTTCACTGCTGTGTTTATGCCACTTTACACCCAGTTGCTTCACCTCCAGTGAGATATCAATACATAGGTTTTAAGATTCTTACTAGTCAGATATATTCTTGTGCGGTGAATAGGGGGTGTTGAGTCCAGTTCACTGAGCAAGGAGTAGGTCTTGTCTGTTACATATTTGGTTTATGGAACGGTATCTGTGCCAATTTCAAACCTTGTTTTCTGCCTCACCCCACCTCACCTTTCCCGTTCAGCAGCCACAGTGTGTTTTCTAAATGTGTGACTCTGTTCTGTTTTGTAATTCAGGTCATGTGTAGCGATTTTTACATTCCCTCTATAAGTGATATCTTCTGATAAGTGTCTTTTTCTGTGTGACTTATTTCACTTAGAAACGTCGTACCTAAATCCACTCATCATGCTGCTACTAGCCTTATGACATTGATTTCATGGCTGAGTGATATTCCATTGTACGTAAGTACCACAACTTCTTTATCCATTTTTCTCTTTCCTGGCATATTTAAGGTGTACTGAAGTGGAGGTTCTTGTAAACAGAGCAGCCCTAAACTTTGGGGTGCCTGTGTCTTGTTGATTTTTAGTTATCCCATTTTATACGCCCATGAGTGGAAGTGCCCTATGCTCTCTAGCTGTGTTTTTTAGATGTTTTAGGAAACACCATACACTTCTCCAGAGTGGCCGTTGGCAATTTACATCCCCCCATCAGCCTAACAAGGCTCCCATTTCTCCCTGGCCTGTCCTGCATTTCTGGTGTTTACACTCTGTTAAGATGGCCCTTTTGACCCATGGGAAGTGAGACTCCTTTGTAGTGCTGATTTGCATTTCCGGCTTGCTTGGTTGGCCAAAAAGGGCGTATTTGTTTTTTCCTGAATATATTCAGGAAAAAACGCATACGCCCCTTTTGTCCAAGTGCATCATTGTCGACGTTTTGCCGCTTTTCATGTGCTTTAAAGGTGATTCGAATCTACCTCCTGAAATCTGTTTCCTGCAATTCTGTCTTGCTTTCAAATTCTCTTCGTTGCCTTCCCTCAATATATTTTTGGACGAGAGTGATCATTTATAACTCTGCATGTTTGTGAATTGCAGTGCCCCTGAGCTCCACTTTTCAACTCGCTATTGTGGGAGCTGGCCGCAAAACCGCAGGATTGCTTCAGGCCCTATTCTGGTTCCGTGGGGCAGGCTGAGCCTGTGGTTAATTCTTTTCCTGATGGGAAATTAGAGTGACCTGTGCCTGTTCCAACACCTACAGCTAGTCTCTCATGGGTTCCCCATCTTCCCATTCATCCTCAGGACAAATTGCAACCTGTACGAAACACGAGGTTAAAGGTGCTGATTCTCCAAGTGGGGAGATCGTTAGTAAAGCGGCTGGAATGGCGAACCCGAGCACCAGGAGAAGAGAAATGAGCCTTTCCCGATCACACGGTGTACCATCCCCTGGGTTTCCCATGCATGTTGTGGCTGTAGGAAGATTCCCTTGAACCTGGAGATTTGGCACGCATGGAATGGGTACCACGCAGTATTACTTTAAAGGGTCTGCGTTTGCTCACCCAACCTCACCAATCCTCTCAGCCCCAAGAGTGTCCAGCCTTATGTCTCATTCAGCTGTGGGTCTAGATATGGTCAATCCAGGTTGCTTCACAGCCCCTGAACGAACTTTGTACGAATTTCTCTCTCTTTCACTGTCTTTGTCGGGGGTTTTTTTGTCATTTATTTTTATAACGGGGTTTAGCTCAGTTTCACTGCTGTGTTTATGCCACTTTACACCCAGTTGCTTCACCTCCAGTGAGATATCAATACATAGGTTTTAAGATTCTTACTAGTCAGATATATTCTTGTGCGGTGAATAGGGAGTGTTGAGTCCAGTTCACTGAGCAAGGAGTAGGTCTTGTCTGTTACATATTTGGTTTATGGAACGGTATCTGTGCCAATTTCAAACCTTGTTTTCTGCCTCACCCCACTTGACCTTTCCCGTTCAGCAGCCATAGTGTGTTTTCTAAATGTGTGACTCTGTTCTGTTTTGTAATTCAGGTCATGTGTAGCGATTTTTACTTTCCCTCTATAAGTGATATCTTATGAGAAGTGTCTTTTTCTGTGTGACTTATTTCTCTTAGAAACCTCGTACCTAAATCCACTCATCATGCTGCTACTAGCCTTATGACATTGATTTCATGGCTGAGTGATATTCCATTGTACATAAGTACCACAACTTCTTTATCCATTTTTCTCTTTCCTGGCATATTTAAGGTGTACCGAAGTGGAGGTTCTTGTAAACAGAGCAGCCCTAAACTTTGGGGTGCCTGTGTCTTGTTGATTTTTAGTTATCCCATTTTATACGCCCATGAGTGGAAGTGCCCTATGCTCTCTAGCTGTGTTTTTTAGATGTTTTAGGAAAAACCATACACTTCTCCAGAGTGGCCGTTGGCCATTTACATCCCGCCCATCAGCCTAACAAGGCTCCCGTTTCTCCCTGGCCTGTCCTGCATTTCTGGTGTTTACACTTTGTTAAGATGGCCCTTTTGACCGCTGGGAAGTGAGACTTCTTTGTAGTGCTGATTTGCATTTCCGGCTTGTTTTGTTGGCCAAAAAGGGCGTATTTGTTTTTTCCTGAATATATTCAGGAAAAAACGCATACGCCCTATTTGGCCAAGTGCATCATTGTCGACGTTTTGCCGCTTTTCATGTGCTTTCAAGGCGAGTCGAATCTACCTCCTGAAATCTGTTTCCTGCAATTCTGCCTTGCTTTCAAATCCTCTTCGTTGCCTTCCTTCAATATATTTTTGGACGAGAGTGATCATTTATAACTCTGCATGTTTGTGAATTACAGTGCCCCTGAGCTCCACTTTTAAACTCGCTATTGTGGGAGCTGGCCGCAAAACCGCAGGATTGCTTCAGGCCCTATTCTGGTTCCGTGGGGCAGGCTGAGCCTGTGGTTAATTCTTCTTCCTGATGGGAAATTAGAGTGACCTGTGCCTGTTCCAACACCTACAGCTAGTCTCTCATGGGTTCCCCCTCTTCCCATTCATCCTCAGGACAAATTGCAACCTGTACGAAACACGAGGTTAAAGGTGCTGATTCTCCAAGTGGGGAGATCGTTAGTAAAGCGTCTGGAATGGCGAACCCGAGCACCAGGAGAAGAGAAATGAGCCTTTCCCGATCACACGGTGTACCATCCTCTGGGTTTCCCATTATGTTGTCGCTGTAGGAAGATTCCCTTGAACCTGGGATTTGGCACACATGGAATGGGTACCACACAGTATTACTTTAAGGGTCTGCGTTTGGTCACCCAACCTCACCAATCCTCTCAGCCCCAAGAGTGTCCAGCCTTATGTCTCATCCAGCTGTGTTTCTAGATATGGTCAATCCAGGTTGTTTCACAGCCCCTGAACGAACTTTGTACGAATTTCTCTCTCTTTCACTGTCTTTATCGGGGTTTTTTTTGTAATTTATTTTTATAACGTGGTTTAGCTCAGTTTCACTGCTGTGTTTATGACGCTTTACACCCACTTGATTCACTTCCAGAGAGATATCAATACATAGGTTTTAAGATTCTTACTAGTCAGATATATTGTTGTGCGGTGAATAGTGGGTGTTGAGTCCAGTTCACTGAGCAAGAAGTAGGTCTTGTCTGTTACATATTTGGTTTATGGAAAGGTATCTGTGCCAATTTCAAACCTTGTTTTCTGCCTCACCCCACTTGACCTTTCCCGTTCAGCAGCCATAGTGTGCTTTCTAAATGTGTGACTCTGTTCTGTTTTGTAATTCAGGTCATGTGTAGCGATTTTTACTTTCCCTCTATAAGTGATATCTTATGAGAATTGTCTTTTTCTGTGTGACTTATTTCTCTTAGAAACGTCGTACCTAAATCCACTCATCATGCTGCTACTAGCCTTATGACATTGATTTCATGGCTGAGTGATATTCCATTGTACATAAGTACCACAACTTCTTTATCCATTTTTCTCTTTCCTGGCATATTTAAGGTGTACCGAAGTGGAGGTTCTTGTAAACAGAGCAGCCCTAAACTTTGGGGTGCCTGTGTCTTGTTGATTTTTAGTTATCCCATTTTATACGCCCATGAGTGGAAGTGCCCTATGCTCTCTAGCTGTGTTTTTTAGATGTTTTAGGAAAAACCATACACTTCTCCAGAGTGGCCGTTGGCCATTTACATCCCGCCCATCAGCCTAACAAGGCTCCCGTTTCTCCCTGGCCTGTCCTGCATTTCTGGTGTTTACACTTTGTTAAGATGGCCCTTTTGACCGCTGGGAAGTGAGACTTCTTTGTAGTGCTGATTTGCATTTCCGGCTTGTTTTGTTGGCCAAAAAGGGCGTATTTGTTTTTTCCTGAATATATTCAGGAAAAAACGCATACGCCCTATTTGGCCAAGTGCATCATTGTCGACGTTTTGCCGCTTTTCATGTGCTTTCAAGGCGAGTCGAATCTACCTCCTGAAATCTGTTTCCTGCAATTCTGCCTTGCTTTCAAATCCTCTTCGTTGCCTTCCCTCAATATATTTTTGGACGAGAGTGCTCATTTATAACTCTGTATGTTTGTGAATTGCAGTGCCCCTGAGCTCCATTTTTCAACTTGTTTTTTTGGGAGCTGTCCGCAAAACCGCAGGATTGCTTCAGGCCTTGTTTTCATTCAGGAGTGCAGACTGAGACTGTCGGTAATTTTTCTTCCTGATTGGAAATTAGAGTGACCTGTGCCTGTATGAACATCTAGGGGTTATCTCTCATTGTTTCTCCTCCTTCCCCTTCATCCTGTGGACAAATTCCAAACTCTGTGCAACAGGATATTGAAGGTGCTGACATCCTCAAGTGGGGAGATTTTAGAAAGAGGCTGGAGGGGTGAACCCGATAACCATGAGATTAGGAGATGAGGTGCGTTTTCCAAAATCTTCCTGATCCAACCGTTTACCATCCTCTGGGTGTCACAGGCATGTTTTAGCTGTAGGAAAGGTCCCACGTATGTAAGGAGAACACCAGGGATTTTTCCAAATCAATGTCTCCCCGAACCCCAATCTGGGGATTTTTTCAGCTACTGGTACATGTATGTTCATTAAGGGACTTGGGCCGTAGGCAGAGTCCGAACTTAGGTGATTGAAGTCTTTAGGGTCAGAAACGCTCACCATCGCCCTCCTTTAGGTTCCATTTTATCTGTAGTTGATAGATGATGTCGATATAGATATCTGTTGTTTTTCAGATTATTTCCCTTTGGGGTTATTACAAAATATTGAGTATAGTTCCCTGTGCTATACAGTAGTTCCTTGTTGATGATATATTTTATACATAGCAGTGTGTATATGTTAATCCAAAACTGTTAATTTATCCCTCCTCCCACCTTTCCCCTTTGGTAATAAAATATATAAGATTTTATACTTCTCAGAAATCTAGGAGCTGAAAGAGAGGTATCATTTTCAATGGAAAATCATTCAAAACAAGATTAAAACTTCAGCCAAGATTATTAGATGTACATCCTTGGAAAGAAATCACTGCATTTCTCTAATGTTGACCTGACAAATAAGACAAACCCCTCCACTGAACTTGCTTATAATAAAGTGATGGAAATATCAAATGGAAGTGTTAGAAACATCTTATTTTACACGAGCCTTATACCCTGCTCTATGTTAATTACAGTTTGGCTCACACATCTGTTCATTGAAGTTACAATGTTCTCAAATTCTGTTACTGATCCTGCAGAGTGGGCCCCAACAAGGGTCCCCCTGCCCAGTGTCATTGGAGCCAACAGATCGAGACTGAGTTTGGTTCAGAAGCAAAGGAAAACTTTATATTTTGATCAGAGAATGGAGAGGTGAGAGCGTGCGCTCCCCCGCGGGCCGTGGGCCGGGCTGCTGTGTAGGGATCCCATCAGCGTCAGCGGGAGGGACGGGGCGGAGCTCTCGAGGGCCGGGTTGGCTGGAGCTCAGGCTCTGTGTCGCAGAGTCTGCACGGGGCCCAGCGAGCTGAGGTGTCGGCCCAGCCATTTTGCACTAGGAAATCGGGTCTGAAGTGCCGGGTGTGGGACCTCTGCCTGTGGAAACCTAGGAGCAAGTGAAATTATTCAAAGCAGAAAGGAAAAAATGGTTAGACTTTATTATATTGCCCAGATTCTATTTTTATCTCCCAGGAATTTTTAATGGGCTTTGCCGGTGACAAACCCCTCCTCTGCCTTTTGTCCCATTCCTCATTCTTGGGGCGCTGAGGGTGCAGACACCTCTTCTGTAAATGCTTCGTGCTGAGTTGGGTGTCCTCATACCCGGGGGGAGGGGCAGGACTTCTCCCCAGCAGCCTCCAGGTGAGGTTGATTGTCCCCAGGCCTCCTCCCTCACTGCTCGTCCGCCTGAGCACCAGCATTGGAAGGTTTATAGATTCTAATGACCTTTAAGGGTCCAGGAAAGAGATGCGCAGGGACGCTGGGGGCGCCGGTTTTACCCTGCTCCACATTGGTTCGGCCCCCTTAGGCTGACGCTTTCTGCCAGCCTAGATGCTCTGACCAGTAGTCTGCGCTTTCTTCAGTTAGGCCACTGAATTAACGTACAAACAGCACCAGGTGTCGGAGCCCTGCCTGCTCAACTCCCAGACAGTCCAGGGCCGGTGGTGATCCAGGACCATGACGGCCACTCAGTCAACGGCCTTTTGAAGTAGCCAGGAGTCCAGCCGGTCTCATTGGCCGCCGTCACCGCGGTGTCTGTAGGCTTTTCTATGGTGGCAGCGTTACTTACGGTTCCCCTGCCAAGTTTATTAGCTCTGCTCTGGGTGCAGTAAGTCCTGCAAGCAATAGTCTGCTCTTTTGGGGCACACTCTTGTTGTTTTCTGAGAGAAGCTCCAGGTCAAGTGATGGTCACACCAGTCGTCATGGGGGCCCGTTGCCCCAGGTTGTCTCTCTGGAGGTTGGAGTTGGAGGGCCTCCTCACTCGAGGTCATTGTGCCCACGGAGCGATCCCTGCAACTTCAGGGCATGGTGGGTGGCTAGGATCACCAAGTGGCACCCTTTTCCCTTAGGAGGGAGCTGGCTTGCGGGCTGCTCACTTCCAGGTTTTTAGATACCCCCAGTATCCTGGTCGGATGGGGTGGCTGGACAATGCCTGGAGCGCATTCTTGCATTGTTCCATTTCAAGTGGTCCCAGTTTTGGCACTAATTCTCCAAGGGCGATTCGCCTTGGACCAGGAATGTAAAGGTCAAAGGGTTTAGCTAAATTAGGGAGGTCCAGGGCAAGGGTCTGAATTGACTGCTCTTTCCATTCTTGAAAGGCCGCTTCTGGATTCTATTCAAAAGGATCATCATCTTTTCCTTTCAGTGTCTCATATAGAGTCCCAGCTCTTAGACTGTAGTTAGGGATCCAGATGCAGCAAACCCCGGTCTTCCCAGGAACCCCTAAGCTGTCTTCTAGTTTTAGGAAGGGTGAGGCTGCAAATGGCTTCTTCCCTTTCCTGGGATGGGCTTCTCCGACCTTCTGTGAGAATGAAGCCCAGGCAGGTCACCTTAGTCTGTGATATTTGAGCCTTTTTCTTGGACACCTTCTATCTTTTATTGGCTAGGTAGTTCAGAGGCCTCCTTAGGAGGGCTGGCGATCAGAATGTCGTCTGCATATTGAAGGAGGGTTCCCTTCTCCAGAGGTAGATCTTTTAGGGCTTTAGCTAACGTTTCCCCAAAGACGGTGTGGGAATTTTTGAACCCCTGGGGCAGGACGGCCCAGCAGTATTGTTTTTGTTGTATGTTGAGTCCTGCCACTCACAGCCAAAATTTCTTGTGACTCTGGGACTAATGGAATACAGAAGAAGGCATCATTGAAGTCAAATACAGAATAGCATGTCCTGGTGGATGGTAGAATGACCAGCAGGGTGTAGGAATTAGGAACTACTGGATGTTTATCCTCTGTGGCTTCACTGACTGTCCTGGCGTCCTTTACCAGGTCCCCAGCAGCCCACGGGGCTCTCGTGGTCAGGCCCCTCCCAGGATATGGAGCTCACCTGTGCAGGTAGCCAGCAGCCCACGGGGCTCTCGTGGTCAGGCCCCTCCCAGGATATGGAGCTCACCTGGGCAGGTACGCAGCAGCCCACGGGGCTCTCATGGTCAGGCCCCGCCCAAGATATGGTGCTCACCTGGGCAGGTACCCAGCAGCCCACGGGGCTCTTGTGGTCAGGCCCCTCCCAGGATATGGAGCTCACCTGGGCAGGTACCCAGCAGCTCACGGGGCTCTCGTGGGCAGGCCCCTCCCTGGATATGGAGCTCTCCTGGACAGGTAACCCGGCAGGGCTGGGCACACAGGAACCGTGCACATAGCCCTCATTGCAGAGCACCCCCAGCACACCTGTCGCTCAGAGCTGACACAGAGCACCTCAGAGCAGGGCTTGAACTAACAAACAGCAGCTCTGACAGGTCTGTGACCCTAGGCTTCACTCCGTGCGGCCTCCCTCCGCCTGGTCTACCAGGGGCTTCCACTGCAGCCGGGACACCAGGCCTCTGTCTCCACCCACCACCCCTCCTCTCCCTGACTCCTGGGTTCCTCTCATTAGGAGACGGTCTTCTTGAAGTTGTCTCCCACTCATGGACCAGATAAAATTATTAGAAAACAAGTCAGGGCTGCCGCCCCTTGTCTATCCTGATTCTCGGGACCCTACACCTGTTCCTTGGACCTGGCCGGTGCAGCAAGGCCCATTTTCTGCAACTCTGAGCCCCTGAGGGACGAGGATTGGCTGACCTGGGCAGCCTGACCCGGCCAGCCAGCCCTTCCCAGGTGTGCCTGGGTTGAGGTCAATATAAACACCCCTCCAGGCAGCAAAAGCCTCTGCAGTTGTGCCTGACGCCATATTCTCTGCCCCGTCAGCAGTCTCGGGGTTGGGCTGGTGGGAGGGAGTAGGGCCCACGGCTCTATGAGTGGCCCGGTGTGAGTGGGGCTCTGCTGGACTTTCTGCAGGAGTTGCCGGGCTGCCACCTGCTAAAGAAGAGGATGTGTCACCCATACCTGCTGCTGGAATTTCTCCCCGGGCAGAGGTGAGGAAGGAAAAAAGCAGTGGGGGCCGGGACAGGAGGGGTACCTCAGGCAGGGAAATGGAAAGCTTCCAGAAGAGCGCCCGGGGCCAGGACCATCCTGGCTGGCCTGCAGGCACCAAGTTGGCCTGCGTGCTGTCGCTGGTGTGACTCCAAGCCCCTTCCTCCAGGCTTTAAAGTCTTTGCACACATTCAGGTGTTTTACCTGGGAAGAGTGGGAAAAGTTCAGCAGCAGCTGGCCTGGGGCTCAGCTCACGTTTACTCAGAGACGCCTCCTCACGGTCCCCCAGCTTTGCAATGAGGACGCTCCTTGTGGGGGGGGGGCTGCTGGCTGCATGGGAGACGATTCCCCACCTCTGACCAACTTCAGAATTGTTTACCACTGGAGCAAGTGCCCTGATAGGGTTTTCCTCTGTATAACCAGTGGGTTCTGTTTATTTTTTCTTTTTTGGTTCAAGGTAGGTTTTATTCCTCTTTTTGTATTTATAGACATAAGCATGGAAATAATTCATTCATATAAATACGTCTATGGGAAGGAAAGAACTTTTTTTCTGTTTTATTTTTTTTAATATTATTTAGTTTTTAATTTTTGAATTTTATTTTATTCATTTTTTTATACAGCAGGTTCTTATTGGTTATCTATTTTATACATATAAGTGTATATATGTCAATCCCAGGCTCGCAATTCATCCCACCACCACCACCCTGCCACTTTTCCCCCTTGGTGTCCATACATTTGTTCTCTACATCTGTGTCTCTATTTCTGCCTTGCAAACCGGTTCATCTGTACCATTTTTCTAGGTTCCACATGTATGTGTTAATATACGATATTTGTTTTTCTCTTTCTGACCTACTTCACTCTGTATGACAGTCTCTAGATCTATCCACGTCTCTACAAATGACCCAATTTCATTCCTTTTTATGGCTGAGTAATATTCCATTTTATATATGTACCACATCTTTTCCATTTGTCTGTCTATGGGCATTTAGGTTGCTTGCATGACCTGGCTATTGTAAATAGTGCTGCAATGAACATTGTGGTGAATGTGTCTTTTTGAATTATGGTTTTCTCTGGGTGTATGACCAGTAGTGGGATTGCTGGGTCATATGGTAATTCTATTTTTAGTTTTTTAAGGAACCTCCATACTGTTCTCCATAGTGACTGTATCAATTTACATTCCCACAAATAGTGTAAGAGGGTTCCCTTTTCTCCACACCCTCTCCAGCATTTGTTGTTTGTAGATTTTCTGATGATGCCCATTCTAACTTGTGTGAGGTGATACCTCATTGTAGTTTTGGTTTATATTTCTCTAATAATTAGTGATGTTGAGCAGCTTTTCATGTGCTTCTTGGCCATCTGTATGTCTTCTTGGGACAAATGTCTATTTACATCATCTGCCCATTTTTGGATTGGGTTGTTTGTTTTTTTACTGTTGAGCTGCATGAGCTGTTTATATATATTGGAGATTAATCCTTTGTCCATTGATTCGTTTGCAAATATTTTCTCCCATTCTGAGGGTTGTCTTTTCGTCTTGTTTGTAGTTTCCTTTGCTTTCCAAAAGCTTTTAGGTTTCATTTGCTCCCATTTGTTTATTTTTGTTTTTTATTCCATTCCTCTAGGAGGTGGATCAAAAAAGATCTTGCTGTGATTTATGTCAAAGAGTATTCTTCCTATGTTTTCCTCTAAGAGTTTTACAGTGTCCGGTCTTACATTTCGGTCTCTAATCCATTTTGAGTTTATTTTTTGTGTATGGTGTTAGGGAGTGTGCTAATTTCATTCTTTTACATGTAGCTGTCCATTTTTCTCAGCACCACTTATTGAAGAGACTGTCTTTTCTCCATTGTATATCCTTGCCTCCTTTGTCATAGATTAGTGGACCATAGGTGTGTAGGTTTATCTCTGGGCTTTCTTTTTTTTCCTTTTATATCTTTATTGGAGTATAATTGCTTTACAGTTGTGTGTTAGTTTCTGCTGTATAAAAAAACTGAATCAGCTATACATATACATATAACACCATATCCCCTCCCTCTTGCACCTCCCTCTCACTCCCTTATCCCACCCCTTTAGGTGGTCACAAAGCACCGAGCTGATCTCCCTGTGCTATGTGGCTGCTTCCCAGTAGCTATCAGTTTTACATTTGGTAGTGTATATATGTCCATACCACTCTCTCACTTTGTCCCAGCTTACCCTTCTCTCTCCCCGTGTCCTCAAGTCCTTTCTCTACGTCTGTGTCCTTAATCCTTTCCTGCCCCTAGGTTCTTCATAAACTTTTTTCTTTTAGATCCCATATATATGTGTTAGCATATGGTATTTGTTTTTCTCTTTCTGACTTACTTCACTCTGTAGGACAGACTCTAGATTCATCCACCTCACTACAAATAACTCAATTTCGTTTCTTTTTATGGCTGAATAATGTTCCATTGTATATATGTGCCACATCTTCTTTATGCAGTTATCTGTTGATGGACACTTAGGTTGCTTCCATGTCCTGGCTATTGTAAATAGAGCTACAATGAACATTGTGGTACATGACTCTTTTTGAATTATGGTTTTCTCAGGGTAAATCTCCAGTAGTGGGATTGCTGGGTTGTATGGTAGTTCTATTTTTAGTTTTTAAGGAACCCCCATACCATTCTCCTTAGTGGCTATATCAATTTACATTCCCACCAACAGTGCAAGAGGGTTCCCTTTTCTCCAATAAATGTCTCTCCAGCATTTATTGTTGGTAGATTTTTTGATGATGGCCATTCTGACTGGTGTGAGGTGATACCTCACTGTAGTTTTGATTTGCATTTCTCTAATGATTAGTGATGTTCAGCATCCTTTCATGTGTTTGTTGGCAACCTGTATATCTTCTTTGGAGAAATGTCTATTTAGGTCTTCTGCCCATTTTTGGATTGGGTTTTTTGGTTTTGTGACATTGAGCTACATGAGCTGCTTTTTGGAGATTAATCCTTTGCCATTTGCTTCATTTGAAAATATTTTCTCCCATTCTGATGGTTGTCTTTTCATCTTGCTTATGTTTTCCTTTGCTGTGCAAAAGATTTTAAGTTTCATTAGGTCCCATTTTGTTATTTTTGTTTTTATTTCCATTTCTCTAGGAGGTGGGTCAAAAAGGATCTTGCTGTGATTTATGTCATAGACTGTTCTGCTTATGTTTTCCTCTAAGTGTTTTATAGTGGCTGGTTTTACATTTAGGTCTCTAATCCATTTTGAGTTTATTTTTGTGTATGGTGTTAGGGAGTGTTCTGATTTCATTCTTTTACATGTAGCTGTCCAGTTTTCCCAGCACCACTTACTGAAGACATTGTCTTTTCTCCATTGTATACCCTTGCCTCCTTTGTCATAGATTAGTTAACCATAGGTACGTGGGTTTATCTCTGTGCTTTCTATCCTGTTCTATTGATCTATATTTCTGTTTTTGTGTCAGTACCATATTATCTTGATTACTGTAGCTTTGTAATATAGTCTGAAGTCTGGAAGTCTGATTCCTCCAGCTCTTTTTTTTCCCCCTCAAGACTGCTTGGGCTATCCGGGGTCTTTTGTGTCTCCCTACAAATTTTTAGATTTTTTTTTCTAGTTCTGTAGAAAATGCCAAAGGTATTTTGGTAGGGATTGCATTGAATCTGTAGATTGCTTTGGGTAGTATAGTCTTTTTCACAATATTCATTCTTCTAATCCAAGAACATGGTATATGTCTCCATCTGTTTATATCATCTTTGATTTCTTTCATCAGTGTCTTATAGTTTTCTGAGTACAGGTCTTTTACTTCCTTAGGTAGGTTTATTCCTAGGTATTTTATTCTTTTTGTTGCAGTGGTAATGGGATTGTTTCCTTAATTTCTCTTTCTGTTCTTTCATTGTTAGTGTATAGGAATGCAAGCCATTTCTGTGCATTAATTTTGTATCCTGCAACTTTACCAAATTCATTGATTAGCTCCAGTGGTTTTCTGGTGGCATCTTTAGGATTCTCTATCTATGATATGATGTCATCTGCAAAGAGTGACAATTTTACTTCTTCTTTTCCTTTTTGTATTCCTTTTATTTCTTTTTCTTCTCTGATTGCCATGGCTAGGACTTCCAAAACTATGTTGAATAGTAGTGGTGAGAGTGGACATCCTCGTCTTGTTCCTGATCTTAGAGGAAACGCTTTCAGTTTTTCATCATTGAGAATGTTGTTTGCTGTGGGTTTGTCATATATGGCCTTTATTATGTTGAGGTAGTTTCCCTCTATGCCCACACTCTGCAGAGTTTTTATCATAAATGGGTGTTGAATTTTCTCAAAATCTTTTCCTGCATCTATTGAGATGATCATATGGTTTTATTCTACAATTTGTTAATATGGTGTATCACATTGATTTGTGTATATTGAAGAATCCTTGCATCCCTGGGATAAACCCCACTTGATCATGGTGTATGATCCTTTTAATGTGTTGTTCGATTCTGTTGGCTAGTATTTTGTTGAGGATTTTTACATGTATATTCATCAGTGATATTGGTCTATAATTTTCTTTCCTTGTAGTATCTTTGTCTGGTTTTGGTATCAGGGTGATGGTGGTCTCATAGAATGAGTTTGGGAGTGTTCCTTCCCCTGCAATTGTTTTGAAGAATTTGAGAAGGTTGGGTGTTAGCTCTTCTCTAAATATTTGATAGAATTCACCTGTGATGCCATCTGGTTCTGGACTTTTGTTTGTTGGAAGATTTTTAATCACAGTTTGAATTTCATTGCTTGTGATAGGTTTGTTCATATTTTCTATTTCTTCCTGATTCACTCTTGGAAGGTTATCGCTTTCTATGAATTTGTCCATTTCTTCCAGGTTGTCCATTTTATTGGCATAGAGTTGCTTGTAGTAGTCTCGTAGGATGCTTTGTATTCCTGTGGTGTCTGTTGTAACTTCTCCTTTTTCACTTCTAATTTTGTTGATTTGAGTCCTCTCCCTCTTTTTCTTGAGTCTGGCTAAAGGCTTATCATTTTTGTTTATCTTCTCAAAGAACCAGCTTTTAGTTTTATTGATCTTTGCTTTCGTTTTCTTTGTTTCTATTTCATTTATTTCTGCTCTGATCTTTATGCTTCCTTTCCGTCTACTAACTTTGGGTTTTGTTCTTCTTTCTCTAGTTCCTCTAGGTGTAAGGTTAGATTGTTTATTTGAGATTTTTCTTGTTTCTTGAGGTAGGCTTGTATTGCTATAAACTTCCCTCTTAGAACTGCTTTTGCTGCATCCCATAGGTTTTGGATCATTGTGTTTTTGTTGTCATTTGTCTCTAGGTAGTTTTTGATTTCCTCTTTTATTTCTTCAGTGATCTCTTGGTTATTTAGTAACGTATTGTTTAGCCTCCATGTGTTTGTGTTTTTTTACGGTTTTTTCCCTGTAATTGATTTCTAATCTCATAGCATTGTGGTCGGAACAGCTGCTTGATATGATTTCAGTTTTCTTAAATTTATTGAGGCTTTATTTGTGACCCAAGATGTGATCTATCCTGGAGAATGTTCCGTGTGCAGTTGAGAAGAACGTGTAATCTGCTGTTTTTGGATGGAATGTCCTATAAATATCAATTAACTCTATCTGGTCTATTGTGTCATTTAAAGCTTGTGTTTCCTTATTAATTTTCTGTCTGGATGATCTCCACTGGTGTAAGTGAGCTGTTAAAGTCCCCCGCTATTATTGTGTTACTGTCGATTTCCTCTTTTATAGCTGTTAGCAGTTGCCTTATATATTGAGGTGCTCCTATGTTGGGTACATATATATTTATAATTGTTATATCTTCTTCTTGGATTGATCCCTTGACCATTATGTAGTGTCTTTCCTTGTCTCTTGTAACATTCTTTATTTTAAAGTCTATTTTATCTGATATGAGTATTGCTACTCCAGCTTTCTTTTGATTTTCATTTGCATAGAATATATTTTTCCATCGCCTCACTTTCAGTCTGTATGTGTCCCTAGGTCTGAAATGGGTCTCTTGCAGACAGCATATATATGGGTCTTGTTTTTGTATCCATTCAGCGAGCCTGTGTCTTTTGGTTGGAACATTTAGTCCATTCATGTTTAAGGTAATTATCGATATGTATGTTCCTATTACTATTTTCTTAATGGTTATGGGTTTGTCTTGGTGGGTCCTTTTCTTCTCTTGTGTTTCCCACTTAGAGAAGTTCCTTTAGCATTTGGTGTAGAGCTGGTTTCATGGTGCTGAATTCTCTTAGCTTTGCTTGTCTGTAGGACTTTTGATTTCTCTGTCAAATCTGAATGAGATCCTTGCTGGGTGGAGTACTCTTGGTTGTAGGTTCTTCCCTTTCATCACTTTAAATTTATCATGCCACTCCCTTCTGGCTTGTAGATTTTCTGCTGAGAAATCAGCTGTTATGGGAGTTCCCTTGTATGTTATTTGTCATTTTTCCCTTGTTGCTTTCAATAATTTTTCTTTGTCTTTAATTTTTGTCAATTTGGTTACTATGTGTCTTGGCATTTTTCTCCTTTGGTTTATCCTGCCTGGGACTCTCTGCGCTTCCTGGACTTGGGTGGCTATTTCTTTTCCCATGCTAGGGAAGTTTTCAACTATAATCTCTTCAAATATATTCTCGGGTCCTTTCTCTCTCTCTTCTCCTTCTGGGACCCCTATAATGCGAATGTTGTTGCGTTTAATGTTGTCCCAGAGGACTCTTAGGGTGTCTTCATTTATTTTCATTCTTTTTCTTTATTCTGTTCCATGGCAGTGATTTCCACCTTTCTGTCTTCCAGGTCACTTATCCGTTCTTCTGCCACAATTATTCTGCTACTGATTCCTTCTAGTGTATTTTTCATTTCAGTTATTATATTATTCACCTCTGTTTGTTTGTTCTTTAATTCTTCTAGGTGTTTGTTCCTTAATTCTTCTAGGTCTTTGTTAAGCATTTCTTGCATCTTCTCGATCTTTGCCTCCATTCTTTTTCCAAGGTCTTGGATCATCTTCACTATCATTATTCTGAATTCTTTTTCAGGAAGGTTCCCTATCTCCACCTCATTTCGTTTTTTTCCCTAGGGTTTTATCTTGTTCCTTGATCTGGTATAAAGTCCTCTGCCTTTTCATTTTGTCTATCTTTCTGTGAATGTGGTTTTCCTTCCACAGGCTTCAGAATTGTAGTTCTTCTTGCTTCTGCTATCTGCTCTCTGGTGGATGAGTCTATCTTAGAGGCTTGTGCAAGCTTCCTGATGGGAGGGACTGGTGGTGGGTAGAGCTGGGTGTTGCTTTGGTGGGCAGAGCTTTAATCCGCTTGTCTGCAGATTAAATAAAACTTTAATAAGTTTAATCCACTTGTCTGCTGATGCATGGGGCTGGGTTCCCTCCCTGTTGGTTGTTTGGCCTGAGGTGACCCAGCACTGGAGCCTACCTTGCTCTTGGTGGGGCTAATGGCAGACTCTGGGAGGGCTCACACCAAGGAGTATTTCCCAGAACTTCTGCTGCCAGTGTCGTTGTCCTCATGGTGAGCCACAGCCACAGCCACCACCTGCCTCTGCAGGAGACCCTCTAAAACTAGCAGGTAGTTCTGGTCATTCTCCTACGGGGTCACTGCTCCTTCCCCTGGGTCCTGATGTGCACACTACTTTGTGTGTGCCCTCCAAGAGTGGAGTATCTGAGTGGAGTTGAGACTCTGAGACTCTGCGTGGAGTTGCACAGACTCTGGTTCCTGTGAAGCTTCGATGATTTGTGGTTCTAGAAATCCTATAGGAGACGGTCCACAGCAGGTGAAGCTAATGCTGTCAGTAGAGGTGATGAAGCCAAAGATCTGCAGTTCCGACTAGAGGTGCCAATGTACATACAGGACAAAATCATCTCGTGTGAATGTAGTTCAGGCATGTTTAAGATGAATGCAGCCATGTTAATGCCTACCATATTCTATCTTGAGCCTCTCCTCAGGGACCCCCTCCTCAGTTCCTGAGGCTCCTGTAAGTCATGTACAGGGGACTGGAGAGTTGGCTCTGTCCAGTCTGAGCCCTGAGTTACGCTGTGTGTATCTTAGGATACTTTGTATTTCTGTGGTGTCTGTTGTAACATCATCTCTTTCATTTCAGATTTCTTTGGGCCCTCTCTTTTTAAAAGAACATACTACTGTTGTCTTTTATTCTTTACAGAAGTTAATAAGTGTTTGATCTACTATCCTTACTCTATGTATACTTTTTGCAGTGAGATTTTAACTTTTCTTTGTTTTCTTTTTACTATCAATAATTAGTGAGACTTCTTTTAAGCTACCTTCAATATTGATTATAAAGCTGCTTTATTAGTGATGACAGAGCCTTAATGGAAGTCATGTTCTGGTTGTAAACTAGAATGCAATGTGCCAGCAAAAAGCCCCTTAAGGTTATGTCTCATTACTTCTTGTTCTTTTTTTAATTTAATTTTATTTTTTATCAGAGCAAATTTGATTAAAATGTTTCTTCTAGGTGTGCAAGATGTGGTTCTTTTAAACATATACATATATCTATTCTTCTTTGGATCATTTTCCCATGTAGGTTATGACACAATGTTGAGTAATCTTCTCTTGGTATTACATAGGTCTTTGGTGATTACATATTTCACATGTGTTTCTATATCTATGTTAACCACAATATCCTAATGTATCCAATCCTCACACCATTCCATTTGGTGAATCATAAGTTTGTTTAATGAATCTGTGATTGCATTTCTCTGTGGAAATATCTTCATTGGTATCAATTTTTAGCTAAGACCTATAAGTGATATTATAGGATATGTGTCTTTTGCTTTCTGACTTAGTACAATTTGCCTGATTACCTCAAGAATCGTACATGGTGCTGCAAATGGCATTGTTTCATTTTTTTCCCTGGCTAATATTCCATCTGTACGTGTACCAGTTCTTCTTTGGCCACGCACCTCTTGATGGACTTTTTGGTTGCCTCCCTTTCTTGGCTATTGTAATACTGCTGCAATGCACATTTGCTTGCCAGTGTCTTTCCAGTTCTATCTTCTTATGTTATAGGCCAAGGAGTGGGCTTACTGTATCATATGGTAGCTGAGTGTGTACGTTTTAAAGGCACCACCATTCAGTTCTCATTAATGGCTCTTTCCAGGTACGTCCCACTTAAAGTTGAGGGTATGCATTTCACCAAAACACCTTCAGTATTTATTGTTTGCAGTTTTCTTGCTGATGGTTATTCTAACAGGTGCGAGCTGAGACCTCTTTGTGGTTGAATTTGCATGTGTCTCATAAGGCGTTGAAATTGAGCTTTAAAAGATGTCCTTTTTATTTATCAAATTGTGATTACAGCTTAGTTCTTCAAAGTATTTACTTAAAGTATGTGTCACCTTTTGAAATGTTTTGGCCATTACCTCCCTCAAGACATTTTGAGGGCAGGTTTCATTTACAGCCCTGCAGTACTTGTTCATATGAAGTGACCATTAGCTCAGGCTTTAAACCTGCTTTTGCAGGTAACGGCCAGAGGGCGGCAGCCTTTCTACGTTCCCCACGCTGGTACTAGGGAAACAGACCTACCAGCCAGTGGTGTTCTGCGGTTATCAATTAGAGTGGAATGTGCCCGGGTAAACCCACAAATGCTGATGTCTCCTTACATGTGTTTGTTTTTTAAATTTAATTTATATTTTTTACTGGAGTAATATTCCATTGTATACATGGACCACTTCTTCTTGGTGCATTCCTCTGTGGATGGACATTTTTGTTGCTTCCAAGTGTTGACTAGGGTAAATATTGCTGGCGTACAGGTTTGCCAGCCTGTGACGTTTTGATTCTCATTTTCTCAGGTGATAGGCTCAGCAGATGGTATGCTTGATTCACTGGTAGCTCAATGTTTACCTTTTCAAAGCCCCTCCATTGTGTTTACGTTAATGGTTCTTACCACGTCCCCCTTAGAGCTCAGGGTACACATTTCTCCACAATCCCTTCAGCATGTATTGTTTGCAGCATTTTTGCTAATGGTCATTCTGACTGCTGTGAGCTGATAGGTATTTGTAATTTCGGTTTGCATATCTTTAAAAATTCCTAAAAGTCCTCATTTTCCCACGCCTTTTTCTTTTCTCTTAAAAGAAAAAACCGTGAGTACAATATACCTCTTGAAATCGTCTTCTTGGAAGGTTGCCCTCTTTTGAATTTTTTGGTCGATTTTTGACCCCAGAAATGTTTTGGAGGGCAGGTGTCATTTACAGAACTGCAAGTTGGTGACTATTTAGTGACCTTTCGCAGTGGGTTAAAGCTGCTGTTGTGGGAAATGGCCACAAGGAGGCAGCATTTTTCCATTCCCCAATCTGGGTACTAGGGCAGCAGAGCCTTTCTGGAAGGCGTTGTCCTAGGTTGTAAATTAGAATGGAATTTGCCAGGAGAATTCCCCATAAGTTTATGTCTCATTACTTCTTCTTGGTTCTTTTAATTTTTTTATTCGGGGTAAAGATTAGAATATTGTTTGTCCTAGGTGTACACAATCTGGTTCATTTGTACATTAGATACGTCTATTAATGTACAGATCCTCTTCCCATGTAAAATATTACAGTGTTCCGTAGATCTCGCTTGCTATGTGTTCGGTCTTTTTGATACATGTATATAACATGTATTTGTATACCTATACTAACAATAATCTTCATTTATCAATTCCCCCCTCCTTTCCTTTCAGCTGAGCATCGTTTGTTTTCTAAGCCTGTGAGTGTCTTTCTCTTTGGAAATATGTTCATTTGTGTCAGTTATTAGATAATGCCATAAGTGATATTAGAGGATATAGGTCTTTTGCTTTCTGACCTACTTCATGTTTTGTGATTATCTCCAGGCTCATCTATGGTGCCTCAAAGAGCAGTGCTTCAATGTTTTCCATGGCTAATATTCCATTGTGTATATGGACCACTTCTTCATGGTGCATTCCACTGTTGATGGACATTTTCGTTTCTTCCAAGTGTTGCCTATGGTAAATATTGCTGGAGTGCAGGATTGCCAGCCTGTGATTTTTGATTTTCATTTTCTCAGGTGATAGACCCAGCAGTGGGTATGATTGATCGACTGGGATGGTAGCTCAATGTTTACCTTTTCAAGGCACCTCAATTGTGCTTTCATTAGTGCCTCTTACCACGTCCCCCTTAGAATCGAGGGTATGCGTTTCTCCACAATCACGTCAGCATTTATTGTTTGCAGCATTTTTGTTGATGGCCATTCTGACGGGTGTGAGCTGATAGGTTTTTGTAATTTGGGTTTACATGTCTTTAAAAATTCCTAAAATTCATCATTTTCCACGCCTTTCTCTTTTCTGTTAAAAGAAAACAGAAACAAAAAGTGTGAGTACAATATACCTCTTCAAATTGTCTTTTTGGAAGGTTGCACTCTTGAGTTTTTTGGTCGATTTTCGACCTCAGTATGTTTTGGAGGGCAGGTGTCATTTACAGAACTGCAATTGGTGAATATTTAGTGACCTTTTGCAGTGGGTTTAAAGCTGCTGTTGTGGGAAACGGCCACAAGGATGCAGCATTTCTCCATTCCCAAATCTGGGTACTAGGGCAGCAGAGCCTTCTGGAAGTCGTTTACCCAGGTTGTAAATTTGAATGGATTGTGCCAGGAAAACCCCCCATAAGTTTATGTCTCATTACTTCTAGTTCGTTGTTGTAATTTTGTAAATTGGGGTAATGGTTCGAATGTTGTTTGTCCAAGGTGTACACACTCTGCTTCATTTACACATTATATATATCTATTTATGTAGAGATCCTCTTCCCATGTAAATTATTACAGAGTGTTCCGTAAACCTCCCTTGCTATATGGTCGGTCTTTTTGATATATGTATATAATATGTATTTGTATACATATGGTAACGCTAATCTTCATTTATCCATTCCCCCCACCTTTCCTTTTAGATAAGCATAGTTTTCTTTCTAAGTCAGTGAGTGCCTTTCTCTGTGGACATATGTTCATTTGTGTCAGTTATTAGATAACGCCTATAAGTGTTATCATAAGATATAGGACTTTTGCTTTCCGACTTACCTCATGTTCTGTGATTATCCCCAAGATCATCTATGGTGCCTAAAAGAGCAGTGTTTCATTGTTTTCCATGGCTAGTATTCATTGTGTACATGGACCACTTCTTCTTTATCCCTTCCTCTGTTGATGGACATTTTGGTTGCTTCACTGTCTTGTCTATTGTGAATAAGGCTGCAGTGCAGCCTTTGCAGCCCGGGTCTTCTTGATCCTGGTCTTCTCAGGTGAGAGGCCCATTGGTGCGCCTGCTGGATTGAATGGTACCTCAATTTTTCCTTTTAAACGCAGCTCCTTTCTGTTCTCATTATTAGCTGTCAACCACTTTACATCTCACCAGCAGCTAGAGGGTACACAGTTCTCTAAAACCTCTTCAGCATTTATTGTTTGTAGACTTTTTGCTGATGGTCAGTCGACTGGTGTGAGTTGAAACCTTTTTGTAGATTAGATTGCATGAGTCTAATCCTTCCTGAGGTTGAGCTTTTATCCATTTTCCTGTTTTTAACAAGAGAGTGAGTAAAACTTACCTCTTCATACTATCTTCTTGAAAAATTTGCCTGTTTTGAATTTTTTTTTATCCATTCCCTACCTCAGCACAATTTTGAGGGCCGGTGTCCTTTACGGCCCTGAGTCCTTGTGAATGTTAAGTGACCATTAGCTGTGGGTTAAAAGCCGCTCTTGCGGGAATCGGCCACAAGGCGGCAGCATTTCTCCTTTACCAAATCTGGTTACTAGGGCAACAGAGCCTTACTGGAAGTGGTGTTCTAGGTTGTAAATTAGAATGGAATGTGCCAGGAAAAAGCCCTTTAAGTTTATGGCTCATTACTTCTTGTTCGTATTTTTAACTTAATTTTTATTTTTTATCACAGCAAACTTGATTACAATGTTTTGTTTGTTCTAGGTGTGCAAGATGTGGTTCTTTCACACATATACATATATCTATTCTTCTTCAGATCCTTTTCCCATGTAGGTTATGACACAATGTTGAGTAGTCTTCTCTTGGTATTCCGTAGGTCTTTGGTGATTATATATTTCACATGTGTTTGTATCTGTCTGTTAACCTCAATATGGTAATGTATCCAATCCTCACACCTTTCCATTTGGTGAACCATAAGTTTTTGTACTGAATCTGTGATTGCCTTTCTCTGTGGAAATATCTTCGTTTGTATCAATTTTTAGGTAACACCTATATGTGATATGATAGGATATGTATCTTTGGCTTTCTCACTTACTACAAGTTGCGTGATTACTTCTAGACTCATCTGTGGTGCTGCAAATGGCATTGTTTCATTCTTTCGCTAGCTCATATTCCATCTGTACATGTAGCAGTTCTTCTTGGTCCACCCATCTGTCGGTGGACTTTTTGGTTACTTCCATATCTTGGCTATTGTAATACTATGCAATGCAGATTGGCCTGCCTGTGTCTTTCCAATTCTGTCTTCTTAGGTTATAGGTCCAGGAATAGGTCTGCTGGATCATATGGTAGCTCAATGTTTACCTTTTCAAGGCACCTCCATTCTGTTCTCTTTAGTGGCTCTTTCCAGGTTACGTCCCACATAAAGTTGAGGGTATGCATTTCTCCACAGCACCTTCAGCGTTTATTCTGTGTAGTTTTTTGCTGATGGTTATTCTGACTGGTGTGAGCTGATACCTCTTTGTGGTTGCATTTGCATGTGTCTCATAAGGCGTTGAAATTGAGCTTTAAGACATGTCCTTTTTATTTTTCCGGCTGCGATTAGAGCTTAGTTCTTCAAAGTGTTTACTTAAAGTATGTGTCACCTTTTGAAATGTTTTGGCCATTACCTCCCTCAAGACATTTTGAGGACAGGTTTCATTTACAGCCCTGCAGTACTTGTTCATATGAAGTGACCATTAGCTCAGGCTTTAAACCTGCTTTTGCAGGTAACGGCCAGAGGGCGGCAGCCTTTCTACGTTCCCCACGCTGGTACTAGGGAAACAGACCTACCAGCCAGTGGTGTTCTGCGGTTATCAATTAGAGTGGAATGTGCCCGGGTAAACCCACAAATGCTGATGTCTCCTTACATGTGTTTGTTTTTTAAATTTAATTTATATTTTTTACTGGAGTAATATTCCATTGTATACATGGACCACTTCTTCTTGGTGCATTCCTCTGTGGATGGACATTTTTGTTGCTTCCAAGTGTTGACTAGGGTAAATATTGCTGGCGTACAGGTTTGCCAGCCTGTGACGTTTTGATTCTCATTTTCTCAGGTGATAGGCTCAGCAGATGGTATGCTTGATTCACTGGTAGCTCAATGTTTACCTTTTCAAAGCCCCTCCATTGTGTTTACGTTAATGGTTCTTACCACGTCCCCCTTAGAGCTCAGGGTACACATTTCTCCACAATCCCTTCAGCATGTATTGTTTGCAGCATTTTTGCTAATGGTCATTCTGACTGCTGTGAGCTGATAGGTATTTGTAATTTCGGTTTGCATATCTTTAAAAATTCCTAAAAGTCCTCATTTTCCCACGCCTTTTTCTTTTCTCTTAAAAGAAAAAACCGTGAGTACAACATACCTCTTGAAATCGTCTTCTTGGAAGGTTGGCCTCTTTTGAATTTTTTGGTCGATTTTTGACCCCAGAAATGTTTTGGAGGGCAGGTGTCATTTACAGAACTGCAAGTTGGTGACTATTTAGTGACCTTTCGCAGTGGGTTAAAGCTGCTGTTGTGGGAAATGGCCACAAGGAGGCAGCATTTTTCCATTCCCCAATCTGGGTACTAGGGCAGCAGAGCCTTTCTGGAAGGCGTTGTCCTAGGTTGTAAATTAGAATGGAATTTGCCAGGAGAAATCCCCATAAGTTTATGTCTCATTACTTCTTCTTGGTTTTTTTAATTTTTTTATTCGGGGTAAAGATTAGAATATTGTTTGTCCTAGGTGTACACAATCTGGTTCATTTGTACATTAGATACGTCTATTAATGTACAGATCCTCTTCCCATGTAAAATATTACAGTGTTCCGTAGATCTCGCTTGCTATGTGTTCGGTCTTTTTGATACATGTATATAACATGTATTTGTATACCTATACTAACAATAATCTTCATTTATCAATTCCCCCCTCCTTTCCTTTCAGCTGAGCATCGTTTGTTTTCTAAGCCTGTGAGTGTCTTTCTCTTTGGAAATATGTTCATTTGTGTCAGTTATTAGATAATGCCATAAGTGATATTAGAGGATATAGGTCTTTTGCTTTCTGACCTACTTCATGTTTTGTGATTATCTCCAGGCTCATCTATGGTGCCTCAAAGAGCAGTGCTTCAATGTTTTCCATGGCTAATATTCCATTGTGTATATGGACCACTTCTTCATGGTGCATTCCACTGTTGATGGACATTTTCGTTTCTTCCAAGTGTTGCCTATGGTAAATATTGCTGGAGTGCAGGATTGCCAGCCTGTGATTTTTGATTTTCATTTTCTCAGGTGATAGACCCAGCAGTGGGTATGATTGATCGACTGGGATGGTAGCTCAATGTTTACCTTTTCAAGGCACCTCAATTGTGCTTTCATTAGTGCCTCTTACCACGTCCCCCTTAGAATCGAGGGTATGCGTTTCTCCACAATCACGTCAGCATTTATTGTTTGCAGCATTTTTGTTGATGGCCATTCTGACGGGTGTGAGCTGATAGGTTTTTGTAATTTGGGTTTACATGTCTTTAAAAATTCCTAAAATTCATCATTTTCCACGCCTTTCTCTTTTCTGTTAAAAGAAAACAGAAACAAAAAGTGTGAGTACAATATACCTCTTCAAATTGTCTTTTTGGAAGGTTGCACTCTTGAATTTTTTGGTCGATTTTCGACCTCAGTATGTTTTGGAGGGCAGGTGTCATTTACAGAACTGCAATTGGTGAATATTTAGTGACCTTTTGCAGTGGGTTTAAAGCTGCTGTTGTGGGAAACGGCCACAAGGATGCAGCATTTCTCCATTCCCAAATCTGGGTACTAGGGCAGCAGAGCCTTCTGGAAGTCGTTTACCCAGGTTGTAAATTTGAATGGATTGTGCCAGGAAAACCCCCCATAAGTTTATGTCTCATTACTTCTAGTTCGTTGTTGTAATTTTGTAAATTGGGGTAATGGTTCGAATGTTGTTTGTCCAAGGTGTACACACTCTGCTTCATTTACACATTATATATATCTATTTATGTAGAGATCCTCTTCCCATGTAAATTATTACAGAGTGTTCCGTAAACCTCCCTTGCTATATGGTCGGTCTTTTTGATATATGTATATAATATGTATTTGTATACATATGGTAACGCTAATCTTCATTTATCCATTCCCCCCACCTTTCCTTTTAGATAAGCATAGTTTTCTTTCTAAGTCAGTGAGTGCCTTTCTCTGTGGACATATGTTCATTTGTGTCAGTTATTAGATAACGCCTATAAGTGTTATCATAAGATATAGGACTTTTGCTTTCCGACTTACCTCATGTTCTGTGATTATCCCCAAGATCATCTATGGTGCCTAAAAGAGCAGTGTTTCATTGTTTTCCATGGCTAGTATTCATTGTGTACATGGACCACTTCTTCTTTATCCCTTCCTCTGTTGATGGACATTTTGGTTGCTTCACTGTCTTGTCTATTGTGAATAAGGCTGCAGTGCAGCCTTTGCAGCCCGGGTCTTCTTGATCCTGGTCTTCTCAGGTGAGAGGCCCATTGGTGCGCCTGCTGGATTGAATGGTACCTCAATTTTTCCTTTTAAACGCAGCTCCTTTCTGTTCTCATTATTAGCTGTCAACCACTTTACATCTCACCAGCAGCTAGAGGGTACACAGTTCTCTAAAACCTCTTCAGCATTTATTGTTTGTAGACTTTTTGCTGATGGTCAGTCGACTGGTGTGAGTTGAAACCTTTTTGTAGATTAGATTGCATGAGTCTAATCCTTCCTGAGGTTGAGCTTTTATCCATTTTCCTGTTTTTAACAAGAGAGTGAGTAAAACTTACCTCTTCATACTATCTTCTTGAAAAATTTGCCTGTTTTGAATTTTTTTTTTATCCATTCCCTACCTCAGCACAATTTTGAGGGCCGGTGTCCTTTACGGCCCTGAGTCCTTGTGAATGTTAAGTGACCATTAGCTGTGGGTTAAAAGCCGCTCTTGCGGGAATCGGCCACAAGGCGGCAGCATTTCTCCTTTACCAAATCTGGTTACTAGGGCAACAGAGCCTTACTGGAAGTGGTGTTCTAGGTTGTAAATTAGAATGGAATGTGCCAGGAAAAAGCCCTTTAAGTTTATGGCTCATTACTTCTTGTTCGTATTTTTAACTTAATTTTTATTTTTTATCACAGCAAACTTGATTACAATGTTTCGTTTGTTCTAGGTGTGCAAGATGTGGTTCTTTCACACATATACATATATCTATTCTTCTTCAGATCCTTTTCCCATGTAGGTTATGACACAATGTTGAGTAGTCTTCTCTTGGTATTCCGTAGGTCTTTGGTGATTATATATTTCACATGTGTTTGTATCTGTCTGTTAACCTCAATATGGTAATGTATCCAATCCTCACACCTTTCCATTTGGTGAACCATAAGTTTTTGTACTGAATCTGTGATTGCCTTTCTCTGTGGAGATATCTTCGTTTGTATCAATTTTTAGGTAACACCTATATGTGATATGATAGGATATGTATCTTTGGCTTTCTCACTTACTACAAGTTGCGTGATTACTTCTAGACTCATCTGTGGTGCTGCAAATGGCATTGTTTCATTCTTTCGCTAGCTCATATTCCATCTGTACATGTAGCAGTTCTTCTTGGTCCACCCATCTGTCGGTGGACTTTTTGGTTACTTCCATATCTTGGCTATTGTAATACTATGCAATGCAGATTGGCCTGCCTGTGTCTTTCCAATTCTGTCTTCTTAGGTTATAGGTCCAGGAATAGGTCTGCTGGATCATATGGTAGCTCAATGTTTACCTTTTCAAGGCACCTCCATTCTGTTCTCTTTAGTGGCTCTTTCCAGGTTACGTCCCACATAAAGTTGAGGGTATGCATTTCTCCACAGCACCTTCAGCGTTTATTCTGTGTAGTTTTTTGCTGATGGTTATTCTGACTGGTGTGAGCTGATACCTCTTTGTGGTTGCATTTGCATGTGTCTCATAAGGCGTTGAAATTGAGCTTTAAGACATGTCCTTTTTATTTTTCCGGCTGCGATTAGAGCTTAGTTCTTCAAAGTGTTTACTTAAAGTATGTGTCACCTTTTGAAATGTTTTGGCCATTACCTCCCTCAAGACATTTTGAGGGCAGGTTTCATTTACAGCCCTGCAGTACTTGTTCATATGAAGTGACCATTAGCTCAGGCTTTAAACCTGCTTTTGCAGGTAACGGCCAGAGGGCGGCAGCCTTTCTACGTTCCCCACGCTGGTACTAGGGAAACAGACCTACCAGCCAGTGGTGTTCTGCGGTTATCAATTAGAGTGGAATGTGCCCGGGTAAACCCACAAATGCTGATGTCTCCTTACATGTGTTTGTTTTTTAAATTTAATTTATATTTTTTACTGGAGTAATATTCCATTGTATACATGGACCACTTCTTCTTGGTGCATTCCTCTGTGGATGGACATTTTTGTTGCTTCCAAGTGTTGACTAGGGTAAATATTGCTGGCGTACAGGTTTGCCAGCCTGTGACGTTTTGATTCTCATTTTCTCAGGTGATAGGCTCAGCAGATGGTATGCTTGATTCACTGGTAGCTCAATGTTTACCTTTTCAAAGCCCCTCCATTGTGTTTACGTTAATGGTTCTTACCACGTCCCCCTTAGAGCTCAGGGTACACATTTCTCCACAATCCCTTCAGCATGTATTGTTTGCAGCATTTTTGCTAATGGTCATTCTGACTGCTGTGAGCTGATAGGTATTTGTAATTTCGGTTTGCATATCTTTAAAAATTCCTAAAAGTCCTCATTTTCCCACGCCTTTTTCTTTTCTCTTAAAAGAAAAAACCGTGAGTACAACATACCTCTTGAAATTGTCTTCTTGGAAGGTTGGCCTCTTTTGAATTTTTTGGTCGATTTTTGACCCCAGAAATGTTTTGGAGGGCAGGTGTCATTTACAGAACTGCAAGTTGGTGACTATTTAGTGACCTTTCGCAGTGGGTTAAAGCTGCTGTTGTGGGAAATGGCCACAAGGAGGCAGCATTTTTCCATTCCCCAATCTGGGTACTAGGGCAGCAGAGCCTTTCTGGAAGGCGTTGTCCTAGGTTGTAAATTAGAATGGAATTTGCCAGGAGAAATCCCCATAAGTTTATGTCTCATTACTTCTTCTTGGTTTTTTTTAATTTTTTTATTCGGGGTAAAGATTAGAATATTGTTTGTCCTAGGTGTACACAATCTGGTTCATTTGTACATTAGATATGTCTATTAATGTACAGATCCTCTTCCCATGTAAAATATTACAGTGTTCCGTAGATCTCGCTTGCTATGTGTTCGGTCTTTTTGATACATGTATATAACATGTATTTGTATACCTATACTAACAATAATCTTCATTTATCAATTCCCCCCTCCTTTCCTTTCAGCTGAGCATCGTTTGTTTTCTAAGCCTGTGAGTGTCTTTCTCTTTGGAAATATGTTCATTTGTGTCAGTTATTAGATAATGCCATAAGTGATATTAGAGGATATAGGTCTTTTGCTTTCTGACCTACTTCATGTTTTGTGATTATCTCCAGGCTCATCTATGGTGCCTCAAAGAGCAGTGCTTCAATGTTTTCCATGGCTAATATTCCATTGTGTATATGGACCACTTCTTCATGGTGCATTCCACTGTTGATGGACATTTTCGTTTCTTCCAAGTGTTGCCTATGGTAAATATTGCTGGAGTGCAGGATTGCCAGCCTGTGATTTTTGATTTTCATTTTCTCAGGTGATAGACCCAGCAGTGGGTATGATTGATCGACTGGGATGGTAGCTCAATGTTTACCTTTTCAAGGCACCTCAATTGTGCTTTCATTAGTGCCTCTTACCACGTCCCCCTTAGAATCGAGGGTATGCGTTTCTCCACAATCACGTCAGCATTTATTGTTTGCAGCATTTTTGTTGATGGCCATTCTGACGGGTGTGAGCTGATAGGTTTTTGTAATTTGGGTTTACATGTCTTTAAAAATTCCTAAAATTCATCATTTTCCACGCCTTTCTCTTTTCTGTTAAAAGAAAACAGAAACAAAAAGTGTGAGTACAATATACCTCTTCAAATTGTCTTTTTGGAAGGTTGCACTCTTGAATTTTTTGGTCGATTTTCGACCTCAGTATGTTTTGGAGGGCAGGTGTCATTTACAGAACTGCAATTGGTGAATATTTAGTGACCTTTTGCAGTGGGTTTAAAGCTGCTGTTGTGGGAAACGGCCACAAGGATGCAGCATTTCTCCATTCCCAAATCTGGGTACTAGGGCAGCAGAGCCTTCTGGAAGTCGTTTACCCAGGTTGTAAATTTGAATGGATTGTGCCAGGAAAACCCCCCATAAGTTTATGTCTCATTACTTCTAGTTCGTTGTTGTAATTTTGTAAATTGGGGTAATGGTTCGAATGTTGTTTGTCCAAGGTGTACACACTCTGCTTCATTTACACATTATATATATCTATTTATGTAGAGATCCTCTTCCCATGTAAATTATTACAGAGTGTTCCGTAAACCTCCCTTGCTATATGGTCGGTCTTTTTGATATATGTATATAATATGTATTTGTATACATATGGTAACGCTAATCTTCATTTATCCATTCCCCCCACCTTTCCTTTTAGATAAGCATAGTTTTCTTTCTAAGTCAGTGAGTGCCTTTCTCTGTGGACATATGTTCATTTGTGTCAGTTATTAGATAACGCCTATAAGTGTTATCATAAGATATAGGACTTTTGCTTTCCGACTTACCTCATGTTCTGTGATTATCCCCAAGATCATCTATGGTGCCTAAAAGAGCAGTGTTTCATTGTTTTCCATGGCTAGTATTCATTGTGTACATGGACCACTTCTTCTTTATCCCTTCCTCTGTTGATGGACATTTTGGTTGCTTCACTGTCTTGTCTATTGTGAATAAGGCTGCAGTGCAGCCTTTGCAGCCCGGGTCTTCTTGATCCTGGTCTTCTCAGGTGAGAGGCCCATTGGTGCGCCTGCTGGATTGAATGGTACCTCAATTTTTCCTTTTAAACGCAGCTCCTTTCTGTTCTCATTATTAGCTGTCAACCACTTTACATCTCACCAGCAGCTAGAGGGTACACAGTTCTCTAAAACCTCTTCAGCATTTATTGTTTGTAGACTTTTTGCTGATGGTCAGTCGACTGGTGTGAGTTGAAACCTTTTTGTAGATTAGATTGCATGAGTCTAATCCTTCCTGAGGTTGAGCTTTTATCCATTTTCCTGTTTTTAACAAGAGGGTGAGTAAAACTTACCTCTTCATACTATCTTCTTGAAAAATTTGCCTGTTTTGAATTTTTTTTTATCCATTCCCTACCTCAGCACAATTTTGAGGGCCGGTGTCCTTTACGGCCCTGAGTCCTTGTGAATGTTAAGTGACCATTAGCTGTGGGTTAAAAGCCGCTCTTGCGGGAATCGGCCACAAGGCGGCAGCATTTCTCCTTTACCAAATCTGGTTACTAGGGCAACAGAGCCTTACTGGAAGTGGTGTTCTAGGTTGTAAATTAGAATGGAATGTGCCAGGAAAAAGCCCTTTAAGTTTATGGCTCATTACTTCTTGTTCGTATTTTTAACTTAATTTTTATTTTTTATCACAGCAAACTTGATTACAATGTTTCGTTTGTTCTAGGTGTGCAAGATGTGGTTCTTTCACACATATACATATATCTATTCTTCTTCAGATCCTTTTCCCATGTAGGTTATGACACAATGTTGAGTAGTCTTCTCTTGGTATTCCGTAGGTCTTTGGTGATTATATATTTCACATGTGTTTGTATCTGTCTGTTAACCTCAATATGGTAATGTATCCAATCCTCACACCTTTCCATTTGGTGAACCATAAGTTTTTGTACTGAATTCTGTGATTGCCTTTCTCTGTGGAAATATCTTCGTTTGTATCAATTTTTAGGTAACACCTATATGTGATATGATAGGATATGTATCTTTGGCTTTCTCACTTACTACAAGTTGCGTGATTACTTCTAGACTCATCTGTGGTGCTGCAAATGGCATTGTTTCATTCTTTCGCTAGCTCATATTCCATCTGTACATGTAGCAGTTCTTCTTGGTCCACCCATCTGTCGGTGGACTTTTTGGTTACTTCCATATCTTGGCTATTGTAATACTATGCAATGCAGATTGGCCTGCCTGTGTCTTTCCAATTCTGTCTTCTTAGGTTATAGGTCCAGGAATAGGTCTGCTGGATCATATGGTAGCTCAATGTTTACCTTTTCAAGGCACCTCCATTCTGTTCTCTTTAGTGGCTCTTTCCAGGTTACGTCCCACATAAAGTTGAGGGTATGCATTTCTCCACAGCACCTTCAGCGTTTATTCTGTGTAGTTTTTTGCTGATGGTTATTCTGACTGGTGTGAGCTGATACCTCTTTGTGGTTGAATTTGCATGTGTCTCATAAGGCGTTGAAATTGAGCTTTAAGACATGTCCTTTTCATTTTTCCGGCTGCGATTAGAGCTTAGTTCTTCAAAGTGTTTACTTAAAGTATGTGTCACCTTTTGAAACGTTTTGGCCATTACCTCCCTCAAGACATTTTGAGGGCAGGTTTCATTTACAGCCCTGCAGTACTTGTTCATATGAAGTGACCATTAGCTCAGGCTTTAAACCTGCTTTTGCAGGTAACGGCCAGAGGGCGGCAGCCTTTCTACGTTCCCCACGCTGGTACTAGGGAAACAGACCTACCAGCCAGTGGTGTTCTGCGGTTATCAATTAGAGTGGAATGTGCCCGGGTAAACCCACAAATGCTGATGTCTCCTTACATGTGTTTGTTTTTTAAATTTAATTTATATTTTTTACTGGAGTAATATTCCATTGTATACATGGACCACTTCTTCTTGGTGCATTCCTCTGTGGATGGACATTTTTGTTGCTTCCAAGTGTTGACTAGGGTAAATATTGCTGGCGTACAGGTTTGCCAGCCTGTGACGTTTTGATTCTCATTTTCTCAGGTGATAGGCTCAGCAGATGGTATGCTTGATTCACTGGTAGCTCAATGTTTACCTTTTCAAAGCCCCTCCATTGTGTTTACGTTAATGGTTCTTACCACGTCCCCCTTAGAGCTCAGGGTACACATTTCTCCACAATCCCTTCAGCATGTATTGTTTGCAGCATTTTTGCTAATGGTCATTCTGACTGCTGTGAGCTGATAGGTATTTGTAATTTCGGTTTGCATATCTTTAAAAATTCCTAAAAGTCCTCATTTTCCCACGCCTTTTTCTTTTCTCTTAAAAGAAAAAACCGTGAGTACAACATACCTCTTGAAATCGTCTTCTTGGAAGGTTGGCCTCTTTTGAATTTTTTGGTCGATTTTTGACCCCAGAAATGTTTTGGAGGGCAGGTGTCATTTACAGAACTGCAAGTTGGTGACTATTTAGTGACCTTTCGCAGTGGGTTAAAGCTGCTGTTGTGGGAAATGGCCACAAGGAGGCAGCATTTTTCCATTCCCCAATCTGGGTACTAGGGCAGCAGAGCCTTTCTGGAAGGCGTTGTCCTAGGTTGTAAATTAGAATGGAATTTGCCAGGAGAAATCCCCATAAGTTTATGTCTCATTACTTCTTCTTGGTTTTTTTTAATTTTTTTATTCGGGGTAAAGATTAGAATATTGTTTGTCCTAGGTGTACACAATCTGGTTCATTTGTACATTAGATATGTCTATTAATGTACAGATCCTCTTCCCATGTAAAATATTACAGTGTTCCGTAGATCTCGCTTGCTATGTGTTCGGTCTTTTTGATACATGTATATAACATGTATTTGTATACCTATACTAACAATAATCTTCATTTATCAATTCCCCCCTCCTTTCCTTTCAGCTGAGCATCGTTTGTTTTCTAAGCCTGTGAGTGTCTTTCTCTTTGGAAATATGTTCATTTGTGTCAGTTATTAGATAATGCCATAAGTGATATTAGAGGATATAGGTCTTTTGCTTTCTGACCTACTTCATGTTTTGTGATTATCTCCAGGCTCATCTATGGTGCCTCAAAGAGCAGTGCTTCAATGTTTTCCATGGCTAATATTCCATTGTGTATATGGACCACTTCTTCATGGTGCATTCCACTGTTGATGGACATTTTCGTTTCTTCCAAGTGTTGCCTATGGTAAATATTGCTGGAGTGCAGGATTGCCAGCCTGTGATTTTTGATTTTCATTTTCTCAGGTGATAGACCCAGCAGTGGGTATGATTGATCGACTGGGATGGTAGCTCAATGTTTACCTTTTCAAGGCACCTCAATTGTGCTTTCATTAGTGCCTCTTACCACGTCCCCCTTAGAATCGAGGGTATGCGTTTCTCCACAATCACGTCAGCATTTATTGTTTGCAGCATTTTTGTTGATGGCCATTCTGACGGGTGTGAGCTGATAGGTTTTTGTAATTTGGGTTTACATGTCTTTAAAAATTCCTAAAATTCATCATTTTCCACGCCTTTCTCTTTTCTGTTAAAAGAAAACAGAAACAAAAAGTGTGAGTACAATATACCTCTTCAAATTGTCTTTTTGGAAGGTTGCACTCTTGAATTTTTTGGTCGATTTTCGACCTCAGTATGTTTTGGAGGGCAGGTGTCATTTACAGAACTGCAATTGGTGAATATTTAGTGACCTTTTGCAGTGGGTTTAAAGCTGCTGTTGTGGGAAACGGCCACAAGGATGCAGCATTTCTCCATTCCCAAATCTGGGTACTAGGGCAGCAGAGCCTTCTGGAAGTCGTTTACCCAGGTTGTAAATTTGAATGGATTGTGCCAGGAAAACCCCCCATAAGTTTATGTCTCATTACTTCTAGTTCGTTGTTGTAATTTTGTAAATTGGGGTAATGGTTCGAATGTTGTTTGTCCAAGGTGTACACACTCTGCTTCATTTACACATTATATATATCTATTTATGTAGAGATCCTCTTCCCATGTAAATTATTACAGAGTGTTCCGTAAACCTCCCTTGCTATATGGTCGGTCTTTTTGATATATGTATATAATATGTATTTGTATACATATGGTAACGCTAATCTTCATTTATCCATTCCCCCCACCTTTCCTTTTAGATAAGCATAGTTTTCTTTCTAAGTCAGTGAGTGCCTTTCTCTGTGGACATATGTTCATTTGTGTCAGTTATTAGATAACGCCTATAAGTGTTATCATAAGATATAGGACTTTTGCTTTCCGACTTACCTCATGTTCTGTGATTATCCCCAAGATCATCTATGGTGCCTAAAAGAGCAGTGTTTCATTGTTTTCCATGGCTAGTATTCATTGTGTACATGGACCACTTCTTCTTTATCCCTTCCTCTGTTGATGGACATTTTGGTTGCTTCACTGTCTTGTCTATTGTGAATAAGGCTGCAGTGCAGCCTTTGCAGCCCGGGTCTTCTTGATCCTGGTCTTCTCAGGTGAGAGGCCCATTGGTGCGCCTGCTGGATTGAATGGTACCTCAATTTTTCCTTTTAAACGCAGCTCCTTTCTGTTCTCATTATTAGCTGTCAACCACTTTACATCTCACCAGCAGCTAGAGGGTACACAGTTCTCTAAAACCTCTTCAGCATTTATTGTTTGTAGACTTTTTGCTGATGGTCAGTCGACTGGTGTGAGTTGAAACCTTTTTGTAGATTAGATTGCATGAGTCTAATCCTTCCTGAGGTTGAGCTTTTATCCATTTTCCTGTTTTTAACAAGAGGGTGAGTAAAACTTACCTCTTCATACTATCTTCTTGAAAAATTTGCCTGTTTTGAATTTTTTTTTATCCATTCCCTACCTCAGCACAATTTTGAGGGCCGGTGTCCTTTACGGCCCTGAGTCCTTGTGAATGTTAAGTGACCATTAGCTGTGGGTTAAAAGCCGCTCTTGCGGGAATCGGCCACAAGGCGGCAGCATTTCTCCTTTACCAAATCTGGTTACTAGGGCAACAGAGCCTTACTGGAAGTGGTGTTCTAGGTTGTAAATTAGAATGGAATGTGCCAGGAAAAAGCCCTTTAAGTTTATGGCTCATTACTTCTTGTTCGTATTTTTAACTTAATTTTTATTTTTTATCACAGCAAACTTGATTACAATGTTTTGTTTGTTCTAGGTGTGCAAGATGTGGTTCTTTCACACATATACATATATCTATTCTTCTTCAGATCCTTTTCCCATGTAGGTTATGACACAATGTTGAGTAGTCTTCTCTTGGTATTCCGTAGGTCTTTGGTGATTATATATTTCACATGTGTTTGTATCTGTCTGTTAACCTCAATATGGTAATGTATCCAATCCTCACACCTTTCCATTTGGTGAACCATAAGTTTTTGTACTGAATTCTGTGATTGCCTTTCTCTGTGGAGATATCTTCGTTTGTATCAATTTTTAGGTAACACCTATATGTGATATGATAGGATATGTATCTTTGGCTTTCTCACTTACTACAAGTTGCGTGATTACTTCTAGACTCATCTGTGGTGCTGCAAATGGCATTGTTTCATTCTTTCGCTAGCTCATATTCCATCTGTACATGTAGCAGTTCTTCTTGGTCCACCCATCTGTCGGTGGACTTTTTGGTTACTTCCATATCTTGGCTATTGTAATACTATGCAATGCAGATTGGCCTGCCTGTGTCTTTCCAATTCTGTCTTCTTAGGTTATAGGTCCAGGAATAGGTCTGCTGGATCATATGGTAGCTCAATGTTTACCTTTTCAAGGCACCTCCATTCTGTTCTCTTTAGTGGCTCTTTCCAGGTTACGTCCCACATAAAGTTGAGGGTATGCATTTCTCCACAGCACCTTCAGCGTTTATTCTGTGTAGTTTTTTGCTGATGGTTATTCTGACTGGTGTGAGCTGATACCTCTTTGTGGTTGAATTTGCATGTGTCTCATAAGGCGTTGAAATTGAGCTTTAAGACATGTCCTTTTCATTTTTCCGGCTGCGATTAGAGCTTAGTTCTTCAAAGTGTTTACTTAAAGTATGTGTCACCTTTTGAAACGTTTTGGCCATTACCTCCCTCAAGACATTTTGAGGGCAGGTTTCATTTACAGCCCTGCAGTACTTGTTCATATGAAGTGACCATTAGCTCAGGCTTTAAACCTGCTTTTGCAGGTAACGGCCAGAGGGCGGCAGCCTTTCTACGTTCCCCACGCTGGTACTAGGGAAACAGACCTACCAGCCAGTGGTGTTCTGCGGTTATCAATTAGAGTGGAATGTGCCCGGGTAAACCCACAAATGCTGATGTCTCCTTACATGTGTTTGTTTTTTAAATTTAATTTATATTTTTTACTGGAGTAATATTCCATTGTATACATGGACCACTTCTTCTTGGTGCATTCCTCTGTGGATGGACATTTTTGTTGCTTCCAAGTGTTGACTAGGGTAAATATTGCTGGCGTACAGGTTTGCCAGCCTGTGACGTTTTGATTCTCATTTTCTCAGGTGATAGGCTCAGCAGATGGTATGCTTGATTCACTGGTAGCTCAATGTTTACCTTTTCAAAGCCCCTCCATTGTGTTTACGTTAATGGTTCTTACCACGTCCCCCTTAGAGCTCAGGGTACACATTTCTCCACAATCCCTTCAGCATGTATTGTTTGCAGCATTTTTGCTAATGGTCATTCTGACTGCTGTGAGCTGATAGGTATTTGTAATTTCGGTTTGCATATCTTTAAAAATTCCTAAAAGTCCTCATTTTCCCACGCCTTTTTCTTTTCTCTTAAAAGAAAAAACCGTGAGTACAACATACCTCTTGAAATCGTCTTCTTGGAAGGTTGGCCTCTTTTGAATTTTTTGGTCGATTTTTGACCCCAGAAATGTTTTGGAGGGCAGGTGTCATTTACAGAACTGCAAGTTGGTGACTATTTAGTGACCTTTCGCAGTGGGTTAAAGCTGCTGTTGTGGGAAATGGCCACAAGGAGGCAGCATTTTTCCATTCCCCAATCTGGGTACTAGGGCAGCAGAGCCTTTCTGGAAGGCGTTGTCCTAGGTTGTAAATTAGAATGGAATTTGCCAGGAGAAATCCCCATAAGTTTATGTCTCATTACTTCTTCTTGGTTTTTTTTAATTTTTTTATTCGGGGTAAAGATTAGAATATTGTTTGTCCTAGGTGTACACAATCTGGTTCATTTGTACATTAGATATGTCTATTAATGTACAGATCCTCTCCCCATGTAAAATATTACAGTGTTCCGTAGATCTCGCTTGCTATGTGTTCGGTCTTTTTGATACATGTATATAACATGTATTTGTATACCTATACTAACAATAATCTTCATTTATCAATTCCCCCCTCCTTTCCTTTCAGCTGAGCATCGTTTGTTTTCTAAGCCTGTGAGTGTCTTTCTCTTTGGAAATATGTTCATTTGTGTCAGTTATTAGATAATGCCATAAGTGATATTAGAGGATATAGGTCTTTTGCTTTCTGACCTACTTCATGTTTTGTGATTATCTCCAGGCTCATCTATGGTGCCTCAAAGAGCAGTGCTTCAATGTTTTCCATGGCTAATATTCCATTGTGTATATGGACCACTTCTTCATGGTGCATTCCACTGTTGATGGACATTTTCGTTTCTTCCAAGTGTTGCCTATGGTAAATATTGCTGGAGTGCAGGATTGCCAGCCTGTGATTTTTGATTTTCATTTTCTCAGGTGATAGACCCAGCAGTGGGTATGATTGATCGACTGGGATGGTAGCTCAATGTTTACCTTTTCAAGGCACCTCAATTGTGCTTTCATTAGTGCCTCTTACCACGTCCCCCTTAGAATCGAGGGTATGCGTTTCTCCACAATCACGTCAGCATTTATTGTTTGCAGCATTTTTGTTGATGGCCATTCTGACGGGTGTGAGCTGATAGGTTTTTGTAATTTGGGTTTACATGTCTTTAAAAATTCCTAAAATTCATCATTTTCCACGCCTTTCTCTTTTCTGTTAAAAGAAAACAGAAACAAAAAGTGTGAGTACAATATACCTCTTCAAATTGTCTTTTTGGAAGGTTGCACTCTTGAGTTTTTTGGTCGATTTTCGACCTCAGTATGTTTTGGAGGGCAGGTGTCATTTACAGAACTGCAATTGGTGAATATTTAGTGACCTTTTGCAGTGGGTTTAAAGCTGCTGTTGTGGGAAACGGCCACAAGGATGCAGCATTTCTCCATTCCCAAATCTGGGTACTAGGGCAGCAGAGCCTTCTGGAAGTCGTTTACCCAGGTTGTAAATTTGAATGGATTGTGCCAGGAAAACCCCCCATAAGTTTATGTCTCATTACTTCTAGTTCGTTGTTGTAATTTTGTAAATTGGGGTAATGGTTCGAATGTTGTTTGTCCAAGGTGTACACACTCTGCTTCATTTACACATTATATATATCTATTTATGTAGAGATCCTCTTCCCATGTAAATTATTACAGAGTGTTCCGTAAACCTCCCTTGCTATATGGTCGGTCTTTTTGATATATGTATATAATATGTATTTGTATACATATGGTAACGCTAATCTTCATTTATCCATTCCCCCCACCTTTCCTTTTAGATAAGCATAGTTTTCTTTCTAAGTCAGTGAGTGCCTTTCTCTGTGGACATATGTTCATTTGTGTCAGTTATTAGATAACGCCTATAAGTGTTATCATAAGATATAGGACTTTTGCTTTCCGACTTACCTCATGTTCTGTGATTATCCCCAAGATCATCTATGGTGCCTAAAAGAGCAGTGTTTCATTGTTTTCCATGGCTAGTATTCATTGTGTACATGGACCACTTCTTCTTTATCCCTTCCTCTGTTGATGGACATTTTGGTTGCTTCACTGTCTTGTCTATTGTGAATAAGGCTGCAGTGCAGCCTTTGCAGCCCGGGTCTTCTTGATCCTGGTCTTCTCAGGTGAGAGGCCCATTGGTGCGCCTGCTGGATTGAATGGTACCTCAATTTTTCCTTTTAAACGCAGCTCCTTTCTGTTCTCATTATTAGCTGTCAACCACTTTACATCTCACCAGCAGCTAGAGGGTACACAGTTCTCTAAAACCTCTTCAGCATTTATTGTTTGTAGACTTTTTGCTGATGGTCAGTCGACTGGTGTGAGTTGAAACCTTTTTGTAGATTAGATTGCATGAGTCTAATCCTTCCTGAGGTTGAGCTTTTATCCATTTTCCTGTTTTTAACAAGAGGGTGAGTAAAACTTACCTCTTCATACTATCTTCTTGAAAAATTTGCCTGTTTTGAATTTTTTTTTATCCATTCCCTACCTCAGCACAATTTTGAGGGCCGGTGTCCTTTACGGCCCTGAGTCCTTGTGAATGTTAAGTGACCATTAGCTGTGGGTTAAAAGCCGCTCTTGCGGGAATCGGCCACAAGGCGGCAGCATTTCTCCTTTACCAAATCTGGTTACTAGGGCAACAGAGCCTTACTGGAAGTGGTGTTCTAGGTTGTAAATTAGAATGGAATGTGCCAGGAAAAAGCCCTTTAAGTTTATGGCTCATTACTTCTTGTTCGTATTTTTAACTTAATTTTTATTTTTTATCACAGCAAACTTGATTACAATGTTTTGTTTGTTCTAGGTGTGCAAGATGTGGTTCTTTCACACATATACATATATCTATTCTTCTTCAGATCCTTTTCCCATGTAGGTTATGACACAATGTTGAGTAGTCTTCTCTTGGTATTCCGTAGGTCTTTGGTGATTATATATTTCACATGTGTTTGTATCTGTCTGTTAACCTCAATATGGTAATGTATCCAATCCTCACACCTTTCCATTTGGTGAACCATAAGTTTTTGTACTGAATTCTGTGATTGCCTTTCTCTGTGGAAATATCTTCGTTTGTATCAATTTTTAGGTAACACCTATATGTGATATGATAGGATATGTATCTTTGGCTTTCTCACTTACTACAAGTTGCGTGATTACTTCTAGACTCATCTGTGGTGCTGCAAATGGCATTGTTTCATTCTTTCGCTAGCTCATATTCCATCTGTACATGTAGCAGTTCTTCTTGGTCCACCCATCTGTCGGTGGACTTTTTGGTTACTTCCATATCTTGGCTATTGTAATACTATGCAATGCAGATTGGCCTGCCTGTGTCTTTCCAATTCTGTCTTCTTAGGTTATAGGTCCAGGAATAGGTCTGCTGGATCATATGGTAGCTCAATGTTTACCTTTTCAAGGCACCTCCATTCTGTTCTCTTTAGTGGCTCTTTCCAGGTTACGTCCCACATAAAGTTGAGGGTATGCATTTCTCCACAGCACCTTCAGCGTTTATTCTGTGTAGTTTTTTGCTGATGGTTATTCTGACTGGTGTGAGCTGATACCTCTTTGTGGTTGAATTTGCATGTGTCTCATAAGGCGTTGAAATTGAGCTTTAAGACATGTCCTTTTCATTTTTCCGGCTGCGATTAGAGCTTAGTTCTTCAAAGTGTTTACTTAAAGTATGTGTCACCTTTTGAAACGTTTTGGCCATTACCTCCCTCAAGACATTTTGAGGGCAGGTTTCATTTACAGCCCTGCAGTACTTGTTCATATGAAGTGACCATTAGCTCAGGCTTTAAACCTGCTTTTGCAGGTAACGGCCAGAGGGCGGCAGCCTTTCTACGTTCCCCACGCTGGTACTAGGGAAACAGACCTACCAGCCAGTGGTGTTCTGCGGTTATCAATTAGAGTGGAATGTGCCCGGGTAAACCCACAAATGCTGATGTCTCCTTACATGTGTTTGTTTTTTAAATTTAATTTATATTTTTTACTGGAGTAATATTCCATTGTATACATGGACCACTTCTTCTTGGTGCATTCCTCTGTGGATGGACATTTTTGTTGCTTCCAAGTGTTGACTAGGGTAAATATTGCTGGCGTACAGGTTTGCCAGCCTGTGACGTTTTGATTCTCATTTTCTCAGGTGATAGGCTCAGCAGATGGTATGCTTGATTCACTGGTAGCTCAATGTTTACCTTTTCAAAGCCCCTCCATTGTGTTTACGTTAATGGTTCTTACCACGTCCCCCTTAGAGCTCAGGGTACACATTTCTCCACAATCCCTTCAGCATGTATTGTTTGCAGCATTTTTGCTAATGGTCATTCTGACTGCTGTGAGCTGATAGGTATTTGTAATTTCGGTTTGCATATCTTTAAAAATTCCTAAAAGTCCTCATTTTCCCACGCCTTTTTCTTTTCTCTTAAAAGAAAAAACCGTGAGTACAACATACCTCTTGAAATCGTCTTCTTGGAAGGTTGGCCTCTTTTGAATTTTTTGGTCGATTTTTGACCCCAGAAATGTTTTGGAGGGCAGGTGTCATTTACAGAACTGCAAGTTGGTGACTATTTAGTGACCTTTCGCAGTGGGTTAAAGCTGCTGTTGTGGGAAATGGCCACAAGGAGGCAGCATTTTTCCATTCCCCAATCTGGGTACTAGGGCAGCAGAGCCTTTCTGGAAGGCGTTGTCCTAGGTTGTAAATTAGAATGGAATTTGCCAGGAGAAATCCCCATAAGTTTATGTCTCATTACTTCTTCTTGGTTTTTTTTAATTTTTTTATTCGGGGTAAAGATTAGAATATTGTTTGTCCTAGGTGTACACAATCTGGTTCATTTGTACATTAGATATGTCTATTAATGTACAGATCCTCTTCCCATGTAAAATATTACAGTGTTCCGTAGATCTCGCTTGCTATGTGTTCGGTCTTTTTGATACATGTATATAACATGTATTTGTATACCTATACTAACAATAATCTTCATTTATCAATTCCCCCCTCCTTTCCTTTCAGCTGAGCATCGTTTGTTTTCTAAGCCTGTGAGTGTCTTTCTCTTTGGAAATATGTTCATTTGTGTCAGTTATTAGATAATGCCATAAGTGATATTAGAGGATATAGGTCTTTTGCTTTCTGACCTACTTCATGTTTTGTGATTATCTCCAGGCTCATCTATGGTGCCTCAAAGAGCAGTGCTTCAATGTTTTCCATGGCTAATATTCCATTGTGTATATGGACCACTTCTTCATGGTGCATTCCACTGTTGATGGACATTTTCGTTTCTTCCAAGTGTTGCCTATGGTAAATATTGCTGGAGTGCAGGATTGCCAGCCTGTGATTTTTGATTTTCATTTTCTCAGGTGATAGACCCAGCAGTGGGTATGATTGATCGACTGGGATGGTAGCTCAATGTTTACCTTTTCAAGGCACCTCAATTGTGCTTTCATTAGTGCCTCTTACCACGTCCCCCTTAGAATCGAGGGTATGCGTTTCTCCACAATCACGTCAGCATTTATTGTTTGCAGCATTTTTGTTGATGGCCATTCTGACGGGTGTGAGCTGATAGGTTTTTGTAATTTGGGTTTACATGTCTTTAAAAATTCCTAAAATTCATCATTTTCCACGCCTTTCTCTTTTCTGTTAAAAGAAAAAAGAAAAAAAATGTGTGAGTACAATATACCTCTTCAAATTGTCTTTTTGGAAGGTTGCACTCTTGAGTTTTTTGGTCGATTTTCGACCTCAGTATGTTTTGGAGGGCAGGTGTCATTTACAGAACTGCAATTGGTGAATATTTAGTGACCTTTTGCAGTGGGTTTAAAGCTGCTGTTGTGGGAAACGGCCACAAGGATGCAGCATTTCTCCATTCCCAAATCTGGGTACTAGGGCAGCAGAGCCTTCTGGAAGTCGTTTACCCAGGTTGTAAATTTGAATGGATTGTGCCAGGAAAACCCCCCATAAGTTTATGTCTCATTACTTCTAGTTCGTTGTTGTAATTTTGTAAATTGGGGTAATGGTTCGAATGTTGTTTGTCCAAGGTGTACACACTCTGCTTCATTTACACATTATATATATCTATTTATGTAGAGATCCTCTTCCCATGTAAATTATTACAGAGTGTTCCGTAAACCTCCCTTGCTATATGGTCGGTCTTTTTGATATATGTATATAATATGTATTTGTATACATATGGTAACGCTAATCTTCATTTATCCATTCCCCCCACCTTTCCTTTTAGATAAGCATAGTTTTCTTTCTAAGTCAGTGAGTGCCTTTCTCTGTGGACATATGTTCATTTGTGTCAGTTATTAGATAACGCCTATAAGTGTTATCATAAGATATAGGACTTTTGCTTTCCGACTTACCTCATGTTCTGTGATTATCCCCAAGATCATCTATGGTGCCTAAAAGAGCAGTGTTTCATTGTTTTCCATGGCTAGTATTCATTGTGTACATGGACCACTTCTTCTTTATCCCTTCCTCTGTTGATGGACATTTTGGTTGCTTCACTGTCTTGTCTATTGTGAATAAGGCTGCAGTGCAGCCTTTGCAGCCCGGGTCTTCTTGATCCTGGTCTTCTCAGGTGAGAGGCCCATTGGTGCGCCTGCTGGATTGAATGGTACCTCAATTTTTCCTTTTAAACGCAGCTCCTTTCTGTTCTCATTATTAGCTGTCAACCACTTTACATCTCACCAGCAGCTAGAGGGTACACAGTTCTCTAAAACCTCTTCAGCATTTATTGTTTGTAGACTTTTTGCTGATGGTCAGTCGACTGGTGTGAGTTGAAACCTTTTTGTAGATTAGATTGCATGAGTCTAATCCTTCCTGAGGTTGAGCTTTTATCCATTTTCCTGTTTTTAACAAGAGGGTGAGTAAAACTTACCTCTTCATACTATCTTCTTGAAAAATTTGCCTGTTTTGAATTTTTTTTTATCCATTCCCTACCTCAGCACAATTTTGAGGGCCGGTGTCCTTTACGGCCCTGAGTCCTTGTGAATGTTAAGTGACCATTAGCTGTGGGTTAAAAGCCGCTCTTGCGGGAATCGGCCACAAGGCGGCAGCATTTCTCCTTTACCAAATCTGGTTACTAGGGCAACAGAGCCTTACTGGAAGTGGTGTTCTAGGTTGTAAATTAGAATGGAATGTGCCAGGAAAAAGCCCTTTAAGTTTATGGCTCATTACTTCTTGTTCGTATTTTTAACTTAATTTTTATTTTTTATCACAGCAAACTTGATTACAATGTTTTGTTTGTTCTAGGTGTGCAAGATGTGGTTCTTTCACACATATACATATATCTATTCTTCTTCAGATCCTTTTCCCATGTAGGTTATGACACAATGTTGAGTAGTCTTCTCTTGGTATTCCGTAGGTCTTTGGTGATTATATATTTCACATGTGTTTGTATCTGTCTGTTAACCTCAATATGGTAATGTATCCAATCCTCACACCTTTCCATTTGGTGAACCATAAGTTTTTGTACTGAATTCTGTGATTGCCTTTCTCTGTGGAAATATCTTCGTTTGTATCAATTTTTAGGTAACACCTATATGTGATATGATAGGATATGTATCTTTGGCTTTCTCACTTACTACAAGTTGCGTGATTACTTCTAGACTCATCTGTGGTGCTGCAAATGGCATTGTTTCATTCTTTCGCTAGCTCATATTCCATCTGTACATGTAGCAGTTCTTCTTGGTCCACCCATCTGTCGGTGGACTTTTTGGTTACTTCCATATCTTGGCTATTGTAATACTATGCAATGCAGATTGGCCTGCCTGTGTCTTTCCAATTCTGTCTTCTTAGGTTATAGGTCCAGGAATAGGTCTGCTGGATCATATGGTAGCTCAATGTTTACCTTTTCAAGGCACCTCCATTCTGTTCTCTTTAGTGGCTCTTTCCAGGTTACGTCCCACATAAAGTTGAGGGTATGCATTTCTCCACAGCACCTTCAGCGTTTATTCTGTGTAGTTTTTTGCTGATGGTTATTCTGACTGGTGTGAGCTGATACCTCTTTGTGGTTGAATTTGCATGTGTCTCATAAGGCGTTGAAATTGAGCTTTAAGACATGTCCTTTTCATTTTTCCGGCTGCGATTAGAGCTTAGTTCTTCAAAGTGTTTACTTAAAGTATGTGTCACCTTTTGAAACGTTTTGGCCATTACCTCCCTCAAGACATTTTGAGGGCAGGTTTCATTTACAGCCCTGCAGTACTTGTTCATATGAAGTGACCATTAGCTCAGGCTTTAAACCTGCTTTTGCAGGTAACGGCCAGAGGGCGGCAGCCTTTCTACGTTCCCCACGCTGGTACTAGGGAAACAGACCTACCAGCCAGTGGTGTTCTGCGGTTATCAATTAGAGTGGAATGTGCCCGGGTAAACCCACAAATGCTGATGTCTCCTTACATGTGTTTGTTTTTTAAATTTAATTTATATTTTTTACTGGAGTAATATTCCATTGTATACATGGACCACTTCTTCTTGGTGCATTCCTCTGTGGATGGACATTTTTGTTGCTTCCAAGTGTTGACTAGGGTAAATATTGCTGGCGTACAGGTTTGCCAGCCTGTGACGTTTTGATTCTCATTTTCTCAGGTGATAGGCTCAGCAGATGGTATGCTTGATTCACTGGTAGCTCAATGTTTACCTTTTCAAAGCCCCTCCATTGTGTTTACGTTAATGGTTCTTACCACGTCCCCCTTAGAGCTCAGGGTACACATTTCTCCACAATCCCTTCAGCATGTATTGTTTGCAGCATTTTTGCTAATGGTCATTCTGACTGCTGTGAGCTGATAGGTATTTGTAATTTCGGTTTGCATATCTTTAAAAATTCCTAAAAGTCCTCATTTTCCCACGCCTTTTTCTTTTCTCTTAAAAGAAAAAACCGTGAGTACAACATACCTCTTGAAATCGTCTTCTTGGAAGGTTGCCCTCTTTTGAATTTTTTGGTCGATTTTTGACCCCAGAAATGTTTTGGAGGGCAGGTGTCATTTACAGAACTGCAAGTTGGTGACTATTTAGTGACCTTTCGCAGTGGGTTAAAGCTGCTGTTGTGGGAAATGGCCACAAGGAGGCAGCATTTTTCCATTCCCCAATCTGGGTACTAGGGCAGCAGAGCCTTTCTGGAAGGCGTTGTCCTAGGTTGTAAATTAGAATGGAATTTGCCAGGAGAAATCCCCATAAGTTTATGTCTCATTACTTCTTCTTGGTTTTTTTTAATTTTTTTATTCGGGGTAAAGATTAGAATATTGTTTGTCCTAGGTGTACACAATCTGGTTCATTTGTACATTAGATATGTCTATTAATGTACAGATCCTCTTCCCATGTAAAATATTACAGTGTTCCGTAGATCTCGCTTGCTATGTGTTCGGTCTTTTTGATACATGTATATAACATGTATTTGTATACCTATACTAACAATAATCTTCATTTATCAATTCCCCCCTCCTTTCCTTTCAGCTGAGCATCGTTTGTTTTCTAAGCCTGTGAGTGTCTTTCTCTTTGGAAATATGTTCATTTGTGTCAGTTATTAGATAATGCCATAAGTGATATTAGAGGATATAGGTCTTTTGCTTTCTGACCTACTTCATGTTTTGTGATTATCTCCAGGCTCATCTATGGTGCCTCAAAGAGCAGTGCTTCAATGTTTTCCATGGCTAATATTCCATTGTGTATATGGACCACTTCTTCATGGTGCATTCCACTGTTGATGGACATTTTCGTTTCTTCCAAGTGTTGCCTATGGTAAATATTGCTGGAGTGCAGGATTGCCAGCCTGTGATTTTTGATTTTCATTTTCTCAGGTGATAGACCCAGCAGTGGGTATGATTGATCGACTGGGATGGTAGCTCAATGTTTACCTTTTCAAGGCACCTCAATTGTGCTTTCATTAGTGCCTCTTACCACGTCCCCCTTAGAATCGAGGGTATGCGTTTCTCCACAATCACGTCAGCATTTATTGTTTGCAGCATTTTTGTTGATGGCCATTCTGACGGGTGTGAGCTGATAGGTTTTTGTAATTTGGGTTTACATGTCTTTAAAAATTCCTAAAATTCATCATTTTCCACGCCTTTCTCTTTTCTGTTAAAAGAAAACAGAAACAAAAAGTGTGAGTACAATATACCTCTTCAAATTGTCTTTTTGGAAGGTTGCACTCTTGAGTTTTTTGGTCGATTTTCGACCTCAGTATGTTTTGGAGGGCAGGTGTCATTTACAGAACTGCAATTGGTGAATATTTAGTGACCTTTTGCAGTGGGTTTAAAGCTGCTGTTGTGGGAAACGGCCACAAGGATGCAGCATTTCTCCATTCCCAAATCTGGGTACTAGGGCAGCAGAGCCTTCTGGAAGTCGTTTACCCAGGTTGTAAATTTGAATGGATTGTGCCAGGAAAACCCCCCATAAGTTTATGTCTCATTACTTCTAGTTCGTTGTTGTAATTTTGTAAATTGGGGTAATGGTTCGAATGTTGTTTGTCCAAGGTGTACACACTCTGCTTCATTTACACATTATATATATCTATTTATGTAGAGATCCTCTTCCCATGTAAATTATTACAGAGTGTTCCGTAAACCTCCCTTGCTATATGGTCGGTCTTTTTGATATATGTATATAATATGTATTTGTATACATATGGTAACGCTAATCTTCATTTATCCATTCCCCCCACCTTTCCTTTTAGATAAGCATAGTTTTCTTTCTAAGTCAGTGAGTGCCTTTCTCTGTGGACATATGTTCATTTGTGTCAGTTATTAGATAACGCCTATAAGTGTTATCATAAGATATAGGACTTTTGCTTTCCGACTTACCTCATGTTCTGTGATTATCCCCAAGATCATCTATGGTGCCTAAAAGAGCAGTGTTTCATTGTTTTCCATGGCTAGTATTCATTGTGTACATGGACCACTTCTTCTTTATCCCTTCCTCTGTTGATGGACATTTTGGTTGCTTCACTGTCTTGTCTATTGTGAATAAGGCTGCAGTGCAGCCTTTGCAGCCCGGGTCTTCTTGATCCTGGTCTTCTCAGGTGAGAGGCCCATTGGTGCGCCTGCTGGATTGAATGGTACCTCAATTTTTCCTTTTAAACGCAGCTCCTTTCTGTTCTCATTATTAGCTGTCAACCACTTTACATCTCACCAGCAGCTAGAGGGTACACAGTTCTCTAAAACCTCTTCAGCATTTATTGTTTGTAGACTTTTTGCTGATGGTCAGTCGACTGGTGTGAGTTGAAACCTTTTTGTAGATTAGATTGCATGAGTCTAATCCTTCCTGAGGTTGAGCTTTTATCCATTTTCCTGTTTTTAACAAGAGAGTGAGTAAAACTTACCTCTTCATACTATCTTCTTGAAAAATTTGCCTGTTTTGAATTTTTTTTTATCCATTCCCTACCTCAGCACAATTTTGAGGGCCGGTGTCCTTTACGGCCCTGAGTCCTTGTGAATGTTAAGTGACCATTAGCTGTGGGTTAAAAGCCGCTCTTGCGGGAATCGGCCACAAGGCGGCAGCATTTCTCCTTTACCAAATCTGGTTACTAGGGCAACAGAGCCTTACTGGAAGTGGTGTTCTAGGTTGTAAATTAGAATGGAATGTGCCAGGAAAAAGCCCTTTAAGTTTATGGCTCATTACTTCTTGTTCGTATTTTTAACTTAATTTTTATTTTTTATCACAGCAAACTTGATTACAATGTTTTGTTTGTTCTAGGTGTGCAAGATGTGGTTCTTTCACACATATACATATATCTATTCTTCTTCAGATCCTTTTCCCATGTAGGTTATGACACAATGTTGAGTAGTCTTCTCTTGGTATTCCGTAGGTCTTTGGTGATTATATATTTCACATGTGTTTGTATCTGTCTGTTAACCTCAATATGGTAATGTATCCAATCCTCACACCTTTCCATTTGGTGAACCATAAGTTTTTGTACTGAATTCTGTGATTGCCTTTCTCTGTGGAAATATCTTCGTTTGTATCAATTTTTAGGTAACACCTATATGTGATATGATAGGATATGTATCTTTGGCTTTCTCACTTACTACAAGTTGCGTGATTACTTCTAGACTCATCTGTGGTGCTGCAAATGGCATTGTTTCATTCTTTCGCTAGCTCATATTCCATCTGTACATGTAGCAGTTCTTCTTGGTCCACCCATCTGTCGGTGGACTTTTTGGTTACTTCCATATCTTGGCTATTGTAATACTATGCAATGCAGATTGGCCTGCCTGTGTCTTTCCAATTCTGTCTTCTTAGGTTATAGGTCCAGGAATAGGTCTGCTGGATCATATGGTAGCTCAATGTTTACCTTTTCAAGGCACCTCCATTCTGTTCTCTTTAGTGGCTCTTTCCAGGTTACGTCCCACATAAAGTTGAGGGTATGCATTTCTCCACAGCACCTTCAGCGTTTATTCTGTGTAGTTTTTTGCTGATGGTTATTCTGACTGGTGTGAGCTGATACCTCTTTGTGGTTGAATTTGCATGTGTCTCATAAGGCGTTGAAATTGAGCTTTAAGACATGTCCTTTTTATTTTTCCGGCTGCGATTAGAGCTTAGTTCTTCAAAGTGTTTACTTAAAGTATGTGTCACCTTTTGAAACGTTTTGGCCATTACCTCCCTCAAGACATTTTGAGGGCAGGTTTCATTTACAGCCCTGCAGTACTTGTTCATATGAAGTGACCATTAGCTCAGGCTTTAAACCTGCTTTTGCAGGTAACGGCCAGAGGGCGGCAGCCTTTCTACGTTCCCCACGCTGGTACTAGGGAAACAGACCTACCAGCCAGTGGTGTTCTGCGGTTATCAATTAGAGTGGAATGTGCCCGGGTAAACCCACAAATGCTGATGTCTCCTTACATGTGTTTGTTTTTTAAATTTAATTTATATTTTTTACTGGAGTAATATTCCATTGTATACATGGACCACTTCTTCTTGGTGCATTCCTCTGTGGATGGACATTTTTGTTGCTTCCAAGTGTTGACTAGGGTAAATATTGCTGGCGTACAGGTTTGCCAGCCTGTGACGTTTTGATTCTCATTTTCTCAGGTGATAGGCTCAGCAGATGGTATGCTTGATTCACTGGTAGCTCAATGTTTACCTTTTCAAAGCCCCTCCATTGTGTTTACGTTAATGGTTCTTACCACGTCCCCCTTAGAGCTCAGGGTACACATTTCTCCACAATCCCTTCAGCATGTATTGTTTGCAGCATTTTTGCTAATGGTCATTCTGACTGCTGTGAGCTGATAGGTATTTGTAATTTCGGTTTGCATATCTTTAAAAATTCCTAAAAGTCCTCATTTTCCCACGCCTTTTTCTTTTCTCTTAAAAGAAAAAACCGTGAGTACAACATACCTCTTGAAATCGTCTTCTTGGAAGGTTGCCCTCTTTTGAATTTTTTGGTCGATTTTTGACCCCAGAAATGTTTTGGAGGGCAGGTGTCATTTACAGAACTGCAAGTTGGTGACTATTTAGTGACCTTTCGCAGTGGGTTAAAGCTGCTGTTGTGGGAAATGGCCACAAGGAGGCAGCATTTTTCCATTCCCCAATCTGGGTACTAGGGCAGCAGAGCCTTTCTGGAAGGCGTTGTCCTAGGTTGTAAATTAGAATGGAATTTGCCAGGAGAAATCCCCATAAGTTTATGTCTCATTACTTCTTCTTGGTTTTTTTTAATTTTTTTATTCGGGGTAAAGATTAGAATATTGTTTGTCCTAGGTGTACACAATCTGGTTCATTTGTACATTAGATATGTCTATTAATGTACAGATCCTCTTCCCATGTAAAATATTACAGTGTTCCGTAGATCTCGCTTGCTATGTGTTCGGTCTTTTTGATACATGTATATAACATGTATTTGTATACCTATACTAACAATAATCTTCATTTATCAATTCCCCCCTCCTTTCCTTTCAGCTGAGCGTCGTTTGTTTTCTAAGCCTGTGAGTGTCTTTCTCTTTGGAAATATGTTCATTTGTGTCAGTTATTAGATAATGCCATAAGTGATATTAGAGGATATAGGTCTTTTGCTTTCTGACCTACTTCATGTTTTGTGATTATCTCCAGGCTCATCTATGGTGCCTCAAAGAGCAGTGCTTCAATGTTTTCCATGGCTAATATTCCATTGTGTATATGGACCACTTCTTCATGGTGCATTCCACTGTTGATGGACATTTTCGTTTCTTCCAAGTGTTGCCTATGGTAAATATTGCTGGAGTGCAGGATTGCCAGCCTGTGATTTTTGATTTTCATTTTCTCAGGTGATAGACCCAGCAGTGGGTATGATTGATCGACTGGGATGGTAGCTCAATGTTTACCTTTTCAAGGCACCTCAATTGTGCTTTCATTAGTGCCTCTTACCACGTCCCCCTTAGAATCGAGGGTATGCGTTTCTCCACAATCACGTCAGCATTTATTGTTTGCAGCATTTTTGTTGATGGCCATTCTGACGGGTGTGAGCTGATAGGTTTTTGTAATTTGGGTTTACATGTCTTTAAAAATTCCTAAAATTCATCATTTTCCACGCCTTTCTCTTTTCTGTTAAAAGAAAACAGAAACAAAAAGTGTGAGTACAATATACCTCTTCAAATTGTCTTTTTGGAAGGTTGCACTCTTGAATTTTTTGGTCGATTTTCGACCTCAGTATGTTTTGGAGGGCAGGTGTCATTTACAGAACTGCAATTGGTGAATATTTAGTGACCTTTTGCAGTGGGTTTAAAGCTGCTGTTGTGGGAAACGGCCACAAGGATGCAGCATTTCTCCATTCCCAAATCTGGGTACTAGGGCAGCAGAGCCTTCTGGAAGTCGTTTACCCAGGTTGTAAATTTGAATGGATTGTGCCAGGAAAACCCCCCATAAGTTTATGTCTCATTACTTCTAGTTCGTTGTTGTAATTTTGTAAATTGGGGTAATGGTTCGAATGTTGTTTGTCCAAGGTGTACACACTCTGCTTCATTTACACATTATATATATCTATTTATGTAGAGATCCTCTTCCCATGTAAATTATTACAGAGTGTTCCGTAAACCTCCCTTGCTATATGGTCGGTCTTTTTGATATATGTATATAATATGTATTTGTATACATATGGTAACGCTAATCTTCATTTATCCATTCCCCCCACCTTTCCTTTTAGATAAGCATAGTTTTCTTTCTAAGTCAGTGAGTGCCTTTCTCTGTGGACATATGTTCATTTGTGTCAGTTATTAGATAACGCCTATAAGTGTTATCATAAGATATAGGACTTTTGCTTTCCGACTTACCTCATGTTCTGTGATTATCCCCAAGATCATCTATGGTGCCTAAAAGAGCAGTGTTTCATTGTTTTCCATGGCTAGTATTCATTGTGTACATGGACCACTTCTTCTTTATCCCTTCCTCTGTTGATGGACATTTTGGTTGCTTCACTGTCTTGTCTATTGTGAATAAGGCTGCAGTGCAGCCTTTGCAGCCCGGGTCTTCTTGATCCTGGTCTTCTCAGGTGAGAGGCCCATTGGTGCGCCTGCTGGATTGAATGGTACCTCAATTTTTCCTTTTAAACGCAGCTCCTTTCTGTTCTCATTATTAGCTGTCAACCACTTTACATCTCACCAGCAGCTAGAGGGTACACAGTTCTCTAAAACCTCTTCAGCATTTATTGTTTGTAGACTTTTTGCTGATGGTCAGTCGACTGGTGTGAGTTGAAACCTTTTTGTAGATTAGATTGCATGAGTCTAATCCTTCCTGAGGTTGAGCTTTTATCCATTTTCCTGTTTTTAACAAGAGAGTGAGTAAAACTTACCTCTTCATACTATCTTCTTGAAAAATTTGCCTGTTTTGAATTTTTTTTTATCCATTCCCTACCTCAGCACAATTTTGAGGGCCGGTGTCCTTTACGGCCCTGAGTCCTTGTGAATGTTAAGTGACCATTAGCTGTGGGTTAAAAGCCGCTCTTGCGGGAATCGGCCACAAGGCGGCAGCATTTCTCCTTTACCAAATCTGGTTACTAGGGCAACAGAGCCTTACTGGAAGTGGTGTTCTAGGTTGTAAATTAGAATGGAATGTGCCAGGAAAAAGCCCTTTAAGTTTATGGCTCATTACTTCTTGTTCGTATTTTTAACTTAATTTTTATTTTTTATCACAGCAAACTTGATTACAATGTTTTGTTTGTTCTAGGTGTGCAAGATGTGGTTCTTTCACACATATACATATATCTATTCTTCTTCAGATCCTTTTCCCATGTAGGTTATGACACAATGTTGAGTAGTCTTCTCTTGGTATTCCGTAGGTCTTTGGTGATTATATATTTCACATGTGTTTGTATCTGTCTGTTAACCTCAATATGGTAATGTATCCAATCCTCACACCTTTCCATTTGGTGAACCATAAGTTTTTGTACTGAATTCTGTGATTGCCTTTCTCTGTGGAAATATCTTCGTTTGTATCAATTTTTAGGTAACACCTATATGTGATATGATAGGATATGTATCTTTGGCTTTCTCACTTACTACAAGTTGCGTGATTACTTCTAGACTCATCTGTGGTGCTGCAAATGGCATTGTTTCATTCTTTCGCTAGCTCATATTCCATCTGTACATGTAGCAGTTCTTCTTGGTCCACCCATCTGTCGGTGGACTTTTTGGTTACTTCCATATCTTGGCTATTGTAATACTATGCAATGCAGATTGGCCTGCCTGTGTCTTTCCAATTCTGTCTTCTTAGGTTATAGGTCCAGGAATAGGTCTGCTGGATCATATGGTAGCTCAATGTTTACCTTTTCAAGGCACCTCCATTCTGTTCTCTTTAGTGGCTCTTTCCAGGTTACGTCCCACATAAAGTTGAGGGTATGCATTTCTCCACAGCACCTTCAGCGTTTATTCTGTGTAGTTTTTTGCTGATGGTTATTCTGACTGGTGTGAGCTGATACCTCTTTGTGGTTGAATTTGCATGTGTCTCATAAGGCGTTGAAATTGAGCTTTAAGACATGTCCTTTTCATTTTTCCGGCTGCGATTAGAGCTTAGTTCTTCAAAGTGTTTACTTAAAGTATGTGTCACCTTTTGAAACGTTTTGGCCATTACCTCCCTCAAGACATTTTGAGGGCAGGTTTCATTTACAGCCCTGCAGTACTTGTTCATATGAAGTGACCATTAGCTCAGGCTTTAAACCTGCTTTTGCAGGTAACGGCCAGAGGGCGGCAGCCTTTCTACGTTCCCCACGCTGGTACTAGGGAAACAGACCTACCAGCCAGTGGTGTTCTGCGGTTATCAATTAGAGTGGAATGTGCCCGGGTAAACCCACAAATGCTGATGTCTCCTTACATGTGTTTGTTTTTTAAATTTAATTTATATTTTTTACTGGAGTAATATTCCATTGTATACATGGACCACTTCTTCTTGGTGCATTCCTCTGTGGATGGACATTTTTGTTGCTTCCAAGTGTTGACTAGGGTAAATATTGCTGGCGTACAGGTTTGCCAGCCTGTGACGTTTTGATTCTCATTTTCTCAGGTGATAGGCTCAGCAGATGGTATGCTTGATTCACTGGTAGCTCAATGTTTACCTTTTCAAAGCCCCTCCATTGTGTTTACGTTAATGGTTCTTACCACGTCCCCCTTAGAGCTCAGGGTACACATTTCTCCACAATCCCTTCAGCATGTATTGTTTGCAGCATTTTTGCTAATGGTCATTCTGACTGCTGTGAGCTGATAGGTATTTGTAATTTCGGTTTGCATATCTTTAAAAATTCCTAAAAGTCCTCATTTTCCCACGCCTTTTTCTTTTCTCTTAAAAGAAAAAACCGTGAGTACAATATACCTCTTGAAATCGTCTTCTTGGAAGGTTGCCCTCTTTTGAATTTTTTGGTCGATTTTTGACCCCAGAAATGTTTTGGAGGGCAGGTGTCATTTACAGAACTGCAAGTTGGTGACTATTTAGTGACCTTTCGCAGTGGGTTAAAGCTGCTGTTGTGGGAAATGGCCACAAGGAGGCAGCATTTTTCCATTCCCCAATCTGGGTACTAGGGCAGCAGAGCCTTTCTGGAAGGCGTTGTCCTAGGTTGTAAATTAGAATGGAATTTGCCAGGAGAAATCCCCATAAGTTTATGTCTCATTACTTCTTCTTGGTTTTTTTAATTTTTTTATTCGGGGTAAAGATTAGAATATTGTTTGTCCTAGGTGTACACAATCTGGTTCATTTGTACATTAGATATGTCTATTAATGTACAGATCCTCTTCCCATGTAAAATATTACAGTGTTCCGTAGATCTCGCTTGCTATGGGTTCGGTCTTTTTGATACATGTATATAACATGTATTTGTATACCTATACTAACAATAATCTTCATTTATCAATTCCCCCCTCCTTTCCTTTCAGCTGAGCATCGTTTGTTTTCTAAGCCTGTGAGTGTCTTTCTCTTTGGAAATATGTTCATTTGTGTCAGTTATTAGATAATGCCATAAGTGATATTAGAGGATATAGGTCTTTTGCTTTCTGACCTACTTCATGTTTTGTGATTATCTCCAGGCTCATCTATGGTGCCTCAAAGAGCAGTGCTTCAATGTTTTCCATGGCTAATATTCCATTGTGTATATGGACCACTTCTTCATGGTGCATTCCACTGTTGATGGACATTTTCGTTTCTTCCAAGTGTTGCCTATGGTAAATATTGCTGGAGTGCAGGATTGCCAGCCTGTGATTTTTGATTTTCATTTTCTCAGGTGATAGACCCAGCAGTGGGTATGATTGATCGACTGGGATGGTAGCTCAATGTTTACCTTTTCAAGGCACCTCAATTGTGCTTTCATTAGTGCCTCTTACCACGTCCCCCTTAGAATCGAGGGTATGCGTTTCTCCACAATCACGTCAGCATTTATTGTTTGCAGCATTTTTGTTGATGGCCATTCTGACGGGTGTGAGCTGATAGGTTTTTGTAATTTGGGTTTACATGTCTTTAAAAATTCCTAAAATTCATCATTTTCCACGCCTTTCTCTTTTCTGTTAAAAGAAAACAGAAACAAAAAGTGTGAGTACAATATACCTCTTCAAATTGTCTTTTTGGAAGGTTGCACTCTTGAATTTTTTGGTCGATTTTCGACCTCAGTATGTTTTGGAGGGCAGGTGTCATTTACAGAACTGCAATTGGTGAATATTTAGTGACCTTTTGCAGTGGGTTTAAAGCTGCTGTTGTGGGAAACGGCCACAAGGATGCAGCATTTCTCCATTCCCAAATCTGGGTACTAGGGCAGCAGAGCCTTCTGGAAGTCGTTTACCCAGGTTGTAAATTTGAATGGATTGTGCCAGGAAAACCCCCCATAAGTTTATGTCTCATTACTTCTAGTTCGTTGTTGTAATTTTGTAAATTGGGGTAATGGTTCGAATGTTGTTTGTCCAAGGTGTACACACTCTGCTTCATTTACACATTATATATATCTATTTATGTAGAGATCCTCTTCCCATGTAAATTATTACAGAGTGTTCCGTAAACCTCCCTTGCTATATGGTCGGTCTTTTTGATATATGTATATAATATGTATTTGTATACATATGGTAACGCTAATCTTCATTTATCCATTCCCCCCACCTTTCCTTTTAGATAAGCATAGTTTTCTTTCTAAGTCAGTGAGTGCCTTTCTCTGTGGACATATGTTCATTTGTGTCAGTTATTAGATAACGCCTATAAGTGTTATCATAAGATATAGGACTTTTGCTTTCCGACTTACCTCATGTTCTGTGATTATCCCCAAGATCATCTATGGTGCCTAAAAGAGCAGTGTTTCATTGTTTTCCATGGCTAGTATTCATTGTGTACATGGACCACTTCTTCTTTATCCCTTCCTCTGTTGATGGACATTTTGGTTGCTTCACTGTCTTGTCTATTGTGAATAAGGCTGCAGTGCAGCCTTTGCAGCCCGGGTCTTCTTGATCCTGGTCTTCTCAGGTGAGAGGCCCATTGGTGCGCCTGCTGGATTGAATGGTACCTCAATTTTTCCTTTTAAACGCAGCTCCTTTCTGTTCTCATTATTAGCTGTCAACCACTTTACATCTCACCAGCAGCTAGAGGGTACACAGTTCTCTAAAACCTCTTCAGCATTTATTGTTTGTAGACTTTTTGCTGATGGTCAGTCGACTGGTGTGAGTTGAAACCTTTTTGTAGATTAGATTGCATGAGTCTAATCCTTCCTGAGGTTGAGCTTTTATCCATTTTCCTGTTTTTAACAAGAGGGTGAGTAAAACTTACCTCTTCATACTATCTTCTTGAAAAATTTGCCTGTTTTGAATTTTTTTTTATCCATTCCCTACCTCAGCACAATTTTGAGGGCCGGTGTCCTTTACGGCCCTGAGTCCTTGTGAATGTTAAGTGACCATTAGCTGTGGGTTAAAAGCCGCTCTTGCGGGAATCGGCCACAAGGCGGCAGCATTTCTCCTTTACCAAATCTGGTTACTAGGGCAACAGAGCCTTACTGGAAGTGGTGTTCTAGGTTGTAAATTAGAATGGAATGTGCCAGGAAAAAGCCCTTTAAGTTTATGGCTCATTACTTCTTGTTCGTATTTTTAACTTAATTTTTATTTTTTATCACAGCAAACTTGATTACAATGTTTTGTTTGTTCTAGGTGTGCAAGATGTGGTTCTTTCACACATATACATATATCTATTCTTCTTCAGATCCTTTTCCCATGTAGGTTATGACACAATGTTGAGTAGTCTTCTCTTGGTATTCCGTAGGTCTTTGGTGATTATATATTTCACATGTGTTTGTATCTGTCTGTTAACCTCAATATGGTAATGTATCCAATCCTCACACCTTTCCATTTGGTGAACCATAAGTTTTTGTACTGAATTCTGTGATTGCCTTTCTCTGTGGAAATATCTTCGTTTGTATCAATTTTTAGGTAACACCTATATGTGATATGATAGGATATGTATCTTTGGCTTTCTCACTTACTACAAGTTGCGTGATTACTTCTAGACTCATCTGTGGTGCTGCAAATGGCATTGTTTCATTCTTTCGCTAGCTCATATTCCATCTGTACATGTAGCAGTTCTTCTTGGTCCACCCATCTGTCGGTGGACTTTTTGGTTACTTCCATATCTTGGCTATTGTAATACTATGCAATGCAGATTGGCCTGCCTGTGTCTTTCCAATTCTGTCTTCTTAGGTTATAGGTCCAGGAATAGGTCTGCTGGATCATATGGTAGCTCAATGTTTACCTTTTCAAGGCACCTCCATTCTGTTCTCTTTAGTGGCTCTTTCCAGGTTACGTCCCACATAAAGTTGAGGGTATGCATTTCTCCACAGCACCTTCAGCGTTTATTCTGTGTAGTTTTTTGCTGATGGTTATTCTGACTGGTGTGAGCTGATACCTCTTTGTGGTTGAATTTGCATGTGTCTCATAAGGCGTTGAAATTGAGCTTTAAGACATGTCCTTTTTATTTTTCCGGCTGCGATTAGAGCTTAGTTCTTCAAAGTGTTTACTTAAAGTATGTGTCACCTTTTGAAACGTTTTGGCCATTACCTCCCTCAAGACATTTTGAGGGCAGGTTTCATTTACAGCCCTGCAGTACTTGTTCATATGAAGTGACCATTAGCTCAGGCTTTAAACCTGCTTTTGCAGGTAACGGCCAGAGGGCGGCAGCCTTTCTACGTTCCCCACGCTGGTACTAGGGAAACAGACCTACCAGCCAGTGGTGTTCTGCGGTTATCAATTAGAGTGGAATGTGCCCGGGTAAACCCACAAATGCTGATGTCTCCTTACATGTGTTTGTTTTTTAAATTTAATTTATATTTTTTACTGGAGTAATATTCCATTGTATACATGGACCACTTCTTCTTGGTGCATTCCTCTGTGGATGGACATTTTTGTTGCTTCCAAGTGTTGACTAGGGTAAATATTGCTGGCGTACAGGTTTGCCAGCCTGTGACGTTTTGATTCTCATTTTCTCAGGTGATAGGCTCAGCAGATGGTATGCTTGATTCACTGGTAGCTCAATGTTTACCTTTTCAAAGCCCCTCCATTGTGTTTACGTTAATGGTTCTTACCACGTCCCCCTTAGAGCTCAGGGTACACATTTCTCCACAATCCCTTCAGCATGTATTGTTTGCAGCATTTTTGCTAATGGTCATTCTGACTGCTGTGAGCTGATAGGTATTTGTAATTTCGGTTTGCATATCTTTAAAAATTCCTAAAAGTCCTCATTTTCCCACGCCTTTTTCTTTTCTCTTAAAAGAAAAAACCGTGAGTACAACATACCTCTTGAAATCGTCTTCTTGGAAGGTTGCCCTCTTTTGAATTTTTTGGTCGATTTTTGACCCCAGAAATGTTTTGGAGGGCAGGTGTCATTTACAGAACTGCAAGTTGGTGACTATTTAGTGACCTTTCGCAGTGGGTTAAAGCTGCTGTTGTGGGAAATGGCCACAAGGAGGCAGCATTTTTCCATTCCCCAATCTGGGTACTAGGGCAGCAGAGCCTTTCTGGAAGGCGTTGTCCTAGGTTGTAAATTAGAATGGAATTTGCCAGGAGAAATCCCCATAAGTTTATGTCTCATTACTTCTTCTTGGTTTTTTTAATTTTTTTATTCGGGGTAAAGATTAGAATGTTGTTTGTCCTAGGTGTACACAATCTGGTTCATTTGTACATTAGATATGTCTATTAATGTACAGATCCTCTTCCCATGTAAAATATTACAGTGTTCCGTAGATCTCGCTTGCTATGGGTTCGGTCTTTTTGATACATGTATATAACATGTATTTGTATACCTATACTAACAATAATCTTCATTTATCAATTCCCCCCTCCTTTCCTTTCAGCTGAGCATCGTTTGTTTTCTAAGCCTGTGAGTGTCTTTCTCTTTGGAAATATGTTCATTTGTGTCAGTTATTAGATAATGCCATAAGTGATATTAGAGGATATAGGTCTTTTGCTTTCTGACCTACTTCATGTTTTGTGATTATCTCCAGGCTCATCTATGGTGCCTCAAAGAGCAGTGCTTCAATGTTTTCCATGGCTAATATTCCATTGTGTATATGGACCACTTCTTCATGGTGCATTCCACTGTTGATGGACATTTTCGTTTCTTCCAAGTGTTGCCTATGGTAAATATTGCTGGAGTGCAGGATTGCCAGCCTGTGATTTTTGATTTTCATTTTCTCAGGTGATAGACCCAGCAGTGGGTATGATTGATCGACTGGGATGGTAGCTCAATGTTTACCTTTTCAAGGCACCTCAATTGTGCTTTCATTAGTGCCTCTTACCACGTCCCCCTTAGAATCGAGGGTATGCGTTTCTCCACAATCACGTCAGCATTTATTGTTTGCAGCATTTTTGTTGATGGCCATTCTGACGGGTGTGAGCTGATAGGTTTTTGTAATTTGGGTTTACATGTCTTTAAAAATTCCTAAAATTCATCATTTTCCACGCCTTTCTCTTTTCTGTTAAAAGAAAACAGAAACAAAAAGTGTGAGTACAATATACCTCTTCAAATTGTCTTTTTGGAAGGTTGCACTCTTGAATTTTTTGGTCGATTTTCGACCTCAGTATGTTTTGGAGGGCAGGTGTCATTTACAGAACTGCAATTGGTGAATATTTAGTGACCTTTTGCAGTGGGTTTAAAGCTGCTGTTGTGGGAAACGGCCACAAGGATGCAGCATTTCTCCATTCCCAAATCTGGGTACTAGGGCAGCAGAGCCTTCTGGAAGTCGTTTACCCAGGTTGTAAATTTGAATGGATTGTGCCAGGAAAACCCCCCATAAGTTTATGTCTCATTACTTCTAGTTCGTTGTTGTAATTTTGTAAATTGGGGTAATGGTTCGAATGTTGTTTGTCCAAGGTGTACACACTCTGCTTCATTTACACATTATATATATCTATTTATGTAGAGATCCTCTTCCCATGTAAATTATTACAGAGTGTTCCGTAAACCTCCCTTGCTATATGGTCGGTCTTTTTGATATATGTATATAATATGTATTTGTATACATATGGTAACGCTAATCTTCATTTATCCATTCCCCCCACCTTTCCTTTTAGATAAGCATAGTTTTCTTTCTAAGTCAGTGAGTGCCTTTCTCTGTGGACATATGTTCATTTGTGTCAGTTATTAGATAACGCCTATAAGTGTTATCATAAGATATAGGACTTTTGCTTTCCGACTTACCTCATGTTCTGTGATTATCCCCAAGATCATCTATGGTGCCTAAAAGAGCAGTGTTTCATTGTTTTCCATGGCTAGTATTCATTGTGTACATGGACCACTTCTTCTTTATCCCTTCCTCTGTTGATGGACATTTTGGTTGCTTCACTGTCTTGTCTATTGTGAATAAGGCTGCAGTGCAGCCTTTGCAGCCCGGGTCTTCTTGATCCTGGTCTTCTCAGGTGAGAGGCCCATTGGTGCGCCTGCTGGATTGAATGGTACCTCAATTTTTCCTTTTAAACGCAGCTCCTTTCTGTTCTCATTGTTAGCTGTCAACCACTTTACATCTCACCAGCAGCTAGAGGGTACACAGTTCTCTAAAACCTCTTCAGCATTTATTGTTTGTAGACTTTTTGCTGATGGTCAGTCGACTGGTGTGAGTTGAAACCTTTTTGTAGATTAGATTGCATGAGTCTAATCCTTCCTGAGGTTGAGCTTTTATCCATTTTCCTGTTTTTAACAAGAGGGTGAGTAAAACTTACCTCTTCATACTATCTTCTTGAAAAATTTGCCTGTTTTGAATTTTTTTTTATCCATTCCCTACCTCAGCACAATTTTGAGGGCCGGTGTCCTTTACGGCCCTGAGTCCTTGTGAATGTTAAGTGACCATTAGCTGTGGGTTAAAAGCCGCTCTTGCGGGAATCGGCCACAAGGCGGCAGCATTTCTCCTTTACCAAATCTGGTTACTAGGGCAACAGAGCCTTACTGGAAGTGGTGTTCTAGGTTGTAAATTAGAATGGAATGTGCCAGGAAAAAGCCCTTTAAGTTTATGGCTCATTACTTCTTGTTCGTATTTTTAACTTAATTTTTATTTTTTATCACAGCAAACTTGATTACAATGTTTTGTTTGTTCTAGGTGTGCAAGATGTGGTTCTTTCACACATATACATATATCTATTCTTCTTCAGATCCTTTTCCCATGTAGGTTATGACACAATGTTGAGTAGTCTTCTCTTGGTATTCCGTAGGTCTTTGGTGATTATATATTTCACATGTGTTTGTATCTGTCTGTTAACCTCAATATGGTAATGTATCCAATCCTCACACCTTTCCATTTGGTGAACCATAAGTTTTTGTACTGAATTCTGTGATTGCCTTTCTCTGTGGAAATATCTTCGTTTGTATCAATTTTTAGGTAACACCTATATGTGATATGATAGGATATGTATCTTTGGCTTTCTCACTTACTACAAGTTGCGTGATTACTTCTAGACTCATCTGTGGTGCTGCAAATGGCATTGTTTCATTCTTTCGCTAGCTCATATTCCATCTGTACATGTAGCAGTTCTTCTTGGTCCACCCATCTGTCGGTGGACTTTTTGGTTACTTCCATATCTTGGCTATTGTAATACTATGCAATGCAGATTGGCCTGCCTGTGTCTTTCCAATTCTGTCTTCTTAGGTTATAGGTCCAGGAATAGGTCTGCTGGATCATATGGTAGCTCAATGTTTACCTTTTCAAGGCACCTCCATTCTGTTCTCTTTAGTGGCTCTTTCCAGGTTACGTCCCACATAAAGTTGAGGGTATGCATTTCTCCACAGCACCTTCAGCGTTTATTCTGTGTAGTTTTTTGCTGATGGTTATTCTGACTGGTGTGAGCTGATACCTCTTTGTGGTTGAATTTGCATGTGTCTCATAAGGCGTTGAAATTGAGCTTTAAGACATGTCCTTTTTATTTTTCCGGCTGCGATTAGAGCTTAGTTCTTCAAAGTGTTTACTTAAAGTATGTGTCACCTTTTGAAACGTTTTGGCCATTACCTCCCTCAAGACATTTTGAGGGCAGGTTTCATTTACAGCCCTGCAGTACTTGTTCATATGAAGTGACCATTAGCTCAGGCTTTAAACCTGCTTTTGCAGGTAACGGCCAGAGGGCGGCAGCCTTTCTACGTTCCCCACGCTGGTACTAGGGAAACAGACCTACCAGCCAGTGGTGTTCTGCGGTTATCAATTAGAGTGGAATGTGCCCGGGTAAACCCACAAATGCTGATGTCTCCTTACATGTGTTTGTTTTTTAAATTTAATTTATATTTTTTACTGGAGTAATATTCCATTGTATACATGGACCACTTCTTCTTGGTGCATTCCTCTGTGGATGGACATTTTTGTTGCTTCCAAGTGTTGACTAGGGTAAATATTGCTGGCGTACAGGTTTGCCAGCCTGTGACGTTTTGATTCTCATTTTCTCAGGTGATAGGCTCAGCAGATGGTATGCTTGATTCACTGGTAGCTCAATGTTTACCTTTTCAAAGCCCCTCCATTGTGTTTACGTTAATGGTTCTTACCACGTCCCCCTTAGAGCTCAGGGTACACATTTCTCCACAATCCCTTCAGCATGTATTGTTTGCAGCATTTTTGCTAATGGTCATTCTGACTGCTGTGAGCTGATAGGTATTTGTAATTTCGGTTTGCATATCTTTAAAAATTCCTAAAAGTCCTCATTTTCCCACGCCTTTTTCTTTTCTCTTAAAAGAAAAAACCGTGAGTACAACATACCTCTTGAAATCGTCTTCTTGGAAGGTTGCCCTCTTTTGAATTTTTTGGTCGAGTTTTGACCCCAGAAATGTTTTGGAGGGCAGGTGTCATTTACAGAACTGCAAGTTGGTGACTATTTAGTGACCTTTCGCAGTGGGTTAAAGCTGCTGTTGTGGGAAATGGCCACAAGGAGGCAGCATTTTTCCATTCCCCAATCTGGGTACTAGGGCAGCAGAGCCTTTCTGGAAGGCGTTGTCCTAGGTTGTAAATTAGAATGGAATTTGCCAGGAGAAATCCCCATAAGTTTATGTCTCATTACTTCTTCTTGGTTTTTTTAATTTTTTTATTCGGGGTAAAGATTAGAATGTTGTTTGTCCTAGGTGTACACAATCTGGTTCATTTGTACATTAGATATGTCTATTAATGTACAGATCCTCTTCCCATGTAAAATATTACAGTGTTCCGTAGATCTCGCTTGCTATGGGTTCGGTCTTTTTGATACATGTATATAACATGTATTTGTATACCTATACTAACAATAATCTTCATTTATCAATTCCCCCCTCCTTTCCTTTCAGCTGAGCATCGTTTGTTTTCTAAGCCTGTGAGTGTCTTTCTCTTTGGAAATATGTTCATTTGTGTCAGTTATTAGATAATGCCATAAGTGATATTAGAGGATATAGGTCTTTTGCTTTCTGACCTACTTCATGTTTTGTGATTATCTCCAGGCTCATCTATGGTGCCTCAAAGAGCAGTGCTTCAATGTTTTCCATGGCTAATATTCCATTGTGTATATGGACCACTTCTTCATGGTGCATTCCACTGTTGATGGACATTTTCGTTTCTTCCAAGTGTTGCCTATGGTAAATATTGCTGGAGTGCAGGATTGCCAGCCTGTGATTTTTGATTTTCATTTTCTCAGGTGATAGACCCAGCAGTGGGTATGATTGATCGACTGGGATGGTAGCTCAATGTTTACCTTTTCAAGGCACCTCAATTGTGCTTTCATTAGTGCCTCTTACCACGTCCCCCTTAGAATCGAGGGTATGCGTTTCTCCACAATCACGTCAGCATTTATTGTTTGCAGCATTTTTGTCGATGGCCATTCTGACGGGTGTGAGCTGATAGGTTTTTGTAATTTGGGTTTACATGTCTTTAAAAATTCCTAAAATTCATCATTTTCCACGCCTTTCTCTTTTCTGTTAAAAGAAAACAGAAACAAAAAGTGTGAGTACAATATACCTCTTCAAATTGTCTTTTTGGAAGGTTGCACTCTTGAATTTTTTGGTCGATTTTCGACCTCAGTATGTTTTGGAGGGCAGGTGTCATTTACAGAACTGCAATTGGTGAATATTTAGTGACCTTTTGCAGTGGGTTTAAAGCTGCTGTTGTGGGAAACGGCCACAAGGATGCAGCATTTCTCCATTCCCAAATCTGGGTACTAGGGCAGCAGAGCCTTCTGGAAGTCGTTTACCCAGGTTGTAAATTTGAATGGATTGTGCCAGGAAAACCCCCCATAAGTTTATGTCTCATTACTTCTAGTTCGTTGTTGTAATTTTGTAAATTGGGGTAATGGTTCGAATGTTGTTTGTCCAAGGTGTACACACTCTGCTTCATTTACACATTATATATATCTATTTATGTAGAGATCCTCTTCCCATGTAAATTATTACAGAGTGTTCCGTAAACCTCCCTTGCTATATGGTCGGTCTTTTTGATATATGTATATAATATGTATTTGTATACATATGGTAACGCTAATCTTCATTTATCCATTCCCCCCACCTTTCCTTTTAGATAAGCATAGTTTTCTTTCTAAGTCAGTGAGTGCCTTTCTCTGTGGACATATGTTCATTTGTGTCAGTTATTAGATAACGCCTATAAGTGTTATCATAAGATATAGGACTTTTGCTTTCCGACTTACCTCATGTTCTGTGATTATCCCCAAGATCATCTATGGTGCCTAAAAGAGCAGTGTTTCATTGTTTTCCATGGCTAGTATTCATTGTGTACATGGACCACTTCTTCTTTATCCCTTCCTCTGTTGATGGACATTTTGGTTGCTTCACTGTCTTGTCTATTGTGAATAAGGCTGCAGTGCAGCCTTTGCAGCCCGGGTCTTCTTGATCCTGGTCTTCTCAGGTGAGAGGCCCATTGGTGCGCCTGCTGGATTGAATGGTACCTCAATTTTTCCTTTTAAACGCAGCTCCTTTCTGTTCTCATTGTTAGCTGTCAACCACTTTACATCTCACCAGCAGCTAGAGGGTACACAGTTCTCTAAAACCTCTTCAGCATTTATTGTTTGTAGACTTTTTGCTGATGGTCAGTCGACTGGTGTGAGTTGAAACCTTTTTGTAGATTAGATTGCATGAGTCTAATCCTTCCTGAGGTTGAGCTTTTATCCATTTTCCTGTTTTTAACAAGAGGGTGAGTAAAACTTACCTCTTCATACTATCTTCTTGAAAAATTTGCCTGTTTTGAATTTTTTTTTATCCATTCCCTACCTCAGCACAATTTTGAGGGCCGGTGTCCTTTACGGCCCTGAGTCCTTGTGAATGTTAAGTGACCATTAGCTGTGGGTTAAAAGCCGCTCTTGCGGGAATCGGCCACAAGGCGGCAGCATTTCTCCTTTACCAAATCTGGTTACTAGGGCAACAGAGCCTTACTGGAAGTGGTGTTCTAGGTTGTAAATTAGAATGGAATGTGCCAGGAAAAAGCCCTTTAAGTTTATGGCTCATTACTTCTTGTTCGTATTTTTAACTTAATTTTTATTTTTTATCACAGCAAACTTGATTACAATGTTTTGTTTGTTCTAGGTGTGCAAGATGTGGTTCTTTCACACATATACATATATCTATTCTTCTTCAGATCCTTTTCCCATGTAGGTTATGACACAATGTTGAGTAGTCTTCTCTTGGTATTCCGTAGGTCTTTGGTGATTATATATTTCACATGTGTTTGTATCTGTCTGTTAACCTCAATATGGTAATGTATCCAATCCTCACACCTTTCCATTTGGTGAACCATAAGTTTTTGTACTGAATTCTGTGATTGCCTTTCTCTGTGGAAATATCTTCGTTTGTATCAATTTTTAGGTAACACCTATATGTGATATGATAGGATATGTATCTTTGGCTTTCTCACTTACTACAAGTTGCGTGATTACTTCTAGACTCATCTGTGGTGCTGCAAATGGCATTGTTTCATTCTTTCGCTAGCTCATATTCCATCTGTACATGTAGCAGTTCTTCTTGGTCCACCCATCTGTCGGTGGACTTTTTGGTTACTTCCATATCTTGGCTATTGTAATACTATGCAATGCAGATTGGCCTGCCTGTGTCTTTCCAATTCTGTCTTCTTAGGTTATAGGTCCAGGAATAGGTCTGCTGGATCATATGGTAGCTCAATGTTTACCTTTTCAAGGCACCTCCATTCTGTTCTCTTTAGTGGCTCTTTCCAGGTTACGTCCCACATAAAGTTGAGGGTATGCATTTCTCCACAGCACCTTCAGCGTTTATTCTGTGTAGTTTTTTGCTGATGGTTATTCTGACTGGTGTGAGCTGATACCTCTTTGTGGTTGAATTTGCATGTGTCTCATAAGGCGTTGAAATTGAGCTTTAAGACATGTCCTTTTCATTTTTCCGGCTGCGATTAGAGCTTAGTTCTTCAAAGTGTTTACTTAAAGTATGTGTCACCTTTTGAAACGTTTTGGCCATTACCTCCCTCAAGACATTTTGAGGGCAGGTTTCATTTACAGCCCTGCAGTACTTGTTCATATGAAGTGACCATTAGCTCAGGCTTTAAACCTGCTTTTGCAGGTAACGGCCAGAGGGCGGCAGCCTTTCTACGTTCCCCACGCTGGTACTAGGGAAACAGACCTACCAGCCAGTGGTGTTCTGCGGTTATCAATTAGAGTGGAATGTGCCCGGGTAAACCCACAAATGCTGATGTCTCCTTACATGTGTTTGTTTTTTAAATTTAATTTATATTTTTTACTGGAGTAATATTCCATTGTATACATGGACCACTTCTTCTTGGTGCATTCCTCTGTGGATGGACATTTTTGTTGCTTCCAAGTGTTGACTAGGGTAAATATTGCTGGCGTACAGGTTTGCCAGCCTGTGACGTTTTGATTCTCATTTTCTCAGGTGATAGGCTCAGCAGATGGTATGCTTGATTCACTGGTAGCTCAATGTTTACCTTTTCAAAGCCCCTCCATTGTGTTTACGTTAATGGTTCTTACCACGTCCCCCTTAGAGCTCAGGGTACACATTTCTCCACAATCCCTTCAGCATGTATTGTTTGCAGCATTTTTGCTAATGGTCATTCTGACTGCTGTGAGCTGATAGGTATTTGTAATTTCGGTTTGCATATCTTTAAAAATTCCTAAAAGTCCTCATTTTCCCACGCCTTTTTCTTTTCTCTTAAAAGAAAAAACCGTGAGTACAATATACCTCTTGAAATCGTCTTCTTGGAAGGTTGCCCTCTTTTGAATTTTTTGGTCGATTTTTGACCCCAGAAATGTTTTGGAGGGCAGGTGTCATTTACAGAACTGCAAGTTGGTGACTATTTAGTGACCTTTCGCAGTGGGTTAAAGCTGCTGTTGTGGGAAATGGCCACAAGGAGGCAGCATTTTTCCATTCCCCAATCTGGGTACTAGGGCAGCAGAGCCTTTCTGGAAGGCGTTGTCCTAGGTTGTAAATTAGAATGGAATTTGCCAGGAGAAATCCCCATAAGTTTATGTCTCATTACTTCTTCTTGGTTTTTTTAATTTTTTTATTCGGGGTAAAGATTAGAATATTGTTTGTCCTAGGTGTACACAATCTGGTTCATTTGTACATTAGATATGTCTATTAATGTACAGATCCTCTTCCCATGTAAAATATTACAGTGTTCCGTAGATCTCGCTTGCTATGGGTTCGGTCTTTTTGATACATGTATATAACATGTATTTGTATACCTATACTAACAATAATCTTCATTTATCAATTCCCCCCTCCTTTCCTTTCAGCTGAGCATCGTTTGTTTTCTAAGCCTGTGAGTGTCTTTCTCTTTGGAAATATGTTCATTTGTGTCAGTTATTAGATAATGCCATAAGTGATATTAGAGGATATAGGTCTTTTGCTTTCTGACCTACTTCATGTTTTGTGATTATCTCCAGGCTCATCTATGGTGCCTCAAAGAGCAGTGCTTCAATGTTTTCCATGGCTAATATTCCATTGTGTATATGGACCACTTCTTCATGGTGCATTCCACTGTTGATGGACATTTTCGTTTCTTCCAAGTGTTGCCTATGGTAAATATTGCTGGAGTGCAGGATTGCCAGCCTGTGATTTTTGATTTTCATTTTCTCAGGTGATAGACCCAGCAGTGGGTATGATTGATCGACTGGGATGGTAGCTCAATGTTTACCTTTTCAAGGCACCTCAATTGTGCTTTCATTAGTGCCTCTTACCACGTCCCCCTTAGAATCGAGGGTATGCGTTTCTCCACAATCACGTCAGCATTTATTGTTTGCAGCATTTTTGTCGATGGCCATTCTGACGGGTGTGAGCTGATAGGTTTTTGTAATTTGGGTTTACATGTCTTTAAAAATTCCTAAAATTCATCATTTTCCACGCCTTTCTCTTTTCTGTTAAAAGAAAACAGAAACAAAAAGTGTGAGTACAATATACCTCTTCAAATTGTCTTTTTGGAAGGTTGCACTCTTGAATTTTTTGGTCGATTTTCGACCTCAGTATGTTTTGGAGGGCAGGTGTCATTTACAGAACTGCAATTGGTGAATATTTAGTGACCTTTTGCAGTGGGTTTAAAGCTGCTGTTGTGGGAAACGGCCACAAGGATGCAGCATTTCTCCATTCCCAAATCTGGGTACTAGGGCAGCAGAGCCTTCTGGAAGTCGTTTACCCAGGTTGTAAATTTGAATGGATTGTGCCAGGAAAACCCCCCATAAGTTTATGTCTCATTACTTCTAGTTCGTTGTTGTAATTTTGTAAATTGGGGTAATGGTTCGAATGTTGTTTGTCCAAGGTGTACACACTCTGCTTCATTTACACATTATATATATCTATTTATGTAGAGATCCTCTTCCCATGTAAATTATTACAGAGTGTTCCGTAAACCTCCCTTGCTATATGGTCGGTCTTTTTGATATATGTATATAATATGTATTTGTATACATATGGTAACGCTAATCTTCATTTATCCATTCCCCCCACCTTTCCTTTTAGATAAGCATAGTTTTCTTTCTAAGTCAGTGAGTGCCTTTCTCTGTGGACATATGTTCATTTGTGTCAGTTATTAGATAACGCCTATAAGTGTTATCATAAGATATAGGACTTTTGCTTTCCGACTTACCTCATGTTCTGTGATTATCCCCAAGATCATCTATGGTGCCTAAAAGAGCAGTGTTTCATTGTTTTCCATGGCTAGTATTCATTGTGTACATGGACCACTTCTTCTTTATCCCTTCCTCTGTTGATGGACATTTTGGTTGCTTCACTGTCTTGTCTATTGTGAATAAGGCTGCAGTGCAGCCTTTGCAGCCCGGGTCTTCTTGATCCTGGTCTTCTCAGGTGAGAGGCCCATTGGTGCGCCTGCTGGATTGAATGGTACCTCAATTTTTCCTTTTAAACGCAGCTCCTTTCTGTTCTCATTGTTAGCTGTCAACCACTTTACATCTCACCAGCAGCTAGAGGGTACACAGTTCTCTAAAACCTCTTCAGCATTTATTGTTTGTAGACTTTTTGCTGATGGTCAGTCGACTGGTGTGAGTTGAAACCTTTTTGTAGATTAGATTGCATGAGTCTAATCCTTCCTGAGGTTGAGCTTTTATCCATTTTCCTGTTTTTAACAAGAGGGTGAGTAAAACTTACCTCTTCATACTATCTTCTTGAAAAATTTGCCTGTTTTGAATTTTTTTTTATCCATTCCCTACCTCAGCACAATTTTGAGGGCCGGTGTCCTTTACGGCCCTGAGTCCTTGTGAATGTTAAGTGACCATTAGCTGTGGGTTAAAAGCCGCTCTTGCGGGAATCGGCCACAAGGCGGCAGCATTTCTCCTTTACCAAATCTGGTTACTAGGGCAACAGAGCCTTACTGGAAGTGGTGTTCTAGGTTGTAAATTAGAATGGAATGTGCCAGGAAAAAGCCCTTTAAGTTTATGGCTCATTACTTCTTGTTCGTATTTTTAACTTAATTTTTATTTTTTATCACAGCAAACTTGATTACAATGTTTTGTTTGTTCTAGGTGTGCAAGATGTGGTTCTTTCACACATATACATATATCTATTCTTCTTCAGATCCTTTTCCCATGTAGGTTATGACACAATGTTGAGTAGTCTTCTCTTGGTATTCCGTAGGTCTTTGGTGATTATATATTTCACATGTGTTTGTATCTGTCTGTTAACCTCAATATGGTAATGTATCCAATCCTCACACCTTTCCATTTGGTGAACCATAAGTTTTTGTACTGAATTCTGTGATTGCCTTTCTCTGTGGAAATATCTTCGTTTGTATCAATTTTTAGGTAACACCTATATGTGATATGATAGGATATGTATCTTTGGCTTTCTCACTTACTACAAGTTGCGTGATTACTTCTAGACTCATCTGTGGTGCTGCAAATGGCATTGTTTCATTCTTTCGCTAGCTCATATTCCATCTGTACATGTAGCAGTTCTTCTTGGTCCACCCATCTGTCGGTGGACTTTTTGGTTACTTCCATATCTTGGCTATTGTAATACTATGCAATGCAGATTGGCCTGCCTGTGTCTTTCCAATTCTGTCTTCTTAGGTTATAGGTCCAGGAATAGGTCTGCTGGATCATATGGTAGCTCAATGTTTACCTTTTCAAGGCACCTCCATTCTGTTCTCTTTAGTGGCTCTTTCCAGGTTACGTCCCACATAAAGTTGAGGGTATGCATTTCTCCACAGCACCTTCAGCGTTTATTCTGTGTAGTTTTTTGCTGATGGTTATTCTGACTGGTGTGAGCTGATACCTCTTTGTGGTTGAATTTGCATGTGTCTCATAAGGCGTTGAAATTGAGCTTTAAGACATGTCCTTTTCATTTTTCCGGCTGCGATTAGAGCTTAGTTCTTCAAAGTGTTTACTTAAAGTATGTGTCACCTTTTGAAACGTTTTGGCCATTACCTCCCTCAAGACATTTTGAGGGCAGGTTTCATTTACAGCCCTGCAGTACTTGTTCATATGAAGTGACCATTAGCTCAGGCTTTAAACCTGCTTTTGCAGGTAACGGCCAGAGGGCGGCAGCCTTTCTACGTTCCCCACGCTGGTACTAGGGAAACAGACCTACCAGCCAGTGGTGTTCTGCGGTTATCAATTAGAGTGGAATGTGCCCGGGTAAACCCACAAATGCTGATGTCTCCTTACATGTGTTTGTTTTTTAAATTTAATTTATATTTTTTACTGGAGTAATATTCCATTGTATACATGGACCACTTCTTCTTGGTGCATTCCTCTGTGGATGGACATTTTTGTTGCTTCCAAGTGTTGACTAGGGTAAATATTGCTGGCGTACAGGTTTGCCAGCCTGTGACGTTTTGATTCTCATTTTCTCAGGTGATAGGCTCAGCAGATGGTATGCTTGATTCACTGGTAGCTCAATGTTTACCTTTTCAAAGCCCCTCCATTGTGTTTACGTTAATGGTTCTTACCACGTCCCCCTTAGAGCTCAGGGTACACATTTCTCCACAATCCCTTCAGCATGTATTGTTTGCAGCATTTTTGCTAATGGTCATTCTGACTGCTGTGAGCTGATAGGTATTTGTAATTTCGGTTTGCATATCTTTAAAAATTCCTAAAAGTCCTCATTTTCCCACGCCTTTTTCTTTTCTCTTAAAAGAAAAAACCGTGAGTACAATATACCTCTTGAAATCGTCTTCTTGGAAGGTTGCCCTCTTTTGAATTTTTTGGTCGATTTTTGACCCCAGAAATGTTTTGGAGGGCAGGTGTCATTTACAGAACTGCAAGTTGGTGACTATTTAGTGACCTTTCGCAGTGGGTTAAAGCTGCTGTTGTGGGAAATGGCCACAAGGAGGCAGCATTTTTCCATTCCCCAATCTGGGTACTAGGGCAGCAGAGCCTTTCTGGAAGGCGTTGTCCTAGGTTGTAAATTAGAATGGAATTTGCCAGGAGAAATCCCCATAAGTTACTTCTTCTTGGTTTTTTTAATTTTTTTATTCGGGGTAAAGATTAGAATATTGTTTGTCCTAGGTGTACACAATCTGGTTCATTTGTACATTAGATATGTCTATTAATGTACAGATCCTCTTCCCATGTAAAATATTACAGTGTTCCGTAGATCTCGCTTGCTATGGGTTCGGTCTTTTTGATACATGTATATAACATGTATTTGTATACCTATACTAACAATAATCTTCATTTATCAATTCCCCCCTCCTTTCCTTTCAGCTGAGCATCGTTTGTTTTCTAAGCCTGTGAGTGTCTTTCTCTTTGGAAATATGTTCATTTGTGTCAGTTATTAGATAATGCCATAAGTGATATTAGAGGATATAGGTCTTTTGCTTTCTGACCTACTTCATGTTTTGTGATTATCTCCAGGCTCATCTATGGTGCCTCAAAGAGCAGTGCTTCAATGTTTTCCATGGCTAATATTCCATTGTGTATATGGACCACTTCTTCATGGTGCATTCCACTGTTGATGGACATTTTCGTTTCTTCCAAGTGTTGCCTATGGTAAATATTGCTGGAGTGCAGGATTGCCAGCCTGTGATTTTTGATTTTCATTTTCTCAGGTGATAGACCCAGCAGTGGGTATGATTGATCGACTGGGATGGTAGCTCAATGTTTACCTTTTCAAGGCACCTCAATTGTGCTTTCATTAGTGCCTCTTACCACGTCCCCCTTAGAATCGAGGGTATGCGTTTCTCCACAATCACGTCAGCATTTATTGTTTGCAGCATTTTTGTCGATGGCCATTCTGACGGGTGTGAGCTGATAGGTTTTTGTAATTTGGGTTTACATGTCTTTAAAAATTCCTAAAATTCATCATTTTCCACGCCTTTCTCTTTTCTGTTAAAAGAAAACAGAAACAAAAAGTGTGAGTACAATATACCTCTTCAAATTGTCTTTTTGGAAGGTTGCACTCTTGAATTTTTTGGTCGATTTTCGACCTCAGTATGTTTTGGAGGGCAGGTGTCATTTACAGAACTGCAATTGGTGAATATTTAGTGACCTTTTGCAGTGGGTTTAAAGCTGCTGTTGTGGGAAACGGCCACAAGGATGCAGCATTTCTCCATTCCCAAATCTGGGTACTAGGGCAGCAGAGCCTTCTGGAAGTCGTTTACCCAGGTTGTAAATTTGAATGGATTGTGCCAGGAAAACCCCCCATAAGTTTATGTCTCATTACTTCTAGTTCGTTGTTGTAATTTTGTAAATTGGGGTAATGGTTCGAATGTTGTTTGTCCAAGGTGTACACACTCTGCTTCATTTACACATTATATATATCTATTTATGTAGAGATCCTCTTCCCATGTAAATTATTACAGAGTGTTCCGTAAACCTCCCTTGCTATATGGTCGGTCTTTTTGATATATGTATATAATATGTATTTGTATACATATGGTAACGCTAATCTTCATTTATCCATTCCCCCCACCTTTCCTTTTAGATAAGCATAGTTTTCTTTCTAAGTCAGTGAGTGCCTTTCTCTGTGGACATATGTTCATTTGTGTCAGTTATTAGATAACGCCTATAAGTGTTATCATAAGATATAGGACTTTTGCTTTCCGACTTACCTCATGTTCTGTGATTATCCCCAAGATCATCTATGGTGCCTAAAAGAGCAGTGTTTCATTGTTTTCCATGGCTAGTATTCATTGTGTACATGGACCACTTCTTCTTTATCCCTTCCTCTGTTGATGGACATTTTGGTTGCTTCACTGTCTTGTCTATTGTGAATAAGGCTGCAGTGCAGCCTTTGCAGCCCGGGTCTTCTTGATCCTGGTCTTCTCAGGTGAGAGGCCCATTGGTGCGCCTGCTGGATTGAATGGTACCTCAATTTTTCCTTTTAAACGCAGCTCCTTTCTGTTCTCATTGTTAGCTGTCAACCACTTTACATCTCACCAGCAGCTAGAGGGTACACAGTTCTCTAAAACCTCTTCAGCATTTATTGTTTGTAGACTTTTTGCTGATGGTCAGTCGACTGGTGTGAGTTGAAACCTTTTTGTAGATTAGATTGCATGAGTCTAATCCTTCCTGAGGTTGAGCTTTTATCCATTTTCCTGTTTTTAACAAGAGGGTGAGTAAAACTTACCTCTTCATACTATCTTCTTGAAAAATTTGCCTGTTTTGAATTTTTTTTTATCCATTCCCTACCTCAGCACAATTTTGAGGGCCGGTGTCCTTTACGGCCCTGAGTCCTTGTGAATGTTAAGTGACCATTAGCTGTGGGTTAAAAGCCGCTCTTGCGGGAATCGGCCACAAGGCGGCAGCATTTCTCCTTTACCAAATCTGGTTACTAGGGCAACAGAGCCTTACTGGAAGTGGTGTTCTAGGTTGTAAATTAGAATGGAATGTGCCAGGAAAAAGCCCTTTAAGTTTATGGCTCATTACTTCTTGTTCGTATTTTTAACTTAATTTTTATTTTTTATCACAGCAAACTTGATTACAATGTTTTGTTTGTTCTAGGTGTGCAAGATGTGGTTCTTTCACACATATACATATATCTATTCTTCTTCAGATCCTTTTCCCATGTAGGTTATGACACAATGTTGAGTAGTCTTCTCTTGGTATTCCGTAGGTCTTTGGTGATTATATATTTCACATGTGTTTGTATCTGTCTGTTAACCTCAATATGGTAATGTATCCAATCCTCACACCTTTCCATTTGGTGAACCATAAGTTTTTGTACTGAATTCTGTGATTGCCTTTCTCTGTGGAAATATCTTCGTTTGTATCAATTTTTAGGTAACACCTATATGTGATATGATAGGATATGTATCTTTGGCTTTCTCACTTACTACAAGTTGCGTGATTACTTCTAGACTCATCTGTGGTGCTGCAAATGGCATTGTTTCATTCTTTCGCTAGCTCATATTCCATCTGTACATGTAGCAGTTCTTCTTGGTCCACCCATCTGTCGGTGGACTTTTTGGTTACTTCCATATCTTGGCTATTGTAATACTATGCAATGCAGATTGGCCTGCCTGTGTCTTTCCAATTCTGTCTTCTTAGGTTATAGGTCCAGGAATAGGTCTGCTGGATCATATGGTAGCTCAATGTTTACCTTTTCAAGGCACCTCCATTCTGTTCTCTTTAGTGGCTCTTTCCAGGTTACGTCCCACATAAAGTTGAGGGTATGCATTTCTCCACAGCACCTTCAGCGTTTATTCTGTGTAGTTTTTTGCTGATGGTTATTCTGACTGGTGTGAGCTGATACCTCTTTGTGGTTGAATTTGCATGTGTCTCATAAGGCGTTGAAATTGAGCTTTAAGACATGTCCTTTTCATTTTTCCGGCTGCGATTAGAGCTTAGTTCTTCAAAGTGTTTACTTAAAGTATGTGTCACCTTTTGAAACGTTTTGGCCATTACCTCCCTCAAGACATTTTGAGGGCAGGTTTCATTTACAGCCCTGCAGTACTTGTTCATATGAAGTGACCATTAGCTCAGGCTTTAAACCTGCTTTTGCAGGTAACGGCCAGAGGGCGGCAGCCTTTCTACGTTCCCCACGCTGGTACTAGGGAAACAGACCTACCAGCCAGTGGTGTTCTGCGGTTATCAATTAGAGTGGAATGTGCCCGGGTAAACCCACAAATGCTGATGTCTCCTTACATGTGTTTGTTTTTTAAATTTAATTTATATTTTTTACTGGAGTAATATTCCATTGTATACATGGACCACTTCTTCTTGGTGCATTCCTCTGTGGATGGACATTTTTGTTGCTTCCAAGTGTTGACTAGGGTAAATATTGCTGGCGTACAGGTTTGCCAGCCTGTGACGTTTTGATTCTCATTTTCTCAGGTGATAGGCTCAGCAGATGGTATGCTTGATTCACTGGTAGCTCAATGTTTACCTTTTCAAAGCCCCTCCATTGTGTTTACGTTAATGGTTCTTACCACGTCCCCCTTAGAGCTCAGGGTACACATTTCTCCACAATCCCTTCAGCATGTATTGTTTGCAGCATTTTTGCTAATGGTCATTCTGACTGCTGTGAGCTGATAGGTATTTGTAATTTCGGTTTGCATATCTTTAAAAATTCCTAAAAGTCCTCATTTTCCCACGCCTTTTTCTTTTCTCTTAAAAGAAAAAACCGTGAGTACAATATACCTCTTGAAATCGTCTTCCTGGAAGGTTGCCCTCTTTTGAATTTTTTGGTCGATTTTTGACCCCAGAAATGTTTTGGAGGGCAGGTGTCATTTACAGAACTGCAAGTTGGTGACTATTTAGTGACCTTTCGCAGTGGGTTAAAGCTGCTGTTGTGGGAAATGGCCACAAGGAGGCAGCATTTTTCCATTCCCCAATCTGGGTACTAGGGCAGCAGAGCCTTTCTGGAAGGCGTTGTCCTAGGTTGTAAATTAGAATGGAATTTGCCAGGAGAAATCCCCATAAGTTTATGTCTCATTACTTCTTCTTGGTTTTTTTAATTTTTTTTATTCGGGGTAAAGATTAGAATGTTGTTTGTCCTAGGTGTACACAATCTGGTTCATTTGTACATTAGATATGTCTATTAATGTACAGATCCTCTTCCCATGTAAAATATTACAGTGTTCCGTAGATCTCGCTTGCTATGGGTTCGGTCTTTTTGATACATGTATATAACATGTATTTGTATACCTATACTAACAATAATCTTCATTTATCAATTCCCCCCTCCTTTCCTTTCAGCTGAGCATCGTTTGTTTTCTAAGCCTGTGAGTGTCTTTCTCTTTGGAAATATGTTCATTTGTGTCAGTTATTAGATAATGCCATAAGTGATATTAGAGGATATAGGTCTTTTGCTTTCTGACCTACTTCATGTTTTGTGATTATCTCCAGGCTCATCTATGGTGCCTCAAAGAGCAGTGCTTCAATGTTTTCCATGGCTAATATTCCATTGTGTATATGGACCACTTCTTCATGGTGCATTCCACTGTTGATGGACATTTTCGTTTCTTCCAAGTGTTGCCTATGGTAAATATTGCTGGAGTGCAGGATTGCCAGCCTGTGATTTTTGATTTTCATTTTCTCAGGTGATAGACCCAGCAGTGGGTATGATTGATCGACTGGGATGGTAGCTCAATGTTTACCTTTTCAAGGCACCTCAATTGTGCTTTCATTAGTGCCTCTTACCACGTCCCCCTTAGAATCGAGGGTATGCGTTTCTCCACAATCACGTCAGCATTTATTGTTTGCAGCATTTTTGTCGATGGCCATTCTGACGGGTGTGAGCTGATAGGTTTTTGTAATTTGGGTTTACATGTCTTTAAAAATTCCTAAAATTCATCATTTTCCACGCCTTTCTCTTTTCTGTTAAAAGAAAACAGAAACAAAAAGTGTGAGTACAATATACCTCTTCAAATTGTCTTTTTGGAAGGTTGCACTCTTGAATTTTTTGGTCGATTTTCGACCTCAGTATGTTTTGGAGGGCAGGTGTCATTTACAGAACTGCAATTGGTGAATATTTAGTGACCTTTTGCAGTGGGTTTAAAGCTGCTGTTGTGGGAAACGGCCACAAGGATGCAGCATTTCTCCATTCCCAAATCTGGGTACTAGGGCAGCAGAGCCTTCTGGAAGTCGTTTACCCAGGTTGTAAATTTGAATGGATTGTGCCAGGAAAACCCCCCATAAGTTTATGTCTCATTACTTCTAGTTCGTTGTTGTAATTTTGTAAATTGGGGTAATGGTTCGAATGTTGTTTGTCCAAGGTGTACACACTCTGCTTCATTTACACATTATATATATCTATTTATGTAGAGATCCTCTTCCCATGTAAATTATTACAGAGTGTTCCGTAAACCTCCCTTGCTATATGGTCGGTCTTTTTGATATATGTATATAATATGTATTTGTATACATATGGTAACGCTAATCTTCATTTATCCATTCCCCCCACCTTTCCTTTTAGATAAGCATAGTTTTCTTTCTAAGTCAGTGAGTGCCTTTCTCTGTGGACATATGTTCATTTGTGTCAGTTATTAGATAACGCCTATAAGTGTTATCATAAGATATAGGACTTTTGCTTTCCGACTTACCTCATGTTCTGTGATTATCCCCAAGATCATCTATGGTGCCTAAAAGAGCAGTGTTTCATTGTTTTCCATGGCTAGTATTCATTGTGTACATGGACCACTTCTTCTTTATCCCTTCCTCTGTTGATGGACATTTTGGTTGCTTCACTGTCTTGTCTATTGTGAATAAGGCTGCAGTGCAGCCTTTGCAGCCCGGGTCTTCTTGATCCTGGTCTTCTCAGGTGAGAGGCCCATTGGTGCGCCTGCTGGATTGAATGGTACCTCAATTTTTCCTTTTAAACGCAACTCCTTTCTGTTCTCATTGTTAGCTGTCAACCACTTTACATCTCACCAGCAGCTAGAGGGTACACAGTTCTCTAAAACCTCTTCAGCATTTATTGTTTGTAGACTTTTTGCTGATGGTCAGTCGACTGGTGTGAGTTGAAACCTTTTTGTAGATTAGATTGCATGAGTCTAATCCTTCCTGAGGTTGAGCTTTTATCCATTTTCCTGTTTTTAACAAGAGGGTGAGTAAAACTTACCTCTTCATACTATCTTCTTGAAAAATTTGCCTGTTTTGAATTTTTTTTTATCCATTCCCTACCTCAGCACAATTTTGAGGGCCGGTGTCCTTTACGGCCCTGAGTCCTTGTGAATGTTAAGTGACCATTAGCTGTGGGTTAAAAGCCGCTCTTGCGGGAATCGGCCACAAGGCGGCAGCATTTCTCCTTTACCAAATCTGGTTACTAGGGCAACAGAGCCTTACTGGAAGTGGTGTTCTAGGTTGTAAATTAGAATGGAATGTGCCAGGAAAAAGCCCTTTAAGTTTATGGCTCATTACTTCTTGTTCGTATTTTTAACTTAATTTTTATTTTTTATCACAGCAAACTTGATTACAATGTTTTGTTTGTTCTAGGTGTGCAAGATGTGGTTCTTTCACACATATACATATATCTATTCTTCTTCAGATCCTTTTCCCATGTAGGTTATGACACAATGTTGAGTAGTCTTCTCTTGGTATTCCGTAGGTCTTTGGTGATTATATATTTCACATGTGTTTGTATCTGTCTGTTAACCTCAATATGGTAATGTATCCAATCCTCACACCTTTCCATTTGGTGAACCATAAGTTTTTGTACTGAATTCTGTGATTGCCTTTCTCTGTGGAAATATCTTCGTTTGTATCAATTTTTAGGTAACACCTATATGTGATATGATAGGATATGTATCTTTGGCTTTCTCACTTACTACAAGTTGCGTGATTACTTCTAGACTCATCTGTGGTGCTGCAAATGGCATTGTTTCATTCTTTCGCTAGCTCATATTCCATCTGTACATGTAGCAGTTCTTCTTGGTCCACCCATCTGTCGGTGGACTTTTTGGTTACTTCCATATCTTGGCTATTGTAATACTATGCAATGCAGATTGGCCTGCCTGTGTCTTTCCAATTCTGTCTTCTTAGGTTATAGGTCCAGGAATAGGTCTGCTGGATCATATGGTAGCTCAATGTTTACCTTTTCAAGGCACCTCCATTCTGTTCTCTTTAGTGGCTCTTTCCAGGTTACGTCCCACATAAAGTTGAGGGTATGCATTTCTCCACAGCACCTTCAGCGTTTATTCTGTGTAGTTTTTTGCTGATGGTTATTCTGACTGGTGTGAGCTGATACCTCTTTGTGGTTGAATTTGCATGTGTCTCATAAGGCGTTGAAATTGAGCTTTAAGACATGTCCTTTTCATTTTTCCGGCTGCGATTAGAGCTTAGTTCTTCAAAGTGTTTACTTAAAGTATGTGTCACCTTTTGAAACGTTTTGGCCATTACCTCCCTCAAGACATTTTGAGGGCAGGTTTCATTTACAGCCCTGCAGTACTTGTTCATATGAAGTGACCATTAGCTCAGGCTTTAAACCTGCTTTTGCAGGTAACGGCCAGAGGGCGGCAGCCTTTCTACGTTCCCCACGCTGGTACTAGGGAAACAGACCTACCAGCCAGTGGTGTTCTGCGGTTATCAATTAGAGTGGAATGTGCCCGGGTAAACCCACAAATGCTGATGTCTCCTTACATGTGTTTGTTTTTTAAATTTAATTTATATTTTTTACTGGAGTAATATTCCATTGTATACATGGACCACTTCTTCTTGGTGCATTCCTCTGTGGATGGACATTTTTGTTGCTTCCAAGTGTTGACTAGGGTAAATATTGCTGGCGTACAGGTTTGCCAGCCTGTGACGTTTTGATTCTCATTTTCTCAGGTGATAGGCTCAGCAGATGGTATGCTTGATTCACTGGTAGCTCAATGTTTACCTTTTCAAAGCCCCTCCATTGTGTTTACGTTAATGGTTCTTACCACGTCCCCCTTAGAGCTCAGGGTACACATTTCTCCACAATCCCTTCAGCATGTATTGTTTGCAGCATTTTTGCTAATGGTCATTCTGACTGCTGTGAGCTGATAGGTATTTGTAATTTCGGTTTGCATATCTTTAAAAATTCCTAAAAGTCCTCATTTTCCCACGCCTTTTTCTTTTCTCTTAAAAGAAAAAACCGTGAGTACAATATACCTCTTGAAATCGTCTTCCTGGAAGGTTGCCCTCTTTTGAATTTTTTGGTCGATTTTTGACCCCAGAAATGTTTTGGAGGGCAGGTGTCATTTACAGAACTGCAAGTTGGTGACTATTTAGTGACCTTTCGCAGTGGGTTAAAGCTGCTGTTGTGGGAAATGGCCACAAGGAGGCAGCATTTTTCCATTCCCCAATCTGGGTACTAGGGCAGCAGAGCCTTTCTGGAAGGCGTTGTCCTAGGTTGTAAATTAGAATGGAATTTGCCAGGAGAAATCCCCATAAGTTTATGTCTCATTACTTCTTCTTGGTTTTTTTAATTTTTTTTATTCGGGGTAAAGATTAGAATGTTGTTTGTCCTAGGTGTACACAATCTGGTTCATTTGTACATTAGATATGTCTATTAATGTACAGATCCTCTTCCCATGTAAAATATTACAGTGTTCCGTAGATCTCGCTTGCTATGGGTTCGGTCTTTTTGATACATGTATATAACATGTATTTGTATACCTATACTAACAATAATCTTCATTTATCAATTCCCCCCTCCTTTCCTTTCAGCTGAGCATCGTTTGTTTTCTAAGCCTGTGAGTGTCTTTCTCTTTGGAAATATGTTCATTTGTGTCAGTTATTAGATAATGCCATAAGTGATATTAGAGGATATAGGTCTTTTGCTTTCTGACCTACTTCATGTTTTGTGATTATCTCCAGGCTCATCTATGGTGCCTCAAAGAGCAGTGCTTCAATGTTTTCCATGGCTAATATTCCATTGTGTATATGGACCACTTCTTCATGGTGCATTCCACTGTTGATGGACATTTTCGTTTCTTCCAAGTGTTGCCTATGGTAAATATTGCTGGAGTGCAGGATTGCCAGCCTGTGATTTTTGATTTTCATTTTCTCAGGTGATAGACCCAGCAGTGGGTATGATTGATCGACTGGGATGGTAGCTCAATGTTTACCTTTTCAAGGCACCTCAATTGTGCTTTCATTAGTGCCTCTTACCACGTCCCCCTTAGAATCGAGGGTATGCGTTTCTCCACAATCACGTCAGCATTTATTGTTTGCAGCATTTTTGTCGATGGCCATTCTGACGGGTGTGAGCTGATAGGTTTTTGTAATTTGGGTTTACATGTCTTTAAAAATTCCTAAAATTCATCATTTTCCACGCCTTTCTCTTTTCTGTTAAAAGAAAACAGAAACAAAAAGTGTGAGTACAATATACCTCTTCAAATTGTCTTTTTGGAAGGTTGCACTCTTGAATTTTTTGGTCGATTTTCGACCTCAGTATGTTTTGGAGGGCAGGTGTCATTTACAGAACTGCAATTGGTGAATATTTAGTGACCTTTTGCAGTGGGTTTAAAGCTGCTGTTGTGGGAAACGGCCACAAGGATGCAGCATTTCTCCATTCCCAAATCTGGGTACTAGGGCAGCAGAGCCTTCTGGAAGTCGTTTACCCAGGTTGTAAATTTGAATGGATTGTGCCAGGAAAACCCCCCATAAGTTTATGTCTCATTACTTCTAGTTCGTTGTTGTAATTTTGTAAATTGGGGTAATGGTTCGAATGTTGTTTGTCCAAGGTGTACACACTCTGCTTCATTTACACATTATATATATCTATTTATGTAGAGATCCTCTTCCCATGTAAATTATTACAGAGTGTTCCGTAAACCTCCCTTGCTATATGGTCGGTCTTTTTGATATATGTATATAATATGTATTTGTATACATATGGTAACGCTAATCTTCATTTATCCATTCCCCCCACCTTTCCTTTTAGATAAGCATAGTTTTCTTTCTAAGTCAGTGAGTGCCTTTCTCTGTGGACATATGTTCATTTGTGTCAGTTATTAGATAACGCCTATAAGTGTTATCATAAGATATAGGACTTTTGCTTTCCGACTTACCTCATGTTCTGTGATTATCCCCAAGATCATCTATGGTGCCTAAAAGAGCAGTGTTTCATTGTTTTCCATGGCTAGTATTCATTGTGTACATGGACCACTTCTTCTTTATCCCTTCCTCTGTTGATGGACATTTTGGTTGCTTCACTGTCTTGTCTATTGTGAATAAGGCTGCAGTGCAGCCTTTGCAGCCCGGGTCTTCTTGATCCTGGTCTTCTCAGGTGAGAGGCCCATTGGTGCGCCTGCTGGATTGAATGGTACCTCAATTTTTCCTTTTAAACGCAGCTCCTTTCTGTTCTCATTATTAGCTGTCAACCACTTTACATCTCACCAGCAGCTAGAGGGTACACAGTTCTCTAAAACCTCTTCAGCATTTATTGTTTGTAGACTTTTTGCTGATGGTCAGTCGACTGGTGTGAGTTGAAACCTTTTTGTAGATTAGATTGCATGAGTCTAATCCTTCCTGAGGTTGAGCTTTTATCCATTTTCCTGTTTTTAACAAGAGGGTGAGTAAAACTTACCTCTTCATACTATCTTCTTGAAAAATTTGCCTGTTTTGAATTTTTTTTTATCCATTCCCTACCTCAGCACAATTTTGAGGGCCGGTGTCCTTTACGGCCCTGAGTCCTTGTGAATGTTAAGTGACCATTAGCTGTGGGTTAAAAGCCGCTCTTGCGGGAATCGGCCACAAGGCGGCAGCATTTCTCCTTTACCAAATCTGGTTACTAGGGCAACAGAGCCTTACTGGAAGTGGTGTTCTAGGTTGTAAATTAGAATGGAATGTGCCAGGAAAAAGCCCTTTAAGTTTATGGCTCATTACTTCTTGTTCGTATTTTTAACTTAATTTTTATTTTTTATCACAGCAAACTTGATTACAATGTTTTGTTTGTTCTAGGTGTGCAAGATGTGGTTCTTTCACACATATACATATATCTATTCTTCTTCAGATCCTTTTCCCATGTAGGTTATGACACAATGTTGAGTAGTCTTCTCTTGGTATTCCGTAGGTCTTTGGTGATTATATATTTCACATGTGTTTGTATCTGTCTGTTAACCTCAATATGGTAATGTATCCAATCCTCACACCTTTCCATTTGGTGAACCACAAGTTTTTGTACTGAATTCTGTGATTGCCTTTCTCTGTGGAAATATCTTCGTTTGTATCAATTTTTAGGTAACACCTATATGTGATATGATAGGATATGTATCTTTGGCTTTCTCACTTACTACAAGTTGCGTGATTACTTCTAGACTCATCTGTGGTGCTGCAAATGGCATTGTTTCATTCTTTCGCTAGCTCATATTCCATCTGTACATGTAGCAGTTCTTCTTGGTCCACCCATCTGTCGGTGGACTTTTTGGTTACTTCCATATCTTGGCTATTGTAATACTATGCAATGCAGATTGGCCTGCCTGTGTCTTTCCAATTCTGTCTTCTTAGGTTATAGGTCCAGGAATAGGTCTGCTGGATCATATGGTAGCTCAATGTTTACCTTTTCAAGGCACCTCCATTCTGTTCTCTTTAGTGGCTCTTTCCAGGTTACGTCCCACATAAAGTTGAGGGTATGCATTTCTCCACAGCACCTTCAGCGTTTATTCTGTGTAGTTTTTTGCTGATGGTTATTCTGACTGGTGTGAGCTGATACCTCTTTGTGGTTGAATTTGCATGTGTCTCATAAGGCGTTGAAATTGAGCTTTAAGACATGTCCTTTTCATTTTTCCGGCTGCGATTAGAGCTTAGTTCTTCAAAGTGTTTACTTAAAGTATGTGTCACCTTTTGAAACGTTTTGGCCATTACCTCCCTCAAGACATTTTGAGGGCAGGTTTCATTTACAGCCCTGCAGTACTTGTTCATATGAAGTGACCATTAGCTCAGGCTTTAAACCTGCTTTTGCAGGTAACGGCCAGAGGGCGGCAGCCTTTCTACGTTCCCCACGCTGGTACTAGGGAAACAGACCTACCAGCCAGTGGTGTTCTGCGGTTATCAATTAGAGTGGAATGTGCCCGGGTAAACCCACAAATGCTGATGTCTCCTTACATGTGTTTGTTTTTTAAATTTAATTTATATTTTTTACTGGAGTAATATTCCATTGTATACATGGACCACTTCTTCTTGGTGCATTCCTCTGTGGATGGACATTTTTGTTGCTTCCAAGTGTTGACTAGGGTAAATATTGCTGGCGTACAGGTTTGCCAGCCTGTGACGTTTTGATTCTCATTTTCTCAGGTGATAGGCTCAGCAGATGGTATGCTTGATTCACTGGTAGCTCAATGTTTACCTTTTCAAAGCCCCTCCATTGTGTTTACGTTAATGGTTCTTACCACGTCCCCCTTAGAGCTCAGGGTACACATTTCTCCACAATCCCTTCAGCATGTATTGTTTGCAGCATTTTTGCTGATGGCCATTCTGACTGCTGTGAGCTGAGAGGTATTTGTAATTTCGGTTTGCATATCTTTAAAAATTCCTAAAAGTCCTCATTTTCCCACGCCTTTTTCTTTTCTCTTAAAAGAAAAAACCGTGAGTACAATATACCTCTTGAAATCGTCTTCCTGGAAGGTTGCCCTCTTTTGAATTTTTTGGTCGATTTTTGACCCCAGAAATGTTTTGGAGGGCAGGTGTCATTTACAGAACTGCAAGTTGGTGACTATTTAGTGACCTTTCGCAGTGGGTTAAAGCTGCTGTTGTGGGAAATGGCCACAAGGAGGCAGCATTTTTCCATTCCCCAATCTGGGTACTAGGGCAGCAGAGCCTTTCTGGAAGGCGTTGTCCTAGGTTGTAAATTAGAATGGAATTTGCCAGGAGAAATCCCCATAAGTTTATGTCTCATTACTTCTTCTTGGTTTTTTTAATTTTTTTTATTCGGGGTAAAGATTAGAATGTTGTTTGTCCTAGGTGTACACAATCTGGTTCATTTGTACATTAGATATGTCTATTAATGTACAGATCCTCTTCCCATGTAAAATATTACAGTGTTCCGTAGATCTCGCTTGCTATGGGTTCGGTCTTTTTGATACATGTATATAACATGTATTTGTATACCTATACTAACAATAATCTTCATTTATCAATTCCCCCCTCCTTTCCTTTCAGCTGAGCATCGTTTGTTTTCTAAGCCTGTGAGTGTCTTTCTCTTTGGAAATATGTTCATTTGTGTCAGTTATTAGATAATGCCATAAGTGATATTAGAGGATATAGGTCTTTTGCTTTCTGACCTACTTCATGTTTTGTGATTATCTCCAGGCTCATCTATGGTGCCTCAAAGAGCAGTGCTTCAATGTTTTCCATGGCTAATATTCCATTGTGTATATGGACCACTTCTTCATGGTGCATTCCACTGTTGATGGACATTTTCGTTTCTTCCAAGTGTTGCCTATGGTAAATATTGCTGGAGTGCAGGATTGCCAGCCTGTGATTTTTGATTTTCATTTTCTCAGGTGATAGACCCAGCAGTGGGTATGATTGATCGACTGGGATGGTAGCTCAATGTTTACCTTTTCAAGGCACCTCAATTGTGCTTTCATTAGTGCCTCTTACCACGTCCCCCTTAGAATCGAGGGTATGCGTTTCTCCACAATCACGTCAGCATTTATTGTTTGCAGCATTTTTGTCGATGGCCATTCTGACGGGTGTGAGCTGATAGGTTTTTGTAATTTGGGTTTACATGTCTTTAAAAATTCCTAAAATTCATCATTTTCCACGCCTTTCTCTTTTCTGTTAAAAGAAAACAGAAACAAAAAGTGTGAGTACAATATACCTCTTCAAATTGTCTTTTTGGAAGGTTGCACTCTTGAATTTTTTGGTCGATTTTCGACCTCAGTATGTTTTGGAGGGCAGGTGTCATTTACAGAACTGCAATTGGTGAATATTTAGTGACCTTTTGCAGTGGGTTTAAAGCTGCTGTTGTGGGAAACGGCCACAAGGATGCAGCATTTCTCCATTCCCAAATCTGGGTACTAGGGCAGCAGAGCCTTCTGGAAGTCGTTTACCCAGGTTGTAAATTTGAATGGATTGTGCCAGGAAAACCCCCCATAAGTTTATGTCTCATTACTTCTAGTTCGTTGTTGTAATTTTGTAAATTGGGGTAATGGTTCGAATGTTGTTTGTCCAAGGTGTACACACTCTGCTTCATTTACACATTATATATATCTATTTATGTAGAGATCCTCTTCCCATGTAAATTATTACAGAGTGTTCCGTAAACCTCCCTTGCTATATGGTCGGTCTTTTTGATATATGTATATAATATGTATTTGTATACATATGGTAACGCTAATCTTCATTTATCCATTCCCCCCACCTTTCCTTTTAGATAAGCATAGTTTTCTTTCTAAGTCAGTGAGTGCCTTTCTCTGTGGACATATGTTCATTTGTGTCAGTTATTAGATAACGCCTATAAGTGTTATCATAAGATATAGGACTTTTGCTTTCCGACTTACCTCATGTTCTGTGATTATCCCCAAGATCATCTATGGTGCCTAAAAGAGCAGTGTTTCATTGTTTTCCATGGCTAGTATTCATTGTGTACATGGACCACTTCTTCTTTATCCCTTCCTCTGTTGATGGACATTTTGGTTGCTTCACTGTCTTGTCTATTGTGAATAAGGCTGCAGTGCAGCCTTTGCAGCCCGGGTCTTCTTGATCCTGGTCTTCTCAGGTGAGAGGCCCATTGGTGCGCCTGCTGGATTGAATGGTACCTCAATTTTTCCTTTTAAACGCAGCTCCTTTCTGTTCTCATTATTAGCTGTCAACCACTTTACATCTCACCAGCAGCTAGAGGGTACACAGTTCTCTAAAACCTCTTCAGCATTTATTGTTTGTAGACTTTTTGCTGATGGTCAGTCGACTGGTGTGAGTTGAAACCTTTTTGTAGATTAGATTGCATGAGTCTAATCCTTCCTGAGGTTGAGCTTTTATCCATTTTCCTGTTTTTAACAAGAGGGTGAGTAAAACTTACCTCTTCATACTATCTTCTTGAAAAATTTGCCTGTTTTGAATTTTTTTTTATCCATTCCCTACCTCAGCACAATTTTGAGGGCCGGTGTCCTTTACGGCCCTGAGTCCTTGTGAATGTTAAGTGACCATTAGCTGTGGGTTAAAAGCCGCTCTTGCGGGAATCGGCCACAAGGCGGCAGCATTTCTCCTTTACCAAATCTGGTTACTAGGGCAACAGAGCCTTACTGGAAGTGGTGTTCTAGGTTGTAAATTAGAATGGAATGTGCCAGGAAAAAGCCCTTTAAGTTTATGGCTCATTACTTCTTGTTCGTATTTTTAACTTAATTTTTATTTTTTATCACAGCAAACTTGATTACAATGTTTTGTTTGTTCTAGGTGTGCAAGATGTGGTTCTTTCACACATATACATATATCTATTCTTCTTCAGATCCTTTTCCCATGTAGGTTATGACACAATGTTGAGTAGTCTTCTCTTGGTATTCCGTAGGTCTTTGGTGATTATATATTTCACATGTGTTTGTATCTGTCTGTTAACCTCAATATGGTAATGTATCCAATCCTCACACCTTTCCATTTGGTGAACCACAAGTTTTTGTACTGAATTCTGTGATTGCCTTTCTCTGTGGAAATATCTTCGTTTGTATCAATTTTTAGGTAACACCTATATGTGATATGATAGGATATGTATCTTTGGCTTTCTCACTTACTACAAGTTGCGTGATTACTTCTAGACTCATCTGTGGTGCTGCAAATGGCATTGTTTCATTCTTTCGCTAGCTCATATTCCATCTGTACATGTAGCAGTTCTTCTTGGTCCACCCATCTGTCGGTGGACTTTTTGGTTACTTCCATATCTTGGCTATTGTAATACTATGCAATGCAGATTGGCCTGCCTGTGTCTTTCCAATTCTGTCTTCTTAGGTTATAGGTCCAGGAATAGGTCTGCTGGATCATATGGTAGCTCAATGTTTACCTTTTCAAGGCACCTCCATTCTGTTCTCTTTAGTGGCTCTTTCCAGGTTACGTCCCACATAAAGTTGAGGGTATGCATTTCTCCACAGCACCTTCAGCGTTTATTCTGTGTAGTTTTTTGCTGATGGTTATTCTGACTGGTGTGAGCTGATACCTCTTTGTGGTTGAATTTGCATGTGTCTCATAAGGCGTTGAAATTGAGCTTTAAGACATGTCCTTTTCATTTTTCCGGCTGCGATTAGAGCTTAGTTCTTCAAAGTGTTTACTTAAAGTATGTGTCACCTTTTGAAACGTTTTGGCCATTACCTCCCTCAAGACATTTTGAGGGCAGGTTTCATTTACAGCCCTGCAGTACTTGTTCATATGAAGTGACCATTAGCTCAGGCTTTAAACCTGCTTTTGCAGGTAACGGCCAGAGGGCGGCAGCCTTTCTACGTTCCCCACGCTGGTACTAGGGAAACAGACCTACCAGCCAGTGGTGTTCTGCGGTTATCAATTAGAGTGGAATGTGCCCGGGTAAACCCACAAATGCTGATGTCTCCTTACATGTGTTTGTTTTTTAAATTTAATTTATATTTTTTACTGGAGTAATATTCCATTGTATACATGGACCACTTCTTCTTGGTGCATTCCTCTGTGGATGGACATTTTTGTTGCTTCCAAGTGTTGACTAGGGTAAATATTGCTGGCGTACAGGTTTGCCAGCCTGTGACGTTTTGATTCTCATTTTCTCAGGTGATAGGCTCAGCAGATGGTATGCTTGATTCACTGGTAGCTCAATGTTTACCTTTTCAAAGCCCCTCCATTGTGTTTACGTTAATGGTTCTTACCACGTCCCCCTTAGAGCTCAGGGTACACATTTCTCCACAATCCCTTCAGCATGTATTGTTTGCAGCATTTTTGCTGATGGCCATTCTGACTGCTGTGAGCTGAGAGGTATTTGTAATTTCGGTTTGCATATCTTTAAAAATTCCTAAAAGTCCTCATTTTCCCACGCCTTTTTCTTTTCTCTTAAAAGAAAAAACCGTGAGTACAATATACCTCTTGAAATCGTCTTCCTGGAAGGTTGCCCTCTTTTGAATTTTTTGGTCGATTTTTGACCCCAGAAATGTTTTGGAGGGCAGGTGTCATTTACAGAACTGCAAGTTGGTGACTATTTAGTGACCTTTCGCAGTGGGTTAAAGCTGCTGTTGTGGGAAATGGCCACAAGGAGGCAGCATTTTTCCATTCCCCAATCTGGGTACTAGGGCAGCAGAGCCTTTCTGGAAGGCGTTGTCCTAGGTTGTAAATTAGAATGGAATTTGCCAGGAGAAATCCCCATAAGTTTATGTCTCATTACTTCTTCTTGGTTTTTTTAATTTTTTTTATTCGGGGTAAAGATTAGAATGTTGTTTGTCCTAGGTGTACACAATCTGGTTCATTTGTACATTAGATATGTCTATTAATGTACAGATCCTCTTCCCATGTAAAATATTACAGTGTTCCGTAGATCTCGCTTGCTATGGGTTCGGTCTTTTTGATACATGTATATAACATGTATTTGTATACCTATACTAACAATAATCTTCATTTATCAATTCCCCCCTCCTTTCCTTTCAGCTGAGCATCGTTTGTTTTCTAAGCCTGTGAGTGTCTTTCTCTTTGGAAATATGTTCATTTGTGTCAGTTATTAGATAATGCCATAAGTGATATTAGAGGATATAGGTCTTTTGCTTTCTGACCTACTTCATGTTTTGTGATTATCTCCAGGCTCATCTATGGTGCCTCAAAGAGCAGTGCTTCAATGTTTTCCATGGCTAATATTCCATTGTGTATATGGACCACTTCTTCATGGTGCATTCCACTGTTGATGGACATTTTCGTTTCTTCCAAGTGTTGCCTATGGTAAATATTGCTGGAGTGCAGGATTGCCAGCCTGTGATTTTTGATTTTCATTTTCTCAGGTGATAGACCCAGCAGTGGGTATGATTGATCGACTGGGATGGTAGCTCAATGTTTACCTTTTCAAGGCACCTCAATTGTGCTTTCATTAGTGCCTCTTACCACGTCCCCCTTAGAATCGAGGGTATGCGTTTCTCCACAATCACGTCAGCATTTATTGTTTGCAGCATTTTTGTCGATGGCCATTCTGACGGGTGTGAGCTGATAGGTTTTTGTAATTTGGGTTTACATGTCTTTAAAAATTCCTAAAATTCATCATTTTCCACGCCTTTCTCTTTTCTGTTAAAAGAAAACAGAAACAAAAAGTGTGAGTACAATATACCTCTTCAAATTGTCTTTTTGGAAGGTTGCACTCTTGAATTTTTTGGTCGATTTTCGACCTCAGTATGTTTTGGAGGGCAGGTGTCATTTACAGAACTGCAATTGGTGAATATTTAGTGACCTTTTGCAGTGGGTTTAAAGCTGCTGTTGTGGGAAACGGCCACAAGGATGCAGCATTTCTCCATTCCCAAATCTGGGTACTAGGGCAGCAGAGCCTTCTGGAAGTCGTTTACCCAGGTTGTAAATTTGAATGGATTGTGCCAGGAAAACCCCCCATAAGTTTATGTCTCATTACTTCTAGTTCGTTGTTGTAATTTTGTAAATTGGGGTAATGGTTCGAATGTTGTTTGTCCAAGGTGTACACACTCTGCTTCATTTACACATTATATATATCTATTTATGTAGAGATCCTCTTCCCATGTAAATTATTACAGAGTGTTCCGTAAACCTCCCTTGCTATATGGTCGGTCTTTTTGATATACGTATATAATATGTATTTGTATACATATGGTAACGCTAATCTTCATTTATCCATTCCCCCCACCTTTCCTTTTAGATAAGCATAGTTTTCTTTCTAAGTCAGTGAGTGCCTTTCTCTGTGGACATATGTTCATTTGTGTCAGTTATTAGATAACGCCTATAAGTGTTATCATAAGATATAGGACTTTTGCTTTCCGACTTACCTCATGTTCTGTGATTATCCCCAAGATCATCTATGGTGCCTAAAAGAGCAGTGTTTCATTGTTTTCCATGGCTAGTATTCATTGTGTACATGGACCACTTCTTCTTTATCCCTTCCTCTGTTGATGGACATTTTGGTTGCTTCACTGTCTTGTCTATTGTGAATAAGGCTGCAGTGCAGCCTTTGCAGCCCGGGTCTTCTTGATCCTGGTCTTCTCAGGTGAGAGGCCCATTGGTGCGCCTGCTGGATTGAATGGTACCTCAATTTTTCCTTTTAAACGCAGCTCCTTTCTGTTCTCATTATTAGCTGTCAACCACTTTACATCTCACCAGCAGCTAGAGGGTACACAGTTCTCTAAAACCTCTTCAGCATTTATTGTTTGTAGACTTTTTGCTGATGGTCAGTCGACTGGTGTGAGTTGAAACCTTTTTGTAGATTAGATTGCATGAGTCTAATCCTTCCTGAGGTTGAGCTTTTATCCATTTTCCTGTTTTTAACAAGAGGGTGAGTAAAACTTACCTCTTCATACTATCTTCTTGAAAAATTTGCCTGTTTTGAATTTTTTTTTATCCATTCCCTACCTCAGCACAATTTTGAGGGCCGGTGTCCTTTACGGCCCTGAGTCCTTGTGAATGTTAAGTGACCATTAGCTGTGGGTTAAAAGCCGCTCTTGCGGGAATCGGCCACAAGGCGGCAGCATTTCTCCTTTACCAAATCTGGTTACTAGGGCAACAGAGCCTTACTGGAAGTGGTGTTCTAGGTTGTAAATTAGAATGGAATGTGCCAGGAAAAAGCCCTTTAAGTTTATGGCTCATTACTTCTTGTTCGTATTTTTAACTTAATTTTTATTTTTTATCACAGCAAACTTGATTACAATGTTTTGTTTGTTCTAGGTGTGCAAGATGTGGTTCTTTCACACATATACATATATCTATTCTTCTTCAGATCCTTTTCCCATGTAGGTTATGACACAATGTTGAGTAGTCTTCTCTTGGTATTCCGTAGGTCTTTGGTGATTATATATTTCACATGTGTTTGTATCTGTCTGTTAACCTCAATATGGTAATGTATCCAATCCTCACACCTTTCCATTTGGTGAACCACAAGTTTTTGTACTGAATTCTGTGATTGCCTTTCTCTGTGGAAATATCTTCGTTTGTATCAATTTTTAGGTAACACCTATATGTGATATGATAGGATATGTATCTTTGGCTTTCTCACTTACTACAAGTTGCGTGATTACTTCTAGACTCATCTGTGGTGCTGCAAATGGCATTGTTTCATTCTTTCGCTAGCTCATATTCCATCTGTACATGTAGCAGTTCTTCTTGGTCCACCCATCTGTCGGTGGACTTTTTGGTTACTTCCATATCTTGGCTATTGTAATACTATGCAATGCAGATTGGCCTGCCTGTGTCTTTCCAATTCTGTCTTCTTAGGTTATAGGTCCAGGAATAGGTCTGCTGGATCATATGGTAGCTCAATGTTTACCTTTTCAAGGCACCTCCATTCTGTTCTCTTTAGTGGCTCTTTCCAGGTTACGTCCCACATAAAGTTGAGGGTATGCATTTCTCCACAGCACCTTCAGCGTTTATTCTGTGTAGTTTTTTGCTGATGGTTATTCTGACTGGTGTGAGCTGATACCTCTTTGTGGTTGAATTTGCATGTGTCTCATAAGGCGTTGAAATTGAGCTTTAAGACATGTCCTTTTCATTTTTCCGGCTGCGATTAGAGCTTAGTTCTTCAAAGTGTTTACTTAAAGTATGTGTCACCTTTTGAAACGTTTTGGCCATTACCTCCCTCAAGACATTTTGAGGGCAGGTTTCATTTACAGCCCTGCAGTACTTGTTCATATGAAGTGACCATTAGCTCAGGCTTTAAACCTGCTTTTGCAGGTAACGGCCAGAGGGCGGCAGCCTTTCTACGTTCCCCACGCTGGTACTAGGGAAACAGACCTACCAGCCAGTGGTGTTCTGCGGTTATCAATTAGAGTGGAATGTGCCCGGGTAAACCCACAAATGCTGATGTCTCCTTACATGTGTTTGTTTTTTAAATTTAATTTATATTTTTTACTGGAGTAATATTCCATTGTATACATGGACCACTTCTTCTTGGTGCATTCCTCTGTGGATGGACATTTTTGTTGCTTCCAAGTGTTGACTAGGGTAAATATTGCTGGCGTACAGGTTTGCCAGCCTGTGACGTTTTGATTCTCATTTTCTCAGGTGATAGGCTCAGCAGATGGTATGCTTGATTCACTGGTAGCTCAATGTTTACCTTTTCAAAGCCCCTCCATTGTGTTTACGTTAATGGTTCTTACCACGTCCCCCTTAGAGCTCAGGGTACACATTTCTCCACAATCCCTTCAGCATGTATTGTTTGCAGCATTTTTGCTAATGGTCATTCTGACTGCTGTGAGCTGATAGGTATTTGTAATTTCGGTTTGCATATCTTTAAAAATTCCTAAAAGTCCTCATTTTCCCACGCCTTTTTCTTTTCTCTTAAAAGAAAAAACCGTGAGTACAATATACCTCTTGAAATCGTCTTCCTGGAAGGTTGCCCTCTTTTGAATTTTTTGGTCGATTTTTGACCCCAGAAATGTTTTGGAGGGCAGGTGTCATTTACAGAACTGCAAGTTGGTGACTATTTAGTGACCTTTCGCAGTGGGTTAAAGCTGCTGTTGTGGGAAATGGCCACAAGGAGGCAGCATTTTTCCATTCCCCAATCTGGGTACTAGGGCAGCAGAGCCTTTCTGGAAGGCGTTGTCCTAGGTTGTAAATTAGAATGGAATTTGCCAGGAGAAATCCCCATAAGTTTATGTCTCATTACTTCTTCTTGGTTTTTTTAATTTTTTTTATTCGGGGTAAAGATTAGAATGTTGTTTGTCCTAGGTGTACACAATCTGGTTCATTTGTACATTAGATATGTCTATTAATGTACAGATCCTCTTCCCATGTAAAATATTACAGTGTTCCGTAGATCTCGCTTGCTATGGGTTCGGTCTTTTTGATACATGTATATAACATGTATTTGTATACCTATACTAACAATAATCTTCATTTATCAATTCCCCCCTCCTTTCCTTTCAGCTGAGCATCGTTTGTTTTCTAAGCCTGTGAGTGTCTTTCTCTTTGGAAATATGTTCATTTGTGTCAGTTATTAGATAATGCCATAAGTGATATTAGAGGATATAGGTCTTTTGCTTTCTGACCTACTTCATGTTTTGTGATTATCTCCAGGCTCATCTATGGTGCCTCAAAGAGCAGTGCTTCAATGTTTTCCATGGCTAATATTCCATTGTGTATATGGACCACTTCTTCATGGTGCATTCCACTGTTGATGGACATTTTCGTTTCTTCCAAGTGTTGCCTATGGTAAATATTGCTGGAGTGCAGGATTGCCAGCCTGTGATTTTTGATTTTCATTTTCTCAGGTGATAGACCCAGCAGTGGGTATGATTGATCGACTGGGATGGTAGCTCAATGTTTACCTTTTCAAGGCACCTCAATTGTGCTTTCATTAGTGCCTCTTACCACGTCCCCCTTAGAATCGAGGGTATGCGTTTCTCCACAATCACGTCAGCATTTATTGTTTGCAGCATTTTTGTCGATGGCCATTCTGACGGGTGTGAGCTGATAGGTTTTTGTAATTTGGGTTTACATGTCTTTAAAAATTCCTAAAATTCATCATTTTCCACGCCTTTCTCTTTTCTGTTAAAAGAAAACAGAAACAAAAAGTGTGAGTACAATATACCTCTTCAAATTGTCTTTTTGGAAGGTTGCACTCTTGAATTTTTTGGTCGATTTTCGACCTCAGTATGTTTTGGAGGGCAGGTGTCATTTACAGAACTGCAATTGGTGAATATTTAGTGACCTTTTGCAGTGGGTTTAAAGCTGCTGTTGTGGGAAACGGCCACAAGGATGCAGCATTTCTCCATTCCCAAATCTGGGTACTAGGGCAGCAGAGCCTTCTGGAAGTCGTTTACCCAGGTTGTAAATTTGAATGGATTGTGCCAGGAAAACCCCCCATAAGTTTATGTCTCATTACTTCTAGTTCGTTGTTGTAATTTTGTAAATTGGGGTAATGGTTCGAATGTTGTTTGTCCAAGGTGTACACACTCTGCTTCATTTACACATTATATATATCTATTTATGTAGAGATCCTCTTCCCATGTAAATTATTACAGAGTGTTCCGTAAACCTCCCTTGCTATATGGTCGGTCTTTTTGATATATGTATATAATATGTATTTGTATACATATGGTAACGCTAATCTTCATTTATCCATTCCCCCCACCTTTCCTTTTAGATAAGCATAGTTTTCTTTCTAAGTCAGTGAGTGCCTTTCTCTGTGGACATATGTTCATTTGTGTCAGTTATTAGATAACGCCTATAAGTGTTATCATAAGATATAGGACTTTTGCTTTCCGACTTACCTCATGTTCTGTGATTATCCCCAAGATCATCTATGGTGCCTAAAAGAGCAGTGTTTCATTGTTTTCCATGGCTAGTATTCATTGTGTACATGGACCACTTCTTCTTTATCCCTTCCTCTGTTGATGGACATTTTGGTTGCTTCACTGTCTTGTCTATTGTGAATAAGGCTGCAGTGCAGCCTTTGCAGCCCGGGTCTTCTTGATCCTGGTCTTCTCAGGTGAGAGGCCCATTGGTGCGCCTGCTGGATTGAATGGTACCTCAATTTTTCCTTTTAAACGCAGCTCCTTTCTGTTCTCATTATTAGCTGTCAACCACTTTACATCTCACCAGCAGCTAGAGGGTACACAGTTCTCTAAAACCTCTTCAGCATTTATTGTTTGTAGACTTTTTGCTGATGGTCAGTCGACTGGTGTGAGTTGAAACCTTTTTGTAGATTAGATTGCATGAGTCTAATCCTTCCTGAGGTTGAGCTTTTATCCATTTTCCTGTTTTTAACAAGAGGGTGAGTAAAACTTACCTCTTCATACTATCTTCTTGAAAAATTTGCCTGTTTTGAATTTTTTTTTATCCATTCCCTACCTCAGCACAATTTTGAGGGCCGGTGTCCTTTACGGCCCTGAGTCCTTGTGAATGTTAAGTGACCATTAGCTGTGGGTTAAAAGCCGCTCTTGCGGGAATCGGCCACAAGGCGGCAGCATTTCTCCTTTACCAAATCTGGTTACTAGGGCAACAGAGCCTTACTGGAAGTGGTGTTCTAGGTTGTAAATTAGAATGGAATGTGCCAGGAAAAAGCCCTTTAAGTTTATGGCTCATTACTTCTTGTTCGTATTTTTAACTTAATTTTTATTTTTTATCACAGCAAACTTGATTACAATGTTTTGTTTGTTCTAGGTGTGCAAGATGTGGTTCTTTCACACATATACATATATCTATTCTTCTTCAGATCCTTTTCCCATGTAGGTTATGACACAATGTTGAGTAGTCTTCTCTTGGTATTCCGTAGGTCTTTGGTGATTATATATTTCACATGTGTTTGTATCTGTCTGTTAACCTCAATATGGTAATGTATCCAATCCTCACACCTTTCCATTTGGTGAACCACAAGTTTTTGTACTGAATTCTGTGATTGCCTTTCTCTGTGGAAATATCTTCGTTTGTATCAATTTTTAGGTAACACCTATATGTGATATGATAGGATATGTATCTTTGGCTTTCTCACTTACTACAAGTTGCGTGATTACTTCTAGACTCATCTGTGGTGCTGCAAATGGCATTGTTTCATTCTTTCGCTAGCTCATATTCCATCTGTACATGTAGCAGTTCTTCTTGGTCCACCCATCTGTCGGTGGACTTTTTGGTTACTTCCATATCTTGGCTATTGTAATACTATGCAATGCAGATTGGCCTGCCTGTGTCTTTCCAATTCTGTCTTCTTAGGTTATAGGTCCAGGAATAGGTCTGCTGGATCATATGGTAGCTCAATGTTTACCTTTTCAAGGCACCTCCATTCTGTTCTCTTTAGTGGCTCTTTCCAGGTTACGTCCCACATAAAGTTGAGGGTATGCATTTCTCCACAGCACCTTCAGCGTTTATTCTGTGTAGTTTTTTGCTGATGGTTATTCTGACTGGTGTGAGCTGATACCTCTTTGTGGTTGAATTTGCATGTGTCTCATAAGGCGTTGAAATTGAGCTTTAAGACATGTCCTTTTCATTTTTCCGGCTGCGATTAGAGCTTAGTTCTTCAAAGTGTTTACTTAAAGTATGTGTCACCTTTTGAAACGTTTTGGCCATTACCTCCCTCAAGACATTTTGAGGGCAGGTTTCATTTACAGCCCTGCAGTACTTGTTCCTATGAAGTGACCATTAGCTCAGGCTTTAAACCTGCTTTTGCAGGTAACGGCCAGAGGGCGGCAGCCTTTCTACGTTCCCCACGCTGGTACTAGGGAAACAGACCTACTAGCCAGTGGTGTTCTGCGGTTATCAATTAGAGTGGAATGTGCCCGGGTAAACCCACAAATGCTGATGTCTCCTTACATGTGTTTGTTTTTTAAATTTAATTTATATTTTTTACTGGAGTAATATTCCATTGTATACATGGACCACTTCTTCTTGGTGCATTCCTCTGTGGATGGACATTTTTGTTGCTTCCAAGTGTTGACTAGGGTAAATATTGCTGGCGTACAGGTTTGCCAGCCTGTGACGTTTTGATTCTCATTTTCTCAGGTGATAGGCTCAGCAGATGGTATGCTTGATTCACTGGTAGCTCAATGTTTACCTTTTCAAAGCCCCTCCATTGTGTTTACGTTAATGGTTCTTACCACGTCCCCCTTAGAGCTCAGGGTACACATTTCTCCACAATCCCTTCAGCATGTATTGTTTGCAGCATTTTTGCTAATGGTCATTCTGACTGCTGTGAGCTGATAGGTATTTGTAATTTCGGTTTGCATATCTTTAAAAATTCCTAAAAGTCCTCATTTTCCCACGCCTTTTTCTTTTCTCTTAAAAGAAAAAACCGTGAGTACAATATACCTCTTGAAATTGTCTTCTTGGAAGGTTGCCCTCTTTTGAATTTTTTGGTCGATTTTTGACCCCAGAAATGTTTTGGAGGGCAGGTGTCATTTACAGAACTGCAAGTTGGTGACTATTTAGTGACCTTTCGCAGTGGGTTAAAGCTGCTGTTGTGGGAAATGGCCACAAGGAGGCAGCATTTTTCCATTCCCCAATCTGGGTACTAGGGCAGCAGAGCCTTTCTGGAAGGCGTTGTCCTAGGTTGTAAATTAGAATGGAATTTGCCAGGAGAAATCCCCATAAGTTTATGTCTCATTACTTCTTCTTGGTTTTTTTAATTTTTTTTATTCGGGGTAAAGATTAGAATGTTGTTTGTCCTAGGTGTACACAATCTGGTTCATTTGTACATTAGATATGTCTATTAATGTACAGATCCTCTTCCCATGTAAAATATTACAGTGTTCCGTAGATCTCGCTTGCTATGGGTTCGGTCTTTTTGATACATGTATATAACATGTATTTGTATACCTATACTAACAATAATCTTCATTTATCAATTCCCCCCTCCTTTCCTTTCAGCTGAGCATCGTTTGTTTTCTAAGCCTGTGAGTGTCTTTCTCTTTGGAAATATGTTCATTTGTGTCAGTTATTAGATAATGCCATAAGTGATATTAGAGGATATAGGTCTTTTGCTTTCTGACCTACTTCATGTTTTGTGATTATCTCCAGGCTCATCTATGGTGCCTCAAAGAGCAGTGCTTCAATGTTTTCCATGGCTAATATTCCATTGTGTATATGGACCACTTCTTCATGGTGCATTCCACTGTTGATGGACATTTTCGTTTCTTCCAAGTGTTGCCTATGGTAAATATTGCTGGAGTGCAGGATTGCCAGCCTGTGATTTTTGATTTTCATTTTCTCAGGTGATAGACCCAGCAGTGGGTATGATTGATCGACTGGGATGGTAGCTCAATGTTTACCTTTTCAAGGCACCTCAATTGTGCTTTCATTAGTGCCTCTTACCACGTCCCCCTTAGAATCGAGGGTATGCGTTTCTCCACAATCACGTCAGCATTTATTGTTTGCAGCATTTTTGTCGATGGCCATTCTGACGGGTGTGAGCTGATAGGTTTTTGTAATTTGGGTTTACATGTCTTTAAAAATTCCTAAAATTCATCATTTTCCACGCCTTTCTCTTTTCTGTTAAAAGAAAACAGAAACAAAAAGTGTGAGTACAATATACCTCTTCAAATTGTCTTTTTGGAAGGTTGCACTCTTGAATTTTTTGGTCGATTTTCGACCTCAGTATGTTTTGGAGGGCAGGTGTCATTTACAGAACTGCAATTGGTGAATATTTAGTGACCTTTTGCAGTGGGTTTAAAGCTGCTGTTGTGGGAAACGGCCACAAGGATGCAGCATTTCTCCATTCCCAAATCTGGGTACTAGGGCAGCAGAGCCTTCTGGAAGTCGTTTACCCAGGTTGTAAATTTGAATGGATTGTGCCAGGAAAACCCCCCATAAGTTTATGTCTCATTACTTCTAGTTCGTTGTTGTAATTTTGTAAATTGGGGTAATGGTTCGAATGTTGTTTGTCCAAGGTGTACACACTCTGCTTCATTTACACATTATATATATCTATTTATGTAGAGATCCTCTTCCCATGTAAATTATTACAGAGTGTTCCGTAAACCTCCCTTGCTATATGGTCGGTCTTTTTGATATATGTATATAATATGTATTTGTATACATATGGTAACGCTAATCTTCATTTATCCATTCCCCCCACCTTTCCTTTTAGATAAGCATAGTTTTCTTTCTAAGTCAGTGAGTGCCTTTCTCTGTGGACATATGTTCATTTGTGTCAGTTATTAGATAACGCCTATAAGTGTTATCATAAGATATAGGACTTTTGCTTTCCGACTTACCTCATGTTCTGTGATTATCCCCAAGATCATCTATGGTGCCTAAAAGAGCAGTGTTTCATTGTTTTCCATGGCTAGTATTCATTGTGTACATGGACCACTTCTTCTTTATCCCTTCCTCTGTTGATGGACATTTTGGTTGCTTCACTGTCTTGTCTATTGTGAATAAGGCTGCAGTGCAGCCTTTGCAGCCCGGGTCTTCTTGATCCTGGTCTTCTCAGGTGAGAGGCCCATTGGTGCGCCTGCTGGATTGAATGGTACCTCAATTTTTCCTTTTAAACGCAGCTCCTTTCTGTTCTCATTATTAGCTGTCAACCACTTTACATCTCACCAGCAGCTAGAGGGTACACAGTTCTCTAAAACCTCTTCAGCATTTATTGTTTGTAGACTTTTTGCTGATGGTCAGTCGACTGGTGTGAGTTGAAACCTTTTTGTAGATTAGATTGCATGAGTCTAATCCTTCCTGAGGTTGAGCTTTTATCCATTTTCCTGTTTTTAACAAGAGGGTGAGTAAAACTTACCTCTTCATACTATCTTCTTGAAAAATTTGCCTGTTTTGAATTTTTTTTTATCCATTCCCTACCTCAGCACAATTTTGAGGGCCGGTGTCCTTTACGGCCCTGAGTCCTTGTGAATGTTAAGTGACCATTAGCTGTGGGTTAAAAGCCGCTCTTGCGGGAATCGGCCACAAGGCGGCAGCATTTCTCCTTTACCAAATCTGGTTACTAGGGCAACAGAGCCTTACTGGAAGTGGTGTTCTAGGTTGTAAATTAGAATGGAATGTGCCAGGAAAAAGCCCTTTAAGTTTATGGCTCATTACTTCTTGTTCGTATTTTTAACTTAATTTTTATTTTTTATCACAGCAAACTTGATTACAATGTTTTGTTTGTTCTAGGTGTGCAAGATGTGGTTCTTTCACACATATACATATATCTATTCTTCTTCAGATCCTTTTCCCATGTAGGTTATGACACAATGTTGAGTAGTCTTCTCTTGGTATTCCGTAGGTCTTTGGTGATTATATATTTCACATGTGTTTGTATCTGTCTGTTAACCTCAATATGGTAATGTATCCAATCCTCACACCTTTCCATTTGGTGAACCACAAGTTTTTGTACTGAATTCTGTGATTGCCTTTCTCTGTGGAAATATCTTCGTTTGTATCAATTTTTAGGTAACACCTATATGTGATATGATAGGATATGTATCTTTGGCTTTCTCACTTACTACAAGTTGCGTGATTACTTCTAGACTCATCTGTGGTGCTGCAAATGGCATTGTTTCATTCTTTCGCTAGCTCATATTCCATCTGTACATGTAGCAGTTCTTCTTGGTCCACCCATCTGTCGGTGGACTTTTTGGTTACTTCCATATCTTGGCTATTGTAATACTATGCAATGCAGATTGGCCTGCCTGTGTCTTTCCAATTCTGTCTTCTTAGGTTATAGGTCCAGGAATAGGTCTGCTGGATCATATGGTAGCTCAATGTTTACCTTTTCAAGGCACCTCCATTCTGTTCTCTTTAGTGGCTCTTTCCAGGTTACGTCCCACATAAAGTTGAGGGTATGCATTTCTCCACAGCACCTTCAGCGTTTATTCTGTGTAGTTTTTTGCTGATGGTTATTCTGACTGGTGTGAGCTGATACCTCTTTGTGGTTGAATTTGCATGTGTCTCATAAGGCGTTGAAATTGAGCTTTAAGACATGTCCTTTTCATTTTTCCGGCTGCGATTAGAGCTTAGTTCTTCAAAGTGTTTACTTAAAGTATGTGTCACCTTTTGAAACGTTTTGGCCATTACCTCCCTCAAGACATTTTGAGGGCAGGTTTCATTTACAGCCCTGCAGTACTTGTTCCTATGAAGTGACCATTAGCTCAGGCTTTAAACCTGCTTTTGCAGGTAACGGCCAGAGGGCGGCAGCCTTTCTACGTTCCCCACGCTGGTACTAGGGAAACAGACCTACTAGCCAGTGGTGTTCTGCGGTTATCAATTAGAGTGGAATGTGCCCGGGTAAACCCACAAATGCTGATGTCTCCTTACATGTGTTTGTTTTTTAAATTTAATTTATATTTTTTACTGGAGTAATATTCCATTGTATACATGGACCACTTCTTCTTGGTGCATTCCTCTGTGGATGGACATTTTTGTTGCTTCCAAGTGTTGACTAGGGTAAATATTGCTGGCGTACAGGTTTGCCAGCCTGTGACGTTTTGATTCTCATTTTCTCAGGTGATAGGCTCAGCAGATGGTATGCTTGATTCACTGGTAGCTCAATGTTTACCTTTTCAAAGCCCCTCCATTGTGTTTACGTTAATGGTTCTTACCACGTCCCCCTTAGAGCTCAGGGTACACATTTCTCCACAATCCCTTCAGCATGTATTGTTTGCAGCATTTTTGCTAATGGTCATTCTGACTGCTGTGAGCTGATAGGTATTTGTAATTTCGGTTTGCATATCTTTAAAAATTCCTAAAAGTCCTCATTTTCCCACGCCTTTTTCTTTTCTCTTAAAAGAAAAAACCGTGAGTACAATATACCTCTTGAAATTGTCTTCTTGGAAGGTTGCCCTCTTTTGAATTTTTTGGTCGATTTTTGACCCCAGAAATGTTTTGGAGGGCAGGTGTCATTTACAGAACTGCAAGTTGGTGACTATTTAGTGACCTTTCGCAGTGGGTTAAAGCTGCTGTTGTGGGAAATGGCCACAAGGAGGCAGCATTTTTCCATTCCCCAATCTGGGTACTAGGGCAGCAGAGCCTTTCTGGAAGGCGTTGTCCTAGGTTGTAAATTAGAATGGAATTTGCCAGGAGAAATCCCCATAAGTTTATGTCTCATTACTTCTTCTTGGTTTTTTTAATTTTTTTTATTCGGGGTAAAGATTAGAATGTTGTTTGTCCTAGGTGTACACAATCTGGTTCATTTGTACATTAGATATGTCTATTAATGTACAGATCCTCTTCCCATGTAAAATATTACAGTGTTCCGTAGATCTCGCTTGCTATGGGTTCGGTCTTTTTGATACATGTATATAACATGTATTTGTATACCTATACTAACAATAATCTTCATTTATCAATTCCCCCCTCCTTTCCTTTCAGCTGAGCATCGTTTGTTTTCTAAGCCTGTGAGTGTCTTTCTCTTTGGAAATATGTTCATTTGTGTCAGTTATTAGATAATGCCATAAGTGATATTAGAGGATATAGGTCTTTTGCTTTCTGACCTACTTCATGTTTTGTGATTATCTCCAGGCTCATCTATGGTGCCTCAAAGAGCAGTGCTTCAATGTTTTCCATGGCTAATATTCCATTGTGTATATGGACCACTTCTTCATGGTGCATTCCACTGTTGATGGACATTTTCGTTTCTTCCAAGTGTTGCCTATGGTAAATATTGCTGGAGTGCAGGATTGCCAGCCTGTGATTTTTGATTTTCATTTTCTCAGGTGATAGACCCAGCAGTGGGTATGATTGATCGACTGGGATGGTAGCTCAATGTTTACCTTTTCAAGGCACCTCAATTGTGCTTTCATTAGTGCCTCTTACCACGTCCCCCTTAGAATCGAGGGTATGCGTTTCTCCACAATCACGTCAGCATTTATTGTTTGCAGCATTTTTGTCGATGGCCATTCTGACGGGTGTGAGCTGATAGGTTTTTGTAATTTGGGTTTACATGTCTTTAAAAATTCCTAAAATTCATCATTTTCCACGCCTTTCTCTTTTCTGTTAAAAGAAAACAGAAACAAAAAGTGTGAGTACAATATACCTCTTCAAATTGTCTTTTTGGAAGGTTGCACTCTTGAATTTTTTGGTCGATTTTCGACCTCAGTATGTTTTGGAGGGCAGGTGTCATTTACAGAACTGCAATTGGTGAATATTTAGTGACCTTTTGCAGTGGGTTTAAAGCTGCTGTTGTGGGAAACGGCCACAAGGATGCAGCATTTCTCCATTCCCAAATCTGGGTACTAGGGCAGCAGAGCCTTCTGGAAGTCGTTTACCCAGGTTGTAAATTTGAATGGATTGTGCCAGGAAAACCCCCCATAAGTTTATGTCTCATTACTTCTAGTTCGTTGTTGTAATTTTGTAAATTGGGGTAATGGTTCGAATGTTGTTTGTCCAAGGTGTACACACTCTGCTTCATTTACACATTATATATATCTATTTATGTAGAGATCCTCTTCCCATGTAAATTATTACAGAGTGTTCCGTAAACCTCCCTTGCTATATGGTCGGTCTTTTTGATATATGTATATAATATGTATTTGTATACATATGGTAACGCTAATCTTCATTTATCCATTCCCCCCACCTTTCCTTTTAGATAAGCATAGTTTTCTTTCTAAGTCAGTGAGTGCCTTTCTCTGTGGACATATGTTCATTTGTGTCAGTTATTAGATAACGCCTATAAGTGTTATCATAAGATATAGGACTTTTGCTTTCCGACTTACCTCATGTTCTGTGATTATCCCCAAGATCATCTATGGTGCCTAAAAGAGCAGTGTTTCATTGTTTTCCATGGCTAGTATTCATTGTGTACATGGACCACTTCTTCTTTATCCCTTCCTCTGTTGATGGACATTTTGGTTGCTTCACTGTCTTGTCTATTGTGAATAAGGCTGCAGTGCAGCCTTTGCAGCCCGGGTCTTCTTGATCCTGGTCTTCTCAGGTGAGAGGCCCATTGGTGCGCCTGCTGGATTGAATGGTACCTCAATTTTTCCTTTTAAACGCAGCTCCTTTCTGTTCTCATTATTAGCTGTCAACCACTTTACATCTCACCAGCAGCTAGAGGGTACACAGTTCTCTAAAACCTCTTCAGCATTTATTGTTTGTAGACTTTTTGCTGATGGTCAGTCGACTGGTGTGAGTTGAAACCTTTTTGTAGATTAGATTGCATGAGTCTAATCCTTCCTGAGGTTGAGCTTTTATCCATTTTCCTGTTTTTAACAAGAGGGTGAGTAAAACTTACCTCTTCATACTATCTTCTTGAAAAATTTGCCTGTTTTGAATTTTTTTTTATCCATTCCCTACCTCAGCACAATTTTGAGGGCCGGTGTCCTTTACGGCCCTGAGTCCTTGTGAATGTTAAGTGACCATTAGCTGTGGGTTAAAAGCCGCTCTTGCGGGAATCGGCCACAAGGCGGCAGCATTTCTCCTTTACCAAATCTGGTTACTAGGGCAACAGAGCCTTACTGGAAGTGGTGTTCTAGGTTGTAAATTAGAATGGAATGTGCCAGGAAAAAGCCCTTTAAGTTTATGGCTCATTACTTCTTGTTCGTATTTTTAACTTAATTTTTATTTTTTATCACAGCAAACTTGATTACAATGTTTTGTTTGTTCTAGGTGTGCAAGATGTGGTTCTTTCACACATATACATATATCTATTCTTCTTCAGATCCTTTTCCCATGTAGGTTATGACACAATGTTGAGTAGTCTTCTCTTGGTATTCCGTAGGTCTTTGGTGATTATATATTTCACATGTGTTTGTATCTGTCTGTTAACCTCAATATGGTAATGTATCCAATCCTCACACCTTTCCATTTGGTGAACCATAAGTTTTTGTACTGAATTCTGTGATTGCCTTTCTCTGTGGAAATATCTTCGTTTGTATCAATTTTTAGGTAACACCTATATGTGATATGATAGGATATGTATCTTTGGCTTTCTCACTTACTACAAGTTGCGTGATTACTTCTAGACTCATCTGTGGTGCTGCAAATGGCATTGTTTCATTCTTTCGCTAGCTCATATTCCATCTGTACATGTAGCAGTTCTTCTTGGTCCACCCATCTGTCGGTGGACTTTTTGGTTACTTCCATATCTTGGCTATTGTAATACTATGCAATGCAGATTGGCCTGCCTGTGTCTTTCCAATTCTGTCTTCTTAGGTTATAGGTCCAGGAATAGGTCTGCTGGATCATATGGTAGCTCAATGTTTACCTTTTCAAGGCACCTCCATTCTGTTCTCTTTAGTGGCTCTTTCCAGGTTACGTCCCACATAAAGTTGAGGGTATGCATTTCTCCACAGCACCTTCAGCGTTTATTCTGTGTAGTTTTTTGCTGATGGTTATTCTGACTGGTGTGAGCTGATACCTCTTTGTGGTTGAATTTGCATGTGTCTCATAAGGCGTTGAAATTGAGCTTTAAGACATGTCCTTTTCATTTTTCCGGCTGCGATTAGAGCTTAGTTCTTCAAAGTGTTTACTTAAAGTATGTGTCACCTTTTGAAACGTTTTGGCCATTACCTCCCTCAAGACATTTTGAGGGCAGGTTTCATTTACAGCCCTGCAGTACTTGTTCATATGAAGTGACCATTAGCTCAGGCTTTAAACCTGCTTTTGCAGGTAACGGCCAGAGGGCGGCAGCCTTTCTACGTTCCCCACGCTGGTACTAGGGAAACAGACCTACCAGCCAGTGGTGTTCTGCGGTTATCAATTAGAGTGGAATGTGCCCGGGTAAACCCACAAATGCTGATGTCTCCTTACATGTGTTTGTTTTTTAAATTTAATTTATATTTTTTACTGGAGTAATATTCCATTGTATACATGGACCACTTCTTCTTGGTGCATTCCTCTGTGGATGGACATTTTTGTTGCTTCCAAGTGTTGACTAGGGTAAATATTGCTGGCGTACAGGTTTGCCAGCCTGTGACGTTTTGATTCTCATTTTCTCAGGTGATAGGCTCAGCAGATGGTATGCTTGATTCACTGGTAGCTCAATGTTTACCTTTTCAAAGCCCCTCCATTGTGTTTACGTTAATGGTTCTTACCACGTCCCCCTTAGAGCTCAGGGTACACATTTCTCCACAATCCCTTCAGCATGTATTGTTTGCAGCATTTTTGCTAATGGTCATTCTGACTGCTGTGAGCTGATAGGTATTTGTAATTTCGGTTTGCATATCTTTAAAAATTCCTAAAAGTCCTCATTTTCCCACGCCTTTTTCTTTTCTCTTAAAAGAAAAAACCGTGAGTACAACATACCTCTTGAAATCGTCTTCTTGGAAGGTTGCCCTCTTTTGAATTTTTTGGTCGATTTTTGACCCCAGAAATGTTTTGGAGGGCAGGTGTCATTTACAGAACTGCAAGTTGGTGACTATTTAGTGACCTTTCGCAGTGGGTTAAAGCTGCTGTTGTGGGAAATGGCCACAAGGAGGCAGCATTTTTCCATTCCCCAATCTGGGTACTAGGGCAGCAGAGCCTTTCTGGAAGGCGTTGTCCTAGGTTGTAAATTAGAATGGAATTTGCCAGGAGAAATCCCCATAAGTTTATGTCTCATTACTTCTTCTTGGTTTTTTTTAATTTTTTTATTCGGGGTAAAGATTAGAATATTGTTTGTCCTAGGTGTACACAATCTGGTTCATTTGTACATTAGATATGTCTATTAATGTACAGATCCTCTTCCCATGTAAAATATTACAGTGTTCCGTAGATCTCGCTTGCTATGTGTTCGGTCTTTTTGATACATGTATATAACATGTATTTGTATACCTATACTAACAATAATCTTCATTTATCAATTCCCCCCTCCTTTCCTTTCAGCTGAGCATCGTTTGTTTTCTAAGCCTGTGAGTGTCTTTCTCTTTGGAAATATGTTCATTTGTGTCAGTTATTAGATAATGCCATAAGTGATATTAGAGGATATAGGTCTTTTGCTTTCTGACCTACTTCATGTTTTGTGATTATCTCCAGGCTCATCTATGGTGCCTCAAAGAGCAGTGCTTCAATGTTTTCCATGGCTAATATTCCATTGTGTATATGGACCACTTCTTCATGGTGCATTCCACTGTTGATGGACATTTTCGTTTCTTCCAAGTGTTGCCTATGGTAAATATTGCTGGAGTGCAGGATTGCCAGCCTGTGATTTTTGATTTTCATTTTCTCAGGTGATAGACCCAGCAGTGGGTATGATTGATCGACTGGGATGGTAGCTCAATGTTTACCTTTTCAAGGCACCTCAATTGTGCTTTCATTAGTGCCTCTTACCACGTCCCCCTTAGAATCGAGGGTATGCGTTTCTCCACAATCACGTCAGCATTTATTGTTTGCAGCATTTTTGTTGATGGCCATTCTGACGGGTGTGAGCTGATAGGTTTTTGTAATTTGGGTTTACATGTCTTTAAAAATTCCTAAAATTCATCATTTTCCACGCCTTTCTCTTTTCTGTTAAAAGAAAACAGAAACAAAAAGTGTGAGTACAATATACCTCTTCAAATTGTCTTTTTGGAAGGTTGCACTCTTGAGTTTTTTGGTCGATTTTCGACCTCAGTATGTTTTGGAGGGCAGGTGTCATTTACAGAACTGCAATTGGTGAATATTTAGTGACCTTTTGCAGTGGGTTTAAAGCTGCTGTTGTGGGAAACGGCCACAAGGATGCAGCATTTCTCCATTCCCAAATCTGGGTACTAGGGCAGCAGAGCCTTCTGGAAGTCGTTTACCCAGGTTGTAAATTTGAATGGATTGTGCCAGGAAAACCCCCCATAAGTTTATGTCTCATTACTTCTAGTTCGTTGTTGTAATTTTGTAAATTGGGGTAATGGTTCGAATGTTGTTTGTCCAAGGTGTACACACTCTGCTTCATTTACACATTATATATATCTATTTATGTAGAGATCCTCTTCCCATGTAAATTATTACAGAGTGTTCCGTAAACCTCCCTTGCTATATGGTCGGTCTTTTTGATATATGTATATAATATGTATTTGTATACATATGGTAACGCTAATCTTCATTTATCCATTCCCCCCACCTTTCCTTTTAGATAAGCATAGTTTTCTTTCTAAGTCAGTGAGTGCCTTTCTCTGTGGACATATGTTCATTTGTGTCAGTTATTAGATAACGCCTATAAGTGTTATCATAAGATATAGGACTTTTGCTTTCCGACTTACCTCATGTTCTGTGATTATCCCCAAGATCATCTATGGTGCCTAAAAGAGCAGTGTTTCATTGTTTTCCATGGCTAGTATTCATTGTGTACATGGACCACTTCTTCTTTATCCCTTCCTCTGTTGATGGACATTTTGGTTGCTTCACTGTCTTGTCTATTGTGAATAAGGCTGCAGTGCAGCCTTTGCAGCCCGGGTCTTCTTGATCCTGGTCTTCTCAGGTGAGAGGCCCATTGGTGCGCCTGCTGGATTGAATGGTACCTCAATTTTTCCTTTTAAACGCAGCTCCTTTCTGTTCTCATTATTAGCTGTCAACCACTTTACATCTCACCAGCAGCTAGAGGGTACACAGTTCTCTAAAACCTCTTCAGCATTTATTGTTTGTAGACTTTTTGCTGATGGTCAGTCGACTGGTGTGAGTTGAAACCTTTTTGTAGATTAGATTGCATGAGTCTAATCCTTCCTGAGGTTGAGCTTTTATCCATTTTCCTGTTTTTAACAAGAGGGTGAGTAAAACTTACCTCTTCATACTATCTTCTTGAAAAATTTGCCTGTTTTGAATTTTTTTTTATCCATTCCCTACCTCAGCACAATTTTGAGGGCCGGTGTCCTTTACGGCCCTGAGTCCTTGTGAATGTTAAGTGACCATTAGCTGTGGGTTAAAAGCCGCTCTTGCGGGAATCGGCCACAAGGCGGCAGCATTTCTCCTTTACCAAATCTGGTTACTAGGGCAACAGAGCCTTACTGGAAGTGGTGTTCTAGGTTGTAAATTAGAATGGAATGTGCCAGGAAAAAGCCCTTTAAGTTTATGGCTCATTACTTCTTGTTCGTATTTTTAACTTAATTTTTATTTTTTATCACAGCAAACTTGATTACAATGTTTTGTTTGTTCTAGGTGTGCAAGATGTGGTTCTTTCACACATATACATATATCTATTCTTCTTCAGATCCTTTTCCCATGTAGGTTATGACACAATGTTGAGTAGTCTTCTCTTGGTATTCCGTAGGTCTTTGGTGATTATATATTTCACATGTGTTTGTATCTGTCTGTTAACCTCAATATGGTAATGTATCCAATCCTCACACCTTTCCATTTGGTGAACCACAAGTTTTTGTACTGAATTCTGTGATTGCCTTTCTCTGTGGAAATATCTTCGTTTGTATCAATTTTTAGGTAACACCTATATGTGATATGATAGGATATGTATCTTTGGCTTTCTCACTTACTACAAGTTGCGTGATTACTTCTAGACTCATCTGTGGTGCTGCAAATGGCATTGTTTCATTCTTTCGCTAGCTCATATTCCATCTGTACATGTAGCAGTTCTTCTTGGTCCACCCATCTGTCGGTGGACTTTTTGGTTACTTCCATATCTTGGCTATTGTAATACTATGCAATGCAGATTGGCCTGCCTGTGTCTTTCCAATTCTGTCTTCTTAGGTTATAGGTCCAGGAATAGGTCTGCTGGATCATATGGTAGCTCAATGTTTACCTTTTCAAGGCACCTCCATTCTGTTCTCTTTAGTGGCTCTTTCCAGGTTACGTCCCACATAAAGTTGAGGGTATGCATTTCTCCACAGCACCTTCAGCGTTTATTCTGTGTAGTTTTTTGCTGATGGTTATTCTGACTGGTGTGAGCTGATACCTCTTTGTGGTTGAATTTGCATGTGTCTCATAAGGCGTTGAAATTGAGCTTTAAGACATGTCCTTTTCATTTTTCCGGCTGCGATTAGAGCTTAGTTCTTCAAAGTGTTTACTTAAAGTATGTGTCACCTTTTGAAACGTTTTGGCCATTACCTCCCTCAAGACATTTTGAGGGCAGGTTTCATTTACAGCCCTGCAGTACTTGTTCCTATGAAGTGACCATTAGCTCAGGCTTTAAACCTGCTTTTGCAGGTAACGGCCAGAGGGCGGCAGCCTTTCTACGTTCCCCACGCTGGTACTAGGGAAACAGACCTACCAGCCAGTGGTGTTCTGCGGTTATCAATTAGAGTGGAATGTGCCCGGGTAAACCCACAAATGCTGATGTCTCCTTACATGTGTTTGTTTTTTAAATTTAATTTATATTTTTTACTGGAGTAATATTCCATTGTATACATGGACCACTTCTTCTTGGTGCATTCCTCTGTGGATGGACATTTTTGTTGCTTCCAAGTGTTGACTAGGGTAAATATTGCTGGCGTACAGGTTTGCCAGCCTGTGACGTTTTGATTCTCATTTTCTCAGGTGATAGGCTCAGCAGATGGTATGCTTGATTCACTGGTAGCTCAATGTTTACCTTTTCAAAGCCCCTCCATTGTGTTTACGTTAATGGTTCTTACCACGTCCCCCTTAGAGCTCAGGGTACACATTTCTCCACAATCCCTTCAGCATGTATTGTTTGCAGCATTTTTGCTAATGGTCATTCTGACTGCTGTGAGCTGATAGGTATTTGTAATTTCGGTTTGCATATCTTTAAAAATTCCTAAAAGTCCTCATTTTCCCACGCCTTTTTCTTTTCTCTTAAAAGAAAAAACCGTGAGTACAATATACCTCTTGAAATTGTCTTCTTGGAAGGTTGCCCTCTTTTGAATTTTTTGGTCGATTTTTGACCCCAGAAATGTTTTGGAGGGCAGGTGTCATTTACAGAACTGCAAGTTGGTGACTATTTAGTGACCTTTCGCAGTGGGTTAAAGCTGCTGTTGTGGGAAATGGCCACAAGGAGGCAGCATTTTTCCATTCCCCAATCTGGGTACTAGGGCAGCAGAGCCTTTCTGGAAGGCGTTGTCCTAGGTTGTAAATTAGAATGGAATTTGCCAGGAGAAATCCCCATAAGTTTATGTCTCATTACTTCTTCTTGGTTTTTTTAATTTTTTTTATTCGGGGTAAAGATTAGAATGTTGTTTGTCCTAGGTGTACACAATCTGGTTCATTTGTACATTAGATATGTCTATTAATGTACAGATCCTCTTCCCATGTAAAATATTACAGTGTTCCGTAGATCTCGCTTGCTATGGGTTCGGTCTTTTTGATACATGTATATAACATGTATTTGTATACCTATACTAACAATAATCTTCATTTATCAATTCCCCCCTCCTTTCCTTTCAGCTGAGCATCGTTTGTTTTCTAAGCCTGTGAGTGTCTTTCTCTTTGGAAATATGTTCATTTGTGTCAGTTATTAGATAATGCCATAAGTGATATTAGAGGATATAGGTCTTTTGCTTTCTGACCTACTTCATGTTTTGTGATTATCTCCAGGCTCATCTATGGTGCCTCAAAGAGCAGTGCTTCAATGTTTTCCATGGCTAATATTCCATTGTGTATATGGACCACTTCTTCATGGTGCATTCCACTGTTGATGGACATTTTCGTTTCTTCCAAGTGTTGCCTATGGTAAATATTGCTGGAGTGCAGGATTGCCAGCCTGTGATTTTTGATTTTCATTTTCTCAGGTGATAGACCCAGCAGTGGGTATGATTGATCGACTGGGATGGTAGCTCAATGTTTACCTTTTCAAGGCACCTCAATTGTGCTTTCATTAGTGCCTCTTACCACGTCCCCCTTAGAATCGAGGGTATGCGTTTCTCCACAATCACGTCAGCATTTATTGTTTGCAGCATTTTTGTCGATGGCCATTCTGACGGGTGTGAGCTGATAGGTTTTTGTAATTTGGGTTTACATGTCTTTAAAAATTCCTAAAATTCATCATTTTCCACGCCTTTCTCTTTTCTGTTAAAAGAAAACAGAAACAAAAAGTGTGAGTACAATATACCTCTTCAAATTGTCTTTTTGGAAGGTTGCACTCTTGAATTTTTTGGTCGATTTTCGACCTCAGTATGTTTTGGAGGGCAGGTGTCATTTACAGAACTGCAATTGGTGAATATTTAGTGACCTTTTGCAGTGGGTTTAAAGCTGCTGTTGTGGGAAACGGCCACAAGGATGCAGCATTTCTCCATTCCCAAATCTGGGTACTAGGGCAGCAGAGCCTTCTGGAAGTCGTTTACCCAGGTTGTAAATTTGAATGGATTGTGCCAGGAAAACCCCCCATAAGTTTATGTCTCATTACTTCTAGTTCGTTGTTGTAATTTTGTAAATTGGGGTAATGGTTCGAATGTTGTTTGTCCAAGGTGTACACACTCTGCTTCATTTACACATTATATATATCTATTTATGTAGAGATCCTCTTCCCATGTAAATTATTACAGAGTGTTCCGTAAACCTCCCTTGCTATATGGTCGGTCTTTTTGATATATGTATATAATATGTATTTGTATACATATGGTAACGCTAATCTTCATTTATCCATTCCCCCCACCTTTCCTTTTAGATAAGCATAGTTTTCTTTCTAAGTCAGTGAGTGCCTTTCTCTGTGGACATATGTTCATTTGTGTCAGTTATTAGATAACGCCTATAAGTGTTATCATAAGATATAGGACTTTTGCTTTCCGACTTACCTCATGTTCTGTGATTATCCCCAAGATCATCTATGGTGCCTAAAAGAGCAGTGTTTCATTGTTTTCCATGGCTAGTATTCATTGTGTACATGGACCACTTCTTCTTTATCCCTTCCTCTGTTGATGGACATTTTGGTTGCTTCACTGTCTTGTCTATTGTGAATAAGGCTGCAGTGCAGCCTTTGCAGCCCGGGTCTTCTTGATCCTGGTCTTCTCAGGTGAGAGGCCCATTGGTGCGCCTGCTGGATTGAATGGTACCTCAATTTTTCCTTTTAAACGCAGCTCCTTTCTGTTCTCATTATTAGCTGTCAACCACTTTACATCTCACCAGCAGCTAGAGGGTACACAGTTCTCTAAAACCTCTTCAGCATTTATTGTTTGTAGACTTTTTGCTGATGGTCAGTCGACTGGTGTGAGTTGAAACCTTTTTGTAGATTAGATTGCATGAGTCTAATCCTTCCTGAGGTTGAGCTTTTATCCATTTTCCTGTTTTTAACAAGAGGGTGAGTAAAACTTACCTCTTCATACTATCTTCTTGAAAAATTTGCCTGTTTTGAATTTTTTTTTATCCATTCCCTACCTCAGCACAATTTTGAGGGCCGGTGTCCTTTACGGCCCTGAGTCCTTGTGAATGTTAAGTGACCATTAGCTGTGGGTTAAAAGCCGCTCTTGCGGGAATCGGCCACAAGGCGGCAGCATTTCTCCTTTACCAAATCTGGTTACTAGGGCAACAGAGCCTTACTGGAAGTGGTGTTCTAGGTTGTAAATTAGAATGGAATGTGCCAGGAAAAAGCCCTTTAAGTTTATGGCTCATTACTTCTTGTTCGTATTTTTAACTTAATTTTTATTTTTTATCACAGCAAACTTGATTACAATGTTTTGTTTGTTCTAGGTGTGCAAGATGTGGTTCTTTCACACATATACATATATCTATTCTTCTTCAGATCCTTTTCCCATGTAGGTTATGACACAATGTTGAGTAGTCTTCTCTTGGTATTCCGTAGGTCTTTGGTGATTATATATTTCACATGTGTTTGTATCTGTCTGTTAACCTCAATATGGTAATGTATCCAATCCTCACACCTTTCCATTTGGTGAACCATAAGTTTTTGTACTGAATTCTGTGATTGCCTTTCTCTGTGGAAATATCTTCGTTTGTATCAATTTTTAGGTAACACCTATATGTGATATGATAGGATATGTATCTTTGGCTTTCTCACTTACTACAAGTTGCGTGATTACTTCTAGACTCATCTGTGGTGCTGCAAATGGCATTGTTTCATTCTTTCGCTAGCTCATATTCCATCTGTACATGTAGCAGTTCTTCTTGGTCCACCCATCTGTCGGTGGACTTTTTGGTTACTTCCATATCTTGGCTATTGTAATACTATGCAATGCAGATTGGCCTGCCTGTGTCTTTCCAATTCTGTCTTCTTAGGTTATAGGTCCAGGAATAGGTCTGCTGGATCATATGGTAGCTCAATGTTTACCTTTTCAAGGCACCTCCATTCTGTTCTCTTTAGTGGCTCTTTCCAGGTTACGTCCCACATAAAGTTGAGGGTATGCATTTCTCCACAGCACCTTCAGCGTTTATTCTGTGTAGTTTTTTGCTGATGGTTATTCTGACTGGTGTGAGCTGATACCTCTTTGTGGTTGAATTTGCATGTGTCTCATAAGGCGTTGAAATTGAGCTTTAAGACATGTCCTTTTCATTTTTCCGGCTGCGATTAGAGCTTAGTTCTTCAAAGTGTTTACTTAAAGTATGTGTCACCTTTTGAAACGTTTTGGCCATTACCTCCCTCAAGACATTTTGAGGGCAGGTTTCATTTACAGCCCTGCAGTACTTGTTCCTATGAAGTGACCATTAGCTCAGGCTTTAAACCTGCTTTTGCAGGTAACGGCCAGAGGGCGGCAGCCTTTCTACGTTCCCCACGCTGGTACTAGGGAAACAGACCTACCAGCCAGTGGTGTTCTGCGGTTATCAATTAGAGTGGAATGTGCCCGGGTAAACCCACAAATGCTGATGTCTCCTTACATGTGTTTGTTTTTTAAATTTAATTTATATTTTTTACTGGAGTAATATTCCATTGTATACATGGACCACTTCTTCTTGGTGCATTCCTCTGTGGATGGACATTTTTGTTGCTTCCAAGTGTTGACTAGGGTAAATATTGCTGGCGTACAGGTTTGCCAGCCTGTGACGTTTTGATTCTCATTTTCTCAGGTGATAGGCTCAGCAGATGGTATGCTTGATTCACTGGTAGCTCAATGTTTACCTTTTCAAAGCCCCTCCATTGTGTTTACGTTAATGGTTCTTACCACGTCCCCCTTAGAGCTCAGGGTACACATTTCTCCACAATCCCTTCAGCATGTATTGTTTGCAGCATTTTTGCTAATGGTCATTCTGACTGCTGTGAGCTGATAGGTATTTGTAATTTCGGTTTGCATATCTTTAAAAATTCCTAAAAGTCCTCATTTTCCCACGCCTTTTTCTTTTCTCTTAAAAGAAAAAACCGTGAGTACAATATACCTCTTGAAATTGTCTTCTTGGAAGGTTGCCCTCTTTTGAATTTTTTGGTCGATTTTTGACCCCAGAAATGTTTTGGAGGGCAGGTGTCATTTACAGAACTGCAAGTTGGTGACTATTTAGTGACCTTTCGCAGTGGGTTAAAGCTGCTGTTGTGGGAAATGGCCACAAGGAGGCAGCATTTTTCCATTCCCCAATCTGGGTACTAGGGCAGCAGAGCCTTTCTGGAAGGCGTTGTCCTAGGTTGTAAATTAGAATGGAATTTGCCAGGAGAAATCCCCATAAGTTTATGTCTCATTACTTCTTCTTGGTTTTTTTAATTTTTTTTATTCGGGGTAAAGATTAGAATGTTGTTTGTCCTAGGTGTACACAATCTGGTTCATTTGTACATTAGATATGTCTATTAATGTACAGATCCTCTTCCCATGTAAAATATTACAGTGTTCCGTAGATCTCGCTTGCTATGGGTTCGGTCTTTTTGATACATGTATATAACATGTATTTGTATACCTATACTAACAATAATCTTCATTTATCAATTCCCCCCTCCTTTCCTTTCAGCTGAGCATCGTTTGTTTTCTAAGCCTGTGAGTGTCTTTCTCTTTGGAAATATGTTCATTTGTGTCAGTTATTAGATAATGCCATAAGTGATATTAGAGGATATAGGTCTTTTGCTTTCTGACCTACTTCATGTTTTGTGATTATCTCCAGGCTCATCTATGGTGCCTCAAAGAGCAGTGCTTCAATGTTTTCCATGGCTAATATTCCATTGTGTATATGGACCACTTCTTCATGGTGCATTCCACTGTTGATGGACATTTTCGTTTCTTCCAAGTGTTGCCTATGGTAAATATTGCTGGAGTGCAGGATTGCCAGCCTGTGATTTTTGATTTTCATTTTCTCAGGTGATAGACCCAGCAGTGGGTATGATTGATCGACTGGGATGGTAGCTCAATGTTTACCTTTTCAAGGCACCTCAATTGTGCTTTCATTAGTGCCTCTTACCACGTCCCCCTTAGAATCGAGGGTATGCGTTTCTCCACAATCACGTCAGCATTTATTGTTTGCAGCATTTTTGTCGATGGCCATTCTGACGGGTGTGAGCTGATAGGTTTTTGTAATTTGGGTTTACATGTCTTTAAAAATTCCTAAAATTCATCATTTTCCACGCCTTTCTCTTTTCTGTTAAAAGAAAACAGAAACAAAAAGTGTGAGTACAATATACCTCTTCAAATTGTCTTTTTGGAAGGTTGCACTCTTGAATTTTTTGGTCGATTTTCGACCTCAGTATGTTTTGGAGGGCAGGTGTCATTTACAGAACTGCAATTGGTGAATATTTAGTGACCTTTTGCAGTGGGTTTAAAGCTGCTGTTGTGGGAAACGGCCACAAGGATGCAGCATTTCTCCATTCCCAAATCTGGGTACTAGGGCAGCAGAGCCTTCTGGAAGTCGTTTACCCAGGTTGTAAATTTGAATGGATTGTGCCAGGAAAACCCCCCATAAGTTTATGTCTCATTACTTCTAGTTCGTTGTTGTAATTTTGTAAATTGGGGTAATGGTTCGAATGTTGTTTGTCCAAGGTGTACACACTCTGCTTCATTTACACATTATATATATCTATTTATGTAGAGATCCTCTTCCCATGTAAATTATTACAGAGTGTTCCGTAAACCTCCCTTGCTATATGGTCGGTCTTTTTGATATATGTATATAATATGTATTTGTATACATATGGTAACGCTAATCTTCATTTATCCATTCCCCCCACCTTTCCTTTTAGATAAGCATAGTTTTCTTTCTAAGTCAGTGAGTGCCTTTCTCTGTGGACATATGTTCATTTGTGTCAGTTATTAGATAACGCCTATAAGTGTTATCATAAGATATAGGACTTTTGCTTTCCGACTTACCTCATGTTCTGTGATTATCCCCAAGATCATCTATGGTGCCTAAAAGAGCAGTGTTTCATTGTTTTCCATGGCTAGTATTCATTGTGTACATGGACCACTTCTTCTTTATCCCTTCCTCTGTTGATGGACATTTTGGTTGCTTCACTGTCTTGTCTATTGTGAATAAGGCTGCAGTGCAGCCTTTGCAGCCCGGGTCTTCTTGATCCTGGTCTTCTCAGGTGAGAGGCCCATTGGTGCGCCTGCTGGATTGAATGGTACCTCAATTTTTCCTTTTAAACGCAGCTCCTTTCTGTTCTCATTATTAGCTGTCAACCACTTTACATCTCACCAGCAGCTAGAGGGTACACAGTTCTCTAAAACCTCTTCAGCATTTATTGTTTGTAGACTTTTTGCTGATGGTCAGTCGACTGGTGTGAGTTGAAACCTTTTTGTAGATTAGATTGCATGAGTCTAATCCTTCCTGAGGTTGAGCTTTTATCCATTTTCCTGTTTTTAACAAGAGGGTGAGTAAAACTTACCTCTTCATACTATCTTCTTGAAAAATTTGCCTGTTTTGAATTTTTTTTTATCCATTCCCTACCTCAGCACAATTTTGAGGGCCGGTGTCCTTTACGGCCCTGAGTCCTTGTGAATGTTAAGTGACCATTAGCTGTGGGTTAAAAGCCGCTCTTGCGGGAATCGGCCACAAGGCGGCAGCATTTCTCCTTTACCAAATCTGGTTACTAGGGCAACAGAGCCTTACTGGAAGTGGTGTTCTAGGTTGTAAATTAGAATGGAATGTGCCAGGAAAAAGCCCTTTAAGTTTATGGCTCATTACTTCTTGTTCGTATTTTTAACTTAATTTTTATTTTTTATCACAGCAAACTTGATTACAATGTTTTGTTTGTTCTAGGTGTGCAAGATGTGGTTCTTTCACACATATACATATATCTATTCTTCTTCAGATCCTTTTCCCATGTAGGTTATGACACAATGTTGAGTAGTCTTCTCTTGGTATTCCGTAGGTCTTTGGTGATTATATATTTCACATGTGTTTGTATCTGTCTGTTAACCTCAATATGGTAATGTATCCAATCCTCACACCTTTCCATTTGGTGAACCACAAGTTTTTGTACTGAATTCTGTGATTGCCTTTCTCTGTGGAAATATCTTCGTTTGTATCAATTTTTAGGTAACACCTATATGTGATATGATAGGATATGTATCTTTGGCTTTCTCACTTACTACAAGTTGCGTGATTACTTCTAGACTCATCTGTGGTGCTGCAAATGGCATTGTTTCATTCTTTCGCTAGCTCATATTCCATCTGTACATGTAGCAGTTCTTCTTGGTCCACCCATCTGTCGGTGGACTTTTTGGTTACTTCCATATCTTGGCTATTGTAATACTATGCAATGCAGATTGGCCTGCCTGTGTCTTTCCAATTCTGTCTTCTTAGGTTATAGGTCCAGGAATAGGTCTGCTGGATCATATGGTAGCTCAATGTTTACCTTTTCAAGGCACCTCCATTCTGTTCTCTTTAGTGGCTCTTTCCAGGTTACGTCCCACATAAAGTTGAGGGTATGCATTTCTCCACAGCACCTTCAGCGTTTATTCTGTGTAGTTTTTTGCTGATGGTTATTCTGACTGGTGTGAGCTGATACCTCTTTGTGGTTGAATTTGCATGTGTCTCATAAGGCGTTGAAATTGAGCTTTAAGACATGTCCTTTTCATTTTTCCGGCTGCGATTAGAGCTTAGTTCTTCAAAGTGTTTACTTAAAGTATGTGTCACCTTTTGAAACGTTTTGGCCATTACCTCCCTCAAGACATTTTGAGGGCAGGTTTCATTTACAGCCCTGCAGTACTTGTTCCTATGAAGTGACCATTAGCTCAGGCTTTAAACCTGCTTTTGCAGGTAACGGCCAGAGGGCGGCAGCCTTTCTACGTTCCCCACGCTGGTACTAGGGAAACAGACCTACTAGCCAGTGGTGTTCTGCGGTTATCAATTAGAGTGGAATGTGCCCGGGTAAACCCACAAATGCTGATGTCTCCTTACATGTGTTTGTTTTTTAAATTTAATTTATATTTTTTACTGGAGTAATATTCCATTGTATACATGGACCACTTCTTCTTGGTGCATTCCTCTGTGGATGGACATTTTTGTTGCTTCCAAGTGTTGACTAGGGTAAATATTGCTGGCGTACAGGTTTGCCAGCCTGTGACGTTTTGATTCTCATTTTCTCAGGTGATAGGCTCAGCAGATGGTATGCTTGATTCACTGGTAGCTCAATGTTTACCTTTTCAAAGCCCCTCCATTGTGTTTACGTTAATGGTTCTTACCACGTCCCCCTTAGAGCTCAGGGTACACATTTCTCCACAATCCCTTCAGCATGTATTGTTTGCAGCATTTTTGCTAATGGTCATTCTGACTGCTGTGAGCTGATAGGTATTTGTAATTTCGGTTTGCATATCTTTAAAAATTCCTAAAAGTCCTCATTTTCCCACGCCTTTTTCTTTTCTCTTAAAAGAAAAAACCGTGAGTACAATATACCTCTTGAAATTGTCTTCTTGGAAGGTTGCCCTCTTTTGAATTTTTTGGTCGATTTTTGACCCCAGAAATGTTTTGGAGGGCAGGTGTCATTTACAGAACTGCAAGTTGGTGACTATTTAGTGACCTTTCGCAGTGGGTTAAAGCTGCTGTTGTGGGAAATGGCCACAAGGAGGCAGCATTTTTCCATTCCCCAATCTGGGTACTAGGGCAGCAGAGCCTTTCTGGAAGGCGTTGTCCTAGGTTGTAAATTAGAATGGAATTTGCCAGGAGAAATCCCCATAAGTTTATGTCTCATTACTTCTTCTTGGTTTTTTTAATTTTTTTTATTCGGGGTAAAGATTAGAATGTTGTTTGTCCTAGGTGTACACAATCTGGTTCATTTGTACATTAGATATGTCTATTAATGTACAGATCCTCTTCCCATGTAAAATATTACAGTGTTCCGTAGATCTCGCTTGCTATGGGTTCGGTCTTTTTGATACATGTATATAACATGTATTTGTATACCTATACTAACAATAATCTTCATTTATCAATTCCCCCCTCCTTTCCTTTCAGCTGAGCATCGTTTGTTTTCTAAGCCTGTGAGTGTCTTTCTCTTTGGAAATATGTTCATTTGTGTCAGTTATTAGATAATGCCATAAGTGATATTAGAGGATATAGGTCTTTTGCTTTCTGACCTACTTCATGTTTTGTGATTATCTCCAGGCTCATCTATGGTGCCTCAAAGAGCAGTGCTTCAATGTTTTCCATGGCTAATATTCCATTGTGTATATGGACCACTTCTTCATGGTGCATTCCACTGTTGATGGACATTTTCGTTTCTTCCAAGTGTTGCCTATGGTAAATATTGCTGGAGTGCAGGATTGCCAGCCTGTGATTTTTGATTTTCATTTTCTCAGGTGATAGACCCAGCAGTGGGTATGATTGATCGACTGGGATGGTAGCTCAATGTTTACCTTTTCAAGGCACCTCAATTGTGCTTTCATTAGTGCCTCTTACCACGTCCCCCTTAGAATCGAGGGTATGCGTTTCTCCACAATCACGTCAGCATTTATTGTTTGCAGCATTTTTGTCGATGGCCATTCTGACGGGTGTGAGCTGATAGGTTTTTGTAATTTGGGTTTACATGTCTTTAAAAATTCCTAAAATTCATCATTTTCCACGCCTTTCTCTTTTCTGTTAAAAGAAAACAGAAACAAAAAGTGTGAGTACAATATACCTCTTCAAATTGTCTTTTTGGAAGGTTGCACTCTTGAATTTTTTGGTCGATTTTCGACCTCAGTATGTTTTGGAGGGCAGGTGTCATTTACAGAACTGCAATTGGTGAATATTTAGTGACCTTTTGCAGTGGGTTTAAAGCTGCTGTTGTGGGAAACGGCCACAAGGATGCAGCATTTCTCCATTCCCAAATCTGGGTACTAGGGCAGCAGAGCCTTCTGGAAGTCGTTTACCCAGGTTGTAAATTTGAATGGATTGTGCCAGGAAAACCCCCCATAAGTTTATGTCTCATTACTTCTAGTTCGTTGTTGTAATTTTGTAAATTGGGGTAATGGTTCGAATGTTGTTTGTCCAAGGTGTACACACTCTGCTTCATTTACACATTATATATATCTATTTATGTAGAGATCCTCTTCCCATGTAAATTATTACAGAGTGTTCCGTAAACCTCCCTTGCTATATGGTCGGTCTTTTTGATATATGTATATAATATGTATTTGTATACATATGGTAACGCTAATCTTCATTTATCCATTCCCCCCACCTTTCCTTTTAGATAAGCATAGTTTTCTTTCTAAGTCAGTGAGTGCCTTTCTCTGTGGACATATGTTCATTTGTGTCAGTTATTAGATAACGCCTATAAGTGTTATCATAAGATATAGGACTTTTGCTTTCCGACTTACCTCATGTTCTGTGATTATCCCCAAGATCATCTATGGTGCCTAAAAGAGCAGTGTTTCATTGTTTTCCATGGCTAGTATTCATTGTGTACATGGACCACTTCTTCTTTATCCCTTCCTCTGTTGATGGACATTTTGGTTGCTTCACTGTCTTGTCTATTGTGAATAAGGCTGCAGTGCAGCCTTTGCAGCCCGGGTCTTCTTGATCCTGGTCTTCTCAGGTGAGAGGCCCATTGGTGCGCCTGCTGGATTGAATGGTACCTCAATTTTTCCTTTTAAACGCAGCTCCTTTCTGTTCTCATTATTAGCTGTCAACCACTTTACATCTCACCAGCAGCTAGAGGGTACACAGTTCTCTAAAACCTCTTCAGCATTTATTGTTTGTAGACTTTTTGCTGATGGTCAGTCGACTGGTGTGAGTTGAAACCTTTTTGTAGATTAGATTGCATGAGTCTAATCCTTCCTGAGGTTGAGCTTTTATCCATTTTCCTGTTTTTAACAAGAGGGTGAGTAAAACTTACCTCTTCATACTATCTTCTTGAAAAATTTGCCTGTTTTGAATTTTTTTTTATCCATTCCCTACCTCAGCACAATTTTGAGGGCCGGTGTCCTTTACGGCCCTGAGTCCTTGTGAATGTTAAGTGACCATTAGCTGTGGGTTAAAAGCCGCTCTTGCGGGAATCGGCCACAAGGCGGCAGCATTTCTCCTTTACCAAATCTGGTTACTAGGGCAACAGAGCCTTACTGGAAGTGGTGTTCTAGGTTGTAAATTAGAATGGAATGTGCCAGGAAAAAGCCCTTTAAGTTTATGGCTCATTACTTCTTGTTCGTATTTTTAACTTAATTTTTATTTTTTATCACAGCAAACTTGATTACAATGTTTTGTTTGTTCTAGGTGTGCAAGATGTGGTTCTTTCACACATATACATATATCTATTCTTCTTCAGATCCTTTTCCCATGTAGGTTATGACACAATGTTGAGTAGTCTTCTCTTGGTATTCCGTAGGTCTTTGGTGATTATATATTTCACATGTGTTTGTATCTGTCTGTTAACCTCAATATGGTAATGTATCCAATCCTCACACCTTTCCATTTGGTGAACCACAAGTTTTTGTACTGAATTCTGTGATTGCCTTTCTCTGTGGAAATATCTTCGTTTGTATCAATTTTTAGGTAACACCTATATGTGATATGATAGGATATGTATCTTTGGCTTTCTCACTTACTACAAGTTGCGTGATTACTTCTAGACTCATCTGTGGTGCTGCAAATGGCATTGTTTCATTCTTTCGCTAGCTCATATTCCATCTGTACATGTAGCAGTTCTTCTTGGTCCACCCATCTGTCGGTGGACTTTTTGGTTACTTCCATATCTTGGCTATTGTAATACTATGCAATGCAGATTGGCCTGCCTGTGTCTTTCCAATTCTGTCTTCTTAGGTTATAGGTCCAGGAATAGGTCTGCTGGATCATATGGTAGCTCAATGTTTACCTTTTCAAGGCACCTCCATTCTGTTCTCTTTAGTGGCTCTTTCCAGGTTACGTCCCACATAAAGTTGAGGGTATGCATTTCTCCACAGCACCTTCAGCGTTTATTCTGTGTAGTTTTTTGCTGATGGTTATTCTGACTGGTGTGAGCTGATACCTCTTTGTGGTTGAATTTGCATGTGTCTCATAAGGCGTTGAAATTGAGCTTTAAGACATGTCCTTTTCATTTTTCCGGCTGCGATTAGAGCTTAGTTCTTCAAAGTGTTTACTTAAAGTATGTGTCACCTTTTGAAACGTTTTGGCCATTACCTCCCTCAAGACATTTTGAGGGCAGGTTTCATTTACAGCCCTGCAGTACTTGTTCCTATGAAGTGACCATTAGCTCAGGCTTTAAACCTGCTTTTGCAGGTAACGGCCAGAGGGCGGCAGCCTTTCTACGTTCCCCACGCTGGTACTAGGGAAACAGACCTACCAGCCAGTGGTGTTCTGCGGTTATCAATTAGAGTGGAATGTGCCCGGGTAAACCCACAAATGCTGATGTCTCCTTACATGTGTTTGTTTTTTAAATTTAATTTATATTTTTTACTGGAGTAATATTCCATTGTATACATGGACCACTTCTTCTTGGTGCATTCCTCTGTGGATGGACATTTTTGTTGCTTCCAAGTGTTGACTAGGGTAAATATTGCTGGCGTACAGGTTTGCCAGCCTGTGACGTTTTGATTCTCATTTTCTCAGGTGATAGGCTCAGCAGATGGTATGCTTGATTCACTGGTAGCTCAATGTTTACCTTTTCAAAGCCCCTCCATTGTGTTTACGTTAATGGTTCTTACCACGTCCCCCTTAGAGCTCAGGGTACACATTTCTCCACAATCCCTTCAGCATGTATTGTTTGCAGCATTTTTGCTAATGGTCATTCTGACTGCTGTGAGCTGATAGGTATTTGTAATTTCGGTTTGCATATCTTTAAAAATTCCTAAAAGTCCTCATTTTCCCACGCCTTTTTCTTTTCTCTTAAAAGAAAAAACCGTGAGTACAATATACCTCTTGAAATTGTCTTCTTGGAAGGTTGCCCTCTTTTGAATTTTTTGGTCGATTTTTGACCCCAGAAATGTTTTGGAGGGCAGGTGTCATTTACAGAACTGCAAGTTGGTGACTATTTAGTGACCTTTCGCAGTGGGTTAAAGCTGCTGTTGTGGGAAATGGCCACAAGGAGGCAGCATTTTTCCATTCCCCAATCTGGGTACTAGGGCAGCAGAGCCTTTCTGGAAGGCGTTGTCCTAGGTTGTAAATTAGAATGGAATTTGCCAGGAGAAATCCCCATAAGTTTATGTCTCATTACTTCTTCTTGGTTTTTTTAATTTTTTTTATTCGGGGTAAAGATTAGAATGTTGTTTGTCCTAGGTGTACACAATCTGGTTCATTTGTACATTAGATATGTCTATTAATGTACAGATCCTCTTCCCATGTAAAATATTACAGTGTTCCGTAGATCTCGCTTGCTATGGGTTCGGTCTTTTTGATACATGTATATAACATGTATTTGTATACCTATACTAACAATAATCTTCATTTATCAATTCCCCCCTCCTTTCCTTTCAGCTGAGCATCGTTTGTTTTCTAAGCCTGTGAGTGTCTTTCTCTTTGGAAATATGTTCATTTGTGTCAGTTATTAGATAATGCCATAAGTGATATTAGAGGATATAGGTCTTTTGCTTTCTGACCTACTTCATGTTTTGTGATTATCTCCAGGCTCATCTATGGTGCCTCAAAGAGCAGTGCTTCAATGTTTTCCATGGCTAATATTCCATTGTGTATATGGACCACTTCTTCATGGTGCATTCCACTGTTGATGGACATTTTCGTTTCTTCCAAGTGTTGCCTATGGTAAATATTGCTGGAGTGCAGGATTGCCAGCCTGTGATTTTTGATTTTCATTTTCTCAGGTGATAGACCCAGCAGTGGGTATGATTGATCGACTGGGATGGTAGCTCAATGTTTACCTTTTCAAGGCACCTCAATTGTGCTTTCATTAGTGCCTCTTACCACGTCCCCCTTAGAATCGAGGGTATGCGTTTCTCCACAATCACGTCAGCATTTATTGTTTGCAGCATTTTTGTCGATGGCCATTCTGACGGGTGTGAGCTGATAGGTTTTTGTAATTTGGGTTTACATGTCTTTAAAAATTCCTAAAATTCATCATTTTCCACGCCTTTCTCTTTTCTGTTAAAAGAAAACAGAAACAAAAAGTGTGAGTACAATATACCTCTTCAAATTGTCTTTTTGGAAGGTTGCACTCTTGAATTTTTTGGTCGATTTTCGACCTCAGTATGTTTTGGAGGGCAGGTGTCATTTACAGAACTGCAATTGGTGAATATTTAGTGACCTTTTGCAGTGGGTTTAAAGCTGCTGTTGTGGGAAACGGCCACAAGGATGCAGCATTTCTCCATTCCCAAATCTGGGTACTAGGGCAGCAGAGCCTTCTGGAAGTCGTTTACCCAGGTTGTAAATTTGAATGGATTGTGCCAGGAAAACCCCCCATAAGTTTATGTCTCATTACTTCTAGTTCGTTGTTGTAATTTTGTAAATTGGGGTAATGGTTCGAATGTTGTTTGTCCAAGGTGTACACACTCTGCTTCATTTACACATTATATATATCTATTTATGTAGAGATCCTCTTCCCATGTAAATTATTACAGAGTGTTCCGTAAACCTCCCTTGCTATATGGTCGGTCTTTTTGATATATGTATATAATATGTATTTGTATACATATGGTAACGCTAATCTTCATTTATCCATTCCCCCCACCTTTCCTTTTAGATAAGCATAGTTTTCTTTCTAAGTCAGTGAGTGCCTTTCTCTGTGGACATATGTTCATTTGTGTCAGTTATTAGATAACGCCTATAAGTGTTATCATAAGATATAGGACTTTTGCTTTCCGACTTACCTCATGTTCTGTGATTATCCCCAAGATCATCTATGGTGCCTAAAAGAGCAGTGTTTCATTGTTTTCCATGGCTAGTATTCATTGTGTACATGGACCACTTCTTCTTTATCCCTTCCTCTGTTGATGGACATTTTGGTTGCTTCACTGTCTTGTCTATTGTGAATAAGGCTGCAGTGCAGCCTTTGCAGCCCGGGTCTTCTTGATCCTGGTCTTCTCAGGTGAGAGGCCCATTGGTGCGCCTGCTGGATTGAATGGTACCTCAATTTTTCCTTTTAAACGCAGCTCCTTTCTGTTCTCATTATTAGCTGTCAACCACTTTACATCTCACCAGCAGCTAGAGGGTACACAGTTCTCTAAAACCTCTTCAGCATTTATTGTTTGTAGACTTTTTGCTGATGGTCAGTCGACTGGTGTGAGTTGAAACCTTTTTGTAGATTAGATTGCATGAGTCTAATCCTTCCTGAGGTTGAGCTTTTATCCATTTTCCTGTTTTTAACAAGAGGGTGAGTAAAACTTACCTCTTCATACTATCTTCTTGAAAAATTTGCCTGTTTTGAATTTTTTTTTATCCATTCCCTACCTCAGCACAATTTTGAGGGCCGGTGTCCTTTACGGCCCTGAGTCCTTGTGAATGTTAAGTGACCATTAGCTGTGGGTTAAAAGCCGCTCTTGCGGGAATCGGCCACAAGGCGGCAGCATTTCTCCTTTACCAAATCTGGTTACTAGGGCAACAGAGCCTTACTGGAAGTGGTGTTCTAGGTTGTAAATTAGAATGGAATGTGCCAGGAAAAAGCCCTTTAAGTTTATGGCTCATTACTTCTTGTTCGTATTTTTAACTTAATTTTTATTTTTTATCACAGCAAACTTGATTACAATGTTTTGTTTGTTCTAGGTGTGCAAGATGTGGTTCTTTCACACATATACATATATCTATTCTTCTTCAGATCCTTTTCCCATGTAGGTTATGACACAATGTTGAGTAGTCTTCTCTTGGTATTCCGTAGGTCTTTGGTGATTATATATTTCACATGTGTTTGTATCTGTCTGTTAACCTCAATATGGTAATGTATCCAATCCTCACACCTTTCCATTTGGTGAACCATAAGTTTTTGTACTGAATTCTGTGATTGCCTTTCTCTGTGGAAATATCTTCGTTTGTATCAATTTTTAGGTAACACCTATATGTGATATGATAGGATATGTATCTTTGGCTTTCTCACTTACTACAAGTTGCGTGATTACTTCTAGACTCATCTGTGGTGCTGCAAATGGCATTGTTTCATTCTTTCGCTAGCTCATATTCCATCTGTACATGTAGCAGTTCTTCTTGGTCCACCCATCTGTCGGTGGACTTTTTGGTTACTTCCATATCTTGGCTATTGTAATACTATGCAATGCAGATTGGCCTGCCTGTGTCTTTCCAATTCTGTCTTCTTAGGTTATAGGTCCAGGAATAGGTCTGCTGGATCATATGGTAGCTCAATGTTTACCTTTTCAAGGCACCTCCATTCTGTTCTCTTTAGTGGCTCTTTCCAGGTTACGTCCCACATAAAGTTGAGGGTATGCATTTCTCCACAGCACCTTCAGCGTTTATTCTGTGTAGTTTTTTGCTGATGGTTATTCTGACTGGTGTGAGCTGATACCTCTTTGTGGTTGAATTTGCATGTGTCTCATAAGGCGTTGAAATTGAGCTTTAAGACATGTCCTTTTCATTTTTCCGGCTGCGATTAGAGCTTAGTTCTTCAAAGTGTTTACTTAAAGTATGTGTCACCTTTTGAAACGTTTTGGCCATTACCTCCCTCAAGACATTTTGAGGGCAGGTTTCATTTACAGCCCTGCAGTACTTGTTCCTATGAAGTGACCATTAGCTCAGGCTTTAAACCTGCTTTTGCAGGTAACGGCCAGAGGGCGGCAGCCTTTCTACGTTCCCCACGCTGGTACTAGGGAAACAGACCTACCAGCCAGTGGTGTTCTGCGGTTATCAATTAGAGTGGAATGTGCCCGGGTAAACCCACAAATGCTGATGTCTCCTTACATGTGTTTGTTTTTTAAATTTAATTTATATTTTTTACTGGAGTAATATTCCATTGTATACATGGACCACTTCTTCTTGGTGCATTCCTCTGTGGATGGACATTTTTGTTGCTTCCAAGTGTTGACTAGGGTAAATATTGCTGGCGTACAGGTTTGCCAGCCTGTGACGTTTTGATTCTCATTTTCTCAGGTGATAGGCTCAGCAGATGGTATGCTTGATTCACTGGTAGCTCAATGTTTACCTTTTCAAAGCCCCTCCATTGTGTTTACGTTAATGGTTCTTACCACGTCCCCCTTAGAGCTCAGGGTACACATTTCTCCACAATCCCTTCAGCATGTATTGTTTGCAGCATTTTTGCTAATGGTCATTCTGACTGCTGTGAGCTGATAGGTATTTGTAATTTCGGTTTGCATATCTTTAAAAATTCCTAAAAGTCCTCATTTTCCCACGCCTTTTTCTTTTCTCTTAAAAGAAAAAACCGTGAGTACAATATACCTCTTGAAATTGTCTTCTTGGAAGGTTGCCCTCTTTTGAATTTTTTGGTCGATTTTTGACCCCAGAAATGTTTTGGAGGGCAGGTGTCATTTACAGAACTGCAAGTTGGTGACTATTTAGTGACCTTTCGCAGTGGGTTAAAGCTGCTGTTGTGGGAAATGGCCACAAGGAGGCAGCATTTTTCCATTCCCCAATCTGGGTACTAGGGCAGCAGAGCCTTTCTGGAAGGCGTTGTCCTAGGTTGTAAATTAGAATGGAATTTGCCAGGAGAAATCCCCATAAGTTTATGTCTCATTACTTCTTCTTGGTTTTTTTAATTTTTTTTATTCGGGGTAAAGATTAGAATGTTGTTTGTCCTAGGTGTACACAATCTGGTTCATTTGTACATTAGATATGTCTATTAATGTACAGATCCTCTTCCCATGTAAAATATTACAGTGTTCCGTAGATCTCGCTTGCTATGGGTTCGGTCTTTTTGATACATGTATATAACATGTATTTGTATACCTATACTAACAATAATCTTCATTTATCAATTCCCCCCTCCTTTCCTTTCAGCTGAGCATCGTTTGTTTTCTAAGCCTGTGAGTGTCTTTCTCTTTGGAAATATGTTCATTTGTGTCAGTTATTAGATAATGCCATAAGTGATATTAGAGGATATAGGTCTTTTGCTTTCTGACCTACTTCATGTTTTGTGATTATCTCCAGGCTCATCTATGGTGCCTCAAAGAGCAGTGCTTCAATGTTTTCCATGGCTAATATTCCATTGTGTATATGGACCACTTCTTCATGGTGCATTCCACTGTTGATGGACATTTTCGTTTCTTCCAAGTGTTGCCTATGGTAAATATTGCTGGAGTGCAGGATTGCCAGCCTGTGATTTTTGATTTTCATTTTCTCAGGTGATAGACCCAGCAGTGGGTATGATTGATCGACTGGGATGGTAGCTCAATGTTTACCTTTTCAAGGCACCTCAATTGTGCTTTCATTAGTGCCTCTTACCACGTCCCCCTTAGAATCGAGGGTATGCGTTTCTCCACAATCACGTCAGCATTTATTGTTTGCAGCATTTTTGTCGATGGCCATTCTGACGGGTGTGAGCTGATAGGTTTTTGTAATTTGGGTTTACATGTCTTTAAAAATTCCTAAAATTCATCATTTTCCACGCCTTTCTCTTTTCTGTTAAAAGAAAACAGAAACAAAAAGTGTGAGTACAATATACCTCTTCAAATTGTCTTTTTGGAAGGTTGCACTCTTGAATTTTTTGGTCGATTTTCGACCTCAGTATGTTTTGGAGGGCAGGTGTCATTTACAGAACTGCAATTGGTGAATATTTAGTGACCTTTTGCAGTGGGTTTAAAGCTGCTGTTGTGGGAAACGGCCACAAGGATGCAGCATTTCTCCATTCCCAAATCTGGGTACTAGGGCAGCAGAGCCTTCTGGAAGTCGTTTACCCAGGTTGTAAATTTGAATGGATTGTGCCAGGAAAACCCCCCATAAGTTTATGTCTCATTACTTCTAGTTCGTTGTTGTAATTTTGTAAATTGGGGTAATGGTTCGAATGTTGTTTGTCCAAGGTGTACACACTCTGCTTCATTTACACATTATATATATCTATTTATGTAGAGATCCTCTTCCCATGTAAATTATTACAGAGTATTCCGTAAACCTCCCTTGCTATATGGTCGGTCTTTTTGATATATGTATATAATATGTATTTGTATACATATGGTAACGCTAATCTTCATTTATCCATTCCCCCCACCTTTCCTTTTAGATAAGCATAGTTTTCTTTCTAAGTCAGTGAGTGCCTTTCTCTGTGGACATATGTTCATTTGTGTCAGTTATTAGATAACGCCTATAAGTGTTATCATAAGATATAGGACTTTTGCTTTCCGACTTACCTCATGTTCTGTGATTATCCCCAAGATCATCTATGGTGCCTAAAAGAGCAGTGTTTCATTGTTTTCCATGGCTAGTATTCATTGTGTACATGGACCACTTCTTCTTTATCCCTTCCTCTGTTGATGGACATTTTGGTTGCTTCACTGTCTTGTCTATTGTGAATAAGGCTGCAGTGCAGCCTTTGCAGCCCGGGTCTTCTTGATCCTGGTCTTCTCAGGTGAGAGGCCCATTGGTGCGCCTGCTGGATTGAATGGTACCTCAATTTTTCCTTTTAAACGCAGCTCCTTTCTGTTCTCATTATTAGCTGTCAACCACTTTACATCTCACCAGCAGCTAGAGGGTACACAGTTCTCTAAAACCTCTTCAGCATTTATTGTTTGTAGACTTTTTGCTGATGGTCAGTCGACTGGTGTGAGTTGAAACCTTTTTGTAGATTAGATTGCATGAGTCTAATCCTTCCTGAGGTTGAGCTTTTATCCATTTTCCTGTTTTTAACAAGAGGGTGAGTAAAACTTACCTCTTCATACTATCTTCTTGAAAAATTTGCCTGTTTTGAATTTTTTTTTATCCATTCCCTACCTCAGCACAATTTTGAGGGCCGGTGTCCTTTACGGCCCTGAGTCCTTGTGAATGTTAAGTGACCATTAGCTGTGGGTTAAAAGCCGCTCTTGCGGGAATCGGCCACAAGGCGGCAGCATTTCTCCTTTACCAAATCTGGTTACTAGGGCAACAGAGCCTTACTGGAAGTGGTGTTCTAGGTTGTAAATTAGAATGGAATGTGCCAGGAAAAAGCCCTTTAAGTTTATGGCTCATTACTTCTTGTTCGTATTTTTAACTTAATTTTTATTTTTTATCACAGCAAACTTGATTACAATGTTTTGTTTGTTCTAGGTGTGCAAGATGTGGTTCTTTCACACATATACATATATCTATTCTTCTTCAGATCCTTTTCCCATGTAGGTTATGACACAATGTTGAGTAGTCTTCTCTTGGTATTCCGTAGGTCTTTGGTGATTATATATTTCACATGTGTTTGTATCTGTCTGTTAACCTCAATATGGTAATGTATCCAATCCTCACACCTTTCCATTTGGTGAACCATAAGTTTTTGTACTGAATTCTGTGATTGCCTTTCTCTGTGGAAATATCTTCGTTTGTATCAATTTTTAGGTAACACCTATATGTGATATGATAGGATATGTATCTTTGGCTTTCTCACTTACTACAAGTTGCGTGATTACTTCTAGACTCATCTGTGGTGCTGCAAATGGCATTGTTTCATTCTTTCGCTAGCTCATATTCCATCTGTACATGTAGCAGTTCTTCTTGGTCCACCCATCTGTCGGTGGACTTTTTGGTTACTTCCATATCTTGGCTATTGTAATACTATGCAATGCAGATTGGCCTGCCTGTGTCTTTCCAATTCTGTCTTCTTAGGTTATAGGTCCAGGAATAGGTCTGCTGGATCATATGGTAGCTCAATGTTTACCTTTTCAAGGCACCTCCATTCTGTTCTCTTTAGTGGCTCTTTCCAGGTTACGTCCCACATAAAGTTGAGGGTATGCATTTCTCCACAGCACCTTCAGCGTTTATTCTGTGTAGTTTTTTGCTGATGGTTATTCTGACTGGTGTGAGCTGATACCTCTTTGTGGTTGAATTTGCATGTGTCTCATAAGGCGTTGAAATTGAGCTTTAAGACATGTCCTTTTCATTTTTCCGGCTGCGATTAGAGCTTAGTTCTTCAAAGTGTTTACTTAAAGTATGTGTCACCTTTTGAAACGTTTTGGCCATTACCTCCCTCAAGACATTTTGAGGGCAGGTTTCATTTACAGCCCTGCAGTACTTGTTCATATGAAGTGACCATTAGCTCAGGCTTTAAACCTGCTTTTGCAGGTAACGGCCAGAGGGCGGCAGCCTTTCTACGTTCCCCACGCTGGTACTAGGGAAACAGACCTACCAGCCAGTGGTGTTCTGCGGTTATCAATTAGAGTGGAATGTGCCCGGGTAAACCCACAAATGCTGATGTCTCCTTACATGTGTTTGTTTTTTAAATTTAATTTATATTTTTTACTGGAGTAATATTCCATTGTATACATGGACCACTTCTTCTTGGTGCATTCCTCTGTGGATGGACATTTTTGTTGCTTCCAAGTGTTGACTAGGGTAAATATTGCTGGCGTACAGGTTTGCCAGCCTGTGACGTTTTGATTCTCATTTTCTCAGGTGATAGGCTCAGCAGATGGTATGCTTGATTCACTGGTAGCTCAATGTTTACCTTTTCAAAGCCCCTCCATTGTGTTTACGTTAATGGTTCTTACCACGTCCCCCTTAGAGCTCAGGGTACACATTTCTCCACAATCCCTTCAGCATGTATTGTTTGCAGCATTTTTGCTAATGGTCATTCTGACTGCTGTGAGCTGATAGGTATTTGTAATTTCGGTTTGCATATCTTTAAAAATTCCTAAAAGTCCTCATTTTCCCACGCCTTTTTCTTTTCTCTTAAAAGAAAAAACCGTGAGTACAATATACCTCTTGAAATTGTCTTCTTGGAAGGTTGCCCTCTTTTGAATTTTTTGGTCGATTTTTGACCCCAGAAATGTTTTGGAGGGCAGGTGTCATTTACAGAACTGCAAGTTGGTGACTATTTAGTGACCTTTCGCAGTGGGTTAAAGCTGCTGTTGTGGGAAATGGCCACAAGGAGGCAGCATTTTTCCATTCCCCAATCTGGGTACTAGGGCAGCAGAGCCTTTCTGGAAGGCGTTGTCCTAGGTTGTAAATTAGAATGGAATTTGCCAGGAGAAATCCCCATAAGTTTATGTCTCATTACTTCTTCTTGGTTTTTTTAATTTTTTTTATTCGGGGTAAAGATTAGAATGTTGTTTGTCCTAGGTGTACACAATCTGGTTCATTTGTACATTAGATATGTCTATTAATGTACAGATCCTCTTCCCATGTAAAATATTACAGTGTTCCGTAGATCTCGCTTGCTATGGGTTCGGTCTTTTTGATACATGTATATAACATGTATTTGTATACCTATACTAACAATAATCTTCATTTATCAATTCCCCCCTCCTTTCCTTTCAGCTGAGCATCGTTTGTTTTCTAAGCCTGTGAGTGTCTTTCTCTTTGGAAATATGTTCATTTGTGTCAGTTATTAGATAATGCCATAAGTGATATTAGAGGATATAGGTCTTTTGCTTTCTGACCTACTTCATGTTTTGTGATTATCTCCAGGCTCATCTATGGTGCCTCAAAGAGCAGTGCTTCAATGTTTTCCATGGCTAATATTCCATTGTGTATATGGACCACTTCTTCATGGTGCATTCCACTGTTGATGGACATTTTCGTTTCTTCCAAGTGTTGCCTATGGTAAATATTGCTGGAGTGCAGGATTGCCAGCCTGTGATTTTTGATTTTCATTTTCTCAGGTGATAGACCCAGCAGTGGGTATGATTGATCGACTGGGATGGTAGCTCAATGTTTACCTTTTCAAGGCACCTCAATTGTGCTTTCATTAGTGCCTCTTACCACGTCCCCCTTAGAATCGAGGGTATGCGTTTCTCCACAATCACGTCAGCATTTATTGTTTGCAGCATTTTTGTCGATGGCCATTCTGACGGGTGTGAGCTGATAGGTTTTTGTAATTTGGGTTTACATGTCTTTAAAAATTCCTAAAATTCATCATTTTCCACGCCTTTCTCTTTTCTGTTAAAAGAAAACAGAAACAAAAAGTGTGAGTACAATATACCTCTTCAAATTGTCTTTTTGGAAGGTTGCACTCTTGAATTTTTTGGTCGATTTTCGACCTCAGTATGTTTTGGAGGGCAGGTGTCATTTACAGAACTGCAATTGGTGAATATTTAGTGACCTTTTGCAGTGGGTTTAAAGCTGCTGTTGTGGGAAACGGCCACAAGGATGCAGCATTTCTCCATTCCCAAATCTGGGTACTAGGGCAGCAGAGCCTTCTGGAAGTCGTTTACCCAGGTTGTAAATTTGAATGGATTGTGCCAGGAAAACCCCCCATAAGTTTATGTCTCATTACTTCTAGTTCGTTGTTGTAATTTTGTAAATTGGGGTAATGGTTCGAATGTTGTTTGTCCAAGGTGTACACACTCTGCTTCATTTACACATTATATATATCTATTTATGTAGAGATCCTCTTCCCATGTAAATTATTACAGAGTATTCCGTAAACCTCCCTTGCTATATGGTCGGTCTTTTTGATATATGTATATAATATGTATTTGTATACATATGGTAACGCTAATCTTCATTTATCCATTCCCCCCACCTTTCCTTTTAGATAAGCATAGTTTTCTTTCTAAGTCAGTGAGTGCCTTTCTCTGTGGACATATGTTCATTTGTGTCAGTTATTAGATAACGCCTATAAGTGTTATCATAAGATATAGGACTTTTGCTTTCCGACTTACCTCATGTTCTGTGATTATCCCCAAGATCATCTATGGTGCCTAAAAGAGCAGTGTTTCATTGTTTTCCATGGCTAGTATTCATTGTGTACATGGACCACTTCTTCTTTATCCCTTCCTCTGTTGATGGACATTTTGGTTGCTTCACTGTCTTGTCTATTGTGAATAAGGCTGCAGTGCAGCCTTTGCAGCCCGGGTCTTCTTGATCCTGGTCTTCTCAGGTGAGAGGCCCATTGGTGCGCCTGCTGGATTGAATGGTACCTCAATTTTTCCTTTTAAACGCAGCTCCTTTCTGTTCTCATTATTAGCTGTCAACCACTTTACATCTCACCAGCAGCTAGAGGGTACACAGTTCTCTAAAACCTCTTCAGCATTTATTGTTTGTAGACTTTTTGCTGATGGTCAGTCGACTGGTGTGAGTTGAAACCTTTTTGTAGATTAGATTGCATGAGTCTAATCCTTCCTGAGGTTGAGCTTTTATCCATTTTCCTGTTTTTAACAAGAGGGTGAGTAAAACTTACCTCTTCATACTATCTTCTTGAAAAATTTGCCTGTTTTGAATTTTTTTTTATCCATTCCCTACCTCAGCACAATTTTGAGGGCCGGTGTCCTTTACGGCCCTGAGTCCTTGTGAATGTTAAGTGACCATTAGCTGTGGGTTAAAAGCCGCTCTTGCGGGAATCGGCCACAAGGCGGCAGCATTTCTCCTTTACCAAATCTGGTTACTAGGGCAACAGAGCCTTACTGGAAGTGGTGTTCTAGGTTGTAAATTAGAATGGAATGTGCCAGGAAAAAGCCCTTTAAGTTTATGGCTCATTACTTCTTGTTCGTATTTTTAACTTAATTTTTATTTTTTATCACAGCAAACTTGATTACAATGTTTTGTTTGTTCTAGGTGTGCAAGATGTGGTTCTTTCACACATATACATATATCTATTCTTCTTCAGATCCTTTTCCCATGTAGGTTATGACACAATGTTGAGTAGTCTTCTCTTGGTATTCCGTAGGTCTTTGGTGATTATATATTTCACATGTGTTTGTATCTGTCTGTTAACCTCAATATGGTAATGTATCCAATCCTCACACCTTTCCATTTGGTGAACCATAAGTTTTTGTACTGAATTCTGTGATTGCCTTTCTCTGTGGAAATATCTTCGTTTGTATCAATTTTTAGGTAACACCTATATGTGATATGATAGGATATGTATCTTTGGCTTTCTCACTTACTACAAGTTGCGTGATTACTTCTAGACTCATCTGTGGTGCTGCAAATGGCATTGTTTCATTCTTTCGCTAGCTCATATTCCATCTGTACATGTAGCAGTTCTTCTTGGTCCACCCATCTGTCGGTGGACTTTTTGGTTACTTCCATATCTTGGCTATTGTAATACTATGCAATGCAGATTGGCCTGCCTGTGTCTTTCCAATTCTGTCTTCTTAGGTTATAGGTCCAGGAATAGGTCTGCTGGATCATATGGTAGCTCAATGTTTACCTTTTCAAGGCACCTCCATTCTGTTCTCTTTAGTGGCTCTTTCCAGGTTACGTCCCACATAAAGTTGAGGGTATGCATTTCTCCACAGCACCTTCAGCGTTTATTCTGTGTAGTTTTTTGCTGATGGTTATTCTGACTGGTGTGAGCTGATACCTCTTTGTGGTTGAATTTGCATGTGTCTCATAAGGCGTTGAAATTGAGCTTTAAGACATGTCCTTTTCATTTTTCCGGCTGCGATTAGAGCTTAGTTCTTCAAAGTGTTTACTTAAAGTATGTGTCACCTTTTGAAACGTTTTGGCCATTACCTCCCTCAAGACATTTTGAGGGCAGGTTTCATTTACAGCCCTGCAGTACTTGTTCCTATGAAGTGACCATTAGCTCAGGCTTTAAACCTGCTTTTGCAGGTAACGGCCAGAGGGCGGCAGCCTTTCTACGTTCCCCACGCTGGTACTAGGGAAACAGACCTACCAGCCAGTGGTGTTCTGCGGTTATCAATTAGAGTGGAATGTGCCCGGGTAAACCCACAAATGCTGATGTCTCCTTACATGTGTTTGTTTTTTAAATTTAATTTATATTTTTTACTGGAGTAATATTCCATTGTATACATGGACCACTTCTTCTTGGTGCATTCCTCTGTGGATGGACATTTTTGTTGCTTCCAAGTGTTGACTAGGGTAAATATTGCTGGCGTACAGGTTTGCCAGCCTGTGACGTTTTGATTCTCATTTTCTCAGGTGATAGGCTCAGCAGATGGTATGCTTGATTCACTGGTAGCTCAATGTTTACCTTTTCAAAGCCCCTCCATTGTGTTTACGTTAATGGTTCTTACCACGTCCCCCTTAGAGCTCAGGGTACACATTTCTCCACAATCCCTTCAGCATGTATTGTTTGCAGCATTTTTGCTAATGGTCATTCTGACTGCTGTGAGCTGATAGGTATTTGTAATTTCGGTTTGCATATCTTTAAAAATTCCTAAAAGTCCTCATTTTCCCACGCCTTTTTCTTTTCTCTTAAAAGAAAAAACCGTGAGTACAATATACCTCTTGAAATTGTCTTCTTGGAAGGTTGCCCTCTTTTGAATTTTTTGGTCGATTTTTGACCCCAGAAATGTTTTGGAGGGCAGGTGTCATTTACAGAACTGCAAGTTGGTGACTATTTAGTGACCTTTCGCAGTGGGTTAAAGCTGCTGTTGTGGGAAATGGCCACAAGGAGGCAGCATTTTTCCATTCCCCAATCTGGGTACTAGGGCAGCAGAGCCTTTCTGGAAGGCGTTGTCCTAGGTTGTAAATTAGAATGGAATTTGCCAGGAGAAATCCCCATAAGTTTATGTCTCATTACTTCTTCTTGGTTTTTTTAATTTTTTTTATTCGGGGTAAAGATTAGAATGTTGTTTGTCCTAGGTGTACACAATCTGGTTCATTTGTACATTAGATATGTCTATTAATGTACAGATCCTCTTCCCATGTAAAATATTACAGTGTTCCGTAGATCTCGCTTGCTATGGGTTCGGTCTTTTTGATACATGTATATAACATGTATTTGTATACCTATACTAACAATAATCTTCATTTATCAATTCCCCCCTCCTTTCCTTTCAGCTGAGCATCGTTTGTTTTCTAAGCCTGTGAGTGTCTTTCTCTTTGGAAATATGTTCATTTGTGTCAGTTATTAGATAATGCCATAAGTGATATTAGAGGATATAGGTCTTTTGCTTTCTGACCTACTTCATGTTTTGTGATTATCTCCAGGCTCATCTATGGTGCCTCAAAGAGCAGTGCTTCAATGTTTTCCATGGCTAATATTCCATTGTGTATATGGACCACTTCTTCATGGTGCATTCCACTGTTGATGGACATTTTCGTTTCTTCCAAGTGTTGCCTATGGTAAATATTGCTGGAGTGCAGGATTGCCAGCCTGTGATTTTTGATTTTCATTTTCTCAGGTGATAGACCCAGCAGTGGGTATGATTGATCGACTGGGATGGTAGCTCAATGTTTACCTTTTCAAGGCACCTCAATTGTGCTTTCATTAGTGCCTCTTACCACGTCCCCCTTAGAATCGAGGGTATGCGTTTCTCCACAATCACGTCAGCATTTATTGTTTGCAGCATTTTTGTCGATGGCCATTCTGACGGGTGTGAGCTGATAGGTTTTTGTAATTTGGGTTTACATGTCTTTAAAAATTCCTAAAATTCATCATTTTCCACGCCTTTCTCTTTTCTGTTAAAAGAAAACAGAAACAAAAAGTGTGAGTACAATATACCTCTTCAAATTGTCTTTTTGGAAGGTTGCACTCTTGAATTTTTTGGTCGATTTTCGACCTCAGTATGTTTTGGAGGGCAGGTGTCATTTACAGAACTGCAATTGGTGAATATTTAGTGACCTTTTGCAGTGGGTTTAAAGCTGCTGTTGTGGGAAACGGCCACAAGGATGCAGCATTTCTCCATTCCCAAATCTGGGTACTAGGGCAGCAGAGCCTTCTGGAAGTCGTTTACCCAGGTTGTAAATTTGAATGGATTGTGCCAGGAAAACCCCCCATAAGTTTATGTCTCATTACTTCTAGTTCGTTGTTGTAATTTTGTAAATTGGGGTAATGGTTCGAATGTTGTTTGTCCAAGGTGTACACACTCTGCTTCATTTACACATTATATATATCTATTTATGTAGAGATCCTCTTCCCATGTAAATTATTACAGAGTGTTCCGTAAACCTCCCTTGCTATATGGTCGGTCTTTTTGATATACGTATATAATATGTATTTGTATACATATGGTAACGCTAATCTTCATTTATCCATTCCCCCCACCTTTCCTTTTAGATAAGCATAGTTTTCTTTCTAAGTCAGTGAGTGCCTTTCTCTGTGGACATATGTTCATTTGTGTCAGTTATTAGATAACGCCTATAAGTGTTATCATAAGATATAGGACTTTTGCTTTCCGACTTACCTCATGTTCTGTGATTATCCCCAAGATCATCTATGGTGCCTAAAAGAGCAGTGTTTCATTGTTTTCCATGGCTAGTATTCATTGTGTACATGGACCACTTCTTCTTTATCCCTTCCTCTGTTGATGGACATTTTGGTTGCTTCACTGTCTTGTCTATTGTGAATAAGGCTGCAGTGCAGCCTTTGCAGCCCGGGTCTTCTTGATCCTGGTCTTCTCAGGTGAGAGGCCCATTGGTGCGCCTGCTGGATTGAATGGTACCTCAATTTTTCCTTTTAAACGCAGCTCCTTTCTGTTCTCATTATTAGCTGTCAACCACTTTACATCTCACCAGCAGCTAGAGGGTACACAGTTCTCTAAAACCTCTTCAGCATTTATTGTTTGTAGACTTTTTGCTGATGGTCAGTCGACTGGTGTGAGTTGAAACCTTTTTGTAGATTAGATTGCATGAGTCTAATCCTTCCTGAGGTTGAGCTTTTATCCATTTTCCTGTTTTTAACAAGAGGGTGAGTAAAACTTACCTCTTCATACTATCTTCTTGAAAAATTTGCCTGTTTTGAATTTTTTTTAATCCATTCCCTACCTCAGCACAATTTTGAGGGCCGGTGTCCTTTACGGCCCTGAGTCCTTGTGAATGTTAAGTGACCATTAGCTGTGGGTTAAAAGCCGCTCTTGCGGGAATCGGCCACAAGGCGGCAGCATTTCTCCTTTACCAAATCTGGTTACTAGGGCAACAGAGCCTTACTGGAAGTGGTGTTCTAGGTTGTAAATTAGAATGGAATGTGCCAGGAAAAAGCCCTTTAAGTTTATGGCTCATTACTTCTTGTTCGTATTTTTAACTTAATTTTTATTTTTTATCACAGCAAACTTGATTACAATGTTTTGTTTGTTCTAGGTGTGCAAGATGTGGTTCTTTCACACATATACATATATCTATTCTTCTTCAGATCCTTTTCCCATGTAGGTTATGACACAATGTTGAGTAGTCTTCTCTTGGTATTCCGTAGGTCTTTGGTGATTATATATTTCACATGTGTTTGTATCTGTCTGTTAACCTCAATATGGTAATGTATCCAATCCTCACACCTTTCCATTTGGTGAACCACAAGTTTTTGTACTGAATTCTGTGATTGCCTTTCTCTGTGGAAATATCTTCGTTTGTATCAATTTTTAGGTAACACCTATATGTGATATGATAGGATATGTATCTTTGGCTTTCTCACTTACTACAAGTTGCGTGATTACTTCTAGACTCATCTGTGGTGCTGCAAATGGCATTGTTTCATTCTTTCGCTAGCTCATATTCCATCTGTACATGTAGCAGTTCTTCTTGGTCCACCCATCTGTCGGTGGACTTTTTGGTTACTTCCATATCTTGGCTATTGTAATACTATGCAATGCAGATTGGCCTGCCTGTGTCTTTCCAATTCTGTCTTCTTAGGTTATAGGTCCAGGAATAGGTCTGCTGGATCATATGGTAGCTCAATGTTTACCTTTTCAAGGCACCTCCATTCTGTTCTCTTTAGTGGCTCTTTCCAGGTTACGTCCCACATAAAGTTGAGGGTATGCATTTCTCCACAGCACCTTCAGCGTTTATTCTGTGTAGTTTTTTGCTGATGGTTATTCTGACTGGTGTGAGCTGATACCTCTTTGTGGTTGAATTTGCATGTGTCTCATAAGGCGTTGAAATTGAGCTTTAAGACATGTCCTTTTCATTTTTCCGGCTGCGATTAGAGCTTAGTTCTTCAAAGTGTTTACTTAAAGTATGTGTCACCTTTTGAAACGTTTTGGCCATTACCTCCCTCAAGACATTTTGAGGGCAGGTTTCATTTACAGCCCTGCAGTACTTGTTCATATGAAGTGACCATTAGCTCAGGCTTTAAACCTGCTTTTGCAGGTAACGGCCAGAGGGCGGCAGCCTTTCTACGTTCCCCACGCTGGTACTAGGGAAACAGACCTACCAGCCAGTGGTGTTCTGCGGTTATCAATTAGAGTGGAATGTGCCCGGGTAAACCCACAAATGCTGATGTCTCCTTACATGTGTTTGTTTTTTAAATTTAATTTATATTTTTTACTGGAGTAATATTCCATTGTATACATGGACCACTTCTTCTTGGTGCATTCCTCTGTGGATGGACATTTTTGTTGCTTCCAAGTGTTGACTAGGGTAAATATTGCTGGCGTACAGGTTTGCCAGCCTGTGACGTTTTGATTCTCATTTTCTCAGGTGATAGGCTCAGCAGATGGTATGCTTGATTCACTGGTAGCTCAATGTTTACCTTTTCAAAGCCCCTCCATTGTGTTTACGTTAATGGTTCTTACCACGTCCCCCTTAGAGCTCAGGGTACACATTTCTCCACAATCCCTTCAGCATGTATTGTTTGCAGCATTTTTGCTAATGGTCATTCTGACTGCTGTGAGCTGATAGGTATTTGTAATTTCGGTTTGCATATCTTTAAAAATTCCTAAAAGTCCTCATTTTCCCACGCCTTTTTCTTTTCTCTTAAAAGAAAAAACCGTGAGTACAACATACCTCTTGAAATCGTCTTCTTGGAAGGTTGGCCTCTTTTGAATTTTTTGGTCGATTTTTGACCCCAGAAATGTTTTGGAGGGCAGGTGTCATTTACAGAACTGCAAGTTGGTGACTATTTAGTGACCTTTCGCAGTGGGTTAAAGCTGCTGTTGTGGGAAATGTCCACAAGGAGGCAGCATTTTTCCATTCCCCAATCTGGGTACTAGGGCAGCAGAGCCTTTCTGGAAGGCGTTGTCCTAGGTTGTAAATTAGAATGGAATTTGCCAGGAGAAATCCCCATAAGTTTATGTCTCATTACTTCTTCTTGGTTTTTTTAATTTTTTTTATTCGGGGTAAAGATTAGAATGTTGTTTGTCCTAGGTGTACACAATCTGGTTCATTTGTACATTAGATATGTCTATTAATGTACAGATCCTCTTCCCATGTAAAATATTACAGTGTTCCGTAGATCTCGCTTGCTATGGGTTCGGTCTTTTTGATACATGTATATAACATGTATTTGTATACCTATACTAACAATAATCTTCATTTATCAATTCCCCCCTCCTTTCCTTTCAGCTGAGCATCGTTTGTTTTCTAAGCCTGTGAGTGTCTTTCTCTTTGGAAATATGTTCATTTGTGTCAGTTATTAGATAATGCCATAAGTGATATTAGAGGATATAGGTCTTTTGCTTTCTGACCTACTTCATGTTTTGTGATTATCTCCAGGCTCATCTATGGTGCCTCAAAGAGCAGTGCTTCAATGTTTTCCATGGCTAATATTCCATTGTGTATATGGACCACTTCTTCATGGTGCATTCCACTGTTGATGGACATTTTCGTTTCTTCCAAGTGTTGCCTATGGTAAATATTGCTGGAGTGCAGGATTGCCAGCCTGTGATTTTTGATTTTCATTTTCTCAGGTGATAGACCCAGCAGTGGGTATGATTGATCGACTGGGATGGTAGCTCAATGTTTACCTTTTCAAGGCACCTCAATTGTGCTTTCATTAGTGCCTCTTACCACGTCCCCCTTAGAATCGAGGGTATGCGTTTCTCCACAATCACGTCAGCATTTATTGTTTGCAGCATTTTTGTCGATGGCCATTCTGACGGGTGTGAGCTGATAGGTTTTTGTAATTTGGGTTTACATGTCTTTAAAAATTCCTAAAATTCATCATTTTCCACGCCTTTCTCTTTTCTGTTAAAAGAAAACAGAAACAAAAAGTGTGAGTACAATATACCTCTTCAAATTGTCTTTTTGGAAGGTTGCACTCTTGAATTTTTTGGTCGATTTTCGACCTCAGTATGTTTTGGAGGGCAGGTGTCATTTACAGAACTGCAATTGGTGAATATTTAGTGACCTTTTGCAGTGGGTTTAAAGCTGCTGTTGTGGGAAACGGCCACAAGGATGCAGCATTTCTCCATTCCCAAATCTGGGTACTAGGGCAGCAGAGCCTTCTGGAAGTCGTTTACCCAGGTTGTAAATTTGAATGGATTGTGCCAGGAAAACCCCCCATAAGTTTATGTCTCATTACTTCTAGTTCGTTGTTGTAATTTTGTAAATTGGGGTAATGGTTCGAATGTTGTTTGTCCAAGGTGTACACACTCTGCTTCATTTACACATTATATATATCTATTTATGTAGAGATCCTCTTCCCATGTAAATTATTACAGAGTGTTCCGTAAACCTCCCTTGCTATATGGTCGGTCTTTTTGATATACGTATATAATATGTATTTGTATACATATGGTAACGCTAATCTTCATTTATCCATTCCCCCCACCTTTCCTTTTAGATAAGCATAGTTTTCTTTCTAAGTCAGTGAGTGCCTTTCTCTGTGGACATATGTTCATTTGTGTCAGTTATTAGATAACGCCTATAAGTGTTATCATAAGATATAGGACTTTTGCTTTCCGACTTACCTCATGTTCTGTGATTATCCCCAAGATCATCTATGGTGCCTAAAAGAGCAGTGTTTCATTGTTTTCCATGGCTAGTATTCATTGTGTACATGGACCACTTCTTCTTTATCCCTTCCTCTGTTGATGGACATTTTGGTTGCTTCACTGTCTTGTCTATTGTGAATAAGGCTGCAGTGCAGCCTTTGCAGCCCGGGTCTTCTTGATCCTGGTCTTCTCAGGTGAGAGGCCCATTGGTGCGCCTGCTGGATTGAATGGTACCTCAATTTTTCCTTTTAAACGCAGCTCCTTTCTGTTCTCATTATTAGCTGTCAACCACTTTACATCTCACCAGCAGCTAGAGGGTACACAGTTCTCTAAAACCTCTTCAGCATTTATTGTTTGTAGACTTTTTGCTGATGGTCAGTCGACTGGTGTGAGTTGAAACCTTTTTGTAGATTAGATTGCATGAGTCTAATCCTTCCTGAGGTTGAGCTTTTATCCATTTTCCTGTTTTTAACAAGAGGGTGAGTAAAACTTACCTCTTCATACTATCTTCTTGAAAAATTTGCCTGTTTTGAATTTTTTTTTATCCATTCCCTACCTCAGCACAATTTTGAGGGCCGGTGTCCTTTACGGCCCTGAGTCCTTGTGAATGTTAAGTGACCATTAGCTGTGGGTTAAAAGCCGCTCTTGCGGGAATCGGCCACAAGGCGGCAGCATTTCTCCTTTACCAAATCTGGTTACTAGGGCAACAGAGCCTTACTGGAAGTGGTGTTCTAGGTTGTAAATTAGAATGGAATGTGCCAGGAAAAAGCCCTTTAAGTTTATGGCTCATTACTTCTTGTTCGTATTTTTAACTTAATTTTTATTTTTTATCACAGCAAACTTGATTACAATGTTTTGTTTGTTCTAGGTGTGCAAGATGTGGTTCTTTCACACATATACATATATCTATTCTTCTTCAGATCCTTTTCCCATGTAGGTTATGACACAATGTTGAGTAGTCTTCTCTTGGTATTCCGTAGGTCTTTGGTGATTATATATTTCACATGTGTTTGTATCTGTCTGTTAACCTCAATATGGTAATGTATCCAATCCTCACACCTTTCCATTTGGTGAACCACAAGTTTTTGTACTGAATTCTGTGATTGCCTTTCTCTGTGGAAATATCTTCGTTTGTATCAATTTTTAGGTAACACCTATATGTGATATGATAGGATATGTATCTTTGGCTTTCTCACTTACTACAAGTTGCGTGATTACTTCTAGACTCATCTGTGGTGCTGCAAATGGCATTGTTTCATTCTTTCGCTAGCTCATATTCCATCTGTACATGTAGCAGTTCTTCTTGGTCCACCCATCTGTCGGTGGACTTTTTGGTTACTTCCATATCTTGGCTATTGTAATACTATGCAATGCAGATTGGCCTGCCTGTGTCTTTCCAATTCTGTCTTCTTAGGTTATAGGTCCAGGAATAGGTCTGCTGGATCATATGGTAGCTCAATGTTTACCTTTTCAAGGCACCTCCATTCTGTTCTCTTTAGTGGCTCTTTCCAGGTTACGTCCCACATAAAGTTGAGGGTATGCATTTCTCCACAGCACCTTCAGCGTTTATTCTGTGTAGTTTTTTGCTGATGGTTATTCTGACTGGTGTGAGCTGATACCTCTTTGTGGTTGAATTTGCATGTGTCTCATAAGGCGTTGAAATTGAGCTTTAAGACATGTCCTTTTCATTTTTCCGGCTGCGATTAGAGCTTAGTTCTTCAAAGTGTTTACTTAAAGTATGTGTCACCTTTTGAAACGTTTTGGCCATTACCTCCCTCAAGACATTTTGAGGGCAGGTTTCATTTACAGCCCTGCAGTACTTGTTCCTATGAAGTGACCATTAGCTCAGGCTTTAAACCTGCTTTTGCAGGTAACGGCCAGAGGGCGGCAGCCTTTCTACGTTCCCCACGCTGGTACTAGGGAAACAGACCTACCAGCCAGTGGTGTTCTGCGGTTATCAATTAGAGTGGAATGTGCCCGGGTAAACCCACAAATGCTGATGTCTCCTTACATGTGTTTGTTTTTTAAATTTAATTTATATTTTTTACTGGAGTAATATTCCATTGTATACATGGACCACTTCTTCTTGGTGCATTCCTCTGTGGATGGACATTTTTGTTGCTTCCAAGTGTTGACTAGGGTAAATATTGCTGGCGTACAGGTTTGCCAGCCTGTGACGTTTTGATTCTCATTTTCTCAGGTGATAGGCTCAGCAGATGGTATGCTTGATTCACTGGTAGCTCAATGTTTACCTTTTCAAAGCCCCTCCATTGTGTTTACGTTAATGGTTCTTACCACGTCCCCCTTAGAGCTCAGGGTACACATTTCTCCACAATCCCTTCAGCATGTATTGTTTGCAGCATTTTTGCTAATGGTCATTCTGACTGCTGTGAGCTGATAGGTATTTGTAATTTCGGTTTGCATATCTTTAAAAATTCCTAAAAGTCCTCATTTTCCCACGCCTTTTTCTTTTCTCTTAAAAGAAAAAACCGTGAGTACAACATACCTCTTGAAATCGTCTTCTTGGAAGGTTGCCCTCTTTTGAATTTTTTGGTCGATTTTTGACCCCAGAAATGTTTTGGAGGGCAGGTGTCATTTACAGAACTGCAAGTTGGTGACTATTTAGTGACCTTTCGCAGTGGGTTAAAGCTGCTGTTGTGGGAAATGGCCACAAGGAGGCAGCATTTTTCCATTCCCCAATCTGGGTACTAGGGCAGCAGAGCCTTTCTGGAAGGCGTTGTCCTAGGTTGTAAATTAGAATGGAATTTGCCAGGAGAAATCCCCATAAGTTTATGTCTCATTACTTCTTCTTGGTTTTTTTAATTTTTTTTATTCGGGGTAAAGATTAGAATGTTGTTTGTCCTAGGTGTACACAATCTGGTTCATTTGTACATTAGATATGTCTATTAATGTACAGATCCTCTTCCCATGTAAAATATTACAGTGTTCCGTAGATCTCGCTTGCTATGGGTTCGGTCTTTTTGATACATGTATATAACATGTATTTGTATACCTATACTAACAATAATCTTCATTTATCAATTCCCCCCTCCTTTCCTTTCAGCTGAGCATCGTTTGTTTTCTAAGCCTGTGAGTGTCTTTCTCTTTGGAAATATGTTCATTTGTGTCAGTTATTAGATAATGCCATAAGTGATATTAGAGGATATAGGTCTTTTGCTTTCTGACCTACTTCATGTTTTGTGATTATCTCCAGGCTCATCTATGGTGCCTCAAAGAGCAGTGCTTCAATGTTTTCCATGGCTAATATTCCATTGTGTATATGGACCACTTCTTCATGGTGCATTCCACTGTTGATGGACATTTTCGTTTCTTCCAAGTGTTGCCTATGGTAAATATTGCTGGAGTGCAGGATTGCCAGCCTGTGATTTTTGATTTTCATTTTCTCAGGTGATAGACCCAGCAGTGGGTATGATTGATCGACTGGGATGGTAGCTCAATGTTTACCTTTTCAAGGCACCTCAATTGTGCTTTCATTAGTGCCTCTTACCACGTCCCCCTTAGAATCGAGGGTATGCGTTTCTCCACAATCACGTCAGCATTTATTGTTTGCAGCATTTTTGTCGATGGCCATTCTGACGGGTGTGAGCTGATAGGTTTTTGTAATTTGGGTTTACATGTCTTTAAAAATTCCTAAAATTCATCATTTTCCACGCCTTTCTCTTTTCTGTTAAAAGAAAACAGAAACAAAAAGTGTGAGTACAATATACCTCTTCAAATTGTCTTTTTGGAAGGTTGCACTCTTGAATTTTTTGGTCGATTTTCGACCTCAGTATGTTTTGGAGGGCAGGTGTCATTTACAGAACTGCAATTGGTGAATATTTAGTGACCTTTTGCAGTGGGTTTAAAGCTGCTGTTGTGGGAAACGGCCACAAGGATGCAGCATTTCTCCATTCCCAAATCTGGGTACTAGGGCAGCAGAGCCTTCTGGAAGTCGTTTACCCAGGTTGTAAATTTGAATGGATTGTGCCAGGAAAACCCCCCATAAGTTTATGTCTCATTACTTCTAGTTCGTTGTTGTAATTTTGTAAATTGGGGTAATGGTTCGAATGTTGTTTGTCCAAGGTGTACACACTCTGCTTCATTTACACATTATATATATCTATTTATGTAGAGATCCTCTTCCCATGTAAATTATTACAGAGTGTTCCGTAAACCTCCCTTGCTATATGGTCGGTCTTTTTGATATATGTATATAATATGTATTTGTATACATATGGTAACGCTAATCTTCATTTATCCATTCCCCCCACCTTTCCTTTTAGATAAGCATAGTTTTCTTTCTAAGTCAGTGAGTGCCTTTCTCTGTGGACATATGTTCATTTGTGTCAGTTATTAGATAACGCCTATAAGTGTTATCATAAGATATAGGACTTTTGCTTTCCGACTTACCTCATGTTCTGTGATTATCCCCAAGATCATCTATGGTGCCTAAAAGAGCAGTGTTTCATTGTTTTCCATGGCTAGTATTCATTGTGTACATGGACCACTTCTTCTTTATCCCTTCCTCTGTTGATGGACATTTTGGTTGCTTCACTGTCTTGTCTATTGTGAATAAGGCTGCAGTGCAGCCTTTGCAGCCCGGGTCTTCTTGATCCTGGTCTTCTCAGGTGAGAGGCCCATTGGTGCGCCTGCTGGATTGAATGGTACCTCAATTTTTCCTTTTAAACGCAGCTCCTTTCTGTTCTCATTATTAGCTGTCAACCACTTTACATCTCACCAGCAGCTAGAGGGTACACAGTTCTCTAAAACCTCTTCAGCATTTATTGTTTGTAGACTTTTTGCTGATGGTCAGTCGACTGGTGTGAGTTGAAACCTTTTTGTAGATTAGATTGCATGAGTCTAATCCTTCCTGAGGTTGAGCTTTTATCCATTTTCCTGTTTTTAACAAGAGGGTGAGTAAAACTTACCTCTTCATACTATCTTCTTGAAAAATTTGCCTGTTTTGAATTTTTTTTTATCCATTCCCTACCTCAGCACAATTTTGAGGGCCGGTGTCCTTTACGGCCCTGAGTCCTTGTGAATGTTAAGTGACCATTAGCTGTGGGTTAAAAGCCGCTCTTGCGGGAATCGGCCACAAGGCGGCAGCATTTCTCCTTTACCAAATCTGGTTACTAGGGCAACAGAGCCTTACTGGAAGTGGTGTTCTAGGTTGTAAATTAGAATGGAATGTGCCAGGAAAAAGCCCTTTAAGTTTATGGCTCATTACTTCTTGTTCGTATTTTTAACTTAATTTTTATTTTTTATCACAGCAAACTTGATTACAATGTTTTGTTTGTTCTAGGTGTGCAAGATGTGGTTCTTTCACACATATACATATATCTATTCTTCTTCAGATCCTTTTCCCATGTAGGTTATGACACAATGTTGAGTAGTCTTCTCTTGGTATTCCGTAGGTCTTTGGTGATTATATATTTCACATGTGTTTGTATCTGTCTGTTAACCTCAATATGGTAATGTATCCAATCCTCACACCTTTCCATTTGGTGAACCATAAGTTTTTGTACTGAATTCTGTGATTGCCTTTCTCTGTGGAAATATCTTCGTTTGTATCAATTTTTAGGTAACACCTATATGTGATATGATAGGATATGTATCTTTGGCTTTCTCACTTACTACAAGTTGCGTGATTACTTCTAGACTCATCTGTGGTGCTGCAAATGGCATTGTTTCATTCTTTCGCTAGCTCATATTCCATCTGTACATGTAGCAGTTCTTCTTGGTCCACCCATCTGTCGGTGGACTTTTTGGTTACTTCCATATCTTGGCTATTGTAATACTATGCAATGCAGATTGGCCTGCCTGTGTCTTTCCAATTCTGTCTTCTTAGGTTATAGGTCCAGGAATAGGTCTGCTGGATCATATGGTAGCTCAATGTTTACCTTTTCAAGGCACCTCCATTCTGTTCTCTTTAGTGGCTCTTTCCAGGTTACGTCCCACATAAAGTTGAGGGTATGCATTTCTCCACAGCACCTTCAGCGTTTATTCTGTGTAGTTTTTTGCTGATGGTTATTCTGACTGGTGTGAGCTGATACCTCTTTGTGGTTGAATTTGCATGTGTCTCATAAGGCGTTGAAATTGAGCTTTAAGACATGTCCTTTTCATTTTTCCGGCTGCGATTAGAGCTTAGTTCTTCAAAGTGTTTACTTAAAGTATGTGTCACCTTTTGAAACGTTTTGGCCATTACCTCCCTCAAGACATTTTGAGGGCAGGTTTCATTTACAGCCCTGCAGTACTTGTTCCTATGAAGTGACCATTAGCTCAGGCTTTAAACCTGCTTTTGCAGGTAACGGCCAGAGGGCGGCAGCCTTTCTACGTTCCCCACGCTGGTACTAGGGAAACAGACCTACCAGCCAGTGGTGTTCTGCGGTTATCAATTAGAGTGGAATGTGCCCGGGTAAACCCACAAATGCTGATGTCTCCTTACATGTGTTTGTTTTTTAAATTTAATTTATATTTTTTACTGGAGTAATATTCCATTGTATACATGGACCACTTCTTCTTGGTGCATTCCTCTGTGGATGGACATTTTTGTTGCTTCCAAGTGTTGACTAGGGTAAATATTGCTGGCGTACAGGTTTGCCAGCCTGTGACGTTTTGATTCTCATTTTCTCAGGTGATAGGCTCAGCAGATGGTATGCTTGATTCACTGGTAGCTCAATGTTTACCTTTTCAAAGCCCCTCCATTGTGTTTACGTTAATGGTTCTTACCACGTCCCCCTTAGAGCTCAGGGTACACATTTCTCCACAATCCCTTCAGCATGTATTGTTTGCAGCATTTTTGCTAATGGTCATTCTGACTGCTGTGAGCTGATAGGTATTTGTAATTTCGGTTTGCATATCTTTAAAAATTCCTAAAAGTCCTCATTTTCCCACGCCTTTTTCTTTTCTCTTAAAAGAAAAAACCGTGAGTACAATATACCTCTTGAAATTGTCTTCTTGGAAGGTTGCCCTCTTTTGAATTTTTTGGTCGATTTTTGACCCCAGAAATGTTTTGGAGGGCAGGTGTCATTTACAGAACTGCAAGTTGGTGACTATTTAGTGACCTTTCGCAGTGGGTTAAAGCTGCTGTTGTGGGAAATGGCCACAAGGAGGCAGCATTTTTCCATTCCCCAATCTGGGTACTAGGGCAGCAGAGCCTTTCTGGAAGGCGTTGTCCTAGGTTGTAAATTAGAATGGAATTTGCCAGGAGAAATCCCCATAAGTTTATGTCTCATTACTTCTTCTTGGTTTTTTTAATTTTTTTTATTCGGGGTAAAGATTAGAATGTTGTTTGTCCTAGGTGTACACAATCTGGTTCATTTGTACATTAGATATGTCTATTAATGTACAGATCCTCTTCCCATGTAAAATATTACAGTGTTCCGTAGATCTCGCTTGCTATGGGTTCGGTCTTTTTGATACATGTATATAACATGTATTTGTATACCTATACTAACAATAATCTTCATTTATCAATTCCCCCCTCCTTTCCTTTCAGCTGAGCATCGTTTGTTTTCTAAGCCTGTGAGTGTCTTTCTCTTTGGAAATATGTTCATTTGTGTCAGTTATTAGATAATGCCATAAGTGATATTAGAGGATATAGGTCTTTTGCTTTCTGACCTACTTCATGTTTTGTGATTATCTCCAGGCTCATCTATGGTGCCTCAAAGAGCAGTGCTTCAATGTTTTCCATGGCTAATATTCCATTGTGTATATGGACCACTTCTTCATGGTGCATTCCACTGTTGATGGACATTTTCGTTTCTTCCAAGTGTTGCCTATGGTAAATATTGCTGGAGTGCAGGATTGCCAGCCTGTGATTTTTGATTTTCATTTTCTCAGGTGATAGACCCAGCAGTGGGTATGATTGATCGACTGGGATGGTAGCTCAATGTTTACCTTTTCAAGGCACCTCAATTGTGCTTTCATTAGTGCCTCTTACCACGTCCCCCTTAGAATCGAGGGTATGCGTTTCTCCACAATCACGTCAGCATTTATTGTTTGCAGCATTTTTGTCGATGGCCATTCTGACGGGTGTGAGCTGATAGGTTTTTGTAATTTGGGTTTACATGTCTTTAAAAATTCCTAAAATTCATCATTTTCCACGCCTTTCTCTTTTCTGTTAAAAGAAAACAGAAACAAAAAGTGTGAGTACAATATACCTCTTCAAATTGTCTTTTTGGAAGGTTGCACTCTTGAATTTTTTGGTCGATTTTCGACCTCAGTATGTTTTGGAGGGCAGGTGTCATTTACAGAACTGCAATTGGTGAATATTTAGTGACCTTTTGCAGTGGGTTTAAAGCTGCTGTTGTGGGAAACGGCCACAAGGATGCAGCATTTCTCCATTCCCAAATCTGGGTACTAGGGCAGCAGAGCCTTCTGGAAGTCGTTTACCCAGGTTGTAAATTTGAATGGATTGTGCCAGGAAAACCCCCCATAAGTTTATGTCTCATTACTTCTAGTTCGTTGTTGTAATTTTGTAAATTGGGGTAATGGTTCGAATGTTGTTTGTCCAAGGTGTACACACTCTGCTTCATTTACACATTATATATATCTATTTATGTAGAGATCCTCTTCCCATGTAAATTATTACAGAGTGTTCCGTAAACCTCCCTTGCTATATGGTCGGTCTTTTTGATATATGTATATAATATGTATTTGTATACATATGGTAACGCTAATCTTCATTTATCCATTCCCCCCACCTTTCCTTTTAGATAAGCATAGTTTTCTTTCTAAGTCAGTGAGTGCCTTTCTCTGTGGACATATGTTCATTTGTGTCAGTTATTAGATAACGCCTATAAGTGTTATCATAAGATATAGGACTTTTGCTTTCCGACTTACCTCATGTTCTGTGATTATCCCCAAGATCATCTATGGTGCCTAAAAGAGCAGTGTTTCATTGTTTTCCATGGCTAGTATTCATTGTGTACATGGACCACTTCTTCTTTATCCCTTCCTCTGTTGATGGACATTTTGGTTGCTTCACTGTCTTGTCTATTGTGAATAAGGCTGCAGTGCAGCCTTTGCAGCCCGGGTCTTCTTGATCCTGGTCTTCTCAGGTGAGAGGCCCATTGGTGCGCCTGCTGGATTGAATGGTACCTCAATTTTTCCTTTTAAACGCAGCTCCTTTCTGTTCTCATTATTAGCTGTCAACCACTTTACATCTCACCAGCAGCTAGAGGGTACACAGTTCTCTAAAACCTCTTCAGCATTTATTGTTTGTAGACTTTTTGCTGATGGTCAGTCGACTGGTGTGAGTTGAAACCTTTTTGTAGATTAGATTGCATGAGTCTAATCCTTCCTGAGGTTGAGCTTTTATCCATTTTCCTGTTTTTAACAAGAGGGTGAGTAAAACTTACCTCTTCATACTATCTTCTTGAAAAATTTGCCTGTTTTGAATTTTTTTTTATCCATTCCCTACCTCAGCACAATTTTGAGGGCCGGTGTCCTTTACGGCCCTGAGTCCTTGTGAATGTTAAGTGACCATTAGCTGTGGGTTAAAAGCCGCTCTTGCGGGAATCGGCCACAAGGCGGCAGCATTTCTCCTTTACCAAATCTGGTTACTAGGGCAACAGAGCCTTACTGGAAGTGGTGTTCTAGGTTGTAAATTAGAATGGAATGTGCCAGGAAAAAGCCCTTTAAGTTTATGGCTCATTACTTCTTGTTCGTATTTTTAACTTAATTTTTATTTTTTATCACAGCAAACTTGATTACAATGTTTTGTTTGTTCTAGGTGTGCAAGATGTGGTTCTTTCACACATATACATATATCTATTCTTCTTCAGATCCTTTTCCCATGTAGGTTATGACACAATGTTGAGTAGTCTTCTCTTGGTATTCCGTAGGTCTTTGGTGATTATATATTTCACATGTGTTTGTATCTGTCTGTTAACCTCAATATGGTAATGTATCCAATCCTCACACCTTTCCATTTGGTGAACCATAAGTTTTTGTACTGAATTCTGTGATTGCCTTTCTCTGTGGAAATATCTTCGTTTGTATCAATTTTTAGGTAACACCTATATGTGATATGATAGGATATGTATCTTTGGCTTTCTCACTTACTACAAGTTGCGTGATTACTTCTAGACTCATCTGTGGTGCTGCAAATGGCATTGTTTCATTCTTTCGCTAGCTCATATTCCATCTGTACATGTAGCAGTTCTTCTTGGTCCACCCATCTGTCGGTGGACTTTTTGGTTACTTCCATATCTTGGCTATTGTAATACTATGCAATGCAGATTGGCCTGCCTGTGTCTTTCCAATTCTGTCTTCTTAGGTTATAGGTCCAGGAATAGGTCTGCTGGATCATATGGTAGCTCAATGTTTACCTTTTCAAGGCACCTCCATTCTGTTCTCTTTAGTGGCTCTTTCCAGGTTACGTCCCACATAAAGTTGAGGGTATGCATTTCTCCACAGCACCTTCAGCGTTTATTCTGTGTAGTTTTTTGCTGATGGTTATTCTGACTGGTGTGAGCTGATACCTCTTTGTGGTTGAATTTGCATGTGTCTCATAAGGCGTTGAAATTGAGCTTTAAGACATGTCCTTTTCATTTTTCCGGCTGCGATTAGAGCTTAGTTCTTCAAAGTGTTTACTTAAAGTATGTGTCACCTTTTGAAACGTTTTGGCCATTACCTCCCTCAAGACATTTTGAGGGCAGGTTTCATTTACAGCCCTGCAGTACTTGTTCCTATGAAGTGACCATTAGCTCAGGCTTTAAACCTGCTTTTGCAGGTAACGGCCAGAGGGCGGCAGCCTTTCTACGTTCCCCACGCTGGTACTAGGGAAACAGACCTACCAGCCAGTGGTGTTCTGCGGTTATCAATTAGAGTGGAATGTGCCCGGGTAAACCCACAAATGCTGATGTCTCCTTACATGTGTTTGTTTTTTAAATTTAATTTATATTTTTTACTGGAGTAATATTCCATTGTATACATGGACCACTTCTTCTTGGTGCATTCCTCTGTGGATGGACATTTTTGTTGCTTCCAAGTGTTGACTAGGGTAAATATTGCTGGCGTACAGGTTTGCCAGCCTGTGACGTTTTGATTCTCATTTTCTCAGGTGATAGGCTCAGCAGATGGTATGCTTGATTCACTGGTAGCTCAATGTTTACCTTTTCAAAGCCCCTCCATTGTGTTTACGTTAATGGTTCTTACCACGTCCCCCTTAGAGCTCAGGGTACACATTTCTCCACAATCCCTTCAGCATGTATTGTTTGCAGCATTTTTGCTAATGGTCATTCTGACTGCTGTGAGCTGATAGGTATTTGTAATTTCGGTTTGCATATCTTTAAAAATTCCTAAAAGTCCTCATTTTCCCACGCCTTTTTCTTTTCTCTTAAAAGAAAAAACCGTGAGTACAATATACCTCTTGAAATTGTCTTCTTGGAAGGTTGCCCTCTTTTGAATTTTTTGGTCGATTTTTGACCCCAGAAATGTTTTGGAGGGCAGGTGTCATTTACAGAACTGCAAGTTGGTGACTATTTAGTGACCTTTCGCAGTGGGTTAAAGCTGCTGTTGTGGGAAATGGCCACAAGGAGGCAGCATTTTTCCATTCCCCAATCTGGGTACTAGGGCAGCAGAGCCTTTCTGGAAGGCGTTGTCCTAGGTTGTAAATTAGAATGGAATTTGCCAGGAGAAATCCCCATAAGTTTATGTCTCATTACTTCTTCTTGGTTTTTTTAATTTTTTTTATTCGGGGTAAAGATTAGAATGTTGTTTGTCCTAGGTGTACACAATCTGGTTCATTTGTACATTAGATATGTCTATTAATGTACAGATCCTCTTCCCATGTAAAATATTACAGTGTTCCGTAGATCTCGCTTGCTATGGGTTCGGTCTTTTTGATACATGTATATAACATGTATTTGTATACCTATACTAACAATAATCTTCATTTATCAATTCCCCCCTCCTTTCCTTTCAGCTGAGCATCGTTTGTTTTCTAAGCCTGTGAGTGTCTTTCTCTTTGGAAATATGTTCATTTGTGTCAGTTATTAGATAATGCCATAAGTGATATTAGAGGATATAGGTCTTTTGCTTTCTGACCTACTTCATGTTTTGTGATTATCTCCAGGCTCATCTATGGTGCCTCAAAGAGCAGTGCTTCAATGTTTTCCATGGCTAATATTCCATTGTGTATATGGACCACTTCTTCATGGTGCATTCCACTGTTGATGGACATTTTCGTTTCTTCCAAGTGTTGCCTATGGTAAATATTGCTGGAGTGCAGGATTGCCAGCCTGTGATTTTTGATTTTCATTTTCTCAGGTGATAGACCCAGCAGTGGGTATGATTGATCGACTGGGATGGTAGCTCAATGTTTACCTTTTCAAGGCACCTCAATTGTGCTTTCATTAGTGCCTCTTACCACGTCCCCCTTAGAATCGAGGGTATGCGTTTCTCCACAATCACGTCAGCATTTATTGTTTGCAGCATTTTTGTCGATGGCCATTCTGACGGGTGTGAGCTGATAGGTTTTTGTAATTTGGGTTTACATGTCTTTAAAAATTCCTAAAATTCATCATTTTCCACGCCTTTCTCTTTTCTGTTAAAAGAAAACAGAAACAAAAAGTGTGAGTACAATATACCTCTTCAAATTGTCTTTTTGGAAGGTTGCACTCTTGAATTTTTTGGTCGATTTTCGACCTCAGTATGTTTTGGAGGGCAGGTGTCATTTACAGAACTGCAATTGGTGAATATTTAGTGACCTTTTGCAGTGGGTTTAAAGCTGCTGTTGTGGGAAACGGCCACAAGGATGCAGCATTTCTCCATTCCCAAATCTGGGTACTAGGGCAGCAGAGCCTTCTGGAAGTCGTTTACCCAGGTTGTAAATTTGAATGGATTGTGCCAGGAAAACCCCCCATAAGTTTATGTCTCATTACTTCTAGTTCGTTGTTGTAATTTTGTAAATTGGGGTAATGGTTCGAATGTTGTTTGTCCAAGGTGTACACACTCTGCTTCATTTACACATTATATATATCTATTTATGTAGAGATCCTCTTCCCATGTAAATTATTACAGAGTATTCCGTAAACCTCCCTTGCTATATGGTCGGTCTTTTTGATATATGTATATAATATGTATTTGTATACATATGGTAACGCTAATCTTCATTTATCCATTCCCCCCACCTTTCCTTTTAGATAAGCATAGTTTTCTTTCTAAGTCAGTGAGTGCCTTTCTCTGTGGACATATGTTCATTTGTGTCAGTTATTAGATAACGCCTATAAGTGTTATCATAAGATATAGGACTTTTGCTTTCCGACTTACCTCATGTTCTGTGATTATCCCCAAGATCATCTATGGTGCCTAAAAGAGCAGTGTTTCATTGTTTTCCATGGCTAGTATTCATTGTGTACATGGACCACTTCTTCTTTATCCCTTCCTCTGTTGATGGACATTTTGGTTGCTTCACTGTCTTGTCTATTGTGAATAAGGCTGCAGTGCAGCCTTTGCAGCCCGGGTCTTCTTGATCCTGGTCTTCTCAGGTGAGAGGCCCATTGGTGCGCCTGCTGGATTGAATGGTACCTCAATTTTTCCTTTTAAACGCAGCTCCTTTCTGTTCTCATTATTAGCTGTCAACCACTTTACATCTCACCAGCAGCTAGAGGGTACACAGTTCTCTAAAACCTCTTCAGCATTTATTGTTTGTAGACTTTTTGCTGATGGTCAGTCGACTGGTGTGAGTTGAAACCTTTTTGTAGATTAGATTGCATGAGTCTAATCCTTCCTGAGGTTGAGCTTTTATCCATTTTCCTGTTTTTAACAAGAGGGTGAGTAAAACTTACCTCTTCATACTATCTTCTTGAAAAATTTGCCTGTTTTGAATTTTTTTTTATCCATTCCCTACCTCAGCACAATTTTGAGGGCCGGTGTCCTTTACGGCCCTGAGTCCTTGTGAATGTTAAGTGACCATTAGCTGTGGGTTAAAAGCCGCTCTTGCGGGAATCGGCCACAAGGCGGCAGCATTTCTCCTTTACCAAATCTGGTTACTAGGGCAACAGAGCCTTACTGGAAGTGGTGTTCTAGGTTGTAAATTAGAATGGAATGTGCCAGGAAAAAGCCCTTTAAGTTTATGGCTCATTACTTCTTGTTCGTATTTTTAACTTAATTTTTATTTTTTATCACAGCAAACTTGATTACAATGTTTTGTTTGTTCTAGGTGTGCAAGATGTGGTTCTTTCACACATATACATATATCTATTCTTCTTCAGATCCTTTTCCCATGTAGGTTATGACACAATGTTGAGTAGTCTTCTCTTGGTATTCCGTAGGTCTTTGGTGATTATATATTTCACATGTGTTTGTATCTGTCTGTTAACCTCAATATGGTAATGTATCCAATCCTCACACCTTTCCATTTGGTGAACCATAAGTTTTTGTACTGAATTCTGTGATTGCCTTTCTCTGTGGAAATATCTTCGTTTGTATCAATTTTTAGGTAACACCTATATGTGATATGATAGGATATGTATCTTTGGCTTTCTCACTTACTACAAGTTGCGTGATTACTTCTAGACTCATCTGTGGTGCTGCAAATGGCATTGTTTCATTCTTTCGCTAGCTCATATTCCATCTGTACATGTAGCAGTTCTTCTTGGTCCACCCATCTGTCGGTGGACTTTTTGGTTACTTCCATATCTTGGCTATTGTAATACTATGCAATGCAGATTGGCCTGCCTGTGTCTTTCCAATTCTGTCTTCTTAGGTTATAGGTCCAGGAATAGGTCTGCTGGATCATATGGTAGCTCAATGTTTACCTTTTCAAGGCACCTCCATTCTGTTCTCTTTAGTGGCTCTTTCCAGGTTACGTCCCACATAAAGTTGAGGGTATGCATTTCTCCACAGCACCTTCAGCGTTTATTCTGTGTAGTTTTTTGCTGATGGTTATTCTGACTGGTGTGAGCTGATACCTCTTTGTGGTTGAATTTGCATGTGTCTCATAAGGCGTTGAAATTGAGCTTTAAGACATGTCCTTTTCATTTTTCCGGCTGCGATTAGAGCTTAGTTCTTCAAAGTGTTTACTTAAAGTATGTGTCACCTTTTGAAACGTTTTGGCCATTACCTCCCTCAAGACATTTTGAGGGCAGGTTTCATTTACAGCCCTGCAGTACTTGTTCATATGAAGTGACCATTAGCTCAGGCTTTAAACCTGCTTTTGCAGGTAACGGCCAGAGGGCGGCAGCCTTTCTACGTTCCCCACGCTGGTACTAGGGAAACAGACCTACCAGCCAGTGGTGTTCTGCGGTTATCAATTAGAGTGGAATGTGCCCGGGTAAACCCACAAATGCTGATGTCTCCTTACATGTGTTTGTTTTTTAAATTTAATTTATATTTTTTACTGGAGTAATATTCCATTGTATACATGGACCACTTCTTCTTGGTGCATTCCTCTGTGGATGGACATTTTTGTTGCTTCCAAGTGTTGACTAGGGTAAATATTGCTGGCGTACAGGTTTGCCAGCCTGTGACGTTTTGATTCTCATTTTCTCAGGTGATAGGCTCAGCAGATGGTATGCTTGATTCACTGGTAGCTCAATGTTTACCTTTTCAAAGCCCCTCCATTGTGTTTACGTTAATGGTTCTTACCACGTCCCCCTTAGAGCTCAGGGTACACATTTCTCCACAATCCCTTCAGCATGTATTGTTTGCAGCATTTTTGCTAATGGTCATTCTGACTGCTGTGAGCTGATAGGTATTTGTAATTTCGGTTTGCATATCTTTAAAAATTCCTAAAAGTCCTCATTTTCCCACGCCTTTTTCTTTTCTCTTAAAAGAAAAAACCGTGAGTACAATATACCTCTTGAAATTGTCTTCTTGGAAGGTTGCCCTCTTTTGAATTTTTTGGTCGATTTTTGACCCCAGAAATGTTTTGGAGGGCAGGTGTCATTTACAGAACTGCAAGTTGGTGACTATTTAGTGACCTTTCGCAGTGGGTTAAAGCTGCTGTTGTGGGAAATGGCCACAAGGAGGCAGCATTTTTCCATTCCCCAATCTGGGTACTAGGGCAGCAGAGCCTTTCTGGAAGGCGTTGTCCTAGGTTGTAAATTAGAATGGAATTTGCCAGGAGAAATCCCCATAAGTTTATGTCTCATTACTTCTTCTTGGTTTTTTTAATTTTTTTTATTCGGGGTAAAGATTAGAATGTTGTTTGTCCTAGGTGTACACAATCTGGTTCATTTGTACATTAGATATGTCTATTAATGTACAGATCCTCTTCCCATGTAAAATATTACAGTGTTCCGTAGATCTCGCTTGCTATGGGTTCGGTCTTTTTGATACATGTATATAACATGTATTTGTATACCTATACTAACAATAATCTTCATTTATCAATTCCCCCCTCCTTTCCTTTCAGCTGAGCATCGTTTGTTTTCTAAGCCTGTGAGTGTCTTTCTCTTTGGAAATATGTTCATTTGTGTCAGTTATTAGATAATGCCATAAGTGATATTAGAGGATATAGGTCTTTTGCTTTCTGACCTACTTCATGTTTTGTGATTATCTCCAGGCTCATCTATGGTGCCTCAAAGAGCAGTGCTTCAATGTTTTCCATGGCTAATATTCCATTGTGTATATGGACCACTTCTTCATGGTGCATTCCACTGTTGATGGACATTTTCGTTTCTTCCAAGTGTTGCCTATGGTAAATATTGCTGGAGTGCAGGATTGCCAGCCTGTGATTTTTGATTTTCATTTTCTCAGGTGATAGACCCAGCAGTGGGTATGATTGATCGACTGGGATGGTAGCTCAATGTTTACCTTTTCAAGGCACCTCAATTGTGCTTTCATTAGTGCCTCTTACCACGTCCCCCTTAGAATCGAGGGTATGCGTTTCTCCACAATCACGTCAGCATTTATTGTTTGCAGCATTTTTGTCGATGGCCATTCTGACGGGTGTGAGCTGATAGGTTTTTGTAATTTGGGTTTACATGTCTTTAAAAATTCCTAAAATTCATCATTTTCCACGCCTTTCTCTTTTCTGTTAAAAGAAAACAGAAACAAAAAGTGTGAGTACAATATACCTCTTCAAATTGTCTTTTTGGAAGGTTGCACTCTTGAATTTTTTGGTCGATTTTCGACCTCAGTATGTTTTGGAGGGCAGGTGTCATTTACAGAACTGCAATTGGTGAATATTTAGTGACCTTTTGCAGTGGGTTTAAAGCTGCTGTTGTGGGAAACGGCCACAAGGATGCAGCATTTCTCCATTCCCAAATCTGGGTACTAGGGCAGCAGAGCCTTCTGGAAGTCGTTTACCCAGGTTGTAAATTTGAATGGATTGTGCCAGGAAAACCCCCCATAAGTTTATGTCTCATTACTTCTAGTTCGTTGTTGTAATTTTGTAAATTGGGGTAATGGTTCGAATGTTGTTTGTCCAAGGTGTACACACTCTGCTTCATTTACACATTATATATATCTATTTATGTAGAGATCCTCTTCCCATGTAAATTATTACAGAGTGTTCCGTAAACCTCCCTTGCTATATGGTCGGTCTTTTTGATATATGTATATAATATGTATTTGTATACATATGGTAACGCTAATCTTCATTTATCCATTCCCCCCACCTTTCCTTTTAGATAAGCATAGTTTTCTTTCTAAGTCAGTGAGTGCCTTTCTCTGTGGACATATGTTCATTTGTGTCAGTTATTAGATAACGCCTATAAGTGTTATCATAAGATATAGGACTTTTGCTTTCCGACTTACCTCATGTTCTGTGATTATCCCCAAGATCATCTATGGTGCCTAAAAGAGCAGTGTTTCATTGTTTTCCATGGCTAGTATTCATTGTGTACATGGACCACTTCTTCTTTATCCCTTCCTCTGTTGATGGACATTTTGGTTGCTTCACTGTCTTGTCTATTGTGAATAAGGCTGCAGTGCAGCCTTTGCAGCCCGGGTCTTCTTGATCCTGGTCTTCTCAGGTGAGAGGCCCATTGGTGCGCCTGCTGGATTGAATGGTACCTCAATTTTTCCTTTTAAACGCAGCTCCTTTCTGTTCTCATTATTAGCTGTCAACCACTTTACATCTCACCAGCAGCTAGAGGGTACACAGTTCTCTAAAACCTCTTCAGCATTTATTGTTTGTAGACTTTTTGCTGATGGTCAGTCGACTGGTGTGAGTTGAAACCTTTTTGTAGATTAGATTGCATGAGTCTAATCCTTCCTGAGGTTGAGCTTTTATCCATTTTCCTGTTTTTAACAAGAGGGTGAGTAAAACTTACCTCTTCATACTATCTTCTTGAAAAATTTGCCTGTTTTGAATTTTTTTTTATCCATTCCCTACCTCAGCACAATTTTGAGGGCCGGTGTCCTTTACGGCCCTGAGTCCTTGTGAATGTTAAGTGACCATTAGCTGTGGGTTAAAAGCCGCTCTTGCGGGAATCGGCCACAAGGCGGCAGCATTTCTCCTTTACCAAATCTGGTTACTAGGGCAACAGAGCCTTACTGGAAGTGGTGTTCTAGGTTGTAAATTAGAATGGAATGTGCCAGGAAAAAGCCCTTTAAGTTTATGGCTCATTACTTCTTGTTCGTATTTTTAACTTAATTTTTATTTTTTATCACAGCAAACTTGATTACAATGTTTTGTTTGTTCTAGGTGTGCAAGATGTGGTTCTTTCACACATATACATATATCTATTCTTCTTCAGATCCTTTTCCCATGTAGGTTATGACACAATGTTGAGTAGTCTTCTCTTGGTATTCCGTAGGTCTTTGGTGATTATATATTTCACATGTGTTTGTATCTGTCTGTTAACCTCAATATGGTAATGTATCCAATCCTCACACCTTTCCATTTGGTGAACCACAAGTTTTTGTACTGAATTCTGTGATTGCCTTTCTCTGTGGAAATATCTTCGTTTGTATCAATTTTTAGGTAACACCTATATGTGATATGATAGGATATGTATCTTTGGCTTTCTCACTTACTACAAGTTGCGTGATTACTTCTAGACTCATCTGTGGTGCTGCAAATGGCATTGTTTCATTCTTTCGCTAGCTCATATTCCATCTGTACATGTAGCAGTTCTTCTTGGTCCACCCATCTGTCGGTGGACTTTTTGGTTACTTCCATATCTTGGCTATTGTAATACTATGCAATGCAGATTGGCCTGCCTGTGTCTTTCCAATTCTGTCTTCTTAGGTTATAGGTCCAGGAATAGGTCTGCTGGATCATATGGTAGCTCAATGTTTACCTTTTCAAGGCACCTCCATTCTGTTCTCTTTAGTGGCTCTTTCCAGGTTACGTCCCACATAAAGTTGAGGGTATGCATTTCTCCACAGCACCTTCAGCGTTTATTCTGTGTAGTTTTTTGCTGATGGTTATTCTGACTGGTGTGAGCTGATACCTCTTTGTGGTTGAATTTGCATGTGTCTCATAAGGCGTTGAAATTGAGCTTTAAGACATGTCCTTTTCATTTTTCCGGCTGCGATTAGAGCTTAGTTCTTCAAAGTGTTTACTTAAAGTATGTGTCACCTTTTGAAACGTTTTGGCCATTACCTCCCTCAAGACATTTTGAGGGCAGGTTTCATTTACAGCCCTGCAGTACTTGTTCCTATGAAGTGACCATTAGCTCAGGCTTTAAACCTGCTTTTGCAGGTAACGGCCAGAGGGCGGCAGCCTTTCTACGTTCCCCACGCTGGTACTAGGGAAACAGACCTACCAGCCAGTGGTGTTCTGCGGTTATCAATTAGAGTGGAATGTGCCCGGGTAAACCCACAAATGCTGATGTCTCCTTACATGTGTTTGTTTTTTAAATTTAATTTATATTTTTTACTGGAGTAATATTCCATTGTATACATGGACCACTTCTTCTTGGTGCATTCCTCTGTGGATGGACATTTTTGTTGCTTCCAAGTGTTGACTAGGGTAAATATTGCTGGCGTACAGGTTTGCCAGCCTGTGACGTTTTGATTCTCATTTTCTCAGGTGATAGGCTCAGCAGATGGTATGCTTGATTCACTGGTAGCTCAATGTTTACCTTTTCAAAGCCCCTCCATTGTGTTTACGTTAATGGTTCTTACCACGTCCCCCTTAGAGCTCAGGGTACACATTTCTCCACAATCCCTTCAGCATGTATTGTTTGCAGCATTTTTGCTAATGGTCATTCTGACTGCTGTGAGCTGATAGGTATTTGTAATTTCGGTTTGCATATCTTTAAAAATTCCTAAAAGTCCTCATTTTCCCACGCCTTTTTCTTTTCTCTTAAAAGAAAAAACCGTGAGTACAATATACCTCTTGAAATTGTCTTCCTGGAAGGTTGCCCTCTTTTGAATTTTTTGGTCGATTTTTGACCCCAGAAATGTTTTGGAGGGCAGGTGTCATTTACAGAACTGCAAGTTGGTGACTATTTAGTGACCTTTCGCAGTGGGTTAAAGCTGCTGTTGTGGGAAATGGCCACAAGGAGGCAGCATTTTTCCATTCCCCAATCTGGGTACTAGGGCAGCAGAGCCTTTCTGGAAGGCGTTGTCCTAGGTTGTAAATTAGAATGGAATTTGCCAGGAGAAATCCCCATAAGTTTATGTCTCATTACTTCTTCTTGGTTTTTTTAATTTTTTTTATTCGGGGTAAAGATTAGAATGTTGTTTGTCCTAGGTGTACACAATCTGGTTCATTTGTACATTAGATATGTCTATTAATGTACAGATCCTCTTCCCATGTAAAATATTACAGTGTTCCGTAGATCTCGCTTGCTATGGGTTCGGTCTTTTTGATACATGTATATAACATGTATTTGTATACCTATACTAACAATAATCTTCATTTATCAATTCCCCCCTCCTTTCCTTTCAGCTGAGCATCGTTTGTTTTCTAAGCCTGTGAGTGTCTTTCTCTTTGGAAATATGTTCATTTGTGTCAGTTATTAGATAATGCCATAAGTGATATTAGAGGATATAGGTCTTTTGCTTTCTGACCTACTTCATGTTTTGTGATTATCTCCAGGCTCATCTATGGTGCCTCAAAGAGCAGTGCTTCAATGTTTTCCATGGCTAATATTCCATTGTGTATATGGACCACTTCTTCATGGTGCATTCCACTGTTGATGGACATTTTCGTTTCTTCCAAGTGTTGCCTATGGTAAATATTGCTGGAGTGCAGGATTGCCAGCCTGTGATTTTTGATTTTCATTTTCTCAGGTGATAGACCCAGCAGTGGGTATGATTGATCGACTGGGATGGTAGCTCAATGTTTACCTTTTCAAGGCACCTCAATTGTGCTTTCATTAGTGCCTCTTACCACGTCCCCCTTAGAATCGAGGGTATGCGTTTCTCCACAATCACGTCAGCATTTATTGTTTGCAGCATTTTTGTCGATGGCCATTCTGACGGGTGTGAGCTGATAGGTTTTTGTAATTTGGGTTTACATGTCTTTAAAAATTCCTAAAATTCATCATTTTCCACGCCTTTCTCTTTTCTGTTAAAAGAAAACAGAAACAAAAAGTGTGAGTACAATATACCTCTTCAAATTGTCTTTTTGGAAGGTTGCACTCTTGAATTTTTTGGTCGATTTTCGACCTCAGTATGTTTTGGAGGGCAGGTGTCATTTACAGAACTGCAATTGGTGAATATTTAGTGACCTTTTGCAGTGGGTTTAAAGCTGCTGTTGTGGGAAACGGCCACAAGGATGCAGCATTTCTCCATTCCCAAATCTGGGTACTAGGGCAGCAGAGCCTTCTGGAAGTCGTTTACCCAGGTTGTAAATTTGAATGGATTGTGCCAGGAAAACCCCCCATAAGTTTATGTCTCATTACTTCTAGTTCGTTGTTGTAATTTTGTAAATTGGGGTAATGGTTCGAATGTTGTTTGTCCAAGGTGTACACACTCTGCTTCATTTACACATTATATATATCTATTTATGTAGAGATCCTCTTCCCATGTAAATTATTACAGAGTGTTCCGTAAACCTCCCTTGCTATATGGTCGGTCTTTTTGATATATGTATATAATATGTATTTGTATACATATGGTAACGCTAATCTTCATTTATCCATTCCCCCCACCTTTCCTTTTAGATAAGCATAGTTTTCTTTCTAAGTCAGTGAGTGCCTTTCTCTGTGGACATATGTTCATTTGTGTCAGTTATTAGATAACGCCTATAAGTGTTATCATAAGATATAGGACTTTTGCTTTCCGACTTACCTCATGTTCTGTGATTATCCCCAAGATCATCTATGGTGCCTAAAAGAGCAGTGTTTCATTGTTTTCCATGGCTAGTATTCATTGTGTACATGGACCACTTCTTCTTTATCCCTTCCTCTGTTGATGGACATTTTGGTTGCTTCACTGTCTTGTCTATTGTGAATAAGGCTGCAGTGCAGCCTTTGCAGCCCGGGTCTTCTTGATCCTGGTCTTCTCAGGTGAGAGGCCCATTGGTGCGCCTGCTGGATTGAATGGTACCTCAATTTTTCCTTTTAAACGCAGCTCCTTTCTGTTCTCATTATTAGCTGTCAACCACTTTACATCTCACCAGCAGCTAGAGGGTACACAGTTCTCTAAAACCTCTTCAGCATTTATTGTTTGTAGACTTTTTGCTGATGGTCAGTCGACTGGTGTGAGTTGAAACCTTTTTGTAGATTAGATTGCATGAGTCTAATCCTTCCTGAGGTTGAGCTTTTATCCATTTTCCTGTTTTTAACAAGAGGGTGAGTAAAACTTACCTCTTCATACTATCTTCTTGAAAAATTTGCCTGTTTTGAATTTTTTTTTATCCATTCCCTACCTCAGCACAATTTTGAGGGCCGGTGTCCTTTACGGCCCTGAGTCCTTGTGAATGTTAAGTGACCATTAGCTGTGGGTTAAAAGCCGCTCTTGCGGGAATCGGCCACAAGGCGGCAGCATTTCTCCTTTACCAAATCTGGTTACTAGGGCAACAGAGCCTTACTGGAAGTGGTGTTCTAGGTTGTAAATTAGAATGGAATGTGCCAGGAAAAAGCCCTTTAAGTTTATGGCTCATTACTTCTTGTTCGTATTTTTAACTTAATTTTTATTTTTTATCACAGCAAACTTGATTACAATGTTTTGTTTGTTCTAGGTGTGCAAGATGTGGTTCTTTCACACATATACATATATCTATTCTTCTTCAGATCCTTTTCCCATGTAGGTTATGACACAATGTTGAGTAGTCTTCTCTTGGTATTCCGTAGGTCTTTGGTGATTATATATTTCACATGTGTTTGTATCTGTCTGTTAACCTCAATATGGTAATGTATCCAATCCTCACACCTTTCCATTTGGTGAACCACAAGTTTTTGTACTGAATTCTGTGATTGCCTTTCTCTGTGGAAATATCTTCGTTTGTATCAATTTTTAGGTAACACCTATATGTGATATGATAGGATATGTATCTTTGGCTTTCTCACTTACTACAAGTTGCGTGATTACTTCTAGACTCATCTGTGGTGCTGCAAATGGCATTGTTTCATTCTTTCGCTAGCTCATATTCCATCTGTACATGTAGCAGTTCTTCTTGGTCCACCCATCTGTCGGTGGACTTTTTGGTTACTTCCATATCTTGGCTATTGTAATACTATGCAATGCAGATTGGCCTGCCTGTGTCTTTCCAATTCTGTCTTCTTAGGTTATAGGTCCAGGAATAGGTCTGCTGGATCATATGGTAGCTCAATGTTTACCTTTTCAAGGCACCTCCATTCTGTTCTCTTTAGTGGCTCTTTCCAGGTTACGTCCCACATAAAGTTGAGGGTATGCATTTCTCCACAGCACCTTCAGCGTTTATTCTGTGTAGTTTTTTGCTGATGGTTATTCTGACTGGTGTGAGCTGATACCTCTTTGTGGTTGAATTTGCATGTGTCTCATAAGGCGTTGAAATTGAGCTTTAAGACATGTCCTTTTCATTTTTCCGGCTGCGATTAGAGCTTAGTTCTTCAAAGTGTTTACTTAAAGTATGTGTCACCTTTTGAAACGTTTTGGCCATTACCTCCCTCAAGACATTTTGAGGGCAGGTTTCATTTACAGCCCTGCAGTACTTGTTCCTATGAAGTGACCATTAGCTCAGGCTTTAAACCTGCTTTTGCAGGTAACGGCCAGAGGGCGGCAGCCTTTCTACGTTCCCCACGCTGGTACTAGGGAAACAGACCTACTAGCCAGTGGTGTTCTGCGGTTATCAATTAGAGTGGAATGTGCCCGGGTAAACCCACAAATGCTGATGTCTCCTTACATGTGTTTGTTTTTTAAATTTAATTTATATTTTTTACTGGAGTAATATTCCATTGTATACATGGACCACTTCTTCTTGGTGCATTCCTCTGTGGATGGACATTTTTGTTGCTTCCAAGTGTTGACTAGGGTAAATATTGCTGGCGTACAGGTTTGCCAGCCTGTGACGTTTTGATTCTCATTTTCTCAGGTGATAGGCTCAGCAGATGGTATGCTTGATTCACTGGTAGCTCAATGTTTACCTTTTCAAAGCCCCTCCATTGTGTTTACGTTAATGGTTCTTACCACGTCCCCCTTAGAGCTCAGGGTACACATTTCTCCACAATCCCTTCAGCATGTATTGTTTGCAGCATTTTTGCTAATGGTCATTCTGACTGCTGTGAGCTGATAGGTATTTGTAATTTCGGTTTGCATATCTTTAAAAATTCCTAAAAGTCCTCATTTTCCCACGCCTTTTTCTTTTCTCTTAAAAGAAAAAACCGTGAGTACAATATACCTCTTGAAATTGTCTTCTTGGAAGGTTGCCCTCTTTTGAATTTTTTGGTCGATTTTTGACCCCAGAAATGTTTTGGAGGGCAGGTGTCATTTACAGAACTGCAAGTTGGTGACTATTTAGTGACCTTTCGCAGTGGGTTAAAGCTGCTGTTGTGGGAAATGGCCACAAGGAGGCAGCATTTTTCCATTCCCCAATCTGGGTACTAGGGCAGCAGAGCCTTTCTGGAAGGCGTTGTCCTAGGTTGTAAATTAGAATGGAATTTGCCAGGAGAAATCCCCATAAGTTTATGTCTCATTACTTCTTCTTGGTTTTTTTAATTTTTTTTATTCGGGGTAAAGATTAGAATGTTGTTTGTCCTAGGTGTACACAATCTGGTTCATTTGTACATTAGATATGTCTATTAATGTACAGATCCTCTTCCCATGTAAAATATTACAGTGTTCCGTAGATCTCGCTTGCTATGGGTTCGGTCTTTTTGATACATGTATATAACATGTATTTGTATACCTATACTAACAATAATCTTCATTTATCAATTCCCCCCTCCTTTCCTTTCAGCTGAGCATCGTTTGTTTTCTAAGCCTGTGAGTGTCTTTCTCTTTGGAAATATGTTCATTTGTGTCAGTTATTAGATAATGCCATAAGTGATATTAGAGGATATAGGTCTTTTGCTTTCTGACCTACTTCATGTTTTGTGATTATCTCCAGGCTCATCTATGGTGCCTCAAAGAGCAGTGCTTCAATGTTTTCCATGGCTAATATTCCATTGTGTATATGGACCACTTCTTCATGGTGCATTCCACTGTTGATGGACATTTTCGTTTCTTCCAAGTGTTGCCTATGGTAAATATTGCTGGAGTGCAGGATTGCCAGCCTGTGATTTTTGATTTTCATTTTCTCAGGTGATAGACCCAGCAGTGGGTATGATTGATCGACTGGGATGGTAGCTCAATGTTTACCTTTTCAAGGCACCTCAATTGTGCTTTCATTAGTGCCTCTTACCACGTCCCCCTTAGAATCGAGGGTATGCGTTTCTCCACAATCACGTCAGCATTTATTGTTTGCAGCATTTTTGTCGATGGCCATTCTGACGGGTGTGAGCTGATAGGTTTTTGTAATTTGGGTTTACATGTCTTTAAAAATTCCTAAAATTCATCATTTTCCACGCCTTTCTCTTTTCTGTTAAAAGAAAACAGAAACAAAAAGTGTGAGTACAATATACCTCTTCAAATTGTCTTTTTGGAAGGTTGCACTCTTGAATTTTTTGGTCGATTTTCGACCTCAGTATGTTTTGGAGGGCAGGTGTCATTTACAGAACTGCAATTGGTGAATATTTAGTGACCTTTTGCAGTGGGTTTAAAGCTGCTGTTGTGGGAAACGGCCACAAGGATGCAGCATTTCTCCATTCCCAAATCTGGGTACTAGGGCAGCAGAGCCTTCTGGAAGTCGTTTACCCAGGTTGTAAATTTGAATGGATTGTGCCAGGAAAACCCCCCATAAGTTTATGTCTCATTACTTCTAGTTCGTTGTTGTAATTTTGTAAATTGGGGTAATGGTTCGAATGTTGTTTGTCCAAGGTGTACACACTCTGCTTCATTTACACATTATATATATCTATTTATGTAGAGATCCTCTTCCCATGTAAATTATTACAGAGTGTTCCGTAAACCTCCCTTGCTATATGGTCGGTCTTTTTGATATATGTATATAATATGTATTTGTATACATATGGTAACGCTAATCTTCATTTATCCATTCCCCCCACCTTTCCTTTTAGATAAGCATAGTTTTCTTTCTAAGTCAGTGAGTGCCTTTCTCTGTGGACATATGTTCATTTGTGTCAGTTATTAGATAACGCCTATAAGTGTTATCATAAGATATAGGACTTTTGCTTTCCGACTTACCTCATGTTCTGTGATTATCCCCAAGATCATCTATGGTGCCTAAAAGAGCAGTGTTTCATTGTTTTCCATGGCTAGTATTCATTGTGTACATGGACCACTTCTTCTTTATCCCTTCCTCTGTTGATGGACATTTTGGTTGCTTCACTGTCTTGTCTATTGTGAATAAGGCTGCAGTGCAGCCTTTGCAGCCCGGGTCTTCTTGATCCTGGTCTTCTCAGGTGAGAGGCCCATTGGTGCGCCTGCTGGATTGAATGGTACCTCAATTTTTCCTTTTAAACGCAGCTCCTTTCTGTTCTCATTATTAGCTGTCAACCACTTTACATCTCACCAGCAGCTAGAGGGTACACAGTTCTCTAAAACCTCTTCAGCATTTATTGTTTGTAGACTTTTTGCTGATGGTCAGTCGACTGGTGTGAGTTGAAACCTTTTTGTAGATTAGATTGCATGAGTCTAATCCTTCCTGAGGTTGAGCTTTTATCCATTTTCCTGTTTTTAACAAGAGGGTGAGTAAAACTTACCTCTTCATACTATCTTCTTGAAAAATTTGCCTGTTTTGAATTTTTTTTTATCCATTCCCTACCTCAGCACAATTTTGAGGGCCGGTGTCCTTTACGGCCCTGAGTCCTTGTGAATGTTAAGTGACCATTAGCTGTGGGTTAAAAGCCGCTCTTGCGGGAATCGGCCACAAGGCGGCAGCATTTCTCCTTTACCAAATCTGGTTACTAGGGCAACAGAGCCTTACTGGAAGTGGTGTTCTAGGTTGTAAATTAGAATGGAATGTGCCAGGAAAAAGCCCTTTAAGTTTATGGCTCATTACTTCTTGTTCGTATTTTTAACTTAATTTTTATTTTTTATCACAGCAAACTTGATTACAATGTTTTGTTTGTTCTAGGTGTGCAAGATGTGGTTCTTTCACACATATACATATATCTATTCTTCTTCAGATCCTTTTCCCATGTAGGTTATGACACAATGTTGAGTAGTCTTCTCTTGGTATTCCGTAGGTCTTTGGTGATTATATATTTCACATGTGTTTGTATCTGTCTGTTAACCTCAATATGGTAATGTATCCAATCCTCACACCTTTCCATTTGGTGAACCACAAGTTTTTGTACTGAATTCTGTGATTGCCTTTCTCTGTGGAAATATCTTCGTTTGTATCAATTTTTAGGTAACACCTATATGTGATATGATAGGATATGTATCTTTGGCTTTCTCACTTACTACAAGTTGCGTGATTACTTCTAGACTCATCTGTGGTGCTGCAAATGGCATTGTTTCATTCTTTCGCTAGCTCATATTCCATCTGTACATGTAGCAGTTCTTCTTGGTCCACCCATCTGTCGGTGGACTTTTTGGTTACTTCCATATCTTGGCTATTGTAATACTATGCAATGCAGATTGGCCTGCCTGTGTCTTTCCAATTCTGTCTTCTTAGGTTATAGGTCCAGGAATAGGTCTGCTGGATCATATGGTAGCTCAATGTTTACCTTTTCAAGGCACCTCCATTCTGTTCTCTTTAGTGGCTCTTTCCAGGTTACGTCCCACATAAAGTTGAGGGTATGCATTTCTCCACAGCACCTTCAGCGTTTATTCTGTGTAGTTTTTTGCTGATGGTTATTCTGACTGGTGTGAGCTGATACCTCTTTGTGGTTGAATTTGCATGTGTCTCATAAGGCGTTGAAATTGAGCTTTAAGACATGTCCTTTTCATTTTTCCGGCTGCGATTAGAGCTTAGTTCTTCAAAGTGTTTACTTAAAGTATGTGTCACCTTTTGAAACGTTTTGGCCATTACCTCCCTCAAGACATTTTGAGGGCAGGTTTCATTTACAGCCCTGCAGTACTTGTTCCTATGAAGTGACCATTAGCTCAGGCTTTAAACCTGCTTTTGCAGGTAACGGCCAGAGGGCGGCAGCCTTTCTACGTTCCCCACGCTGGTACTAGGGAAACAGACCTACTAGCCAGTGGTGTTCTGCGGTTATCAATTAGAGTGGAATGTGCCCGGGTAAACCCACAAATGCTGATGTCTCCTTACATGTGTTTGTTTTTTAAATTTAATTTATATTTTTTACTGGAGTAATATTCCATTGTATACATGGACCACTTCTTCTTGGTGCATTCCTCTGTGGATGGACATTTTTGTTGCTTCCAAGTGTTGACTAGGGTAAATATTGCTGGCGTACAGGTTTGCCAGCCTGTGACGTTTTGATTCTCATTTTCTCAGGTGATAGGCTCAGCAGATGGTATGCTTGATTCACTGGTAGCTCAATGTTTACCTTTTCAAAGCCCCTCCATTGTGTTTACGTTAATGGTTCTTACCACGTCCCCCTTAGAGCTCAGGGTACACATTTCTCCACAATCCCTTCAGCATGTATTGTTTGCAGCATTTTTGCTAATGGTCATTCTGACTGCTGTGAGCTGATAGGTATTTGTAATTTCGGTTTGCATATCTTTAAAAATTCCTAAAAGTCCTCATTTTCCCACGCCTTTTTCTTTTCTCTTAAAAGAAAAAACCGTGAGTACAATATACCTCTTGAAATTGTCTTCTTGGAAGGTTGCCCTCTTTTGAATTTTTTGGTCGATTTTTGACCCCAGAAATGTTTTGGAGGGCAGGTGTCATTTACAGAACTGCAAGTTGGTGACTATTTAGTGACCTTTCGCAGTGGGTTAAAGCTGCTGTTGTGGGAAATGGCCACAAGGAGGCAGCATTTTTCCATTCCCCAATCTGGGTACTAGGGCAGCAGAGCCTTTCTGGAAGGCGTTGTCCTAGGTTGTAAATTAGAATGGAATTTGCCAGGAGAAATCCCCATAAGTTTATGTCTCATTACTTCTTCTTGGTTTTTTTAATTTTTTTTATTCGGGGTAAAGATTAGAATGTTGTTTGTCCTAGGTGTACACAATCTGGTTCATTTGTACATTAGATATGTCTATTAATGTACAGATCCTCTTCCCATGTAAAATATTACAGTGTTCCGTAGATCTCGCTTGCTATGGGTTCGGTCTTTTTGATACATGTATATAACATGTATTTGTATACCTATACTAACAATAATCTTCATTTATCAATTCCCCCCTCCTTTCCTTTCAGCTGAGCATCGTTTGTTTTCTAAGCCTGTGAGTGTCTTTCTCTTTGGAAATATGTTCATTTGTGTCAGTTATTAGATAATGCCATAAGTGATATTAGAGGATATAGGTCTTTTGCTTTCTGACCTACTTCATGTTTTGTGATTATCTCCAGGCTCATCTATGGTGCCTCAAAGAGCAGTGCTTCAATGTTTTCCATGGCTAATATTCCATTGTGTATATGGACCACTTCTTCATGGTGCATTCCACTGTTGATGGACATTTTCGTTTCTTCCAAGTGTTGCCTATGGTAAATATTGCTGGAGTGCAGGATTGCCAGCCTGTGATTTTTGATTTTCATTTTCTCAGGTGATAGACCCAGCAGTGGGTATGATTGATCGACTGGGATGGTAGCTCAATGTTTACCTTTTCAAGGCACCTCAATTGTGCTTTCATTAGTGCCTCTTACCACGTCCCCCTTAGAATCGAGGGTATGCGTTTCTCCACAATCACGTCAGCATTTATTGTTTGCAGCATTTTTGTCGATGGCCATTCTGACGGGTGTGAGCTGATAGGTTTTTGTAATTTGGGTTTACATGTCTTTAAAAATTCCTAAAATTCATCATTTTCCACGCCTTTCTCTTTTCTGTTAAAAGAAAACAGAAACAAAAAGTGTGAGTACAATATACCTCTTCAAATTGTCTTTTTGGAAGGTTGCACTCTTGAATTTTTTGGTCGATTTTCGACCTCAGTATGTTTTGGAGGGCAGGTGTCATTTACAGAACTGCAATTGGTGAATATTTAGTGACCTTTTGCAGTGGGTTTAAAGCTGCTGTTGTGGGAAACGGCCACAAGGATGCAGCATTTCTCCATTCCCAAATCTGGGTACTAGGGCAGCAGAGCCTTCTGGAAGTCGTTTACCCAGGTTGTAAATTTGAATGGATTGTGCCAGGAAAACCCCCCATAAGTTTATGTCTCATTACTTCTAGTTCGTTGTTGTAATTTTGTAAATTGGGGTAATGGTTCGAATGTTGTTTGTCCAAGGTGTACACACTCTGCTTCATTTACACATTATATATATCTATTTATGTAGAGATCCTCTTCCCATGTAAATTATTACAGAGTGTTCCGTAAACCTCCCTTGCTATATGGTCGGTCTTTTTGATATATGTATATAATATGTATTTGTATACATATGGTAACGCTAATCTTCATTTATCCATTCCCCCCACCTTTCCTTTTAGATAAGCATAGTTTTCTTTCTAAGTCAGTGAGTGCCTTTCTCTGTGGACATATGTTCATTTGTGTCAGTTATTAGATAACGCCTATAAGTGTTATCATAAGATATAGGACTTTTGCTTTCCGACTTACCTCATGTTCTGTGATTATCCCCAAGATCATCTATGGTGCCTAAAAGAGCAGTGTTTCATTGTTTTCCATGGCTAGTATTCATTGTGTACATGGACCACTTCTTCTTTATCCCTTCCTCTGTTGATGGACATTTTGGTTGCTTCACTGTCTTGTCTATTGTGAATAAGGCTGCAGTGCAGCCTTTGCAGCCCGGGTCTTCTTGATCCTGGTCTTCTCAGGTGAGAGGCCCATTGGTGCGCCTGCTGGATTGAATGGTACCTCAATTTTTCCTTTTAAACGCAGCTCCTTTCTGTTCTCATTATTAGCTGTCAACCACTTTACATCTCACCAGCAGCTAGAGGGTACACAGTTCTCTAAAACCTCTTCAGCATTTATTGTTTGTAGACTTTTTGCTGATGGTCAGTCGACTGGTGTGAGTTGAAACCTTTTTGTAGATTAGATTGCATGAGTCTAATCCTTCCTGAGGTTGAGCTTTTATCCATTTTCCTGTTTTTAACAAGAGGGTGAGTAAAACTTACCTCTTCATACTATCTTCTTGAAAAATTTGCCTGTTTTGAATTTTTTTTTATCCATTCCCTACCTCAGCACAATTTTGAGGGCCGGTGTCCTTTACGGCCCTGAGTCCTTGTGAATGTTAAGTGACCATTAGCTGTGGGTTAAAAGCCGCTCTTGCGGGAATCGGCCACAAGGCGGCAGCATTTCTCCTTTACCAAATCTGGTTACTAGGGCAACAGAGCCTTACTGGAAGTGGTGTTCTAGGTTGTAAATTAGAATGGAATGTGCCAGGAAAAAGCCCTTTAAGTTTATGGCTCATTACTTCTTGTTCGTATTTTTAACTTAATTTTTATTTTTTATCACAGCAAACTTGATTACAATGTTTTGTTTGTTCTAGGTGTGCAAGATGTGGTTCTTTCACACATATACATATATCTATTCTTCTTCAGATCCTTTTCCCATGTAGGTTATGACACAATGTTGAGTAGTCTTCTCTTGGTATTCCGTAGGTCTTTGGTGATTATATATTTCACATGTGTTTGTATCTGTCTGTTAACCTCAATATGGTAATGTATCCAATCCTCACACCTTTCCATTTGGTGAACCATAAGTTTTTGTACTGAATTCTGTGATTGCCTTTCTCTGTGGAAATATCTTCGTTTGTATCAATTTTTAGGTAACACCTATATGTGATATGATAGGATATGTATCTTTGGCTTTCTCACTTACTACAAGTTGCGTGATTACTTCTAGACTCATCTGTGGTGCTGCAAATGGCATTGTTTCATTCTTTCGCTAGCTCATATTCCATCTGTACATGTAGCAGTTCTTCTTGGTCCACCCATCTGTCGGTGGACTTTTTGGTTACTTCCATATCTTGGCTATTGTAATACTATGCAATGCAGATTGGCCTGCCTGTGTCTTTCCAATTCTGTCTTCTTAGGTTATAGGTCCAGGAATAGGTCTGCTGGATCATATGGTAGCTCAATGTTTACCTTTTCAAGGCACCTCCATTCTGTTCTCTTTAGTGGCTCTTTCCAGGTTACGTCCCACATAAAGTTGAGGGTATGCATTTCTCCACAGCACCTTCAGCGTTTATTCTGTGTAGTTTTTTGCTGATGGTTATTCTGACTGGTGTGAGCTGATACCTCTTTGTGGTTGAATTTGCATGTGTCTCATAAGGCGTTGAAATTGAGCTTTAAGACATGTCCTTTTCATTTTTCCGGCTGCGATTAGAGCTTAGTTCTTCAAAGTGTTTACTTAAAGTATGTGTCACCTTTTGAAACGTTTTGGCCATTACCTCCCTCAAGACATTTTGAGGGCAGGTTTCATTTACAGCCCTGCAGTACTTGTTCATATGAAGTGACCATTAGCTCAGGCTTTAAACCTGCTTTTGCAGGTAACGGCCAGAGGGCGGCAGCCTTTCTACGTTCCCCACGCTGGTACTAGGGAAACAGACCTACCAGCCAGTGGTGTTCTGCGGTTATCAATTAGAGTGGAATGTGCCCGGGTAAACCCACAAATGCTGATGTCTCCTTACATGTGTTTGTTTTTTAAATTTAATTTATATTTTTTACTGGAGTAATATTCCATTGTATACATGGACCACTTCTTCTTGGTGCATTCCTCTGTGGATGGACATTTTTGTTGCTTCCAAGTGTTGACTAGGGTAAATATTGCTGGCGTACAGGTTTGCCAGCCTGTGACGTTTTGATTCTCATTTTCTCAGGTGATAGGCTCAGCAGATGGTATGCTTGATTCACTGGTAGCTCAATGTTTACCTTTTCAAAGCCCCTCCATTGTGTTTACGTTAATGGTTCTTACCACGTCCCCCTTAGAGCTCAGGGTACACATTTCTCCACAATCCCTTCAGCATGTATTGTTTGCAGCATTTTTGCTAATGGTCATTCTGACTGCTGTGAGCTGATAGGTATTTGTAATTTCGGTTTGCATATCTTTAAAAATTCCTAAAAGTCCTCATTTTCCCACGCCTTTTTCTTTTCTCTTAAAAGAAAAAACCGTGAGTACAACATACCTCTTGAAATCGTCTTCTTGGAAGGTTGCCCTCTTTTGAATTTTTTGGTCGATTTTTGACCCCAGAAATGTTTTGGAGGGCAGGTGTCATTTACAGAACTGCAAGTTGGTGACTATTTAGTGACCTTTCGCAGTGGGTTAAAGCTGCTGTTGTGGGAAATGGCCACAAGGAGGCAGCATTTTTCCATTCCCCAATCTGGGTACTAGGGCAGCAGAGCCTTTCTGGAAGGCGTTGTCCTAGGTTGTAAATTAGAATGGAATTTGCCAGGAGAAATCCCCATAAGTTTATGTCTCATTACTTCTTCTTGGTTTTTTTTAATTTTTTTATTCGGGGTAAAGATTAGAATGTTGTTTGTCCTAGGTGTACACAATCTGGTTCATTTGTACATTAGATATGTCTATTAATGTACAGATCCTCTTCCCATGTAAAATATTACAGTGTTCCGTAGATCTCGCTTGCTATGTGTTCGGTCTTTTTGATACATGTATATAACATGTATTTGTATACCTATACTAACAATAATCTTCATTTATCAATTCCCCCCTCCTTTCCTTTCAGCTGAGCATCGTTTGTTTTCTAAGCCTGTGAGTGTCTTTCTCTTTGGAAATATGTTCATTTGTGTCAGTTATTAGATAATGCCATAAGTGATATTAGAGGATATAGGTCTTTTGCTTTCTGACCTACTTCATGTTTTGTGATTATCTCCAGGCTCATCTATGGTGCCTCAAAGAGCAGTGCTTCAATGTTTTCCATGGCTAATATTCCATTGTGTATATGGACCACTTCTTCATGGTGCATTCCACTGTTGATGGACATTTTCGTTTCTTCCAAGTGTTGCCTATGGTAAATATTGCTGGAGTGCAGGATTGCCAGCCTGTGATTTTTGATTTTCATTTTCTCAGGTGATAGACCCAGCAGTGGGTATGATTGATCGACTGGGATGGTAGCTCAATGTTTACCTTTTCAAGGCACCTCAATTGTGCTTTCATTAGTGCCTCTTACCACGTCCCCCTTAGAATCGAGGGTATGCGTTTCTCCACAATCACGTCAGCATTTATTGTTTGCAGCATTTTTGTTGATGGCCATTCTGACGGGTGTGAGCTGATAGGTTTTTGTAATTTGGGTTTACATGTCTTTAAAAATTCCTAAAATTCATCATTTTCCACGCCTTTCTCTTTTCTGTTAAAAGAAAACAGAAACAAAAAGTGTGAGTACAATATACCTCTTCAAATTGTCTTTTTGGAAGGTTGCACTCTTGAGTTTTTTGGTCGATTTTCGACCTCAGTATGTTTTGGAGGGCAGGTGTCATTTACAGAACTGCAATTGGTGAATATTTAGTGACCTTTTGCAGTGGGTTTAAAGCTGCTGTTGTGGGAAACGGCCACAAGGATGCAGCATTTCTCCATTCCCAAATCTGGGTACTAGGGCAGCAGAGCCTTCTGGAAGTCGTTTACCCAGGTTGTAAATTTGAATGGATTGTGCCAGGAAAACCCCCCATAAGTTTATGTCTCATTACTTCTAGTTCGTTGTTGTAATTTTGTAAATTGGGGTAATGGTTCGAATGTTGTTTGTCCAAGGTGTACACACTCTGCTTCATTTACACATTATATATATCTATTTATGTAGAGATCCTCTTCCCATGTAAATTATTACAGAGTGTTCCGTAAACCTCCCTTGCTATATGGTCGGTCTTTTTGATATATGTATATAATATGTATTTGTATACATATGGTAACGCTAATCTTCATTTATCCATTCCCCCCACCTTTCCTTTTAGATAAGCATAGTTTTCTTTCTAAGTCAGTGAGTGCCTTTCTCTGTGGACATATGTTCATTTGTGTCAGTTATTAGATAACGCCTATAAGTGTTATCATAAGATATAGGACTTTTGCTTTCCGACTTACCTCATGTTCTGTGATTATCCCCAAGATCATCTATGGTGCCTAAAAGAGCAGTGTTTCATTGTTTTCCATGGCTAGTATTCATTGTGTACATGGACCACTTCTTCTTTATCCCTTCCTCTGTTGATGGACATTTTGGTTGCTTCACTGTCTTGTCTATTGTGAATAAGGCTGCAGTGCAGCCTTTGCAGCCCGGGTCTTCTTGATCCTGGTCTTCTCAGGTGAGAGGCCCATTGGTGCGCCTGCTGGATTGAATGGTACCTCAATTTTTCCTTTTAAACGCAGCTCCTTTCTGTTCTCATTATTAGCTGTCAACCACTTTACATCTCACCAGCAGCTAGAGGGTACACAGTTCTCTAAAACCTCTTCAGCATTTATTGTTTGTAGACTTTTTGCTGATGGTCAGTCGACTGGTGTGAGTTGAAACCTTTTTGTAGATTAGATTGCATGAGTCTAATCCTTCCTGAGGTTGAGCTTTTATCCATTTTCCTGTTTTTAACAAGAGGGTGAGTAAAACTTACCTCTTCATACTATCTTCTTGAAAAATTTGCCTGTTTTGAATTTTTTTTTATCCATTCCCTACCTCAGCACAATTTTGAGGGCCGGTGTCCTTTACGGCCCTGAGTCCTTGTGAATGTTAAGTGACCATTAGCTGTGGGTTAAAAGCCGCTCTTGCGGGAATCGGCCACAAGGCGGCAGCATTTCTCCTTTACCAAATCTGGTTACTAGGGCAACAGAGCCTTACTGGAAGTGGTGTTCTAGGTTGTAAATTAGAATGGAATGTGCCAGGAAAAAGCCCTTTAAGTTTATGGCTCATTACTTCTTGTTCGTATTTTTAACTTAATTTTTATTTTTTATCACAGCAAACTTGATTACAATGTTTTGTTTGTTCTAGGTGTGCAAGATGTGGTTCTTTCACACATATACATATATCTATTCTTCTTCAGATCCTTTTCCCATGTAGGTTATGACACAATGTTGAGTAGTCTTCTCTTGGTATTCCGTAGGTCTTTGGTGATTATATATTTCACATGTGTTTGTATCTGTCTGTTAACCTCAATATGGTAATGTATCCAATCCTCACACCTTTCCATTTGGTGAACCACAAGTTTTTGTACTGAATTCTGTGATTGCCTTTCTCTGTGGAAATATCTTCGTTTGTATCAATTTTTAGGTAACACCTATATGTGATATGATAGGATATGTATCTTTGGCTTTCTCACTTACTACAAGTTGCGTGATTACTTCTAGACTCATCTGTGGTGCTGCAAATGGCATTGTTTCATTCTTTCGCTAGCTCATATTCCATCTGTACATGTAGCAGTTCTTCTTGGTCCACCCATCTGTCGGTGGACTTTTTGGTTACTTCCATATCTTGGCTATTGTAATACTATGCAATGCAGATTGGCCTGCCTGTGTCTTTCCAATTCTGTCTTCTTAGGTTATAGGTCCAGGAATAGGTCTGCTGGATCATATGGTAGCTCAATGTTTACCTTTTCAAGGCACCTCCATTCTGTTCTCTTTAGTGGCTCTTTCCAGGTTACGTCCCACATAAAGTTGAGGGTATGCATTTCTCCACAGCACCTTCAGCGTTTATTCTGTGTAGTTTTTTGCTGATGGTTATTCTGACTGGTGTGAGCTGATACCTCTTTGTGGTTGAATTTGCATGTGTCTCATAAGGCGTTGAAATTGAGCTTTAAGACATGTCCTTTTCATTTTTCCGGCTGCGATTAGAGCTTAGTTCTTCAAAGTGTTTACTTAAAGTATGTGTCACCTTTTGAAACGTTTTGGCCATTACCTCCCTCAAGACATTTTGAGGGCAGGTTTCATTTACAGCCCTGCAGTACTTGTTCATATGAAGTGACCATTAGCTCAGGCTTTAAACCTGCTTTTGCAGGTAACGGCCAGAGGGCGGCAGCCTTTCTACGTTCCCCACGCTGGTACTAGGGAAACAGACCTACCAGCCAGTGGTGTTCTGCGGTTATCAATTAGAGTGGAATGTGCCCGGGTAAACCCACAAATGCTGATGTCTCCTTACATGTGTTTGTTTTTTAAATTTAATTTATATTTTTTACTGGAGTAATATTCCATTGTATACATGGACCACTTCTTCTTGGTGCATTCCTCTGTGGATGGACATTTTTGTTGCTTCCAAGTGTTGACTAGGGTAAATATTGCTGGCGTACAGGTTTGCCAGCCTGTGACGTTTTGATTCTCATTTTCTCAGGTGATAGGCTCAGCAGATGGTATGCTTGATTCACTGGTAGCTCAATGTTTACCTTTTCAAAGCCCCTCCATTGTGTTTACGTTAATGGTTCTTACCACGTCCCCCTTAGAGCTCAGGGTACACATTTCTCCACAATCCCTTCAGCATGTATTGTTTGCAGCATTTTTGCTGATGGCCATTCTGACTGCTGTGAGCTGAGAGGTATTTGTAATTTCGGTTTGCATATCTTTAAAAATTCCTAAAAGTCCTCATTTTCCCACGCCTTTTTCTTTTCTCTTAAAAGAAAAAACCGTGAGTACAATATACCTCTTGAAATCGTCTTCCTGGAAGGTTGCCCTCTTTTGAATTTTTTGGTCGATTTTTGACCCCAGAAATGTTTTGGAGGGCAGGTGTCATTTACAGAACTGCAAGTTGGTGACTATTTAGTGACCTTTCGCAGTGGGTTAAAGCTGCTGTTGTGGGAAATGGCCACAAGGAGGCAGCATTTTTCCATTCCCCAATCTGGGTACTAGGGCAGCAGAGCCTTTCTGGAAGGCGTTGTCCTAGGTTGTAAATTAGAATGGAATTTGCCAGGAGAAATCCCCATAAGTTTATGTCTCATTACTTCTTCTTGGTTTTTTTAATTTTTTTTATTCGGGGTAAAGATTAGAATGTTGTTTGTCCTAGGTGTACACAATCTGGTTCATTTGTACATTAGATATGTCTATTAATGTACAGATCCTCTTCCCATGTAAAATATTACAGTGTTCCGTAGATCTCGCTTGCTATGGGTTCGGTCTTTTTGATACATGTATATAACATGTATTTGTATACCTATACTAACAATAATCTTCATTTATCAATTCCCCCCTCCTTTCCTTTCAGCTGAGCATCGTTTGTTTTCTAAGCCTGTGAGTGTCTTTCTCTTTGGAAATATGTTCATTTGTGTCAGTTATTAGATAATGCCATAAGTGATATTAGAGGATATAGGTCTTTTGCTTTCTGACCTACTTCATGTTTTGTGATTATCTCCAGGCTCATCTATGGTGCCTCAAAGAGCAGTGCTTCAATGTTTTCCATGGCTAATATTCCATTGTGTATATGGACCACTTCTTCATGGTGCATTCCACTGTTGATGGACATTTTCGTTTCTTCCAAGTGTTGCCTATGGTAAATATTGCTGGAGTGCAGGATTGCCAGCCTGTGATTTTTGATTTTCATTTTCTCAGGTGATAGACCCAGCAGTGGGTATGATTGATCGACTGGGATGGTAGCTCAATGTTTACCTTTTCAAGGCACCTCAATTGTGCTTTCATTAGTGCCTCTTACCACGTCCCCCTTAGAATCGAGGGTATGCGTTTCTCCACAATCACGTCAGCATTTATTGTTTGCAGCATTTTTGTCGATGGCCATTCTGACGGGTGTGAGCTGATAGGTTTTTGTAATTTGGGTTTACATGTCTTTAAAAATTCCTAAAATTCATCATTTTCCACGCCTTTCTCTTTTCTGTTAAAAGAAAACAGAAACAAAAAGTGTGAGTACAATATACCTCTTCAAATTGTCTTTTTGGAAGGTTGCACTCTTGAATTTTTTGGTCGATTTTCGACCTCAGTATGTTTTGGAGGGCAGGTGTCATTTACAGAACTGCAATTGGTGAATATTTAGTGACCTTTTGCAGTGGGTTTAAAGCTGCTGTTGTGGGAAACGGCCACAAGGATGCAGCATTTCTCCATTCCCAAATCTGGGTACTAGGGCAGCAGAGCCTTCTGGAAGTCGTTTACCCAGGTTGTAAATTTGAATGGATTGTGCCAGGAAAACCCCCCATAAGTTTATGTCTCATTACTTCTAGTTCGTTGTTGTAATTTTGTAAATTGGGGTAATGGTTCGAATGTTGTTTGTCCAAGGTGTACACACTCTGCTTCATTTACACATTATATATATCTATTTATGTAGAGATCCTCTTCCCATGTAAATTATTACAGAGTGTTCCGTAAACCTCCCTTGCTATATGGTCGGTCTTTTTGATATATGTATATAATATGTATTTGTATACATATGGTAACGCTAATCTTCATTTATCCATTCCCCCCACCTTTCCTTTTAGATAAGCATAGTTTTCTTTCTAAGTCAGTGAGTGCCTTTCTCTGTGGACATATGTTCATTTGTGTCAGTTATTAGATAACGCCTATAAGTGTTATCATAAGATATAGGACTTTTGCTTTCCGACTTACCTCATGTTCTGTGATTATCCCCAAGATCATCTATGGTGCCTAAAAGAGCAGTGTTTCATTGTTTTCCATGGCTAGTATTCATTGTGTACATGGACCACTTCTTCTTTATCCCTTCCTCTGTTGATGGACATTTTGGTTGCTTCACTGTCTTGTCTATTGTGAATAAGGCTGCAGTGCAGCCTTTGCAGCCCGGGTCTTCTTGATCCTGGTCTTCTCAGGTGAGAGGCCCATTGGTGCGCCTGCTGGATTGAATGGTACCTCAATTTTTCCTTTTAAACGCAGCTCCTTTCTGTTCTCATTATTAGCTGTCAACCACTTTACATCTCACCAGCAGCTAGAGGGTACACAGTTCTCTAAAACCTCTTCAGCATTTATTGTTTGTAGACTTTTTGCTGATGGTCAGTCGACTGGTGTGAGTTGAAACCTTTTTGTAGATTAGATTGCATGAGTCTAATCCTTCCTGAGGTTGAGCTTTTATCCATTTTCCTGTTTTTAACAAGAGGGTGAGTAAAACTTACCTCTTCATACTATCTTCTTGAAAAATTTGCCTGTTTTGAATTTTTTTTTATCCATTCCCTACCTCAGCACAATTTTGAGGGCCGGTGTCCTTTACGGCCCTGAGTCCTTGTGAATGTTAAGTGACCATTAGCTGTGGGTTAAAAGCCGCTCTTGCGGGAATCGGCCACAAGGCGGCAGCATTTCTCCTTTACCAAATCTGGTTACTAGGGCAACAGAGCCTTACTGGAAGTGGTGTTCTAGGTTGTAAATTAGAATGGAATGTGCCAGGAAAAAGCCCTTTAAGTTTATGGCTCATTACTTCTTGTTCGTATTTTTAACTTAATTTTTATTTTTTATCACAGCAAACTTGATTACAATGTTTTGTTTGTTCTAGGTGTGCAAGATGTGGTTCTTTCACACATATACATATATCTATTCTTCTTCAGATCCTTTTCCCATGTAGGTTATGACACAATGTTGAGTAGTCTTCTCTTGGTATTCCGTAGGTCTTTGGTGATTATATATTTCACATGTGTTTGTATCTGTCTCTTAACCTCAATATGGTAATGTATCCAATCCTCACACCTTTCCATTTGGTGAACCATAAGTTTTTGTACTGAATTCTGTGATTGCCTTTCTCTGTGGAAATATCTTCGTTTGTATCAATTTTTAGGTAACACCTATATGTGATATGATAGGATATGTATCTTTGGCTTTCTCACTTACTACAAGTTGCGTGATTACTTCTAGACTCATCTGTGGTGCTGCAAATGGCATTGTTTCATTCTTTCGCTAGCTCATATTCCATCTGTACATGTAGCAGTTCTTCTTGGTCCACCCATCTGTCGGTGGACTTTTTGGTTACTTCCATATCTTGGCTATTGTAATACTATGCAATGCAGATTGGCCTGCCTGTGTCTTTCCAATTCTGTCTTCTTAGGTTATAGGTCCAGGAATAGGTCTGCTGGATCATATGGTAGCTCAATGTTTACCTTTTCAAGGCACCTCCATTCTGTTCTCTTTAGTGGCTCTTTCCAGGTTACGTCCCACATAAAGTTGAGGGTATGCATTTCTCCACAGCACCTTCAGCGTTTATTCTGTGTAGTTTTTTGCTGATGGTTATTCTGACTGGTGTGAGCTGATACCTCTTTGTGGTTGAATTTGCATGTGTCTCATAAGGCGTTGAAATTGAGCTTTAAGACATGTCCTTTTCATTTTTCCGGCTGCGATTAGAGCTTAGTTCTTCAAAGTGTTTACTTAAAGTATGTGTCACCTTTTGAAACGTTTTGGCCATTACCTCCCTCAAGACATTTTGAGGGCAGGTTTCATTTACAGCCCTGCAGTACTTGTTCATATGAAGTGACCATTAGCTCAGGCTTTAAACCTGCTTTTGCAGGTAACGGCCAGAGGGCGGCAGCCTTTCTACGTTCCCCACGCTGGTACTAGGGAAACAGACCTACCAGCCAGTGGTGTTCTGCGGTTATCAATTAGAGTGGAATGTGCCCGGGTAAACCCACAAATGCTGATGTCTCCTTACATGTGTTTGTTTTTTAAATTTAATTTATATTTTTTACTGGAGTAATATTCCATTGTATACATGGACCACTTCTTCTTGGTGCATTCCTCTGTGGATGGACATTTTTGTTGCTTCCAAGTGTTGACTAGGGTAAATATTGCTGGCGTACAGGTTTGCCAGCCTGTGACGTTTTGATTCTCATTTTCTCAGGTGATAGGCTCAGCAGATGGTATGCTTGATTCACTGGTAGCTCAATGTTTACCTTTTCAAAGCCCCTCCATTGTGTTTACGTTAATGGTTCTTACCACGTCCCCCTTAGAGCTCAGGGTACACATTTCTCCACAATCCCTTCAGCATGTATTGTTTGCAGCATTTTTGCTAATGGTCATTCTGACTGCTGTGAGCTGATAGGTATTTGTAATTTCGGTTTGCATATCTTTAAAAATTCCTAAAAGTCCTCATTTTCCCACGCCTTTTTCTTTTCTCTTAAAAGAAAAAACCGTGAGTACAATATACCTCTTGAAATTGTCTTCTTGGAAGGTTGCCCTCTTTTGAATTTTTTGGTCGATTTTTGACCCCAGAAATGTTTTGGAGGGCAGGTGTCATTTACAGAACTGCAAGTTGGTGACTATTTAGTGACCTTTCGCAGTGGGTTAAAGCTGCTGTTGTGGGAAATGGCCACAAGGAGGCAGCATTTTTCCATTCCCCAATCTGGGTACTAGGGCAGCAGAGCCTTTCTGGAAGGCGTTGTCCTAGGTTGTAAATTAGAATGGAATTTGCCAGGAGAAATCCCCATAAGTTTATGTCTCATTACTTCTTCTTGGTTTTTTTAATTTTTTTTATTCGGGGTAAAGATTAGAATGTTGTTTGTCCTAGGTGTACACAATCTGGTTCATTTGTACATTAGATATGTCTATTAATGTACAGATCCTCTTCCCATGTAAAATATTACAGTGTTCCGTAGATCTCGCTTGCTATGGGTTCGGTCTTTTTGATACATGTATATAACATGTATTTGTATACCTATACTAACAATAATCTTCATTTATCAATTCCCCCCTCCTTTCCTTTCAGATGAGCATCGTTTGTTTTCTAAGCCTGTGAGTGTCTTTCTCTTTGGAAATATGTTCATTTGTGTCAGTTATCAGATAATGCCATAAGTGATATTAGAGGATACAGGTCTTTTGCTTTCTGACCTGCTTCATGTTTTGTGATTATCTCCAGGCTCATCTATGGTGCCTCAAAGAGCAGTGCTTCAATGTTTTCCATGGCTAATATTCCATTGTGTATATGGACCACTTCTTCATGGTGCATTCCACTGTTGATGGACATTTTCGTTTCTTCCAAGTGTTGCCTATGGTAAATATTGCTGGAGTGCAGGATTGCCAGCCTGTGATTTTTGATTTTCATTTTCTCAGGTGATAGACCCAGCAGTGGGTATGATGGATCGACTGGGATGGTAGCTCAATGTTTACCTTTTCAAGGCACCTCAATTGTGCTTTCATTAGTGCCTCTTACCACGTCCCCCTTAGAATCGAGGGTATGCGTTTCTCCACAATCACGTCAGCATTTATTGTTTGCAGCATTTTTGTCGATGGCCATTCTGACGGGTGTGAGCTGATAGGTTTTTGTAATTTGGGTTTACATGTCTTTAAGAATTCCTAAAATTCATCATTTTCCACGCCTTTTTCTTTTCTGTTAAAAGAAAACAGAAAAAAGAAAGTGTGAGTACAATATACCTCTTCAAATTGTCTTTTTGGAAGGTTGCACTCTTGAGTTTTTTGGTCGATTTTCGACCTCAGTATGTTTTGGAGGGCAGGTGTCATTTACAGAACTGCAATTGGTGAATATTTAGTGACCTTTTGCGGTGGGTTTAAAGCTGCTGTTGTGGGAAACGGCCACAAGGAGGCAGCATTTCTCCATTCCCAAATCTGGGTACTAGGGCAGCAGAGCCTTCTGGAAGTCGTTTACCCAGGTTGTAAATTTGAATGGATTGTGCCAGGAAAACCCCCCATAAGTTTATGTCTCATTACTTCTAGTTCGTTGTTGTAATTTTGTAAATTGGGGTAATGGTTCGAATGTTGTTTGTCCAAGGTGTACACACTCTGCTTCATTTACACATTATATATATCTATTTATGTAGAGATCCTCTTCCCATGTAAATTATTACAGAGCGTTCCGTAAACCTCCCTTGCTATATGGTCGGTCTTTTTGATATATGTATATGATATGTATTTGTATACATATGGTAACGCTAATCTTCATTTATCCATTCCCCCCACCTTTCCTTTTAGATAAGCATAGTTTTCTTTCTAAGTCAGTGAGTGCCTTTCTCTGTGGACATATGTTCATTTGTGTCAGTTATTAGATAACGCCTATAAGTGTTATCATAAGATATAGGACATTTGCTTTCCGACTTACCTCATGTTCTGTGATTATCCCCAAGATCATCTATGGTGCCTAAAAGATCAGTGTTTCATTGTTTTCCATGGCTAGTATTCATTGTGTACATGGACCACTTCTTCTTTATCCCTTCCTCTGTTGATGGACATTTTGGTTGCTTCACTGTCTTGTCTATTGTGAATAAGGCTGCAGTGCAGCCTTTGCAGCCCGGGTCTTCTTGATCCTGGTCTTCTCAGGTGAGAGGCCCATTGGTGCGCCTGCTGGATTGAATGGTACCTCAATTTTTCCTTTTAAACGCAGCTCCTTTCTGTTCTCATTATTAGCTGTCAACCACTTTACATCTCACCAGCAGCTAGAGGGTACACAGTTCTCTAAAACCTCTTCAGCATTTATTGTTTGTAGACTTTTTGCTGATGGTCAGTCGACTGGTGTGAGTTGAAACCTTTTTGTAGATTAGATTGCATGAGTCTAATCCTTCCTGAGGTTGAGCTTTTATCCATTTTCCTGTTTTTAACAAGAGAGTGAGTAAAACTTACCTCTTCATACTATCTTCTTGAAAAATTTGCCTGTTTTGAATTTTTTTTTATCCATTCCCTACCTCAGCACAATTTTGAGGGCCGGTGTCCTTTACGGCCCTGAGTCCTTGTGAATGTTAAGTGACCATTAGCTGTGGGTTAAAAGCCGCTCTTGCGGGAATCGGCCACAAGGCGGCAGCATTTCTCCTTTACCAAATCTGGTTACTAGGGCAACAGAGCCTTACTGGAAGTGGTGTTCTAGGTTGTAAATTAGAATGGAATGTGCCAGGAAAAAGCCCTTTAAGTTTATGGCTCATTACTTCTTGTTCGTATTTTTAACTTAATTTTTATTTTTTATCACAGCAAACTTGATTACAATGTTTTGTTTGTTCTAGGTGTGCAAGATGTGGTTCTTTCACACATATACATATATCTATTCTTCTTCAGATCCTTTTCCCATGTAGGTTATGACACAATGTTGAGTAGTCTTCTCTTGGTATTCCGTAGGTCTTTGGTGATTATATATTTCACATGTGTTTGTATCTGTCTGTTAACCTCAATATGGTAATGTATCCAATCCTCACACCTTTCCATTTGGTGAACCATAAGTTTTTGTACTGAATTCTGTGATTGCCTTTCTCTGTGGAAATATCTTCGTTTGTATCAATTTTTAGGTAACACCTATATGTGATATGATAGGATATGTATCTTTGGCTTTCTCACTTACTACAAGTTGCGTGATTACTTCTAGACTCATCTGTGGTGCTGCAAATGGCATTGTTTCATTCTTTCGCTAGCTCATATTCCATCTGTACATGTAGCAGTTCTTCTTGGTCCACCCATCTGTCGGTGGACTTTTTGGTTACTTCCATATCTTGGCTATTGTAATACTATGCAATGCAGATTGGCCTGCCTGTGTCTTTCCAATTCTGTCTTCTTAGGTTATAGGTCCAGGAATAGGTCTGCTGGATCATATGGTAGCTCAATGTTTACCTTTTCAAGGCACCTCCATTCTGTTCTCTTTAGTGGCTCTTTCCAGGTTACGTCCCACATAAAGTTGAGGGTATGCATTTCTCCACAGCACCTTCAGCGTTTATTCTGTGTAGTTTTTTGCTGATGGTTATTCTGACTGGTGTGAGCTGATACCTCTTTGTGGTTGAATTTGCATGTGTCTCATAAGGCGTTGAAATTGAGCTTTAAGACATGTCCTTTTCATTTTTCCGGCTGCGATTAGAGCTTAGTTCTTCAAAGTGTTTACTTAAAGTATGTGTCACCTTTTGAAACGTTTTGGCCATTACCTCCCTCAAGACATTTTGAGGGCAGGTTTCATTTACAGCCCTGCAGTACTTGTTCCTATGAAGTGACCATTAGCTCAGGCTTTAAACCTGCTTTTGCAGGTAACGGCCAGAGGGCGGCAGCCTTTCTACGTTCCCCACGCTGGTACTAGGGAAACAGACCTACTAGCCAGTGGTGTTCTGCGGTTATCAATTAGAGTGGAATGTGCCCGGGTAAACCCACAAATGCTGATGTCTCCTTACATGTGTTTGTTTTTTAAATTTAATTTATATTTTTTACTGGAGTAATATTCCATTGTATACATGGACCACTTCTTCTTGGTGCATTCCTCTGTGGATGGACATTTTTGTTGCTTCCAAGTGTTGACTAGGGTAAATATTGCTGGCGTACAGGTTTGCCAGCCTGTGACGTTTTGATTCTCATTTTCTCAGGTGATAGGCTCAGCAGATGGTATGCTTGATTCACTGGTAGCTCAATGTTTACCTTTTCAAAGCCCCTCCATTGTGTTTACGTTAATGGTTCTTACCACGTCCCCCTTAGAGCTCAGGGTACACATTTCTCCACAATCCCTTCAGCATGTATTGTTTGCAGCATTTTTGCTAATGGTCATTCTGACTGCTGTGAGCTGATAGGTATTTGTAATTTCGGTTTGCATATCTTTAAAAATTCCTAAAAGTCCTCATTTTCCCACGCCTTTTTCTTTTCTCTTAAAAGAAAAAACCGTGAGTACAATATACCTCTTGAAATTGTCTTCTTGGAAGGTTGCCCTCTTTTGAATTTTTTGGTCGATTTTTGACCCCAGAAATGTTTTGGAGGGCAGGTGTCATTTACAGAACTGCAAGTTGGTGACTATTTAGTGACCTTTCGCAGTGGGTTAAAGCTGCTGTTGTGGGAAATGGCCACAAGGAGGCAGCATTTTTCCATTCCCCAATCTGGGTACTAGGGCAGCAGAGCCTTTCTGGAAGGCGTTGTCCTAGGTTGTAAATTAGAATGGAATTTGCCAGGAGAAATCCCCATAAGTTTATGTCTCATTACTTCTTCTTGGTTTTTTTAATTTTTTTTATTCGGGGTAAAGATTAGAATGTTGTTTGTCCTAGGTGTACACAATCTGGTTCATTTGTACATTAGATATGTCTATTAATGTACAGATCCTCTTCCCATGTAAAATATTACAGTGTTCCGTAGATCTCGCTTGCTATGGGTTCGGTCTTTTTGATACATGTATATAACATGTATTTGTATACCTATACTAACAATAATCTTCATTTATCAATTCCCCCCTCCTTTCCTTTCAGCTGAGCATCGTTTGTTTTCTAAGCCTGTGAGTGTCTTTCTCTTTGGAAATATGTTCATTTGTGTCAGTTATTAGATAATGCCATAAGTGATATTAGAGGATATAGGTCTTTTGCTTTCTGACCTACTTCATGTTTTGTGATTATCTCCAGGCTCATCTATGGTGCCTCAAAGAGCAGTGCTTCAATGTTTTCCATGGCTAATATTCCATTGTGTATATGGACCACTTCTTCATGGTGCATTCCACTGTTGATGGACATTTTCGTTTCTTCCAAGTGTTGCCTATGGTAAATATTGCTGGAGTGCAGGATTGCCAGCCTGTGATTTTTGATTTTCATTTTCTCAGGTGATAGACCCAGCAGTGGGTATGATTGATCGACTGGGATGGTAGCTCAATGTTTACCTTTTCAAGGCACCTCAATTGTGCTTTCATTAGTGCCTCTTACCACGTCCCCCTTAGAATCGAGGGTATGCGTTTCTCCACAATCACGTCAGCATTTATTGTTTGCAGCATTTTTGTCGATGGCCATTCTGACGGGTGTGAGCTGATAGGTTTTTGTAATTTGGGTTTACATGTCTTTAAAAATTCCTAAAATTCATCATTTTCCACGCCTTTCTCTTTTCTGTTAAAAGAAAACAGAAACAAAAAGTGTGAGTACAATATACCTCTTCAAATTGTCTTTTTGGAAGGTTGCACTCTTGAATTTTTTGGTCGATTTTCGACCTCAGTATGTTTTGGAGGGCAGGTGTCATTTACAGAACTGCAATTGGTGAATATTTAGTGACCTTTTGCAGTGGGTTTAAAGCTGCTGTTGTGGGAAACGGCCACAAGGATGCAGCATTTCTCCATTCCCAAATCTGGGTACTAGGGCAGCAGAGCCTTCTGGAAGTCGTTTACCCAGGTTGTAAATTTGAATGGATTGTGCCAGGAAAACCCCCCATAAGTTTATGTCTCATTACTTCTAGTTCGTTGTTGTAATTTTGTAAATTGGGGTAATGGTTCGAATGTTGTTTGTCCAAGGTGTACACACTCTGCTTCATTTACACATTATATATATCTATTTATGTAGAGATCCTCTTCCCATGTAAATTATTACAGAGTGTTCCGTAAACCTCCCTTGCTATATGGTCGGTCTTTTTGATATATGTATATAATATGTATTTGTATACATATGGTAACGCTAATCTTCATTTATCCATTCCCCCCACCTTTCCTTTTAGATAAGCATAGTTTTCTTTCTAAGTCAGTGAGTGCCTTTCTCTGTGGACATATGTTCATTTGTGTCAGTTATTAGATAACGCCTATAAGTGTTATCATAAGATATAGGACTTTTGCTTTCCGACTTACCTCATGTTCTGTGATTATCCCCAAGATCATCTATGGTGCCTAAAAGAGCAGTGTTTCATTGTTTTCCATGGCTAGTATTCATTGTGTACATGGACCACTTCTTCTTTATCCCTTCCTCTGTTGATGGACATTTTGGTTGCTTCACTGTCTTGTCTATTGTGAATAAGGCTGCAGTGCAGCCTTTGCAGCCCGGGTCTTCTTGATCCTGGTCTTCTCAGGTGAGAGGCCCATTGGTGCGCCTGCTGGATTGAATGGTACCTCAATTTTTCCTTTTAAACGCAGCTCCTTTCTGTTCTCATTATTAGCTGTCAACCACTTTACATCTCACCAGCAGCTAGAGGGTACACAGTTCTCTAAAACCTCTTCAGCATTTATTGTTTGTAGACTTTTTGCTGATGGTCAGTCGACTGGTGTGAGTTGAAACCTTTTTGTAGATTAGATTGCATGAGTCTAATCCTTCCTGAGGTTGAGCTTTTATCCATTTTCCTGTTTTTAACAAGAGGGTGAGTAAAACTTACCTCTTCATACTATCTTCTTGAAAAATTTGCCTGTTTTGAATTTTTTTTTATCCATTCCCTACCTCAGCACAATTTTGAGGGCCGGTGTCCTTTACGGCCCTGAGTCCTTGTGAATGTTAAGTGACCATTAGCTGTGGGTTAAAAGCCGCTCTTGCGGGAATCGGCCACAAGGCGGCAGCATTTCTCCTTTACCAAATCTGGTTACTAGGGCAACAGAGCCTTACTGGAAGTGGTGTTCTAGGTTGTAAATTAGAATGGAATGTGCCAGGAAAAAGCCCTTTAAGTTTATGGCTCATTACTTCTTGTTCGTATTTTTAACTTAATTTTTATTTTTTATCACAGCAAACTTGATTACAATGTTTTGTTTGTTCTAGGTGTGCAAGATGTGGTTCTTTCACACATATACATATATCTATTCTTCTTCAGATCCTTTTCCCATGTAGGTTATGACACAATGTTGAGTAGTCTTCTCTTGGTATTCCGTAGGTCTTTGGTGATTATATATTTCACATGTGTTTGTATCTGTCTGTTAACCTCAATATGGTAATGTATCCAATCCTCACACCTTTCCATTTGGTGAACCACAAGTTTTTGTACTGAATTCTGTGATTGCCTTTCTCTGTGGAAATATCTTCGTTTGTATCAATTTTTAGGTAACACCTATATGTGATATGATAGGATATGTATCTTTGGCTTTCTCACTTACTACAAGTTGCGTGATTACTTCTAGACTCATCTGTGGTGCTGCAAATGGCATTGTTTCATTCTTTCGCTAGCTCATATTCCATCTGTACATGTAGCAGTTCTTCTTGGTCCACCCATCTGTCGGTGGACTTTTTGGTTACTTCCATATCTTGGCTATTGTAATACTATGCAATGCAGATTGGCCTGCCTGTGTCTTTCCAATTCTGTCTTCTTAGGTTATAGGTCCAGGAATAGGTCTGCTGGATCATATGGTAGCTCAATGTTTACCTTTTCAAGGCACCTCCATTCTGTTCTCTTTAGTGGCTCTTTCCAGGTTACGTCCCACATAAAGTTGAGGGTATGCATTTCTCCACAGCACCTTCAGCGTTTATTCTGTGTAGTTTTTTGCTGATGGTTATTCTGACTGGTGTGAGCTGATACCTCTTTGTGGTTGAATTTGCATGTGTCTCATAAGGCGTTGAAATTGAGCTTTAAGACATGTCCTTTTCATTTTTCCGGCTGCGATTAGAGCTTAGTTCTTCAAAGTGTTTACTTAAAGTATGTGTCACCTTTTGAAACGTTTTGGCCATTACCTCCCTCAAGACATTTTGAGGGCAGGTTTCATTTACAGCCCTGCAGTACTTGTTCCTATGAAGTGACCATTAGCTCAGGCTTTAAACCTGCTTTTGCAGGTAACGGCCAGAGGGCGGCAGCCTTTCTACGTTCCCCACGCTGGTACTAGGGAAACAGACCTACTAGCCAGTGGTGTTCTGCGGTTATCAATTAGAGTGGAATGTGCCCGGGTAAACCCACAAATGCTGATGTCTCCTTACATGTGTTTGTTTTTTAAATTTAATTTATATTTTTTACTGGAGTAATATTCCATTGTATACATGGACCACTTCTTCTTGGTGCATTCCTCTGTGGATGGACATTTTTGTTGCTTCCAAGTGTTGACTAGGGTAAATATTGCTGGCGTACAGGTTTGCCAGCCTGTGACGTTTTGATTCTCATTTTCTCAGGTGATAGGCTCAGCAGATGGTATGCTTGATTCACTGGTAGCTCAATGTTTACCTTTTCAAAGCCCCTCCATTGTGTTTACGTTAATGGTTCTTACCACGTCCCCCTTAGAGCTCAGGGTACACATTTCTCCACAATCCCTTCAGCATGTATTGTTTGCAGCATTTTTGCTAATGGTCATTCTGACTGCTGTGAGCTGATAGGTATTTGTAATTTCGGTTTGCATATCTTTAAAAATTCCTAAAAGTCCTCATTTTCCCACGCCTTTTTCTTTTCTCTTAAAAGAAAAAACCGTGAGTACAATATACCTCTTGAAATTGTCTTCTTGGAAGGTTGCCCTCTTTTGAATTTTTTGGTCGATTTTTGACCCCAGAAATGTTTTGGAGGGCAGGTGTCATTTACAGAACTGCAAGTTGGTGACTATTTAGTGACCTTTCGCAGTGGGTTAAAGCTGCTGTTGTGGGAAATGGCCACAAGGAGGCAGCATTTTTCCATTCCCCAATCTGGGTACTAGGGCAGCAGAGCCTTTCTGGAAGGCGTTGTCCTAGGTTGTAAATTAGAATGGAATTTGCCAGGAGAAATCCCCATAAGTTTATGTCTCATTACTTCTTCTTGGTTTTTTTAATTTTTTTTATTCGGGGTAAAGATTAGAATGTTGTTTGTCCTAGGTGTACACAATCTGGTTCATTTGTACATTAGATATGTCTATTAATGTACAGATCCTCTTCCCATGTAAAATATTACAGTGTTCCGTAGATCTCGCTTGCTATGGGTTCGGTCTTTTTGATACATGTATATAACATGTATTTGTATACCTATACTAACAATAATCTTCATTTATCAATTCCCCCCTCCTTTCCTTTCAGCTGAGCATCGTTTGTTTTCTAAGCCTGTGAGTGTCTTTCTCTTTGGAAATATGTTCATTTGTGTCAGTTATTAGATAATGCCATAAGTGATATTAGAGGATATAGGTCTTTTGCTTTCTGACCTACTTCATGTTTTGTGATTATCTCCAGGCTCATCTATGGTGCCTCAAAGAGCAGTGCTTCAATGTTTTCCATGGCTAATATTCCATTGTGTATATGGACCACTTCTTCATGGTGCATTCCACTGTTGATGGACATTTTCGTTTCTTCCAAGTGTTGCCTATGGTAAATATTGCTGGAGTGCAGGATTGCCAGCCTGTGATTTTTGATTTTCATTTTCTCAGGTGATAGACCCAGCAGTGGGTATGATTGATCGACTGGGATGGTAGCTCAATGTTTACCTTTTCAAGGCACCTCAATTGTGCTTTCATTAGTGCCTCTTACCACGTCCCCCTTAGAATCGAGGGTATGCGTTTCTCCACAATCACGTCAGCATTTATTGTTTGCAGCATTTTTGTCGATGGCCATTCTGACGGGTGTGAGCTGATAGGTTTTTGTAATTTGGGTTTACATGTCTTTAAAAATTCCTAAAATTCATCATTTTCCACGCCTTTCTCTTTTCTGTTAAAAGAAAACAGAAACAAAAAGTGTGAGTACAATATACCTCTTCAAATTGTCTTTTTGGAAGGTTGCACTCTTGAATTTTTTGGTCGATTTTCGACCTCAGTATGTTTTGGAGGGCAGGTGTCATTTACAGAACTGCAATTGGTGAATATTTAGTGACCTTTTGCAGTGGGTTTAAAGCTGCTGTTGTGGGAAACGGCCACAAGGATGCAGCATTTCTCCATTCCCAAATCTGGGTACTAGGGCAGCAGAGCCTTCTGGAAGTCGTTTACCCAGGTTGTAAATTTGAATGGATTGTGCCAGGAAAACCCCCCATAAGTTTATGTCTCATTACTTCTAGTTCGTTGTTGTAATTTTGTAAATTGGGGTAATGGTTCGAATGTTGTTTGTCCAAGGTGTACACACTCTGCTTCATTTACACATTATATATATCTATTTATGTAGAGATCCTCTTCCCATGTAAATTATTACAGAGTGTTCCGTAAACCTCCCTTGCTATATGGTCGGTCTTTTTGATATATGTATATAATATGTATTTGTATACATATGGTAACGCTAATCTTCATTTATCCATTCCCCCCACCTTTCCTTTTAGATAAGCATAGTTTTCTTTCTAAGTCAGTGAGTGCCTTTCTCTGTGGACATATGTTCATTTGTGTCAGTTATTAGATAACGCCTATAAGTGTTATCATAAGATATAGGACTTTTGCTTTCCGACTTACCTCATGTTCTGTGATTATCCCCAAGATCATCTATGGTGCCTAAAAGAGCAGTGTTTCATTGTTTTCCATGGCTAGTATTCATTGTGTACATGGACCACTTCTTCTTTATCCCTTCCTCTGTTGATGGACATTTTGGTTGCTTCACTGTCTTGTCTATTGTGAATAAGGCTGCAGTGCAGCCTTTGCAGCCCGGGTCTTCTTGATCCTGGTCTTCTCAGGTGAGAGGCCCATTGGTGCGCCTGCTGGATTGAATGGTACCTCAATTTTTCCTTTTAAACGCAGCTCCTTTCTGTTCTCATTATTAGCTGTCAACCACTTTACATCTCACCAGCAGCTAGAGGGTACACAGTTCTCTAAAACCTCTTCAGCATTTATTGTTTGTAGACTTTTTGCTGATGGTCAGTCGACTGGTGTGAGTTGAAACCTTTTTGTAGATTAGATTGCATGAGTCTAATCCTTCCTGAGGTTGAGCTTTTATCCATTTTCCTGTTTTTAACAAGAGGGTGAGTAAAACTTACCTCTTCATACTATCTTCTTGAAAAATTTGCCTGTTTTGAATTTTTTTTTATCCATTCCCTACCTCAGCACAATTTTGAGGGCCGGTGTCCTTTACGGCCCTGAGTCCTTGTGAATGTTAAGTGACCATTAGCTGTGGGTTAAAAGCCGCTCTTGCGGGAATCGGCCACAAGGCGGCAGCATTTCTCCTTTACCAAATCTGGTTACTAGGGCAACAGAGCCTTACTGGAAGTGGTGTTCTAGGTTGTAAATTAGAATGGAATGTGCCAGGAAAAAGCCCTTTAAGTTTATGGCTCATTACTTCTTGTTCGTATTTTTAACTTAATTTTTATTTTTTATCACAGCAAACTTGATTACAATGTTTTGTTTGTTCTAGGTGTGCAAGATGTGGTTCTTTCACACATATACATATATCTATTCTTCTTCAGATCCTTTTCCCATGTAGGTTATGACACAATGTTGAGTAGTCTTCTCTTGGTATTCCGTAGGTCTTTGGTGATTATATATTTCACATGTGTTTGTATCTGTCTGTTAACCTCAATATGGTAATGTATCCAATCCTCACACCTTTCCATTTGGTGAACCATAAGTTTTTGTACTGAATTCTGTGATTGCCTTTCTCTGTGGAAATATCTTCGTTTGTATCAATTTTTAGGTAACACCTATATGTGATATGATAGGATATGTATCTTTGGCTTTCTCACTTACTACAAGTTGCGTGATTACTTCTAGACTCATCTGTGGTGCTGCAAATGGCATTGTTTCATTCTTTCGCTAGCTCATATTCCATCTGTACATGTAGCAGTTCTTCTTGGTCCACCCATCTGTCGGTGGACTTTTTGGTTACTTCCATATCTTGGCTATTGTAATACTATGCAATGCAGATTGGCCTGCCTGTGTCTTTCCAATTCTGTCTTCTTAGGTTATAGGTCCAGGAATAGGTCTGCTGGATCATATGGTAGCTCAATGTTTACCTTTTCAAGGCACCTCCATTCTGTTCTCTTTAGTGGCTCTTTCCAGGTTACGTCCCACATAAAGTTGAGGGTATGCATTTCTCCACAGCACCTTCAGCGTTTATTCTGTGTAGTTTTTTGCTGATGGTTATTCTGACTGGTGTGAGCTGATACCTCTTTGTGGTTGAATTTGCATGTGTCTCATAAGGCGTTGAAATTGAGCTTTAAGACATGTCCTTTTCATTTTTCCGGCTGCGATTAGAGCTTAGTTCTTCAAAGTGTTTACTTAAAGTATGTGTCACCTTTTGAAACGTTTTGGCCATTACCTCCCTCAAGACATTTTGAGGGCAGGTTTCATTTACAGCCCTGCAGTACTTGTTCATATGAAGTGACCATTAGCTCAGGCTTTAAACCTGCTTTTGCAGGTAACGGCCAGAGGGCGGCAGCCTTTCTACGTTCCCCACGCTGGTACTAGGGAAACAGACCTACCAGCCAGTGGTGTTCTGCGGTTATCAATTAGAGTGGAATGTGCCCGGGTAAACCCACAAATGCTGATGTCTCCTTACATGTGTTTGTTTTTTAAATTTAATTTATATTTTTTACTGGAGTAATATTCCATTGTATACATGGACCACTTCTTCTTGGTGCATTCCTCTGTGGATGGACATTTTTGTTGCTTCCAAGTGTTGACTAGGGTAAATATTGCTGGCGTACAGGTTTGCCAGCCTGTGACGTTTTGATTCTCATTTTCTCAGGTGATAGGCTCAGCAGATGGTATGCTTGATTCACTGGTAGCTCAATGTTTACCTTTTCAAAGCCCCTCCATTGTGTTTACGTTAATGGTTCTTACCACGTCCCCCTTAGAGCTCAGGGTACACATTTCTCCACAATCCCTTCAGCATGTATTGTTTGCAGCATTTTTGCTAATGGTCATTCTGACTGCTGTGAGCTGATAGGTATTTGTAATTTCGGTTTGCATATCTTTAAAAATTCCTAAAAGTCCTCATTTTCCCACGCCTTTTTCTTTTCTCTTAAAAGAAAAAACCGTGAGTACAACATACCTCTTGAAATCGTCTTCTTGGAAGGTTGCCCTCTTTTGAATTTTTTGGTCGATTTTTGACCCCAGAAATGTTTTGGAGGGCAGGTGTCATTTACAGAACTGCAAGTTGGTGACTATTTAGTGACCTTTCGCAGTGGGTTAAAGCTGCTGTTGTGGGAAATGGCCACAAGGAGGCAGCATTTTTCCATTCCCCAATCTGGGTACTAGGGCAGCAGAGCCTTTCTGGAAGGCGTTGTCCTAGGTTGTAAATTAGAATGGAATTTGCCAGGAGAAATCCCCATAAGTTTATGTCTCATTACTTCTTCTTGGTTTTTTTTAATTTTTTTATTCGGGGTAAAGATTAGAATATTGTTTGTCCTAGGTGTACACAATCTGGTTCATTTGTACATTAGATATGTCTATTAATGTACAGATCCTCTTCCCATGTAAAATATTACAGTGTTCCGTAGATCTCGCTTGCTATGTGTTCGGTCTTTTTGATACATGTATATAACATGTATTTGTATACCTATACTAACAATAATCTTCATTTATCAATTCCCCCCTCCTTTCCTTTCAGCTGAGCATCGTTTGTTTTCTAAGCCTGTGAGTGTCTTTCTCTTTGGAAATATGTTCATTTGTGTCAGTTATTAGATAATGCCATAAGTGATATTAGAGGATATAGGTCTTTTGCTTTCTGACCTACTTCATGTTTTGTGATTATCTCCAGGCTCATCTATGGTGCCTCAAAGAGCAGTGCTTCAATGTTTTCCATGGCTAATATTCCATTGTGTATATGGACCACTTCTTCATGGTGCATTCCACTGTTGATGGACATTTTCGTTTCTTCCAAGTGTTGCCTATGGTAAATATTGCTGGAGTGCAGGATTGCCAGCCTGTGATTTTTGATTTTCATTTTCTCAGGTGATAGACCCAGCAGTGGGTATGATTGATCGACTGGGATGGTAGCTCAATGTTTACCTTTTCAAGGCACCTCAATTGTGCTTTCATTAGTGCCTCTTACCACGTCCCCCTTAGAATCGAGGGTATGCGTTTCTCCACAATCACGTCAGCATTTATTGTTTGCAGCATTTTTGTTGATGGCCATTCTGACGGGTGTGAGCTGATAGGTTTTTGTAATTTGGGTTTACATGTCTTTAAAAATTCCTAAAATTCATCATTTTCCACGCCTTTCTCTTTTCTGTTAAAAGAAAACAGAAACAAAAAGTGTGAGTACAATATACCTCTTCAAATTGTCTTTTTGGAAGGTTGCACTCTTGAGTTTTTTGGTCGATTTTCGACCTCAGTATGTTTTGGAGGGCAGGTGTCATTTACAGAACTGCAATTGGTGAATATTTAGTGACCTTTTGCAGTGGGTTTAAAGCTGCTGTTGTGGGAAACGGCCACAAGGATGCAGCATTTCTCCATTCCCAAATCTGGGTACTAGGGCAGCAGAGCCTTCTGGAAGTCGTTTACCCAGGTTGTAAATTTGAATGGATTGTGCCAGGAAAACCCCCCATAAGTTTATGTCTCATTACTTCTAGTTCGTTGTTGTAATTTTGTAAATTGGGGTAATGGTTCGAATGTTGTTTGTCCAAGGTGTACACACTCTGCTTCATTTACACATTATATATATCTATTTATGTAGAGATCCTCTTCCCATGTAAATTATTACAGAGTGTTCCGTAAACCTCCCTTGCTATATGGTCGGTCTTTTTGATATATGTATATAATATGTATTTGTATACATATGGTAACGCTAATCTTCATTTATCCATTCCCCCCACCTTTCCTTTTAGATAAGCATAGTTTTCTTTCTAAGTCAGTGAGTGCCTTTCTCTGTGGACATATGTTCATTTGTGTCAGTTATTAGATAACGCCTATAAGTGTTATCATAAGATATAGGACTTTTGCTTTCCGACTTACCTCATGTTCTGTGATTATCCCCAAGATCATCTATGGTGCCTAAAAGAGCAGTGTTTCATTGTTTTCCATGGCTAGTATTCATTGTGTACATGGACCACTTCTTCTTTATCCCTTCCTCTGTTGATGGACATTTTGGTTGCTTCACTGTCTTGTCTATTGTGAATAAGGCTGCAGTGCAGCCTTTGCAGCCCGGGTCTTCTTGATCCTGGTCTTCTCAGGTGAGAGGCCCATTGGTGCGCCTGCTGGATTGAATGGTACCTCAATTTTTCCTTTTAAACGCAGCTCCTTTCTGTTCTCATTATTAGCTGTCAACCACTTTACATCTCACCAGCAGCTAGAGGGTACACAGTTCTCTAAAACCTCTTCAGCATTTATTGTTTGTAGACTTTTTGCTGATGGTCAGTCGACTGGTGTGAGTTGAAACCTTTTTGTAGATTAGATTGCATGAGTCTAATCCTTCCTGAGGTTGAGCTTTTATCCATTTTCCTGTTTTTAACAAGAGGGTGAGTAAAACTTACCTCTTCATACTATCTTCTTGAAAAATTTGCCTGTTTTGAATTTTTTTTTATCCATTCCCTACCTCAGCACAATTTTGAGGGCCGGTGTCCTTTACGGCCCTGAGTCCTTGTGAATGTTAAGTGACCATTAGCTGTGGGTTAAAAGCCGCTCTTGCGGGAATCGGCCACAAGGCGGCAGCATTTCTCCTTTACCAAATCTGGTTACTAGGGCAACAGAGCCTTACTGGAAGTGGTGTTCTAGGTTGTAAATTAGAATGGAATGTGCCAGGAAAAAGCCCTTTAAGTTTATGGCTCATTACTTCTTGTTCGTATTTTTAACTTAATTTTTATTTTTTATCACAGCAAACTTGATTACAATGTTTTGTTTGTTCTAGGTGTGCAAGATGTGGTTCTTTCACACATATACATATATCTATTCTTCTTCAGATCCTTTTCCCATGTAGGTTATGACACAATGTTGAGTAGTCTTCTCTTGGTATTCCGTAGGTCTTTGGTGATTATATATTTCACATGTGTTTGTATCTGTCTGTTAACCTCAATATGGTAATGTATCCAATCCTCACACCTTTCCATTTGGTGAACCACAAGTTTTTGTACTGAATTCTGTGATTGCCTTTCTCTGTGGAAATATCTTCGTTTGTATCAATTTTTAGGTAACACCTATATGTGATATGATAGGATATGTATCTTTGGCTTTCTCACTTACTACAAGTTGCGTGATTACTTCTAGACTCATCTGTGGTGCTGCAAATGGCATTGTTTCATTCTTTCGCTAGCTCATATTCCATCTGTACATGTAGCAGTTCTTCTTGGTCCACCCATCTGTCGGTGGACTTTTTGGTTACTTCCATATCTTGGCTATTGTAATACTATGCAATGCAGATTGGCCTGCCTGTGTCTTTCCAATTCTGTCTTCTTAGGTTATAGGTCCAGGAATAGGTCTGCTGGATCATATGGTAGCTCAATGTTTACCTTTTCAAGGCACCTCCATTCTGTTCTCTTTAGTGGCTCTTTCCAGGTTACGTCCCACATAAAGTTGAGGGTATGCATTTCTCCACAGCACCTTCAGCGTTTATTCTGTGTAGTTTTTTGCTGATGGTTATTCTGACTGGTGTGAGCTGATACCTCTTTGTGGTTGAATTTGCATGTGTCTCATAAGGCGTTGAAATTGAGCTTTAAGACATGTCCTTTTCATTTTTCCGGCTGCGATTAGAGCTTAGTTCTTCAAAGTGTTTACTTAAAGTATGTGTCACCTTTTGAAACGTTTTGGCCATTACCTCCCTCAAGACATTTTGAGGGCAGGTTTCATTTACAGCCCTGCAGTACTTGTTCATATGAAGTGACCATTAGCTCAGGCTTTAAACCTGCTTTTGCAGGTAACGGCCAGAGGGCGGCAGCCTTTCTACGTTCCCCACGCTGGTACTAGGGAAACAGACCTACCAGCCAGTGGTGTTCTGCGGTTATCAATTAGAGTGGAATGTGCCCGGGTAAACCCACAAATGCTGATGTCTCCTTACATGTGTTTGTTTTTTAAATTTAATTTATATTTTTTACTGGAGTAATATTCCATTGTATACATGGACCACTTCTTCTTGGTGCATTCCTCTGTGGATGGACATTTTTGTTGCTTCCAAGTGTTGACTAGGGTAAATATTGCTGGCGTACAGGTTTGCCAGCCTGTGACGTTTTGATTCTCATTTTCTCAGGTGATAGGCTCAGCAGATGGTATGCTTGATTCACTGGTAGCTCAATGTTTACCTTTTCAAAGCCCCTCCATTGTGTTTACGTTAATGGTTCTTACCACGTCCCCCTTAGAGCTCAGGGTACACATTTCTCCACAATCCCTTCAGCATGTATTGTTTGCAGCATTTTTGCTGATGGCCATTCTGACTGCTGTGAGCTGAGAGGTATTTGTAATTTCGGTTTGCATATCTTTAAAAATTCCTAAAAGTCCTCATTTTCCCACGCCTTTTTCTTTTCTCTTAAAAGAAAAAACTGTGAGTACAATATACCTCTTGAAATCGTCTTCCTGGAAGGTTGCCCTCTTTTGAATTTTTTGGTCGATTTTTGACCCCAGAAATGTTTTGGAGGGCAGGTGTCATTTACAGAACTGCAAGTTGGTGACTATTTAGTGACCTTTCGCAGTGGGTTAAAGCTGCTGTTGTGGGAAATGGCCACAAGGAGGCAGCATTTTTCCATTCCCCAATCTGGGTACTAGGGCAGCAGAGCCTTTCTGGAAGGCGTTGTCCTAGGTTGTAAATTAGAATGGAATTTGCCAGGAGAAATCCCCATAAGTTTATGTCTCATTACTTCTTCTTGGTTTTTTTAATTTTTTTTATTCGGGGTAAAGATTAGAATGTTGTTTGTCCTAGGTGTACACAATCTGGTTCATTTGTACATTAGATATGTCTATTAATGTACAGATCCTCTTCCCATGTAAAATATTACAGTGTTCCGTAGATCTCGCTTGCTATGGGTTCGGTCTTTTTGATACATGTATATAACATGTATTTGTATACCTATACTAACAATAATCTTCATTTATCAATTCCCCCCTCCTTTCCTTTCAGCTGAGCATCGTTTGTTTTCTAAGCCTGTGAGTGTCTTTCTCTTTGGAAATATGTTCATTTGTGTCAGTTATTAGATAATGCCATAAGTGATATTAGAGGATATAGGTCTTTTGCTTTCTGACCTACTTCATGTTTTGTGATTATCTCCAGGCTCATCTATGGTGCCTCAAAGAGCAGTGCTTCAATGTTTTCCATGGCTAATATTCCATTGTGTATATGGACCACTTCTTCATGGTGCATTCCACTGTTGATGGACATTTTCGTTTCTTCCAAGTGTTGCCTATGGTAAATATTGCTGGAGTGCAGGATTGCCAGCCTGTGATTTTTGATTTTCATTTTCTCAGGTGATAGACCCAGCAGTGGGTATGATTGATCGACTGGGATGGTAGCTCAATGTTTACCTTTTCAAGGCACCTCAATTGTGCTTTCATTAGTGCCTCTTACCACGTCCCCCTTAGAATCGAGGGTATGCGTTTCTCCACAATCACGTCAGCATTTATTGTTTGCAGCATTTTTGTCGATGGCCATTCTGACGGGTGTGAGCTGATAGGTTTTTGTAATTTGGGTTTACATGTCTTTAAAAATTCCTAAAATTCATCATTTTCCACGCCTTTCTCTTTTCTGTTAAAAGAAAACAGAAACAAAAAGTGTGAGTACAATATACCTCTTCAAATTGTCTTTTTGGAAGGTTGCACTCTTGAATTTTTTGGTCGATTTTCGACCTCAGTATGTTTTGGAGGGCAGGTGTCATTTACAGAACTGCAATTGGTGAATATTTAGTGACCTTTTGCAGTGGGTTTAAAGCTGCTGTTGTGGGAAACGGCCACAAGGATGCAGCATTTCTCCATTCCCAAATCTGGGTACTAGGGCAGCAGAGCCTTCTGGAAGTCGTTTACCCAGGTTGTAAATTTGAATGGATTGTGCCAGGAAAACCCCCCATAAGTTTATGTCTCATTACTTCTAGTTCGTTGTTGTAATTTTGTAAATTGGGGTAATGGTTCGAATGTTGTTTGTCCAAGGTGTACACACTCTGCTTCATTTACACATTATATATATCTATTTATGTAGAGATCCTCTTCCCATGTAAATTATTACAGAGTGTTCCGTAAACCTCCCTTGCTATATGGTCGGTCTTTTTGATATATGTATATAATATGTATTTGTATACATATGGTAACGCTAATCTTCATTTATCCATTCCCCCCACCTTTCCTTTTAGATAAGCATAGTTTTCTTTCTAAGTCAGTGAGTGCCTTTCTCTGTGGACATATGTTCATTTGTGTCAGTTATTAGATAACGCCTATAAGTGTTATCATAAGATATAGGACTTTTGCTTTCCGACTTACCTCATGTTCTGTGATTATCCCCAAGATCATCTATGGTGCCTAAAAGAGCAGTGTTTCATTGTTTTCCATGGCTAGTATTCATTGTGTACATGGACCACTTCTTCTTTATCCCTTCCTCTGTTGATGGACATTTTGGTTGCTTCACTGTCTTGTCTATTGTGAATAAGGCTGCAGTGCAGCCTTTGCAGCCCGGGTCTTCTTGATCCTGGTCTTCTCAGGTGAGAGGCCCATTGGTGCGCCTGCTGGATTGAATGGTACCTCAATTTTTCCTTTTAAACGCAGCTCCTTTCTGTTCTCATTATTAGCTGTCAACCACTTTACATCTCACCAGCAGCTAGAGGGTACACAGTTCTCTAAAACCTCTTCAGCATTTATTGTTTGTAGACTTTTTGCTGATGGTCAGTCGACTGGTGTGAGTTGAAACCTTTTTGTAGATTAGATTGCATGAGTCTAATCCTTCCTGAGGTTGAGCTTTTATCCATTTTCCTGTTTTTAACAAGAGGGTGAGTAAAACTTACCTCTTCATACTATCTTCTTGAAAAATTTGCCTGTTTTGAATTTTTTTTTATCCATTCCCTACCTCAGCACAATTTTGAGGGCCGGTGTCCTTTACGGCCCTGAGTCCTTGTGAATGTTAAGTGACCATTAGCTGTGGGTTAAAAGCCGCTCTTGCGGGAATCGGCCACAAGGCGGCAGCATTTCTCCTTTACCAAATCTGGTTACTAGGGCAACAGAGCCTTACTGGAAGTGGTGTTCTAGGTTGTAAATTAGAATGGAATGTGCCAGGAAAAAGCCCTTTAAGTTTATGGCTCATTACTTCTTGTTCGTATTTTTAACTTAATTTTTATTTTTTATCACAGCAAACTTGATTACAATGTTTTGTTTGTTCTAGGTGTGCAAGATGTGGTTCTTTCACACATATACATATATCTATTCTTCTTCAGATCCTTTTCCCATGTAGGTTATGACACAATGTTGAGTAGTCTTCTCTTGGTATTCCGTAGGTCTTTGGTGATTATATATTTCACATGTGTTTGTATCTGTCTGTTAACCTCAATATGGTAATGTATCCAATCCTCACACCTTTCCATTTGGTGAACCATAAGTTTTTGTACTGAATTCTGTGATTGCCTTTCTCTGTGGAAATATCTTCGTTTGTATCAATTTTTAGGTAACACCTATATGTGATATGATAGGATATGTATCTTTGGCTTTCTCACTTACTACAAGTTGCGTGATTACTTCTAGACTCATCTGTGGTGCTGCAAATGGCATTGTTTCATTCTTTCGCTAGCTCATATTCCATCTGTACATGTAGCAGTTCTTCTTGGTCCACCCATCTGTCGGTGGACTTTTTGGTTACTTCCATATCTTGGCTATTGTAATACTATGCAATGCAGATTGGCCTGCCTGTGTCTTTCCAATTCTGTCTTCTTAGGTTATAGGTCCAGGAATAGGTCTGCTGGATCATATGGTAGCTCAATGTTTACCTTTTCAAGGCACCTCCATTCTGTTCTCTTTAGTGGCTCTTTCCAGGTTACGTCCCACATAAAGTTGAGGGTATGCATTTCTCCACAGCACCTTCAGCGTTTATTCTGTGTAGTTTTTTGCTGATGGTTATTCTGACTGGTGTGAGCTGATACCTCTTTGTGGTTGAATTTGCATGTGTCTCATAAGGCGTTGAAATTGAGCTTTAAGACATGTCCTTTTCATTTTTCCGGCTGCGATTAGAGCTTAGTTCTTCAAAGTGTTTACTTAAAGTATGTGTCACCTTTTGAAACGTTTTGGCCATTACCTCCCTCAAGACATTTTGAGGGCAGGTTTCATTTACAGCCCTGCAGTACTTGTTCATATGAAGTGACCATTAGCTCAGGCTTTAAACCTGCTTTTGCAGGTAACGGCCAGAGGGCGGCAGCCTTTCTACGTTCCCCACGCTGGTACTAGGGAAACAGACCTACCAGCCAGTGGTGTTCTGCGGTTATCAATTAGAGTGGAATGTGCCCGGGTAAACCCACAAATGCTGATGTCTCCTTACATGTGTTTGTTTTTTAAATTTAATTTATATTTTTTACTGGAGTAATATTCCATTGTATACATGGACCACTTCTTCTTGGTGCATTCCTCTGTGGATGGACATTTTTGTTGCTTCCAAGTGTTGACTAGGGTAAATATTGCTGGCGTACAGGTTTGCCAGCCTGTGACGTTTTGATTCTCATTTTCTCAGGTGATAGGCTCAGCAGATGGTATGCTTGATTCACTGGTAGCTCAATGTTTACCTTTTCAAAGCCCCTCCATTGTGTTTACGTTAATGGTTCTTACCACGTCCCCCTTAGAGCTCAGGGTACACATTTCTCCACAATCCCTTCAGCATGTATTGTTTGCAGCATTTTTGCTAATGGTCATTCTGACTGCTGTGAGCTGATAGGTATTTGTAATTTCGGTTTGCATATCTTTAAAAATTCCTAAAAGTCCTCATTTTCCCACGCCTTTTTCTTTTCTCTTAAAAGAAAAAACCGTGAGTACAATATACCTCTTGAAATTGTCTTCTTGGAAGGTTGCCCTCTTTTGAATTTTTTGGTCGATTTTTGACCCCAGAAATGTTTTGGAGGGCAGGTGTCATTTACAGAACTGCAAGTTGGTGACTATTTAGTGACCTTTCGCAGTGGGTTAAAGCTGCTGTTGTGGGAAATGGCCACAAGGAGGCAGCATTTTTCCATTCCCCAATCTGGGTACTAGGGCAGCAGAGCCTTTCTGGAAGGCGTTGTCCTAGGTTGTAAATTAGAATGGAATTTGCCAGGAGAAATCCCCATAAGTTTATGTCTCATTACTTCTTCTTGGTTTTTTTAATTTTTTTTATTCGGGGTAAAGATTAGAATGTTGTTTGTCCTAGGTGTACACAATCTGGTTCATTTGTACATTAGATATGTCTATTAATGTACAGATCCTCTTCCCATGTAAAATATTACAGTGTTCCGTAGATCTCGCTTGCTATGGGTTCGGTCTTTTTGATACATGTATATAACATGTATTTGTATACCTATACTAACAATAATCTTCATTTATCAATTCCCCCCTCCTTTCCTTTCAGATGAGCATCGTTTGTTTTCTAAGCCTGTGAGTGTCTTTCTCTTTGGAAATATGTTCATTTGTGTCAGTTATCAGATAATGCCATAAGTGATATTAGAGGATACAGGTCTTTTGCTTTCTGACCTGCTTCATGTTTTGTGATTATCTCCAGGCTCATCTATGGTGCCTCAAAGAGCAGTGCTTCAATGTTTTCCATGGCTAATATTCCATTGTGTATATGGACCACTTCTTCATGGTGCATTCCACTGTTGATGGACATTTTCGTTTCTTCCAAGTGTTGCCTATGGTAAATATTGCTGGAGTGCAGGATTGCCAGCCTGTGATTTTTGATTTTCATTTTCTCAGGTGATAGACCCAGCAGTGGGTATGATGGATCGACTGGGATGGTAGCTCAATGTTTACCTTTTCAAGGCACCTCAATTGTGCTTTCATTAGTGCCTCTTACCACGTCCCCCTTAGAATCGAGGGTATGCGTTTCTCCACAATCACGTCAGCATTTATTGTTTGCAGCATTTTTGTCGATGGCCATTCTGACGGGTGTGAGCTGATAGGTTTTTGTAATTTGGGTTTACATGTCTTTAAGAATTCCTAAAATTCATCATTTTCCACGCCTTTTTCTTTTCTGTTAAAAGAAAACAGAAAAAAGAAAGTGTGAGTACAATATACCTCTTCAAATTGTCTTTTTGGAAGGTTGCACTCTTGAGTTTTTTGGTCGATTTTCGACCTCAGTATGTTTTGGAGGGCAGGTGTCATTTACAGAACTGCAATTGGTGAATATTTAGTGACCTTTTGCGGTGGGTTTAAAGCTGCTGTTGTGGGAAACGGCCACAAGGAGGCAGCATTTCTCCATTCCCAAATCTGGGTACTAGGGCAGCAGAGCCTTCTGGAAGTCGTTTACCCAGGTTGTAAATTTGAATGGATTGTGCCAGGAAAACCCCCCATAAGTTTATGTCTCATTACTTCTAGTTCGTTGTTGTAATTTTGTAAATTGGGGTAATGGTTCGAATGTTGTTTGTCCAAGGTGTACACACTCTGCTTCATTTACACATTATATATATCTATTTATGTAGAGATCCTCTTCCCATGTAAATTATTACAGAGCGTTCCGTAAACCTCCCTTGCTATATGGTCGGTCTTTTTGATATATGTATATGATATGTATTTGTATACATATGGTAACGCTAATCTTCATTTATCCATTCCCCCCACCTTTCCTTTTAGATAAGCATAGTTTTCTTTCTAAGTCAGTGAGTGCCTTTCTCTGTGGACATATGTTCATTTGTGTCAGTTATTAGATAACGCCTATAAGTGTTATCATAAGATATAGGACATTTGCTTTCCGACTTACCTCATGTTCTGTGATTATCCCCAAGATCATCTATGGTGCCTAAAAGATCAGTGTTTCATTGTTTTCCATGGCTAGTATTCATTGTGTACATGGACCACTTCTTCTTTATCCCTTCCTCTGTTGATGGACATTTTGGTTGCTTCACTGTCTTGTCTATTGTGAATAAGGCTGCAGTGCAGCCTTTGCAGCCCGGGTCTTCTTGATCCTGGTCTTCTCAGGTGAGAGGCCCATTGGTGCGCCTGCTGGATTGAATGGTACCTCAATTTTTCCTTTTAAACGCAGCTCCTTTCTGTTCTCATTATTAGCTGTCAACCACTTTACATCTCACCAGCAGCTAGAGGGTACACAGTTCTCTAAAACCTCTTCAGCATTTATTGTTTGTAGACTTTTTGCTGATGGTCAGTCGACTGGTGTGAGTTGAAACCTTTTTGTAGATTAGATTGCATGAGTCTAATCCTTCCTGAGGTTGAGCTTTTATCCATTTTCCTGTTTTTAACAAGAGAGTGAGTAAAACTTACCTCTTCATACTATCTTCTTGAAAAATTTGCCTGTTTTGAATTTTTTTTTATCCATTCCCTACCTCAGCACAATTTTGAGGGCCGGTGTCCTTTACGGCCCTGAGTCCTTGTGAATGTTAAGTGACCATTAGCTGTGGGTTAAAAGCCGCTCTTGCGGGAATCGGCCACAAGGCGGCAGCATTTCTCCTTTACCAAATCTGGTTACTAGGGCAACAGAGCCTTACTGGAAGTGGTGTTCTAGGTTGTAAATTAGAATGGAATGTGCCAGGAAAAAGCCCTTTAAGTTTATGTCTCATTACTTCTTGTTCGTATTTTTAACTTAATTTTTATTTTTTATCACAGCAAACTTGATTACAATGTTTTGTTTGTTCTAGGTGTGCAAGATGTGGTTCTTTCACACATATACATATATCTATTCTTCTTCAGATCCTTTTCCCATGTAGGTTATGACACAATGTTGAGTAGTCTTCTCTTGGTATTCCGTAGGTCTTTGGTGATTATATATTTCACATGTGTTTGTATCTGTCTGTTAACCTCAATATGGTAATGTATCCAATCCTCACACCTTTCCATTTGGTGAACCATAAGTTTTTGTACTGAATTCTGTGATTGCCTTTCTCTGTGGAAATATCTTCGTTTGTATCAATTTTTAGGTAACACCTATATGTGATATGATAGGATATGTATCTTTGGCTTTCTCACTTACTACAAGTTGCGTGATTACTTCTAGACTCATCTGTGGTGCTGCAAATGGCATTGTTTCATTTTTTCGCTAGCTCATATTCCATCTGTACATGTAGCAGTTCTTCTTGGTCCACCCATCTGTCGGTGGACTTTTTGGTTACTTCCATATCTTGGCTATTGTAATACTATGCAATGCAGATTGGCCTGCCTGTGTCTTTCCAATTCTGTCTTCTTAGGTTATAGGTCCAGGAATAGGTCTGCTGGATCATATGGTAGCTCAACGTTTACCTTTTCAAGGCACCTCCATTCTGTTCTCTTTAGTGGCTCTTTCCAGGTTACGTCCCACATAAAGTTGAGGGTATGCATTTCTCCACAGCACCTTCAGCGTTTATTCTGTGTAGTTTTTTGCTGATGGTTATTCTGACTGGTGTGAGCTGATACCTCTTTGAGGTTGAATTTGTATGTGTCTCATAAGGCGTTGAAATTGAGCTTTAAGACATGTCCTTTTTATTTTTCCGGCTGCGATTAGAGCTTAGTTCTTCAAAGTGTTTACTTAAAGTATGTGTCACCTTTTGAAACGTTTTGGCCATTACCTCCCTCAAGACATTTTGAGGGCAGGTTTCATTTACAGCCCTGCAGTACTTGTTCATATGAAGTGACCATTAGCTCAGGCTTTAAACCTGCTTTTGCAGGTAACGGCCAGAGGGCGGCAGCCTTTCTACGTTCCCCACGCTGGTACTAGGGAAACAGACCTACCAGCCAGTGGTGTTCTGCGGTTATCAATTAGAGTGGAATGTGCCCGGATAAACCCACAAATGCTGATGTCTCCTTACATGTGTTTGTTTTTTAAATTTAATTTATATTTTTTACTGGAGTAATATTCCATTGTATACATGGACCACTTCTTCTTGGTGCATTCCTCTGTGGATGGACATTTTTGTTGCTTCCAAGTGTTGACTATGGTAAATATTGCTGGCGTACAGGTTTGCCAGCCTGTGACGTTTTGATTCTCATTTTCTCAGGTGATAGGCTCAGCAGATGGTATGCTTGATTCACTGGTAGCTCAATGTTTACCTTTTCAAAGCCCCTCCATTGTGTTTACGTTAATGGTTCTTACCACGTCCCCCTTAGAGCTCAGGGTACACATTTCTCCACAATCCCTTCAGCATGTATTGTTTGCAGCATTTTTGCTAATGGTCATTCTGACTGCTGTGAGCTGATAGGTATTTGTAATTTCGGTTTGCATATCTTTAAAAATTCCTAAAAGTCCTCATTTTCCCACGCCCTTTTCTTTTCTCTTAAAAGAAAAAACCGTGAGTACAATATACCTCTTGAAATTGTCTTCTTGGAAGGTTGCCCTCTTTTGAATTTTTTGGTCGATTTTTGACCCCAGAAATGTTTTGGAGGGCAGGTGTCATTTACAGAACTGCAAGTTGGTGACTATTTAGTGACCTTTCGCAGTGGGTTAAAGCTGCTGTTGTGGGAAATGGCCACAAGGAGGCAGCATTTTTCCATTCCCCAATCTGGGTACTAGGGCAGCAGAGCCTTTCTGGAAGGCGTTGTCCTAGGTTGTAAATTAGAATGGAATTTGCCAGGAGAAATCCCCATAAGTTTATGTCTCATTACTTCTTCTTGGTTTTTTTAATTTTTTTTATTCGGGGTAAAGATTAGAATGTTGTTTGTCCTAGGTGTACACAATCTGGTTCATTTGTACATTAGATATGTCTATTAATGTACACATCCTCTTCCCATGTAAAATATTACAGTGTTCCGTAGATCTCGCTTGCTATGGGTTCGGTCTTTTTGATACATGTATATAACATGTATTTGTATACCTATACTAACAATAATCTTCATTTATCAATTCCCCCCTCCTTTCCTTTCAGCTGAGCATCGTTTGTTTTCTAAGCCTGTGAGTGTCTTTCTCTTTGGAAATATGTTCATTTGTGTCAGTTATTAGATAATGCCATAAGTGATATTAGAGGATATAGGTCTTTTGCTTTCTGACCTACTTCATGTTTTGTGATTATCTCCAGGCTCATCTATGGTGCCTCAAAGAGCAGTGCTTCAATGTTTTCCATGGCTAATATTCCATTGTGTATATGGACCACTTCTTCATGGTGCATTCCACTGTTGATGGACATTTTCGTTTCTTCCAAGTGTTGCCTATGGTAAATATTGCTGGAGTGCAGGATTGCCAGCCTGTGATTTTTGATTTTCATTTTCTCAGGTGATAGACCCAGCAGTGGGTATGATTGATCGACTGGGATGGTAGCTCAATGTTTACCTTTTCAAGGCACCTCAATTGTGCTTTCATTAGTGCCTCTTACCACGTCCCCCTTAGAATCGAGGGTATGCGTTTCTCCACAATCACGTCAGCATTTATTGTTTGCAGCATTTTTGTCGATGGCCATTCTGACGGGTGTGAGCTGATAGGTTTTTGTAATTTGGGTTTACATGTCTTTAAAAATTCCTAAAATTCATCATTTTCCACGCCTTTCTCTTTTCTGTTAAAAGAAAACAGAAACAAAAAGTGTGAGTACAATATACCTCTTCAAATTGTCTTTTTGGAAGGTTGCACTCTTGAATTTTTTGGTCGATTTTCGACCTCAGTATGTTTTGGAGGGCAGGTGTCATTTACAGAACTGCAATTGGTGAATATTTAGTGACCTTTTGCAGTGGGTTTAAAGCTGCTGTTGTGGGAAACGGCCACAAGGATGCAGCATTTCTCCATTCCCAAATCTGGGTACTAGGGCAGCAGAGCCTTCTGGAAGTCGTTTACCCAGGTTGTAAATTTGAATGGATTGTGCCAGGAAAACCCCCCATAAGTTTATGTCTCATTACTTCTAGTTCGTTGTTGTAATTTTGTAAATTGGGGTAATGGTTCGAATGTTGTTTGTCCAAGGTGTACACACTCTGCTTCATTTACACATTATATATATCTATTTATGTAGAGATCCTCTTCCCATGTAAATTATTACAGAGTGTTCCGTAAACCTCCCTTGCTATATGGTCGGTCTTTTTGATATATGTATATAATATGTATTTGTATACATATGGTAACGCTAATCTTCATTTATCCATTCCCCCCACCTTTCCTTTTAGATAAGCATAGTTTTCTTTCTAAGTCAGTGAGTGCCTTTCTCTGTGGACATATGTTCATTTGTGTCAGTTATTAGATAACGCCTATAAGTGTTATCATAAGATATAGGACTTTTGCTTTCCGACTTACCTCATGTTCTGTGATTATCCCCAAGATCATCTATGGTGCCTAAAAGAGCAGTGTTTCATTGTTTTCCATGGCTAGTATTCATTGTGTACATGGACCACTTCTTCTTTATCCCTTCCTCTGTTGATGGACATTTTGGTTGCTTCACTGTCTTGTCTATTGTGAATAAGGCTGCAGTGCAGCCTTTGCAGCCCGGGTCTTCTTGATCCTGGTCTTCTCAGGTGAGAGGCCCATTGGTGCGCCTGCTGGATTGAATGGTACCTCAATTTTTCCTTTTAAACGCAGCTCCTTTCTGTTCTCATTATTAGCTGTCAACCACTTTACATCTCACCAGCAGCTAGAGGGTACACAGTTCTCTAAAACCTCTTCAGCATTTATTGTTTGTAGACTTTTTGCTGATGGTCAGTCGACTGGTGTGAGTTGAAACCTTTTTGTAGATTAGATTGCATGAGTCTAATCCTTCCTGAGGTTGAGCTTTTATCCATTTTCCTGTTTTTAACAAGAGGGTGAGTAAAACTTACCTCTTCATACTATCTTCTTGAAAAATTTGCCTGTTTTGAATTTTTTTTTATCCATTCCCTACCTCAGCACAATTTTGAGGGCCGGTGTCCTTTACGGCCCTGAGTCCTTGTGAATGTTAAGTGACCATTAGCTGTGGGTTAAAAGCCGCTCTTGCGGGAATCGGCCACAAGGCGGCAGCATTTCTCCTTTACCAAATCTGGTTACTAGGGCAACAGAGCCTTACTGGAAGTGGTGTTCTAGGTTGTAAATTAGAATGGAATGTGCCAGGAAAAAGCCCTTTAAGTTTATGGCTCATTACTTCTTGTTCGTATTTTTAACTTAATTTTTATTTTTTATCACAGCAAACTTGATTACAATGTTTTGTTTGTTCTAGGTGTGCAAGATGTGGTTCTTTCACACATATACATATATCTATTCTTCTTCAGATCCTTTTCCCATGTAGGTTATGACACAATGTTGAGTAGTCTTCTCTTGGTATTCCGTAGGTCTTTGGTGATTATATATTTCACATGTGTTTGTATCTGTCTGTTAACCTCAATATGGTAATGTATCCAATCCTCACACCTTTCCATTTGGTGAACCATAAGTTTTTGTACTGAATTCTGTGATTGCCTTTCTCTGTGGAAATATCTTCGTTTGTATCAATTTTTAGGTAACACCTATATGTGATATGATAGGATATGTATCTTTGGCTTTCTCACTTACTACAAGTTGCGTGATTACTTCTAGACTCATCTGTGGTGCTGCAAATGGCATTGTTTCATTCTTTCGCTAGCTCATATTCCATCTGTACATGTAGCAGTTCTTCTTGGTCCACCCATCTGTCGGTGGACTTTTTGGTTACTTCCATATCTTGGCTATTGTAATACTATGCAATGCAGATTGGCCTGCCTGTGTCTTTCCAATTCTGTCTTCTTAGGTTATAGGTCCAGGAATAGGTCTGCTGGATCATATGGTAGCTCAATGTTTACCTTTTCAAGGCACCTCCATTCTGTTCTCTTTAGTGGCTCTTTCCAGGTTACGTCCCACATAAAGTTGAGGGTATGCATTTCTCCACAGCACCTTCAGCGTTTATTCTGTGTAGTTTTTTGCTGATGGTTATTCTGACTGGTGTGAGCTGATACCTCTTTGTGGTTGAATTTGCATGTGTCTCATAAGGCGTTGAAATTGAGCTTTAAGACATGTCCTTTTCATTTTTCCGGCTGCGATTAGAGCTTAGTTCTTCAAAGTGTTTACTTAAAGTATGTGTCACCTTTTGAAACGTTTTGGCCATTACCTCCCTCAAGACATTTTGAGGGCAGGTTTCATTTACAGCCCTGCAGTACTTGTTCATATGAAGTGACCATTAGCTCAGGCTTTAAACCTGCTTTTGCAGGTAACGGCCAGAGGGCGGCAGCCTTTCTACGTTCCCCACGCTGGTACTAGGGAAACAGACCTACCAGCCAGTGGTGTTCTGCGGTTATCAATTAGAGTGGAATGTGCCCGGGTAAACCCACAAATGCTGATGTCTCCTTACATGTGTTTGTTTTTTAAATTTAATTTATATTTTTTACTGGAGTAATATTCCATTGTATACATGGACCACTTCTTCTTGGTGCATTCCTCTGTGGATGGACATTTTTGTTGCTTCCAAGTGTTGACTAGGGTAAATATTGCTGGCGTACAGGTTTGCCAGCCTGTGACGTTTTGATTCTCATTTTCTCAGGTGATAGGCTCAGCAGATGGTATGCTTGATTCACTGGTAGCTCAATGTTTACCTTTTCAAAGCCCCTCCATTGTGTTTACGTTAATGGTTCTTACCACGTCCCCCTTAGAGCTCAGGGTACACATTTCTCCACAATCCCTTCAGCATGTATTGTTTGCAACATTTTTGCTAATGGTCATTCTGACTGCTGTGAGCTGATAGGTATTTGTAATTTCGGTTTGCATATCTTTAAAAATTCCTAAAAGTCCTCATTTTCCCACGCCTTTTTCTTTTCTCTTAAAAGAAAAAACCGTGAGTACAATATACCTCTTGAAATTGTCTTCCTGGAAGGTTGCCCTCTTTTGAATTTTTTGGTCGATTTTTGACCCCAGAAATGTTTTGGAGGGCAGGTGTCATTTACAGAACTGCAACTTGGTGACTATTTAGTGACCTTTCGCAGTGGGTTAAAGCTGCTGTTGTGGGAAATGGCCACAAGGAGGCAGCATTTTTCCATTCCCCAATCTGGGTACTAGGGCAGCAGAGCCTTTCTGGAAGGCGTTGTCCTAGGTTGTAAATTAGAATGGAATTTGCCAGGAGAAATCCCCATAAGTTTATGTCTCATTACTTCTTCTTGGTTTTTTTAATTTTTTTTATTCGGGGTAAAGATTAGAATGTTGTTTGTCCTAGGTGTACACAATCTGGTTCATTTGTACATTAGATATGTCTATTAATGTACACATCCTCTTCCCATGTAAAATATTACAGTGTTCCGTAGATCTCGCTTGCTATGGGTTCGGTCTTTTTGATACATGTATATAACATGTATTTGTATACCTATACTAACAATAATCTTCATTTATCAATTCCCCCCTCCTTTCCTTTCAGATGAGCATCGTTTGTTTTCTAAGCCTGTGAGTGTCTTTCTCTTTGGAAATATGTTCATTTGTGTCAGTTATTAGATAATGCCATAAGTGATATTAGAGGATATAGGTCTTTTGCTTTCTGACCTACTTCATGTTTTGTGATTATCTCCAGGCTCATCTATGGTGCCTCAAAGAGCAGTGCTTCAATGTTTTCCATGGCTAATATTCCATTGTGTATATGGACCACTTCTTCATGGTGCATTCCACTGTTGATGGACATTTTCGTTTCTTCCAAGTGTTGCCTATGGTAAATATTGCTGGAGTGCAGGATTGCCAGCCTGTGATTTTTGATTTTCATTTTCTCAGGTGATAGACCCAGCAGTGGGTATGATTGATCGACTGGGATGGTAGCTCAATGTTTACCTTTTCAAGGCACCTCAATTGTGCTTTCATTAGTGCCTCTTACCACGTCCCCCTTAGAATCGAGGGTATGCGTTTCTCCACAATCACGTCAGCATTTATTGTTTGCAGCATTTTTGTCGATGGCCATTCTGACGGGTGTGAGCTGATAGGTTTTTGTAATTTGGGTTTACATGTCTTTAAAAATTCCTAAAATTCATCATTTTCCACGCCTTTCTCTTTTCTGTTAAAAGAAAACAGAAACAAAAAGTGTGAGTACAATATACCTCTTCAAATTGTCTTTTTGGAAGGTTGCACTCTTGAATTTTTTGGTCGATTTTCGACCTCAGTATGTTTTGGAGGGCAGGTGTCATTTACAGAACTGCAATTGGTGAATATTTAGTGACCTTTTGCAGTGGGTTTAAAGCTGCTGTTGTGGGAAACGGCCACAAGGATGCAGCATTTCTCCATTCCCAAATCTGGGTACTAGGGCAGCAGAGCCTTCTGGAAGTCGTTTACCCAGGTTGTAAATTTGAATGGATTGTGCCAGGAAAACCCCCCATAAGTTTATGTCTCATTACTTCTAGTTCGTTGTTGTAATTTTGTAAATTGGGGTAATGGTTCGAATGTTGTTTGTCCAAGGTGTACACACTCTGCTTCATTTACACATTATATATATCTATTTATGTAGAGATCCTCTTCCCATGTAAATTATTACAGAGTGTTCCGTAAACCTCCCTTGCTATATGGTCGGTCTTTTTGATATATGTATATAATATGTATTTGTATACATATGGTAACGCTAATCTTCATTTATCCATTCCCCCCACCTTTCCTTTTAGATAAGCATAGTTTTCTTTCTAAGTCAGTGAGTGCCTTTCTCTGTGGACATATGTTCATTTGTGTCAGTTATTAGATAACGCCTATAAGTGTTATCATAAGATATAGGACTTTTGCTTTCCGACTTACCTCATGTTCTGTGATTATCCCCAAGATCATCTATGGTGCCTAAAAGAGCAGTGTTTCATTGTTTTCCATGGCTAGTATTCATTGTGTACATGGACCACTTCTTCTTTATCCCTTCCTCTGTTGATGGACATTTTGGTTGCTTCACTGTCTTGTCTATTGTGAATAAGGCTGCAGTGCAGCCTTTGCAGCCCGGGTCTTCTTGATCCTGGTCTTCTCAGGTGAGAGGCCCATTGGTGCGCCTGCTGGATTGAATGGTACCTCAATTGTTCCTTTTAAACGCAGCTCCTTTCTGTTCTCATTATTAGCTGTCAACCACTTTACATCTCACCAGCAGCTAGAGGGTACACAGTTCTCTAAAACCTCTTCAGCATTTATTGTTTGTAGACTTTTTGCTGATGGTCAGTCGACTGGTGTGAGTTGAAACCTTTTTGTAGATTAGATTGCATGAGTCTAATCCTTCCTGAGGTTGAGCTTTTATCCATTTTCCTGTTTTTAACAAGAGGGTGAGTAAAACTTACCTCTTCATACTATCTTCTTGAAAAATTTGCCTGTTTTGAATTTTTTTTTATCCATTCCCTACCTCAGCACAATTTTGAGGGCCGGTGTCCTTTACGGCCCTGAGTCCTTGTGAATGTTAAGTGACCATTAGCTGTGGGTTAAAAGCCGCTCTTGCGGGAATCGGCCACAAGGCGGCAGCATTTCTCCTTTACCAAATCTGGTTACTAGGGCAACAGAGCCTTACTGGAAGTGGTGTTCTAGGTTGTAAATTAGAATGGAATGTGCCAGGAAAAAGCCCTTTAAGTTTATGGCTCATTACTTCTTGTTCGTATTTTTAACTTAATTTTTATTTTTTATCACAGCAAACTTGATTACAATGTTTTGTTTGTTCTAGGTGTGCAAGATGTGGTTCTTTCACACATATACATATATCTATTCTTCTTCAGATCCTTTTCCCATGTAGGTTATGACACAATGTTGAGTAGTCTTCTCTTGGTATTCCGTAGGTCTTTGGTGATTATATATTTCACATGTGTTTGTATCTGTCTGTTAACCTCAATATGGTAATGTATCCAATCCTCACACCTTTCCATTTGGTGAACCATAAGTTTTTGTACTGAATTCTGTGATTGCCTTTCTCTGTGGAAATATCTTCGTTTGTATCAATTTTTAGGTAACACCTATATGTGATATGATAGGATATGTATCTTTGGCTTTCTCACTTACTACAAGTTGCGTGATTACTTCTAGACTCATCTGTGGTGCTGCAAATGGCATTGTTTCATTCTTTCGCTAGCTCATATTCCATCTGTACATGTAGCAGTTCTTCTTGGTCCACCCATCTGTCGGTGGACTTTTTGGTTACTTCCATATCTTGGCTATTGTAATACTATGCAATGCAGATTGGCCTGCCTGTGTCTTTCCAATTCTGTCTTCTTAGGTTATAGGTCCAGGAATAGGTCTGCTGGATCATATGGTAGCTCAATGTTTACCTTTTCAAGGCACCTCCATTCTGTTCTCTTTAGTGGCTCTTTCCAGGTTACGTCCCACATAAAGTTGAGGGTATGCATTTCTCCACAGCACCTTCAGCGTTTATTCTGTGTAGTTTTTTGCTGATGGTTATTCTGACTGGTGTGAGCTGATACCTCTTTGTGGTTGAATTTGCATGTGTCTCATAAGGCGTTGAAATTGAGCTTTAAGACATGTCCTTTTCATTTTTCCGGCTGCGATTAGAGCTTAGTTCTTCAAAGTGTTTACTTAAAGTATGTGTCACCTTTTGAAACGTTTTGGCCATTACCTCCCTCAAGACATTTTGAGGGCAGGTTTCATTTACAGCCCTGCAGTACTTGTTCATATGAAGTGACCATTAGCTCAGGCTTTAAACCTGCTTTTGCAGGTAACGGCCAGAGGGCGGCAGCCTTTCTACGTTCCCCACGCTGGTACTAGGGAAACAGACCTACCAGCCAGTGGTGTTCTGCGGTTATCAATTAGAGTGGAATGTGCCCGGGTAAACCCACAAATGCTGATGTCTCCTTACATGTGTTTGTTTTTTAAATTTAATTTATATTTTTTACTGGAGTAATATTCCATTGTATACATGGACCACTTCTTCTTGGTGCATTCCTCTGTGGATGGACATTTTTGTTGCTTCCAAGTGTTGACTAGGGTAAATATTGCTGGCGTACAGGTTTGCCAGCCTGTGACGTTTTGATTCTCATTTTCTCAGGTGATAGGCTCAGCAGATGGTATGCTTGATTCACTGGTAGCTCAATGTTTACCTTTTCAAAGCCCCTCCATTGTGTTTACGTTAATGGTTCTTACCACGTCCCCCTTAGAGCTCAGGGTACACATTTCTCCACAATCCCTTCAGCATGTATTGTTTGCAGCATTTTTGCTAATGGTCATTCTGACTGCTGTGAGCTGATAGGTATTTGTAATTTCGGTTTGCATATCTTTAAAAATTCCTAAAAGTCCTCATTTTCCCACGCCTTTTTCTTTTCTCTTAAAAGAAAAAACCGTGAGTACAATATACCTCTTGAAATTGTCTTCTTGGAAGGTTGCCCTCTTTTGAATTTTTTGGTCGATTTTTGACCCCAGAAATGTTTTGGAGGGCAGGTGTCATTTACAGAACTGCAAGTTGGTGACTATTTAGTGACCTTTCGCAGTGGGTTAAAGCTGCTGTTGTGGGAAATGGCCACAAGGAGGCAGCATTTTTCCATTCCCCAATCTGGGTACTAGGGCAGCAGAGCCTTTCTGGAAGGCGTTGTCCTAGGTTGTAAATTAGAATGGAATTTGCCAGGAGAAATCCCCATAAGTTTATGTCTCATTACTTCTTCTTGGTTTTTTTAATTTTTTTTATTCGGGGTAAAGATTAGAATGTTGTTTGTCCTAGGTGTACACAATCTGGTTCATTTGTACATTAGATATGTCTATTAATGTACAGATCCTCTTCCCATGTAAAATATTACAGTGTTCCGTAGATCTCGCTTGCTATGGGTTCGGTCTTTTTGATACATGTATATAACATGTATTTGTATACCTATACTAACAATAATCTTCATTTATCAATTCCCCCCTCCTTTCCTTTCAGCTGAGCATCGTTTGTTTTCTAAGCCTGTGAGTGTCTTTCTCTTTGGAAATATGTTCATTTGTGTCAGTTATTAGATAATGCCATAAGTGATATTAGAGGATATAGGTCTTTTGCTTTCTGACCTACTTCATGTTTTGTGATTATCTCCAGGCTCATCTATGGTGCCTCAAAGAGCAGTGCTTCAATGTTTTCCATGGCTAATATTCCATTGTGTATATGGACCACTTCTTCATGGTGCATTCCACTGTTGATGGACATTTTCGTTTCTTCCAAGTGTTGCCTATGGTAAATATTGCTGGAGTGCAGGATTGCCAGCCTGTGATTTTTGATTTTCATTTTCTCAGGTGATAGACCCAGCAGTGGGTATGATTGATCGACTGGGATGGTAGCTCAATGTTTACCTTTTCAAGGCACCTCAATTGTGCTTTCATTAGTGCCTCTTACCACGTCCCCCTTAGAATCGAGGGTATGCGTTTCTCCACAATCACGTCAGCATTTATTGTTTGCAGCATTTTTGTCGATGGCCATTCTGACGGGTGTGAGCTGATAGGTTTTTGTAATTTGGGTTTACATGTCTTTAAAAAATTCCTAAAATTCATCATTTTCCACGCCTTTCTCTTTTCTGTTAAAAGAAAACAGAAACAAAAAGTGTGAGTACAATATACCTCTTCAAATTGTCTTTTTGGAAGGTTGCACTCTTGAATTTTTTGGTCGATTTTCGACCTCAGTATGTTTTGGAGGGCAGGTGTCATTTACAGAACTGCAATTGGTGAATATTTAGTGACCTTTTGCAGTGGGTTTAAAGCTGCTGTTGTGGGAAACGGCCACAAGGATGCAGCATTTCTCCATTCCCAAATCTGGGTACTAGGGCAGCAGAGCCTTCTGGAAGTCGTTTACCCAGGTTGTAAATTTGAATGGATTGTGCCAGGAAAACCCCCCATAAGTTTATGTCTCATTACTTCTAGTTCGTTGTTGTAATTTTGTAAATTGGGGTAATGGTTCGAATGTTGTTTGTCCAAGGTGTACACACTCTGCTTCATTTACACATTATATATATCTATTTATGTAGAGATCCTCTTCCCATGTAAATTATTACAGAGTGTTCCGTAAACCTCCCTTGCTATATGGTCGGTCTTTTTGATATATGTATATAATATGTATTTGTATACATATGGTAACGCTAATCTTCATTTATCCATTCCCCCCACCTTTCCTTTTAGATAAGCATAGTTTTCTTTCTAAGTCAGTGAGTGCCTTTCTCTGTGGACATATGTTCATTTGTGTCAGTTATTAGATAACGCCTATAAGTGTTATCATAAGATATAGGACTTTTGCTTTCCGACTTACCTCATGTTCTGTGATTATCCCCAAGATCATCTATGGTGCCTAAAAGAGCAGTGTTTCATTGTTTTCCATGGCTAGTATTCATTGTGTACATGGACCACTTCTTCTTTATCCCTTCCTCTGTTGATGGACATTTTGGTTGCTTCACTGTCTTGTCTATTGTGAATAAGGCTGCAGTGCAGCCTTTGCAGCCCGGGTCTTCTTGATCCTGGTCTTCTCAGGTGAGAGGCCCATTGGTGCGCCTGCTGGATTGAATGGTACCTCAATTTTTCCTTTTAAACGCAGCTCCTTTCTGTTCTCATTATTAGCTGTCAACCACTTTACATCTCACCAGCAGCTAGAGGGTACACAGTTCTCTAAAACCTCTTCAGCATTTATTGTTTGTAGACTTTTTGCTGATGGTCAGTCGACTGGTGTGAGTTGAAACCTTTTTGTAGATTAGATTGCATGAGTCTAATCCTTCCTGAGGTTGAGCTTTTATCCATTTTCCTGTTTTTAACAAGAGGGTGAGTAAAACTTACCTCTTCATACTATCTTCTTGAAAAATTTGCCTGTTTTGAATTTTTTTTTATCCATTCCCTACCTCAGCACAATTTTGAGGGCCGGTGTCCTTTACGGCCCTGAGTCCTTGTGAATGTTAAGTGACCATTAGCTGTGGGTTAAAAGCCGCTCTTGCGGGAATCGGCCACAAGGCGGCAGCATTTCTCCTTTACCAAATCTGGTTACTAGGGCAACAGAGCCTTACTGGAAGTGGTGTTCTAGGTTGTAAATTAGAATGGAATGTGCCAGGAAAAAGCCCTTTAAGTTTATGGCTCATTACTTCTTGTTCGTATTTTTAACTTAATTTTTATTTTTTATCACAGCAAACTTGATTACAATGTTTTGTTTGTTCTAGGTGTGCAAGATGTGGTTCTTTCACACATATACATATATCTATTCTTCTTCAGATCCTTTTCCCATGTAGGTTATGACACAATGTTGAGTAGTCTTCTCTTGGTATTCCGTAGGTCTTTGGTGATTATATATTTCACATGTGTTTGTATCTGTCTGTTAACCTCAATATGGTAATGTATCCAATCCTCACACCTTTCCATTTGGTGAACCATAAGTTTTTGTACTGAATTCTGTGATTGCCTTTCTCTGTGGAAATATCTTCGTTTGTATCAATTTTTAGGTAACACCTATATGTGATATGATAGGATATGTATCTTTGGCTTTCTCACTTACTACAAGTTGCGTGATTACTTCTAGACTCATCTGTGGTGCTGCAAATGGCATTGTTTCATTCTTTCGCTAGCTCATATTCCATCTGTACATGTAGCAGTTCTTCTTGGTCCACCCATCTGTCGGTGGACTTTTTGGTTACTTCCATATCTTGGCTATTGTAATACTATGCAATGCAGATTGGCCTGCCTGTGTCTTTCCAATTCTGTCTTCTTAGGTTATAGGTCCAGGAATAGGTCTGCTGGATCATATGGTAGCTCAATGTTTACCTTTTCAAGGCACCTCCATTCTGTTCTCTTTAGTGGCTCTTTCCAGGTTACGTCCCACATAAAGTTGAGGGTATGCATTTCTCCACAGCACCTTCAGCGTTTATTCTGTGTAGTTTTTTGCTGATGGTTATTCTGACTGGTGTGAGCTGATACCTCTTTGTGGTTGAATTTGCATGTGTCTCATAAGGCGTTGAAATTGAGCTTTAAGACATGTCCTTTTCATTTTTCCGGCTGCGATTAGAGCTTAGTTCTTCAAAGTGTTTACTTAAAGTATGTGTCACCTTTTGAAACGTTTTGGCCATTACCTCCCTCAAGACATTTTGAGGGCAGGTTTCATTTACAGCCCTGCAGTACTTGTTCATATGAAGTGACCATTAGCTCAGGCTTTAAACCTGCTTTTGCAGGTAACGGCCAGAGGGCGGCAGCCTTTCTACGTTCCCCACGCTGGTACTAGGGAAACAGACCTACCAGCCAGTGGTGTTCTGCGGTTATCAATTAGAGTGGAATGTGCCCGGGTAAACCCACAAATGCTGATGTCTCCTTACATGTGTTTGTTTTTTAAATTTAATTTATATTTTTTACTGGAGTAATATTCCATTGTATACATGGACCACTTCTTCTTGGTGCATTCCTCTGTGGATGGACATTTTTGTTGCTTCCAAGTGTTGACTAGGGTAAATATTGCTGGCGTACAGGTTTGCCAGCCTGTGACGTTTTGATTCTCATTTTCTCAGGTGATAGGCTCAGCAGATGGTATGCTTGATTCACTGGTAGCTCAATGTTTACCTTTTCAAAGCCCCTCCATTGTGTTTACGTTAATGGTTCTTACCACGTCCCCCTTAGAGCTCAGGGTACACATTTCTCCACAATCCCTTCAGCATGTATTGTTTGCAGCATTTTTGCTAATGGTCATTCTGACTGCTGTGAGCTGATAGGTATTTGTAATTTCGGTTTGCATATCTTTAAAAATTCCTAAAAGTCCTCATTTTCCCACGCCTTTTTCTTTTCTCTTAAAAGAAAAAACCGTGAGTACAATATACCTCTTGAAATTGTCTTCTTGGAAGGTTGCCCTCTTTTGAATTTTTTGGTCGATTTTTGACCCCAGAAATGTTTTGGAGGGCAGGTGTCATTTACAGAACTGCAAGTTGGTGACTATTTAGTGACCTTTCGCAGTGGGTTAAAGCTGCTGTTGTGGGAAATGGCCACAAGGAGGCAGCATTTTTCCATTCCCCAATCTGGGTACTAGGGCAGCAGAGCCTTTCTGGAAGGCGTTGTCCTAGGTTGTAAATTAGAATGGAATTTGCCAGGAGAAATCCCCATAAGTTTATGTCTCATTACTTCTTCTTGGTTTTTTTAATTTTTTTTATTCGGGGTAAAGATTAGAATGTTGTTTGTCCTAGGTGTACACAATCTGGTTCATTTGTACATTAGATATGTCTATTAATGTACAGATCCTCTTCCCATGTAAAATATTACAGTGTTCCGTAGATCTCGCTTGCTATGGGTTCGGTCTTTTTGATACATGTATATAACATGTATTTGTATACCTATACTAACAATAATCTTCATTTATCAATTCCCCCCTCCTTTCCTTTCAGCTGAGCATCGTTTGTTTTCTAAGCCTGTGAGTGTCTTTCTCTTTGGAAATATGTTCATTTGTGTCAGTTATTAGATAATGCCATAAGTGATATTAGAGGATATAGGTCTTTTGCTTTCTGACCTACTTCATGTTTTGTGATTATCTCCAGGCTCATCTATGGTGCCTCAAAGAGCAGTGCTTCAATGTTTTCCATGGCTAATATTCCATTGTGTATATGGACCACTTCTTCATGGTGCATTCCACTGTTGATGGACATTTTCGTTTCTTCCAAGTGTTGCCTATGGTAAATATTGCTGGAGTGCAGGATTGCCAGCCTGTGATTTTTGATTTTCATTTTCTCAGGTGATAGACCCAGCAGTGGGTATGATTGATCGACTGGGATGGTAGCTCAATGTTTACCTTTTCAAGGCACCTCAATTGTGCTTTCATTAGTGCCTCTTACCACGTCCCCCTTAGAATCGAGGGTATGCGTTTCTCCACAATCACGTCAGCATTTATTGTTTGCAGCATTTTTGTCGATGGCCATTCTGACGGGTGTGAGCTGATAGGTTTTTGTAATTTGGGTTTACATGTCTTTAAAAAATTCCTAAAATTCATCATTTTCCACGCCTTTCTCTTTTCTGTTAAAAGAAAACAGAAACAAAAAGTGTGAGTACAATATACCTCTTCAAATTGTCTTTTTGGAAGGTTGCACTCTTGAATTTTTTGGTCGATTTTCGACCTCAGTATGTTTTGGAGGGCAGGTGTCATTTACAGAACTGCAATTGGTGAATATTTAGTGACCTTTTGCAGTGGGTTTAAAGCTGCTGTTGTGGGAAACGGCCACAAGGATGCAGCATTTCTCCATTCCCAAATCTGGGTACTAGGGCAGCAGAGCCTTCTGGAAGTCGTTTACCCAGGTTGTAAATTTGAATGGATTGTGCCAGGAAAACCCCCCATAAGTTTATGTCTCATTACTTCTAGTTCGTTGTTGTAATTTTGTAAATTGGGGTAATGGTTCGAATGTTGTTTGTCCAAGGTGTACACACTCTGCTTCATTTACACATTATATATATCTATTTATGTAGAGATCCTCTTCCCATGTAAATTATTACAGAGTGTTCCGTAAACCTCCCTTGCTATATGGTCGGTCTTTTTGATATATGTATATAATATGTATTTGTATACATATGGTAACGCTAATCTTCATTTATCCATTCCCCCCACCTTTCCTTTTAGATAAGCATAGTTTTCTTTCTAAGTCAGTGAGTGCCTTTCTCTGTGGACATATGTTCATTTGTGTCAGTTATTAGATAACGCCTATAAGTGTTATCATAAGATATAGGACTTTTGCTTTCCGACTTACCTCATGTTCTGTGATTATCCCCAAGATCATCTATGGTGCCTAAAAGAGCAGTGTTTCATTGTTTTCCATGGCTAGTATTCATTGTGTACATGGACCACTTCTTCTTTATCCCTTCCTCTGTTGATGGACATTTTGGTTGCTTCACTGTCTTGTCTATTGTGAATAAGGCTGCAGTGCAGCCTTTGCAGCCCGGGTCTTCTTGATCCTGGTCTTCTCAGGTGAGAGGCCCATTGGTGCGCCTGCTGGATTGAATGGTACCTCAATTTTTCCTTTTAAACGCAGCTCCTTTCTGTTCTCATTATTAGCTGTCAACCACTTTACATCTCACCAGCAGCTAGAGGGTACACAGTTCTCTAAAACCTCTTCAGCATTTATTGTTTGTAGACTTTTTGCTGATGGTCAGTCGACTGGTGTGAGTTGAAACCTTTTTGTAGATTAGATTGCATGAGTCTAATCCTTCCTGAGGTTGAGCTTTTATCCATTTTCCTGTTTTTAACAAGAGGGTGAGTAAAACTTACCTCTTCATACTATCTTCTTGAAAAATTTGCCTGTTTTGAATTTTTTTTTATCCATTCCCTACCTCAGCACAATTTTGAGGGCCGGTGTCCTTTACGGCCCTGAGTCCTTGTGAATGTTAAGTGACCATTAGCTGTGGGTTAAAAGCCGCTCTTGCGGGAATCGGCCACAAGGCGGCAGCATTTCTCCTTTACCAAATCTGGTTACTAGGGCAACAGAGCCTTACTGGAAGTGGTGTTCTAGGTTGTAAATTAGAATGGAATGTGCCAGGAAAAAGCCCTTTAAGTTTATGGCTCATTACTTCTTGTTCGTATTTTTAACTTAATTTTTATTTTTTATCACAGCAAACTTGATTACAATGTTTTGTTTGTTCTAGGTGTGCAAGATGTGGTTCTTTCACACATATACATATATCTATTCTTCTTCAGATCCTTTTCCCATGTAGGTTATGACACAATGTTGAGTAGTCTTCTCTTGGTATTCCGTAGGTCTTTGGTGATTATATATTTCACATGTGTTTGTATCTGTCTGTTAACCTCAATATGGTAATGTATCCAATCCTCACACCTTTCCATTTGGTGAACCATAAGTTTTTGTACTGAATTCTGTGATTGCCTTTCTCTGTGGAAATATCTTCGTTTGTATCAATTTTTAGGTAACACCTATATGTGATATGATAGGATATGTATCTTTGGCTTTCTCACTTACTACAAGTTGCGTGATTACTTCTAGACTCATCTGTGGTGCTGCAAATGGCATTGTTTCATTCTTTCGCTAGCTCATATTCCATCTGTACATGTAGCAGTTCTTCTTGGTCCACCCATCTGTCGGTGGACTTTTTGGTTACTTCCATATCTTGGCTATTGTAATACTATGCAATGCAGATTGGCCTGCCTGTGTCTTTCCAATTCTGTCTTCTTAGGTTATAGGTCCAGGAATAGGTCTGCTGGATCATATGGTAGCTCAATGTTTACCTTTTCAAGGCACCTCCATTCTGTTCTCTTTAGTGGCTCTTTCCAGGTTACGTCCCACATAAAGTTGAGGGTATGCATTTCTCCACAGCACCTTCAGCGTTTATTCTGTGTAGTTTTTTGCTGATGGTTATTCTGACTGGTGTGAGCTGATACCTCTTTGTGGTTGAATTTGCATGTGTCTCATAAGGCGTTGAAATTGAGCTTTAAGACATGTCCTTTTCATTTTTCCGGCTGCGATTAGAGCTTAGTTCTTCAAAGTGTTTACTTAAAGTATGTGTCACCTTTTGAAACGTTTTGGCCATTACCTCCCTCAAGACATTTTGAGGGCAGGTTTCATTTACAGCCCTGCAGTACTTGTTCATATGAAGTGACCATTAGCTCAGGCTTTAAACCTGCTTTTGCAGGTAACGGCCAGAGGGCGGCAGCCTTTCTACGTTCCCCACGCTGGTACTAGGGAAACAGACCTACCAGCCAGTGGTGTTCTGCGGTTATCAATTAGAGTGGAATGTGCCCGGGTAAACCCACAAATGCTGATGTCTCCTTACATGTGTTTGTTTTTTAAATTTAATTTATATTTTTTACTGGAGTAATATTCCATTGTATACATGGACCACTTCTTCTTGGTGCATTCCTCTGTGGATGGACATTTTTGTTGCTTCCAAGTGTTGACTAGGGTAAATATTGCTGGCGTACAGGTTTGCCAGCCTGTGACGTTTTGATTCTCATTTTCTCAGGTGATAGGCTCAGCAGATGGTATGCTTGATTCACTGGTAGCTCAATGTTTACCTTTTCAAAGCCCCTCCATTGTGTTTACGTTAATGGTTCTTACCACGTCCCCCTTAGAGCTCAGGGTACACATTTCTCCACAATCCCTTCAGCATGTATTGTTTGCAGCATTTTTGCTAATGGTCATTCTGACTGCTGTGAGCTGATAGGTATTTGTAATTTCGGTTTGCATATCTTTAAAAATTCCTAAAAGTCCTCATTTTCCCACGCCTTTTTCTTTTCTCTTAAAAGAAAAAACCGTGAGTACAATATACCTCTTGAAATTGTCTTCTTGGAAGGTTGCCCTCTTTTGAATTTTTTGGTCGATTTTTGACCCCAGAAATGTTTTGGAGGGCAGGTGTCATTTACAGAACTGCAAGTTGGTGACTATTTAGTGACCTTTCGCAGTGGGTTAAAGCTGCTGTTGTGGGAAATGGCCACAAGGAGGCAGCATTTTTCCATTCCCCAATCTGGGTACTAGGGCAGCAGAGCCTTTCTGGAAGGCGTTGTCCTAGGTTGTAAATTAGAATGGAATTTGCCAGGAGAAATCCCCATAAGTTTATGTCTCATTACTTCTTCTTGGTTTTTTTAATTTTTTTTATTCGGGGTAAAGATTAGAATGTTGTTTGTCCTAGGTGTACACAATCTGGTTCATTTGTACATTAGATATGTCTATTAATGTACAGATCCTCTTCCCATGTAAAATATTACAGTGTTCCGTAGATCTCGCTTGCTATGGGTTCGGTCTTTTTGATACATGTATATAACATGTATTTGTATACCTATACTAACAATAATCTTCATTTATCAATTCCCCCCTCCTTTCCTTTCAGCTGAGCATCGTTTGTTTTCTAAGCCTGTGAGTGTCTTTCTCTTTGGAAATATGTTCATTTGTGTCAGTTATTAGATAATGCCATAAGTGATATTAGAGGATATAGGTCTTTTGCTTTCTGACCTACTTCATGTTTTGTGATTATCTCCAGGCTCATCTATGGTGCCTCAAAGAGCAGTGCTTCAATGTTTTCCATGGCTAATATTCCATTGTGTATATGGACCACTTCTTCATGGTGCATTCCACTGTTGATGGACATTTTCGTTTCTTCCAAGTGTTGCCTATGGTAAATATTGCTGGAGTGCAGGATTGCCAGCCTGTGATTTTTGATTTTCATTTTCTCAGGTGATAGACCCAGCAGTGGGTATGATTGATCGACTGGGATGGTAGCTCAATGTTTACCTTTTCAAGGCACCTCAATTGTGCTTTCATTAGTGCCTCTTACCACGTCCCCCTTAGAATCGAGGGTATGCGTTTCTCCACAATCACGTCAGCATTTATTGTTTGCAGCATTTTTGTCGATGGCCATTCTGACGGGTGTGAGCTGATAGGTTTTTGTAATTTGGGTTTACATGTCTTTAAAAAATTCCTAAAATTCATCATTTTCCACGCCTTTCTCTTTTCTGTTAAAAGAAAACAGAAACAAAAAGTGTGAGTACAATATACCTCTTCAAATTGTCTTTTTGGAAGGTTGCACTCTTGAATTTTTTGGTCGATTTTCGACCTCAGTATGTTTTGGAGGGCAGGTGTCATTTACAGAACTGCAATTGGTGAATATTTAGTGACCTTTTGCAGTGGGTTTAAAGCTGCTGTTGTGGGAAACGGCCACAAGGATGCAGCATTTCTCCATTCCCAAATCTGGGTACTAGGGCAGCAGAGCCTTCTGGAAGTCGTTTACCCAGGTTGTAAATTTGAATGGATTGTGCCAGGAAAACCCCCCATAAGTTTATGTCTCATTACTTCTAGTTCGTTGTTGTAATTTTGTAAATTGGGGTAATGGTTCGAATGTTGTTTGTCCAAGGTGTACACACTCTGCTTCATTTACACATTATATATATCTATTTATGTAGAGATCCTCTTCCCATGTAAATTATTACAGAGTGTTCCGTAAACCTCCCTTGCTATATGGTCGGTCTTTTTGATATATGTATATAATATGTATTTGTATACATATGGTAACGCTAATCTTCATTTATCCATTCCCCCCACCTTTCCTTTTAGATAAGCATAGTTTTCTTTCTAAGTCAGTGAGTGCCTTTCTCTGTGGACATATGTTCATTTGTGTCAGTTATTAGATAACGCCTATAAGTGTTATCATAAGATATAGGACTTTTGCTTTCCGACTTACCTCATGTTCTGTGATTATCCCCAAGATCATCTATGGTGCCTAAAAGAGCAGTGTTTCATTGTTTTCCATGGCTAGTATTCATTGTGTACATGGACCACTTCTTCTTTATCCCTTCCTCTGTTGATGGACATTTTGGTTGCTTCACTGTCTTGTCTATTGTGAATAAGGCTGCAGTGCAGCCTTTGCAGCCCGGGTCTTCTTGATCCTGGTCTTCTCAGGTGAGAGGCCCATTGGTGCGCCTGCTGGATTGAATGGTACCTCAATTTTTCCTTTTAAACGCAGCTCCTTTCTGTTCTCATTATTAGCTGTCAACCACTTTACATCTCACCAGCAGCTAGAGGGTACACAGTTCTCTAAAACCTCTTCAGCATTTATTGTTTGTAGACTTTTTGCTGATGGTCAGTCGACTGGTGTGAGTTGAAACCTTTTTGTAGATTAGATTGCATGAGTCTAATCCTTCCTGAGGTTGAGCTTTTATCCATTTTCCTGTTTTTAACAAGAGGGTGAGTAAAACTTACCTCTTCATACTATCTTCTTGAAAAATTTGCCTGTTTTGAATTTTTTTTTATCCATTCCCTACCTCAGCACAATTTTGAGGGCCGGTGTCCTTTACGGCCCTGAGTCCTTGTGAATGTTAAGTGACCATTAGCTGTGGGTTAAAAGCCGCTCTTGCGGGAATCGGCCACAAGGCGGCAGCATTTCTCCTTTACCAAATCTGGTTACTAGGGCAACAGAGCCTTACTGGAAGTGGTGTTCTAGGTTGTAAATTAGAATGGAATGTGCCAGGAAAAAGCCCTTTAAGTTTATGGCTCATTACTTCTTGTTCGTATTTTTAACTTAATTTTTATTTTTTATCACAGCAAACTTGATTACAATGTTTTGTTTGTTCTAGGTGTGCAAGATGTGGTTCTTTCACACATATACATATATCTATTCTTCTTCAGATCCTTTTCCCATGTAGGTTATGACACAATGTTGAGTAGTCTTCTCTTGGTATTCCGTAGGTCTTTGGTGATTATATATTTCACATGTGTTTGTATCTGTCTGTTAACCTCAATATGGTAATGTATCCAATCCTCACACCTTTCCATTTGGTGAACCATAAGTTTTTGTACTGAATTCTGTGATTGCCTTTCTCTGTGGAAATATCTTCGTTTGTATCAATTTTTAGGTAACACCTATATGTGATATGATAGGATATGTATCTTTGGCTTTCTCACTTACTACAAGTTGCGTGATTACTTCTAGACTCATCTGTGGTGCTGCAAATGGCATTGTTTCATTCTTTCGCTAGCTCATATTCCATCTGTACATGTAGCAGTTCTTCTTGGTCCACCCATCTGTCGGTGGACTTTTTGGTTACTTCCATATCTTGGCTATTGTAATACTATGCAATGCAGATTGGCCTGCCTGTGTCTTTCCAATTCTGTCTTCTTAGGTTATAGGTCCAGGAATAGGTCTGCTGGATCATATGGTAGCTCAATGTTTACCTTTTCAAGGCACCTCCATTCTGTTCTCTTTAGTGGCTCTTTCCAGGTTACGTCCCACATAAAGTTGAGGGTATGCATTTCTCCACAGCACCTTCAGCGTTTATTCTGTGTAGTTTTTTGCTGATGGTTATTCTGACTGGTGTGAGCTGATACCTCTTTGTGGTTGAATTTGCATGTGTCTCATAAGGCGTTGAAATTGAGCTTTAAGACATGTCCTTTTCATTTTTCCGGCTGCGATTAGAGCTTAGTTCTTCAAAGTGTTTACTTAAAGTATGTGTCACCTTTTGAAACGTTTTGGCCATTACCTCCCTCAAGACATTTTGAGGGCAGGTTTCATTTACAGCCCTGCAGTACTTGTTCCTATGAAGTGACCATTAGCTCAGGCTTTAAACCTGCTTTTGCAGGTAACGGCCAGAGGGCGGCAGCCTTTCTACGTTCCCCACGCTGGTACTAGGGAAACAGACCTACCAGCCAGTGGTGTTCTGCGGTTATCAATTAGAGTGGAATGTGCCCGGGTAAACCCACAAATGCTGATGTCTCCTTACATGTGTTTGTTTTTTAAATTTAATTTATATTTTTTACTGGAGTAATATTCCATTGTATACATGGACCACTTCTTCTTGGTGCATTCCTCTGTGGATGGACATTTTTGTTGCTTCCAAGTGTTGACTAGGGTAAATATTGCTGGCGTACAGGTTTGCCAGCCTGTGACGTTTTGATTCTCATTTTCTCAGGTGATAGGCTCAGCAGATGGTATGCTTGATTCACTGGTAGCTCAATGTTTACCTTTTCAAAGCCCCTCCATTGTGTTTACGTTAATGGTTCTTACCACGTCCCCCTTAGAGCTCAGGGTACACATTTCTCCACAATCCCTTCAGCATGTATTGTTTGCAGCATTTTTGCTAATGGTCATTCTGACTGCTGTGAGCTGATAGGTATTTGTAATTTCGGTTTGCATATCTTTAAAAATTCCTAAAAGTCCTCATTTTCCCACGCCTTTTTCTTTTCTCTTAAAAGAAAAAACCGTGAGTACAATATACCTCTTGAAATTGTCTTCTTGGAAGGTTGCCCTCTTTTGAATTTTTTGGTCGATTTTTGACCCCAGAAATGTTTTGGAGGGCAGGTGTCATTTACAGAACTGCAAGTTGGTGACTATTTAGTGACCTTTCGCAGTGGGTTAAAGCTGCTGTTGTGGGAAATGGCCACAAGGAGGCAGCATTTTTCCATTCCCCAATCTGGGTACTAGGGCAGCAGAGCCTTTCTGGAAGGCGTTGTCCTAGGTTGTAAATTAGAATGGAATTTGCCAGGAGAAATCCCCATAAGTTTATGTCTCATTACTTCTTCTTGGTTTTTTTAATTTTTTTTATTCGGGGTAAAGATTAGAATGTTGTTTGTCCTAGGTGTACACAATCTGGTTCATTTGTACATTAGATATGTCTATTAATGTACAGATCCTCTTCCCATGTAAAATATTACAGTGTTCCGTAGATCTCGCTTGCTATGGGTTCGGTCTTTTTGATACATGTATATAACATGTATTTGTATACCTATACTAACAATAATCTTCATTTATCAATTCCCCCCTCCTTTCCTTTCAGCTGAGCATCGTTTGTTTTCTAAGCCTGTGAGTGTCTTTCTCTTTGGAAATATGTTCATTTGTGTCAGTTATTAGATAATGCCATAAGTGATATTAGAGGATATAGGTCTTTTGCTTTCTGACCTACTTCATGTTTTGTGATTATCTCCAGGCTCATCTATGGTGCCTCAAAGAGCAGTGCTTCAATGTTTTCCATGGCTAATATTCCATTGTGTATATGGACCACTTCTTCATGGTGCATTCCACTGTTGATGGACATTTTCGTTTCTTCCAAGTGTTGCCTATGGTAAATATTGCTGGAGTGCAGGATTGCCAGCCTGTGATTTTTGATTTTCATTTTCTCAGGTGATAGACCCAGCAGTGGGTATGATTGATCGACTGGGATGGTAGCTCAATGTTTACCTTTTCAAGGCACCTCAATTGTGCTTTCATTAGTGCCTCTTACCACGTCCCCCTTAGAATCGAGGGTATGCGTTTCTCCACAATCACGTCAGCATTTATTGTTTGCAGCATTTTTGTCGATGGCCATTCTGACGGGTGTGAGCTGATAGGTTTTTGTAATTTGGGTTTACATGTCTTTAAAAATTCCTAAAATTCATCATTTTCCACGCCTTTCTCTTTTCTGTTAAAAGAAAACAGAAACAAAAAGTGTGAGTACAATATACCTCTTCAAATTGTCTTTTTGGAAGGTTGCACTCTTGAATTTTTTGGTCGATTTTCGACCTTAGTATGTTTTGGAGGGCAGGTGTCATTTACAGAACTGCAATTGGTGAATATTTAGTGACCTTTTGCAGTGGGTTTAAAGCTGCTGTTGTGGGAAACGGCCACAAGGATGCAGCATTTCTCCATTCCCAAATCTGGGTACTAGGGCAGCAGAGCCTTCTGGAAGTCGTTTACCCAGGTTGTAAATTTGAATGGATTGTGCCAGGAAAACCCCCCATAAGTTTATGTCTCATTACTTCTAGTTCGTTGTTGTAATTTTGTAAATTGGGGTAATGGTTCGAATGTTGTTTGTCCAAGGTGTACACACTCTGCTTCATTTACACATTATATATATCTATTTATGTAGAGATCCTCTTCCCATGTAAATTATTACAGAGTGTTCCGTAAACCTCCCTTGCTATATGGTCGGTCTTTTTGATATATGTATATAATATGTATTTGTATACATATGGTAACGCTAATCTTCATTTATCCATTCCCCCCACCTTTCCTTTTAGATAAGCATAGTTTTCTTTCTAAGTCAGTGAGTGCCTTTCTCTGTGGACATATGTTCATTTGTGTCAGTTATTAGATAACGCCTATAAGTGTTATCATAAGATATAGGACTTTTGCTTTCCGACTTACCTCATGTTCTGTGATTATCCCCAAGATCATCTATGGTGCCTAAAAGAGCAGTGTTTCATTGTTTTCCATGGCTAGTATTCATTGTGTACATGGACCACTTCTTCTTTATCCCTTCCTCTGTTGATGGACATTTTGGTTGCTTCACTGTCTTGTCTATTGTGAATAAGGCTGCAGTGCAGCCTTTGCAGCCCGGGTCTTCTTGATCCTGGTCTTCTCAGGTGAGAGGCCCATTGGTGCGCCTGCTGGATTGAATGGTACCTCAATTTTTCCTTTTAAACGCAGCTCCTTTCTGTTCTCATTATTAGCTGTCAACCACTTTACATCTCACCAGCAGCTAGAGGGTACACAGTTCTCTAAAACCTCTTCAGCATTTATTGTTTGTAGACTTTTTGCTGATGGTCAGTCGACTGGTGTGAGTTGAAACCTTTTTGTAGATTAGATTGCATGAGTCTAATCCTTCCTGAGGTTGAGCTTTTATCCATTTTCCTGTTTTTAACAAGAGGGTGAGTAAAACTTACCTCTTCATACTATCTTCTTGAAAAATTTGCCTGTTTTGAATTTTTTTTTATCCATTCCCTACCTCAGCACAATTTTGAGGGCCGGTGTCCTTTACGGCCCTGAGTCCTTGTGAATGTTAAGTGACCATTAGCTGTGGGTTAAAAGCCGCTCTTGCGGGAATCGGCCACAAGGCGGCAGCATTTCTCCTTTACCAAATCTGGTTACTAGGGCAACAGAGCCTTACTGGAAGTGGTGTTCTAGGTTGTAAATTAGAATGGAATGTGCCAGGAAAAAGCCCTTTAAGTTTATGGCTCATTACTTCTTGTTCGTATTTTTAACTTAATTTTTATTTTTTATCACAGCAAACTTGATTACAATGTTTTGTTTGTTCTAGGTGTGCAAGATGTGGTTCTTTCACACATATACATATATCTATTCTTCTTCAGATCCTTTTCCCATGTAGGTTATGACACAATGTTGAGTAGTCTTCTCTTGGTATTCCGTAGGTCTTTGGTGATTATATATTTCACATGTGTTTGTATCTGTCTGTTAACCTCAATATGGTAATGTATCCAATCCTCACACCTTTCCATTTGGTGAACCATAAGTTTTTGTACTGAATTCTGTGATTGCCTTTCTCTGTGGAAATATCTTCGTTTGTATCAATTTTTAGGTAACACCTATATGTGATATGATAGGATATGTATCTTTGGCTTTCTCACTTACTACAAGTTGCGTGATTACTTCTAGACTCATCTGTGGTGCTGCAAATGGCATTGTTTCATTCTTTCGCTAGCTCATATTCCATCTGTACATGTAGCAGTTCTTCTTGGTCCACCCATCTGTCGGTGGACTTTTTGGTTACTTCCATATCTTGGCTATTGTAATACTATGCAATGCAGATTGGCCTGCCTGTGTCTTTCCAATTCTGTCTTCTTAGGTTATAGGTCCAGGAATAGGTCTGCTGGATCATATGGTAGCTCAATGTTTACCTTTTCAAGGCACCTCCATTCTGTTCTCTTTAGTGGCTCTTTCCAGGTTACGTCCCACATAAAGTTGAGGGTATGCATTTCTCCACAGCACCTTCAGCGTTTATTCTGTGTAGTTTTTTGCTGATGGTTATTCTGACTGGTGTGAGCTGATACCTCTTTGTGGTTGAATTTGCATGTGTCTCATAAGGCGTTGAAATTGAGCTTTAAGACATGTCCTTTTCATTTTTCCGGCTGCGATTAGAGCTTAGTTCTTCAAAGTGTTTACTTAAAGTATGTGTCACCTTTTGAAACGTTTTGGCCATTACCTCCCTCAAGACATTTTGAGGGCAGGTTTCATTTACAGCCCTGCAGTACTTGTTCCTATGAAGTGACCATTAGCTCAGGCTTTAAACCTGCTTTTGCAGGTAACGGCCAGAGGGCGGCAGCCTTTCTACGTTCCCCACGCTGGTACTAGGGAAACAGACCTACCAGCCAGTGGTGTTCTGCGGTTATCAATTAGAGTGGAATGTGCCCGGGTAAACCCACAAATGCTGATGTCTCCTTACATGTGTTTGTTTTTTAAATTTAATTTATATTTTTTACTGGAGTAATATTCCATTGTATACATGGACCACTTCTTCTTGGTGCATTCCTCTGTGGATGGACATTTTTGTTGCTTCCAAGTGTTGACTAGGGTAAATATTGCTGGCGTACAGGTTTGCCAGCCTGTGACGTTTTGATTCTCATTTTCTCAGGTGATAGGCTCAGCAGATGGTATGCTTGATTCACTGGTAGCTCAATGTTTACCTTTTCAAAGCCCCTCCATTGTGTTTACGTTAATGGTTCTTACCACGTCCCCCTTAGAGCTCAGGGTACACATTTCTCCACAATCCCTTCAGCATGTATTGTTTGCAGCATTTTTGCTAATGGTCATTCTGACTGCTGTGAGCTGATAGGTATTTGTAATTTCGGTTTGCATATCTTTAAAAATTCCTAAAAGTCCTCATTTTCCCACGCCTTTTTCTTTTCTCTTAAAAGAAAAAACCGTGAGTACAATATACCTCTTGAAATTGTCTTCTTGGAAGGTTGCCCTCTTTTGAATTTTTTGGTCGATTTTTGACCCCAGAAATGTTTTGGAGGGCAGGTGTCATTTACAGAACTGCAAGTTGGTGACTATTTAGTGACCTTTCGCAGTGGGTTAAAGCTGCTGTTGTGGGAAATGGCCACAAGGAGGCAGCATTTTTCCATTCCCCAATCTGGGTACTAGGGCAGCAGAGCCTTTCTGGAAGGCGTTGTCCTAGGTTGTAAATTAGAATGGAATTTGCCAGGAGAAATCCCCATAAGTTTATGTCTCATTACTTCTTCTTGGTTTTTTTAATTTTTTTTATTCGGGGTAAAGATTAGAATGTTGTTTGTCCTAGGTGTACACAATCTGGTTCATTTGTACATTAGATATGTCTATTAATGTACAGATCCTCTTCCCATGTAAAATATTACAGTGTTCCGTAGATCTCGCTTGCTATGGGTTCGGTCTTTTTGATACATGTATATAACATGTATTTGTATACCTATACTAACAATAATCTTCATTTATCAATTCCCCCCTCCTTTCCTTTCAGCTGAGCATCGTTTGTTTTCTAAGCCTGTGAGTGTCTTTCTCTTTGGAAATATGTTCATTTGTGTCAGTTATTAGATAATGCCATAAGTGATATTAGAGGATATAGGTCTTTTGCTTTCTGACCTACTTCATGTTTTGTGATTATCTCCAGGCTCATCTATGGTGCCTCAAAGAGCAGTGCTTCAATGTTTTCCATGGCTAATATTCCATTGTGTATATGGACCACTTCTTCATGGTGCATTCCACTGTTGATGGACATTTTCGTTTCTTCCAAGTGTTGCCTATGGTAAATATTGCTGGAGTGCAGGATTGCCAGCCTGTGATTTTTGATTTTCATTTTCTCAGGTGATAGACCCAGCAGTGGGTATGATTGATCGACTGGGATGGTAGCTCAATGTTTACCTTTTCAAGGCACCTCAATTGTGCTTTCATTAGTGCCTCTTACCACGTCCCCCTTAGAATCGAGGGTATGCGTTTCTCCACAATCACGTCAGCATTTATTGTTTGCAGCATTTTTGTCGATGGCCATTCTGACGGGTGTGAGCTGATAGGTTTTTGTAATTTGGGTTTACATGTCTTTAAAAATTCCTAAAATTCATCATTTTCCACGCCTTTCTCTTTTCTGTTAAAAGAAAACAGAAACAAAAAGTGTGAGTACAATATACCTCTTCAAATTGTCTTTTTGGAAGGTTGCACTCTTGAATTTTTTGGTCGATTTTCGACCTCAGTATGTTTTGGAGGGCAGGTGTCATTTACAGAACTGCAATTGGTGAATATTTAGTGACCTTTTGCAGTGGGTTTAAAGCTGCTGTTGTGGGAAACGGCCACAAGGATGCAGCATTTCTCCATTCCCAAATCTGGGTACTAGGGCAGCAGAGCCTTCTGGAAGTCGTTTACCCAGGTTGTAAATTTGAATGGATTGTGCCAGGAAAACCCCCCATAAGTTTATGTCTCATTACTTCTAGTTCGTTGTTGTAATTTTGTAAATTGGGGTAATGGTTCGAATGTTGTTTGTCCAAGGTGTACACACTCTGCTTCATTTACACATTATATATATCTATTTATGTAGAGATCCTCTTCCCATGTAAATTATTACAGAGTGTTCCGTAAACCTCCCTTGCTATATGGTCGGTCTTTTTGATATATGTATATAATATGTATTTGTATACATATGGTAACGCTAATCTTCATTTATCCATTCCCCCCACCTTTCCTTTTAGATAAGCATAGTTTTCTTTCTAAGTCAGTGAGTGCCTTTCTCTGTGGACATATGTTCATTTGTGTCAGTTATTAGATAACGCCTATAAGTGTTATCATAAGATATAGGACTTTTGCTTTCCGACTTACCTCATGTTCTGTGATTATCCCCAAGATCATCTATGGTGCCTAAAAGAGCAGTGTTTCATTGTTTTCCATGGCTAGTATTCATTGTGTACATGGACCACTTCTTCTTTATCCCTTCCTCTGTTGATGGACATTTTGGTTGCTTCACTGTCTTGTCTATTGTGAATAAGGCTGCAGTGCAGCCTTTGCAGCCCGGGTCTTCTTGATGCTGGTCTTCTCAGGTGAGAGGCCCATTGGTGCGCCTGCTGGATTGAATGGTACCTCAATTTTTCCTTTTAAACGCAGCTCCTTTCTGTTCTCATTATTAGCTGTCAACCACTTTACATCTCACCAGCAGCTAGAGGGTACACAGTTCTCTAAAACCTCTTCAGCATTTATTGTTTGTAGACTTTTTGCTGATGGTCAGTCGACTGGTGTGAGTTGAAACCTTTTTGTAGATTAGATTGCATGAGTCTAATCCTTCCTGAGGTTGAGCTTTTATCCATTTTCCTGTTTTTAACAAGAGGGTGAGTAAAACTTACCTCTTCATACTATCTTCTTGAAAAATTTGCCTGTTTTGAATTTTTTTTTATCCATTCCCTACCTCAGCACAATTTTGAGGGCCGGTGTCCTTTACGGCCCTGAGTCCTTGTGAATGTTAAGTGACCATTAGCTGTGGGTTAAAAGCCGCTCTTGCGGGAATCGGCCACAAGGCGGCAGCATTTCTCCTTTACCAAATCTGGTTACTAGGGCAACAGAGCCTTACTGGAAGTGGTGTTCTAGGTTGTAAATTAGAATGGAATGTGCCAGGAAAAAGCCCTTTAAGTTTATGGCTCATTACTTCTTGTTCGTATTTTTAACTTAATTTTTATTTTTTATCACAGCAAACTTGATTACAATGTTTTGTTTGTTCTAGGTGTGCAAGATGTGGTTCTTTCACACATATACATATATCTATTCTTCTTCAGATCCTTTTCCCATGTAGGTTATGACACAATGTTGAGTAGTCTTCTCTTGGTATTCCGTAGGTCTTTGGTGATTATATATTTCACATGTGTTTGTATCTGTCTGTTAACCTCAATATGGTAATGTATCCAATCCTCACACCTTTCCATTTGGTGAACCATAAGTTTTTGTACTGAATTCTGTGATTGCCTTTCTCTGTGGAAATATCTTCGTTTGTATCAATTTTTAGGTAACACCTATATGTGATATGATAGGATATGTATCTTTGGCTTTCTCACTTACTACAAGTTGCGTGATTACTTCTAGACTCATCTGTGGTGCTGCAAATGGCATTGTTTCATTCTTTCGCTAGCTCATATTCCATCTGTACATGTAGCAGTTCTTCTTGGTCCACCCATCTGTCGGTGGACTTTTTGGTTACTTCCATATCTTGGCTATTGTAATACTATGCAATGCAGATTGGCCTGCCTGTGTCTTTCCAATTCTGTCTTCTTAGGTTATAGGTCCAGGAATAGGTCTGCTGGATCATATGGTAGCTCAATGTTTACCTTTTCAAGGCACCTCCATTCTGTTCTCTTTAGTGGCTCTTTCCAGGTTACGTCCCACATAAAGTTGAGGGTGTGCATTTCTCCACAGCACCTTCAGCGTTTATTCTGTGTAGTTTTTTGCTGATGGTTATTCTGACTGGTGTGAGCTGATACCTCTTTGTGGTTGAATTTGCATGTGTCTCATAAGGCGTTGAAATTGAGCTTTAAGACATGTCCTTTTCATTTTTCCGGCTGCGATTAGAGCTTAGTTCTTCAAAGTGTTTACTTAAAGTATGTGTCACCTTTTGAAACGTTTTGGCCATTACCTCCCTCAAGACATTTTGAGGGCAGGTTTCATTTACAGCCCTGCAGTACTTGTTCATATGAAGTGACCATTAGCTCAGGCTTTAAACCTGCTTTTGCAGGTAACGGCCAGAGGGCGGCAGCCTTTCTACGTTCCCCACGCTGGTACTAGGGAAACAGACCTACCAGCCAGTGGTGTTCTGCGGTTATCAATTAGAGTGGAATGTGCCCGGGTAAACCCACAAATGCTGATGTCTCCTTACATGTGTTTGTTTTTTAAATTTAATTTATATTTTTTACTGGAGTAATATTCCATTGTATACATGGACCACTTCTTCTTGGTGCATTCCTCTGTGGATGGACATTTTTGTTGCTTCCAAGTGTTGACTAGGGTAAATATTGCTGGCGTACAGGTTTGCCAGCCTGTGACGTTTTGATTCTCATTTTCTCAGGTGATAGGCTCAGCAGATGGTATGCTTGATTCACTGGTAGCTCAATGTTTACCTTTTCAAAGCCCCTCCATTGTGTTTACGTTAATGGTTCTTACCACGTCCCCCTTAGAGCTCAGGGTACACATTTCTCCACAATCCCTTCAGCATGTATTGTTTGCAGCATTTTTGCTAATGGTCATTCTGACTGCTGTGAGCTGATAGGTATTTGTAATTTCGGTTTGCATATCTTTAAAAATTCCTAAAAGTCCTCATTTTCCCACGCCTTTTTCTTTTCTCTTAAAAGAAAAAACCGTGAGTACAATATACCTCTTGAAATTGTCTTCTTGGAAGGTTGCCCTCTTTTGAATTTTTTGGTCGATTTTTGACCCCAGAAATGTTTTGGAGGGCAGGTGTCATTTACAGAACTGCAAGTTGGTGACTATTTAGTGACCTTTCGCAGTGGGTTAAAGCTGCTGTTGTGGGAAATGGCCACAAGGAGGCAGCATTTTTCCATTCCCCAATCTGGGTACTAGGGCAGCAGAGCCTTTCTGGAAGGCGTTGTCCTAGGTTGTAAATTAGAATGGAATTTGCCAGGAGAAATCCCCATAAGTTTATGTCTCATTACTTCTTCTTGGTTTTTTTAATTTTTTTTATTCGGGGTAAAGATTAGAATGTTGTTTGTCCTAGGTGTACACAATCTGGTTCATTTGTACATTAGATATGTCTATTAATGTACAGATCCTCTTCCCATGTAAAATATTACAGTGTTCCGTAGATCTCGCTTGCTATGGGTTCGGTCTTTTTGATACATGTATATAACATGTATTTGTATACCTATACTAACAATAATCTTCATTTATCAATTCCCCCCTCCTTTCCTTTCAGCTGAGCATCGTTTGTTTTCTAAGCCTGTGAGTGTCTTTCTCTTTGGAAATATGTTCATTTGTGTCAGTTATTAGATAATGCCATAAGTGATATTAGAGGATATAGGTCTTTTGCTTTCTGACCTACTTCATGTTTTGTGATTATCTCCAGGCTCATCTATGGTGCCTCAAAGAGCAGTGCTTCAATGTTTTCCATGGCTAATATTCCATTGTGTATATGGACCACTTCTTCATGGTGCATTCCACTGTTGATGGACATTTTCGTTTCTTCCAAGTGTTGCCTATGGTAAATATTGCTGGAGTGCAGGATTGCCAGCCTGTGATTTTTGATTTTCATTTTCTCAGGTGATAGACCCAGCAGTGGGTATGATTGATCGACTGGGATGGTAGCTCAATGTTTACCTTTTCAAGGCACCTCAATTGTGCTTTCATTAGTGCCTCTTACCACGTCCCCCTTAGAATCGAGGGTATGCGTTTCTCCACAATCACGTCAGCATTTATTGTTTGCAGCATTTTTGTCGATGGCCATTCTGACGGGTGTGAGCTGATAGGTTTTTGTAATTTGGGTTTACATGTCTTTAAAAATTCCTAAAATTCATCATTTTCCACGCCTTTCTCTTTTCTGTTAAAAGAAAACAGAAACAAAAAGTGTGAGTACAATATACCTCTTCAAATTGTCTTTTTGGAAGGTTGCACTCTTGAATTTTTTGGTCGATTTTCGACCTCAGTATGTTTTGGAGGGCAGGTGTCATTTACAGAACTGCAATTGGTGAATATTTAGTGACCTTTTGCAGTGGGTTTAAAGCTGCTGTTGTGGGAAACGGCCACAAGGATGCAGCATTTCTCCATTCCCAAATCTGGGTACTAGGGCAGCAGAGCCTTCTGGAAGTCGTTTACCCAGGTTGTAAATTTGAATGGATTGTGCCAGGAAAACCCCCCATAAGTTTATGTCTCATTACTTCTAGTTCGTTGTTGTAATTTTGTAAATTGGGGTAATGGTTCGAATGTTGTTTGTCCAAGGTGTACACACTCTGCTTCATTTACACATTATATATATCTATTTATGTAGAGATCCTCTTCCCATGTAAATTATTACAGAGTGTTCCGTAAACCTCCCTTGCTATATGGTCGGTCTTTTTGATATATGTATATAATATGTATTTGTATACATATGGTAACGCTAATCTTCATTTATCCATTCCCCCCACCTTTCCTTTTAGATAAGCATAGTTTTCTTTCTAAGTCAGTGAGTGCCTTTCTCTGTGGACATATGTTCATTTGTGTCAGTTATTAGATAACGCCTATAAGTGTTATCATAAGATATAGGACTTTTGCTTTCCGACTTACCTCATGTTCTGTGATTATCCCCAAGATCATCTATGGTGCCTAAAAGAGCAGTGTTTCATTGTTTTCCATGGCTAGTATTCATTGTGTACATGGACCACTTCTTCTTTATCCCTTCCTCTGTTGATGGACATTTTGGTTGCTTCACTGTCTTGTCTATTGTGAATAAGGCTGCAGTGCAGCCTTTGCAGCCCGGGTCTTCTTGATCCTGGTCTTCTCAGGTGAGAGGCCCATTGGTGCGCCTGCTGGATTGAATGGTACCTCAATTTTTCCTTTTAAACGCAGCTCCTTTCTGTTCTCATTATTAGCTGTCAACCACTTTACATCTCACCAGCAGCTAGAGGGTACACAGTTCTCTAAAACCTCTTCAGCATTTATTGTTTGTAGACTTTTTGCTGATGGTCAGTCGACTGGTGTGAGTTGAAACCTTTTTGTAGATTAGATTGCATGAGTCTAATCCTTCCTGAGGTTGAGCTTTTATCCATTTTCCTGTTTTTAACAAGAGGGTGAGTAAAACTTACCTCTTCATACTATCTTCTTGAAAAATTTGCCTGTTTTGAATTTTTTTTTATCCATTCCCTACCTCAGCACAATTTTGAGGGCCGGTGTCCTTTACGGCCCTGAGTCCTTGTGAATGTTAAGTGACCATTAGCTGTGGGTTAAAAGCCGCTCTTGCGGGAATCGGCCACAAGGCGGCAGCATTTCTCCTTTACCAAATCTGGTTACTAGGGCAACAGAGCCTTACTGGAAGTGGTGTTCTAGGTTGTAAATTAGAATGGAATGTGCCAGGAAAAAGCCCTTTAAGTTTATGGCTCATTACTTCTTGTTCGTATTTTTAACTTAATTTTTATTTTTTATCACAGCAAACTTGATTACAATGTTTTGTTTGTTCTAGGTGTGCAAGATGTGGTTCTTTCACACATATACATATATCTATTCTTCTTCAGATCCTTTTCCCATGTAGGTTATGACACAATGTTGAGTAGTCTTCTCTTGGTATTCCGTAGGTCTTTGGTGATTATATATTTCACATGTGTTTGTATCTGTCTGTTAACCTCAATATGGTAATGTATCCAATCTTCACACCTTTCCATTTGGTGAACCATAAGTTTTTGTACTGAATTCTGTGATTGCCTTTCTCTGTGGAAATATCTTCGTTTGTATCAATTTTTAGGTAACACCTATATGTGATATGATAGGATATGTATCTTTGGCTTTCTCACTTACTACAAGTTGCGTGATTACTTCTAGACTCATCTGTGGTGCTGCAAATGGCATTGTTTCATTCTTTCGCTAGCTCATATTCCATCTGTACATGTAGCAGTTCTTCTTGGTCCACCCATCTGTCGGTGGACTTTTTGGTTACTTCCATATCTTGGCTATTGTAATACTATGCAATGCAGATTGGCCTGCCTGTGTCTTTCCAATTCTGTCTTCTTAGGTTATAGGTCCAGGAATAGGTCTGCTGGATCATATGGTAGCTCAATGTTTACCTTTTCAAGGCACCTCCATTCTGTTCTCTTTAGTGGCTCTTTCCAGGTTACGTCCCACATAAAGTTGAGGGTATGCATTTCTCCACAGCACCTTCAGCGTTTATTCTGTGTAGTTTTTTGCTGATGGTTATTCTGACTGGTGTGAGCTGATACCTCTTTGTGGTTGAATTTGCATGTGTCTCATAAGGCGTTGAAATTGAGCTTTAAGACATGTCCTTTTCATTTTTCCGGCTGCGATTAGAGCTTAGTTCTTCAAAGTGTTTACTTAAAGTATGTGTCACCTTTTGAAACGTTTTGGCCATTACCTCCCTCAAGACATTTTGAGGGCAGGTTTCATTTACAGCCCTGCAGTACTTGTTCATATGAAGTGACCATTAGCTCAGGCTTTAAACCTGCTTTTGCAGGTAACGGCCAGAGGGCGGCAGCCTTTCTACGTTCCCCACGCTGGTACTAGGGAAACAGACCTACCAGCCAGTGGTGTTCTGCGGTTATCAATTAGAGTGGAATGTGCCCGGGTAAACCCACAAATGCTGATGTCTCCTTACATGTGTTTGTTTTTTAAATTTAATTTATATTTTTTACTGGAGTAATATTCCATTGTATACATGGACCACTTCTTCTTGGTGCATTCCTCTGTGGATGGACATTTTTGTTGCTTCCAAGTGTTGACTAGGGTAAATATTGCTGGCGTACAGGTTTGCCAGCCTGTGACGTTTTGATTCTCATTTTCTCAGGTGATAGGCTCAGCAGATGGTATGCTTGATTCACTGGTAGCTCAATGTTTACCTTTTCAAAGCCCCTCCATTGTGTTTACGTTAATGGTTCTTACCACGTCCCCCTTAGAGCTCAGGGTACACATTTCTCCACAATCCCTTCAGCATGTATTGTTTGCAGCATTTTTGCTAATGGTCATTCTGACTGCTGTGAGCTGATAGGTATTTGTAATTTCGGTTTGCATATCTTTAAAAATTCCTAAAAGTCCTCATTTTCCCACGCCTTTTTCTTTTCTCTTAAAAGAAAAAACCGTGAGTACAATATACCTCTTGAAATTGTCTTCTTGGAAGGTTGCCCTCTTTTGAATTTTTTGGTCGATTTTTGACCCCAGAAATGTTTTGGAGGGCAGGTGTCATTTACAGAACTGCAAGTTGGTGACTATTTAGTGACCTTTCGCAGTGGGTTAAAGCTGCTGTTGTGGGAAATGGCCACAAGGAGGCAGCATTTTTCCATTCCCCAATCTGGGTACTAGGGCAGCAGAGCCTTTCTGGAAGGCGTTGTCCTAGGTTGTAAATTAGAATGGAATTTGCCAGGAGAAATCCCCATAAGTTTATGTCTCATTACTTCTTCTTGGTTTTTTTAATTTTTTTTATTCGGGGTAAAGATTAGAATGTTGTTTGTCCTAGGTGTACACAATCTGGTTCATTTGTACATTAGATATGTCTATTAATGTACAGATCCTCTTCCCATGTAAAATATTACAGTGTTCCGTAGATCTCGCTTGCTATGGGTTCGGTCTTTTTGATACATGTATATAACATGTATTTGTATACCTATACTAACAATAATCTTCATTTATCAATTCCCCCCTCCTTTCCTTTCAGCTGAGCATCGTTTGTTTTCTAAGCCTGTGAGTGTCTTTCTCTTTGGAAATATGTTCATTTGTGTCAGTTATTAGATAATGCCATAAGTGATATTAGAGGATATAGGTCTTTTGCTTTCTGACCTACTTCATGTTTTGTGATTATCTCCAGGCTCATCTATGGTGCCTCAAAGAGCAGTGCTTCAATGTTTTCCATGGCTAATATTCCATTGTGTATATGGACCACTTCTTCATGGTGCATTCCACTGTTGATGGACATTTTCGTTTCTTCCAAGTGTTGCCTATGGTAAATATTGCTGGAGTGCAGGATTGCCAGCCTGTGATTTTTGATTTTCATTTTCTCAGGTGATAGACCCAGCAGTGGGTATGATTGATCGACTGGGATGGTAGCTCAATGTTTACCTTTTCAAGGCACCTCAATTGTGCTTTCATTAGTGCCTCTTACCACGTCCCCCTTAGAATCGAGGGTATGCGTTTCTCCACAATCACGTCAGCATTTATTGTTTGCAGCATTTTTGTCGATGGCCATTCTGACGGGTGTGAGCTGATAGGTTTTTGTAATTTGGGTTTACATGTCTTTAAAAATTCCTAAAATTCATCATTTTCCACGCCTTTCTCTTTTCTGTTAAAAGAAAACAGAAACAAAAAGTGTGAGTACAATATACCTCTTCAAATTGTCTTTTTGGAAGGTTGCACTCTTGAATTTTTTGGTCGATTTTCGACCTCAGTATGTTTTGGAGGGCAGGTGTCATTTACAGAACTGCAATTGGTGAATATTTAGTGACCTTTTGCAGTGGGTTTAAAGCTGCTGTTGTGGGAAACGGCCACAAGGATGCAGCATTTCTCCATTCCCAAATCTGGGTACTAGGGCAGCAGAGCCTTCTGGAAGTCGTTTACCCAGGTTGTAAATTTGAATGGATTGTGCCAGGAAAACCCCCCATAAGTTTATGTCTCATTACTTCTAGTTCGTTGTTGTAATTTTGTAAATTGGGGTAATGGTTCGAATGTTGTTTGTCCAAGGTGTACACACTCTGCTTCATTTACACATTATATATATCTATTTATGTAGAGATCCTCTTCCCATGTAAATTATTACAGAGTGTTCCGTAAACCTCCCTTGCTATATGGTCGGTCTTTTTGATATATGTATATAATATGTATTTGTATACATATGGTAACGCTAATCTTCATTTATCCATTCCCCCCACCTTTCCTTTTAGATAAGCATAGTTTTCTTTCTAAGTCAGTGAGTGCCTTTCTCTGTGGACATATGTTCATTTGTGTCAGTTATTAGATAACGCCTATAAGTGTTATCATAAGATATAGGACTTTTGCTTTCCGACTTACCTCATGTTCTGTGATTATCCCCAAGATCATCTATGGTGCCTAAAAGAGCAGTGTTTCATTGTTTTCCATGGCTAGTATTCATTGTGTACATGGACCACTTCTTCTTTATCCCTTCCTCTGTTGATGGACATTTTGGTTGCTTCACTGTCTTGTCTATTGTGAATAAGGCTGCAGTGCAGCCTTTGCAGCCCGGGTCTTCTTGATCCTGGTCTTCTCAGGTGAGAGGCCCATTGGTGCGCCTGCTGGATTGAATGGTACCTCAATTTTTCCTTTTAAACGCAGCTCCTTTCTGTTCTCATTATTAGCTGTCAACCACTTTACATCTCACCAGCAGCTAGAGGGTACACAGTTCTCTAAAACCTCTTCAGCATTTATTGTTTGTAGACTTTTTGCTGATGGTCAGTCGACTGGTGTGAGTTGAAACCTTTTTGTAGATTAGATTGCATGAGTCTAATCCTTCCTGAGGTTGAGCTTTTATCCATTTTCCTGTTTTTAACAAGAGGGTGAGTAAAACTTACCTCTTCATACTATCTTCTTGAAAAATTTGCCTGTTTTGAATTTTTTTTTATCCATTCCCTACCTCAGCACAATTTTGAGGGCCGGTGTCCTTTACGGCCCTGAGTCCTTGTGAATGTTAAGTGACCATTAGCTGTGGGTTAAAAGCCGCTCTTGCGGGAATCGGCCACAAGGCGGCAGCATTTCTCCTTTACCAAATCTGGTTACTAGGGCAACAGAGCCTTACTGGAAGTGGTGTTCTAGGTTGTAAATTAGAATGGAATGTGCCAGGAAAAAGCCCTTTAAGTTTATGGCTCATTACTTCTTGTTCGTATTTTTAACTTAATTTTTATTTTTTATCACAGCAAACTTGATTACAATGTTTTGTTTGTTCTAGGTGTGCAAGATGTGGTTCTTTCACACATATACATATATCTATTCTTCTTCAGATCCTTTTCCCATGTAGGTTATGACACAATGTTGAGTAGTCTTCTCTTGGTATTCCGTAGGTCTTTGGTGATTATATATTTCACATGTGTTTGTATCTGTCTGTTAACCTCAATATGGTAATGTATCCAATCCTCACACCTTTCCATTTGGTGAACCATAAGTTTTTGTACTGAATTCTGTGATTGCCTTTCTCTGTGGAAATATCTTCGTTTGTATCAATTTTTAGGTAACACCTATATGTGATATGATAGGATATGTATCTTTGGCTTTCTCACTTACTACAAGTTGCGTGATTACTTCTAGATTCATCTGTGGTGCTGCAAATGGCATTGTTTCATTCTTTCGCTAGCTCATATTCCATCTGTACATGTAGCAGTTCTTCTTGGTCCACCCATCTGTCGGTGGACTTTTTGGTTACTTCCATATCTTGGCTATTGTAATACTATGCAATGCAGATTGGCCTGCCTGTGTCTTTCCAATTCTGTCTTCTTAGGTTATAGGTCCAGGAATAGGTCTGCTGGATCATATGGTAGCTCAATGTTTACCTTTTCAAGGCACCTCCATTCTGTTCTCTTTAGTGGCTCTTTCCAGGTTACGTCCCACATAAAGTTGAGGGTATGCATTTCTCCACAGCACCTTCAGCGTTTATTCTGTGTAGTTTTTTGCTGATGGTTATTCTGACTGGTGTGAGCTGATACCTCTTTGTGGTTGAATTTGCATGTGTCTCATAAGGCGTTGAAATTGAGCTTTAAGACATGTCCTTTTCATTTTTCCGGCTGCGATTAGAGCTTAGTTCTTCAAAGTGTTTACATAAAGTATGTGTCACCTTTTGAAACGTTTTGGCCATTACCTCCCTCAAGACATTTTGAGGGCAGGTTTCATTTACAGCCCTGCAGTACTTGTTCATATGAAGTGACCATTAGCTCAGGCTTTAAACCTGCTTTTGCAGGTAACGGCCAGAGGGCGGCAGCCTTTCTACGTTCCCCACGCTGGTACTAGGGAAACAGACCTACCAGCCAGTGGTGTTCTGCGGTTATCAATTAGAGTGGAATGTGCCCGGGTAAACCCACAAATGCTGATGTCTCCTTACATGTGTTTGTTTTTTAAATTTAATTTATATTTTTTACTGGAGTAATATTCCATTGTATACATGGACCACTTCTTCTTGGTGCATTCCTCTGTGGATGGACATTTTTGTTGCTTCCAAGTGTTGACTAGGGTAAATATTGCTGGCGTACAGGTTTGCCAGCCTGTGACGTTTTGATTCTCATTTTCTCAGGTGATAGGCTCAGCAGATGGTATGCTTGATTCACTGGTAGCTCAATGTTTACCTTTTCAAAGCCCCTCCATTGTGTTTACGTTAATGGTTCTTACCACGTCCCCCTTAGAGCTCAGGGTACACATTTCTCCACAATCCCTTCAGCATGTATTGTTTGCAGCATTTTTGCTAATGGTCATTCTGACTGCTGTGAGCTGATAGGTATTTGTAATTTCGGTTTGCATATCTTTAAAAATTCCTAAAAGTCCTCATTTTCCCACGCCTTTTTCTTTTCTCTTAAAAGAAAAAACCGTGAGTACAATATACCTCTTGAAATTGTCTTCTTGGAAGGTTGCCCTCTTTTGAATTTTTTGGTCGATTTTTGACCCCAGAAATGTTTTGGAGGGCAGGTGTCATTTACAGAACTGCAAGTTGGTGACTATTTAGTGACCTTTCGCAGTGGGTTAAAGCTGCTGTTGTGGGAAATGGCCACAAGGAGGCAGCATTTTTCCATTCCCCAATCTGGGTACTAGGGCAGCAGAGCCTTTCTGGAAGGCGTTGTCCTAGGTTGTAAATTAGAATGGAATTTGCCAGGAGAAATCCCCATAAGTTTATGTCTCATTACTTCTTCTTGGTTTTTTTAATTTTTTTTATTCGGGGTAAAGATTAGAATGTTGTTTGTCCTAGGTGTACACAATCTGGTTCATTTGTACATTAGATATGTCTATTAATGTACAGATCCTCTTCCCATGTAAAATATTACAGTGTTCCGTAGATCTCGCTTGCTATGGGTTCGGTCTTTTTGATACATGTATATAACATGTATTTGTATACCTATACTAACAATAATCTTCATTTATCAATTCCCCCCTCCTTTCCTTTCAGCTGAGCATCGTTTGTTTTCTAAGCCTGTGAGTGTCTTTCTCTTTGGAAATATGTTCATTTGTGTCAGTTATTAGATAATGCCATAAGTGATATTAGAGGATATAGGTCTTTTGCTTTCTGACCTACTTCATGTTTTGTGATTATCTCCAGGCTCATCTATGGTGCCTCAAAGAGCAGTGCTTCAATGTTTTCCATGGCTAATATTCCATTGTGTATATGGACCACTTCTTCATGGTGCATTCCACTGTTGATGGACATTTTCGTTTCTTCCAAGTGTTGCCTATGGTAAATATTGCTGGAGTGCAGGATTGCCAGCCTGTGATTTTTGATTTTCATTTTCTCAGGTGATAGACCCAGCAGTGGGTATGATTGATCGACTGGGATGGTAGCTCAATGTTTACCTTTTCAAGGCACCTCAATTGTGCTTTCATTAGTGCCTCTTACCACGTCCCCCTTAGAATCGAGGGTATGCGTTTCTCCACAATCACGTCAGCATTTATTGTTTGCAGCATTTTTGTCGATGGCCATTCTGACGGGTGTGAGCTGATAGGTTTTTGTAATTTGGGTTTACATGTCTTTAAAAAATTCCTAAAATTCATCATTTTCCACGCCTTTCTCTTTTCTGTTAAAAGAAAACAGAAACAAAAAGTGTGAGTACAATATACCTCTTCAAATTGTCTTTTTGGAAGGTTGCACTCTTGAATTTTTTGGTCGATTTTCGACCTCAGTATGTTTTGGAGGGCAGGTGTCATTTACAGAACTGCAATTGGTGAATATTTAGTGACCTTTTGCAGTGGGTTTAAAGCTGCTGTTGTGGGAAACGGCCACAAGGATGCAGCATTTCTCCATTCCCAAATCTGGGTACTAGGGCAGCAGAGCCTTCTGGAAGTCGTTTACCCAGGTTGTAAATTTGAATGGATTGTGCCAGGAAAACCCCCCATAAGTTTATGTCTCATTACTTCTAGTTCGTTGTTGTAATTTTGTAAATTGGGGTAATGGTTCGAATGTTGTTTGTCCAAGGTGTACACACTCTGCTTCATTTACACATTATATATATCTATTTATGTAGAGATCCTCTTCCCATGTAAATTATTACAGAGTGTTCCGTAAACCTCCCTTGCTATATGGTCGGTCTTTTTGATATATGTATATAATATGTATTTGTATACATATGGTAACGCTAATCTTCATTTATCCATTCCCCCCACCTTTCCTTTTAGATAAGCATAGTTTTCTTTCTAAGTCAGTGAGTGCCTTTCTCTGTGGACATATGTTCATTTGTGTCAGTTATTAGATAACGCCTATAAGTGTTATCATAAGATATAGGACTTTTGCTTTCCGACTTACCTCATGTTCTGTGATTATCCCCAAGATCATCTATGGTGCCTAAAAGAGCAGTGTTTCATTGTTTTCCATGGCTAGTATTCATTGTGTACATGGACCACTTCTTCTTTATCCCTTCCTCTGTTGATGGACATTTTGGTTGCTTCACTGTCTTGTCTATTGTGAATAAGGCTGCAGTGCAGCCTTTGCAGCCCGGGTCTTCTTGATCCTGGTCTTCTCAGGTGAGAGGCCCATTGGTGCGCCTGCTGGATTGAATGGTACCTCAATTTTTCCTTTTAAACGCAGCTCCTTTCTGTTCTCATTATTAGCTGTCAACCACTTTACATCTCACCAGCAGCTAGAGGGTACACAGTTCTCTAAAACCTCTTCAGCATTTATTGTTTGTAGACTTTTTGCTGATGGTCAGTCGACTGGTGTGAGTTGAAACCTTTTTGTAGATTAGATTGCATGAGTCTAATCCTTCCTGAGGTTGAGCTTTTATCCATTTTCCTGTTTTTAACAAGAGAGTGAGTAAAACTTACCTCTTCATACTATCTTCTTGAAAAATTTGCCTGTTTTGAATTTTTTTTTATCCATTCCCTACCTCAGCACAATTTTGAGGGCCGGTGTCCTTTACGGCCCTGAGTCCTTGTGAATGTTAAGTGACCATTAGCTGTGGGTTAAAAGCCGCTCTTGCGGGAATCGGCCACAAGGCGGCAGCATTTCTCCTTTACCAAATCTGGTTACTAGGGCAACAGAGCCTTACTGGAAGTGGTGTTCTAGGTTGTAAATTAGAATGGAATGTGCCAGGAAAAAGCCCTTTAAGTTTATGGCTCATTACTTCTTGTTCGTATTTTTAACTTAATTTTTATTTTTTATCACAGCAAACTTGATTACAATGTTTTGTTTGTTCTAGGTGTGCAAGATGTGGTTCTTTCACACATATACATATATCTATTCTTCTTCAGATCCTTTTCCCATGTAGGTTATGACACAATGTTGAGTAGTCTTCTCTTGGTATTCCGTAGGTCTTTGGTGATTATATATTTCACATGTGTTTGTATCTGTCTGTTAACCTCAATATGGTAATGTATCCAATCCTCACACCTTTCCATTTGGTGAACCATAAGTTTTTGTACTGAATTCTGTGATTGCCTTTCTCTGTGGAAATATCTTCGTTTGTATCAATTTTTAGGTAACACCTATATGTGATATGATAGGATATGTATCTTTGGCTTTCTCACTTACTACAAGTTGCGTGATTACTTCTAGACTCATCTGTGGTGCTGCAAATGGCATTGTTTCATTCTTTCGCTAGCTCATATTCCATCTGTACATGTAGCAGTTCTTCTTGGTCCACCCATCTGTCGGTGGACTTTTTGGTTACTTCCATATCTTGGCTATTGTAATACTATGCAATGCAGATTGGCCTGCCTGTGTCTTTCCAATTCTGTCTTCTTAGGTTATAGGTCCAGGAATAGGTCTGCTGGATCATATGGTAGCTCAATGTTTACCTTTTCAAGGCACCTCCATTCTGTTCTCTTTAGTGGCTCTTTCCAGGTTACGTCCCACATAAAGTTGAGGGTATGCATTTCTCCACAGCACCTTCAGCGTTTATTCTGTGTAGTTTTTTGCTGATGGTTATTCTGACTGGTGTGAGCTGATACCTCTTTGTGGTTGAATTTGCATGTGTCTCATAAGGCGTTGAAATTGAGCTTTAAGACATGTCCTTTTCATTTTTCCGGCTGCGATTAGAGCTTAGTTCTTCAAAGTGTTTACTTAAAGTATGTGTCACCTTTTGAAACGTTTTGGCCATTACCTCCCTCAAGACATTTTGAGGGCAGGTTTCATTTACAGCCCTGCAGTACTTGTTCATATGAAGTGACCATTAGCTCAGGCTTTAAACCTGCTTTTGCAGGTAACGGCCAGAGGGCGGCAGCCTTTCTACGTTCCCCACGCTGGTACTAGGGAAACAGACCTACCAGCCAGTGGTGTTCTGCGGTTATCAATTAGAGTGGAATGTGCCCGGGTAAACCCACAAATGCTGATGTCTCCTTACATGTGTTTGTTTTTTAAATTTAATTTATATTTTTTACTGGAGTAATATTCCATTGTATACATGGACCACTTCTTCTTGGTGCATTCCTCTGTGGATGGACATTTTTGTTGCTTCCAAGTGTTGACTAGGGTAAATATTGCTGGCGTACAGGTTTGCCAGCCTGTGACGTTTTGATTCTCATTTTCTCAGGTGATAGGCTCAGCAGATGGTATGCTTGATTCACTGGTAGCTCAATGTTTACCTTTTCAAAGCCCCTCCATTGTGTTTACGTTAATGGTTCTTACCACGTCCCCCTTAGAGCTCAGGGTACACATTTCTCCACAATCCCTTCAGCATGTATTGTTTGCAGCATTTTTGCTAATGGTCATTCTGACTGCTGTGAGCTGATAGGTATTTGTAATTTCGGTTTGCATATCTTTAAAAATTCCTAAAAGTCCTCATTTTCCCACGCCTTTTTCTTTTCTCTTAAAAGAAAAAACCGTGAGTACAATATACCTCTTGAAATCGTCTTCCTGGAAGGTTGCCCTCTTTTGAATTTTTTGGTCGATTTTTGACCCCAGAAATGTTTTGGAGGGCAGGTGTCATTTACAGAACTGCAAGTTGGTGACTATTTAGTGACCTTTCGCAGTGGGTTAAAGCTGCTGTTGTGGGAAATGGCCACAAGGAGGCAGCATTTTTCCATTCCCCAATCTGGGTACTAGGGCAGCAGAGCCTTTCTGGAAGGCGTTGTCCTAGGTTGTAAATTAGAATGGAATTTGCCAGGAGAAATCCCCATAAGTTTATGTCTCATTACTTCTTCTTGGTTTTTTTAATTTTTTTTATTCGGGGTAAAGATTAGAATGTTGTTTGTCCTAGGTGTACACAATCTGGTTCATTTGTACATTAGATATGTCTATTAATGTACAGATCCTCTTCCCATGTAAAATATTACAGTGTTCCGTAGATCTCGCTTGCTATGGGTTCGGTCTTTTTGATACATGTATATAACATGTATTTGTATACCTATACTAACAATAATCTTCATTTATCAATTCCCCCCTCCTTTCCTTTCAGCTGAGCATCGTTTGTTTTCTAAGCCTGTGAGTGTCTTTCTCTTTGGAAATATGTTCATTTGTGTCAGTTATTAGATAATGCCATAAGTGATATTAGAGGATATAGGTCTTTTGCTTTCTGACCTACTTCATGTTTTGTGATTATCTCCAGGCTCATCTATGGTGCCTCAAAGAGCAGTGCTTCAATGTTTTCCATGGCTAATATTCCATTGTGTATATGGACCACTTCTTCATGGTGCATTCCACTGTTGATGGACATTTTCGTTTCTTCCAAGTGTTGCCTATGGTAAATATTGCTGGAGTGCAGGATTGCCAGCCTGTGATTTTTGATTTTCATTTTCTCAGGTGATAGACCCAGCAGTGGGTATGATTGATCGACTGGGATGGTAGCTCAATGTTTACCTTTTCAAGGCACCTCAATTGTGCTTTCATTAGTGCCTCTTACCACGTCCCCCTTAGAATCGAGGGTATGCGTTTCTCCACAATCACGTCAGCATTTATTGTTTGCAGCATTTTTGTCGATGGCCATTCTGACGGGTGTGAGCTGATAGGTTTTTGTAATTTGGGTTTACATGTCTTTAAAAAATTCCTAAAATTCATCATTTTCCACGCCTTTCTCTTTTCTGTTAAAAGAAAACAGAAACAAAAAGTGTGAGTACAATATACCTCTTCAAATTGTCTTTTTGGAAGGTTGCACTCTTGAATTTTTTGGTCGATTTTCGACCTCAGTATGTTTTGGAGGGCAGGTGTCATTTACAGAACTGCAATTGGTGAATATTTAGTGACCTTTTGCAGTGGGTTTAAAGCTGCTGTTGTGGGAAACGGCCACAAGGATGCAGCATTTCTCCATTCCCAAATCTGGGTACTAGGGCAGCAGAGCCTTCTGGAAGTCGTTTACCCAGGTTGTAAATTTGAATGGATTGTGCCAGGAAAACCCCCCATAAGTTTATGTCTCATTACTTCTAGTTCGTTGTTGTAATTTTGTAAATTGGGGTAATGGTTCGAATGTTGTTTGTCCAAGGTGTACACACTCTGCTTCATTTACACATTATATATATCTATTTATGTAGAGATCCTCTTCCCATGTAAATTATTACAGAGTGTTCCGTAAACCTCCCTTGCTATATGGTCGGTCTTTTTGATATATGTATATAATATGTATTTGTATACATATGGTAACGCTAATCTTCATTTATCCATTCCCCCCACCTTTCCTTTTAGATAAGCATAGTTTTCTTTCTAAGTCAGTGAGTGCCTTTCTCTGTGGACATATGTTCATTTGTGTCAGTTATTAGATAACGCCTATAAGTGTTATCATAAGATATAGGACTTTTGCTTTCCGACTTACCTCATGTTCTGTGATTATCCCCAAGATCATCTATGGTGCCTAAAAGAGCAGTGTTTCATTGTTTTCCATGGCTAGTATTCATTGTGTACATGGACCACTTCTTCTTTATCCCTTCCTCTGTTGATGGACATTTTGGTTGCTTCACTGTCTTGTCTATTGTGAATAAGGCTGCAGTGCAGCCTTTGCAGCCCGGGTCTTCTTGATCCTGGTCTTCTCAGGTGAGAGGCCCATTGGTGCGCCTGCTGGATTGAATGGTACCTCAATTTTTCCTTTTAAACGCAGCTCCTTTCTGTTCTCATTATTAGCTGTCAACCACTTTACATCTCACCAGCAGCTAGAGGGTACACAGTTCTCTAAAACCTCTTCAGCATTTATTGTTTGTAGACTTTTTGCTGATGGTCAGTCGACTGGTGTGAGTTGAAACCTTTTTGTAGATTAGATTGCATGAGTCTAATCCTTCCTGAGGTTGAGCTTTTATCCATTTTCCTGTTTTTAACAAGAGAGTGAGTAAAACTTACCTCTTCATACTATCTTCTTGAAAAATTTGCCTGTTTTGAATTTTTTTTTATCCATTCCCTACCTCAGCACAATTTTGAGGGCCGGTGTCCTTTACGGCCCTGAGTCCTTGTGAATGTTAAGTGACCATTAGCTGTGGGTTAAAAGCCGCTCTTGCGGGAATCGGCCACAAGGCGGCAGCATTTCTCCTTTACCAAATCTGGTTACTAGGGCAACAGAGCCTTACTGGAAGTGGTGTTCTAGGTTGTAAATTAGAATGGAATGTGCCAGGAAAAAGCCCTTTAAGTTTATGGCTCATTACTTCTTGTTCGTATTTTTAACTTAATTTTTATTTTTTATCACAGCAAACTTGATTACAATGTTTTGTTTGTTCTAGGTGTGCAAGATGTGGTTCTTTCACACATATACATATATCTATTCTTCTTCAGATCCTTTTCCCATGTAGGTTATGACACAATGTTGAGTAGTCTTCTCTTGGTATTCCGTAGGTCTTTGGTGATTATATATTTCACATGTGTTTGTATCTGTCTGTTAACCTCAATATGGTAATGTATCCAATCCTCACACCTTTCCATTTGGTGAACCATAAGTTTTTGTACTGAATTCTGTGATTGCCTTTCTCTGTGGAAATATCTTCGTTTGTATCAATTTTTAGGTAACACCTATATGTGATATGATAGGATATGTATCTTTGGCTTTCTCACTTACTACAAGTTGCGTGATTACTTCTAGACTCATCTGTGGTGCTGCAAATGGCATTGTTTCATTCTTTCGCTAGCTCATATTCCATCTGTACATGTAGCAGTTCTTCTTGGTCCACCCATCTGTCGGTGGACTTTTTGGTTACTTCCATATCTTGGCTATTGTAATACTATGCAATGCAGATTGGCCTGCCTGTGTCTTTCCAATTCTGTCTTCTTAGGTTATAGGTCCAGGAATAGGTCTGCTGGATCATATGGTAGCTCAATGTTTACCTTTTCAAGGCACCTCCATTCTGTTCTCTTTAGTGGCTCTTTCCAGGTTACGTCCCACATAAAGTTGAGGGTATGCATTTCTCCACAGCACCTTCAGCGTTTATTCTGTGTAGTTTTTTGCTGATGGTTATTCTGACTGGTGTGAGCTGATACCTCTTTGTGGTTGAATTTGCATGTGTCTCATAAGGCGTTGAAATTGAGCTTTAAGACATGTCCTTTTCATTTTTCCGGCTGCGATTAGAGCTTAGTTCTTCAAAGTGTTTACTTAAAGTATGTGTCACCTTTTGAAACGTTTTGGCCATTACCTCCCTCAAGACATTTTGAGGGCAGGTTTCATTTACAGCCCTGCAGTACTTGTTCATATGAAGTGACCATTAGCTCAGGCTTTAAACCTGCTTTTGCAGGTAACGGCCAGAGGGCGGCAGCCTTTCTACGTTCCCCACGCTGGTACTAGGGAAACAGACCTACCAGCCAGTGGTGTTCTGCGGTTATCAATTAGAGTGGAATGTGCCCGGGTAAACCCACAAATGCTGATGTCTCCTTACATGTGTTTGTTTTTTAAATTTAATTTATATTTTTTACTGGAGTAATATTCCATTGTATACATGGACCACTTCTTCTTGGTGCATTCCTCTGTGGATGGACATTTTTGTTGCTTCCAAGTGTTGACTAGGGTAAATATTGCTGGCGTACAGGTTTGCCAGCCTGTGACGTTTTGATTCTCATTTTCTCAGGTGATAGGCTCAGCAGATGGTATGCTTGATTCACTGGTAGCTCAATGTTTACCTTTTCAAAGCCCCTCCATTGTGTTTACGTTAATGGTTCTTACCACGTCCCCCTTAGAGCTCAGGGTACACATTTCTCCACAATCCCTTCAGCATGTATTGTTTGCAGCATTTTTGCTAATGGTCATTCTGACTGCTGTGAGCTGATAGGTATTTGTAATTTCGGTTTGCATATCTTTAAAAATTCCTAAAAGTCCTCATTTTCCCACGCCTTTTTCTTTTCTCTTAAAAGAAAAAACCGTGAGTACAATATACCTCTTGAAATCGTCTTCCTGGAAGGTTGCCCTCTTTTGAATTTTTTGGTCGATTTTTGACCCCAGAAATGTTTTGGAGGGCAGGTGTCATTTACAGAACTGCAAGTTGGTGACTATTTAGTGACCTTTCGCAGTGGGTTAAAGCTGCTGTTGTGGGAAATGGCCACAAGGAGGCAGCATTTTTCCATTCCCCAATCTGGGTACTAGGGCAGCAGAGCCTTTCTGGAAGGCGTTGTCCTAGGTTGTAAATTAGAATGGAATTTGCCAGGAGAAATCCCCATAAGTTTATGTCTCATTACTTCTTCTTGGTTTTTTTAATTTTTTTTATTCGGGGTAAAGATTAGAATGTTGTTTGTCCTAGGTGTACACAATCTGGTTCATTTGTACATTAGATATGTCTATTAATGTACAGATCCTCTTCCCATGTAAAATATTACAGTGTTCCGTAGATCTCGCTTGCTATGGGTTCGGTCTTTTTGATACATGTATATAACATGTATTTGTATACCTATACTAACAATAATCTTCATTTATCAATTCCCCCCTCCTTTCCTTTCAGCTGAGCATCGTTTGTTTTCTAAGCCTGTGAGTGTCTTTCTCTTTGGAAATATGTTCATTTGTGTCAGTTATTAGATAATGCCATAAGTGATATTAGAGGATATAGGTCTTTTGCTTTCTGACCTACTTCATGTTTTGTGATTATCTCCAGGCTCATCTATGGTGCCTCAAAGAGCAGTGCTTCAATGTTTTCCATGGCTAATATTCCATTGTGTATATGGACCACTTCTTCATGGTGCATTCCACTGTTGATGGACATTTTCGTTTCTTCCAAGTGTTGCCTATGGTAAATATTGCTGGAGTGCAGGATTGCCAGCCTGTGATTTTTGATTTTCATTTTCTCAGGTGATAGACCCAGCAGTGGGTATGATTGATCGACTGGGATGGTAGCTCAATGTTTACCTTTTCAAGGCACCTCAATTGTGCTTTCATTAGTGCCTCTTACCACGTCCCCCTTAGAATCGAGGGTATGCGTTTCTCCACAATCACGTCAGCATTTATTGTTTGCAGCATTTTTGTCGATGGCCATTCTGACGGGTGTGAGCTGATAGGTTTTTGTAATTTGGGTTTACATGTCTTTAAAAAATTCCTAAAATTCATCATTTTCCACGCCTTTCTCTTTTCTGTTAAAAGAAAACAGAAACAAAAAGTGTGAGTACAATATACCTCTTCAAATTGTCTTTTTGGAAGGTTGCACTCTTGAATTTTTTGGTCGATTTTCGACCTCAGTATGTTTTGGAGGGCAGGTGTCATTTACAGAACTGCAATTGGTGAATATTTAGTGACCTTTTGCAGTGGGTTTAAAGCTGCTGTTGTGGGAAACGGCCACAAGGATGCAGCATTTCTCCATTCCCAAATCTGGGTACTAGGGCAGCAGAGCCTTCTGGAAGTCGTTTACCCAGGTTGTAAATTTGAATGGATTGTGCCAGGAAAACCCCCCATAAGTTTATGTCTCATTACTTCTAGTTCGTTGTTGTAATTTTGTAAATTGGGGTAATGGTTCGAATGTTGTTTGTCCAAGGTGTACACACTCTGCTTCATTTACACATTATATATATCTATTTATGTAGAGATCCTCTTCCCATGTAAATTATTACAGAGTGTTCCGTAAACCTCCCTTGCTATATGGTCGGTCTTTTTGATATATGTATATAATATGTATTTGTATACATATGGTAACGCTAATCTTCATTTATCCATTCCCCCCACCTTTCCTTTTAGATAAGCATAGTTTTCTTTCTAAGTCAGTGAGTGCCTTTCTCTGTGGACATATGTTCATTTGTGTCAGTTATTAGATAACGCCTATAAGTGTTATCATAAGATATAGGACTTTTGCTTTCCGACTTACCTCATGTTCTGTGATTATCCCCAAGATCATCTATGGTGCCTAAAAGAGCAGTGTTTCATTGTTTTCCATGGCTAGTATTCATTGTGTACATGGACCACTTCTTCTTTATCCCTTCCTCTGTTGATGGACATTTTGGTTGCTTCACTGTCTTGTCTATTGTGAATAAGGCTGCAGTGCAGCCTTTGCAGCCCGGGTCTTCTTGATCCTGGTCTTCTCAGGTGAGAGGCCCATTGGTGCGCCTGCTGGATTGAATGGTACCTCAATTTTTCCTTTTAAACGCAGCTCCTTTCTGTTCTCATTATTAGCTGTCAACCACTTTACATCTCACCAGCAGCTAGAGGGTACACAGTTCTCTAAAACCTCTTCAGCATTTATTGTTTGTAGACTTTTTGCTGATGGTCAGTCGACTGGTGTGAGTTGAAACCTTTTTGTAGATTAGATTGCATGAGTCTAATCCTTCCTGAGGTTGAGCTTTTATCCATTTTCCTGTTTTTAACAAGAGAGTGAGTAAAACTTACCTCTTCATACTATCTTCTTGAAAAATTTGCCTGTTTTGAATTTTTTTTTATCCATTCCCTACCTCAGCACAATTTTGAGGGCCGGTGTCCTTTACGGCCCTGAGTCCTTGTGAATGTTAAGTGACCATTAGCTGTGGGTTAAAAGCCGCTCTTGCGGGAATCGGCCACAAGGCGGCAGCATTTCTCCTTTACCAAATCTGGTTACTAGGGCAACAGAGCCTTACTGGAAGTGGTGTTCTAGGTTGTAAATTAGAATGGAATGTGCCAGGAAAAAGCCCTTTAAGTTTATGGCTCATTACTTCTTGTTCGTATTTTTAACTTAATTTTTATTTTTTATCACAGCAAACTTGATTACAATGTTTTGTTTGTTCTAGGTGTGCAAGATGTGGTTCTTTCACACATATACATATATCTATTCTTCTTCAGATCCTTTTCCCATGTAGGTTATGACACAATGTTGAGTAGTCTTCTCTTGGTATTCCGTAGGTCTTTGGTGATTATATATTTCACATGTGTTTGTATCTGTCTGTTAACCTCAATATGGTAATGTATCCAATCCTCACACCTTTCCATTTGGTGAACCATAAGTTTTTGTACTGAATTCTGTGATTGCCTTTCTCTGTGGAAATATCTTCGTTTGTATCAATTTTTAGGTAACACCTATATGTGATATGATAGGATATGTATCTTTGGCTTTCTCACTTACTACAAGTTGCGTGATTACTTCTAGACTCATCTGTGGTGCTGCAAATGGCATTGTTTCATTCTTTCGCTAGCTCATATTCCATCTGTACATGTAGCAGTTCTTCTTGGTCCACCCATCTGTCGGTGGACTTTTTGGTTACTTCCATATCTTGGCTATTGTAATACTATGCAATGCAGATTGGCCTGCCTGTGTCTTTCCAATTCTGTCTTCTTAGGTTATAGGTCCAGGAATAGGTCTGCTGGATCATATGGTAGCTCAATGTTTACCTTTTCAAGGCACCTCCATTCTGTTCTCTTTAGTGGCTCTTTCCAGGTTACGTCCCACATAAAGTTGAGGGTATGCATTTCTCCACAGCACCTTCAGCGTTTATTCTGTGTAGTTTTTTGCTGATGGTTATTCTGACTGGTGTGAGCTGATACCTCTTTGTGGTTGAATTTGCATGTGTCTCATAAGGCGTTGAAATTGAGCTTTAAGACATGTCCTTTTCATTTTTCCGGCTGCGATTAGAGCTTAGTTCTTCAAAGTGTTTACTTAAAGTATGTGTCACCTTTTGAAACGTTTTGGCCATTACCTCCCTCAAGACATTTTGAGGGCAGGTTTCATTTACAGCCCTGCAGTACTTGTTCATATGAAGTGACCATTAGCTCAGGCTTTAAACCTGCTTTTGCAGGTAACGGCCAGAGGGCGGCAGCCTTTCTACGTTCCCCACGCTGGTACTAGGGAAACAGACCTACCAGCCAGTGGTGTTCTGCGGTTATCAATTAGAGTGGAATGTGCCCGGGTAAACCCACAAATGCTGATGTCTCCTTACATGTGTTTGTTTTTTAAATTTAATTTATATTTTTTACTGGAGTAATATTCCATTGTATACATGGACCACTTCTTCTTGGTGCATTCCTCTGTGGATGGACATTTTTGTTGCTTCCAAGTGTTGACTAGGGTAAATATTGCTGGCGTACAGGTTTGCCAGCCTGTGACGTTTTGATTCTCATTTTCTCAGGTGATAGGCTCAGCAGATGGTATGCTTGATTCACTGGTAGCTCAATGTTTACCTTTTCAAAGCCCCTCCATTGTGTTTACGTTAATGGTTCTTACCACGTCCCCCTTAGAGCTCAGGGTACACATTTCTCCACAATCCCTTCAGCATGTATTGTTTGCAGCATTTTTGCTAATGGTCATTCTGACTGCTGTGAGCTGATAGGTATTTGTAATTTCGGTTTGCATATCTTTAAAAATTCCTAAAAGTCCTCATTTTCCCACGCCTTTTTCTTTTCTCTTAAAAGAAAAAACCGTGAGTACAATATACCTCTTGAAATCGTCTTCCTGGAAGGTTGCCCTCTTTTGAATTTTTTGGTCGATTTTTGACCCCAGAAATGTTTTGGAGGGCAGGTGTCATTTACAGAACTGCAAGTTGGTGACTATTTAGTGACCTTTCGCAGTGGGTTAAAGCTGCTGTTGTGGGAAATGGCCACAAGGAGGCAGCATTTTTCCATTCCCCAATCTGGGTACTAGGGCAGCAGAGCCTTTCTGGAAGGCGTTGTCCTAGGTTGTAAATTAGAATGGAATTTGCCAGGAGAAATCCCCATAAGTTTATGTCTCATTACTTCTTCTTGGTTTTTTTAATTTTTTTTATTCGGGGTAAAGATTAGAATGTTGTTTGTCCTAGGTGTACACAATCTGGTTCATTTGTACATTAGATATGTCTATTAATGTACAGATCCTCTTCCCATGTAAAATATTACAGTGTTCCGTAGATCTCGCTTGCTATGGGTTCGGTCTTTTTGATACATGTATATAACATGTATTTGTATACCTATACTAACAATAATCTTCATTTATCAATTCCCCCCTCCTTTCCTTTCAGCTGAGCATCGTTTGTTTTCTAAGCCTGTGAGTGTCTTTCTCTTTGGAAATATGTTCATTTGTGTCAGTTATTAGATAATGCCATAAGTGATATTAGAGGATATAGGTCTTTTGCTTTCTGACCTACTTCATGTTTTGTGATTATCTCCAGGCTCATCTATGGTGCCTCAAAGAGCAGTGCTTCAATGTTTTCCATGGCTAATATTCCATTGTGTATATGGACCACTTCTTCATGGTGCATTCCACTGTTGATGGACATTTTCGTTTCTTCCAAGTGTTGCCTATGGTAAATATTGCTGGAGTGCAGGATTGCCAGCCTGTGATTTTTGATTTTCATTTTCTCAGGTGATAGACCCAGCAGTGGGTATGATTGATCGACTGGGATGGTAGCTCAATGTTTACCTTTTCAAGGCACCTCAATTGTGCTTTCATTAGTGCCTCTTACCACGTCCCCCTTAGAATCGAGGGTATGCGTTTCTCCACAATCACGTCAGCATTTATTGTTTGCAGCATTTTTGTCGATGGCCATTCTGACGGGTGTGAGCTGATAGGTTTTTGTAATTTGGGTTTACATGTCTTTAAAAAATTCCTAAAATTCATCATTTTCCACGCCTTTCTCTTTTCTGTTAAAAGAAAACAGAAACAAAAAGTGTGAGTACAATATACCTCTTCAAATTGTCTTTTTGGAAGGTTGCACTCTTGAATTTTTTGGTCGATTTTCGACCTCAGTATGTTTTGGAGGGCAGGTGTCATTTACAGAACTGCAATTGGTGAATATTTAGTGACCTTTTGCAGTGGGTTTAAAGCTGCTGTTGTGGGAAACGGCCACAAGGATGCAGCATTTCTCCATTCCCAAATCTGGGTACTAGGGCAGCAGAGCCTTCTGGAAGTCGTTTACCCAGGTTGTAAATTTGAATGGATTGTGCCAGGAAAACCCCCCATAAGTTTATGTCTCATTACTTCTAGTTCGTTGTTGTAATTTTGTAAATTGGGGTAATGGTTCGAATGTTGTTTGTCCAAGGTGTACACACTCTGCTTCATTTACACATTATATATATCTATTTATGTAGAGATCCTCTTCCCATGTAAATTATTACAGAGTGTTCCGTAAACCTCCCTTGCTATATGGTCGGTCTTTTTGATATATGTATATAATATGTATTTGTATACATATGGTAACGCTAATCTTCATTTATCCATTCCCCCCACCTTTCCTTTTAGATAAGCATAGTTTTCTTTCTAAGTCAGTGAGTGCCTTTCTCTGTGGACATATGTTCATTTGTGTCAGTTATTAGATAACGCCTATAAGTGTTATCATAAGATATAGGACTTTTGCTTTCCGACTTACCTCATGTTCTGTGATTATCCCCAAGATCATCTATGGTGCCTAAAAGAGCAGTGTTTCATTGTTTTCCATGGCTAGTATTCATTGTGTACATGGACCACTTCTTCTTTATCCCTTCCTCTGTTGATGGACATTTTGGTTGCTTCACTGTCTTGTCTATTGTGAATAAGGCTGCAGTGCAGCCTTTGCAGCCCGGGTCTTCTTGATCCTGGTCTTCTCAGGTGAGAGGCCCATTGGTGCGCCTGCTGGATTGAATGGTACCTCAATTGTTCCTTTTAAACGCAGCTCCTTTCTGTTCTCATTATTAGCTGTCAACCACTTTACATCTCACCAGCAGCTAGAGGGTACACAGTTCTCTAAAACCTCTTCAGCATTTATTGTTTGTAGACTTTTTGCTGATGGTCAGTCGACTGGTGTGAGTTGAAACCTTTTTGTAGATTAGATTGCATGAGTCTAATCCTTCCTGAGGTTGAGCTTTTATCCATTTTCCTGTTTTTAACAAGAGAGTGAGTAAAACTTACCTCTTCATACTATCTTCTTGAAAAATTTGCCTGTTTTGAATTTTTTTTTATCCATTCCCTACCTCAGCACAATTTTGAGGGCCGGTGTCCTTTACGGCCCTGAGTCCTTGTGAATGTTAAGTGACCATTAGCTGTGGGTTAAAAGCCGCTCTTGCGGGAATCGGCCACAAGGCGGCAGCATTTCTCCTTTACCAAATCTGGTTACTAGGGCAACAGAGCCTTACTGGAAGTGGTGTTCTAGGTTGTAAATTAGAATGGAATGTGCCAGGAAAAAGCCCTTTAAGTTTATGGCTCATTACTTCTTGTTCGTATTTTTAACTTAATTTTTATTTTTTATCACAGCAAACTTGATTACAATGTTTTGTTTGTTCTAGGTGTGCAAGATGTGGTTCTTTCACACATATACATATATCTATTCTTCTTCAGATCCTTTTCCCATGTAGGTTATGACACAATGTTGAGTAGTCTTCTCTTGGTATTCCGTAGGTCTTTGGTGATTATATATTTCACATGTGTTTGTATCTGTCTGTTAACCTCAATATGGTAATGTATCCAATCCTCACACCTTTCCATTTGGTGAACCATAAGTTTTTGTACTGAATTCTGTGATTGCCTTTCTCTGTGGAAATATCTTCGTTTGTATCAATTTTTAGGTAACACCTATATGTGATATGATAGGATATGTATCTTTGGCTTTCTCACTTACTACAAGTTGCGTGATTACTTCTAGACTCATCTGTGGTGCTGCAAATGGCATTGTTTCATTCTTTCGCTAGCTCATATTCCATCTGTACATGTAGCAGTTCTTCTTGGTCCACCCATCTGTCGGTGGACTTTTTGGTTACTTCCATATCTTGGCTATTGTAATACTATGCAATGCAGATTGGCCTGCCTGTGTCTTTCCAATTCTGTCTTCTTAGGTTATAGGTCCAGGAATAGGTCTGCTGGATCATATGGTAGCTCAATGTTTACCTTTTCAAGGCACCTCCATTCTGTTCTCTTTAGTGGCTCTTTCCAGGTTACGTCCCACATAAAGTTGAGGGTATGCATTTCTCCACAGCACCTTCAGCGTTTATTCTGTGTAGTTTTTTGCTGATGGTTATTCTGACTGGTGTGAGCTGATACCTCTTTGTGGTTGAATTTGCATGTGTCTCATAAGGCGTTGAAATTGAGCTTTAAGACATGTCCTTTTCATTTTTCCGGCTGCGATTAGAGCTTAGTTCTTCAAAGTGTTTACTTAAAGTATGTGTCACCTTTTGAAACGTTTTGGCCATTACCTCCCTCAAGACATTTTGAGGGCAGGTTTCATTTACAGCCCTGCAGTACTTGTTCCTATGAAGTGACCATTAGCTCAGGCTTTAAACCTGCTTTTGCAGGTAACGGCCAGAGGGCGGCAGCCTTTCTACGTTCCCCACGCTGGTACTAGGGAAACAGACCTACCAGCCAGTGGTGTTCTGCGGTTATCAATTAGAGTGGAATGTGCCCGGGTAAACCCACAAATGCTGATGTCTCCTTACATGTGTTTGTTTTTTAAATTTAATTTATATTTTTTACTGGAGTAATATTCCATTGTATACATGGACCACTTCTTCTTGGTGCATTCCTCTGTGGATGGACATTTTTGTTGCTTCCAAGTGTTGACTAGGGTAAATATTGCTGGCGTACAGGTTTGCCAGCCTGTGACGTTTTGATTCTCATTTTCTCAGGTGATAGGCTCAGCAGATGGTATGCTTGATTCACTGGTAGCTCAATGTTTACCTTTTCAAAGCCCCTCCATTGTGTTTACGTTAATGGTTCTTACCACGTCCCCCTTAGAGCTCAGGGTACACATTTCTCCACAATCCCTTCAGCATGTATTGTTTGCAGCATTTTTGCTAATGGTCATTCTGACTGCTGTGAGCTGATAGGTATTTGTAATTTCGGTTTGCATATCTTTAAAAATTCCTAAAAGTCCTCATTTTCCCACGCCTTTTTCTTTTCTCTTAAAAGAAAAAACCGTGAGTACAATATACCTCTTGAAATTGTCTTCTTGGAAGGTTGCCCTCTTTTGAATTTTTTGGTCGATTTTTGACCCCAGAAATGTTTTGGAGGGCAGGTGTCATTTACAGAACTGCAAGTTGGTGACTATTTAGTGACCTTTCGCAGTGGGTTAAAGCTGCTGTTGTGGGAAATGGCCACAAGGAGGCAGCATTTTTCCATTCCCCAATCTGGGTACTAGGGCAGCAGAGCCTTTCTGGAAGTCGTTTACCCAGGTTGTAAATTTGAATGGATTGTGCCAGGAAAACCCCCCATAAGTTTATGTCTCATTACTTCTAGTTCGTTGTTGTAATTTTGTAAATTGGGGTAATGGTTCGAATGTTGTTTGTCCAAGGTGTACACACTCTGCTTCATTTACACATTATATATATCTATTTATGTAGAGATCCTCTTCCCATGTAAATTATTACAGAGTGTTCCGTAAACCTCCCTTGCTATATGGTCGGTCTTTTTGATATATGTATATAATATGTATTTGTATACATATGGTAACGCTAATCTTCATTTATCCATTCCCCCCACCTTTCCTTTTAGATAAGCATAGTTTTCTTTCTAAGTCAGTGAGTGCCTTTCTCTGTGGACATATGTTCATTTGTGTCAGTTATTAGATAACGCCTATAAGTGTTATCATAAGATATAGGACTTTTGCTTTCCGACTTACCTCATGTTCTGTGATTATCCCCAAGATCATCTATGGTGCCTAAAAGAGCAGTGTTTCATTGTTTTCCATGGCTAGTATTCATTGTGTACATGGACCACTTCTTCTTTATCCCTTCCTCTGTTGATGGACATTTTGGTTGCTTCACTGTCTTGTCTATTGTGAATAAGGCTGCAGTGCAGCCTTTGCAGCCCGGGTCTTCTTGATCCTGGTCTTCTCAGGTGAGAGGCCCATTGGTGCGCCTGCTGGATTGAATGGTACCTCAATTGTTCCTTTTAAACGCAGCTCCTTTCTGTTCTCATTATTAGCTGTCAACCACTTTACATCTCACCAGCAGCTAGAGGGTACACAGTTCTCTAAAACCTCTTCAGCATTTATTGTTTGTAGACTTTTTGCTGATGGTCAGTCGACTGGTGTGAGTTGAAACCTTTTTGTAGATTAGATTGCATGAGTCTAATCCTTCCTGAGGTTGAGCTTTTATCCATTTTCCTGTTTTTAACAAGAGAGTGAGTAAAACTTACCTCTTCATACTATCTTCTTGAAAAATTTGCCTGTTTTGAATTTTTTTTTATCCATTCCCTACCTCAGCACAATTTTGAGGGCCGGTGTCCTTTACGGCCCTGAGTCCTTGTGAATGTTAAGTGACCATTAGCTGTGGGTTAAAAGCCGCTCTTGCGGGAATCGGCCACAAGGCGGCAGCATTTCTCCTTTACCAAATCTGGTTACTAGGGCAACAGAGCCTTACTGGAAGTGGTGTTCTAGGTTGTAAATTAGAATGGAATGTGCCAGGAAAAAGCCCTTTAAGTTTATGGCTCATTACTTCTTGTTCGTATTTTTAACTTAATTTTTATTTTTTATCACAGCAAACTTGATTACAATGTTTTGTTTGTTCTAGGTGTGCAAGATGTGGTTCTTTCACACATATACATATATCTATTCTTCTTCAGATCCTTTTCCCATGTAGGTTATGACACAATGTTGAGTAGTCTTCTCTTGGTATTCCGTAGGTCTTTGGTGATTATATATTTCACATGTGTTTGTATCTGTCTGTTAACCTCAATATGGTAATGTATCCAATCCTCACACCTTTCCATTTGGTGAACCATAAGTTTTTGTACTGAATTCTGTGATTGCCTTTCTCTGTGGAAATATCTTCGTTTGTATCAATTTTTAGGTAACACCTATATGTGATATGATAGGATATGTATCTTTGGCTTTCTCACTTACTACAAGTTGCGTGATTACTTCTAGACTCATCTGTGGTGCTGCAAATGGCATTGTTTCATTCTTTCGCTAGCTCATATTCCATCTGTACATGTAGCAGTTCTTCTTGGTCCACCCATCTGTCGGTGGACTTTTTGGTTACTTCCATATCTTGGCTATTGTAATACTATGCAATGCAGATTGGCCTGCCTGTGTCTTTCCAATTCTGTCTTCTTAGGTTATAGGTCCAGGAATAGGTCTGCTGGATCATATGGTAGCTCAATGTTTACCTTTTCAAGGCACCTCCATTCTGTTCTCTTTAGTGGCTCTTTCCAGGTTACGTCCCACATAAAGTTGAGGGTATGCATTTCTCCACAGCACCTTCAGCGTTTATTCTGTGTAGTTTTTTGCTGATGGTTATTCTGACTGGTGTGAGCTGATACCTCTTTGTGGTTGAATTTGCATGTGTCTCATAAGGCGTTGAAATTGAGCTTTAAGACATGTCCTTTTCATTTTTCCGGCTGCGATTAGAGCTTAGTTCTTCAAAGTGTTTACTTAAAGTATGTGTCACCTTTTGAAACGTTTTGGCCATTACCTCCCTCAAGACATTTTGAGGGCAGGTTTCATTTACAGCCCTGCAGTACTTGTTCCTATGAAGTGACCATTAGCTCAGGCTTTAAACCTGCTTTTGCAGGTAACGGCCAGAGGGCGGCAGCCTTTCTACGTTCCCCACGCTGGTACTAGGGAAACAGACCTACCAGCCAGTGGTGTTCTGCGGTTATCAATTAGAGTGGAATGTGCCCGGGTAAACCCACAAATGCTGATGTCTCCTTACATGTGTTTGTTTTTTAAATTTAATTTATATTTTTTACTGGAGTAATATTCCATTGTATACATGGACCACTTCTTCTTGGTGCATTCCTCTGTGGATGGACATTTTTGTTGCTTCCAAGTGTTGACTAGGGTAAATATTGCTGGCGTACAGGTTTGCCAGCCTGTGACGTTTTGATTCTCATTTTCTCAGGTGATAGGCTCAGCAGATGGTATGCTTGATTCACTGGTAGCTCAATGTTTACCTTTTCAAAGCCCCTCCATTGTGTTTACGTTAATGGTTCTTACCACGTCCCCCTTAGAGCTCAGGGTACACATTTCTCCACAATCCCTTCAGCATGTATTGTTTGCAGCATTTTTGCTAATGGTCATTCTGACTGCTGTGAGCTGATAGGTATTTGTAATTTCGGTTTGCATATCTTTAAAAATTCCTAAAAGTCCTCATTTTCCCACGCCTTTTTCTTTTCTCTTAAAAGAAAAAACCGTGAGTACAATATACCTCTTGAAATTGTCTTCTTGGAAGGTTGCCCTCTTTTGAATTTTTTGGTCGATTTTTGACCCCAGAAATGTTTTGGAGGGCAGGTGTCATTTACAGAACTGCAAGTTGGTGACTATTTAGTGACCTTTCGCAGTGGGTTAAAGCTGCTGTTGTGGGAAATGGCCACAAGGAGGCAGCATTTTTCCATTCCCCAATCTGGGTACTAGGGCAGCAGAGCCTTTCTGGAAGGCGTTGTCCTAGGTTGTAAATTAGAATGGAATTTGCCAGGAGAAATCCCCATAAGTTTATGTCTCATTACTTCTTCTTGGTTTTTTTAATTTTTTTTATTCGGGGTAAAGATTAGAATGTTGTTTGTCCTAGGTGTACACAATCTGGTTCATTTGTACATTAGATATGTCTATTAATGTACAGATCCTCTTCCCATGTAAAATATTACAGTGTTCCGTAGATCTCGCTTGCTATGGGTTCGGTCTTTTTGATACATGTATATAACATGTATTTGTATACCTATACTAACAATAATCTTCATTTATCAATTCCCCCCTCCTTTCCTTTCAGCTGAGCATCGTTTGTTTTCTAAGCCTGTGAGTGTCTTTCTCTTTGGAAATATGTTCATTTGTGTCAGTTATTAGATAATGCCATAAGTGATATTAGAGGATATAGGTCTTTTGCTTTCTGACCTACTTCATGTTTTGTGATTATCTCCAGGCTCATCTATGGTGCCTCAAAGAGCAGTGCTTCAATGTTTTCCATGGCTAATATTCCATTGTGTATATGGACCACTTCTTCATGGTGCATTCCACTGTTGATGGACATTTTCGTTTCTTCCAAGTGTTGCCTATGGTAAATATTGCTGGAGTGCAGGATTGCCAGCCTGTGATTTTTGATTTTCATTTTCTCAGGTGATAGACCCAGCAGTGGGTATGATTGATCGACTGGGATGGTAGCTCAATGTTTACCTTTTCAAGGCACCTCAATTGTGCTTTCATTAGTGCCTCTTACCACGTCCCCCTTAGAATCGAGGGTATGCGTTTCTCCACAATCACGTCAGCATTTATTGTTTGCAGCATTTTTGTCGATGGCCATTCTGACGGGTGTGAGCTGATAGGTTTTTGTAATTTGGGTTTACATGTCTTTAAAAATTCCTAAAATTCATCATTTTCCACGCCTTTCTCTTTTCTGTTAAAAGAAAACAGAAACAAAAAGTGTGAGTACAATATACCTCTTCAAATTGTCTTTTTGGAAGGTTGCACTCTTGAATTTTTTGGTCGATTTTCGACCTCAGTATGTTTTGGAGGGCAGGTGTCATTTACAGAACTGCAATTGGTGAATATTTAGTGACCTTTTGCAGTGGGTTTAAAGCTGCTGTTGTGGGAAACGGCCACAAGGATGCAGCATTTCTCCATTCCCAAATCTGGGTACTAGGGCAGCAGAGCCTTCTGGAAGTCGTTTACCCAGGTTGTAAATTTGAATGGATTGTGCCAGGAAAACCCCCCATAAGTTTATGTCTCATTACTTCTAGTTCGTTGTTGTAATTTTGTAAATTGGGGTAATGGTTCGAATGTTGTTTGTCCAAGGTGTACACACTCTGCTTCATTTACACATTATATATATCTATTTATGTAGAGATCCTCTTCCCATGTAAATTATTACAGAGTGTTCCGTAAACCTCCCTTGCTATATGGTCGGTCTTTTTGATATATGTATATAATATGTATTTGTATACATATGGTAACGCTAATCTTCATTTATCCATTCCCCCCACCTTTCCTTTTAGATAAGCATAGTTTTCTTTCTAAGTCAGTGAGTGCCTTTCTCTGTGGACATATGTTCATTTGTGTCAGTTATTAGATAACGCCTATAAGTGTTATCATAAGATATAGGACTTTTGCTTTCCGACTTACCTCATGTTCTGTGATTATCCCCAAGATCATCTATGGTGCCTAAAAGAGCAGTGTTTCATTGTTTTCCATGGCTAGTATTCATTGTGTACATGGACCACTTCTTCTTTATCCCTTCCTCTGTTGATGGACATTTTGGTTGCTTCACTGTCTTGTCTATTGTGAATAAGGCTGCAGTGCAGCCTTTGCAGCCCGGGTCTTCTTGATCCTGGTCTTCTCAGGTGAGAGGCCCATTGGTGCGCCTGCTGGATTGAATGGTACCTCAATTTTTCCTTTTAAACGCAGCTCCTTTCTGTTCTCATTATTAGCTGTCAACCACTTTACATCTCACCAGCAGCTAGAGGGTACACAGTTCTCTAAAACCTCTTCAGCATTTATTGTTTGTAGACTTTTTGCTGATGGTCAGTCGACTGGTGTGAGTTGAAACCTTTTTGTAGATTAGATTGCATGAGTCTAATCCTTCCTGAGGTTGAGCTTTTATCCATTTTCCTGTTTTTAACAAGAGGGTGAGTAAAACTTACCTCTTCATACTATCTTCTTGAAAAATTTGCCTGTTTTGAATTTTTTTTTATCCATTCCCTACCTCAGCACAATTTTGAGGGCCGGTGTCCTTTACGGCCCTGAGTCCTTGTGAATGTTAAGTGACCATTAGCTGTGGATTAAAAGCCGCTCTTGCGGGAATCGGCCACAAGGCGGCAGCATTTCTCCTTTACCAAATCTGGTTACTAGGGCAACAGAGCCTTACTGGAAGTGGTGTTCTAGGTTGTAAATTAGAATGGAATGTGCCAGGAAAAAGCCCTTTAAGTTTATGGCTCATTACTTCTTGTTCGTATTTTTAACTTAATTTTTATTTTTTATCACAGCAAACTTGATTACAATGTTTTGTTTGTTCTAGGTGTGCAAGATGTGGTTCTTTCACACATATACATATATCTATTCTTCTTCAGATCCTTTTCCCATGTAGGTTATGACACAATGTTGAGTAGTCTTCTCTTGGTATTCCGTAGGTCTTTGGTGATTATATATTTCACATGTGTTTGTATCTGTCTGTTAACCTCAATATGGTAATGTATCCAATCCTCACACCTTTCCATTTGGTGAACCATAAGTTTTTGTACTGAATTCTGTGATTGCCTTTCTCTGTGGAAATATCTTCGTTTGTATCAATTTTTAGGTAACACCTATATGTGATATGATAGGATATGTATCTTTGGCTTTCTCACTTACTACAAGTTGCGTGATTACTTCTAGACTCATCTGTGGTGCTGCAAATGGCATTGTTTCATTCTTTCGCTAGCTCATATTCCATCTGTACATGTAGCAGTTCTTCTTGGTCCACCCATCTGTCGGTGGACTTTTTGGTTACTTCCATATCTTGGCTATTGTAATACTATGCAATGCAGATTGGCCTGCCTGTGTCTTTCCAATTCTGTCTTCTTAGGTTATAGGTCCAGGAATAGGTCTGCTGGATCATATGGTAGCTCAATGTTTACCTTTTCAAGGCACCTCCATTCTGTTCTCTTTAGTGGCTCTTTCCAGGTTACGTCCCACATAAAGTTGAGGGTATGCATTTCTCCACAGCACCTTCAGCGTTTATTCTGTGTAGTTTTTTGCTGATGGTTATTCTGACTGGTGTGAGCTGATACCTCTTTGTGGTTGAATTTGCATGTGTCTCATAAGGCGTTGAAATTGAGCTTTAAGACATGTCCTTTTCATTTTTCCGGCTGCGATTAGAGCTTAGTTCTTCAAAGTGTTTACTTAAAGTATGTGTCACCTTTTGAAACGTTTTGGCCATTACCTCCCTCAAGACATTTTGAGGGCAGGTTTCATTTACAGCCCTGCAGTACTTGTTCATATGAAGTGACCATTAGCTCAGGCTTTAAACCTGCTTTTGCAGGTAACGGCCAGAGGGCGGCAGCCTTTCTACGTTCCCCACGCTGGTACTAGGGAAACAGACCTACCAGCCAGTGGTGTTCTGCGGTTATCAATTAGAGTGGAATGTGCCCGGGTAAACCCACAAATGCTGATGTCTCCTTACATGTGTTTGTTTTTTAAATTTAATTTATATTTTTTACTGGAGTAATATTCCATTGTATACATGGACCACTTCTTCTTGGTGCATTCCTCTGTGGATGGACATTTTTGTTGCTTCCAAGTGTTGACTAGGGTAAATATTGCTGGCGTACAGGTTTGCCAGCCTGTGACGTTTTGATTCTCATTTTCTCAGGTGATAGGCTCAGCAGATGGTATGCTTGATTCACTGGTAGCTCAATGTTTACCTTTTCAAAGCCCCTCCATTGTGTTTACGTTAATGGTTCTTACCACGTCCCCCTTAGAGCTCAGGGTACACATTTCTCCACAATCCCTTCAGCATGTATTGTTTGCAGCATTTTTGCTAATGGTCATTCTGACTGCTGTGAGCTGATAGGTATTTGTAATTTCGGTTTGCATATCTTTAAAAATTCCTAAAAGTCCTCATTTTCCCACGCCTTTTTCTTTTCTCTTAAAAGAAAAAACCGTGAGTACAATATACCTCTTGAAATTGTCTTCTTGGAAGGTTGCCCTCTTTTGAATTTTTTGGTCGATTTTTGACCCCAGAAATGTTTTGGAGGGCAGGTGTCATTTACAGAACTGCAAGTTGGTGACTATTTAGTGACCTTTCGCAGTGGGTTAAAGCTGCTGTTGTGGGAAATGGCCACAAGGAGGCAGCATTTTTCCATTCCCCAATCTGGGTACTAGGGCAGCAGAGCCTTTCTGGAAGGCGTTGTCCTAGGTTGTAAATTAGAATGGAATTTGCCAGGAGAAATCCCCATAAGTTTATGTCTCATTACTTCTTCTTGGTTTTTTTAATTTTTTTTATTCGGGGTAAAGATTAGAATGTTGTTTGTCCTAGGTGTACACAATCTGGTTCATTTGTACATTAGATATGTCTATTAATGTACAGATCCTCTTCCCATGTAAAATATTACAGTGTTCCGTAGATCTCGCTTGCTATGGGTTCGGTCTTTTTGATACATGTATATAACATGTATTTGTATACCTATACTAACAATAATCTTCATTTATCAATTCCCCCCTCCTTTCCTTTCAGCTGAGCATCGTTTGTTTTCTAAGCCTGTGAGTGTCTTTCTCTTTGGAAATATGTTCATTTGTGTCAGTTATTAGATAATGCCATAAGTGATATTAGAGGATATAGGTCTTTTGCTTTCTGACCTACTTCATGTTTTGTGATTATCTCCAGGCTCATCTATGGTGCCTCAAAGAGCAGTGCTTCAATGTTTTCCATGGCTAATATTCCATTGTGTATATGGACCACTTCTTCATGGTGCATTCCACTGTTGATGGACATTTTCGTTTCTTCCAAGTGTTGCCTATGGTAAATATTGCTGGAGTGCAGGATTGCCAGCCTGTGATTTTTGATTTTCATTTTCTCAGGTGATAGACCCAGCAGTGGGTATGATTGATCGACTGGGATGGTAGCTCAATGTTTACCTTTTCAAGGCACCTCAATTGTGCTTTCATTAGTGCCTCTTACCACGTCCCCCTTAGAATCGAGGGTATGCGTTTCTCCACAATCACGTCAGCATTTATTGTTTGCAGCATTTTTGTCGATGGCCATTCTGACGGGTGTGAGCTGATAGGTTTTTGTAATTTGGGTTTACATGTCTTTAAAAATTCCTAAAATTCATCATTTTCCACGCCTTTCTCTTTTCTGTTAAAAGAAAACAGAAACAAAAAGTGTGAGTACAATATACCTCTTCAAATTGTCTTTTTGGAAGGTTGCACTCTTGAATTTTTTGGTCGATTTTCGACCTCAGTATGTTTTGGAGGGCAGGTGTCATTTACAGAACTGCAATTGGTGAATATTTAGTGACCTTTTGCAGTGGGTTTAAAGCTGCTGTTGTGGGAAACGGCCACAAGGATGCAGCATTTCTCCATTCCCAAATCTGGGTACTAGGGCAGCAGAGCCTTCTGGAAGTCGTTTACCCAGGTTGTAAATTTGAATGGATTGTGCCAGGAAAACCCCCCATAAGTTTATGTCTCATTACTTCTAGTTCGTTGTTGTAATTTTGTAAATTGGGGTAATGGTTCGAATGTTGTTTGTCCAAGGTGTACACACTCTGCTTCATTTACACATTATATATATCTATTTATGTAGAGATCCTCTTCCCATGTAAATTATTACAGAGTGTTCCGTAAACCTCCCTTGCTATATGGTCGGTCTTTTTGATATATGTATATAATATGTATTTGTATACATATGGTAACGCTAATCTTCATTTATCCATTCCCCCCACCTTTCCTTTTAGATAAGCATAGTTTTCTTTCTAAGTCAGTGAGTGCCTTTCTCTGTGGACATATGTTCATTTGTGTCAGTTATTAGATAACGCCTATAAGTGTTATCATAAGATATAGGACTTTTGCTTTCCGACTTACCTCATGTTCTGTGATTATCCCCAAGATCATCTATGGTGCCTAAAAGAGCAGTGTTTCATTGTTTTCCATGGCTAGTATTCATTGTGTACATGGACCACTTCTTCTTTATCCCTTCCTCTGTTGATGGACATTTTGGTTGCTTCACTGTCTTGTCTATTGTGAATAAGGCTGCAGTGCAGCCTTTGCAGCCCGGGTCTTCTTGATCCTGGTCTTCTCAGGTGAGAGGCCCATTGGTGCGCCTGCTGGATTGAATGGTACCTCAATTGTTCCTTTTAAACGCAGCTCCTTTCTGTTCTCATTATTAGCTGTCAACCACTTTACATCTCACCAGCAGCTAGAGGGTACACAGTTCTCTAAAACCTCTTCAGCATTTATTGTTTGTAGACTTTTTGCTGATGGTCAGTCGACTGGTGTGAGTTGAAACCTTTTTGTAGATTAGATTGCATGAGTCTAATCCTTCCTGAGGTTGAGCTTTTATCCATTTTCCTGTTTTTAACAAGAGGGTGAGTAAAACTTACCTCTTCATACTATCTTCTTGAAAAATTTGCCTGTTTTGAATTTTTTTTTATCCATTCCCTACCTCAGCACAATTTTGAGGGCCGGTGTCCTTTACGGCCCTGAGTCCTTGTGAATGTTAAGTGACCATTAGCTGTGGGTTAAAAGCCGCTCTTGCGGGAATCGGCCACAAGGCGGCAGCATTTCTCCTTTACCAAATCTGGTTACTAGGGCAACAGAGCCTTACTGGAAGTGGTGTTCTAGGTTGTAAATTAGAATGGAATGTGCCAGGAAAAAGCCCTTTAAGTTTATGGCTCATTACTTCTTGTTCGTATTTTTAACTTAATTTTTATTTTTTATCACAGCAAACTTGATTACAATGTTTTGTTTGTTCTAGGTGTGCAAGATGTGGTTCTTTCACACATATACATATATCTATTCTTCTTCAGATCCTTTTCCCATGTAGGTTATGACACAATGTTGAGTAGTCTTCTCTTGGTATTCCGTAGGTCTTTGGTGATTATATATTTCACATGTGTTTGTATCTGTCTGTTAACCTCAATATGGTAATGTATCCAATCCTCACACCTTTCCATTTGGTGAACCATAAGTTTTTGTACTGAATTCTGTGATTGCCTTTCTCTGTGGAAATATCTTCGTTTGTATCAATTTTTAGGTAACACCTATATGTGATATGATAGGATATGTATCTTTGGCTTTCTCACTTACTACAAGTTGCGTGATTACTTCTAGACTCATCTGTGGTGCTGCAAATGGCATTGTTTCATTCTTTCGCTAGCTCATATTCCATCTGTACATGTAGCAGTTCTTCTTGGTCCACCCATCTGTCGGTGGACTTTTTGGTTACTTCCATATCTTGGCTATTGTAATACTATGCAATGCAGATTGGCCTGCCTGTGTCTTTCCAATTCTGTCTTCTTAGGTTATAGGTCCAGGAATAGGTCTGCTGGATCATATGGTAGCTCAATGTTTACCTTTTCAAGGCACCTCCATTCTGTTCTCTTTAGTGGCTCTTTCCAGGTTACGTCCCACATAAAGTTGAGGGTATGCATTTCTCCACAGCACCTTCAGCGTTTATTCTGTGTAGTTTTTTGCTGATGGTTATTCTGACTGGTGTGAGCTGATACCTCTTTGTGGTTGAATTTGCATGTGTCTCATAAGGCGTTGAAATTGAGCTTTAAGACATGTCCTTTTCATTTTTCCGGCTGCGATTAGAGCTTAGTTCTTCAAAGTGTTTACTTAAAGTATGTGTCACCTTTTGAAACGTTTTGGCCATTACCTCCCTCAAGACATTTTGAGGGCAGGTTTCATTTACAGCCCTGCAGTACTTGTTCATATGAAGTGACCATTAGCTCAGGCTTTAAACCTGCTTTTGCAGGTAACGGCCAGAGGGCGGCAGCCTTTCTACGTTCCCCACGCTGGTACTAGGGAAACAGACCTACCAGCCAGTGGTGTTCTGCGGTTATCAATTAGAGTGGAATGTGCCCGGGTAAACCCACAAATGCTGATGTCTCCTTACATGTGTTTGTTTTTTAAATTTAATTTATATTTTTTACTGGAGTAATATTCCATTGTATACATGGACCACTTCTTCTTGGTGCATTCCTCTGTGGATGGACATTTTTGTTGCTTCCAAGTGTTGACTAGGGTAAATATTGCTGGCGTACAGGTTTGCCAGCCTGTGACGTTTTGATTCTCATTTTCTCAGGTGATAGGCTCAGCAGATGGTATGCTTGATTCACTGGTAGCTCAATGTTTACCTTTTCAAAGCCCCTCCATTGTGTTTACGTTAATGGTTCTTACCACGTCCCCCTTAGAGCTCAGGGTACACATTTCTCCACAATCCCTTCAGCATGTATTGTTTGCAGCATTTTTGCTAATGGTCATTCTGACTGCTGTGAGCTGATAGGTATTTGTAATTTCGGTTTGCATATCTTTAAAAATTCCTAAAAGTCCTCATTTTCCCACGCCTTTTTCTTTTCTCTTAAAAGAAAAAACCGTGAGTACAATATACCTCTTGAAATTGTCTTCCTGGAAGGTTGCCCTCTTTTGAATTTTTTGGTCGATTTTTGACCCCAGAAATGTTTTGGAGGGCAGGTGTCATTTACAGAACTGCAAGTTGGTGACTATTTAGTGACCTTTCGCAGTGGGTTAAAGCTGCTGTTGTGGGAAATGGCCACAAGGAGGCAGCATTTTTCCATTCCCCAATCTGGGTACTAGGGCAGCAGAGCCTTTCTGGAAGGCGTTGTCCTAGGTTGTAAATTAGAATGGAATTTGCCAGGAGAAATCCCCATAAGTTTATGTCTCATTACTTCTTCTTGGTTTTTTTAATTTTTTTTATTCGGGGTAAAGATTAGAATGTTGTTTGTCCTAGGTGTACACAATCTGGTTCATTTGTACATTAGATATGTCTATTAATGTACAGATCCTCTTCCCATGTAAAATATTACAGTGTTCCGTAGATCTCGCTTGCTATGGGTTCGGTCTTTTTGATACATGTATATAACATGTATTTGTATACCTATACTAACAATAATCTTCATTTATCAATTCCCCCCTCCTTTCCTTTCAGCTGAGCATCGTTTGTTTTCTAAGCCTGTGAGTGTCTTTCTCTTTGGAAATATGTTCATTTGTGTCAGTTATTAGATAATGCCATAAGTGATATTAGAGGATATAGGTCTTTTGCTTTCTGACCTACTTCATGTTTTGTGATTATCTCCAGGCTCATCTATGGTGCCTCAAAGAGCAGTGCTTCAATGTTTTCCATGGCTAATATTCCATTGTGTATATGGACCACTTCTTCATGGTGCATTCCACTGTTGATGGACATTTTCGTTTCTTCCAAGTGTTGCCTATGGTAAATATTGCTGGAGTGCAGGATTGCCAGCCTGTGATTTTTGATTTTCATTTTCTCAGGTGATAGACCCAGCAGTGGGTATGATTGATCGACTGGGATGGTAGCTCAATGTTTACCTTTTCAAGGCACCTCAATTGTGCTTTCATTAGTGCCTCTTACCACGTCCCCCTTAGAATCGAGGGTATGCGTTTCTCCACAATCACGTCAGCATTTATTGTTTGCAGCATTTTTGTCGATGGCCATTCTGACGGGTGTGAGCTGATAGGTTTTTGTAATTTGGGTTTACATGTCTTTAAAAATTCCTAAAATTCATCATTTTCCACGCCTTTCTCTTTTCTGTTAAAAGAAAACAGAAACAAAAAGTGTGAGTACAATATACCTCTTCAAATTGTCTTTTTGGAAGGTTGCACTCTTGAATTTTTTGGTCGATTTTCGACCTCAGTATGTTTTGGAGGGCAGGTGTCATTTACAGAACTGCAATTGGTGAATATTTAGTGACCTTTTGCAGTGGGTTTAAAGCTGCTGTTGTGGGAAACGGCCACAAGGATGCAGCATTTCTCCATTCCCAAATCTGGGTACTAGGGCAGCAGAGCCTTCTGGAAGTCGTTTACCCAGGTTGTAAATTTGAATGGATTGTGCCAGGAAAACCCCCCATAAGTTTATGTCTCATTACTTCTAGTTCGTTGTTGTAATTTTGTAAATTGGGGTAATGGTTCGAATGTTGTTTGTCCAAGGTGTACACACTCTGCTTCATTTACACATTATATATATCTATTTATGTAGAGATCCTCTTCCCATGTAAATTATTACAGAGTGTTCCGTAAACCTCCCTTGCTATATGGTCGGTCTTTTTGATATATGTATATAATATGTATTTGTATACATATGGTAACGCTAATCTTCATTTATCCATTCCCCCCACCTTTCCTTTTAGATAAGCATAGTTTTCTTTCTAAGTCAGTGAGTGCCTTTCTCTGTGGACATATGTTCATTTGTGTCAGTTATTAGATAACGCCTATAAGTGTTATCATAAGATATAGGACTTTTGCTTTCCGACTTACCTCATGTTCTGTGATTATCCCCAAGATCATCTATGGTGCCTAAAAGAGCAGTGTTTCATTGTTTTCCATGGCTAGTATTCATTGTGTACATGGACCACTTCTTCTTTATCCCTTCCTCTGTTGATGGACATTTTGGTTGCTTCACTGTCTTGTCTATTGTGAATAAGGCTGCAGTGCAGCCTTTGCAGCCCGGGTCTTCTTGATCCTGGTCTTCTCAGGTGAGAGGCCCATTGGTGCGCCTGCTGGATTGAATGGTACCTCAATTGTTCCTTTTAAACGCAGCTCCTTTCTGTTCTCATTATTAGCTGTCAACCACTTTACATCTCACCAGCAGCTAGAGGGTACACAGTTCTCTAAAACCTCTTCAGCATTTATTGTTTGTAGACTTTTTGCTGATGGTCAGTCGACTGGTGTGAGTTGAAACCTTTTTGTAGATTAGATTGCATGAGTCTAATCCTTCCTGAGGTTGAGCTTTTATCCATTTTCCTGTTTTTAACAAGAGGGTGAGTAAAACTTACCTCTTCATACTATCTTCTTGAAAAATTTGCCTGTTTTGAATTTTTTTTTATCCATTCCCTACCTCAGCACAATTTTGAGGGCCGGTGTCCTTTACGGCCCTGAGTCCTTGTGAATGTTAAGTGACCATTAGCTGTGGGTTAAAAGCCGCTCTTGCGGGAATCGGCCACAAGGCGGCAGCATTTCTCCTTTACCAAATCTGGTTACTAGGGCAACAGAGCCTTACTGGAAGTGGTGTTCTAGGTTGTAAATTAGAATGGAATGTGCCAGGAAAAAGCCCTTTAAGTTTATGGCTCATTACTTCTTGTTCGTATTTTTAACTTAATTTTTATTTTTTATCACAGCAAACTTGATTACAATGTTTTGTTTGTTCTAGGTGTGCAAGATGTGGTTCTTTCACACATATACATATATCTATTCTTCTTCAGATCCTTTTCCCATGTAGGTTATGACACAATGTTGAGTAGTCTTCTCTTGGTATTCCGTAGGTCTTTGGTGATTATATATTTCACATGTGTTTGTATCTGTCTGTTAACCTCAATATGGTAATGTATCCAATCCTCACACCTTTCCATTTGGTGAACCATAAGTTTTTGTACTGAATTCTGTGATTGCCTTTCTCTGTGGAAATATCTTCGTTTGTATCAATTTTTAGGTAACACCTATATGTGATATGATAGGATATGTATCTTTGGCTTTCTCACTTACTACAAGTTGCGTGATTACTTCTAGACTCATCTGTGGTGCTGCAAATGGCATTGTTTCATTCTTTCGCTAGCTCATATTCCATCTGTACATGTAGCAGTTCTTCTTGGTCCACCCATCTGTCGGTGGACTTTTTGGTTACTTCCATATCTTGGCTATTGTAATACTATGCAATGCAGATTGGCCTGCCTGTGTCTTTCCAATTCTGTCTTCTTAGGTTATAGGTCCAGGAATAGGTCTGCTGGATCATATGGTAGCTCAATGTTTACCTTTTCAAGGCACCTCCATTCTGTTCTCTTTAGTGGCTCTTTCCAGGTTACGTCCCACATAAAGTTGAGGGTATGCATTTCTCCACAGCACCTTCAGCGTTTATTCTGTGTAGTTTTTTGCTGATGGTTATTCTGACTGGTGTGAGCTGATACCTCTTTGTGGTTGAATTTGCATGTGTCTCATAAGGCGTTGAAATTGAGCTTTAAGACATGTCCTTTTCATTTTTCCGGCTGCGATTAGAGCTTAGTTCTTCAAAGTGTTTACTTAAAGTATGTGTCACCTTTTGAAACGTTTTGGCCATTACCTCCCTCAAGACATTTTGAGGGCAGGTTTCATTTACAGCCCTGCAGTACTTGTTCATATGAAGTGACCATTAGCTCAGGCTTTAAACCTGCTTTTGCAGGTAACGGCCAGAGGGCGGCAGCCTTTCTACGTTCCCCACGCTGGTACTAGGGAAACAGACCTACCAGCCAGTGGTGTTCTGCGGTTATCAATTAGAGTGGAATGTGCCCGGGTAAACCCACAAATGCTGATGTCTCCTTACATGTGTTTGTTTTTTAAATTTAATTTATATTTTTTACTGGAGTAATATTCCATTGTATACATGGACCACTTCTTCTTGGTGCATTCCTCTGTGGATGGACATTTTTGTTGCTTCCAAGTGTTGACTAGGGTAAATATTGCTGGCGTACAGGTTTGCCAGCCTGTGACGTTTTGATTCTCATTTTCTCAGGTGATAGGCTCAGCAGATGGTATGCTTGATTCACTGGTAGCTCAATGTTTACCTTTTCAAAGCCCCTCCATTGTGTTTACGTTAATGGTTCTTACCACGTCCCCCTTAGAGCTCAGGGTACACATTTCTCCACAATCCCTTCAGCATGTATTGTTTGCAGCATTTTTGCTAATGGTCATTCTGACTGCTGTGAGCTGATAGGTATTTGTAATTTCGGTTTGCATATCTTTAAAAATTCCTAAAAGTCCTCATTTTCCCACGCCTTTTTCTTTTCTCTTAAAAGAAAAAACCGTGAGTACAATATACCTCTTGAAATTGTCTTCTTGGAAGGTTGCCCTCTTTTGAATTTTTTGGTCGATTTTTGACCCCAGAAATGTTTTGGAGGGCAGGTGTCATTTACAGAACTGCAAGTTGGTGACTATTTAGTGACCTTTCGCAGTGGGTTAAAGCTGCTGTTGTGGGAAATGGCCACAAGGAGGCAGCATTTTTCCATTCCCCAATCTGGGTACTAGGGCAGCAGAGCCTTTCTGGAAGGCGTTGTCCTAGGTTGTAAATTAGAATGGAATTTGCCAGGAGAAATCCCCATAAGTTTATGTCTCATTACTTCTTCTTGGTTTTTTTAATTTTTTTTATTCGGGGTAAAGATTAGAATGTTGTTTGTCCTAGGTGTACACAATCTGGTTCATTTGTACATTAGATATGTCTATTAATGTACAGATCCTCTTCCCATGTAAAATATTACAGTGTTCCGTAGATCTCGCTTGCTATGGGTTCGGTCTTTTTGATACATGTATATAACATGTATTTGTATACCTATACTAACAATAATCTTCATTTATCAATTCCCCCCTCCTTTCCTTTCAGCTGAGCATCGTTTGTTTTCTAAGCCTGTGAGTGTCTTTCTCTTTGGAAATATGTTCATTTGTGTCAGTTATTAGATAATGCCATAAGTGATATTAGAGGATATAGGTCTTTTGCTTTCTGACCTACTTCATGTTTTGTGATTATCTCCAGGCTCATCTATGGTGCCTCAAAGAGCAGTGCTTCAATGTTTTCCATGGCTAATATTCCATTGTGTATATGGACCACTTCTTCATGGTGCATTCCACTGTTGATGGACATTTTCGTTTCTTCCAAGTGTTGCCTATGGTAAATATTGCTGGAGTGCAGGATTGCCAGCCTGTGATTTTTGATTTTCATTTTCTCAGGTGATAGACCCAGCAGTGGGTATGATTGATCGACTGGGATGGTAGCTCAATGTTTACCTTTTCAAGGCACCTCAATTGTGCTTTCATTAGTGCCTCTTACCACGTCCCCCTTAGAATCGAGGGTATGCGTTTCTCCACAATCACGTCAGCATTTATTGTTTGCAGCATTTTTGTCGATGGCCATTCTGACGGGTGTGAGCTGATAGGTTTTTGTAATTTGGGTTTACATGTCTTTAAAAATTCCTAAAATTCATCATTTTCCACGCCTTTCTCTTTTCTGTTAAAAGAAAACAGAAACAAAAAGTGTGAGTACAATATACCTCTTCAAATTGTCTTTTTGGAAGGTTGCACTCTTGAATTTTTTGGTCGATTTTCGACCTCAGTATGTTTTGGAGGGCAGGTGTCATTTACAGAACTGCAATTGGTGAATATTTAGTGACCTTTTGCAGTGGGTTTAAAGCTGCTGTTGTGGGAAACGGCCACAAGGATGCAGCATTTCTCCATTCCCAAATCTGGGTACTAGGGCAGCAGAGCCTTCTGGAAGTCGTTTACCCAGGTTGTAAATTTGAATGGATTGTGCCAGGAAAACCCCCCATAAGTTTATGTCTCATTACTTCTAGTTCGTTGTTGTAATTTTGTAAATTGGGGTAATGGTTCGAATGTTGTTTGTCCAAGGTGTACACACTCTGCTTCATTTACACATTATATATATCTATTTATGTAGAGATCCTCTTCCCATGTAAATTATTACAGAGTGTTCCGTAAACCTCCCTTGCTATATGGTCGGTCTTTTTGATATATGTATATAATATGTATTTGTATACATATGGTAACGCTAATCTTCATTTATCCATTCCCCCCACCTTTCCTTTTAGATAAGCATAGTTTTCTTTCTAAGTCAGTGAGTGCCTTTCTCTGTGGACATATGTTCATTTGTGTCAGTTATTAGATAACGCCTATAAGTGTTATCATAAGATATAGGACTTTTGCTTTCCGACTTACCTCATGTTCTGTGATTATCCCCAAGATCATCTATGGTGCCTAAAAGAGCAGTGTTTCATTGTTTTCCATGGCTAGTATTCATTGTGTACATGGACCACTTCTTCTTTATCCCTTCCTCTGTTGATGGACATTTTGGTTGCTTCACTGTCTTGTCTATTGTGAATAAGGCTGCAGTGCAGCCTTTGCAGCCCGGGTCTTCTTGATCCTGGTCTTCTCAGGTGAGAGGCCCATTGGTGCGCCTGCTGGATTGAATGGTACCTCAATTTTTCCTTTTAAACGCAGCTCCTTTCTGTTCTCATTATTAGCTGTCAACCACTTTACATCTCACCAGCAGCTAGAGGGTACACAGTTCTCTAAAACCTCTTCAGCATTTATTGTTTGTAGACTTTTTGCTGATGGTCAGTCGACTGGTGTGAGTTGAAACCTTTTTGTAGATTAGATTGCATGAGTCTAATCCTTCCTGAGGTTGAGCTTTTATCCATTTTCCTGTTTTTAACAAGAGAGTGAGTAAAACTTACCTCTTCATACTATCTTCTTGAAAAATTTGCCTGTTTTGAATTTTTTTTTTATCCATTCCCTACCTCAGCACAATTTTGAGGGCCGGTGTCCTTTACGGCCCTGAGTCCTTGTGAATGTTAAGTGACCATTAGCTGTGGGTTAAAAGCCGCTCTTGCGGGAATCGGCCACAAGGCGGCAGCATTTCTCCTTTACCAAATCTGGTTACTAGGGCAACAGAGCCTTACTGGAAGTGGTGTTCTAGGTTGTAAATTAGAATGGAATGTGCCAGGAAAAAGCCCTTTAAGTTTATGGCTCATTACTTCTTGTTCGTATTTTTAACTTAATTTTTATTTTTTATCACAGCAAACTTGATTACAATGTTTTGTTTGTTCTAGGTGTGCAAGATGTGGTTCTTTCACACATATACATATATCTATTCTTCTTCAGATCCTTTTCCCATGTAGGTTATGACACAATGTTGAGTAGTCTTCTCTTGGTATTCCGTAGGTCTTTGGTGATTATATATTTCACATGTGTTTGTATCTGTCTGTTAACCTCAATATGGTAATGTATCCAATCCTCACACCTTTCCATTTGGTGAACCATAAGTTTTTGTACTGAATTCTGTGATTGCCTTTCTCTGTGGAAATATCTTCGTTTGTATCAATTTTTAGGTAACACCTATATGTGATATGATAGGATATGTATCTTTGGCTTTCTCACTTACTACAAGTTGCGTGATTACTTCTAGACTCATCTGTGGTGCTGCAAATGGCATTGTTTCATTCTTTCGCTAGCTCATATTCCATCTGTACATGTAGCAGTTCTTCTTGATCCACCCATCTGTCGGTGGACTTTTTGGTTACTTCCATATCTTGGCTATTGTAATACTATGCAATGCAGATTGGCCTGCCTGTGTCTTTCCAATTCTGTCTTCTTAGGTTATAGGTCCAGGAATAGGTCTGCTGGATCATATGGTAGCTCAATGTTTACCTTTTCAAGGCACCTCCATTCTGTTCTCTTTAGTGGCTCTTTCCAGGTTACGTCCCACATAAAGTTGAGGGTATGCATTTCTCCACAGCACCTTCAGCGTTTATTCTGTGTAGTTTTTTGCTGATGGTTATTCTGACTGGTGTGAGCTGATACCTCTTTGTGGTTGAATTTGCATGTGTCTCATAAGGCGTTGAAATTGAGCTTTAAGACATGTCCTTTTCATTTTTCCGGCTGCGATTAGAGCTTAGTTCTTCAAAGTGTTTACTTAAAGTATGTGTCACCTTTTGAAACGTTTTGGCCATTACCTCCCTCAAGACATTTTGAGGGCAGGTTTCATTTACAGCCCTGCAGTACTTGTTCATATGAAGTGACCATTAGCTCAGGCTTTAAACCTGCTTTTGCAGGTAACGGCCAGAGGGCGGCAGCCTTTCTACGTTCCCCACGCTGGTACTAGGGAAACAGACCTACCAGCCAGTGGTGTTCTGCGGTTATCAATTAGAGTGGAATGTGCCCGGGTAAACCCACAAATGCTGATGTCTCCTTACATGTGTTTGTTTTTTAAATTTAATTTATATTTTTTACTGGAGTAATATTCCATTGTATACATGGACCACTTCTTCTTGGTGCATTCCTCTGTGGATGGACATTTTTGTTGCTTCCAAGTGTTGACTAGGGTAAATATTGCTGGCGTACAGGTTTGCCAGCCTGTGACGTTTTGATTCTCATTTTCTCAGGTGATAGGCTCAGCAGATGGTATGCTTGATTCACTGGTAGCTCAATGTTTACCTTTTCAAAGCCCCTCCATTGTGTTTACGTTAATGGTTCTTACCACGTCCCCCTTAGAGCTCAGGGTACACATTTCTCCACAATCCCTTCAGCATGTATTGTTTGCAGCATTTTTGCTAATGGTCATTCTGACTGCTGTGAGCTGATAGGTATTTGTAATTTCGGTTTGCATATCTTTAAAAATTCCTAAAAGTCCTCATTTTCCCACGCCTTTTTCTTTTCTCTTAAAAGAAAAAACCGTGAGTACAATATACCTCTTGAAATTGTCTTCTTGGAAGGTTGCCCTCTTTTGAATTTTTTGGTCGATTTTTGACCCCAGAAATGTTTTGGAGGGCAGGTGTCATTTACAGAACTGCAAGTTGGTGACTATTTAGTGACCTTTCGCAGTGGGTTAAAGCTGCTGTTGTGGGAAATGGCCACAAGGAGGCAGCATTTTTCCATTCCCCAATCTGGGTACTAGGGCAGCAGAGCCTTTCTGGAAGGCGTTGTCCTAGGTTGTAAATTAGAATGGAATTTGCCAGGAGAAATCCCCATAAGTTTATGTCTCATTACTTCTTCTTGGTTTTTTTAATTTTTTTTATTCGGGGTAAAGATTAGAATGTTGTTTGTCCTAGGTGTACACAATCTGGTTCATTTGTACATTAGATATGTCTATTAATGTACAGATCCTCTTCCCATGTAAAATATTACAGTGTTCCGTAGATCTCGCTTGCTATGGGTTCGGTCTTTTTGATACATGTATATAACATGTATTTGTATACCTATACTAACAATAATCTTCATTTATCAATTCCCCCCTCCTTTCCTTTCAGCTGAGCATCGTTTGTTTTCTAAGCCTGTGAGTGTCTTTCTCTTTGGAAATATGTTCATTTGTGTCAGTTATTAGATAATGCCATAAGTGATATTAGAGGATATAGGTCTTTTGCTTTCTGACCTACTTCATGTTTTGTGATTATCTCCAGGCTCATCTATGGTGCCTCAAAGAGCAGTGCTTCAATGTTTTCCATGGCTAATATTCCATTGTGTATATGGACCACTTCTTCATGGTGCATTCCACTGTTGATGGACATTTTCGTTTCTTCCAAGTGTTGCCTATGGTAAATATTGCTGGAGTGCAGGATTGCCAGCCTGTGATTTTTGATTTTCATTTTCTCAGGTGATAGACCCAGCAGTGGGTATGATTGATCGACTGGGATGGTAGCTCAATGTTTACCTTTTCAAGGCACCTCAATTGTGCTTTCATTAGTGCCTCTTACCACGTCCCCCTTAGAATCGAGGGTATGCGTTTCTCCACAATCACGTCAGCATTTATTGTTTGCAGCATTTTTGTCGATGGCCATTCTGACGGGTGTGAGCTGATAGGTTTTTGTAATTTGGGTTTACATGTCTTTAAAAATTCCTAAAATTCATCATTTTCCACGCCTTTCTCTTTTCTGTTAAAAGAAAACAGAAACAAAAAGTGTGAGTACAATATACCTCTTCAAATTGTCTTTTTGGAAGGTTGCACTCTTGAATTTTTTGGTCGATTTTCGACCTCAGTATGTTTTGGAGGGCAGGTGTCATTTACAGAACTGCAATTGGTGAATATTTAGTGACCTTTTGCAGTGGGTTTAAAGCTGCTGTTGTGGGAAACGGCCACAAGGATGCAGCATTTCTCCATTCCCAAATCTGGGTACTAGGGCAGCAGAGCCTTCTGGAAGTCGTTTACCCAGGTTGTAAATTTGAATGGATTGTGCCAGGAAAACCCCCCATAAGTTTATGTCTCATTACTTCTAGTTCGTTGTTGTAATTTTGTAAATTGGGGTAATGGTTCGAATGTTGTTTGTCCAAGGTGTACACACTCTGCTTCATTTACACATTATATATATCTATTTATGTAGAGATCCTCTTCCCATGTAAATTATTACAGAGTGTTCCGTAAACCTCCCTTGCTATATGGTCGGTCTTTTTGATATATGTATATAATATGTATTTGTATACATATGGTAACGCTAATCTTCATTTATCCATTCCCCCCACCTTTCCTTTTAGATAAGCATAGTTTTCTTTCTAAGTCAGTGAGTGCCTTTCTCTGTGGACATATGTTCATTTGTGTCAGTTATTAGATAACGCCTATAAGTGTTATCATAAGATATAGGACTTTTGCTTTCCGACTTACCTCATGTTCTGTGATTATCCCCAAGATCATCTATGGTGCCTAAAAGAGCAGTGTTTCATTGTTTTCCATGGCTAGTATTCATTGTGTACATGGACCACTTCTTCTTTATCCCTTCCTCTGTTGATGGACATTTTGGTTGCTTCACTGTCTTGTCTATTGTGAATAAGGCTGCAGTGCAGCCTTTGCAGCCCGGGTCTTCTTGATCCTGGTCTTCTCAGGTGAGAGGCCCATTGGTGCGCCTGCTGGATTGAATGGTACCTCAATTTTTCCTTTTAAACGCAGCTCCTTTCTGTTCTCATTATTAGCTGTCAACCACTTTACATCTCACCAGCAGCTAGAGGGTACACAGTTCTCTAAAACCTCTTCAGCATTTATTGTTTGTAGACTTTTTGCTGATGGTCAGTCGACTGGTGTGAGTTGAAACCTTTTTGTAGATTAGATTGCATGAGTCTAATCCTTCCTGAGGTTGAGCTTTTATCCATTTTCCTGTTTTTAACAAGAGAGTGAGTAAAACTTACCTCTTCATACTATCTTCTTGAAAAATTTGCCTGTTTTGAATTTTTTTTTATCCATTCCCTACCTCAGCACAATTTTGAGGGCCGGTGTCCTTTACGGCCCTGAGTCCTTGTGAATGTTAAGTGACCATTAGCTGTGGGTTAAAAGCCGCTCTTGCGGGAATCGGCCACAAGGCGGCAGCATTTCTCCTTTACCAAATCTGGTTACTAGGGCAACAGAGCCTTACTGGAAGTGGTGTTCTAGGTTGTAAATTAGAATGGAATGTGCCAGGAAAAAGCCCTTTAAGTTTATGGCTCATTACTTCTTGTTCGTATTTTTAACTTAATTTTTATTTTTTATCACAGCAAACTTGATTACAATGTTTTGTTTGTTCTAGGTGTGCAAGATGTGGTTCTTTCACACATATACATATATCTATTCTTCTTCAGATCCTTTTCCCATGTAGGTTATGACACAATGTTGAGTAGTCTTCTCTTGGTATTCCGTAGGTCTTTGGTGATTATATATTTCACATGTGTTTGTATCTGTCTGTTAACCTCAATATGGTAATGTATCCAATCCTCACACCTTTCCATTTGGTGAACCATAAGTTTTTGTACTGAATTCTGTGATTGCCTTTCTCTGTGGAAATATCTTCGTTTGTATCAATTTTTAGGTAACACCTATATGTGATATGATAGGATATGTATCTTTGGCTTTCTCACTTACTACAAGTTGCGTGATTACTTCTAGACTCATCTGTGGTGCTGCAAATGGCATTGTTTCATTCTTTCGCTAGCTCATATTCCATCTGTACATGTAGCAGTTCTTCTTGGTCCACCCATCTGTCGGTGGACTTTTTGGTTACTTCCATATCTTGGCTATTGTAATACTATGCAATGCAGATTGGCCTGCCTGTGTCTTTCCAATTCTGTCTTCTTAGGTTATAGGTCCAGGAATAGGTCTGCTGGATCATATGGTAGCTCAATGTTTACCTTTTCAAGGCACCTCCATTCTGTTCTCTTTAGTGGCTCTTTCCAGGTTACGTCCCACATAAAGTTGAGGGTATGCATTTCTCCACAGCACCTTCAGCGTTTATTCTGTGTAGTTTTTTGCTGATGGTTATTCTGACTGGTGTGAGCTGATACCTCTTTGTGGTTGAATTTGCATGTGTCTCATAAGGCGTTGAAATTGAGCTTTAAGACATGTCCTTTTCATTTTTCCGGCTGCGATTAGAGCTTAGTTCTTCAAAGTGTTTACTTAAAGTATGTGTCACCTTTTGAAACGTTTTGGCCATTACCTCCCTCAAGACATTTTGAGGGCAGGTTTCATTTACAGCCCTGCAGTACTTGTTCATATGAAGTGACCATTAGCTCAGGCTTTAAACCTGCTTTTGCAGGTAACGGCCAGAGGGCGGCAGCCTTTCTACGTTCCCCACGCTGGTACTAGGGAAACAGACCTACCAGCCAGTGGTGTTCTGCGGTTATCAATTAGAGTGGAATGTGCCCGGGTAAACCCACAAATGCTGATGTCTCCTTACATGTGTTTGTTTTTTAAATTTAATCTATATTTTTTACTGGAGTAATATTCCATTGTATACATGGACCACTTCTTCTTGGTGCATTCCTCTGTGGATGGACATTTTTGTTGCTTCCAAGTGTTGACTAGGGTAAATATTGCTGGCGTACAGGTTTGCCAGCCTGTGACGTTTTGATTCTCATTTTCTCAGGTGATAGGCTCAGCAGATGGTATGCTTGATTCACTGGTAGCTCAATGTTTACCTTTTCAAAGCCCCTCCATTGTGTTTACGTTAATGGTTCTTACCACGTCCCCCTTAGAGCTCAGGGTACACATTTCTCCACAATCCCTTCAGCATGTATTGTTTGCAGCATTTTTGCTAATGGTCATTCTGACTGCTGTGAGCTGATAGGTATTTGTAATTTCGGTTTGCATATCTTTAAAAATTCCTAAAAGTCCTCATTTTCCCACGCCTTTTTCTTTTCTCTTAAAAGAAAAAACCGTGAGTACAATATACCTCTTGAAATTGTCTTCTTGGAAGGTTGCCCTCTTTTGAATTTTTTGGTCGATTTTTGACCCCAGAAATGTTTTGGAGGGCAGGTGTCATTTACAGAACTGCAAGTTGGTGACTATTTAGTGACCTTTCGCAGTGGGTTAAAGCTGCTGTTGTGGGAAATGGCCACAAGGAGGCAGCATTTTTCCATTCCCCAATCTGGGTACTAGGGCAGCAGAGCCTTTCTGGAAGGCGTTGTCCTAGGTTGTAAATTAGAATGGAATTTGCCAGGAGAAATCCCCATAAGTTTATGTCTCATTACTTCTTCTTGGTTTTTTTAATTTTTTTTATTCGGGGTAAAGATTAGAATGTTGTTTGTCCTAGGTGTACACAATCTGGTTCATTTGTACATTAGATATGTCTATTAATGTACAGATCCTCTTCCCATGTAAAATATTACAGTGTTCCGTAGATCTCGCTTGCTATGGGTTCGGTCTTTTTGATACATGTATATAACATGTATTTGTATACCTATACTAACAATAATCTTCATTTATCAATTCCCCCCTCCTTTCCTTTCAGCTGAGCATCGTTTGTTTTCTAAGCCTGTGAGTGTCTTTCTCTTTGGAAATATGTTCATTTGTGTCAGTTATTAGATAATGCCATAAGTGATATTAGAGGATATAGGTCTTTTGCTTTCTGACCTACTTCATGTTTTGTGATTATCTCCAGGCTCATCTATGGTGCCTCAAAGAGCAGTGCTTCAATGTTTTCCATGGCTAATATTCCATTGTGTATATGGACCACTTCTTCATGGTGCATTCCACTGTTGATGGACATTTTCGTTTCTTCCAAGTGTTGCCTATGGTAAATATTGCTGGAGTGCAGGATTGCCAGCCTGTGATTTTTGATTTTCATTTTCTCAGGTGATAGACCCAGCAGTGGGTATGATTGATCGACTGGGATGGTAGCTCAATGTTTACCTTTTCAAGGCACCTCAATTGTGCTTTCATTAGTGCCTCTTACCACGTCCCCCTTAGAATCGAGGGTATGCGTTTCTCCACAATCACGTCAGCATTTATTGTTTGCAGCATTTTTGTCGATGGCCATTCTGACGGGTGTGAGCTGATAGGTTTTTGTAATTTGGGTTTACATGTCTTTAAAAATTCCTAAAATTCATCATTTTCCACGCCTTTCTCTTTTCTGTTAAAAGAAAACAGAAACAAAAAGTGTGAGTACAATATACCTCTTCAAATTGTCTTTTTGGAAGGTTGCACTCTTGAATTTTTTGGTCGATTTTCGACCTCAGTATGTTTTGGAGGGCAGGTGTCATTTACAGAACTGCAATTGGTGAATATTTAGTGACCTTTTGCAGTGGGTTTAAAGCTGCTGTTGTGGGAAACGGCCACAAGGATGCAGCATTTCTCCATTCCCAAATCTGGGTACTAGGGCAGCAGAGCCTTCTGGAAGTCGTTTACCCAGGTTGTAAATTTGAATGGATTGTGCCAGGAAAACCCCCCATAAGTTTATGTCTCATTACTTCTAGTTCGTTGTTGTAATTTTGTAAATTGGGGTAATGGTTCGAATGTTGTTTGTCCAAGGTGTACACACTCTGCTTCATTTACACATTATATATATCTATTTATGTAGAGATCCTCTTCCCATGTAAATTATTACAGAGTGTTCCGTAAACCTCCCTTGCTATATGGTCGGTCTTTTTGATATATGTATATAATATGTATTTGTATACATATGGTAACGCTAATCTTCATTTATCCATTCCCCCCACCTTTCCTTTTAGATAAGCATAGTTTTCTTTCTAAGTCAGTGAGTGCCTTTCTCTGTGGACATATGTTCATTTGTGTCAGTTATTAGATAACGCCTATAAGTGTTATCATAAGATATAGGACTTTTGCTTTCCGACTTACCTCATGTTCTGTGATTATCCCCAAGATCATCTATGGTGCCTAAAAGAGCAGTGTTTCATTGTTTTCCATGGCTAGTATTCATTGTGTACATGGACCACTTCTTCTTTATCCCTTCCTCTGTTGATGGACATTTTGGTTGCTTCACTGTCTTGTCTATTGTGAATAAGGCTGCAGTGCAGCCTTTGCAGCCCGGGTCTTCTTGATCCTGGTCTTCTCAGGTGAGAGGCCCATTGGTGCGCCTGCTGGATTGAATGGTACCTCAATTTTTCCTTTTAAACGCAGCTCCTTTCTGTTCTCATTATTAGCTGTCAACCACTTTACATCTCACCAGCAGCTAGAGGGTACACAGTTCTCTAAAACCTCTTCAGCATTTATTGTTTGTAGACTTTTTGCTGATGGTCAGTCGACTGGTGTGAGTTGAAACCTTTTTGTAGATTAGATTGCATGAGTCTAATCCTTCCTGAGGTTGAGCTTTTATCCATTTTCCTGTTTTTAACAAGAGAGTGAGTAAAACTTACCTCTTCATACTATCTTCTTGAAAAATTTGCCTGTTTTGAATTTTTTTTTATCCATTCCCTACCTCAGCACAATTTTGAGGGCCGGTGTCCTTTACGGCCCTGAGTCCTTGTGAATGTTAAGTGACCATTAGCTGTGGGTTAAAAGCCGCTCTTGCGGGAATCGGCCACAAGGCGGCAGCATTTCTCCTTTACCAAATCTGGTTACTAGGGCAACAGAGCCTTACTGGAAGTGGTGTTCTAGGTTGTAAATTAGAATGGAATGTGCCAGGAAAAAGCCCTTTAAGTTTATGGCTCATTACTTCTTGTTCGTATTTTTAACTTAATTTTTATTTTTTATCACAGCAAACTTGATTACAATGTTTTGTTTGTTCTAGGTGTGCAAGATGTGGTTCTTTCACACATATACATATATCTATTCTTCTTCAGATCCTTTTCCCATGTAGGTTATGACACAATGTTGAGTAGTCTTCTCTTGGTATTCCGTAGGTCTTTGGTGATTATATATTTCACATGTGTTTGTATCTGTCTGTTAACCTCAATATGGTAATGTATCCAATCCTCACACCTTTCCATTTGGTGAACCATAAGTTTTTGTACTGAATTCTGTGATTGCCTTTCTCTGTGGAAATATCTTCGTTTGTATCAATTTTTAGGTAACACCTATATGTGATATGATAGGATATGTATCTTTGGCTTTCTCACTTACTACAAGTTGCGTGATTACTTCTAGACTCATCTGTGGTGCTGCAAATGGCATTGTTTCATTCTTTCGCTAGCTCATATTCCATCTGTACATGTAGCAGTTCTTCTTGGTCCACCCATCTGTCGGTGGACTTTTTGGTTACTTCCATATCTTGGCTATTGTAATACTATGCAATGCAGATTGGCCTGCCTGTGTCTTTCCAATTCTGTCTTCTTAGGTTATAGGTCCAGGAATAGGTCTGCTGGATCATATGGTAGCTCAATGTTTACCTTTTCAAGGCACCTCCATTCTGTTCTCTTTAGTGGCTCTTTCCAGGTTACGTCCCACATAAAGTTGAGGGTATGCATTTCTCCACAGCACCTTCAGCGTTTATTCTGTGTAGTTTTTTGCTGATGGTTATTCTGACTGGTGTGAGCTGATACCTCTTTGTGGTTGAATTTGCATGTGTCTCATAAGGCGTTGAAATTGAGCTTTAAGACATGTCCTTTTCATTTTTCCGGCTGCGATTAGAGCTTAGTTCTTCAAAGTGTTTACTTAAAGTATGTGTCACCTTTTGAAACGTTTTGGCCATTACCTCCCTCAAGACATTTTGAGGGCAGGTTTCATTTACAGCCCTGCAGTACTTGTTCATATGAAGTGACCATTAGCTCAGGCTTTAAACCTGCTTTTGCAGGTAACGGCCAGAGGGCGGCAGCCTTTCTACGTTCCCCACGCTGGTACTAGGGAAACAGACCTACCAGCCAGTGGTGTTCTGCGGTTATCAATTAGAGTGGAATGTGCCCGGGTAAACCCACAAATGCTGATGTCTCCTTACATGTGTTTGTTTTTTAAATTTAATTTATATTTTTTACTGGAGTAATATTCCATTGTATACATGGACCACTTCTTCTTGGTGCATTCCTCTGTGGATGGACATTTTTGTTGCTTCCAAGTGTTGACTAGGGTAAATATTGCTGGCGTACAGGTTTGCCAGCCTGTGACGTTTTGATTCTCATTTTCTCAGGTGATAGGCTCAGCAGATGGTATGCTTGATTCACTGGTAGCTCAATGTTTACCTTTTCAAAGCCCCTCCATTGTGTTTACGTTAATGGTTCTTACCACGTCCCCCTTAGAGCTCAGGGTACACATTTCTCCACAATCCCTTCAGCATGTATTGTTTGCAGCATTTTTGCTAATGGTCATTCTGACTGCTGTGAGCTGATAGGTATTTGTAATTTCGGTTTGCATATCTTTAAAAATTCCTAAAAGTCCTCATTTTCCCACGCCTTTTTCTTTTCTCTTAAAAGAAAAAACCGTGAGTACAATATACCTCTTGAAATTGTCTTCTTGGAAGGTTGCCCTCTTTTGAATTTTTTGGTCGATTTTTGACCCCAGAAATGTTTTGGAGGGCAGGTGTCATTTACAGAACTGCAAGTTGGTGACTATTTAGTGACCTTTCGCAGTGGGTTAAAGCTGCTGTTGTGGGAAATGGCCACAAGGAGGCAGCATTTTTCCATTCCCCAATCTGGGTACTAGGGCAGCAGAGCCTTTCTGGAAGGCGTTGTCCTAGGTTGTAAATTAGAATGGAATTTGCCAGGAGAAATCCCCATAAGTTTATGTCTCATTACTTCTTCTTGGTTTTTTTAATTTTTTTTATTCGGGGTAAAGATTAGAATGTTGTTTGTCCTAGGTGTACACAATCTGGTTCATTTGTACATTAGATATGTCTATTAATGTACAGATCCTCTTCCCATGTAAAATATTACAGTGTTCCGTAGATCTCGCTTGCTATGGGTTCGGTCTTTTTGATACATGTATATAACATGTATTTGTATACCTATACTAACAATAATCTTCATTTATCAATTCCCCCCTCCTTTCCTTTCAGCTGAGCATCGTTTGTTTTCTAAGCCTGTGAGTGTCTTTCTCTTTGGAAATATGTTCATTTGTGTCAGTTATTAGATAATGCCATAAGTGATATTAGAGGATATAGGTCTTTTGCTTTCTGACCTACTTCATGTTTTGTGATTATCTCCAGGCTCATCTATGGTGCCTCAAAGAGCAGTGCTTCAATGTTTTCCATGGCTAATATTCCATTGTGTATATGGACCACTTCTTCATGGTGCATTCCACTGTTGATGGACATTTTCGTTTCTTCCAAGTGTTGCCTATGGTAAATATTGCTGGAGTGCAGGATTGCCAGCCTGTGATTTTTGATTTTCATTTTCTCAGGTGATAGACCCAGCAGTGGGTATGATTGATCGACTGGGATGGTAGCTCAATGTTTACCTTTTCAAGGCACCTCAATTGTGCTTTCATTAGTGCCTCTTACCACGTCCCCCTTAGAATCGAGGGTATGCGTTTCTCCACAATCACGTCAGCATTTATTGTTTGCAGCATTTTTGTCGATGGCCATTCTGACGGGTGTGAGCTGATAGGTTTTTGTAATTTGGGTTTACATGTCTTTAAAAATTCCTAAAATTCATCATTTTCCACGCCTTTCTCTTTTCTGTTAAAAGAAAACAGAAACAAAAAGTGTGAGTACAATATACCTCTTCAAATTGTCTTTTTGGAAGGTTGCACTCTTGAATTTTTTGGTCGATTTTCGACCTCAGTATGTTTTGGAGGGCAGGTGTCATTTACAGAACTGCAATTGGTGAATATTTAGTGACCTTTTGCAGTGGGTTTAAAGCTGCTGTTGTGGGAAACGGCCACAAGGATGCAGCATTTCTCCATTCCCAAATCTGGGTACTAGGGCAGCAGAGCCTTCTGGAAGTCGTTTACCCAGGTTGTAAATTTGAATGGATTGTGCCAGGAAAACCCCCCATAAGTTTATGTCTCATTACTTCTAGTTCGTTGTTGTAATTTTGTAAATTGGGGTAATGGTTCGAATGTTGTTTGTCCAAGGTGTACACACTCTGCTTCATTTACACATTATATATATCTATTTATGTAGAGATCCTCTTCCCATGTAAATTATTACAGAGTGTTCCGTAAACCTCCCTTGCTATATGGTCGGTCTTTTTGATATATGTATATAATATGTATTTGTATACATATGGTAACGCTAATCTTCATTTATCCATTCCCCCCACCTTTCCTTTTAGATAAGCATAGTTTTCTTTCTAAGTCAGTGAGTGCCTTTCTCTGTGGACATATGTTCATTTGTGTCAGTTATTAGATAACGCCTATAAGTGTTATCATAAGATATAGGACTTTTGCTTTCCGACTTACCTCATGTTCTGTGATTATCCCCAAGATCATCTATGGTGCCTAAAAGAGCAGTGTTTCATTGTTTTCCATGGCTAGTATTCATTGTGTACATGGACCACTTCTTCTTTATCCCTTCCTCTGTTGATGGACATTTTGGTTGCTTCACTGTCTTGTCTATTGTGAATAAGGCTGCAGTGCAGCCTTTGCAGCCCGGGTCTTCTTGATCCTGGTCTTCTCAGGTGAGAGGCCCATTGGTGCGCCTGCTGGATTGAATGGTACCTCAATTTTTCCTTTTAAACGCAGCTCCTTTCTGTTCTCATTATTAGCTGTCAACCACTTTACATCTCACCAGCAGCTAGAGGGTACACAGTTCTCTAAAACCTCTTCAGCATTTATTGTTTGTAGACTTTTTGCTGATGGTCAGTCGACTGGTGTGAGTTGAAACCTTTTTGTAGATTAGATTGCATGAGTCTAATCCTTCCTGAGGTTGAGCTTTTATCCATTTTCCTGTTTTTAACAAGAGAGTGAGTAAAACTTACCTCTTCATACTATCTTCTTGAAAAATTTGCCTGTTTTGAATTTTTTTTTATCCATTCCCTACCTCAGCACAATTTTGAGGGCCGGTGTCCTTTACGGCCCTGAGTCCTTGTGAATGTTAAGTGACCATTAGCTGTGGGTTAAAAGCCGCTCTTGCGGGAATCGGCCACAAGGCGGCAGCATTTCTCCTTTACCAAATCTGGTTACTAGGGCAACAGAGCCTTACTGGAAGTGGTGTTCTAGGTTGTAAATTAGAATGGAATGTGCCAGGAAAAAGCCCTTTAAGTTTATGGCTCATTACTTCTTGTTCGTATTTTTAACTTAATTTTTATTTTTTATCACAGCAAACTTGATTACAATGTTTTGTTTGTTCTAGGTGTGCAAGATGTGGTTCTTTCACACATATACATATATCTATTCTTCTTCAGATCCTTTTCCCATGTAGGTTATGACACAATGTTGAGTAGTCTTCTCTTGGTATTCCGTAGGTCTTTGGTGATTATATATTTCACATGTGTTTGTATCTGTCTGTTAACCTCAATATGGTAATGTATCCAATCCTCACACCTTTCCATTTGGTGAACCATAAGTTTTTGTACTGAATTCTGTGATTGCCTTTCTCTGTGGAAATATCTTCGTTTGTATCAATTTTTAGGTAACACCTATATGTGATATGATAGGATATGTATCTTTGGCTTTCTCACTTACTACAAGTTGCGTGATTACTTCTAGACTCATCTGTGGTGCTGCAAATGGCATTGTTTCATTCTTTCGCTAGCTCATATTCCATCTGTACATGTAGCAGTTCTTCTTGGTCCACCCATCTGTCGGTGGACTTTTTGGTTACTTCCATATCTTGGCTATTGTAATACTATGCAATGCAGATTGGCCTGCCTGTGTCTTTCCAATTCTGTCTTCTTAGGTTATAGGTCCAGGAATAGGTCTGCTGGATCATATGGTAGCTCAATGTTTACCTTTTCAAGGCACCTCCATTCTGTTCTCTTTAGTGGCTCTTTCCAGGTTACGTCCCACATAAAGTTGAGGGTATGCATTTCTCCACAGCACCTTCAGCGTTTATTCTGTGTAGTTTTTTGCTGATGGTTATTCTGACTGGTGTGAGCTGATACCTCTTTGTGGTTGAATTTGCATGTGTCTCATAAGGCGTTGAAATTGAGCTTTAAGACATGTCCTTTTCATTTTTCCGGCTGCGATTAGAGCTTAGTTCTTCAAAGTGTTTACTTAAAGTATGTGTCACCTTTTGAAACGTTTTGTCCATTACCTCCCTCAAGACATTTTGAGGGCAGGTTTCATTTACAGCCCTGCAGTACTTGTTCATATGAAGTGACCATTAGCTCAGGCTTTAAACCTGCTTTTGCAGGTAACGGCCAGAGGGCGGCAGCCTTTCTACGTTCCCCACGCTGGTACTAGGGAAACAGACCTACCAGCCAGTGGTGTTCTGCGGTTATCAATTAGAGTGGAATGTGCCCGGGTAAACCCACAAATGCTGATGTCTCCTTACATGTGTTTGTTTTTTAAATTTAATTTATATTTTTTACTGGAGTAATATTCCATTGTATACATGGACCACTTCTTCTTGGTGCATTCCTCTGTGGATGGACATTTTTGTTGCTTCCAAGTGTTGACTAGGGTAAATATTGCTGGCGTACAGGTTTGCCAGCCTGTGACGTTTTGATTCTCATTTTCTCAGGTGATAGGCTCAGCAGATGGTATGCTTGATTCACTGGTAGCTCAATGTTTACCTTTTCAAAGCCCCTCCATTGTGTTTACGTTAATGGTTCTTACCACGTCCCCCTTAGAGCTCAGGGTACACATTTCTCCACAATCCCTTCAGCATGTATTGTTTGCAGCATTTTTGCTAATGGTCATTCTGACTGCTGTGAGCTGATAGGTATTTGTAATTTCGGTTTGCATATCTTTAAAAATTCCTAAAAGTCCTCATTTTCCCACGCCTTTTTCTTTTCTCTTAAAAGAAAAAACCGTGAGTACAATATACCTCTTGAAATTGTCTTCTTGGAAGGTTGCCCTCTTTTGAATTTTTTGGTCGATTTTTGACCCCAGAAATGTTTTGGAGGGCAGGTGTCATTTACAGAACTGCAAGTTGGTGACTATTTAGTGACCTTTCGCAGTGGGTTAAAGCTGCTGTTGTGGGAAATGGCCACAAGGAGGCAGCATTTTTCCATTCCCCAATCTGGGTACTAGGGCAGCAGAGCCTTTCTGGAAGGCGTTGTCCTAGGTTGTAAATTAGAATGGAATTTGCCAGGAGAAATCCCCATAAGTTTATGTCTCATTACTTCTTCTTGGTTTTTTTAATTTTTTTTATTCGGGGTAAAGATTAGAATGTTGTTTGTCCTAGGTGTACACAATCTGGTTCATTTGTACATTAGATATGTCTATTAATGTACAGATCCTCTTCCCATGTAAAATATTACAGTGTTCCGTAGATCTCGCTTGCTATGGGTTCGGTCTTTTTGATACATGTATATAACATGTATTTGTATACCTATACTAACAATAATCTTCATTTATCAATTCCCCCCTCCTTTCCTTTCAGCTGAGCATCGTTTGTTTTCTAAGCCTGTGGGTGTCTTTCTCTTTGGAAATATGTTCATTTGTGTCAGTTATTAGATAATGCCATAAGTGATATTAGAGGATATAGGTCTTTTGCTTTCTGACCTACTTCATGTTTTGTGATTATCTCCAGGCTCATCTATGGTGCCTCAAAGAGCAGTGCTTCAATGTTTTCCATGGCTAATATTCCATTGTGTATATGGACCACTTCTTCATGGTGCATTCCACTGTTGATGGACATTTTCGTTTCTTCCAAGTGTTGCCTATGGTAAATATTGCTGGAGTGCAGGATTGCCAGCCTGTGATTTTTGATTTTCATTTTCTCAGGTGATAGACCCAGCAGTGGGTATGATTGATCGACTGGGATGGTAGCTCAATGTTTACCTTTTCAAGGCACCTCAATTGTGCTTTCATTAGTGCCTCTTACCACGTCCCCCTTAGAATCGAGGGTATGCGTTTCTCCACAATCACGTCAGCATTTATTGTTTGCAGCATTTTTGTCGATGGCCATTCTGACGGGTGTGAGCTGATAGGTTTTTGTAATTTGGGTTTACATGTCTTTAAAAATTCCTAAAATTCATCATTTTCCACGCCTTTCTCTTTTCTGTTAAAAGAAAACAGAAACAAAAAGTGTGAGTACAATATACCTCTTCAAATTGTCTTTTTGGAAGGTTGCACTCTTGAGTTTTTTGGTCGATTTTCGACCTCAGTATGTTTTGGAGGGCAGGTGTCATTTACAGAACTGCAATTGGTGAATATTTAGTGACCTTTTGCAGTGGGTTTAAAGCTGCTGTTGTGGGAAACGGCCACAAGGATGCAGCATTTCTCCATTCCCAAATCTGGGTACTAGGGCAGCAGAGCCTTCTGGAAGTCGTTTACCCAGGTTGTAAATTTGAATGGATTGTGCCAGGAAAACCCCCCATAAGTTTATGTCTCATTACTTCTAGTTCGTTGTTGTAATTTTGTAAATTGGGGTAATGGTTCGAATGTTGTTTGTCCAAGGTGTACACACTCTGCTTCATTTACACATTATATATATCTATTTATGTAGAGATCCTCTTCCCATGTAAATTATTACAGAGTGTTCCGTAAACCTCCCTTGCTATATGGTCGGTCTTTTTGATATATGTATATAATATGTATTTGTATACATATGGTAACGCTAATCTTCATTTATCCATTCCCCCCACCTTTCCTTTTAGATAAGCATAGTTTTCTTTCTAAGTCAGTGAGTGCCTTTCTCTGTGGACATATGTTCATTTGTGTCAGTTATTAGATAACGCCTATAAGTGTTATCATAAGATATAGGACTTTTGCTTTCCGACTTACCTCATGTTCTGTGATTATCCCCAAGATCATCTATGGTGCCTAAAAGAGCAGTGTTTCATTGTTTTCCATGGCTAGTATTCATTGTGTACATGGACCACTTCTTCTTTATCCCTTCCTCTGTTGATGGACATTTTGGTTGCTTCACTGTCTTGTCTATTGTGAATAAGGCTGCAGTGCAGCCTTTGCAGCCCGGGTCTTCTTGATCCTGGTCTTCTCAGGTGAGAGGCCCATTGGTGCGCCTGCTGGATTGAATGGTACCTCAATTTTTCCTTTTAAACGCAGCTCCTTTCTGTTCTCATTATTAGCTGTCAACCACTTTACATCTCACCAGCAGCTAGAGGGTACACAGTTCTCTAAAACCTCTTCAGCATTTATTGTTTGTAGACTTTTTGCTGATGGTCAGTCGACTGGTGTGAGTTGAAACCTTTTTGTAGATTAGATTGCATGAGTCTAATCCTTCCTGAGGTTGAGCTTTTATCCATTTTCCTGTTTTTAACAAGAGGGTGAGTAAAACTTACCTCTTCATACTATCTTCTTGAAAAATTTGCCTGTTTTGAATTTTTTTTTATCCATTCCCTACCTCAGCACAATTTTGAGGGCCGGTGTCCTTTACGGCCCTGAGTCCTTGTGAATGTTAAGTGACCATTAGCTGTGGGTTAAAAGCCGCTCTTGCGGGAATCGGCCACAAGGCGGCAGCATTTCTCCTTTACCAAATCTGGTTACTAGGGCAACAGAGCCTTACTGGAAGTGGTGTTCTAGGTTGTAAATTAGAATGGAATGTGCCAGGAAAAAGCCCTTTAAGTTTATGGCTCATTACTTCTTGTTCGTATTTTTAACTTAATTTTTATTTTTTATCACAGCAAACTTGATTACAATGTTTTGTTTGTTCTAGGTGTGCAAGATGTGGTTCTTTCACACATATACATATATCTATTCTTCTTCAGATCCTTTTCCCATGTAGGTTATGACACAATGTTGAGTAGTCTTCTCTTGGTATTCCGTAGGTCTTTGGTGATTATATATTTCACATGTGTTTGTATCTGTCTGTTAACCTCAATATGGTAATGTATCCAATCCTCACACCTTTCCATTTGGTGAACCATAAGTTTTTGTACTGAATTCTGTGATTGCCTTTCTCTGTGGAAATATCTTCGTTTGTATCAATTTTTAGGTAACACCTATATGTGATATGATAGGATATGTATCTTTGGCTTTCTCACTTACTACAAGTTGCGTGATTACTTCTAGACTCATCTGTGGTGCTGCAAATGGCATTGTTTCATTCTTTCGCTAGCTCATATTCCATCTGTACATGTAGCAGTTCTTCTTGGTCCACCCATCTGTCGGTGGACTTTTTGGTTACTTCCATATCTTGGCTATTGTAATACTATGCAATGCAGATTGGCCTGCCTGTGTCTTTCCAATTCTGTCTTCTTAGGTTATAGGTCCAGGAATAGGTCTGCTGGATCATATGGTAGCTCAATGTTTACCTTTTCAAGGCACCTCCATTCTGTTCTCTTTAGTGGCTCTTTCCAGGTTACGTCCCACATAAAGTTGAGGGTATGCATTTCTCCACAGCACCTTCAGCGTTTATTCTGTGTAGTTTTTTGCTGATGGTTATTCTGACTGGTGTGAGCTGATACCTCTTTGTGGTTGAATTTGCATGTGTCTCATAAGGCGTTGAAATTGAGCTTTAAGACATGTCCTTTTCATTTTTCCGGCTGCGATTAGAGCTTAGTTCTTCAAAGTGTTTACTTAAAGTATGTGTCACCTTTTGAAACGTTTTGGCCATTACCTCCCTCAAGACATTTTGAGGGCAGGTTTCATTTACAGCCCTGCAGTACTTGTTCATATGAAGTGACCATTAGCTCAGGCTTTAAACCTGCTTTTGCAGGTAACGGCCAGAGGGCGGCAGCCTTTCTACGTTCCCCACGCTGGTACTAGGGAAACAGACCTACCAGCCAGTGGTGTTCTGCGGTTATCAATTAGAGTGGAATGTGCCCGGGTAAACCCACAAATGCTGATGTCTCCTTACATGTGTTTGTTTTTTAAATTTAATTTATATTTTTTACTGGAGTAATATTCCATTGTATACATGGACCACTTCTTCTTGGTGCATTCCTCTGTGGATGGACATTTTTGTTGCTTCCAAGTGTTGACTAGGGTAAATATTGCTGGCGTACAGGTTTGCCAGCCTGTGACGTTTTGATTCTCATTTTCTCAGGTGATAGGCTCAGCAGATGGTATGCTTGATTCACTGGTAGCTCAATGTTTACCTTTTCAAAGCCCCTCCATTGTGTTTACGTTAATGGTTCTTACCACGTCCCCCTTAGAGCTCAGGGTACACATTTCTCCACAATCCCTTCAGCATGTATTGTTTGCAGCATTTTTGCTAATGGTCATTCTGACTGCTGTGAGCTGATAGGTATTTGTAATTTCGGTTTGCATATCTTTAAAAATTCCTAAAAGTCCTCATTTTCCCACGCCTTTTTCTTTTCTCTTAAAAGAAAAAACCGTGAGTACAATATACCTCTTGAAATTGTCTTCTTGGAAGGTTGCCCTCTTTTGAATTTTTTGGTCGATTTTTGACCCCAGAAATGTTTTGGAGGGCAGGTGTCATTTACAGAACTGCAAGTTGGTGACTATTTAGTGACCTTTCGCAGTGGGTTAAAGCTGCTGTTGTGGGAAATGGCCACAAGGAGGCAGCATTTTTCCATTCCCCAATCTGGGTACTAGGGCAGCAGAGCCTTTCTGGAAGGCGTTGTCCTAGGTTGTAAATTAGAATGGAATTTGCCAGGAGAAATCCCCATAAGTTTATGTCTCATTACTTCTTCTTGGTTTTTTTAATTTTTTTTATTCGGGGTAAAGATTAGAATGTTGTTTGTCCTAGGTGTACACAATCTGGTTCATTTGTACATTAGATATGTCTATTAATGTACAGATCCTCTTCCCATGTAAAATATTACAGTGTTCCGTAGATCTCGCTTGCTATGGGTTCGGTCTTTTTGATACATGTATATAACATGTATTTGTATACCTATACTAACAATAATCTTCATTTATCAATTCCCCCCTCCTTTCCTTTCAGCTGAGCATCGTTTGTTTTCTAAGCCTGTGAGTGTCTTTCTCTTTGGAAATATGTTCATTTGTGTCAGTTATTAGATAATGCCATAAGTGATATTAGAGGATATAGGTCTTTTGCTTTCTGACCTACTTCATGTTTTGTGATTATCTCCAGGCTCATCTATGGTGCCTCAAAGAGCAGTGCTTCAATGTTTTCCATGGCTAATATTCCATTGTGTATATGGACCACTTCTTCATGGTGCATTCCACTGTTGATGGACATTTTCGTTTCTTCCAAGTGTTGCCTATGGTAAATATTGCTGGAGTGCAGGATTGCCAGCCTGTGATTTTTGATTTTCATTTTCTCAGGTGATAGACCCAGCAGTGGGTATGATTGATCGACTGGGATGGTAGCTCAATGTTTACCTTTTCAAGGCACCTCAATTGTGCTTTCATTAGTGCCTCTTACCACGTCCCCCTTAGAATCGAGGGTATGCGTTTCTCCACAATCACGTCAGCATTTATTGTTTGCAGCATTTTTGTCGATGGCCATTCTGACGGGTGTGAGCTGATAGGTTTTTGTAATTTGGGTTTACATGTCTTTAAAAATTCCTAAAATTCATCATTTTCCACGCCTTTCTCTTTTCTGTTAAAAGAAAACAGAAACAAAAAGTGTGAGTACAATATACCTCTTCAAATTGTCTTTTTGGAAGGTTGCACTCTTGAATTTTTTGGTCGATTTTCGACCTCAGTATGTTTTGGAGGGCAGGTGTCATTTACAGAACTGCAATTGGTGAATATTTAGTGACCTTTTGCAGTGGGTTTAAAGCTGCTGTTGTGGGAAACGGCCACAAGGATGCAGCATTTCTCCATTCCCAAATCTGGGTACTAGGGCAGCAGAGCCTTCTGGAAGTCGTTTACCCAGGTTGTAAATTTGAATGGATTGTGCCAGGAAAACCCCCCATAAGTTTATGTCTCATTACTTCTAGTTCGTTGTTGTAATTTTGTAAATTGGGGTAATGGTTCGAATGTTGTTTGTCCAAGGTGTACACACTCTGCTTCATTTACACATTATATATATCTATTTATGTAGAGATCCTCTTCCCATGTAAATTATTACAGAGTGTTCCGTAAACCTCCCTTGCTATATGGTCGGTCTTTTTGATATATGTATATAATATGTATTTGTATACATATGGTAACGCTAATCTTCATTTATCCATTCCCCCCACCTTTCCTTTTAGATAAGCATAGTTTTCTTTCTAAGTCAGTGAGTGCCTTTCTCTGTGGACATATGTTCATTTGTGTCAGTTATTAGATAACGCCTATAAGTGTTATCATAAGATATAGGACTTTTGCTTTCCGACTTACCTCATGTTCTGTGATTATCCCCAAGATCATCTATGGTGCCTAAAAGAGCAGTGTTTCATTGTTTTCCATGGCTAGTATTCATTGTGTACATGGACCACTTCTTCTTTATCCCTTCCTCTGTTGATGGACATTTTGGTTGCTTCACTGTCTTGTCTATTGTGAATAAGGCTGCAGTGCAGCCTTTGCAGCCCGGGTCTTCTTGATCCTGGTCTTCTCAGGTGAGAGGCCCATTGGTGCGCCTGCTGGATTGAATGGTACCTCAATTTTTCCTTTTAAACGCAGCTCCTTTCTGTTCTCATTATTAGCTGTCAACCACTTTACATCTCACCAGCAGCTAGAGGGTACACAGTTCTCTAAAACCTCTTCAGCATTTATTGTTTGTAGACTTTTTGCTGATGGTCAGTCGACTGGTGTGAGTTGAAACCTTTTTGTAGATTAGATTGCATGAGTCTAATCCTTCCTGAGGTTGAGCTTTTATCCATTTTCCTGTTTTTAACAAGAGGGTGAGTAAAACTTACCTCTTCATACTATCTTCTTGAAAAATTTGCCTGTTTTGAATTTTTTTTTATCCATTCCCTACCTCAGCACAATTTTGAGGGCCGGTGTCCTTTACGGCCCTGAGTCCTTGTGAATGTTAAGTGACCATTAGCTGTGGGTTAAAAGCCGCTCTTGCGGGAATCGGCCACAAGGCGGCAGCATTTCTCCTTTACCAAATCTGGTTACTAGGGCAACAGAGCCTTACTGGAAGTGGTGTTCTAGGTTGTAAATTAGAATGGAATGTGCCAGGAAAAAGCCCTTTAAGTTTATGGCTCATTACTTCTTGTTCGTATTTTTAACTTAATTTTTATTTTTTATCACAGCAAACTTGATTACAATGTTTTGTTTGTTCTAGGTGTGCAAGATGTGGTTCTTTCACACATATACATATATCTATTCTTCTTCAGATCCTTTTCCCATGTAGGTTATGACACAATGTTGAGTAGTCTTCTCTTGGTATTCCGTAGGTCTTTGGTGATTATATATTTCACATGTGTTTGTATCTGTCTGTTAACCTCAATATGGTAATGTATCCAATCCTCACACCTTTCCATTTGGTGAACCATAAGTTTTTGTACTGAATTCTGTGATTGCCTTTCTCTGTGGAAATATCTTCGTTTGTATCAATTTTTAGGTAACACCTATATGTGATATGATAGGATATGTATCTTTGGCTTTCTCACTTACTACAAGTTGCGTGATTACTTCTAGACTCATCTGTGGTGCTGCAAATGGCATTGTTTCATTCTTTCGCTAGCTCATATTCCATCTGTACATGTAGCAGTTCTTCTTGGTCCACCCATCTGTCGGTGGACTTTTTGGTTACTTCCATATCTTGGCTATTGTAATACTATGCAATGCAGATTGGCCTGCCTGTGTCTTTCCAATTCTGTCTTCTTAGGTTATAGGTCCAGGAATAGGTCTGCTGGATCATATGGTAGCTCAATGTTTACCTTTTCAAGGCACCTCCATTCTGTTCTCTTTAGTGGCTCTTTCCAGGTTACGTCCCACATAAAGTTGAGGGTATGCATTTCTCCACAGCACCTTCAGCGTTTATTCTGTGTAGTTTTTTGCTGATGGTTATTCTGACTGGTGTGAGCTGATACCTCTTTGTGGTTGAATTTGCATGTGTCTCATAAGGCGTTGAAATTGAGCTTTAAGACATGTCCTTTTCATTTTTCCGGCTGCGATTAGAGCTTAGTTCTTCAAAGTGTTTACTTAAAGTATGTGTCACCTTTTGAAACGTTTTGGCCATTACCTCCCTCAAGACATTTTGAGGGCAGGTTTCATTTACAGCCCTGCAGTACTTGTTCATATGAAGTGACCATTAGCTCAGGCTTTAAACCTGCTTTTGCAGGTAACGGCCAGAGGGCGGCAGCCTTTCTACGTTCCCCACGCTGGTACTAGGGAAACAGACCTACCAGCCAGTGGTGTTCTGCGGTTATCAATTAGAGTGGAATGTGCCCGGGTAAACCCACAAATGCTGATGTCTCCTTACATGTGTTTGTTTTTTAAATTTAATTTATATTTTTTACTGGAGTAATATTCCATTGTATACATGGACCACTTCTTCTTGGTGCATTCCTCTGTGGATGGACATTTTTGTTGCTTCCAAGTGTTGACTAGGGTAAATATTGCTGGCGTACAGGTTTGCCAGCCTGTGACGTTTTGATTCTCATTTTCTCAGGTGATAGGCTCAGCAGATGGTATGCTTGATTCACTGGTAGCTCAATGTTTACCTTTTCAAAGCCCCTCCATTGTGTTTACGTTAATGGTTCTTACCACGTCCCCCTTAGAGCTCAGGGTACACATTTCTCCACAATCCCTTCAGCATGTATTGTTTGCAGCATTTTTGCTAATGGTCATTCTGACTGCTGTGAGCTGATAGGTATTTGTAATTTCGGTTTGCATATCTTTAAAAATTCCTAAAAGTCCTCATTTTCCCACGCCTTTTTCTTTTCTCTTAAAAGAAAAAACCGTGAGTACAATATACCTCTTGAAATTGTCTTCTTGGAAGGTTGCCCTCTTTTGAATTTTTTGGTCGATTTTTGACCCCAGAAATGTTTTGGAGGGCAGGTGTCATTTACAGAACTGCAAGTTGGTGACTATTTAGTGACCTTTCGCAGTGGGTTAAAGCTGCTGTTGTGGGAAATGGCCACAAGGAGGCAGCATTTTTCCATTCCCCAATCTGGGTACTAGGGCAGCAGAGCCTTTCTGGAAGGCGTTGTCCTAGGTTGTAAATTAGAATGGAATTTGCCAGGAGAAATCCCCATAAGTTTATGTCTCATTACTTCTTCTTGGTTTTTTTAATTTTTTTTATTCGGGGTAAAGATTAGAATGTTGTTTGTCCTAGGTGTACACAATCTGGTTCATTTGTACATTAGATATGTCTATTAATGTACAGATCCTCTTCCCATGTAAAATATTACAGTGTTCCGTAGATCTCGCTTGCTATGGGTTCGGTCTTTTTGATACATGTATATAACATGTATTTGTATACCTATACTAACAATAATCTTCATTTATCAATTCCCCCCTCCTTTCCTTTCAGCTGAGCATCGTTTGTTTTCTAAGCCTGTGAGTGTCTTTCTCTTTGGAAATATGTTCATTTGTGTCAGTTATTAGATAATGCCATAAGTGATATTAGAGGATATAGGTCTTTTGCTTTCTGACCTACTTCATGTTTTGTGATTATCTCCAGGCTCATCTATGGTGCCTCAAAGAGCAGTGCTTCAATGTTTTCCATGGCTAATATTCCATTGTGTATATGGACCACTTCTTCATGGTGCATTCCACTGTTGATGGACATTTTCGTTTCTTCCAAGTGTTGCCTATGGTAAATATTGCTGGAGTGCAGGATTGCCAGCCTGTGATTTTTGATTTTCATTTTCTCAGGTGATAGACCCAGCAGTGGGTATGATTGATCGACTGGGATGGTAGCTCAATGTTTACCTTTTCAAGGCACCTCAATTGTGCTTTCATTAGTGCCTCTTACCACGTCCCCCTTAGAATCGAGGGTATGCGTTTCTCCACAATCACGTCAGCATTTATTGTTTGCAGCATTTTTGTCGATGGCCATTCTGACGGGTGTGAGCTGATAGGTTTTTGTAATTTGGGTTTACATGTCTTTAAAAAATTCCTAAAATTCATCATTTTCCACGCCTTTCTCTTTTCTGTTAAAAGAAAACAGAAACAAAAAGTGTGAGTACAATATACCTCTTCAAATTGTCTTTTTGGAAGGTTGCACTCTTGAATTTTTTGGTCGATTTTCGACCTCAGTATGTTTTGGAGGGCAGGTGTCATTTACAGAACTGCAATTGGTGAATATTTAGTGACCTTTTGCAGTGGGTTTAAAGCTGCTGTTGTGGGAAACGGCCACAAGGATGCAGCATTTCTCCATTCCCAAATCTGGGTACTAGGGCAGCAGAGCCTTCTGGAAGTCGTTTACCCAGGTTGTAAATTTGAATGGATTGTGCCAGGAAAACCCCCCATAAGTTTATGTCTCATTACTTCTAGTTCGTTGTTGTAATTTTGTAAATTGGGGTAATGGTTCGAATGTTGTTTGTCCAAGGTGTACACACTCTGCTTCATTTACACATTATATATATCTATTTATGTAGAGATCCTCTTCCCATGTAAATTATTACAGAGTGTTCCGTAAACCTCCCTTGCTATATGGTCGGTCTTTTTGATATATGTATATAATATGTATTTGTATACATATGGTAACGCTAATCTTCATTTATCCATTCCCCCCACCTTTCCTTTTAGATAAGCATAGTTTTCTTTCTAAGTCAGTGAGTGCCTTTCTCTGTGGACATATGTTCATTTGTGTCAGTTATTAGATAACGCCTATAAGTGTTATCATAAGATATAGGACTTTTGCTTTCCGACTTACCTCATGTTCTGTGATTATCCCCAAGATCATCTATGGTGCCTAAAAGAGCAGTGTTTCATTGTTTTCCATGGCTAGTATTCATTGTGTACATGGACCACTTCTTCTTTATCCCTTCCTCTGTTGATGGACATTTTGGTTGCTTCACTGTCTTGTCTATTGTGAATAAGGCTGCAGTGCAGCCTTTGCAGCCCGGGTCTTCTTGATCCTGGTCTTCTCAGGTGAGAGGCCCATTGGTGCGCCTGCTGGATTGAATGGTACCTCAATTTTTCCTTTTAAACGCAGCTCCTTTCTGTTCTCATTATTAGCTGTCAACCACTTTACATCTCACCAGCAGCTAGAGGGTACACAGTTCTCTAAAACCTCTTCAGCATTTATTGTTTGTAGACTTTTTGCTGATGGTCAGTCGACTGGTGTGAGTTGAAACCTTTTTGTAGATTAGATTGCATGAGTCTAATCCTTCCTGAGGTTGAGCTTTTATCCATTTTCCTGTTTTTAACAAGAGGGTGAGTAAAACTTACCTCTTCATACTATCTTCTTGAAAAATTTGCCTGTTTTGAATTTTTTTTTATCCATTCCCTACCTCAGCACAATTTTGAGGGCCGGTGTCCTTTACGGCCCTGAGTCCTTGTGAATGTTAAGTGACCATTAGCTGTGGGTTAAAAGCCGCTCTTGCGGGAATCGGCCACAAGGCGGCAGCATTTCTCCTTTACCAAATCTGGTTACTAGGGCAACAGAGCCTTACTGGAAGTGGTGTTCTAGGTTGTAAATTAGAATGGAATGTGCCAGGAAAAAGCCCTTTAAGTTTATGGCTCATTACTTCTTGTTCGTATTTTTAACTTAATTTTTATTTTTTATCACAGCAAACTTGATTACAATGTTTTGTTTGTTCTAGGTGTGCAAGATGTGGTTCTTTCACACATATACATATATCTATTCTTCTTCAGATCCTTTTCCCATGTAGGTTATGACACAATGTTGAGTAGTCTTCTCTTGGTATTCCGTAGGTCTTTGGTGATTATATATTTCACATGTGTTTGTATCTGTCTGTTAACCTCAATATGGTAATGTATCCAATCCTCACACCTTTCCATTTGGTGAACCATAAGTTTTTGTACTGAATTCTGTGATTGCCTTTCTCTGTGGAAATATCTTCGTTTGTATCAATTTTTAGGTAACACCTATATGTGATATGATAGGATATGTATCTTTGGCTTTCTCACTTACTACAAGTTGCGTGATTACTTCTAGACTCATCTGTGGTGCTGCAAATGGCATTGTTTCATTCTTTCGCTAGCTCATATTCCATCTGTACATGTAGCAGTTCTTCTTGGTCCACCCATCTGTCGGTGGACTTTTTGGTTACTTCCATATCTTGGCTATTGTAATACTATGCAATGCAGATTGGCCTGCCTGTGTCTTTCCAATTCTGTCTTCTTAGGTTATAGGTCCAGGAATAGGTCTGCTGGATCATATGGTAGCTCAATGTTTACCTTTTCAAGGCACCTCCATTCTGTTCTCTTTAGTGGCTCTTTCCAGGTTACGTCCCACATAAAGTTGAGGGTATGCATTTCTCCACAGCACCTTCAGCGTTTATTCTGTGTAGTTTTTTGCTGATGGTTATTCTGACTGGTGTGAGCTGATACCTCTTTGTGGTTGAATTTGCATGTGTCTCATAAGGCGTTGAAATTGAGCTTTAAGACATGTCCTTTTCATTTTTCCGGCTGCGATTAGAGCTTAGTTCTTCAAAGTGTTTACTTAAAGTATGTGTCACCTTTTGAAACGTTTTGGCCATTACCTCCCTCAAGACATTTTGAGGGCAGGTTTCATTTACAGCCCTGCAGTACTTGTTCATATGAAGTGACCATTAGCTCAGGCTTTAAACCTGCTTTTGCAGGTAACGGCCAGAGGGCGGCAGCCTTTCTACGTTCCCCACGCTGGTACTAGGGAAACAGACCTACCAGCCAGTGGTGTTCTGCGGTTATCAATTAGAGTGGAATGTGCCCGGGTAAACCCACAAATGCTGATGTCTCCTTACATGTGTTTGTTTTTTAAATTTAATTTATATTTTTTACTGGAGTAATATTCCATTGTATACATGGACCACTTCTTCTTGGTGCATTCCTCTGTGGATGGACATTTTTGTTGCTTCCAAGTGTTGACTAGGGTAAATATTGCTGGCGTACAGGTTTGCCAGCCTGTGACGTTTTGATTCTCATTTTCTCAGGTGATAGGCTCAGCAGATGGTATGCTTGATTCACTGGTAGCTCAATGTTTACCTTTTCAAAGCCCCTCCATTGTGTTTACGTTAATGGTTCTTACCACGTCCCCCTTAGAGCTCAGGGTACACATTTCTCCACAATCCCTTCAGCATGTATTGTTTGCAGCATTTTTGCTAATGGTCATTCTGACTGCTGTGAGCTGATAGGTATTTGTAATTTCGGTTTGCATATCTTTAAAAATTCCTAAAAGTCCTCATTTTCCCACGCCTTTTTCTTTTCTCTTAAAAGAAAAAACCGTGAGTACAATATACCTCTTGAAATTGTCTTCTTGGAAGGTTGCCCTCTTTTGAATTTTTTGGTCGATTTTTGACCCCAGAAATGTTTTGGAGGGCAGGTGTCATTTACAGAACTGCAAGTTGGTGACTATTTAGTGACCTTTCGCAGTGGGTTAAAGCTGCTGTTGTGGGAAATGGCCACAAGGAGGCAGCATTTTTCCATTCCCCAATCTGGGTACTAGGGCAGCAGAGCCTTTCTGGAAGGCGTTGTCCTAGGTTGTAAATTAGAATGGAATTTGCCAGGAGAAATCCCCATAAGTTTATGTCTCATTACTTCTTCTTGGTTTTTTTAATTTTTTTTATTCGGGGTAAAGATTAGAATGTTGTTTGTCCTAGGTGTACACAATCTGGTTCATTTGTACATTAGATATGTCTATTAATGTACAGATCCTCTTCCCATGTAAAATATTACAGTGTTCCGTAGATCTCGCTTGCTATGGGTTCGGTCTTTTTGATACATGTATATAACATGTATTTGTATACCTATACTAACAATAATCTTCATTTATCAATTCCCCCCTCCTTTCCTTTCAGCTGAGCATCGTTTGTTTTCTAAGCCTGTGAGTGTCTTTCTCTTTGGAAATATGTTCATTTGTGTCAGTTATTAGATAATGCCATAAGTGATATTAGAGGATATAGGTCTTTTGCTTTCTGACCTACTTCATGTTTTGTGATTATCTCCAGGCTCATCTATGGTGCCTCAAAGAGCAGTGCTTCAATGTTTTCCATGGCTAATATTCCATTGTGTATATGGACCACTTCTTCATGGTGCATTCCACTGTTGATGGACATTTTCGTTTCTTCCAAGTGTTGCCTATGGTAAATATTGCTGGAGTGCAGGATTGCCAGCCTGTGATTTTTGATTTTCATTTTCTCAGGTGATAGACCCAGCAGTGGGTATGATTGATCGACTGGGATGGTAGCTCAATGTTTACCTTTTCAAGGCACCTCAATTGTGCTTTCATTAGTGCCTCTTACCACGTCCCCCTTAGAATCGAGGGTATGCGTTTCTCCACAATCACGTCAGCATTTATTGTTTGCAGCATTTTTGTCGATGGCCATTCTGACGGGTGTGAGCTGATAGGTTTTTGTAATTTGGGTTTACATGTCTTTAAAAAATTCCTAAAATTCATCATTTTCCACGCCTTTCTCTTTTCTGTTAAAAGAAAACAGAAACAAAAAGTGTGAGTACAATATACCTCTTCAAATTGTCTTTTTGGAAGGTTGCACTCTTGAATTTTTTGGTCGATTTTCGACCTCAGTATGTTTTGGAGGGCAGGTGTCATTTACAGAACTGCAATTGGTGAATATTTAGTGACCTTTTGCAGTGGGTTTAAAGCTGCTGTTGTGGGAAACGGCCACAAGGATGCAGCATTTCTCCATTCCCAAATCTGGGTACTAGGGCAGCAGAGCCTTCTGGAAGTCGTTTACCCAGGTTGTAAATTTGAATGGATTGTGCCAGGAAAACCCCCCATAAGTTTATGTCTCATTACTTCTAGTTCGTTGTTGTAATTTTGTAAATTGGGGTAATGGTTCGAATGTTGTTTGTCCAAGGTGTACACACTCTGCTTCATTTACACATTATATATATCTATTTATGTAGAGATCCTCTTCCCATGTAAATTATTACAGAGTGTTCCGTAAACCTCCCTTGCTATATGGTCGGTCTTTTTGATATATGTATATAATATGTATTTGTATACATATGGTAACGCTAATCTTCATTTATCCATTCCCCCCACCTTTCCTTTTAGATAAGCATAGTTTTCTTTCTAAGTCAGTGAGTGCCTTTCTCTGTGGACATATGTTCATTTGTGTCAGTTATTAGATAACGCCTATAAGTGTTATCATAAGATATAGGACTTTTGCTTTCCGACTTACCTCATGTTCTGTGATTATCCCCAAGATCATCTATGGTGCCTAAAAGAGCAGTGTTTCATTGTTTTCCATGGCTAGTATTCATTGTGTACATGGACCACTTCTTCTTTATCCCTTCCTCTGTTGATGGACATTTTGGTTGCTTCACTGTCTTGTCTATTGTGAATAAGGCTGCAGTGCAGCCTTTGCAGCCCGGGTCTTCTTGATCCTGGTCTTCTCAGGTGAGAGGCCCATTGGTGCGCCTGCTGGATTGAATGGTACCTCAATTTTTCCTTTTAAACGCAGCTCCTTTCTGTTCTCATTATTAGCTGTCAACCACTTTACATCTCACCAGCAGCTAGAGGGTACACAGTTCTCTAAAACCTCTTCAGCATTTATTGTTTGTAGACTTTTTGCTGATGGTCAGTCAACTGGTGTGAGTTGAAACCTTTTTGTAGATTAGATTGCATGAGTCTAATCCTTCCTGAGGTTGAGCTTTTATCCATTTTCCTGTTTTTAACAAGAGGGTGAGTAAAACTTACCTCTTCATACTATCTTCTTGAAAAATTTGCCTGTTTTGAATTTTTTTTTATCCATTCCCTACCTCAGCACAATTTTGAGGGCCGGTGTCCTTTACGGCCCTGAGTCCTTGTGAATGTTAAGTGACCATTAGCTGTGGGTTAAAAGCCGCTCTTGCGGGAATCGGCCACAAGGCGGCAGCATTTCTCCTTTACCAAATCTGGTTACTAGGGCAACAGAGCCTTACTGGAAGTGGTGTTCTAGGTTGTAAATTAGAATGGAATGTGCCAGGAAAAAGCCCTTTAAGTTTATGGCTCATTACTTCTTGTTCGTATTTTTAACTTAATTTTTATTTTTTATCACAGCAAACTTGATTACAATGTTTTGTTTGTTCTAGGTGTGCAAGATGTGGTTCTTTCACACATATACATATATCTATTCTTCTTCAGATCCTTTTCCCATGTAGGTTATGACACAATGTTGAGTAGTCTTCTCTTGGTATTCCGTAGGTCTTTGGTGATTATATATTTCACATGTGTTTGTATCTGTCTGTTAACCTCAATATGGTAATGTATCCAATCCTCACACCTTTCCATTTGGTGAACCATAAGTTTTTGTACTGAATTCTGTGATTGCCTTTCTCTGTGGAAATATCTTCGTTTGTATCAATTTTTAGGTAACACCTATATGTGATATGATAGGATATGTATCTTTGGCTTTCTCACTTACTACAAGTTGCGTGATTACTTCTAGACTCATCTGTGGTGCTGCAAATGGCATTGTTTCATTCTTTCGCTAGCTCATATTCCATCTGTACATGTAGCAGTTCTTCTTGGTCCACCCATCTGTCGGTGGACTTTTTGGTTACTTCCATATCTTGGCTATTGTAATACTATGCAATGCAGATTGGCCTGCCTGTGTCTTTCCAATTCTGTCTTCTTAGGTTATAGGTCCAGGAATAGGTCTGCTGGATCATATGGTAGCTCAATGTTTACCTTTTCAAGGCACCTCCATTCTGTTCTCTTTAGTGGCTCTTTCCAGGTTACGTCCCACATAAAGTTGAGGGTATGCATTTCTCCACAGCACCTTCAGCGTTTATTCTGTGTAGTTTTTTGCTGATGGTTATTCTGACTGGTGTGAGCTGATACCTCTTTGTGGTTGAATTTGCATGTGTCTCATAAGGCGTTGAAATTGAGCTTTAAGACATGTCCTTTTCATTTTTCCGGCTGCGATTAGAGCTTAGTTCTTCAAAGTGTTTACTTAAAGTATGTGTCACCTTTTGAAACGTTTTGGCCATTACCTCCCTCAAGACATTTTGAGGGCAGGTTTCATTTACAGCCCTGCAGTACTTGTTCATATGAAGTGACCATTAGCTCAGGCTTTAAACCTGCTTTTGCAGGTAACGGCCAGAGGGCGGCAGCCTTTCTACGTTCCCCACGCTGGTACTAGGGAAACAGACCTACCAGCCAGTGGTGTTCTGCGGTTATCAATTAGAGTGGAATGTGCCCGGGTAAACCCACAAATGCTGATGTCTCCTTACATGTGTTTGTTTTTTAAATTTAATTTATATTTTTTACTGGAGTAATATTCCATTGTATACATGGACCACTTCTTCTTGGTGCATTCCTCTGTGGATGGACATTTTTGTTGCTTCCAAGTGTTGACTAGGGTAAATATTGCTGGCGTACAGGTTTGCCAGCCTGTGACGTTTTGATTCTCATTTTCTCAGGTGATAGACTCAGCAGATGGTATGCTTGATTCACTGGTAGCTCAATGTTTACCTTTTCAAAGCCCCTCCATTGTGTTTACGTTAATGGTTCTTACCACGTCCCCCTTAGAGCTCAGGGTACACATTTCTCCACAATCCCTTCAGCATGTATTGTTTGCAACATTTTTGCTAATGGTCATTCTGACTGCTGTGAGCTGATAGGTATTTGTAATTTCGGTTTGCATATCTTTAAAAATTCCTAAAAGTCCTCATTTTCCCACGCCTTTTTCTTTTCTCTTAAAAGAAAAAACCGTGAGTACAATATACCTCTTGAAATTGTCTTCCTGGAAGGTTGCCCTCTTTTGAATTTTTTGGTCGATTTTTGACCCCAGAAATGTTTTGGAGGGCAGGTGTCATTTACAGAACTGCAACTTGGTGACTATTTAGTGACCTTTCGCAGTGGGTTAAAGCTGCTGTTGTGGGAAATGGCCACAAGGAGGCAGCATTTTTCCATTCCCCAATCTGGGTACTAGGGCAGCAGAGCCTTTCTGGAAGGCGTTGTCCTAGGTTGTAAATTAGAATGGAATTTGCCAGGAGAAATCCCCATAAGTTTATGTCTCATTACTTCTTCTTGGTTTTTTTAATTTTTTTTATTCGGGGTAAAGATTAGAATGTTGTTTGTCCTAGGTGTACACAATCTGGTTCATTTGTACATTAGATATGTCTATTAATGTACACATCCTCTTCCCATGTAAAATATTACAGTGTTCCGTAGATCTCGCTTGCTATGGGTTCGGTCTTTTTGATACATGTATATAACATGTATTTGTATACCTATACTAACAATAATCTTCATTTATCAATTCCCCCCTCCTTTCCTTTCAGCTGAGCATCGTTTGTTTTCTAAGCCTGTGAGTGTCTTTCTCTTTGGAAATATGTTCATTTGTGTCAGTTATTAGATAATGCCATAAGTGATATTAGAGGATATAGGTCTTTTGCTTTCTGACCTACTTCATGTTTTGTGATTATCTCCAGGCTCATCTATGGTGCCTCAAAGAGCAGTGCTTCAATGTTTTCCATGGCTAATATTCCATTGTGTATATGGACCACTTCTTCATGGTGCATTCCACTGTTGATGGACATTTTCGTTTCTTCCAAGTGTTGCCTATGGTAAATATTGCTGGAGTGCAGGATTGCCAGCCTGTGATTTTTGATTTTCATTTTCTCAGGTGATAGACCCAGCAGTGGGTATGATTGATCGACTGGGATGGTAGCTCAATGTTTACCTTTTCAAGGCACCTCAATTGTGCTTTCATTAGTGCCTCTTACCACGTCCCCCTTAGAATCGAGGGTATGCGTTTCTCCACAATCACGTCAGCATTTATTGTTTGCAGCATTTTTGTCGATGGCCATTCTGACGGGTGTGAGCTGATAGGTTTTTGTAATTTGGGTTTACATGTCTTTAAAAATTCCTAAAATTCATCATTTTCCACGCCTTTCTCTTTTCTGTTAAAAGAAAACAGAAACAAAAAGTGTGAGTACAATATACCTCTTCAAATTGTCTTTTTGGAAGGTTGCACTCTTGAATTTTTTGGTCGATTTTCGACCTCAGTATGTTTTGGAGGGCAGGTGTCATTTACAGAACTGCAATTGGTGAATATTTAGTGACCTTTTGCAGTGGGTTTAAAGCTGCTGTTGTGGGAAACGGCCACAAGGATGCAGCATTTCTCCATTCCCAAATCTGGGTACTAGGGCAGCAGAGCCTTCTGGAAGTCGTTTACCCAGGTTGTAAATTTGAATGGATTGTGCCAGGAAAACCCCCCATAAGTTTATGTCTCATTACTTCTAGTTCGTTGTTGTAATTTTGTAAATTGGGGTAATGGTTCGAATGTTGTTTGTCCAAGGTGTACACACTCTGCTTCATTTACACATTATATATATCTATTTATGTAGAGATCCTCTTCCCATGTAAATTATTACAGAGTGTTCCGTAAACCTCCCTTGCTATATGGTCGGTCTTTTTGATATATGTATATAATATGTATTTGTATACATATGGTAACGCTAATCTTCATTTATCCATTCCCCCCACCTTTCCTTTTAGATAAGCATAGTTTTCTTTCTAAGTCAGTGAGTGCCTTTCTCTGTGGACATATGTTCATTTGTGTCAGTTATTAGATAACGCCTATAAGTGTTATCATAAGATATAGGACTTTTGCTTTCCGACTTACCTCATGTTCTGTGATTATCCCCAAGATCATCTATGGTGCCTAAAAGAGCAGTGTTTCATTGTTTTCCATGGCTAGTATTCATTGTGTACATGGACCACTTCTTCTTTATCCCTTCCTCTGTTGATGGACATTTTGGTTGCTTCACTGTCTTGTCTATTGTGAATAAGGCTGCAGTGCAGCCTTTGCAGCCCGGGTCTTCTTGATCCTGGTCTTCTCAGGTGAGAGGCCCATTGGTGCGCCTGCTGGATTGAATGGTACCTCAATTTTTCCTTTTAAACGCAGCTCCTTTCTGTTCTCATTATTAGCTGTCAACCACTTTACATCTCACCAGCAGCTAGAGGGTACACAGTTCTCTAAAACCTCTTCAGCATTTATTGTTTGTAGACTTTTTGCTGATGGTCAGTCGACTGGTGTGAGTTGAAACCTTTTTGTAGATTAGATTGCATGAGTCTAATCCTTCCTGAGGTTGAGCTTTTACCCATTTTCCTGTTTTTAACAAGAGGGTGAGTAAAACTTACCTCTTCATACTATCTTCTTGAAAAATTTGCCTGTTTTGAATTTTTTTTTATCCATTCCCTACCTCAGCACAATTTTGAGGGCCGGTGTCCTTTACGGCCCTGAGTCCTTGTGAATGTTAAGTGACCATTAGCTGTGGGTTAAAAGCCGCTCTTGCGGGAATCGGCCACAAGGCGGCAGCATTTCTCCTTTACCAAATCTGGTTACTAGGGCAACAGAGCCTTACTGGAAGTGGTGTTCTAGGTTGTAAATTAGAATGGAATGTGCCAGGAAAAAGCCCTTTAAGTTTATGGCTCATTACTTCTTGTTCGTATTTTTAACTTAATTTTTATTTTTTATCACAGCAAACTTGATTACAATGTTTTGTTTGTTCTAGGTGTGCAAGATGTGGTTCTTTCACACATATACATATATCTATTCTTCTTCAGATCCTTTTCCCATGTAGGTTATGACACAATGTTGAGTAGTCTTCTCTTGGTATTCCGTAGGTCTTTGGTGATTATATATTTCACATGTGTTTGTATCTGTCTGTTAACCTCAATATGGTAATGTATCCAATCCTCACACCTTTCCATTTGGTGAACCATAAGTTTTTGTACTGAATTCTGTGATTGCCTTTCTCTGTGGAAATATCTTCGTTTGTATCAATTTTTAGGTAACACCTATATGTGATATGATAGGATATGTATCTTTGGCTTTCTCACTTACTACAAGTTGCGTGATTACTTCTAGACTCATCTGTGGTGCTGCAAATGGCATTGTTTCATTCTTTCGCTAGCTCATATTCCATCTGTACATGTAGCAGTTCTTCTTGGTCCACCCATCTGTCGGTGGACTTTTTGGTTACTTCCATATCTTGGCTATTGTAATACTATGCAATGCAGATTGGCCTGCCTGTGTCTTTCCAATTCTGTCTTCTTAGGTTATAGGTCCAGGAATAGGTCTGCTGGATCATATGGTAGCTCAATGTTTACCTTTTCAAGGCACCTCCATTCTGTTCTCTTTAGTGGCTCTTTCCAGGTTACGTCCCACATAAAGTTGAGGGTATGCATTTCTCCACAGCACCTTCAGCGTTTATTCTGTGTAGTTTTTTGCTGATGGTTATTCTGACTGGTGTGAGCTGATACCTCTTTGTGGTTGAATTTGCATGTGTCTCATAAGGCGTTGAAATTGAGCTTTAAGACATGTCCTTTTCATTTTTCCGGCTGCGATTAGAGCTTAGTTCTTCAAAGTGTTTACTTAAAGTATGTGTCACCTTTTGAAACGTTTTGGCCATTACCTCCCTCAAGACATTTTGAGGGCAGGTTTCATTTACAGCCCTGCAGTACTTGTTCATATGAAGTGACCATTAGCTCAGGCTTTAAACCTGCTTTTGCAGGTAACGGCCAGAGGGCGGCAGCCTTTCTACGTTCCCCACGCTGGTACTAGGGAAACAGACCTACCAGCCAGTGGTGTTCTGCGGTTATCAATTAGAGTGGAATGTGCCCGGGTAAACCCACAAATGCTGATGTCTCCTTACATGTGTTTGTTTTTTAAATTTAATTTATATTTTTTACTGGAGTAATATTCCATTGTATACATGGACCACTTCTTCTTGGTGCATTCCTCTGTGGATGGACATTTTTGTTGCTTCCAAGTGTTGACTAGGGTAAATATTGCTGGCGTACAGGTTTGCCAGCCTGTGACGTTTTGATTCTCATTTTCTCAGGTGATAGGCTCAGCAGATGGTATGCTTGATTCACTGGTAGCTCAATGTTTACCTTTTCAAAGCCCCTCCATTGTGTTTACGTTAATGGTTCTTACCACGTCCCCCTTAGAGCTCAGGGTACACATTTCTCCACAATCCCTTCAGCATGTATTGTTTGCAGCATTTTTGCTAATGGTCATTCTGACTGCTGTGAGCTGATAGGTATTTGTAATTTCGGTTTGCATATCTTTAAAAATTCCTAAAAGTCCTCATTTTCCCACGCCTTTTTCTTTTCTCTTAAAAGAAAAAACCGTGAGTACAATATACCTCTTGAAATTGTCTTCCTGGAAGGTTGCCCTCTTTTGAATTTTTTGGTCGATTTTTGACCCCAGAAATGTTTTGGAGGGCAGGTGTCATTTACAGAACTGCAAGTTGGTGACTATTTAGTGACCTTTCGCAGTGGGTTAAAGCTGCTGTTGTGGGAAATGGCCACAAGGAGGCAGCATTTTTCCATTCCCCAATCTGGGTACTAGGGCAGCAGAGCCTTTCTGGAAGGCGTTGTCCTAGGTTGTAAATTAGAATGGAATTTGCCAGGAGAAATCCCCATAAGTTTATGTCTCATTACTTCTTCTTGGTTTTTTTAATTTTTTTTATTCGGGGTAAAGATTAGAATGTTGTTTGTCCTAGGTGTACACAATCTGGTTCATTTGTACATTAGATATGTCTATTAATGTACACATCCTCTTCCCATGTAAAATATTACAGTGTTCCGTAGATCTCGCTTGCTATGGGTTCGGTCTTTTTGATACATGTATATAACATGTATTTGTATACCTATACTAACAATAATCTTCATTTATCAATTCCCCCCTCCTTTCCTTTCAGCTGAGCATCGTTTGTTTTCTAAGCCTGTGAGTGTCTTTCTCTTTGGAAATATGTTCATTTGTGTCAGTTATTAGATAATGCCATAAGTGATATTAGAGGATATAGGTCTTTTGCTTTCTGACCTACTTCATGTTTTGTGATTATCTCCAGGCTCATCTATGGTGCCTCAAAGAGCAGTGCTTCAATGTTTTCCATGGCTAATATTCCATTGTGTATATGGACCACTTCTTCATGGTGCATTCCACTGTTGATGGACATTTTCGTTTCTTCCAAGTGTTGCCTATGGTAAATATTGCTGGAGTGCAGGATTGCCAGCCTGTGATTTTTGATTTTCATTTTCTCAGGTGATAGACCCAGCAGTGGGTATGATTGATCGACTGGGATGGTAGCTCAATGTTTACCTTTTCAAGGCACCTCAATTGTGCTTTCATTAGTGCCTCTTACCACGTCCCCCTTAGAATCGAGGGTATGCGTTTCTCCACAATCACGTCAGCATTTATTGTTTGCAGCATTTTTGTCGATGGCCATTCTGACGGGTGTGAGCTGATAGGTTTTTGTAATTTGGGTTTACATGTCTTTAAAAATTCCTAAAATTCATCATTTTCCACGCCTTTCTCTTTTCTGTTAAAAGAAAACAGAAACAAAAAGTGTGAGTACAATATACCTCTTCAAATTGTCTTTTTGGAAGGTTGCACTCTTGAATTTTTTGGTCGATTTTCGACCTCAGTATGTTTTGGAGGGCAGGTGTCATTTACAGAACTGCAATTGGTGAATATTTAGTGACCTTTTGCAGTGGGTTTAAAGCTGCTGTTGTGGGAAACGGCCACAAGGATGCAGCATTTCTCCATTCCCAAATCTGGGTACTAGGGCAGCAGAGCCTTCTGGAAGTCGTTTACCCAGGTTGTAAATTTGAATGGATTGTGCCAGGAAAACCCCCCATAAGTTTATGTCTCATTACTTCTAGTTCGTTGTTGTAATTTTGTAAATTGGGGTAATGGTTCGAATGTTGTTTGTCCAAGGTGTACACACTCTGCTTCATTTACACATTATATATATCTATTTATGTAGAGATCCTCTTCCCATGTAAATTATTACAGAGTGTTCCGTAAACCTCCCTTGCTATATGGTCGGTCTTTTTGATATATGTATATAATATGTATTTGTATACATATGGTAACGCTAATCTTCATTTATCCATTCCCCCCACCTTTCCTTTTAGATAAGCATAGTTTTCTTTCTAAGTCAGTGAGTGCCTTTCTCTGTGGACATATGTTCATTTGTGTCAGTTATTAGATAACGCCTATAAGTGTTATCATAAGATATAGGACTTTTGCTTTCCGACTTACCTCATGTTCTGTGATTATCCCCAAGATCATCTATGGTGCCTAAAAGAGCAGTGTTTCATTGTTTTCCATGGCTAGTATTCATTGTGTACATGGACCACTTCTTCTTTATCCCTTCCTCTGTTGATGGACATTTTGGTTGCTTCACTGTCTTGTCTATTGTGAATAAGGCTGCAGTGCAGCCTTTGCAGCCCGGGTCTTCTTGATCCTGGTCTTCTCAGGTGAGAGGCCCATTGGTGCGCCTGCTGGATTGAATGGTACCTCAATTGTTCCTTTTAAACGCAGCTCCTTTCTGTTCTCATTATTAGCTGTCAACCACTTTACATCTCACCAGCAGCTAGAGGGTACACAGTTCTCTAAAACCTCTTCAGCATTTATTGTTTGTAGACTTTTTGCTGATGGTCAGTCGACTGGTGTGAGTTGAAACCTTTTTGTAGATTAGATTGCATGAGTCTAATCCTTCCTGAGGTTGAGCTTTTATCCATTTTCCTGTTTTTAACAAGAGGGTGAGTAAAACTTACCTCTTCATACTATCTTCTTGAAAAATTTGCCTGTTTTGAATTTTTTTTTATCCATTCCCTACCTCAGCACAATTTTGAGGGCCGGTGTCCTTTACGGCCCTGAGTCCTTGTGAATGTTAAGTGACCATTAGCTGTGGGTTAAAAGCCGCTCTTGCGGGAATCGGCCACAAGGCGGCAGCATTTCTCCTTTACCAAATCTGGTTACTAGGGCAACAGAGCCTTACTGGAAGTGGTGTTCTAGGTTGTAAATTAGAATGGAATGTGCCAGGAAAAAGCCCTTTAAGTTTATGGCTCATTACTTCTTGTTCGTATTTTTAACTTAATTTTTATTTTTTATCACAGCAAACTTGATTACAATGTTTTGTTTGTTCTAGGTGTGCAAGATGTGGTTCTTTCACACATATACATATATCTATTCTTCTTCAGATCCTTTTCCCATGTAGGTTATGACACAATGTTGAGTAGTCTTCTCTTGGTATTCCGTAGGTCTTTGGTGATTATATATTTCACATGTGTTTGTATCTGTCTGTTAACCTCAATATGGTAATGTATCCAATCCTCACACCTTTCCATTTGGTGAACCATAAGTTTTTGTACTGAATTCTGTGATTGCCTTTCTCTGTGGAAATATCTTCGTTTGTATCAATTTTTAGGTAACACCTATATGTGATATGATAGGATATGTATCTTTGGCTTTCTCACTTACTACAAGTTGCGTGATTACTTCTAGACTCATCTGTGGTGCTGCAAATGGCATTGTTTCATTCTTTCGCTAGCTCATATTCCATCTGTACATGTAGCAGTTCTTCTTGGTCCACCCATCTGTCGGTGGACTTTTTGGTTACTTCCATATCTTGGCTATTGTAATACTATGCAATGCAGATTGGCCTGCCTGTGTCTTTCCAATTCTGTCTTCTTAGGTTATAGGTCCAGGAATAGGTCTGCTGGATCATATGGTAGCTCAATGTTTACCTTTTCAAGGCACCTCCATTCTGTTCTCTTTAGTGGCTCTTTCCAGGTTACGTCCCACATAAAGTTGAGGGTATGCATTTCTCCACAGCACCTTCAGCGTTTATTCTGTGTAGTTTTTTGCTGATGGTTATTCTGACTGGTGTGAGCTGATACCTCTTTGTGGTTGAATTTGCATGTGTCTCATAAGGCGTTGAAATTGAGCTTTAAGACATGTCCTTTTCATTTTTCCGGCTGCGATTAGAGCTTAGTTCTTCAAAGTGTTTACTTAAAGTATGTGTCACCTTTTGAAACGTTTTGGCCATTACCTCCCTCAAGACATTTTGAGGGCAGGTTTCATTTACAGCCCTGCAGTACTTGTTCATATGAAGTGACCATTAGCTCAGGCTTTAAACCTGCTTTTGCAGGTAACGGCCAGAGGGCGGCAGCCTTTCTACGTTCCCCACGCTGGTACTAGGGAAACAGACCTACCAGCCAGTGGTGTTCTGCGATTATCAATTAGAGTGGAATGTGCCCGGGTAAACCCACAAATGCTGATGTCTCCTTACATGTGTTTGTTTTTTAAATTTAATTTATATTTTTTACTGGAGTAATATTCCATTGTATACATGGACCACTTCTTCTTGGTGCATTCCTCTGTGGATGGACATTTTTGTTGCTTCCAAGTGTTGACTAGGGTAAATATTGCTGGCGTACAGGTTTGCCAGCCTGTGACGTTTTGATTCTCATTTTCTCAGGTGATAGGCTCAGCAGATGGTATGCTTGATTCACTGGTAGCTCAATGTTTACCTTTTCAAAGCCCCTCCATTGTGTTTACGTTAATGGTTCTTACCACGTCCCCCTTAGAGCTCAGGGTACACATTTCTCCACAATCCCTTCAGCATGTATTGTTTGCAGCATTTTTGCTAATGGTCATTCTGACTGCTGTGAGCTGATAGGTATTTGTAATTTCGGTTTGCATATCTTTAAAAATTCCTAAAAGTCCTCATTTTCCCACGCCTTTTTCTTTTCTCTTAAAAGAAAAAACCGTGAGTACAATATACCTCTTGAAATCGTCTTCTTGGAAGGTTGCCCTCTTTTGAATTTTTTGGTCGATTTTTGACCCCAGAAATGTTTTGGAGGGCAGGTGTCATTTACAGAACTGCAAGTTGGTGACTATTTAGTGACCTTTCGCAGTGGGTTAAAGCTGCTGTTGTGGGAAATGGCCACAAGGAGGCAGCATTTTTCCATTCCCCAATCTGGGTACTAGGGCAGCAGAGCCTTTCTGGAAGGCGTTGTCCTAGGTTGTAAATTAGAATGGAATTTGCCAGGAGAAATCCCCATAAGTTTATGTCTCATTACTTCTTCTTGGTTTTTTTAATTTTTTTTATTCGGGGTAAAGATTAGAATGTTGTTTGTCCTAGGTGTACACAATCTGGTTCATTTGTACATTAGATATGTCTATTAATGTACAGATCCTCTTCCCATGTAAAATATTACAGTGTTCCGTAGATCTCGCTTGCTATGGGTTCGGTCTTTTTGATACATGTATATAACATGTATTTGTATACCTATACTAACAATAATCTTCATTTATCAATTCCCCCCTCCTTTCCTTTCAGCTGAGCATCGTTTGTTTTCTAAGCCTGTGAGTGTCTTTCTCTTTGGAAATATGTTCATTTGTGTCAGTTATTAGATAATGCCATAAGTGATATTAGAGGATATAGGTCTTTTGCTTTCTGACCTACTTCATGTTTTGTGATTATCTCCAGGCTCATCTATGGTGCCTCAAAGAGCAGTGCTTCAATGTTTTCCATGGCTAATATTCCATTGTGTATATGGACCACTTCTTCATGGTGCATTCCACTGTTGATGGACATTTTCGTTTCTTCCAAGTGTTGCCTATGGTAAATATTGCTGGAGTGCAGGATTGCCAGCCTGTGATTTTTGATTTTCATTTTCTCAGGTGATAGACCCAGCAGTGGGTATGATTGATCGACTGGGATGGTAGCTCAATGTTTACCTTTTCAAGGCACCTCAATTGTGCTTTCATTAGTGCCTCTTACCACGTCCCCCTTAGAATCGAGGGTATGCGTTTCTCCACAATCACGTCAGCATTTATTGTTTGCAGCATTTTTGTCGATGGCCATTCTGACGGGTGTGAGCTGATAGGTTTTTGTAATTTGGGTTTACATGTCTTTAAAAATTCCTAAAATTCATCATTTTCCACGCCTTTCTCTTTTCTGTTAAAAGAAAACAGAAACAAAAAGTGTGAGTACAATATACCTCTTCAAATTGTCTTTTTGGAAGGTTGCACTCTTGAATTTTTTGGTCGATTTTCGACCTCAGTATGTTTTGGAGGGCAGGTGTCATTTACAGAACTGCAATTGGTGAATATTTAGTGACCTTTTGCAGTGGGTTTAAAGCTGCTGTTGTGGGAAACGGCCACAAGGATGCAGCATTTCTCCATTCCCAAATCTGGGTACTAGGGCAGCAGAGCCTTCTGGAAGTCGTTTACCCAGGTTGTAAATTTGAATGGATTGTGCCAGGAAAACCCCCCATAAGTTTATGTCTCATTACTTCTAGTTCGTTGTTGTAATTTTGTAAATTGGGGTAATGGTTCGAATGTTGTTTGTCCAAGGTGTACACACTCTGCTTCATTTACACATTATATATATCTATTTATGTAGAGATCCTCTTCCCATGTAAATTATTACAGAGTGTTCCGTAAACCTCCCTTGCTATATGGTCGGTCTTTTTGATATATGTATATAATATGTATTTGTATACATATGGTAACGCTAATCTTCATTTATCCATTCCCCCCACCTTTCCTTTTAGATAAGCATAGTTTTCTTTCTAAGTCAGTGAGTGCCTTTCTCTGTGGACATATGTTCATTTGTGTCAGTTATTAGATAACGCCTATAAGTGTTATCATAAGATATAGGACTTTTGCTTTCCGACTTACCTCATGTTCTGTGATTATCCCCAAGATCATCTATGGTGCCTAAAAGAGCAGTGTTTCATTGTTTTCCATGGCTAGTATTCATTGTGTACATGGACCACTTCTTCTTTATCCCTTCCTCTGTTGATGGACATTTTGGTTGCTTCACTGTCTTGTCTATTGTGAATAAGGCTGCAGTGCAGCCTTTGCAGCCCGGGTCTTCTTGATCCTGGTCTTCTCAGGTGAGAGGCCCATTGGTGCGCCTGCTGGATTGAATGGTACCTCAATTGTTCCTTTTAAACGCAGCTCCTTTCTGTTCTCATTATTAGCTGTCAACCACTTTACATCTCACCAGCAGCTAGAGGGTACACAGTTCTCTAAAACCTCTTCAGCATTTATTGTTTGTAGACTTTTTGCTGATGGTCAGTCGACTGGTGTGAGTTGAAACCTTTTTGTAGATTAGATTGCATGAGTCTAATCCTTCCTGAGGTTGAGCTTTTATCCATTTTCCTGTTTTTAACAAGAGGGTGAGTAAAACTTACCTCTTCATACTATCTTCTTGAAAAATTTGCCTGTTTTGAATTTTTTTTTATCCATTCCCTACCTCAGCACAATTTTGAGGGCCGGTGTCCTTTACGGCCCTGAGTCCTTGTGAATGTTAAGTGACCATTAGCTGTGGGTTAAAAGCCGCTCTTGCGGGAATCGGCCACAAGGCGGCAGCATTTCTCCTTTACCAAATCTGGTTACTAGGGCAACAGAGCCTTACTGGAAGTGGTGTTCTAGGTTGTAAATTAGAATGGAATGTGCCAGGAAAAAGCCCTTTAAGTTTATGGCTCATTACTTCTTGTTCGTATTTTTAACTTAATTTTTATTTTTTATCACAGCAAACTTGATTACAATGTTTTGTTTGTTCTAGGTGTGCAAGATGTGGTTCTTTCACACATATACATATATCTATTCTTCTTCAGATCCTTTTCCCATGTAGGTTATGACACAATGTTGAGTAGTCTTCTCTTGGTATTCCGTAGGTCTTTGGTGATTATATATTTCACATGTGTTTGTATCTGTCTGTTAACCTCAATATGGTAATGTATCCAATCCTCACACCTTTCCATTTGGTGAACCATAAGTTTTTGTACTGAATTCTGTGATTGCCTTTCTCTGTGGAAATATCTTCGTTTGTATCAATTTTTAGGTAACACCTATATGTGATATGATAGGATATGTATCTTTGGCTTTCTCACTTACTACAAGTTGCGTGATTACTTCTAGACTCATCTGTGGTGCTGCAAATGGCATTGTTTCATTCTTTCGCTAGCTCATATTCCATCTGTACATGTAGCAGTTCTTCTTGGTCCACCCATCTGTCGGTGGACTTTTTGGTTACTTCCATATCTTGGCTATTGTAATACTATGCAATGCAGATTGGCCTGCCTGTGTCTTTCCAATTCTGTCTTCTTAGGTTATAGGTCCAGGAATAGGTCTGCTGGATCATATGGTAGCTCAATGTTTACCTTTTCAAGGCACCTCCATTCTGTTCTCTTTAGTGGCTCTTTCCAGGTTACGTCCCACATAAAGTTGAGGGTATGCATTTCTCCACAGCACCTTCAGCGTTTATTCTGTGTAGTTTTTTGCTGATGGTTATTCTGACTGGTGTGAGCTGATACCTCTTTGTGGTTGAATTTGCATGTGTCTCATAAGGCGTTGAAATTGAGCTTTAAGACATGTCCTTCTCATTTTTCCGGCTGCGATTAGAGCTTAGTTCTTCAAAGTGTTTACTTAAAGTATGTGTCACCTTTTGAAACGTTTTGGCCATTACCTCCCTCAAGACATTTTGAGGGCAGGTTTCATTTACAGCCCTGCAGTACTTGTTCATATGAAGTGACCATTAGCTCAGGCTTTAAACCTGCTTTTGCAGGTAACGGCCAGAGGGCGGCAGCCTTTCTACGTTCCCCACGCTGGTACTAGGGAAACAGACCTACCAGCCAGTGGTGTTCTGCGGTTATCAATTAGAGTGGAATGTGCCCGGGTAAACCCACAAATGCTGATGTCTCCTTACATGTGTTTGTTTTTTAAATTTAATTTATATTTTTTACTGGAGTAATATTCCATTGTATACATGGACCACTTCTTCTTGGTGCATTCCTCTGTGGATGGACATTTTTGTTGCTTCCAAGTGTTGACTAGGGTAAATATTGCTGGCGTACAGGTTTGCCAGCCTGTGACGTTTTGATTCTCATTTTCTCAGGTGATAGGCTCAGCAGATGGTATGCTTGATTCACTGGTAGCTCAATGTTTACCTTTTCAAAGCCCCTCCATTGTGTTTACGTTAATGGTTCTTACCACGTCCCCCTTAGAGCTCAGGGTACACATTTCTCCACAATCCCTTCAGCATGTATTGTTTGCAGCATTTTTGCTAATGGTCATTCTGACTGCTGTGAGCTGATAGGTATTTGTAATTTCGGTTTGCATATCTTTAAAAATTCCTAAAAGTCCTCATTTTCCCACGCCTTTTTCTTTTCTCTTAAAAGAAAAAACCGTGAGTACAATATACCTCTTGAAATTGTCTTCCTGGAAGGTTGCCCTCTTTTGAATTTTTTGGTCGATTTTTGACCCCAGAAATGTTTTGGAGGGCAGGTGTCATTTACAGAACTGCAAGTTGGTGACTATTTAGTGACCTTTCGCAGTGGGTTAAAGCTGCTGTTGTGGGAAATGGCCACAAGGAGGCAGCATTTTTCCATTCCCCAATCTGGGTACTAGGGCAGCAGAGCCTTTCTGGAAGGCGTTGTCCTAGGTTGTAAATTAGAATGGAATTTGCCAGGAGAAATCCCCATAAGTTTATGTCTCATTACTTCTTCTTGGTTTTTTTAATTTTTTTTATTCGGGGTAAAGATTAGAATGTTGTTTGTCCTAGGTGTACACAATCTGGTTCATTTGTACATTAGATATGTCTATTAATGTACACATCCTCTTCCCATGTAAAATATTACAGTGTTCCGTAGATCTCGCTTGCTATGGGTTCGGTCTTTTTGATACATGTATATAACATGTATTTGTATACCTATACTAACAATAATCTTCATTTATCAATTCCCCCCTCCTTTCCTTTCAGCTGAGCATCGTTTGTTTTCTAAGCCTGTGAGTGTCTTTCTCTTTGGAAATATGTTCATTTGTGTCAGTTATTAGATAATGCCATAAGTGATATTAGAGGATATAGGTCTTTTGCTTTCTGACCTACTTCATGTTTTGTGATTATCTCCAGGCTCATCTATGGTGCCTCAAAGAGCAGTGCTTCAATGTTTTCCATGGCTAATATTCCATTGTGTATATGGACCACTTCTTCATGGTGCATTCCACTGTTGATGGACATTTTCGTTTCTTCCAAGTGTTGCCTATGGTAAATATTGCTGGAGTGCAGGATTGCCAGCCTGTGATTTTTGATTTTCATTTTCTCAGGTGATAGACCCAGCAGTGGGTATGATTGATCGACTGGGATGGTAGCTCAATGTTTACCTTTTCAAGGCACCTCAATTGTGCTTTCATTAGTGCCTCTTACCACGTCCCCCTTAGAATCGAGGGTATGCGTTTCTCCACAATCACGTCAGCATTTATTGTTTGCAGCATTTTTGTCGATGGCCATTCTGACGGGTGTGAGCTGATAGGTTTTTGTAATTTGGGTTTACATGTCTTTAAAAATTCCTAAAATTCATCATTTTCCACGCCTTTCTCTTTTCTGTTAAAAGAAAACAGAAACAAAAAGTGTGAGTACAATATACCTCTTCAAATTGTCTTTTTGGAAGGTTGCACTCTTGAATTTTTTGGTCGATTTTCGACCTCAGTATGTTTTGGAGGGCAGGTGTCATTTACAGAACTGCAATTGGTGAATATTTAGTGACCTTTTGCAGTGGGTTTAAAGCTGCTGTTGTGGGAAACGGCCACAAGGATGCAGCATTTCTCCATTCCCAAATCTGGGTACTAGGGCAGCAGAGCCTTCTGGAAGTCGTTTACCCAGGTTGTAAATTTGAATGGATTGTGCCAGGAAAACCCCCCATAAGTTTATGTCTCATTACTTCTAGTTCGTTGTTGTAATTTTGTAAATTGGGGTAATGGTTCGAATGTTGTTTGTCCAAGGTGTACACACTCTGCTTCATTTACACATTATATATATCTATTTATGTAGAGATCCTCTTCCCATGTAAATTATTACAGAGTGTTCCGTAAACCTCCCTTGCTATATGGTCGGTCTTTTTGATATATGTATATAATATGTATTTGTATACATATGGTAACGCTAATCTTCATTTATCCATTCCCCCCACCTTTCCTTTTAGATAAGCATAGTTTTCTTTCTAAGTCAGTGAGTGCCTTTCTCTGTGGACATATGTTCATTTGTGTCAGTTATTAGATAACGCCTATAAGTGTTATCATAAGATATAGGACTTTTGCTTTCCGACTTACCTCATGTTCTGTGATTATCCCCAAGATCATCTATGGTGCCTAAAAGAGCAGTGTTTCATTGTTTTCCATGGCTAGTATTCATTGTGTACATGGACCACTTCTTCTTTATCCCTTCCTCTGTTGATGGACATTTTGGTTGCTTCACTGTCTTGTCTATTGTGAATAAGGCTGCAGTGCAGCCTTTGCAGCCCGGGTCTTCTTGATCCTGGTCTTCTCAGGTGAGAGGCCCATTGGTGCGCCTGCTGGATTGAATGGTACCTCAATTTTTCCTTTTAAACGCAGCTCCTTTCTGTTCTCATTATTAGCTGTCAACCACTTTACATCTCACCAGCAGCTAGAGGGTACACAGTTCTCTAAAACCTCTTCAGCATTTATTGTTTGTAGACTTTTTGCTGATGGTCAGTCGACTGGTGTGAGTTGAAACCTTTTTGTAGATTAGATTGCATGAGTCTAATCCTTCCTGAGGTTGAGCTTTTATCCATTTTCCTGTTTTTAACAAGAGGGTGAGTAAAACTTACCTCTTCATACTATCTTCTTGAAAAATTTGCCTGTTTTGAATTTTTTTTTATCCATTCCCTACCTCAGCACAATTTTGAGGGCCGGTGTCCTTTACGGCCCTGAGTCCTTGTGAATGTTAAGTGACCATTAGCTGTGGGTTAAAAGCCGCTCTTGCGGGAATCGGCCACAAGGCGGCAGCATTTCTCCTTTACCAAATCTGGTTACTAGGGCAACAGAGCCTTACTGGAAGTGGTGTTCTAGGTTGTAAATTAGAATGGAATGTGCCAGGAAAAAGCCCTTTAAGTTTATGGCTCATTACTTCTTGTTCGTATTTTTAACTTAATTTTTATTTTTTATCACAGCAAACTTGATTACAATGTTTTGTTTGTTCTAGGTGTGCAAGATGTGGTTCTTTCACACATATACATATATCTATTCTTCTTCAGATCCTTTTCCCATGTAGGTTATGACACAATGTTGAGTAGTCTTCTCTTGGTATTCCGTAGGTCTTTGGTGATTATATATTTCACATGTGTTTGTATCTGTCTGTTAACCTCAATATGGTAATGTATCCAATCCTCACACCTTTCCATTTGGTGAACCATAAGTTTTTGTACTGAATTCTGTGATTGCCTTTCTCTGTGGAAATATCTTCGTTTGTATCAATTTTTAGGTAACACCTATATGTGATATGATAGGATATGTATCTTTGGCTTTCTCACTTACTACAAGTTGCGTGATTACTTCTAGACTCATCTGTGGTGCTGCAAATGGCATTGTTTCATTCTTTCGCTAGCTCATATTCCATCTGTACATGTAGCAGTTCTTCTTGGTCCACCCATCTGTCGGTGGACTTTTTGGTTACTTCCATATCTTGGCTATTGTAATACTATGCAATGCAGATTGGCCTGCCTGTGTCTTTCCAATTCTGTCTTCTTAGGTTATAGGTCCAGGAATAGGTCTGCTGGATCATATGGTAGCTCAATGTTTACCTTTTCAAGGCACCTCCATTCTGTTCTCTTTAGTGGCTCTTTCCAGGTTACGTCCCACATAAAGTTGAGGGTGTGCATTTCTCCACAGCACCTTCAGCGTTTATTCTGTGTAGTTTTTTGCTGATGGTTATTCTGACTGGTGTGAGCTGATACCTCTTTGTGGTTGAATTTGCATGTGTCTCATAAGGCGTTGAAATTGAGCTTTAAGACATGTCCTTTTCATTTTTCCGGCTGCGATTAGAGCTTAGTTCTTCAAAGTGTTTACTTAAAGTATGTGTCACCTTTTGAAACGTTTTGGCCATTACCTCCCTCAAGACATTTTGAGGGCAGGTTTCATTTACAGCCCTGCAGTACTTGTTCATATGAAGTGACCATTAGCTCAGGCTTTAAACCTGCTTTTGCAGGTAACGGCCAGAGGGCGGCAGCCTTTCTACGTTCCCCACGCTGGTACTAGGGAAACAGACCTACCAGCCAGTGGTGTTCTGCGGTTATCAATTAGAGTGGAATGTGCCCGGGTAAACCCACAAATGCTGATGTCTCCTTACATGTGTTTGTTTTTTAAATTTAATTTATATTTTTTACTGGAGTAATATTCCATTGTATACATGGACCACTTCTTCTTGGTGCATTCCTCTGTGGATGGACATTTTTGTTGCTTCCAAGTGTTGACTAGGGTAAATATTGCTGGCGTACAGGTTTGCCAGCCTGTGACGTTTTGATTCTCATTTTCTCAGGTGATAGGCTCAGCAGATGGTATGCTTGATTCACTGGTAGCTCAATGTTTACCTTTTCAAAGCCCCTCCATTGTGTTTACGTTAATGGTTCTTACCACGTCCCCCTTAGAGCTCAGGGTACACATTTCTCCACAATCCCTTCAGCATGTATTGTTTGCAGCATTTTTGCTAATGGTCATTCTGACTGCTGTGAGCTGATAGGTATTTGTAATTTCGGTTTGCATATCTTTAAAAATTCCTAAAAGTCCTCATTTTCCCACGCCTTTTTCTTTTCTCTTAAAAGAAAAAACCGTGAGTACAATATACCTCTTGAAATTGTCTTCTTGGAAGGTTGCCCTCTTTTGAATTTTTTGGTCGATTTTTGACCCCAGAAATGTTTTGGAGGGCAGGTGTCATTTACAGAACTGCAAGTTGGTGACTATTTAGTGACCTTTCGCAGTGGGTTAAAGCTGCTGTTGTGGGAAATGGCCACAAGGAGGCAGCATTTTTCCATTCCCCAATCTGGGTACTAGGGCAGCAGAGCCTTTCTGGAAGGCGTTGTCCTAGGTTGTAAATTAGAATGGAATTTGCCAGGAGAAATCCCCATAAGTTTATGTCTCATTACTTCTTCTTGGTTTTTTTAATTTTTTTTATTCGGGGTAAAGATTAGAATGTTGTTTGTCCTAGGTGTACACAATCTGGTTCATTTGTACATTAGATATGTCTATTAATGTACAGATCCTCTTCCCATGTAAAATATTACAGTGTTCCGTAGATCTCGCTTGCTATGGGTTCGGTCTTTTTGATACATGTATATAACATGTATTTGTATACCTATACTAACAATAATCTTCATTTATCAATTCCCCCCTCCTTTCCTTTCAGCTGAGCATCGTTTGTTTTCTAAGCCTGTGAGTGTCTTTCTCTTTGGAAATATGTTCATTTGTGTCAGTTATTAGATAATGCCATAAGTGATATTAGAGGATATAGGTCTTTTGCTTTCTGACCTACTTCATGTTTTGTGATTATCTCCAGGCTCATCTATGGTGCCTCAAAGAGCAGTGCTTCAATGTTTTCCATGGCTAATATTCCATTGTGTATATGGACCACTTCTTCATGGTGCATTCCACTGTTGATGGACATTTTCGTTTCTTCCAAGTGTTGCCTATGGTAAATATTGCTGGAGTGCAGGATTGCCAGCCTGTGATTTTTGATTTTCATTTTCTCAGGTGATAGACCCAGCAGTGGGTATGATTGATCGACTGGGATGGTAGCTCAATGTTTACCTTTTCAAGGCACCTCAATTGTGCTTTCATTAGTGCCTCTTACCACGTCCCCCTTAGAATCGAGGGTATGCGTTTCTCCACAATCACGTCAGCATTTATTGTTTGCAGCATTTTTGTCGATGGCCATTCTGACGGGTGTGAGCTGATAGGTTTTTGTAATTTGGGTTTACATGTCTTTAAAAATTCCTAAAATTCATCATTTTCCACGTCTTTCTCTTTTCTGTTAAAAGAAAACAGAAACAAAAAGTGTGAGTACAATATACCTCTTCAAATTGTCTTTTTGGAAGGTTGCACTCTTGAATTTTTTGGTCGATTTTCGACCTCAGTATGTTTTGGAGGGCAGGTGTCATTTACAGAACTGCAATTGGTGAATATTTAGTGACCTTTTGCAGTGGGTTTAAAGCTGCTGTTGTGGGAAACGGCCACAAGGATGCAGCATTTCTCCATTCCCAAATCTGGGTACTAGGGCAGCAGAGCCTTCTGGAAGTCGTTTACCCAGGTTGTAAATTTGAATGGATTGTGCCAGGAAAACCCCCCATAAGTTTATGTCTCATTACTTCTAGTTCGTTGTTGTAATTTTGTAAATTGGGGTAATGGTTCGAATGTTGTTTGTCCAAGGTGTACACACTCTGCTTCATTTACACATTATATATATCTATTTATGTAGAGATCCTCTTCCCATGTAAATTATTACAGAGTGTTCCGTAAACCTCCCTTGCTATATGGTCGGTCTTTTTGATATATGTATATAATATGTATTTGTATACATATGGTAACGCTAATCTTCATTTATCCATTCCCCCCACCTTTCCTTTTAGATAAGCATAGTTTTCTTTCTAAGTCAGTGAGTGCCTTTCTCTGTGGACATATGTTCATTTGTGTCAGTTATTAGATAACGCCTATAAGTGTTATCATAAGATATAGGACTTTTGCTTTCCGACTTACCTCATGTTCTGTGATTATCCCCAAGATCATCTATGGTGCCTAAAAGAGCAGTGTTTCATTGTTTTCCATGGCTAGTATTCATCGTGTACATGGACCACTTCTTCTTTATCCCTTCCTCTGTTGATGGACATTTTGGTTGCTTCACTGTCTTGTCTATTGTGAATAAGGCTGCAGTGCAGCCTTTGCAGCCCGGGTCTTCTTGATCCTGGTCTTCTCAGGTGAGAGGCCCATTGGTGCGCCTGCTGGATTGAATGGTACCTCAATTTTTCCTTTTAAACGCAGCTCCTTTCTGTTCTCATTATTAGCTGTCAACCACTTTACATCTCACCAGCAGCTAGAGGGTACACAGTTCTCTAAAACCTCTTCAGCATTTATTGTTTGTAGACTTTTTGCTGATGGTCAGTCGACTGGTGTGAGTTGAAACCTTTTTGTAGATTAGATTGCATGAGTCTAATCCTTCCTGAGGTTGAGCTTTTATCCATTTTCCTGTTTTTAACAAGAGGGTGAGTAAAACTTACCTCTTCATACTATCTTCTTGAAAAATTTGCCTGTTTTGAATTTTTTTTTATCCATTCCCTACCTCAGCACAATTTTGAGGGCCGGTGTCCTTTACGGCCCTGAGTCCTTGTGAATGTTAAGTGACCATTAGCTGTGGGTTAAAAGCCGCTCTTGCGGGAATCGGCCACAAGGCGGCAGCATTTCTCCTTTACCAAATCTGGTTACTAGGGCAACAGAGCCTTACTGGAAGTGGTGTTCTAGGTTGTAAATTAGAATGGAATGTGCCAGGAAAAAGCCCTTTAAGTTTATGGCTCATTACTTCTTGTTCGTATTTTTAACTTAATTTTTATTTTTTATCACAGCAAACTTGATTACAATGTTTTGTTTGTTCTAGGTGTGCAAGATGTGGTTCTTTCACACATATACATATATCTATTCTTCTTCAGATCCTTTTCCCATGTAGGTTATGACACAATGTTGAGTAGTCTTCTCTTGGTATTCCGTAGGTCTTTGGTGATTATATATTTCACATGTGTTTGTATCTGTCTGTTAACCTCAATATGGTAATGTATCCAATCCTCACACCTTTCCATTTGGTGAACCATAAGTTTTTGTACTGAATTCTGTGATTGCCTTTCTCTGTGGAAATATCTTCGTTTGTATCAATTTTTAGGTAACACCTATATGTGATATGATAGGATATGTATCTTTGGCTTTCTCACTTACTACAAGTTGCGTGATTACTTCTAGACTCATCTGTGGTGCTGCAAATGGCATTGTTTCATTCTTTCACTAGCTCATATTCCATCTGTACATGTAGCAGTTCTTCTTGGTCCACCCATCTGTCGGTGGACTTTTTGGTTACTTCCATATCTTGGCTATTGTAATACTATGCAATGCAGATTGGCCTGCCTGTGTCTTTCCAATTCTGTCTTCTTAGGTTATAGGTCCAGGAATAGGTCTGCTGGATCATATGGTAGCTCAATGTTTACCTTTTCAAGGCACCTCCATTCTGTTCTCTTTAGTGGCTCTTTCCAGGTTACGTCCCACATAAAGTTGAGGGTATGCATTTCTCCACAGCACCTTCAGCGTTTATTCTGTGTAGTTTTTTGCTGATGGTTATTCTGACTGGTGTGAGCTGATACCTCTTTGTGGTTGAATTTGCATGTGTCTCATAAGGCGTTGAAATTGAGCTTTAAGACATGTCCTTTTCATTTTTCCGGCTGCGATTAGAGCTTAGTTCTTCAAAGTGTTTACTTAAAGTATGTGTCACCTTTTGAAACGTTTTGGCCATTACCTCCCTCAAGACATTTTGAGGGCAGGTTTCATTTACAGCCCTGCAGTACTTGTTCATATGAAGTGACCATTAGCTCAGGCTTTAAACCTGCTTTTGCAGGTAACGGCCAGAGGGCGGCAGCCTTTCTACGTTCCCCACGCTGGTACTAGGGAAACAGACCTACCAGCCAGTGGTGTTCTGCGGTTATCAATTAGAGTGGAATGTGCCCGGGTAAACCCACAAATGCTGATGTCTCCTTACATGTGTTTGTTTTTTAAATTTAATTTATATTTTTTACTGGAGTAATATTCCATTGTATACATGGACCACTTCTTCTTGGTGCATTCCTCTGTGGATGGACATTTTTGTTGCTTCCAAGTGTTGACTAGGGTAAATATTGCTGGCGTACAGGTTTGCCAGCCTGTGACGTTTTGATTCTCATTTTCTCAGGTGATAGGCTCAGCAGATGGTATGCTTGATTCACTGGTAGCTCAATGTTTACCTTTTCAAAGCCCCTCCATTGTGTTTACGTTAATGGTTCTTACCACGTCCCCCTTAGAGCTCAGGGTACACATTTCTCCACAATCCCTTCAGCATGTATTGTTTGCAGCATTTTTGCTAATGGTCATTCTGACTGCTGTGAGCTGATAGGTATTTGTAATTTCGGTTTGCATATCTTTAAAAATTCCTAAAAGTCCTCATTTTCCCACGCCTTTTTCTTTTCTCTTAAAAGAAAAAACCGTGAGTACAATATACCTCTTGAAATTGTCTTCCTGGAAGGTTGCCCTCTTTTGAATTTTTTGGTCGATTTTTGACCCCAGAAATGTTTTGGAGGGCAGGTGTCATTTACAGAACTGCAAGTTGGTGACTATTTAGTGACCTTTCGCAGTGGGTTAAAGCTGCTGTTGTGGGAAATGGCCACAAGGAGGCAGCATTTTTCCATTCCCCAATCTGGGTACTAGGGCAGCAGAGCCTTTCTGGAAGGCGTTGTCCTAGGTTGTAAATTAGAATGGAATTTGCCAGGAGAAATCCCCATAAGTTTATGTCTCATTACTTCTTCTTGGTTTTTTTAATTTTTTTTATTCGGGGTAAAGATTAGAATGTTGTTTGTCCTAGGTGTACACAATCTGGTTCATTTGTACATTAGATATGTCTATTAATGTACACATCCTCTTCCCATGTAAAATATTACAGTGTTCCGTAGATCTCGCTTGCTATGGGTTCGGTCTTTTTGATACATGTATATAACATGTATTTGTATACCTATACTAACAATAATCTTCATTTATCAATTCCCCCCTCCTTTCCTTTCAGCTGAGCATCGTTTGTTTTCTAAGCCTGTGAGTGTCTTTCTCTTTGGAAATATGTTCATTTGTGTCAGTTATTAGATAATGCCATAAGTGATATTAGAGGATATAGGTCTTTTGCTTTCTGACCTACTTCATGTTTTGTGATTATCTCCAGGCTCATCTATGGTGCCTCAAAGAGCAGTGCTTCAATGTTTTCCATGGCTAATATTCCATTGTGTATATGGACCACTTCTTCATGGTGCATTCCACTGTTGATGGACATTTTCGTTTCTTCCAAGTGTTGCCTATGGTAAATATTGCTGGAGTGCAGGATTGCCAGCCTGTGATTTTTGATTTTCATTTTCTCAGGTGATAGACCCAGCAGTGGGTATGATTGATCGACTGGGATGGTAGCTCAATGTTTACCTTTTCAAGGCACCTCAATTGTGCTTTCATTAGTGCCTCTTACCACGTCCCCCTTAGAATCGAGGGTATGCGTTTCTCCACAATCACGTCAGCATTTATTGTTTGCAGCATTTTTGTCGATGGCCATTCTGACGGGTGTGAGCTGATAGGTTTTTGTAATTTGGGTTTACATGTCTTTAAAAATTCCTAAAATTCATCATTTTCCACGCCTTTCTCTTTTCTGTTAAAAGAAAACAGAAACAAAAAGTGTGAGTACAATATACCTCTTCAAATTGTCTTTTTGGAAGGTTGCACTCTTGAATTTTTTGGTCGATTTTCGACCTCAGTATGTTTTGGAGGGCAGGTGTCATTTACAGAACTGCAATTGGTGAATATTTAGTGACCTTTTGCAGTGGGTTTAAAGCTGCTGTTGTGGGAAACGGCCACAAGGATGCAGCATTTCTCCATTCCCAAATCTGGGTACTAGGGCAGCAGAGCCTTCTGGAAGTCGTTTACCCAGGTTGTAAATTTGAATGGATTGTGCCAGGAAAACCCCCCATAAGTTTATGTCTCATTACTTCTAGTTCGTTGTTGTAATTTTGTAAATTGGGGTAATGGTTCGAATGTTGTTTGTCCAAGGTGTACACACTCTGCTTCATTTACACATTATATATATCTATTTATGTAGAGATCCTCTTCCCATGTAAATTATTACAGAGTGTTCCGTAAACCTCCCTTGCTATATGGTCGGTCTTTTTGATATATGTATATAATATGTATTTGTATACATATGGTAACGCTAATCTTCATTTATCCATTCCCCCCACCTTTCCTTTTAGATAAGCATAGTTTTCTTTCTAAGTCAGTGAGTGCCTTTCTCTGTGGACATATGTTCATTTGTGTCAGTTATTAGATAACGCCTATAAGTGTTATCATAAGATATAGGACTTTTGCTTTCCGACTTACCTCATGTTCTGTGATTATCCCCAAGATCATCTATGGTGCCTAAAAGAGCAGTGTTTCATTGTTTTCCATGGCTAGTATTCATTGTGTACATGGACCACTTCTTCTTTATCCCTTCCTCTGTTGATGGACATTTTGGTTGCTTCACTGTCTTGTCTATTGTGAATAAGGCTGCAGTGCAGCCTTTGCAGCCCGGGTCTTCTTGATCCTGGTCTTCTCAGGTGAGAGGCCCATTGGTGCGCCTGCTGGATTGAATGGTACCTCAATTTTTCCTTTTAAACGCAGCTCCTTTCTGTTCTCATTATTAGCTGTCAACCACTTTACATCTCACCAGCAGCTAGAGGGTACACAGTTCTCTAAAACCTCTTCAGCATTTATTGTTTGTAGACTTTTTGCTGATGGTCAGTCGACTGGTGTGAGTTGAAACCTTTTTGTAGATTAGATTGCATGAGTCTAATCCTTCCTGAGGTTGAGCTTTTATCCATTTTCCTGTTTTTAACAAGAGGGTGAGTAAAACTTACCTCTTCATACTATCTTCTTGAAAAATTTGCCTGTTTTGAATTTTTTTTTATCCATTCCCTACCTCAGCACAATTTTGAGGGCCGGTGTCCTTTACGGCCCTGAGTCCTTGTGAATGTTAAGTGACCATTAGCTGTGGGTTAAAAGCCGCTCTTGCGGGAATCGGCCACAAGGCGGCAGCATTTCTCCTTTACCAAATCTGGTTACTAGGGCAACAGAGCCTTACTGGAAGTGGTGTTCTAGGTTGTAAATTAGAATGGAATGTGCCAGGAAAAAGCCCTTTAAGTTTATGGCTCATTACTTCTTGTTCGTATTTTTAACTTAATTTTTATTTTTTATCACAGCAAACTTGATTACAATGTTTTGTTTGTTCTAGGTGTGCAAGATGTGGTTCTTTCACACATATACATATATCTATTCTTCTTCAGATCCTTTTCCCATGTAGGTTATGACACAATGTTGAGTAGTCTTCTCTTGGTATTCCGTAGGTCTTTGGTGATTATATATTTCACATGTGTTTGTATCTGTCTGTTAACCTCAATATGGTAATGTATCCAATCCTCACACCTTTCCATTTGGTGAACCATAAGTTTTTGTACTGAATTCTGTGATTGCCTTTCTCTGTGGAAATATCTTCGTTTGTATCAATTTTTAGGTAACACCTATATGTGATATGATAGGATATGTATCTTTGGCTTTCTCACTTACTACAAGTTGCGTGATTACTTCTAGACTCATCTGTGGTGCTGCAAATGGCATTGTTTCATTCTTTCGCTAGCTCATATTCCATCTGTACATGTAGCAGTTCTTCTTGGTCCACCCATCTGTCGGTGGACTTTTTGGTTACTTCCATATCTTGGCTATTGTAATACTATGCAATGCAGATTGGCCTGCCTGTGTCTTTCCAATTCTGTCTTCTTAGGTTATAGGTCCAGGAATAGGTCTGCTGGATCATATGGTAGCTCAATGTTTACCTTTTCAAGGCACCTCCATTCTGTTCTCTTTAGTGGCTCTTTCCAGGTTACGTCCCACATAAAGTTGAGGGTATGCATTTCTCCACAGCACCTTCAGCGTTTATTCTGTGTAGTTTTTTGCTGATGGTTATTCTGACTGGTGTGAGCTGATACCTCTTTGTGGTTGAATTTGCATGTGTCTCATAAGGCGTTGAAATTGAGCTTTAAGACATGTCCTTTTCATTTTTCCGGCTGCGATTAGAGCTTAGTTCTTCAAAGTGTTTACTTAAAGTATGTGTCACCTTTTGAAACGTTTTGGCCATTACCTCCCTCAAGACATTTTGAGGGCAGGTTTCATTTACAGCCCTGCAGTACTTGTTCATATGAAGTGACCATTAGCTCAGGCTTTAAACCTGCTTTTGCAGGTAACGGCCAGAGGGCGGCAGCCTTTCTACGTTCCCCACGCTGGTACTAGGGAAACAGACCTACCAGCCAGTGGTGTTCTGCGGTTATCAATTAGAGTGGAATGTGCCCGGGTAAACCCACAAATGCTGATGTCTCCTTACATGTGTTTGTTTTTTAAATTTAATTTATATTTTTTACTGGAGTAATATTCCATTGTATACATGGACCACTTCTTCTTGGTGCATTCCTCTGTGGATGGACATTTTTGTTGCTTCCAAGTGTTGACTAGGGTAAATATTGCTGGCGTACAGGTTTGCCAGCCTGTGACATTTTGATTCTCATTTTCTCAGGTGATAGGCTCAGCAGATGGTATGCTTGATTCACTGGTAGCTCAATGTTTACCTTTTCAAAGCCCCTCCATTGTGTTTACGTTAATGGTTCTTACCACGTCCCCCTTAGAGCTCAGGGTACACATTTCTCCACAATCCCTTCAGCATGTATTGTTTGCAGCATTTTTGCTAATGGTCATTCTGACTGCTGTGAGCTGATAGGTATTTGTAATTTCGGTTTGCATATCTTTAAAAATTCCTAAAAGTCCTCATTTTCCCACGCCTTTTTCTTTTCTCTTAAAAGAAAAAACCGTGAGTACAATATACCTCTTGAAATCGTCTTCTTGGAAGGTTGCCCTCTTTTGAATTTTTTGGTCGATTTTTGACCCCAGAAATGTTTTGGAGGGCAGGTGTCATTTACAGAACTGCAAGTTGGTGACTATTTAGTGACCTTTCGCAGTGGGTTAAAGCTGCTGTTGTGGGAAATGGCCACAAGGAGGCAGCATTTTTCCATTCCCCAATCTGGGTACTAGGGCAGCAGAGCCTTTCTGGAAGGCGTTGTCCTAGGTTGTAAATTAGAATGGAATTTGCCAGGAGAAATCCCCATAAGTTTATGTCTCATTACTTCTTCTTGGTTTTTTTAATTTTTTTTATTCGGGGTAAAGATTAGAATGTTGTTTGTCCTAGGTGTACACAATCTGGTTCATTTGTACATTAGATATGTCTATTAATGTACAGATCCTCTTCCCATGTAAAATATTACAGTGTTCCGTAGATCTCGCTTGCTATGGGTTCGGTCTTTTTGATACATGTATATAACATGTATTTGTATACCTATACTAACAATAATCTTCATTTATCAATTCCCCCCTCCTTTCCTTTCAGCTGAGCATCGTTTGTTTTCTAAGCCTGTGAGTGTCTTTCTCTTTGGAAATATGTTCATTTGTGTCAGTTATTAGATAATGCCATAAGTGATATTAGAGGATATAGGTCTTTTGCTTTCTGACCTACTTCATGTTTTGTGATTATCTCCAGGCTCATCTATGGTGCCTCAAAGAGCAGTGCTTCAATGTTTTCCATGGCTAATATTCCATTGTGTATATGGACCACTTCTTCATGGTGCATTCCACTGTTGATGGACATTTTCGTTTCTTCCAAGTGTTGCCTATGGTAAATATTGCTGGAGTGCAGGATTGCCAGCCTGTGATTTTTGATTTTCATTTTCTCAGGTGATAGACCCAGCAGTGGGTATGATTGATCGACTGGGATGGTAGCTCAATGTTTACCTTTTCAAGGCACCTCAATTGTGCTTTCATTAGTGCCTCTTACCACGTCCCCCTTAGAATCGAGGGTATGCGTTTCTCCACAATCACGTCAGCATTTATTGTTTGCAGCATTTTTGTCGATGGCCATTCTGACGGGTGTGAGCTGATAGGTTTTTGTAATTTGGGTTTACATGTCTTTAAAAAATTCCTAAAATTCATCATTTTCCACGCCTTTCTCTTTTCTGTTAAAAGAAAACAGAAACAAAAAGTGTGAGTACAATATACCTCTTCAAATTGTCTTTTTGGAAGGTTGCACTCTTGAATTTTTTGGTCGATTTTCGACCTCAGTATGTTTTGGAGGGCAGGTGTCATTTACAGAACTGCAATTGGTGAATATTTAGTGACCTTTTGCAGTGGGTTTAAAGCTGCTGTTGTGGGAAACGGCCACAAGGATGCAGCATTTCTCCATTCCCAAATCTGGGTACTAGGGCAGCAGAGCCTTCTGGAAGTCGTTTACCCAGGTTGTAAATTTGAATGGATTGTGCCAGGAAAACCCCCCATAAGTTTATGTCTCATTACTTCTAGTTCGTTGTTGTAATTTTGTAAATTGGGGTAATGGTTCGAATGTTGTTTGTCCAAGGTGTACACACTCTGCTTCATTTACACATTATATATATCTATTTATGTAGAGATCCTCTTCCCATGTAAATTATTACAGAGTGTTCCGTAAACCTCCCTTGCTATATGGTCGGTCTTTTTGATATATGTATATAATATGTATTTGTATACATATGGTAACGCTAATCTTCATTTATCCATTCCCCCCACCTTTCCTTTTAGATAAGCATAGTTTTCTTTCTAAGTCAGTGAGTGCCTTTCTCTGTGGACATATGTTCATTTGTGTCAGTTATTAGATAACGCCTATAAGTGTTATCATAAGATATAGGACTTTTGCTTTCCGACTTACCTCATGTTCTGTGATTATCCCCAAGATCATCTATGGTGCCTAAAAGAGCAGTGTTTCATTGTTTTCCATGGCTAGTATTCATCGTGTACATGGACCACTTCTTCTTTATCCCTTCCTCTGTTGATGGACATTTTGGTTGCTTCACTGTCTTGTCTATTGTGAATAAGGCTGCAGTGCAGCCTTTGCAGCCCGGGTCTTCTTGATCCTGGTCTTCTCAGGTGAGAGGCCCATTGGTGCGCCTGCTGGATTGAATGGTACCTCAATTTTTCCTTTTAAACGCAGCTCCTTTCTGTTCTCATTATTAGCTGTCAACCACTTTACATCTCACCAGCAGCTAGAGGGTACACAGTTCTCTAAAACCTCTTCAGCATTTATTGTTTGTAGACTTTTTGCTGATGGTCAGTCGACTGGTGTGAGTTGAAACCTTTTTGTAGATTAGATTGCATGAGTCTAATCCTTCCTGAGGTTGAGCTTTTATCCATTTTCCTGTTTTTAACAAGAGGGTGAGTAAAACTTACCTCTTCATACTATCTTCTTGAAAAATTTGCCTGTTTTGAATTTTTTTTTATCCATTCCCTACCTCAGCACAATTTTGAGGGCCGGTGTCCTTTACGGCCCTGAGTCCTTGTGAATGTTAAGTGACCATTAGCTGTGGGTTAAAAGCCGCTCTTGCGGGAATCGGCCACAAGGCGGCAGCATTTCTCCTTTACCAAATCTGGTTACTAGGGCAACAGAGCCTTACTGGAAGTGGTGTTCTAGGTTGTAAATTAGAATGGAATGTGCCAGGAAAAAGCCCTTTAAGTTTATGGCTCATTACTTCTTGTTCGTATTTTTAACTTAATTTTTATTTTTTATCACAGCAAACTTGATTACAATGTTTTGTTTGTTCTAGGTGTGCAAGATGTGGTTCTTTCACACATATACATATATCTATTCTTCTTCAGATCCTTTTCCCATGTAGGTTATGACACAATGTTGAGTAGTCTTCTCTTGGTATTCCGTAGGTCTTTGGTGATTATATATTTCACATGTGTTTGTATCTGTCTGTTAACCTCAATATGGTAATGTATCCAATCCTCACACCTTTCCATTTGGTGAACCATAAGTTTTTGTACTGAATTCTGTGATTGCCTTTCTCTGTGGAAATATCTTCGTTTGTATCAATTTTTAGGTAACACCTATATGTGATATGATAGGATATGTATCTTTGGCTTTCTCACTTACTACAAGTTGCGTGATTACTTCTAGACTCATCTGTGGTGCTGCAAATGGCATTGTTTCATTCTTTCGCTAGCTCATATTCCATCTGTACATGTAGCAGTTCTTCTTGGTCCACCCATCTGTCGGTGGACTTTTTGGTTACTTCCATATCTTGGCTATTGTAATACTATGCAATGCAGATTGGCCTGCCTGTGTCTTTCCAATTCTGTCTTCTTAGGTTATAGGTCCAGGAATAGGTCTGCTGGATCATATGGTAGCTCAATGTTTACCTTTTCAAGGCACCTCCATTCTGTTCTCTTTAGTGGCTCTTTCCAGGTTACGTCCCACATAAAGTTGAGGGTATGCATTTCTCCACAGCACCTTCAGCGTTTATTCTGTGTAGTTTTTTGCTGATGGTTATTCTGACTGGTGTGAGCTGATACCTCTTTGTGGTTGAATTTGCATGTGTCTCATAAGGCGTTGAAATTGAGCTTTAAGACATGTCCTTTTCATTTTTCCGGCTGCGATTAGAGCTTAGTTCTTCAAAGTGTTTACTTAAAGTATGTGTCACCTTTTGAAACGTTTTGGCCATTACCTCCCTCAAGACATTTTGAGGGCAGGTTTCATTTACAGCCCTGCAGTACTTGTTCATATGAAGTGACCATTAGCTCAGGCTTTAAACCTGCTTTTGCAGGTAACGGCCAGAGGGCGGCAGCCTTTCTACGTTCCCCACGCTGGTACTAGGGAAACAGACCTACCAGCCAGTGGTGTTCTGCGGTTATCAATTAGAGTGGAATGTGCCCGGGTAAACCCACAAATGCTGATGTCTCCTTACATGTGTTTGTTTTTTAAATTTAATTTATATTTTTTACTGGAGTAATATTCCATTGTATACATGGACCACTTCTTCTTGGTGCATTCCTCTGTGGATGGACATTTTTGTTGCTTCCAAGTGTTGACTAGGGTAAATATTGCTGGCGTACAGGTTTGCCAGCCTGTGACGTTTTGATTCTCATTTTCTCAGGTGATAGGCTCAGCAGATGGTATGCTTGATTCACTGGTAGCTCAATGTTTACCTTTTCAAAGCCCCTCCATTGTGTTTACGTTAATGGTTCTTACCACGTCCCCCTTAGAGCTCAGGGTACACATTTCTCCACAATCCCTTCAGCATGTATTGTTTGCAGCATTTTTGCTAATGGTCATTCTGACTGCTGTGAGCTGATAGGTATTTGTAATTTCGGTTTGCATATCTTTAAAAATTCCTAAAAGTCCTCATTTTCCCACGCCTTTTTCTTTTCTCTTAAAAGAAAAAACCGTGAGTACAATATACCTCTTGAAATTGTCTTCCTGGAAGGTTGCCCTCTTTTGAATTTTTTGGTCGATTTTTGACCCCAGAAATGTTTTGGAGGGCAGGTGTCATTTACAGAACTGCAAGTTGGTGACTATTTAGTGACCTTTCGCAGTGGGTTAAAGCTGCTGTTGTGGGAAATGGCCACAAGGAGGCAGCATTTTTCCATTCCCCAATCTGGGTACTAGGGCAGCAGAGCCTTTCTGGAAGGCGTTGTCCTAGGTTGTAAATTAGAATGGAATTTGCCAGGAGAAATCCCCATAAGTTTATGTCTCATTACTTCTTCTTGGTTTTTTTAATTTTTTTTATTCGGGGTAAAGATTAGAATGTTGTTTGTCCTAGGTGTACACAATCTGGTTCATTTGTACATTAGATATGTCTATTAATGTACAGATCCTCTTCCCATGTAAAATATTACAGTGTTCCGTAGATCTCGCTTGCTATGGGTTCGGTCTTTTTGATACATGTATATAACATGTATTTGTATACCTATACTAACAATAATCTTCATTTATCAATTCCCCCCTCCTTTCCTTTCAGCTGAGCATCGTTTGTTTTCTAAGCCTGTGAGTGTCTTTCTCTTTGGAAATATGTTCATTTGTGTCAGTTATTAGATAATGCCATAAGTGATATTAGAGGATATAGGTCTTTTGCTTTCTGACCTACTTCATGTTTTGTGATTATCTCCAGGCTCATCTATGGTGCCTCAAAGAGCAGTGCTTCAATGTTTTCCATGGCTAATATTCCATTGTGTATATGGACCACTTCTTCATGGTGCATTCCACTGTTGATGGACATTTTCGTTTCTTCCAAGTGTTGCCTATGGTAAATATTGCTGGAGTGCAGGATTGCCAGCCTGTGATTTTTGATTTTCATTTTCTCAGGTGATAGACCCAGCAGTGGGTATGATTGATCGACTGGGATGGTAGCTCAATGTTTACCTTTTCAAGGCACCTCAATTGTGCTTTCATTAGTGCCTCTTACCACGTCCCCCTTAGAATCGAGGGTATGCGTTTCTCCACAATCACGTCAGCATTTATTGTTTGCAGCATTTTTGTCGATGGCCATTCTGACGGGTGTGAGCTGATAGGTTTTTGTAATTTGGGTTTACATGTCTTTAAAAAATTCCTAAAATTCATCATTTTCCACGCCTTTCTCTTTTCTGTTAAAAGAAAACAGAAACAAAAAGTGTGAGTACAATATACCTCTTCAAATTGTCTTTTTGGAAGGTTGCACTCTTGAATTTTTTGGTCGATTTTCGACCTCAGTATGTTTTGGAGGGCAGGTGTCATTTACAGAACTGCAATTGGTGAATATTTAGTGACCTTTTGCAGTGGGTTTAAAGCTGCTGTTGTGGGAAACGGCCACAAGGATGCAGCATTTCTCCATTCCCAAATCTGGGTACTAGGGCAGCAGAGCCTTCTGGAAGTCGTTTACCCAGGTTGTAAATTTGAATGGATTGTGCCAGGAAAACCCCCCATAAGTTTATGTCTCATTACTTCTAGTTCGTTGTTGTAATTTTGTAAATTGGGGTAATGGTTCGAATGTTGTTTGTCCAAGGTGTACACACTCTGCTTCATTTACACATTATATATATCTATTTATGTAGAGATCCTCTTCCCATGTAAATTATTACAGAGTGTTCCGTAAACCTCCCTTGCTATATGGTCGGTCTTTTTGATATATGTATATAATATGTATTTGTATACATATGGTAACGCTAATCTTCATTTATCCATTCCCCCCACCTTTCCTTTTAGATAAGCATAGTTTTCTTTCTAAGTCAGTGAGTGCCTTTCTCTGTGGACATATGTTCATTTGTGTCAGTTATTAGATAACGCCTATAAGTGTTATCATAAGATATAGGACTTTTGCTTTCCGACTTACCTCATGTTCTGTGATTATCCCCAAGATCATCTATGGTGCCTAAAAGAGCAGTGTTTCATTGTTTTCCATGGCTAGTATTCATTGTGTACATGGACCACTTCTTCTTTATCCCTTCCTCTGTTGATGGACATTTTGGTTGCTTCACTGTCTTGTCTATTGTGAATAAGGCTGCAGTGCAGCCTTTGCAGCCCGGGTCTTCTTGATCCTGGTCTTCTCAGGTGAGAGGCCCATTGGTGCGCCTGCTGGATTGAATGGTACCTCAATTTTTCCTTTTAAACGCAGCTCCTTTCTGTTCTCATTATTAGCTGTCAACCACTTTACATCTCACCAGCAGCTAGAGGGTACACAGTTCTCTAAAACCTCTTCAGCATTTATTGTTTGTAGACTTTTTGCTGATGGTCAGTCGACTGGTGTGAGTTGAAACCTTTTTGTAGATTAGATTGCATGAGTCTAATCCTTCCTGAGGTTGAGCTTTTACCCATTTTCCTGTTTTTAACAAGAGGGTGAGTAAAACTTACCTCTTCATACTATCTTCTTGAAAAATTTGCCTGTTTTGAATTTTTTTTTATCCATTCCCTACCTCAGCACAATTTTGAGGGCCGGTGTCCTTTACGGCCCTGAGTCCTTGTGAATGTTAAGTGACCATTAGCTGTGGGTTAAAAGCCGCTCTTGCGGGAATCGGCCACAAGGCGGCAGCATTTCTCCTTTACCAAATCTGGTTACTAGGGCAACAGAGCCTTACTGGAAGTGGTGTTCTAGGTTGTAAATTAGAATGGAATGTGCCAGGAAAAAGCCCTTTAAGTTTATGGCTCATTACTTCTTGTTCGTATTTTTAACTTAATTTTTATTTTTTATCACAGCAAACTTGATTACAATGTTTTGTTTGTTCTAGGTGTGCAAGATGTGGTTCTTTCACACATATACATATATCTATTCTTCTTCAGATCCTTTTCCCATGTAGGTTATGACACAATGTTGAGTAGTCTTCTCTTGGTATTCCGTAGGTCTTTGGTGATTATATATTTCACATGTGTTTGTATCTGTCTGTTAACCTCAATATGGTAATGTATCCAATCCTCACACCTTTCCATTTGGTGAACCATAAGTTTTTGTACTGAATTCTGTGATTGCCTTTCTCTGTGGAAATATCTTCGTTTGTATCAATTTTTAGGTAACACCTATATGTGATATGATAGGATATGTATCTTTGGCTTTCTCACTTACTACAAGTTGCGTGATTACTTCTAGACTCATCTGTGGTGCTGCAAATGGCATTGTTTCATTCTTTCGCTAGCTCATATTCCATCTGTACATGTAGCAGTTCTTCTTGGTCCACCCATCTGTCGGTGGACTTTTTGGTTACTTCCATATCTTGGCTATTGTAATACTATGCAATGCAGATTGGCCTGCCTGTGTCTTTCCAATTCTGTCTTCTTAGGTTATAGGTCCAGGAATAGGTCTGCTGGATCATATGGTAGCTCAATGTTTACCTTTTCAAGGCACCTCCATTCTGTTCTCTTTAGTGGCTCTTTCCAGGTTACGTCCCACATAAAGTTGAGGGTATGCATTTCTCCACAGCACCTTCAGCGTTTATTCTGTGTAGTTTTTTGCTGATGGTTATTCTGACTGGTGTGAGCTGATACCTCTTTGTGGTTGAATTTGCATGTGTCTCATAAGGCGTTGAAATTGAGCTTTAAGACATGTCCTTTTCATTTTTCCGGCTGCGATTAGAGCTTAGTTCTTCAAAGTGTTTACTTAAAGTATGTGTCACCTTTTGAAACGTTTTGGCCATTACCTCCCTCAAGACATTTTGAGGGCAGGTTTCATTTACAGCCCTGCAGTACTTGTTCATATGAAGTGACCATTAGCTCAGGCTTTAAACCTGCTTTTGCAGGTAACGGCCAGAGGGCGGCAGCCTTTCTACGTTCCCCACGCTGGTACTAGGGAAACAGACCTACCAGCCAGTGGTGTTCTGCGGTTATCAATTAGAGTGGAATGTGCCCGGGTAAACCCACAAATGCTGATGTCTCCTTACATGTGTTTGTTTTTTAAATTTAATTTATATTTTTTACTGGAGTAATATTCCATTGTATACATGGACCACTTCTTCTTGGTGCATTCCTCTGTGGATGGACATTTTTGTTGCTTCCAAGTGTTGACTAGGGTAAATATTGCTGGCGTACAGGTTTGCCAGCCTGTGACGTTTTGATTCTCATTTTCTCAGGTGATAGGCTCAGCAGATGGTATGCTTGATTCACTGGTAGCTCAATGTTTACCTTTTCAAAGCCCCTCCATTGTGTTTACGTTAATGGTTCTTACCACGTCCCCCTTAGAGCTCAGGGTACACATTTCTCCACAATCCCTTCAGCATGTATTGTTTGCAGCATTTTTGCTAATGGTCATTCTGACTGCTGTGAGCTGATAGGTATTTGTAATTTCGGTTTGCATATCTTTAAAAATTCCTAAAAGTCCTCATTTTCCCACGCCTTTTTCTTTTCTCTTAAAAGAAAAAACCGTGAGTACAATATACCTCTTGAAATTGTCTTCTTGGAAGGTTGCCCTCTTTTGAATTTTTTGGTCGATTTTTGACCCCAGAAATGTTTTGGAGGGCAGGTGTCATTTACAGAACTGCAAGTTGGTGACTATTTAGTGACCTTTCGCAGTGGGTTAAAGCTGCTGTTGTGGGAAATGGCCACAAGGAGGCAGCATTTTTCCATTCCCCAATCTGGGTACTAGGGCAGCAGAGCCTTTCTGGAAGGCGTTGTCCTAGGTTGTAAATTAGAATGGAATTTGCCAGGAGAAATCCCCATAAGTTTATGTCTCATTACTTCTTCTTGGTTTTTTTAATTTTTTTTATTCGGGGTAAAGATTAGAATGTTGTTTGTCCTAGGTGTACACAATCTGGTTCATTTGTACATTAGATATGTCTATTAATGTACAGATCCTCTTCCCATGTAAAATATTACAGTGTTCCGTAGATCTCGCTTGCTATGGGTTCGGTCTTTTTGATACATGTATATAACATGTATTTGTATACCTATACTAACAATAATCTTCATTTATCAATTCCCCCCTCCTTTCCTTTCAGCTGAGCATCGTTTGTTTTCTAAGCCTGTGAGTGTCTTTCTCTTTGGAAATATGTTCATTTGTGTCAGTTATTAGATAATGCCATAAGTGATATTAGAGGATATAGGTCTTTTGCTTTCTGACCTACTTCATGTTTTGTGATTATCTCCAGGCTCATCTATGGTGCCTCAAAGAGCAGTGCTTCAATGTTTTCCATGGCTAATATTCCATTGTGTATATGGACCACTTCTTCATGGTGCATTCCACTGTTGATGGACATTTTCGTTTCTTCCAAGTGTTGCCTATGGTAAATATTGCTGGAGTGCAGGATTGCCAGCCTGTGATTTTTGATTTTCATTTTCTCAGGTGATAGACCCAGCAGTGGGTATGATTGATCGACTGGGATGGTAGCTCAATGTTTACCTTTTCAAGGCACCTCAATTGTGCTTTCATTAGTGCCTCTTACCACGTCCCCCTTAGAATCGAGGGTATGCGTTTCTCCACAATCACGTCAGCATTTATTGTTTGCAGCATTTTTGTCGATGGCCATTCTGACGGGTGTGAGCTGATAGGTTTTTGTAATTTGGGTTTACATGTCTTTAAAAAATTCCTAAAATTCATCATTTTCCACGCCTTTCTCTTTTCTGTTAAAAGAAAACAGAAACAAAAAGTGTGAGTACAATATACCTCTTCAAATTGTCTTTTTGGAAGGTTGCACTCTTGAATTTTTTGGTCGATTTTCGACCTCAGTATGTTTTGGAGGGCAGGTGTCATTTACAGAACTGCAATTGGTGAATATTTAGTGACCTTTTGCAGTGGGTTTAAAGCTGCTGTTGTGGGAAACGGCCACAAGGATGCAGCATTTCTCCATTCCCAAATCTGGGTACTAGGGCAGCAGAGCCTTCTGGAAGTCGTTTACCCAGGTTGTAAATTTGAATGGATTGTGCCAGGAAAACCCCCCATAAGTTTATGTCTCATTACTTCTAGTTCGTTGTTGTAATTTTGTAAATTGGGGTAATGGTTCGAATGTTGTTTGTCCAAGGTGTACACACTCTGCTTCATTTACACATTATATATATCTATTTATGTAGAGATCCTCTTCCCATGTAAATTATTACAGAGTGTTCCGTAAACCTCCCTTGCTATATGGTCGGTCTTTTTGATATATGTATATAATATGTATTTGTATACATATGGTAACGCTAATCTTCATTTATCCATTCCCCCCACCTTTCCTTTTAGATAAGCATAGTTTTCTTTCTAAGTCAGTGAGTGCCTTTCTCTGTGGACATATGTTCATTTGTGTCAGTTATTAGATAACGCCTATAAGTGTTATCATAAGATATAGGACTTTTGCTTTCCGACTTACCTCATGTTCTGTGATTATCCCCAAGATCATCTATGGTGCCTAAAAGAGCAGTGTTTCATTGTTTTCCATGGCTAGTATTCATTGTGTACATGGACCACTTCTTCTTTATCCCTTCCTCTGTTGATGGACATTTTGGTTGCTTCACTGTCTTGTCTATTGTGAATAAGGCTGCAGTGCAGCCTTTGCAGCCCGGGTCTTCTTGATCCTGGTCTTCTCAGGTGAGAGGCCCATTGGTGCGCCTGCTGGATTGAATGGTACCTCAATTTTTCCTTTTAAACGCAGCTCCTTTCTGTTCTCATTATTAGCTGTCAACCACTTTACATCTCACCAGCAGCTAGAGGGTACACAGTTCTCTAAAACCTCTTCAGCATTTATTGTTTGTAGACTTTTTGCTGATGGTCAGTCGACTGGTGTGAGTTGAAACCTTTTTGTAGATTAGATTGCATGAGTCTAATCCTTCCTGAGGTTGAGCTTTTATCCATTTTCCTGTTTTTAACAAGAGGGTGAGTAAAACTTACCTCTTCATACTATCTTCTTGAAAAATTTGCCTGTTTTGAATTTTTTTTTATCCATTCCCTACCTCAGCACAATTTTGAGGGCCGGTGTCCTTTACGGCCCTGAGTCCTTGTGAATGTTAAGTGACCATTAGCTGTGGGTTAAAAGCCGCTCTTGCGGGAATCGGCCACAAGGCGGCAGCATTTCTCCTTTACCAAATCTGGTTACTAGGGCAACAGAGCCTTACTGGAAGTGGTGTTCTAGGTTGTAAATTAGAATGGAATGTGCCAGGAAAAAGCCCTTTAAGTTTATGGCTCATTACTTCTTGTTCGTATTTTTAACTTAATTTTTATTTTTTATCACAGCAAACTTGATTACAATGTTTTGTTTGTTCTAGGTGTGCAAGATGTGGTTCTTTCACACATATACATATATCTATTCTTCTTCAGATCCTTTTCCCATGTAGGTTATGACACAATGTTGAGTAGTCTTCTCTTGGTATTCCGTAGGTCTTTGGTGATTATATATTTCACATGTGTTTGTATCTGTCTGTTAACCTCAATATGGTAATGTATCCAATCCTCACACCTTTCCATTTGGTGAACCATAAGTTTTTGTACTGAATTCTGTGATTGCCTTTCTCTGTGGAAATATCTTCGTTTGTATCAATTTTTAGGTAACACCTATATGTGATATGATAGGATATGTATCTTTGGCTTTCTCACTTACTACAAGTTGCGTGATTACTTCTAGACTCATCTGTGGTGCTGCAAATGGCATTGTTTCATTCTTTCGCTAGCTCATATTCCATCTGTACATGTAGCAGTTCTTCTTGGTCCACCCATCTGTCGGTGGACTTTTTGGTTACTTCCATATCTTGGCTATTGTAATACTATGCAATGCAGATTGGCCTGCCTGTGTCTTTCCAATTCTGTCTTCTTAGGTTATAGGTCCAGGAATAGGTCTGCTGGATCATATGGTAGCTCAATGTTTACCTTTTCAAGGCACCTCCATTCTGTTCTCTTTAGTGGCTCTTTCCAGGTTACGTCCCACATAAAGTTGAGGGTATGCATTTCTCCACAGCACCTTCAGCGTTTATTCTGTGTAGTTTTTTGCTGATGGTTATTCTGACTGGTGTGAGCTGATACCTCTTTGTGGTTGAATTTGCATGTGTCTCATAAGGCGTTGAAATTGAGCTTTAAGACATGTCCTTTTCATTTTTCCGGCTGCGATTAGAGCTTAGTTCTTCAAAGTGTTTACTTAAAGTATGTGTCACCTTTTGAAACGTTTTGGCCATTACCTCCCTCAAGACATTTTGAGGGCAGGTTTCATTTACAGCCCTGCAGTACTTGTTCATATGAAGTGACCATTAGCTCAGGCTTTAAACCTGCTTTTGCAGGTAACGGCCAGAGGGCGGCAGCCTTTCTACGTTCCCCACGCTGGTACTAGGGAAACAGACCTACCAGCCAGTGGTGTTCTGCGGTTATCAATTAGAGTGGAATGTGCCCGGGTAAACCCACAAATGCTGATGTCTCCTTACATGTGTTTGTTTTTTAAATTTAATTTATATTTTTTACTGGAGTAATATTCCATTGTATACATGGACCACTTCTTCTTGGTGCATTCCTCTGTGGATGGACATTTTTGTTGCTTCCAAGTGTTGACTAGGGTAAATATTGCTGGCGTACAGGTTTGCCAGCCTGTGACGTTTTGATTCTCATTTTCTCAGGTGATAGGCTCAGCAGATGGTATGCTTGATTCACTGGTAGCTCAATGTTTACCTTTTCAAAGCCCCTCCATTGTGTTTACGTTAATGGTTCTTACCACGTCCCCCTTAGAGCTCAGGGTACACATTTCTCCACAATCCCTTCAGCATGTATTGTTTGCAGCATTTTTGCTAATGGTCATTCTGACTGCTGTGAGCTGATAGGTATTTGTAATTTCGGTTTGCATATCTTTAAAAATTCCTAAAAGTCCTCATTTTCCCACGCCTTTTTCTTTTCTCTTAAAAGAAAAAACCGTGAGTACAATATACCTCTTGAAATTGTCTTCTTGGAAGGTTGCCCTCTTTTGAATTTTTTGGTCGATTTTTGACCCCAGAAATGTTTTGGAGGGCAGGTGTCATTTACAGAACTGCAAGTTGGTGACTATTTAGTGACCTTTCGCAGTGGGTTAAAGCTGCTGTTGTGGGAAATGGCCACAAGGAGGCAGCATTTTTCCATTCCCCAATCTGGGTACTAGGGCAGCAGAGCCTTTCTGGAAGGCGTTGTCCTAGGTTGTAAATTAGAATGGAATTTGCCAGGAGAAATCCCCATAAGTTTATGTCTCATTACTTCTTCTTGGTTTTTTTAATTTTTTTTATTCGGGGTAAAGATTAGAATGTTGTTTGTCCTAGGTGTACACAATCTGGTTCATTTGTACATTAGATATGTCTATTAATGTACAGATCCTCTTCCCATGTAAAATATTACAGTGTTCCGTAGATCTCGCTTGCTATGGGTTCGGTCTTTTTGATACATGTATATAACATGTATTTGTATACCTATACTAACAATAATCTTCATTTATCAATTCCCCCCTCCTTTCCTTTCAGCTGAGCGTCGTTTGTTTTCTAAGCCTGTGAGTGTCTTTCTCTTTGGAAATATGTTCATTTGTGTCAGTTATTAGATAATGCCATAAGTGATATTAGAGGATATAGGTCTTTTGCTTTCTGACCTACTTCATGTTTTGTGATTATCTCCAGGCTCATCTATGGTGCCTCAAAGAGCAGTGCTTCAATGTTTTCCATGGCTAATATTCCATTGTGTATATGGACCACTTCTTCATGGTGCATTCCACTGTTGATGGACATTTTCGTTTCTTCCAAGTGTTGCCTATGGTAAATATTGCTGGAGTGCAGGATTGCCAGCCTGTGATTTTTGATTTTCATTTTCTCAGGTGATAGACCCAGCAGTGGGTATGATTGATCGACTGGGATGGTAGCTCAATGTTTACCTTTTCAAGGCACCTCAATTGTGCTTTCATTAGTGCCTCTTACCACGTCCCCCTTAGAATCGAGGGTATGCGTTTCTCCACAATCACGTCAGCATTTATTGTTTGCAGCATTTTTGTCGATGGCCATTCTGACGGGTGTGAGCTGATAGGTTTTTGTAATTTGGGTTTACATGTCTTTAAAAAATTCCTAAAATTCATCATTTTCCACGCCTTTCTCTTTTCTGTTAAAAGAAAACAGAAACAAAAAGTGTGAGTACAATATACCTCTTCAAATTGTCTTTTTGGAAGGTTGCACTCTTGAATTTTTTGGTCGATTTTCGACCTCAGTATGTTTTGGAGGGCAGGTGTCATTTACAGAACTGCAATTGGTGAATATTTAGTGACCTTTTGCAGTGGGTTTAAAGCTGCTGTTGTGGGAAACGGCCACAAGGATGCAGCATTTCTCCATTCCCAAATCTGGGTACTAGGGCAGCAGAGCCTTCTGGAAGTCGTTTACCCAGGTTGTAAATTTGAATGGATTGTGCCAGGAAAACCCCCCATAAGTTTATGTCTCATTACTTCTAGTTCGTTGTTGTAATTTTGTAAATTGGGGTAATGGTTCGAATGTTGTTTGTCCAAGGTGTACACACTCTGCTTCATTTACACATTATATATATCTATTTATGTAGAGATCCTCTTCCCATGTAAATTATTACAGAGTGTTCCGTAAACCTCCCTTGCTATATGGTCGGTCTTTTTGATATATGTATATAATATGTATTTGTATACATATGGTAACGCTAATCTTCATTTATCCATTCCCCCCACCTTTCCTTTTAGATAAGCATAGTTTTCTTTCTAAGTCAGTGAGTGCCTTTCTCTGTGGACATATGTTCATTTGTGTCAGTTATTAGATAACGCCTATAAGTGTTATCATAAGATATAGGACTTTTGCTTTCCGACTTACCTCATGTTCTGTGATTATCCCCAAGATCATCTATGGTGCCTAAAAGAGCAGTGTTTCATTGTTTTCCATGGCTAGTATTCATTGTGTACATGGACCACTTCTTCTTTATCCCTTCCTCTGTTGATGGACATTTTGGTTGCTTCACTGTCTTGTCTATTGTGAATAAGGCTGCAGTGCAGCCTTTGCAGCCCGGGTCTTCTTGATCCTGGTCTTCTCAGGTGAGAGGCCCATTGGTGCGCCTGCTGGATTGAATGGTACCTCAATTTTTCCTTTTAAACGCAGCTCCTTTCTGTTCTCATTATTAGCTGTCAACCACTTTACATCTCACCAGCAGCTAGAGGGTACACAGTTCTCTAAAACCTCTTCAGCATTTATTGTTTGTAGACTTTTTGCTGATGGTCAGTCGACTGGTGTGAGTTGAAACCTTTTTGTAGATTAGATTGCATGAGTCTAATCCTTCCTGAGGTTGAGCTTTTATCCATTTTCCTGTTTTTAACAAGAGAGTGAGTAAAACTTACCTCTTCATACTATCTTCTTGAAAAATTTGCCTGTTTTGAATTTTTTTTTATCCATTCCCTACCTCAGCACAATTTTGAGGGCCGGTGTCCTTTACGGCCCTGAGTCCTTGTGAATGTTAAGTGACCATTAGCTGTGGGTTAAAAGCCGCTCTTGCGGGAATCGGCCACAAGGCGGCAGCATTTCTCCTTTACCAAATCTGGTTACTAGGGCAACAGAGCCTTACTGGAAGTGGTGTTCTAGGTTGTAAATTAGAATGGAATGTGCCAGGAAAAAGCCCTTTAAGTTTATGGCTCATTACTTCTTGTTCGTATTTTTAACTTAATTTTTATTTTTTATCACAGCAAACTTGATTACAATGTTTTGTTTGTTCTAGGTGTGCAAGATGTGGTTCTTTCACACATATACATATATCTATTCTTCTTCAGATCCTTTTCCCATGTAGGTTATGACACAATGTTGAGTAGTCTTCTCTTGGTATTCCGTAGGTCTTTGGTGATTATATATTTCACATGTGTTTGTATCTGTCTGTTAACCTCAATATGGTAATGTATCCAATCCTCACACCTTTCCATTTGGTGAACCATAAGTTTTTGTACTGAATTCTGTGATTGCCTTTCTCTGTGGAAATATCTTCGTTTGTATCAATTTTTAGGTAACACCTATATGTGATATGATAGGATATGTATCTTTGGCTTTCTCACTTACTACAAGTTGCGTGATTACTTCTAGACTCATCTGTGGTGCTGCAAATGGCATTGTTTCATTCTTTCGCTAGCTCATATTCCATCTGTACATGTAGCAGTTCTTCTTGGTCCACCCATCTGTCGGTGGACTTTTTGGTTACTTCCATATCTTGGCTATTGTAATACTATGCAATGCAGATTGGCCTGCCTGTGTCTTTCCAATTCTGTCTTCTTAGGTTATAGGTCCAGGAATAGGTCTGCTGGATCATATGGTAGCTCAATGTTTACCTTTTCAAGGCACCTCCATTCTGTTCTCTTTAGTGGCTCTTTCCAGGTTACGTCCCACATAAAGTTGAGGGTATGCATTTCTCCACAGCACCTTCAGCGTTTATTCTGTGTAGTTTTTTGCTGATGGTTATTCTGACTGGTGTGAGCTGATACCTCTTTGTGGTTGAATTTGCATGTGTCTCATAAGGCGTTGAAATTGAGCTTTAAGACATGTCCTTTTCATTTTTCCGGCTGCGATTAGAGCTTAGTTCTTCAAAGTGTTTACTTAAAGTATGTGTCACCTTTTGAAACGTTTTGGCCATTACCTCCCTCAAGACATTTTGAGGGCAGGTTTCATTTACAGCCCTGCAGTACTTGTTCATATGAAGTGACCATTAGCTCAGGCTTTAAACCTGCTTTTGCAGGTAACGGCCAGAGGGCGGCAGCCTTTCTACGTTCCCCACGCTGGTACTAGGGAAACAGACCTACCAGCCAGTGGTGTTCTGCGGTTATCAATTAGAGTGGAATGTGCCCGGGTAAACCCACAAATGCTGATGTCTCCTTACATGTGTTTGTTTTTTAAATTTAATTTATATTTTTTACTGGAGTAATATTCCATTGTATACATGGACCACTTCTTCTTGGTGCATTCCTCTGTGGATGGACATTTTTGTTGCTTCCAAGTGTTGACTAGGGTAAATATTGCTGGCGTACAGGTTTGCCAGCCTGTGACGTTTTGATTCTCATTTTCTCAGGTGATAGGCTCAGCAGATGGTATGCTTGATTCACTGGTAGCTCAATGTTTACCTTTTCAAAGCCCCTCCATTGTGTTTACGTTAATGGTTCTTACCACGTCCCCCTTAGAGCTCAGGGTACACATTTCTCCACAATCCCTTCAGCATGTATTGTTTGCAGCATTTTTGCTAATGGTCATTCTGACTGCTGTGAGCTGATAGGTATTTGTAATTTCGGTTTGCATATCTTTAAAAATTCCTAAAAGTCCTCATTTTCCCACGCCTTTTTCTTTTCTCTTAAAAGAAAAAACCGTGAGTACAATATACCTCTTGAAATTGTCTTCTTGGAAGGTTGCCCTCTTTTGAATTTTTTGGTCGATTTTTGACCCCAGAAATGTTTTGGAGGGCAGGTGTCATTTACAGAACTGCAAGTTGGTGACTATTTAGTGACCTTTCGCAGTGGGTTAAAGCTGCTGTTGTGGGAAATGGCCACAAGGAGGCAGCATTTTTCCATTCCCCAATCTGGGTACTAGGGCAGCAGAGCCTTTCTGGAAGGCGTTGTCCTAGGTTGTAAATTAGAATGGAATTTGCCAGGAGAAATCCCCATAAGTTTATGTCTCATTACTTCTTCTTGGTTTTTTTAATTTTTTTTATTCGGGGTAAAGATTAGAATGTTGTTTGTCCTAGGTGTACACAATCTGGTTCATTTGTACATTAGATATGTCTATTAATGTACAGATCCTCTTCCCATGTAAAATATTACAGTGTTCCGTAGATCTCGCTTGCTATGGGTTCGGTCTTTTTGATACATGTATATAACATGTATTTGTATACCTATACTAACAATAATCTTCATTTATCAATTCCCCCCTCCTTTCCTTTCAGCTGAGCATCGTTTGTTTTCTAAGCCTGTGAGTGTCTTTCTCTTTGGAAATATGTTCATTTGTGTCAGTTATTAGATAATGCCATAAGTGATATTAGAGGATATAGGTCTTTTGCTTTCTGACCTACTTCATGTTTTGTGATTATCTCCAGGCTCATCTATGGTGCCTCAAAGAGCAGTGCTTCAATGTTTTCCATGGCTAATATTCCATTGTGTATATGGACCACTTCTTCATGGTGCATTCCACTGTTGATGGACATTTTCGTTTCTTCCAAGTGTTGCCTATGGTAAATATTGCTGGAGTGCAGGATTGCCAGCCTGTGATTTTTGATTTTCATTTTCTCAGGTGATAGACCCAGCAGTGGGTATGATTGATCGACTGGGATGGTAGCTCAATGTTTACCTTTTCAAGGCACCTCAATTGTGCTTTCATTAGTGCCTCTTACCACGTCCCCCTTAGAATCGAGGGTATGCGTTTCTCCACAATCACGTCAGCATTTATTGTTTGCAGCATTTTTGTCGATGGCCATTCTGACGGGTGTGAGCTGATAGGTTTTTGTAATTTGGGTTTACATGTCTTTAAAAATTCCTAAAATTCATCATTTTCCACGCCTTTCTCTTTTCTGTTAAAAGAAAACAGAAACAAAAAGTGTGAGTACAATATACCTCTTCAAATTGTCTTTTTGGAAGGTTGCACTCTTGAATTTTTTGGTCGATTTTCGACCTCAGTATGTTTTGGAGGGCAGGTGTCATTTACAGAACTGCAATTGGTGAATATTTAGTGACCTTTTGCAGTGGGTTTAAAGCTGCTGTTGTGGGAAACGGCCACAAGGATGCAGCATTTCTCCATTCCCAAATCTGGGTACTAGGGCAGCAGAGCCTTCTGGAAGTCGTTTACCCAGGTTGTAAATTTGAATGGATTGTGCCAGGAAAACCCCCCATAAGTTTATGTCTCATTACTTCTAGTTCGTTGTTGTAATTTTGTAAATTGGGGTAATGGTTCGAATGTTGTTTGTCCAAGGTGTACACACTCTGCTTCATTTACACATTATATATATCTATTTATGTAGAGATCCTCTTCCCATGTAAATTATTACAGAGTGTTCCGTAAACCTCCCTTGCTATATGGTCGGTCTTTTTGATATATGTATATAATATGTATTTGTATACATATGGTAACGCTAATCTTCATTTATCCATTCCCCCCACCTTTCCTTTTAGATAAGCATAGTTTTCTTTCTAAGTCAGTGAGTGCCTTTCTCTGTGGACATATGTTCATTTGTGTCAGTTATTAGATAACGCCTATAAGTGTTATCATAAGATATAGGACTTTTGCTTTCCGACTTACCTCATGTTCTGTGATTATCCCCAAGATCATCTATGGTGCCTAAAAGAGCAGTGTTTCATTGTTTTCCATGGCTAGTATTCATTGTGTACATGGACCACTTCTTCTTTATCCCTTCCTCTGTTGATGGACATTTTGGTTGCTTCACTGTCTTGTCTATTGTGAATAAGGCTGCAGTGCAGCCTTTGCAGCCCGGGTCTTCTTGATCCTGGTCTTCTCAGGTGAGAGGCCCATTGGTGCGCCTGCTGGATTGAATGGTACCTCAATTTTTCCTTTTAAACGCAGCTCCTTTCTGTTCTCATTATTAGCTGTCAACCACTTTACATCTCACCAGCAGCTAGAGGGTACACAGTTCTCTAAAACCTCTTCAGCATTTATTGTTTGTAGACTTTTTGCTGATGGTCAGTCGACTGGTGTGAGTTGAAACCTTTTTGTAGATTAGATTGCATGAGTCTAATCCTTCCTGAGGTTGAGCTTTTATCCATTTTCCTGTTTTTAACAAGAGAGTGAGTAAAACTTACCTCTTCATACTATCTTCTTGAAAAATTTGCCTGTTTTGAATTTTTTTTTATCCATTCCCTACCTCAGCACAATTTTGAGGGCCGGTGTCCTTTACGGCCCTGAGTCCTTGTGAATGTTAAGTGACCATTAGCTGTGGGTTAAAAGCCGCTCTTGCGGGAATCGGCCACAAGGCGGCAGCATTTCTCCTTTACCAAATCTGGTTACTAGGGCAACAGAGCCTTACTGGAAGTGGTGTTCTAGGTTGTAAATTAGAATGGAATGTGCCAGGAAAAAGCCCTTTAAGTTTATGGCTCATTACTTCTTGTTCGTATTTTTAACTTAATTTTTATTTTTTATCACAGCAAACTTGATTACAATGTTTTGTTTGTTCTAGGTGTGCAAGATGTGGTTCTTTCACACATATACATATATCTATTCTTCTTCAGATCCTTTTCCCATGTAGGTTATGACACAATGTTGAGTAGTCTTCTCTTGGTATTCCGTAGGTCTTTGGTGATTATATATTTCACATGTGTTTGTATCTGTCTGTTAACCTCAATATGGTAATGTATCCAATCCTCACACCTTTCCATTTGGTGAACCATAAGTTTTTGTACTGAATTCTGTGATTGCCTTTCTCTGTGGAAATATCTTCGTTTGTATCAATTTTTAGGTAACACCTATATGTGATATGATAGGATATGTATCTTTGGCTTTGTCACTTACTACAAGTTGCGTGATTACTTCTAGACTCATCTGTGGTGCTGCAAATGGCATTGTTTCATTCTTTCGCTAGCTCATATTCCATCTGTACATGTAGCAGTTCTTCTTGGTCCACCCATCTGTCGGTGGACTTTTTGGTTACTTCCATATCTTGGCTATTGTAATACTATGCAATGCAGATTGGCCTGCCTGTGTCTTTCCAATTCTGTCTTCTTAGGTTATAGGTCCAGGAATAGGTCTGCTGGATCATATGGTAGCTCAATGTTTACCTTTTCAAGGCACCTCCATTCTGTTCTCTTTAGTGGCTCTTTCCAGGTTACGTCCCACATAAAGTTGAGGGTATGCATTTCTCCACAGCACCTTCAGCGTTTATTCTGTGTAGTTTTTTGCTGATGGTTATTCTGACTGGTGTGAGCTGATACCTCTTTGTGGTTGAATTTGCATGTGTCTCATAAGGCGTTGAAATTGAGCTTTAAGACATGTCCTTTTCATTTTTCCGGCTGCGATTAGAGCTTAGTTCTTCAAAGTGTTTACTTAAAGTATGTGTCACCTTTTGAAACGTTTTGGCCATTACCTCCCTCAAGACATTTTGAGGGCAGGTTTCATTTACAGCCCTGCAGTACTTGTTCATATGAAGTGACCATTAGCTCAGGCTTTAAACCTGCTTTTGCAGGTAACGGCCAGAGGGCGGCAGCCTTTCTACGTTCCCCACGCTGGTACTAGGGAAACAGACCTACCAGCCAGTGGTGTTCTGCGGTTATCAATTAGAGTGGAATGTGCCCGGGTAAACCCACAAATGCTGATGTCTCCTTACATGTGTTTGTTTTTTAAATTTAATTTATATTTTTTACTGGAGTAATATTCCATTGTATACATGGACCACTTCTTCTTGGTGCATTCCTCTGTGGATGGACATTTTTGTTGCTTCCAAGTGTTGACTAGGGTAAATATTGCTGGCGTACAGGTTTGCCAGCCTGTGACGTTTTGATTCTCATTTTCTCAGGTGATAGGCTCAGCAGATGGTATGCTTGATTCACTGGTAGCTCAATGTTTACCTTTTCAAAGCCCCTCCATTGTGTTTACGTTAATGGTTCTTACCACGTCCCCCTTAGAGCTCAGGGTACACATTTCTCCACAATCCCTTCAGCATGTATTGTTTGCAGCATTTTTGCTAATGGTCATTCTGACTGCTGTGAGCTGATAGGTATTTGTAATTTCGGTTTGCATATCTTTAAAAATTCCTAAAAGTCCTCATTTTCCCACGCCTTTTTCTTTTCTCTTAAAAGAAAAAACCGTGAGTACAATATACCTCTTGAAATCGTCTTCCTGGAAGGTTGCCCTCTTTTGAATTTTTTGGTCGATTTTTGACCCCAGAAATGTTTTGGAGGGCAGGTGTCATTTACAGAACTGCAAGTTGGTGACTATTTAGTGACCTTTCGCAGTGGGTTAAAGCTGCTGTTGTGGGAAATGGCCACAAGGAGGCAGCATTTTTCCATTCCCCAATCTGGGTACTAGGGCAGCAGAGCCTTTCTGGAAGGCGTTGTCCTAGGTTGTAAATTAGAATGGAATTTGCCAGGAGAAATCCCCATAAGTTTATGTCTCATTACTTCTTCTTGGTTTTTTTAATTTTTTTTATTCGGGGTAAAGATTAGAATGTTGTTTGTCCTAGGTGTACACAATCTGGTTCATTTGTACATTAGATATGTCTATTAATGTACAGATCCTCTTCCCATGTAAAATATTACAGTGTTCCGTAGATCTCGCTTGCTATGTGTTCGGTCTTTTTGATACATGTATATAACATGTATTTGTATACCTATACTAACAATAATCTTCATTTATCAATTCCCCCCTCCTTTCCTTTCAGCTGAGCGTCGTTTGTTTTCTAAGCCTGTGAGTGTCTTTCTCTTTGGAAATATGTTCATTTGTGTCAGTTATTAGATAATGCCATAAGTGATATTAGAGGATATAGGTCTTTTGCTTTCTGACCTACTTCATGTTTTGTGATTATCTCCAGGCTCATCTATGGTGCCTCAAAGAGCAGTGCTTCAATGTTTTCCATGGCTAATATTCCATTGTGTATATGGACCACTTCTTCATGGTGCATTCCACTGTTGATGGACATTTTCGTTTCTTCCAAGTGTTGCCTATGGTAAATATTGCTGGAGTGCAGGATTGCCAGCCTGTGATTTTTGATTTTCATTTTCTCAGGTGATAGACCCAGCAGTGGGTATGATTGATCGACTGGGATGGTAGCTCAATGTTTACCTTTTCAAGGCACCTCAATTGTGCTTTCATTAGTGCCTCTTACCACGTCCCCCTTAGAATCGAGGGTATGCGTTTCTCCACAATCACGTCAGCATTTATTGTTTGCAGCATTTTTGTCGATGGCCATTCTGACGGGTGTGAGCTGATAGGTTTTTGTAATTTGGGTTTACATGTCTTTAAAAATTCCTAAAATTCATCATTTTCCACGCCTTTCTCTTTTCTGTTAAAAGAAAACAGAAACAAAAAGTGTGAGTACAATATACCTCTTCAAATTGTCTTTTTGGAAGGTTGCACTCTTGAATTTTTTGGTCGATTTTCGACCTCAGTATGTTTTGGAGGGCAGGTGTCATTTACAGAACTGCAATTGGTGAATATTTAGTGACCTTTTGCAGTGGGTTTAAAGCTGCTGTTGTGGGAAACGGCCACAAGGATGCAGCATTTCTCCATTCCCAAATCTGGGTACTAGGGCAGCAGAGCCTTCTGGAAGTCGTTTACCCAGGTTGTAAATTTGAATGGATTGTGCCAGGAAAACCCCCCATAAGTTTATGTCTCATTACTTCTAGTTCGTTGTTGTAATTTTGTAAATTGGGGTAATGGTTCGAATGTTGTTTGTCCAAGGTGTACACACTCTGCTTCATTTACACATTATATATATCTATTTATGTAGAGATCCTCTTCCCATGTAAATTATTACAGAGTGTTCCGTAAACCTCCCTTGCTATATGGTCGGTCTTTTTGATATATGTATATAATATGTATTTGTATACATATGGTAACGCTAATCTTCATTTATCCATTCCCCCCACCTTTCCTTTTAGATAAGCATAGTTTTCTTTCTAAGTCAGTGAGTGCCTTTCTCTGTGGACATATGTTCATTTGTGTCAGTTATTAGATAACGCCTATAAGTGTTATCATAAGATATAGGACTTTTGCTTTCCGACTTACCTCATGTTCTGTGATTATCCCCAAGATCATCTATGGTGCCTAAAAGAGCAGTGTTTCATTGTTTTCCATGGCTAGTATTCATTGTGTACATGGACCACTTCTTCTTTATCCCTTCCTCTGTTGATGGACATTTTGGTTGCTTCACTGTCTTGTCTATTGTGAATAAGGCTGCAGTGCAGCCTTTGCAGCCCGGGTCTTCTTGATCCTGGTCTTCTCAGGTGAGAGGCCCATTGGTGCGCCTGCTGGATTGAATGGTACCTCAATTTTTCCTTTTAAACGCAGCTCCTTTCTGTTCTCATTATTAGCTGTCAACCACTTTACATCTCACCAGCAGCTAGAGGGTACACAGTTCTCTAAAACCTCTTCAGCATTTATTGTTTGTAGACTTTTTGCTGATGGTCAGTCGACTGGTGTGAGTTGAAACCTTTTTGTAGATTAGATTGCATGAGTCTAATCCTTCCTGAGGTTGAGCTTTTATCCATTTTCCTGTTTTTAACAAGAGGGTGAGTAAAACTTACCTCTTCATACTATCTTCTTGAAAAATTTGCCTGTTTTGAATTTTTTTTTATCCATTCCCTACCTCAGCACAATTTTGAGGGCCGGTGTCCTTTACGGCCCTGAGTCCTTGTGAATGTTAAGTGACCATTAGCTGTGGGTTAAAAGCCGCTCTTGCGGGAATCGGCCACAAGGCGGCAGCATTTCTCCTTTACCAAATCTGGTTACTAGGGCAACAGAGCCTTACTGGAAGTGGTGTTCTAGGTTGTAAATTAGAATGGAATGTGCCAGGAAAAAGCCCTTTAAGTTTATGGCTCATTACTTCTTGTTCGTATTTTTAACTTAATTTTTATTTTTTATCACAGCAAACTTGATTACAATGTTTTGTTTGTTCTAGGTGTGCAAGATGTGGTTCTTTCACACATATACATATATCTATTCTTCTTCAGATCCTTTTCCCATGTAGGTTATGACACAATGTTGAGTAGTCTTCTCTTGGTATTCCGTAGGTCTTTGGTGATTATATATTTCACATGTGTTTGTATCTGTCTGTTAACCTCAATATGGTAATGTATCCAATCCTCACACCTTTCCATTTGGTGAACCATAAGTTTTTGTACTGAATTCTGTGATTGCCTTTCTCTGTGGAAATATCTTCGTTTGTATCAATTTTTAGGTAACACCTATATGTGATATGATAGGATATGTATCTTTGGCTTTCTCACTTACTACAAGTTGCGTGATTACTTCTAGACTCATCTGTGGTGCTGCAAATGGCATTGTTTCATTCTTTCGCTAGCTCATATTCCATCTGTACATGTAGCAGTTCTTCTTGGTCCACCCATCTGTCGGTGGACTTTTTGGTTACTTCCATATCTTGGCTATTGTAATACTATGCAATGCAGATTGGCCTGCCTGTGTCTTTCCAATTCTGTCTTCTTAGGTTATAGGTCCAGGAATAGGTCTGCTGGATCATATGGTAGCTCAATGTTTACCTTTTCAAGGCACCTCCATTCTGTTCTCTTTAGTGGCTCTTTCCAGGTTACGTCCCACATAAAGTTGAGGGTATGCATTTCTCCACAGCACCTTCAGCGTTTATTCTGTGTAGTTTTTTGCTGATGGTTATTCTGACTGGTGTGAGCTGATACCTCTTTGTGGTTGAATTTGCATGTGTCTCATAAGGCGTTGAAATTGAGCTTTAAGACATGTCCTTTTCATTTTTCCGGCTGCGATTAGAGCTTAGTTCTTCAAAGTGTTTACTTAAAGTATGTGTCACCTTTTGAAACGTTTTGGCCATTACCTCCCTCAAGACATTTTGAGGGCAGGTTTCATTTACAGCCCTGCAGTACTTGTTCATATGAAGTGACCATTAGCTCAGGCTTTAAACCTGCTTTTGCAGGTAACGGCCAGAGGGCGGCAGCCTTTCTACGTTCCCCACGCTGGTACTAGGGAAACAGACCTACCAGCCAGTGGTGTTCTGCGGTTATCAATTAGAGTGGAATGTGCCCGGGTAAACCCACAAATGCTGATGTCTCCTTACATGTGTTTGTTTTTTAAATTTAATTTATATTTTTTACTGGAGTAATATTCCATTGTATACATGGACCACTTCTTCTTGGTGCATTCCTCTGTGGATGGACATTTTTGTTGCTTCCAAGTGTTGACTAGGGTAAATATTGCTGGCGTACAGGTTTGCCAGCCTGTGACGTTTTGATTCTCATTTTCTCAGGTGATAGGCTCAGCAGATGGTATGCTTGATTCACTGGTAGCTCAATGTTTACCTTTTCAAAGCCCCTCCATTGTGTTTACGTTAATGGTTCTTACCACGTCCCCCTTAGAGCTCAGGGTACACATTTCTCCACAATCCCTTCAGCATGTATTGTTTGCAGCATTTTTGCTAATGGTCATTCTGACTGCTGTGAGCTGATAGGTATTTGTAATTTCGGTTTGCATATCTTTAAAAATTCCTAAAAGTCCTCATTTTCCCACGCCTTTTTCTTTTCTCTTAAAAGAAAAAACCGTGAGTACAATATACCTCTTGAAATCGTCTTCTTGGAAGGTTGCCCTCTTTTGAATTTTTTGGTCGATTTTTGACCCCAGAAATGTTTTGGAGGGCAGGTGTCATTTACAGAACTGCAAGTTGGTGACTATTTAGTGACCTTTCGCAGTGGGTTAAAGCTGCTGTTGTGGGAAATGGCCACAAGGAGGCAGCATTTTTCCATTCCCCAATCTGGGTACTAGGGCAGCAGAGCCTTTCTGGAAGGCGTTGTCCTAGGTTGTAAATTAGAATGGAATTTGCCAGGAGAAATCCCCATAAGTTTATGTCTCATTACTTCTTCTTGGTTTTTTTAATTTTTTTTATTCGGGGTAAAGATTAGAATGTTGTTTGTCCTAGGTGTACACAATCTGGTTCATTTGTACATTAGATATGTCTATTAATGTACACATCCTCTTCCCATGTAAAATATTACAGTGTTCCGTAGATCTCGCTTGCTATGGGTTCGGTCTTTTTGATACATGTATATAACATGTATTTGTATACCTATACTAACAATAATCTTCATTTATCAATTCCCCCCTCCTTTCCTTTCAGCTGAGCATCGTTTGTTTTCTAAGCCTGTGAGTGTCTTTCTCTTTGGAAATATGTTCATTTGTGTCAGTTATTAGATAATGCCATAAGTGATATTAGAGGATATAGGTCTTTTGCTTTCTGACCTACTTCATGTTTTGTGATTATCTCCAGGCTCATCTATGGTGCCTCAAAGAGCAGTGCTTCAATGTTTTCCATGGCTAATATTCCATTGTGTATATGGACCACTTCTTCATGGTGCATTCCACTGTTGATGGACATTTTCGTTTCTTCCAAGTGTTGCCTATGGTAAATATTGCTGGAGTGCAGGATTGCCAGCCTGTGATTTTTGATTTTCATTTTCTCAGGTGATAGACCCAGCAGTGGGTATGATTGATCGACTGGGATGGTAGCTCAATGTTTACCTTTTCAAGGCACCTCAATTGTGCTTTCATTAGTGCCTCTTACCACGTCCCCCTTAGAATCGAGGGTATGCGTTTCTCCACAATCACGTCAGCATTTATTGTTTGCAGCATTTTTGTCGATGGCCATTCTGACGGGTGTGAGCTGATAGGTTTTTGTAATTTGGGTTTACATGTCTTTAAAAATTCCTAAAATTCATCATTTTCCACGCCTTTCTCTTTTCTGTTAAAAGAAAACAGAAACAAAAAGTGTGAGTACAATATACCTCTTCAAATTGTCTTTTTGGAAGGTTGCACTCTTGAATTTTTTGGTCGATTTTCGACCTCAGTATGTTTTGGAGGGCAGGTGTCATTTACAGAACTGCAATTGGTGAATATTTAGTGACCTTTTGCAGTGGGTTTAAAGCTGCTGTTGTGGGAAACGGCCACAAGGATGCAGCATTTCTCCATTCCCAAATCTGGGTACTAGGGCAGCAGAGCCTTCTGGAAGTCGTTTACCCAGGTTGTAAATTTGAATGGATTGTGCCAGGAAAACCCCCCATAAGTTTATGTCTCATTACTTCTAGTTCGTTGTTGTAATTTTGTAAATTGGGGTAATGGTTCGAATGTTGTTTGTCCAAGGTGTACACACTCTGCTTCATTTACACATTATATATATCTATTTATGTAGAGATCCTCTTCCCATGTAAATTATTACAGAGTGTTCCGTAAACCTCCCTTGCTATATGGTCGGTCTTTTTGATATATGTATATAATATGTATTTGTATACATATGGTAACGCTAATCTTCATTTATCCATTCCCCCCACCTTTCCTTTTAGATAAGCATAGTTTTCTTTCTAAGTCAGTGAGTGCCTTTCTCTGTGGACATATGTTCATTTGTGTCAGTTATTAGATAACGCCTATAAGTGTTATCATAAGATATAGGACTTTTGCTTTCCGACTTACCTCATGTTCTGTGATTATCCCCAAGATCATCTATGGTGCCTAAAAGAGCAGTGTTTCATTGTTTTCCATGGCTAGTATTCATTGTGTACATGGACCACTTCTTCTTTATCCCTTCCTCTGTTGATGGACATTTTGGTTGCTTCACTGTCTTGTCTATTGTGAATAAGGCTGCAGTGCAGCCTTTGCAGCCCGGGTCTTCTTGATCCTGGTCTTCTCAGGTGAGAGGCCCATTGGTGCGCCTGCTGGATTGAATGGTACCTCAATTGTTCCTTTTAAACGCAGCTCCTTTCTGTTCTCATTATTAGCTGTCAACCACTTTACATCTCACCAGCAGCTAGAGGGTACACAGTTCTCTAAAACCTCTTCAGCATTTATTGTTTGTAGACTTTTTGCTGATGGTCAGTCGACTGGTGTGAGTTGAAACCTTTTTGTAGATTAGATTGCATGAGTCTAATCCTTCCTGAGGTTGAGCTTTTATCCATTTTCCTGTTTTTAACAAGAGGGTGAGTAAAACTTACCTCTTCATACTATCTTCTTGAAAAATTTGCCTGTTTTGAATTTTTTTTTATCCATTCCCTACCTCAGCACAATTTTGAGGGCCGGTGTCCTTTACGGCCCTGAGTCCTTGTGAATGTTAAGTGACCATTAGCTGTGGGTTAAAAGCCGCTCTTGCGGGAATCGGCCACAAGGCGGCAGCATTTCTCCTTTACCAAATCTGGTTACTAGGGCAACAGAGCCTTACTGGAAGTGGTGTTCTAGGTTGTAAATTAGAATGGAATGTGCCAGGAAAAAGCCCTTTAAGTTTATGGCTCATTACTTCTTGTTCGTATTTTTAACTTAATTTTTATTTTTTATCACAGCAAACTTGATTACAATGTTTTGTTTGTTCTAGGTGTGCAAGATGTGGTTCTTTCACACATATACATATATCTATTCTTCTTCAGATCCTTTTCCCATGTAGGTTATGACACAATGTTGAGTAGTCTTCTCTTGGTATTCCGTAGGTCTTTGGTGATTATATATTTCACATGTGTTTGTATCTGTCTGTTAACCTCAATATGGTAATGTATCCAATCCTCACACCTTTCCATTTGGTGAACCATAAGTTTTTGTACTGAATTCTGTGATTGCCTTTCTCTGTGGAAATATCTTCGTTTGTATCAATTTTTAGGTAACACCTATATGTGATATGATAGGATATGTATCTTTGGCTTTCTCACTTACTACAAGTTGCGTGATTACTTCTAGACTCATCTGTGGTGCTGCAAATGGCATTGTTTCATTCTTTCGCTAGCTCATATTCCATCTGTACATGTAGCAGTTCTTCTTGGTCCACCCATCTGTCGGTGGACTTTTTGGTTACTTCCATATCTTGGCTATTGTAATACTATGCAATGCAGATTGGCCTGCCTGTGTCTTTCCAATTCTGTCTTCTTAGGTTATAGGTCCAGGAATAGGTCTGCTGGATCATATGGTAGCTCAATGTTTACCTTTTCAAGGCACCTCCATTCTGTTCTCTTTAGTGGCTCTTTCCAGGTTACGTCCCACATAAAGTTGAGGGTATGCATTTCTCCACAGCACCTTCAGCGTTTATTCTGTGTAGTTTTTTGCTGATGGTTATTCTGACTGGTGTGAGCTGATACCTCTTTGTGGTTGAATTTGCATGTGTCTCATAAGGCGTTGAAATTGAGCTTTAAGACATGTCCTTTTCATTTTTCCGGCTGCGATTAGAGCTTAGTTCTTCAAAGTGTTTACTTAAAGTATGTGTCACCTTTTGAAACGTTTTGGCCATTACCTCCCTCAAGACATTTTGAGGGCAGGTTTCATTTACAGCCCTGCAGTACTTGTTCCTATGAAGTGACCATTAGCTCAGGCTTTAAACCTGCTTTTGCAGGTAACGGCCAGAGGGCGGCAGCCTTTCTACGTTCCCCACGCTGGTACTAGGGAAACAGACCTACCAGCCAGTGGTGTTCTGCGGTTATCAATTAGAGTGGAATGTGCCCGGGTAAACCCACAAATGCTGATGTCTCCTTACATGTGTTTGTTTTTTAAATTTAATTTATATTTTTTACTGGAGTAATATTCCATTGTATACATGGACCACTTCTTCTTGGTGCATTCCTCTGTGGATGGACATTTTTGTTGCTTCCAAGTGTTGACTAGGGTAAATATTGCTGGCGTACAGGTTTGCCAGCCTGTGACGTTTTGATTCTCATTTTCTCAGGTGATAGGCTCAGCAGATGGTATGCTTGATTCACTGGTAGCTCAATGTTTACCTTTTCAAAGCCCCTCCATTGTGTTTACGTTAATGGTTCTTACCACGTCCCCCTTAGAGCTCAGGGTACACATTTCTCCACAATCCCTTCAGCATGTATTGTTTGCAGCATTTTTGCTAATGGTCATTCTGACTGCTGTGAGCTGATAGGTATTTGTAATTTCGGTTTGCATATCTTTAAAAATTCCTAAAAGTCCTCATTTTCCCACGCCTTTTTCTTTTCTCTTAAAAGAAAAAACCGTGAGTACAATATACCTCTTGAAATCGTCTTCCTGGAAGGTTGCCCTCTTTTGAATTTTTTGGTCGATTTTTGACCCCAGAAATGTTTTGGAGGGCAGGTGTCATTTACAGAACTGCAAGTTGGTGACTATTTAGTGACCTTTCGCAGTGGGTTAAAGCTGCTGTTGTGGGAAATGGCCACAAGGAGGCAGCATTTTTCCATTCCCCAATCTGGGTACTAGGGCAGCAGAGCCTTTCTGGAAGGCGTTGTCCTAGGTTGTAAATTAGAATGGAATTTGCCAGGAGAAATCCCCATAAGTTTATGTCTCATTACTTCTTCTTGGTTTTTTTAATTTTTTTTATTCGGGGTAAAGATTAGAATGTTGTTTGTCCTAGGTGTACACAATCTGGTTCATTTGTACATTAGATATGTCTATTAATGTACAGATCCTCTTCCCATGTAAAATATTACAGTGTTCCGTAGATCTCGCTTGCTATGGGTTCGGTCTTTTTGATACATGTATATAACATGTATTTGTATACCTATACTAACAATAATCTTCATTTATCAATTCCCCCCTCCTTTCCTTTCAGCTGAGCATCGTTTGTTTTCTAAGCCTGTGAGTGTCTTTCTCTTTGGAAATATGTTCATTTGTGTCAGTTATTAGATAATGCCATAAGTGATATTAGAGGATATAGGTCTTTTGCTTTCTGACCTACTTCATGTTTTGTGATTATCTCCAGGCTCATCTATGGTGCCTCAAAGAGCAGTGCTTCAATGTTTTCCATGGCTAATATTCCATTGTGTATATGGACCACTTCTTCATGGTGCATTCCACTGTTGATGGACATTTTCGTTTCTTCCAAGTGTTGCCTATGGTAAATATTGCTGGAGTGCAGGATTGCCAGCCTGTGATTTTTGATTTTCATTTTCTCAGGTGATAGACCCAGCAGTGGGTATGATTGATCGACTGGGATGGTAGCTCAATGTTTACCTTTTCAAGGCACCTCAATTGTGCTTTCATTAGTGCCTCTTACCACGTCCCCCTTAGAATCGAGGGTATGCGTTTCTCCACAATCACGTCAGCATTTATTGTTTGCAGCATTTTTGTCGATGGCCATTCTGACGGGTGTGAGCTGATAGGTTTTTGTAATTTGGGTTTACATGTCTTTAAAAATTCCTAAAATTCATCATTTTCCACGCCTTTCTCTTTTCTGTTAAAAGAAAACAGAAACAAAAAGTGTGAGTACAATATACCTCTTCAAATTGTCTTTTTGGAAGGTTGCACTCTTGAATTTTTTGGTCGATTTTCGACCTCAGTATGTTTTGGAGGGCAGGTGTCATTTACAGAACTGCAATTGGTGAATATTTAGTGACCTTTTGCAGTGGGTTTAAAGCTGCTGTTGTGGGAAACGGCCACAAGGATGCAGCATTTCTCCATTCCCAAATCTGGGTACTAGGGCAGCAGAGCCTTCTGGAAGTCGTTTACCCAGGTTGTAAATTTGAATGGATTGTGCCAGGAAAACCCCCCATAAGTTTATGTCTCATTACTTCTAGTTCGTTGTTGTAATTTTGTAAATTGGGGTAATGGTTCGAATGTTGTTTGTCCAAGGTGTACACACTCTGCTTCATTTACACATTATATATATCTATTTATGTAGAGATCCTCTTCCCATGTAAATTATTACAGAGTGTTCCGTAAACCTCCCTTGCTATATGGTCGGTCTTTTTGATATACGTATATAATATGTATTTGTATACATATGGTAACGCTAATCTTCATTTATCCATTCCCCCCACCTTTCCTTTTAGATAAGCATAGTTTTCTTTCTAAGTCAGTGAGTGCCTTTCTCTGTGGACATATGTTCATTTGTGTCAGTTATTAGATAACGCCTATAAGTGTTATCATAAGATATAGGACTTTTGCTTTCCGACTTACCTCATGTTCTGTGATTATCCCCAAGATCATCTATGGTGCCTAAAAGAGCAGTGTTTCATTGTTTTCCATGGCTAGTATTCATTGTGTACATGGACCACTTCTTCTTTATCCCTTCCTCTGTTGATGGACATTTTGGTTGCTTCACTGTCTTGTCTATTGTGAATAAGGCTGCAGTGCAGCCTTTGCAGCCCGGGTCTTCTTGATCCTGGTCTTCTCAGGTGAGAGGCCCATTGGTGCGCCTGCTGGATTGAATGGTACCTCAATTTTTCCTTTTAAACGCAGCTCCTTTCTGTTCTCATTATTAGCTGTCAACCACTTTACATCTCACCAGCAGCTAGAGGGTACACAGTTCTCTAAAACCTCTTCAGCATTTATTGTTTGTAGACTTTTTGCTGATGGTCAGTCGACTGGTGTGAGTTGAAACCTTTTTGTAGATTAGATTGCATGAGTCTAATCCTTCCTGAGGTTGAGCTTTTATCCATTTTCCTGTTTTTAACAAGAGGGTGAGTAAAACTTACCTCTTCATACTATCTTCTTGAAAAATTTGCCTGTTTTGAATTTTTTTTTATCCATTCCCTACCTCAGCACAATTTTGAGGGCCGGTGTCCTTTACGGCCCTGAGTCCTTGTGAATGTTAAGTGACCATTAGCTGTGGGTTAAAAGCCGCTCTTGCGGGAATCGGCCACAAGGCGGCAGCATTTCTCCTTTACCAAATCTGGTTACTAGGGCAACAGAGCCTTACTGGAAGTGGTGTTCTAGGTTGTAAATTAGAATGGAATGTGCCAGGAAAAAGCCCTTTAAGTTTATGGCTCATTACTTCTTGTTCGTATTTTTAACTTAATTTTTATTTTTTATCACAGCAAACTTGATTACAATGTTTTGTTTGTTCTAGGTGTGCAAGATGTGGTTCTTTCACACATATACATATATCTATTCTTCTTCAGATCCTTTTCCCATGTAGGTTATGACACAATGTTGAGTAGTCTTCTCTTGGTATTCCGTAGGTCTTTGGTGATTATATATTTCACATGTGTTTGTATCTGTCTGTTAACCTCAATATGGTAATGTATCCAATCCTCACACCTTTCCATTTGGTGAACCATAAGTTTTTGTACTGAATTCTGTGATTGCCTTTCTCTGTGGAAATATCTTCGTTTGTATCAATTTTTAGGTAACACCTATATGTGATATGATAGGATATGTATCTTTGGCTTTCTCACTTACTACAAGTTGCGTGATTACTTCTAGACTCATCTGTGGTGCTGCAAATGGCATTGTTTCATTCTTTCGCTAGCTCATATTCCATCTGTACATGTAGCAGTTCTTCTTGGTCCACCCATCTGTCGGTGGACTTTTTGGTTACTTCCATATCTTGGCTATTGTAATACTATGCAATGCAGATTGGCCTGCCTGTGTCTTTCCAATTCTGTCTTCTTAGGTTATAGGTCCAGGAATAGGTCTGCTGGATCATATGGTAGCTCAATGTTTACCTTTTCAAGGCACCTCCATTCTGTTCTCTTTAGTGGCTCTTTCCAGGTTACGTCCCACATAAAGTTGAGGGTATGCATTTCTCCACAGCACCTTCAGCGTTTATTCTGTGTAGTTTTTTGCTGATGGTTATTCTGACTGGTGTGAGCTGATACCTCTTTGTGGTTGAATTTGCATGTGTCTCATAAGGCGTTGAAATTGAGCTTTAAGACATGTCCTTTTCATTTTTCCGGCTGCGATTAGAGCTTAGTTCTTCAAAGTGTTTACTTAAAGTATGTGTCACCTTTTGAAACGTTTTGGCCATTACCTCCCTCAAGACATTTTGAGGGCAGGTTTCATTTACAGCCCTGCAGTACTTGTTCATATGAAGTGACCATTAGCTCAGGCTTTAAACCTGCTTTTGCAGGTAACGGCCAGAGGGCGGCAGCCTTTCTACGTTCCCCACGCTGGTACTAGGGAAACAGACCTACCAGCCAGTGGTGTTCTGCGGTTATCAATTAGAGTGGAATGTGCCCGGGTAAACCCACAAATGCTGATGTCTCCTTACATGTGTTTGTTTTTTAAATTTAATTTATATTTTTTACTGGAGTAATATTCCATTGTATACATGGACCACTTCTTCTTGGTGCATTCCTCTGTGGATGGACATTTTTGTTGCTTCCAAGTGTTGACTAGGGTAAATATTGCTGGCGTACAGGTTTGCCAGCCTGTGACATTTTGATTCTCATTTTCTCAGGTGATAGGCTCAGCAGATGGTATGCTTGATTCACTGGTAGCTCAATGTTTACCTTTTCAAAGCCCCTCCATTGTGTTTACGTTAATGGTTCTTACCACGTCCCCCTTAGAGCTCAGGGTACACATTTCTCCACAATCCCTTCAGCATGTATTGTTTGCAGCATTTTTGCTAATGGTCATTCTGACTGCTGTGAGCTGATAGGTATTTGTAATTTCGGTTTGCATATCTTTAAAAATTCCTAAAAGTCCTCATTTTCCCACGCCTTTTTCTTTTCTCTTAAAAGAAAAAACCGTGAGTACAATATACCTCTTGAAATCGTCTTCTTGGAAGGTTGCCCTCTTTTGAATTTTTTGGTCGATTTTTGACCCCAGAAATGTTTTGGAGGGCAGGTGTCATTTACAGAACTGCAAGTTGGTGACTATTTAGTGACCTTTCGCAGTGGGTTAAAGCTGCTGTTGTGGGAAATGGCCACAAGGAGGCAGCATTTTTCCATTCCCCAATCTGGGTACTAGGGCAGCAGAGCCTTTCTGGAAGGCGTTGTCCTAGGTTGTAAATTAGAATGGAATTTGCCAGGAGAAATCCCCATAAGTTTATGTCTCATTACTTCTTCTTGGTTTTTTTAATTTTTTTTATTCGGGGTAAAGATTAGAATGTTGTTTGTCCTAGGTGTACACAATCTGGTTCATTTGTACATTAGATATGTCTATTAATGTACAGATCCTCTTCCCATGTAAAATATTACAGTGTTCCGTAGATCTCGCTTGCTATGGGTTCGGTCTTTTTGATACATGTATATAACATGTATTTGTATACCTATACTAACAATAATCTTCATTTATCAATTCCCCCCTCCTTTCCTTTCAGCTGAGCATCGTTTGTTTTCTAAGCCTGTGAGTGTCTTTCTCTTTGGAAATATGTTCATTTGTGTCAGTTATTAGATAATGCCATAAGTGATATTAGAGGATATAGGTCTTTTGCTTTCTGACCTACTTCATGTTTTGTGATTATCTCCAGGCTCATCTATGGTGCCTCAAAGAGCAGTGCTTCAATGTTTTCCATGGCTAATATTCCATTGTGTATATGGACCACTTCTTCATGGTGCATTCCACTGTTGATGGACATTTTCGTTTCTTCCAAGTGTTGCCTATGGTAAATATTGCTGGAGTGCAGGATTGCCAGCCTGTGATTTTTGATTTTCATTTTCTCAGGTGATAGACCCAGCAGTGGGTATGATTGATCGACTGGGATGGTAGCTCAATGTTTACCTTTTCAAGGCACCTCAATTGTGCTTTCATTAGTGCCTCTTACCACGTCCCCCTTAGAATCGAGGGTATGCGTTTCTCCACAATCACGTCAGCATTTATTGTTTGCAGCATTTTTGTCGATGGCCATTCTGACGGGTGTGAGCTGATAGGTTTTTGTAATTTGGGTTTACATGTCTTTAAGAATTCCTAAAATTCATCATTTTCCACGCCTTTCTCTTTTCTGTTAAAAGAAAACAGAAACAAAAAGTGTGAGTACAATATACCTCTTCAAACTGTCTTTTTGGAAGGTTGCACTCTTGAATTTTTTGGTCGATTTTCGACCTCAGTATGTTTTGGAGGGCAGGTGTCATTTACAGAACTGCAATTGGTGAATATTTAGTGACCTTTTGCAGTGGGTTTAAAGCTGCTGTTGTGGGAAACGGCCACAAGGATGCAGCATTTCTCCATTCCCAAATCTGGGTACTAGGGCAGCAGAGCCTTCTGGAAGTCGTTTACCCAGGTTGTAAATTTGAATGGATTGTGCCAGGAAAACCCCCCATAAGTTTATGTCTCATTACTTCTAGTTCGTTGTTGTAATTTTGTAAATTGGGGTAATGGTTCGAATGTTGTTTGTCCAAGGTGTACACACTCTGCTTCATTTACACATTATATATATCTATTTATGTAGAGATCCTCTTCCCATGTAAATTATTACAGAGTGTTCCGTAAACCTCCCTTGCTATATGGTCGGTCTTTTTGATATATGTATATAATATGTATTTGTATACATATGGTAACGCTAATCTTCATTTATCCATTCCCCCCACCTTTCCTTTTAGATAAGCATAGTTTTCTTTCTAAGTCAGTGAGTGCCTTTCTCTGTGGACATATGTTCATTTGTGTCAGTTATTAGATAACGCCTATAAGTGTTATCATAAGATATAGGACTTTTGCTTTCCGACTTACCTCATGTTCTGTGATTATCCCCAAGATCATCTATGGTGCCTAAAAGAGCAGTGTTTCATTGTTTTCCATGGCTAGTATTCATTGTGTACATGGACCACTTCTTCTTTATCCCTTCCTCTGTTGATGGACATTTTGGTTGCTTCACTGTCTTGTCTATTGTGAATAAGGCTGCAGTGCAGCCTTTGCAGCCCGGGTCTTCTTGATCCTGGTCTTCTCAGGTGAGAGGCCCATTGGTGCGCCTGCTGGATTGAATGGTACCTCAATTTTTCCTTTTAAACGCAGCTCCTTTCTGTTCTCATTATTAGCTGTCAACCACTTTACATCTCACCAGCAGCTAGAGGGTACACAGTTCTCTAAAACCTCTTCAGCATTTATTGTTTGTAGACTTTTTGCTGATGGTCAGTCGACTGGTGTGAGTTGAAACCTTTTTGTAGATTAGATTGCATGAGTCTAATCCTTCCTGAGGTTGAGCTTTTATCCATTTTCCTGTTTTTAACAAGAGGGTGAGTAAAACTTACCTCTTCATACTATCTTCTTGAAAAATTTGCCTGTTTTGAATTTTTTTTTATCCATTCCCTACCTCAGCACAATTTTGAGGGCCGGTGTCCTTTACGGCCCTGAGTCCTTGTGAATGTTAAGTGACCATTAGCTGTGGGTTAAAAGCCGCTCTTGCGGGAATCGGCCACAAGGCGGCAGCATTTCTCCTTTACCAAATCTGGTTACTAGGGCAACAGAGCCTTACTGGAAGTGGTGTTCTAGGTTGTAAATTAGAATGGAATGTGCCAGGAAAAAGCCCTTTAAGTTTATGTCTCATTACTTCTTGTTCGTATTTTTAACTTAATTTTTATTTTTTATCACAGCAAACTTGATTACAATGTTTTGTTTGTTCTAGGTGTGCAAGATGTGGTTCTTTCACACATATACATATATCTATTCTTCTTCAGATCCTTTTCCCATGTAGGTTATGACACAATGTTGAGTAGTCTTCTCTTGGTATTCCATAGGTCTTTGGTGATTATATATTTCACATGTGTTTGTATCTGTCTGTTAACCTCAATATGGTAATGTATCCAATCCTCACACCTTTCCATTTGGTGAACCATAAGTTTTTGTACTGAATTCTGTGATTGCCTTTCTCTGTGGAAATATCTTCGTTTGTATCAATTTTTAGGTAACACCTATATGTGATATGATAGGATATGTATCTTTGGCTTTCTCACTTACTACAAGTTGCGTGATTACTTCTAGACTCATCTGTGGTGCTGCAAATGGCATTGTTTCATTCTTTCGCTAGCTCATATTCCATCTGTACATGTAGCAGTTCTTCTTGGTCCACCCATCTGTCGGTGGACTTTTTGGTTACTTCCATATCTTGGCTATTGTAATACTATGCAATGCAGATTGGCCTGCCTGTGTCTTTCCAATTCTGTCTTCTTAGGTTATAGGTCCAGGAATAGGTCTGCTGGATCATATGGTAGCTCAATGTTTACCTTTTCAAGGCACCTCCATTCTGTTCTCTTTAGTGGCTCTTTCCAGGTTACGTCCCACATAAAGTTGAGGGTATGCATTTCTCCACAGCACCTTCAGCGTTTATTCTGTGTAGTTTTTTGCTGATGGTTATTCTGACTGGTGTGAGCTGATACCTCTTTGTGGTTGAATTTGCATGTGTCTCATAAGGCGTTGAAATTGAGCTTTAAGACATGTCCTTTTCATTTTTCCGGCTGCGATTAGAGCTTAGTTCTTCAAAGTGTTTACTTAAAGTATGTGTCACCTTTTGAAACGTTTTGGCCATTACCTCCCTCAAGACATTTTGAGGGCAGGTTTCATTTACAGCCCTGCAGTACTTGTTCATATGAAGTGACCATTAGCTCAGGCTTTAAACCTGCTTTTGCAGGTAACGGCCAGAGGGCGGCAGCCTTTCTACGTTCCCCACGCTGGTACTAGGGAAACAGACCTACCAGCCAGTGGTGTTCTGCGGTTATCAATTAGAGTGGAATGTGCCCGGGTAAACCCACAAATGCTGATGTCTCCTTACATGTGTTTGTTTTTTAAATTTAATTTATATTTTTTACTGGAGTAATATTCCATTGTATACATGGACCACTTCTTCTTGGTGCATTCCTCTGTGGATGGACATTTTTGTTGCTTCCAAGTGTTGACTAGGGTAAATATTGCTGGCGTACAGGTTTGCCAGCCTGTGACGTTTTGATTCTCATTTTCTCAGGTGATAGGCTCAGCAGATGGTATGCTTGATTCACTGGTAGCTCAATGTTTACCTTTTCAAAGCCCCTCCATTGTGTTTACGTTAATGGTTCTTACCACGTCCCCCTTAGAGCTCAGGGTACACATTTCTCCACAATCCCTTCAGCATGTATTGTTTGCAGCATTTTTGCTAATGGTCATTCTGACTGCTGTGAGCTGATAGGTATTTGTAATTTCGGTTTGCATATCTTTAAAAATTCCTAAAAGTCCTCATTTTCCCACGCCTTTTTCTTTTCTCTTAAAAGAAAAAACCGTGAGTACAATATACCTCTTGAAATTGTCTTCTTGGAAGGTTGCCCTCTTTTGAATTTTTTGGTCGATTTTTGACCCCAGAAATGTTTTGGAGGGCAGGTGTCATTTACAGAACTGCAAGTTGGTGACTATTTAGTGACCTTTCGCAGTGGGTTAAAGCTGCTGTTGTGGGAAATGGCCACAAGGAGGCAGCATTTTTCCATTCCCCAATCTGGGTACTAGGGCAGCAGAGCCTTTCTGGAAGGCGTTGTCCTAGGTTGTAAATTAGAATGGAATTTGCCAGGAGAAATCCCCATAAGTTTATGTCTCATTACTTCTTCTTGGTTTTTTTAATTTTTTTTATTCGGGGTAAAGATTAGAATGTTGTTTGTCCTAGGTGTACACAATCTGGTTCATTTGTACATTAGATATGTCTATTAATGTACAGATCCTCTTCCCATGTAAAATATTACAGTGTTCCGTAGATCTCGCTTGCTATGGGTTCGGTCTTTTTGATACATGTATATAACATGTATTTGTATACCTATACTAACAATAATCTTCATTTATCAATTCCCCCCTCCTTTCCTTTCAGCTGAGCATCGTTTGTTTTCTAAGCCTGTGAGTGTCTTTCTCTTTGGAAATATGTTCATTTGTGTCAGTTATTAGATAATGCCATAAGTGATATTAGAGGATATAGGTCTTTTGCTTTCTGACCTACTTCATGTTTTGTGATTATCTCCAGGCTCATCTATGGTGCCTCAAAGAGCAGTGCTTCAATGTTTTCCATGGCTAATATTCCATTGTGTATATGGACCACTTCTTCATGGTGCATTCCACTGTTGATGGACATTTTCGTTTCTTCCAAGTGTTGCCTATGGTAAATATTGCTGGAGTGCAGGATTGCCAGCCTGTGATTTTTGATTTTCATTTTCTCAGGTGATAGACCCAGCAGTGGGTATGATTGATCGACTGGGATGGTAGCTCAATGTTTACCTTTTCAAGGCACCTCAATTGTGCTTTCATTAGTGCCTCTTACCACGTCCCCCTTAGAATCGAGGGTATGCGTTTCTCCACAATCACGTCAGCATTTATTGTTTGCAGCATTTTTGTCGATGGCCATTCTGACGGGTGTGAGCTGATAGGTTTTTGTAATTTGGGTTTACATGTCTTTAAAAATTCCTAAAATTCATCATTTTCCACGCCTTTCTCTTTTCTGTTAAAAGAAAACAGAAACAAAAAGTGTGAGTACAATATACCTCTTCAAATTGTCTTTTTGGAAGGTTGCACTCTTGAATTTTTTGGTCGATTTTCGACCTCAGTATGTTTTGGAGGGCAGGTGTCATTTACAGAACTGCAATTGGTGAATATTTAGTGACCTTTTGCAGTGGGTTTAAAGCTGCTGTTGTGGGAAACGGCCACAAGGATGCAGCATTTCTCCATTCCCAAATCTGGGTACTAGGGCAGCAGAGCCTTCTGGAAGTCGTTTACCCAGGTTGTAAATTTGAATGGATTGTGCCAGGAAAACCCCCCATAAGTTTATGTCTCATTACTTCTAGTTCGTTGTTGTAATTTTGTAAATTGGGGTAATGGTTCGAATGTTGTTTGTCCAAGGTGTACACACTCTGCTTCATTTACACATTATATATATCTATTTATGTAGAGATCCTCTTCCCATGTAAATTATTACAGAGTGTTCCGTAAACCTCCCTTGCTATATGGTCGGTCTTTTTGATATATGTATATAATATGTATTTGTATACATATGGTAACGCTAATCTTCATTTATCCATTCCCCCCACCTTTCCTTTTAGATAAGCATAGTTTTCTTTCTAAGTCAGTGAGTGCCTTTCTCTGTGGACATATGTTCATTTGTGTCAGTTATTAGATAACGCCTATAAGTGTTATCATAAGATATAGGACTTTTGCTTTCCGACTTACCTCATGTTCTGTGATTATCCCCAAGATCATCTATGGTGCCTAAAAGAGCAGTGTTTCATTGTTTTCCATGGCTAGTATTCATTGTGTACATGGACCACTTCTTCTTTATCCCTTCCTCTGTTGATGGACATTTTGGTTGCTTCACTGTCTTGTCTATTGTGAATAAGGCTGCAGTGCAGCCTTTGCAGCCCGGGTCTTCTTGATCCTGGTCTTCTCAGGTGAGAGGCCCATTGGTGCGCCTGCTGGATTGAATGGTACCTCAATTTTTCCTTTTAAACGCAGCTCCTTTCTGTTCTCATTATTAGCTGTCAACCACTTTACATCTCACCAGCAGCTAGAGGGTACACAGTTCTCTAAAACCTCTTCAGCATTTATTGTTTGTAGACTTTTTGCTGATGGTCAGTCGACTGGTGTGAGTTGAAACCTTTTTGTAGATTAGATTGCATGAGTCTAATCCTTCCTGAGGTTGAGCTTTTATCCATGTTCCTGTTTTTAACAAGAGGGTGAGTAAAACTTACCTCTTCATACTATCTTCTTGAAAAATTTGCCTGTTTTGAATTTTTTTTTATCCATTCCCTACCTCAGCACAATTTTGAGGGCCGGTGTCCTTTACGGCCCTGAGTCCTTGTGAATGTTAAGTGACCATTAGCTGTGGGTTAAAAGCCGCTCTTGCGGGAATCGGCCACAAGGCGGCAGCATTTCTCCTTTACCAAATCTGGTTACTAGGGCAACAGAGCCTTACTGGAAGTGGTGTTCTAGGTTGTAAATTAGAATGGAATGTGCCAGGAAAAAGCCCTTTAAGTTTATGGCTCATTACTTCTTGTTCGTATTTTTAACTTAATTTTTATTTTTTATCACAGCAAACTTGATTACAATGTTTTGTTTGTTCTAGGTGTGCAAGATGTGGTTCTTTCACACATATACATATATCTATTCTTCTTCAGATCCTTTTCCCATGTAGGTTATGACACAATGTTGAGTAGTCTTCTCTTGGTATTCCGTAGGTCTTTGGTGATTATATATTTCACATGTGTTTGTATCTGTCTGTTAACCTCAATATGGTAATGTATCCAATCCTCACACCTTTCCATTTGGTGAACCATAAGTTTTTGTACTGAATTCTGTGATTGCCTTTCTCTGTGGAAATATCTTCGTTTGTATCAATTTTTAGGTAACACCTATATGTGATATGATAGGATATGTATCTTTGGCTTTCTCACTTACTACAAGTTGCGTGATTACTTCTAGACTCATCTGTGGTGCTGCAAATGGCATTGTTTCATTCTTTCGCTAGCTCATATTCCATCTGTACATGTAGCAGTTCTTCTTGGTCCACCCATCTGTCGGTGGACTTTTTGGTTACTTCCATATCTTGGCTATTGTAATACTATGCAATGCAGATTGGCCTGCCTGTGTCTTTCCAATTCTGTCTTCTTAGGTTATAGGTCCAGGAATAGGTCTGCTGGATCATATGGTAGCTCAATGTTTACCTTTTCAAGGCACCTCCATTCTGTTCTCTTTAGTGGCTCTTTCCAGGTTACGTCCCACATAAAGTTGAGGGTATGCATTTCTCCACAGCACCTTCAGCGTTTATTCTGTGTAGTTTTTTGCTGATGGTTATTCTGACTGGTGTGAGCTGATACCTCTTTGTGGTTGAATTTGCATGTGTCTCATAAGGCGTTGAAATTGAGCTTTAAGACATGTCCTTTTCATTTTTCCGGCTGCGATTAGAGCTTAGTTCTTCAAAGTGTTTACTTAAAGTATGTGTCACCTTTTGAAACGTTTTGGCCATTACCTCCCTCAAGACATTTTGAGGGCAGGTTTCATTTACAGCCCTGCAGTACTTGTTCATATGAAGTGACCATTAGCTCAGGCTTTAAACCTGCTTTTGCAGGTAACGGCCAGAGGGCGGCAGCCTTTCTACGTTCCCCACGCTGGTACTAGGGAAACAGACCTACCAGCCAGTGGTGTTCTGCGGTTATCAATTAGAGTGGAATGTGCCCGGGTAAACCCACAAATGCTGATGTCTCCTTACATGTGTTTGTTTTTTAAATTTAATTTATATTTTTTACTGGAGTAATATTCCATTGTATACATGGACCACTTCTTCTTGGTGCATTCCTCTGTGGATGGACATTTTTGTTGCTTCCAAGTGTTGACTAGGGTAAATATTGCTGGCGTACAGGTTTGCCAGCCTGTGACGTTTTGATTCTCATTTTCTCAGGTGATAGGCTCAGCAGATGGTATGCTTGATTCACTGGTAGCTCAATGTTTACCTTTTCAAAGCCCCTCCATTGTGTTTACGTTAATGGTTCTTACCACGTCCCCCTTAGAGCTCAGGGTACACATTTCTCCACAATCCCTTCAGCATGTATTGTTTGCAGCATTTTTGCTAATGGTCATTCTGACTGCTGTGAGCTGATAGGTATTTGTAATTTCGGTTTGCATATCTTTAAAAATTCCTAAAAGTCCTCATTTTCCCACGCCTTTTTCTTTTCTCTTAAAAGAAAAAACCGTGAGTACAATATACCTCTTGAAATTGTCTTCTTGGAAGGTTGCCCTCTTTTGAATTTTTTGGTCGATTTTTGACCCCAGAAATGTTTTGGAGGGCAGGTGTCATTTACAGAACTGCAAGTTGGTGACTATTTAGTGACCTTTCGCAGTGGGTTAAAGCTGCTGTTGTGGGAAATGGCCACAAGGAGGCAGCATTTTTCCATTCCCCAATCTGGGTACTAGGGCAGCAGAGCCTTTCTGGAAGGCGTTGTCCTAGGTTGTAAATTAGAATGGAATTTGCCAGGAGAAATCCCCATAAGTTTATGTCTCATTACTTCTTCTTGGTTTTTTTAATTTTTTTATTCGGGGTAAAGATTAGAATATTGTTTGTCCTAGGTGTACACAATCTGGTTCATTTGTACATTAGATATCTCTATTAATGTACAGATCCTCTTCCCATGTAAAATATTACAGTGTTCCGTAGATCTCGCTTGCTATGGGTTCGGTCTTTTTGATACATGTATATAACATGTATTTGTATACCTATACTAACAATAATCTTCATTTATCAATTCCCCCCTCCTTTCCTTTCAGCTGAGCATCGTTTGTTTTCTAAGCCTGTGAGTGTCTTTCTCTTTGGAAATATGTTCATTTGTGTCAGTTATTAGATAATGCCATAAGTGATATTAGAGGATATAGGTCTTTTGCTTTCTGACCTACTTCATGTTTTGTGATTATCTCCAGGCTCATCTATGGTGCCTCAAAGAGCAGTGCTTCAATGTTTTCCATGGCTAATATTCCATTGTGTATATGGACCACTTCTTCATGGTGCATTCCACTGTTGATGGACATTTTCGTTTCTTCCAAGTGTTGCCTATGGTAAATATTGCTGGAGTGCAGGATTGCCAGCCTGTGATTTTTGATTTTCATTTTCTCAGGTGATAGACCCAGCAGTGGGTATGATTGATCGACTGGGATGGTAGCTCAATGTTTACCTTTTCAAGGCACCTCAATTGTGCTTTCATTAGTGCCTCTTACCACGTCCCCCTTAGAATCGAGGGTATGCGTTTCTCCACAATCACGTCAGCATTTATTGTTTGCAGCATTTTTGTCGATGGCCATTCTGACGGGTGTGAGCTGATAGGTTTTTGTAATTTGGGTTTACATGTCTTTAAAAATTCCTAAAATTCATCATTTTCCACGCCTTTCTCTTTTCTGTTAAAAGAAAACAGAAACAAAAAGTGTGAGTACAATATACCTCTTCAAATTGTCTTTTTGGAAGGTTGCACTCTTGAATTTTTTGGTCGATTTTCGACCTCAGTATGTTTTGGAGGGCAGGTGTCATTTACAGAACTGCAATTGGTGAATATTTAGTGACCTTTTGCAGTGGGTTTAAAGCTGCTGTTGTGGGAAACGGCCACAAGGATGCAGCATTTCTCCATTCCCAAATCTGGGTACTAGGGCAGCAGAGCCTTCTGGAAGTCGTTTACCCAGGTTGTAAATTTGAATGGATTGTGCCAGGAAAACCCCCCATAAGTTTATGTCTCATTACTTCTAGTTCGTTGTTGTAATTTTGTAAATTGGGGTAATGGTTCGAATGTTGTTTGTCCAAGGTGTACACACTCTGCTTCATTTACACATTATATATATCTATTTATGTAGAGATCCTCTTCCCATGTAAATTATTACAGAGTGTTCCGTAAACCTCCCTTGCTATATGGTCGGTCTTTTTGATATATGTATATAATATGTATTTGTATACATATGGTAACGCTAATCTTCATTTATCCATTCCCCCCACCTTTCCTTTTAGATAAGCATAGTTTTCTTTCTAAGTCAGTGAGTGCCTTTCTCTGTGGACATATGTTCATTTGTGTCAGTTATTAGATAACGCCTATAAGTGTTATCATAAGATATAGGACTTTTGCTTTCCGACTTACCTCATGTTCTGTGATTATCCCCAAGATCATCTATGGTGCCTAAAAGAGCAGTGTTTCATTGTTTTCCATGGCTAGTATTCATTGTGTACATGGACCACTTCTTCTTTATCCCTTCCTCTGTTGATGGACATTTTGGTTGCTTCACTGTCTTGTCTATTGTGAATAAGGCTGCAGTGCAGCCTTTGCAGCCCGGGTCTTCTTGATCCTGGTCTTCTCAGGTGAGAGGCCCATTGGTGCGCCTGCTGGATTGAATGGTACCTCAATTTTTCCTTTTAAACGCAGCTCCTTTCTGTTCTCATTATTAGCTGTCAACCACTTTACATCTCACCAGCAGCTAGAGGGTACACAGTTCTCTAAAACCTCTTCAGCATTTATTGTTTGTAGACTTTTTGCTGATGGTCAGTCGACTGGTGTGAGTTGAAACCTTTTTGTAGATTAGATTGCATGAGTCTAATCCTTCCTGAGGTTGAGCTTTTATCCATTTTCCTGTTTTTAACAAGAGGGTGAGTAAAACTTACCTCTTCATACTATCTTCTTGAAAAATTTGCCTGTTTTGAATTTTTTTTTATCCATTCCCTACCTCAGCACAATTTTGAGGGCCGGTGTCCTTTACGGCCCTGAGTCCTTGTGAATGTTAAGTGACCATTAGCTGTGGGTTAAAAGCCGCTCTTGCGGGAATCGGCCACAAGGCGGCAGCATTTCTCCTTTACCAAATCTGGTTACTAGGGCAACAGAGCCTTACTGGAAGTGGTGTTCTAGGTTGTAAATTAGAATGGAATGTGCCAGGAAAAAGCCCTTTAAGTTTATGGCTCATTACTTCTTGTTCGTATTTTTAACTTAATTTTTATTTTTTATCACAGCAAACTTGATTACAATGTTTTGTTTGTTCTAGGTGTGCAAGATGTGGTTCTTTCACACATATACATATATCTATTCTTCTTCAGATCCTTTTCCCATGTAGGTTATGACACAATGTTGAGTAGTCTTCTCTTGGTATTCCGTAGGTCTTTGGTGATTATATATTTCACATGTGTTTGTATCTGTCTGTTAACCTCAATATGGTAATGTATCCAATCCTCACACCTTTCCATTTGGTGAACCATAAGTTTTTGTACTGAATTCTGTGATTGCCTTTCTCTGTGGAAATATCTTCGTTTGTATCAATTTTTAGGTAACACCTATATGTGATATGATAGGATATGTATCTTTGGCTTTCTCACTTACTACAAGTTGCGTGATTACTTCTAGACTCATCTGTGGTGCTGCAAATGGCATTGTTTCATTCTTTCGCTAGCTCATATTCCATCTGTACATGTAGCAGTTCTTCTTGGTCCACCCATCTGTCGGTGGACTTTTTGGTTACTTCCATATCTTGGCTATTGTAATACTATGCAATGCAGATTGGCCTGCCTGTGTCTTTCCAATTCTGTCTTCTTAGGTTATAGGTCCAGGAATAGGTCTGCTGGATCATATGGTAGCTCAATGTTTACCTTTTCAAGGCACCTCCATTCTGTTCTCTTTAGTGGCTCTTTCCAGGTTACGTCCCACATAAAGTTGAGGGTATGCATTTCTCCACAGCACCTTCAGCGTTTATTCTGTGTAGTTTTTTGCTGATGGTTATTCTGACTGGTGTGAGCTGATACCTCTTTGTGGTTGAATTTGCATGTGTCTCATAAGGCGTTGAAATTGAGCTTTAAGACATGTCCTTTTCATTTTTCCGGCTGCGATTAGAGCTTAGTTCTTCAAAGTGTTTACTTAAAGTATGTGTCACCTTTTGAAACGTTTTGGCCATTACCTCCCTCAAGACATTTTGAGGGCAGGTTTCATTTACAGCCCTGCAGTACTTGTTCATATGAAGTGACCATTAGCTCAGGCTTTAAACCTGCTTTTGCAGGTAACGGCCAGAGGGCGGCAGCCTTTCTACGTTCCCCACGCTGGTACTAGGGAAACAGACCTACCAGCCAGTGGTGTTCTGCGGTTATCAATTAGAGTGGAATGTGCCCGGGTAAACCCACAAATGCTGATGTCTCCTTACATGTGTTTGTTTTTTAAATTTAATTTATATTTTTTACTGGAGTAATATTCCATTGTATACATGGACCACTTCTTCTTGGTGCATTCCTCTGTGGATGGACATTTTTGTTGCTTCCAAGTGTTGACTAGGGTAAATATTGCTGGCGTACAGGTTTGCCAGCCTGTGACGTTTTGATTCTCATTTTCTCAGGTGATAGGCTCAGCAGATGGTATGCTTGATTCACTGGTAGCTCAATGTTTACCTTTTCAAAGCCCCTCCATTGTGTTTACGTTAATGGTTCTTACCACGTCCCCCTTAGAGCTCAGGGTACACATTTCTCCACAATCCCTTCAGCATGTATTGTTTGCAACATTTTTGCTAATGGTCATTCTGACTGCTGTGAGCTGATAGGTATTTGTAATTTCGGTTTGCATATCTTTAAAAATTCCTAAAAGTCCTCATTTTCCCACGCCTTTTTCTTTTCTCTTAAAAGAAAAAACCGTGAGTACAATATACCTCTTGAAATCGTCTTCCTGGAAGGTTGCCCTCTTTTGAATTTTTTGGTCGATTTTTGACCCCAGAAATGTTTTGGAGGGCAGGTGTCATTTACAGAACTGCAAGTTGGTGACTATTTAGTGACCTTTCGCAGTGGGTTAAAGCTGCTGTTGTGGGAAATGGCCACAAGGAGGCAGCATTTTTCCATTCCCCAATCTGGGTACTAGGGCAGCAGAGCCTTTCTGGAAGGCGTTGTCCTAGGTTGTAAATTAGAATGGAATTTGCCAGGAGAAATCCCCATAAGTTTATGTCTCATTACTTCTTCTTGGTTTTTTTAATTTTTTTTATTCGGGGTAAAGATTAGAATGTTGTTTGTCCTAGGTGTACACAATCTGGTTCATTTGTACATTAGATATGTCTATTAATGTACAGATCCTCTTCCCATGTAAAATATTACAGTGTTCCGTAGATCTCGCTTGCTATGGGTTCGGTCTTTTTGATACATGTATATAACATGTATTTGTATACCTATACTAACAATAATCTTCATTTATCAATTCCCCCCTCCTTTCCTTTCAGCTGAGCATCGTTTGTTTTCTAAGCCTGTGGGTGTCTTTCTCTTTGGAAATATGTTCATTTGTGTCAGTTATTAGATAATGCCATAAGTGATATTAGAGGATATAGGTCTTTTGCTTTCTGACCTACTTCATGTTTTGTGATTATCTCCAGGCTCATCTATGGTGCCTCAAAGAGCAGTGCTTCAATGTTTTCCATGGCTAATATTCCATTGTGTATATGGACCACTTCTTCATGGTGCATTCCACTGTTGATGGACATTTTCGTTTCTTCCAAGTGTTGCCTATGGTAAATATTGCTGGAGTGCAGGATTGCCAGCCTGTGATTTTTGATTTTCATTTTCTCAGGTGATAGACCCAGCAGTGGGTATGATTGATCGACTGGGATGGTAGCTCAATGTTTACCTTTTCAAGGCACCTCAATTGTGCTTTCATTAGTGCCTCTTACCACGTCCCCCTTAGAATCGAGGGTATGCGTTTCTCCACAATCACGTCAGCATTTATTGTTTGCAGCATTTTTGTCGATGGCCATTCTGACGGGTGTGAGCTGATAGGTTTTTGTAATTTGGGTTTACATGTCTTTAAAAATTCCTAAAATTCATCATTTTCCACGCCTTTCTCTTTTCTGTTAAAAGAAAACAGAAACAAAAAGTGTGAGTACAATATACCTCTTCAAATTGTCTTTTTGGAAGGTTGCACTCTTGAATTTTTTGGTCGATTTTCGACCTCAGTATGTTTTGGAGGGCAGGTGTCATTTACAGAACTGCAATTGGTGAATATTTAGTGACCTTTTGCAGTGGGTTTAAAGCTGCTGTTGTGGGAAACGGCCACAAGGATGCAGCATTTCTCCATTCCCAAATCTGGGTACTAGGGCAGCAGAGCCTTCTGGAAGTCGTTTACCCAGGTTGTAAATTTGAATGGATTGTGCCAGGAAAACCCCCCATAAGTTTATGTCTCATTACTTCTAGTTCGTTGTTGTAATTTTGTAAATTGGGGTAATGGTTCGAATGTTGTTTGTCCAAGGTGTACACACTCTGCTTCATTTACACATTATATATATCTATTTATGTAGAGATCCTCTTCCCATGTAAATTATTACAGAGTGTTCCGTAAACCTCCCTTGCTATATGGTCGGTCTTTTTGATATATGTATATAATATGTATTTGTATACATATGGTAACGCTAATCTTCATTTATCCATTCCCCCCACCTTTCCTTTTAGATAAGCATAGTTTTCTTTCTAAGTCAGTGAGTGCCTTTCTCTGTGGACATATGTTCATTTGTGTCAGTTATTAGATAACGCCTATAAGTGTTATCATAAGATATAGGACTTTTGCTTTCCGACTTACCTCATGTTCTGTGATTATCCCCAAGATCATCTATGGTGCCTAAAAGAGCAGTGTTTCATTGTTTTCCATGGCTAGTATTCATTGTGTACATGGACCACTTCTTCTTTATCCCTTCCTCTGTTGATGGACATTTTGGTTGCTTCACTGTCTTGTCTATTGTGAATAAGGCTGCAGTGCAGCCTTTGCAGCCCGGGTCTTCTTGATCCTGGTCTTCTCAGGTGAGAGGCCCATTGGTGCGCCTGCTGGATTGAATGGTACCTCAATTTTTCCTTTTAAACGCAGCTCCTTTCTGTTCTCATTATTAGCTGTCAACCACTTTACATCTCACCAGCAGCTAGAGGGTACACAGTTCTCTAAAACCTCTTCAGCATTTATTGTTTGTAGACTTTTTGCTGATGGTCAGTCGACTGGTGTGAGTTGAAACCTTTTTGTAGATTAGATTGCATGAGTCTAATCCTTCCTGAGGTTGAGCTTTTATCCATTTTCCTGTTTTTAACAAGAGGGTGAGTAAAACTTACCTCTTCATACTATCTTCTTGAAAAATTTGCCTGTTTTGAATTTTTTTTTATCCATTCCCTACCTCAGCACAATTTTGAGGGCCGGTGTCCTTTACGGCCCTGAGTCCTTGTGAATGTTAAGTGACCATTAGCTGTGGGTTAAAAGCCGCTCTTGCGGGAATCGGCCACAAGGCGGCAGCATTTCTCCTTTACCAAATCTGGTTACTAGGGCAACAGAGCCTTACTGGAAGTGGTGTTCTAGGTTGTAAATTAGAATGGAATGTGCCAGGAAAAAGCCCTTTAAGTTTATGGCTCATTACTTCTTGTTCGTATTTTTAACTTAATTTTTATTTTTTATCACAGCAAACTTGATTACAATGTTTTGTTTGTTCTAGGTGTGCAAGATGTGGTTCTTTCACACATATACATATATCTATTCTTCTTCAGATCCTTTTCCCATGTAGGTTATGACACAATGTTGAGTAGTCTTCTCTTGGTATTCCGTAGGTCTTTGGTGATTATATATTTCACATGTGTTTGTATCTGTCTGTTAACCTCAATATGGTAATGTATCCAATCCTCACACCTTTCCATTTGGTGAACCATAAGTTTTTGTACTGAATTCTGTGATTGCCTTTCTCTGTGGAAATATCTTCGTTTGTATCAATTTTTAGGTAACACCTATATGTGATATGATAGGATATGTATCTTTGGCTTTCTCACTTACTACAAGTTGCGTGATTACTTCTAGACTCATCTGTGGTGCTGCAAATGGCATTGTTTCATTTTTTCGCTAGCTCATATTCCATCTGTACATGTAGCAGTTCTTCTTGGTCCACCCATCTGTCGGTGGACTTTTTGGTTACTTCCATATCTTGGCTATTGTAATACTATGCAATGCAGATTGGCCTGCCTGTGTCTTTCCAATTCTGTCTTCTTAGGTTATAGGTCCAGGAATAGGTCTGCTGGATCATATGGTAGCTCAATGTTTACCTTTTCAAGGCACCTCCATTCTGTTCTCTTTAGTGGCTCTTTCCAGGTTACGTCCCACATAAAGTTGAGGGTATGCATTTCTCCACAGCACCTTCAGCGTTTATTCTGTGTAGTTTTTTGCTGATGGTTATTCTGACTGGTGTGAGCTGATACCTCTTTGAGGTTGAATTTGTATGTGTCTCATAAGGCGTTGAAATTGAGCTTTAAGACATGTCCTTTTTATTTTTCCGGCTGCGATTAGAGCTTAGTTCTTCAAAGTGTTTACTTAAAGTATGTGTCACCTTTTGAAACGTTTTGGCCATTACCTCCCTCAAGACATTTTGAGGGCAGGTTTCATTTACAGCCCTGCAGTACTTGTTCCTATGAAGTGACCATTAGCTCAGGCTTTAAACCTGCTTTTGCAGGTAACGGCCAGAGGGCGGCAGCCTTTCTACGTTCCCCACGCTGGTACTAGGGAAACAGACCTACCAGCCAGTGGTGTTCTGCGGTTATCAATTAGAGTGGAATGTGCCCGGGTAAACCCACAAATGCTGATGTCTCCTTACATGTGTTTGTTTTTTAAATTTAATTTATATTTTTTACTGGAGTAATATTCCATTGTATACATGGACCACTTCTTCTTGGTGCATTCCTCTGTGGATGGACATTTTTGTTGCTTCCAAGTGTTGACTAGGGTAAATATTGCTGGCGTACAGGTTTGCCAGCCTGTGACATTTTGATTCTCATTTTCTCAGGTGATAGGCTCAGCAGATGGTATGCTTGATTCACTGGTAGCTCAATGTTTACCTTTTCAAAGCCCCTCCATTGTGTTTACGTTAATGGTTCTTACCACGTCCCCCTTAGAGCTCAGGGTACACATTTCTCCACAATCCCTTCAGCATGTATTGTTTGCAGCATTTTTGCTAATGGTCATTCTGACTGCTGTGAGCTGATAGGTATTTGTAATTTCGGTTTGCATATCTTTAAAAATTCCTAAAAGTCCTCATTTTCCCACGCCTTTTTCTTTTCTCTTAAAAGAAAAAACCGTGAGTACAATATACCTCTTGAAATCGTCTTCTTGGAAGGTTGCCCTCTTTTGAATTTTTTGGTCGATTTTTGACCCCAGAAATGTTTTGGAGGGCAGGTGTCATTTACAGAACTGCAAGTTGGTGACTATTTAGTGACCTTTCGCAGTGGGTTAAAGCTGCTGTTGTGGGAAATGGCCACAAGGAGGCAGCATTTTTCCATTCCCCAATCTGGGTACTAGGGCAGCAGAGCCTTTCTGGAAGGCGTTGTCCTAGGTTGTAAATTAGAATGGAATTTGCCAGGAGAAATCCCCATAAGTTTATGTCTCATTACTTCTTCTTGGTTTTTTTAATTTTTTTTATTCGGGGTAAAGATTAGAATGTTGTTTGTCCTAGGTGTACACAATCTGGTTCATTTGTACATTAGATATGTCTATTAATGTACACATCCTCTTCCCATGTAAAATATTACAGTGTTCCGTAGATCTCGCTTGCTATGGGTTCGGTCTTTTTGATACATGTATATAACATGTATTTGTATACCTATACTAACAATAATCTTCATTTATCAATTCCCCCCTCCTTTCCTTTCAGATGAGCATCGTTTGTTTTCTAAGCCTGTGAGTGTCTTTCTCTTTGGAAATATGTTCATTTGTGTCAGTTATTAGATAATGCCATAAGTGATATTAGAGGATATAGGTCTTTTGCTTTCTGACCTACTTCATGTTTTGTGATTATCTCCAGGCTCATCTATGGTGCCTCAAAGAGCAGTGCTTCAATGTTTTCCATGGCTAATATTCCATTGTGTATATGGACCACTTCTTCATGGTGCATTCCACTGTTGATGGACATTTTCGTTTCTTCCAAGTGTTGCCTATGGTAAATATTGCTGGAGTGCAGGATTGCCAGCCTGTGATTTTTGATTTTCATTTTCTCAGGTGATAGACCCAGCAGTGGGTATGATTGATCGACTGGGATGGTAGCTCAATGTTTACCTTTTCAAGGCACCTCAATTGTGCTTTCATTAGTGCCTCTTACCACGTCCCCCTTAGAATCGAGGGTATGCGTTTCTCCACAATCACGTCAGCATTTATTGTTTGCAGCATTTTTGTCGATGGCCATTCTGACGGGTGTGAGCTGATAGGTTTTTGTAATTTGGGTTTACATGTCTTTAAAAATTCCTAAAATTCATCATTTTCCACGCCTTTCTCTTTTCTGTTAAAAGAAAACAGAAACAAAAAGTGTGAGTACAATATACCTCTTCAAATTGTCTTTTTGGAAGGTTGCACTCTTGAATTTTTTGGTCGATTTTCGACCTCAGTATGTTTTGGAGGGCAGGTGTCATTTACAGAACTGCAATTGGTGAATATTTAGTGACCTTTTGCAGTGGGTTTAAAGCTGCTGTTGTGGGAAACGGCCACAAGGATGCAGCATTTCTCCATTCCCAAATCTGGGTACTAGGGCAGCAGAGCCTTCTGGAAGTCGTTTACCCAGGTTGTAAATTTGAATGGATTGTGCCAGGAAAACCCCCCATAAGTTTATGTCTCATTACTTCTAGTTCGTTGTTGTAATTTTGTAAATTGGGGTAATGGTTCGAATGTTGTTTGTCCAAGGTGTACACACTCTGCTTCATTTACACATTATATATATCTATTTATGTAGAGATCCTCTTCCCATGTAAATTATTACAGAGTGTTCCGTAAACCTCCCTTGCTATATGGTCGGTCTTTTTGATATATGTATATAATATGTATTTGTATACATATGGTAACGCTAATCTTCATTTATCCATTCCCCCCACCTTTCCTTTTAGATAAGCATAGTTTTCTTTCTAAGTCAGTGAGTGCCTTTCTCTGTGGACATATGTTCATTTGTGTCAGTTATTAGATAACGCCTATAAGTGTTATCATAAGATATAGGACTTTTGCTTTCCGACTTACCTCATGTTCTGTGATTATCCCCAAGATCATCTATGGTGCCTAAAAGAGCAGTGTTTCATTGTTTTCCATGGCTAGTATTCATTGTGTACATGGACCACTTCTTCTTTATCCCTTCCTCTGTTGATGGACATTTTGGTTGCTTCACTGTCTTGTCTATTGTGAATAAGGCTGCAGTGCAGCCTTTGCAGCCCGGGTCTTCTTGATCCTGGTCTTCTCAGGTGAGAGGCCCATTGGTGCGCCTGCTGGATTGAATGGTACCTCAATTTTTCCTTTTAAACGCAGCTCCTTTCTGTTCTCATTATTAGCTGTCAACCACTTTACATCTCACCAGCAGCTAGAGGGTACACAGTTCTCTAAAACCTCTTCAGCATTTATTGTTTGTAGACTTTTTGCTGATGGTCAGTCGACTGGTGTGAGTTGAAACCTTTTTGTAGATTAGATTGCATGAGTCTAATCCTTCCTGAGGTTGAGCTTTTATCCATTTTCCTGTTTTTAACAAGAGGGTGAGTAAAACTTACCTCTTCATACTATCTTCTTGAAAAATTTGCCTGTTTTGAATTTTTTTTTATCCATTCCCTACCTCAGCACAATTTTGAGGGCCGGTGTCCTTTACGGCCCTGAGTCCTTGTGAATGTTAAGTGACCATTAGCTGTGGGTTAAAAGCCGCTCTTGCGGGAATCGGCCACAAGGCGGCAGCATTTCTCCTTTACCAAATCTGGTTACTAGGGCAACAGAGCCTTACTGGAAGTGGTGTTCTAGGTTGTAAATTAGAATGGAATGTGCCAGGAAAAAGCCCTTTAAGTTTATGGCTCATTACTTCTTGTTCGTATTTTTAACTTAATTTTTATTTTTTATCACAGCAAACTTGATTACAATGTTTTGTTTGTTCTAGGTGTGCAAGATGTGGTTCTTTCACACATATACATATATCTATTCTTCTTCAGATCCTTTTCCCATGTAGGTTATGACACAATGTTGAGTAGTCTTCTCTTGGTATTCCGTAGGTCTTTGGTGATTATATATTTCACATGTGTTTGTATCTGTCTGTTAACCTCAATATGGTAATGTATCCAATCCTCACACCTTTCCATTTGGTGAACCATAAGTTTTTGTACTGAATTCTGTGATTGCCTTTCTCTGTGGAAATATCTTCGTTTGTATCAATTTTTAGGTAACACCTATATGTGATATGATAGGATATGTATCTTTGGCTTTCTCACTTACTACAAGTTGCGTGATTACTTCTAGACTCATCTGTGGTGCTGCAAATGGCATTGTTTCATTCTTTCGCTAGCTCATATTCCATCTGTACATGTAGCAGTTCTTCTTGGTCCACCCATCTGTCGGTGGACTTTTTGGTTACTTCCATATCTTGGCTATTGTAATACTATGCAATGCAGATTGGCCTGCCTGTGTCTTTCCAATTCTGTCTTCTTAGGTTATAGGTCCAGGAATAGGTCTGCTGGATCATATGGTAGCTCAATGTTTACCTTTTCAAGGCACCTCCATTCTGTTCTCTTTAGTGGCTCTTTCCAGGTTACGTCCCACATAAAGTTGAGGGTATGCATTTCTCCACAGCACCTTCAGCGTTTATTCTGTGTAGTTTTTTGCTGATGGTTATTCTGACTGGTGTGAGCTGATACCTCTTTGAGGTTGAATTTGTATGTGTCTCATAAGGCGTTGAAATTGAGCTTTAAGACATGTCCTTTTTATTTTTCCGGCTGCGATTAGAGCTTAGTTCTTCAAAGTGTTTACTTAAAGTATGTGTCACCTTTTGAAACGTTTTGGCCATTACCTCCCTCAAGACATTTTGAGGGCAGGTTTCATTTACAGCCCTGCAGTACTTGTTCCTATGAAGTGACCATTAGCTCAGGCTTTAAACCTGCTTTTGCAGGTAACGGCCAGAGGGCGGCAGCCTTTCTACGTTCCCCACGCTGGTACTAGGGAAACAGACCTACCAGCCAGTGGTGTTCTGCGGTTATCAATTAGAGTGGAATGTGCCCGGATAAACCCACAAATGCTGATGTCTCCTTACATGTGTTTGTTTTTTAAATTTAATTTATATTTTTTACTGGAGTAATATTCCATTGTATACATGGACCACTTCTTCTTGGTGCATTCCTCTGTGGATGGACATTTTTGTTGCTTCCAAGTGTTGACTAGGGTAAATATTGCTGGCGTACAGGTTTGCCAGCCTGTGACGTTTTGATTCTCATTTTCTCAGGTGATAGGCTCAGCAGATGGTATGCTTGATTCACTGGTAGCTCAATGTTTACCTTTTCAAAGCCCCTCCATTGTGTTTACGTTAATGGTTCTTACCACGTCCCCCTTAGAGCTCAGGGTACACATTTCTCCACAATCCCTTCAGCATGTATTGTTTGCAGCATTTTTGCTAATGGTCATTCTGACTGCTGTGAGCTGATAGGTATTTGTAATTTCGGTTTGCATATCTTTAAAAATTCCTAAAAGTCCTCATTTTCCCACGCCTTTTTCTTTTCTCTTAAAAGAAAAAACCGTGAGTACAATATACCTCTTGAAATTGTCTTCTTGGAAGGTTGCCCTCTTTTGAATTTTTTGGTCGATTTTTGACCCCAGAAATGTTTTGGAGGGCAGGTGTCATTTACAGAACTGCAAGTTGGTGACTATTTAGTGACCTTTCGCAGTGGGTTAAAGCTGCTGTTGTGGGAAATGGCCACAAGGAGGCAGCATTTTTCCATTCCCCAATCTGGGTACTAGGGCAGCAGAGCCTTTCTGGAAGGCGTTGTCCTAGGTTGTAAATTAGAATGGAATTTGCCAGGAGAAATCCCCATAAGTTTATGTCTCATTACTTCTTCTTGGTTTTTTTAATTTTTTTTATTCGGGGTAAAGATTAGAATGTTGTTTGTCCTAGGTGTACACAATCTGGTTCATTTGTACATTAGATATGTCTATTAATGTACAGATCCTCTTCCCATGTAAAATATTACAGTGTTCCGTAGATCTCGCTTGCTATGGGTTCGGTCTTTTTGATACATGTATATAACATGTATTTGTATACCTATACTAACAATAATCTTCATTTATCAATTCCCCCCTCCTTTCCTTTCAGCTGAGCATCGTTTGTTTTCTAAGCCTGTGAGTGTCTTTCTCTTTGGAAATATGTTCATTTGTGTCAGTTATTAGATAATGCCATAAGTGATATTAGAGGATATAGGTCTTTTGCTTTCTGACCTACTTCATGTTTTGTGATTATCTCCAGGCTCATCTATGGTGCCTCAAAGAGCAGTGCTTCAATGTTTTCCATGGCTAATATTCCATTGTGTATATGGACCACTTCTTCATGGTGCATTCCACTGTTGATGGACATTTTCGTTTCTTCCAAGTGTTGCCTATGGTAAATATTGCTGGAGTGCAGGATTGCCAGCCTGTGATTTTTGATTTTCATTTTCTCAGGTGATAGACCCAGCAGTGGGTATGATTGATCGACTGGGATGGTAGCTCAATGTTTACCTTTTCAAGGCACCTCAATTGTGCTTTCATTAGTGCCTCTTACCACGTCCCCCTTAGAATCGAGGGTATGCGTTTCTCCACAATCACGTCAGCATTTATTGTTTGCAGCATTTTTGTCGATGGCCATTCTGACGGGTGTGAGCTGATAGGTTTTTGTAATTTGGGTTTACATGTCTTTAAAAATTCCTAAAATTCATCATTTTCCACGCCTTTCTCTTTTCTGTTAAAAGAAAACAGAAACAAAAAGTGTGAGTACAATATACCTCTTCAAATTGTCTTTTTGGAAGGTTGCACTCTTGAATTTTTTGGTCGATTTTCGACCTCAGTATGTTTTGGAGGGCAGGTGTCATTTACAGAACTGCAATTGGTGAATATTTAGTGACCTTTTGCAGTGGGTTTAAAGCTGCTGTTGTGGGAAACGGCCACAAGGATGCAGCATTTCTCCATTCCCAAATCTGGGTACTAGGGCAGCAGAGCCTTCTGGAAGTCGTTTACCCAGGTTGTAAATTTGAATGGATTGTGCCAGGAAAACCCCCCATAAGTTTATGTCTCATTACTTCTAGTTCGTTGTTGTAATTTTGTAAATTGGGGTAATGGTTCGAATGTTGTTTGTCCAAGGTGTACACACTCTGCTTCATTTACACATTATATATATCTATTTATGTAGAGATCCTCTTCCCATGTAAATTATTACAGAGTGTTCCGTAAACCTCCCTTGCTATATGGTCGGTCTTTTTGATATATGTATATAATATGTATTTGTATACATATGGTAACGCTAATCTTCATTTATCCATTCCCCCCACCTTTCCTTTTAGATAAGCATAGTTTTCTTTCTAAGTCAGTGAGTGCCTTTCTCTGTGGACATATGTTCATTTGTGTCAGTTATTAGATAACGCCTATAAGTGTTATCATAAGATATAGGACTTTTGCTTTCCGACTTACCTCATGTTCTGTGATTATCCCCAAGATCATCTATGGTGCCTAAAAGAGCAGTGTTTCATTGTTTTCCATGGCTAGTATTCATTGTGTACATGGACCACTTCTTCTTTATCCCTTCCTCTGTTGATGGACATTTTGGTTGCTTCACTGTCTTGTCTATTGTGAATAAGGCTGCAGTGCAGCCTTTGCAGCCCGGGTCTTCTTGATCCTGGTCTTCTCAGGTGAGAGGCCCATTGGTGCGCCTGCTGGATTGAATGGTACCTCAATTGTTCCTTTTAAACGCAGCTCCTTTCTGTTCTCATTATTAGCTGTCAACCACTTTACATCTCACCAGCAGCTAGAGGGTACACAGTTCTCTAAAACCTCTTCAGCATTTATTGTTTGTAGACTTTTTGCTGATGGTCAGTCGACTGGTGTGAGTTGAAACCTTTTTGTAGATTAGATTGCATGAGTCTAATCCTTCCTGAGGTTGAGCTTTTATCCATTTTCCTGTTTTTAACAAGAGGGTGAGTAAAACTTACCTCTTCATACTATCTTCTTGAAAAATTTGCCTGTTTTGAATTTTTTTTTATCCATTCCCTACCTCAGCACAATTTTGAGGGCCGGTGTCCTTTACGGCCCTGAGTCCTTGTGAATGTTAAGTGACCATTAGCTGTGGGTTAAAAGCCGCTCTTGCGGGAATCGGCCACAAGGCGGCAGCATTTCTCCTTTACCAAATCTGGTTACTAGGGCAACAGAGCCTTACTGGAAGTGGTGTTCTAGGTTGTAAATTAGAATGGAATGTGCCAGGAAAAAGCCCTTTAAGTTTATGGCTCATTACTTCTTGTTCGTATTTTTAACTTAATTTTTATTTTTTATCACAGCAAACTTGATTACAATGTTTTGTTTGTTCTAGGTGTGCAAGATGTGGTTCTTTCACACATATACATATATCTATTCTTCTTCAGATCCTTTTCCCATGTAGGTTATGACACAATGTTGAGTAGTCTTCTCTTGGTATTCCGTAGGTCTTTGGTGATTATATATTTCACATGTGTTTGTATCTGTCTGTTAACCTCAATATGGTAATGTATCCAATCCTCACACCTTTCCATTTGGTGAACCATAAGTTTTTGTACTGAATTCTGTGATTGCCTTTCTCTGTGGAAATATCTTCGTTTGTATCAATTTTTAGGTAACACCTATATGTGATATGATAGGATATGTATCTTTGGCTTTCTCACTTACTACAAGTTGCGTGATTACTTCTAGACTCATCTGTGGTGCTGCAAATGGCATTGTTTCATTCTTTCGCTAGCTCATATTCCATCTGTACATGTAGCAGTTCTTCTTGGTCCACCCATCTGTCGGTGGACTTTTTGGTTACTTCCATATCTTGGCTATTGTAATACTATGCAATGCAGATTGGCCTGCCTGTGTCTTTCCAATTCTGTCTTCTTAGGTTATAGGTCCAGGAATAGGTCTGCTGGATCATATGGTAGCTCAATGTTTACCTTTTCAAGGCACCTCCATTCTGTTCTCTTTAGTGGCTCTTTCCAGGTTACGTCCCACATAAAGTTGAGGGTATGCATTTCTCCACAGCACCTTCAGCGTTTATTCTGTGTAGTTTTTTGCTGATGGTTATTCTGACTGGTGTGAGCTGATACCTCTTTGAGGTTGAATTTGTATGTGTCTCATAAGGCGTTGAAATTGAGCTTTAAGACATGTCCTTTTTATTTTTCCGGCTGCGATTAGAGCTTAGTTCTTCAAAGTGTTTACTTAAAGTATGTGTCACCTTTTGAAACGTTTTGGCCATTACCTCCCTCAAGACATTTTGAGGGCAGGTTTCATTTACAGCCCTGCAGTACTTGTTCATATGAAGTGACCATTAGCTCAGGCTTTAAACCTGCTTTTGCAGGTAACGGCCAGAGGGCGGCAGCCTTTCTACGTTCCCCACGCTGGTACTAGGGAAACAGACCTACCAGCCAGTGGTGTTCTGCGGTTATCAATTAGAGTGGAATGTGCCCGGATAAACCCACAAATGCTGATGTCTCCTTACATGTGTTTGTTTTTTAAATTTAATTTATATTTTTTACTGGAGTAATATTCCATTGTATACATGGACCACTTCTTCTTGGTGCATTCCTCTGTGGATGGACATTTTTGTTGCTTCCAAGTGTTGACTAGGGTAAATATTGCTGGCGTACAGGTTTGCCAGCCTGTGACATTTTGATTCTCATTTTCTCAGGTGATAGGCTCAGCAGATGGTATGCTTGATTCACTGGTAGCTCAATGTTTACCTTTTCAAAGCCCCTCCATTGTGTTTACGTTAATGGTTCTTACCACGTCCCCCTTAGAGCTCAGGGTACACATTTCTCCACAATCCCTTCAGCATGTATTGTTTGCAGCATTTTTGCTAATGGTCATTCTGACTGCTGTGAGCTGATAGGTATTTGTAATTTCGGTTTGCATATCTTTAAAAATTCCTAAAAGTCCTCATTTTCCCACGCCTTTTTCTTTTCTCTTAAAAGAAAAAACCGTGAGTACAATATACCTCTTGAAATTGTCTTCTTGGAAGGTTGCCCTCTTTTGAATTTTTTGGTCGATTTTTGACCCCAGAAATGTTTTGGAGGGCAGGTGTCATTTACAGAACTGCAAGTTGGTGACTATTTAGTGACCTTTCGCAGTGGGTTAAAGCTGCTGTTGTGGGAAATGGCCACAAGGAGGCAGCATTTTTCCATTCCCCAATCTGGGTACTAGGGCAGCAGAGCCTTTCTGGAAGGCGTTGTCCTAGGTTGTAAATTAGAATGGAATTTGCCAGGAGAAATCCCCATAAGTTTATGTCTCATTACTTCTTCTTGGTTTTTTTAATTTTTTTTATTCGGGGTAAAGATTAGAATGTTGTTTGTCCTAGGTGTACACAATCTGGTTCATTTGTACATTAGATATGTCTATTAATGTACACATCCTCTTCCCATGTAAAATATTACAGTGTTCCGTAGATCTCGCTTGCTATGGGTTCGGTCTTTTTGATACATGTATATAACATGTATTTGTATACCTATACTAACAATAATCTTCATTTATCAATTCCCCCCTCCTTTCCTTTCAGATGAGCATCGTTTGTTTTCTAAGCCTGTGAGTGTCTTTCTCTTTGGAAATATGTTCATTTGTGTCAGTTATTAGATAATGCCATAAGTGATATTAGAGGATATAGGTCTTTTGCTTTCTGACCTACTTCATGTTTTGTGATTATCTCCAGGCTCATCTATGGTGCCTCAAAGAGCAGTGCTTCAATGTTTTCCATGGCTAATATTCCATTGTGTATATGGACCACTTCTTCATGGTGCATTCCACTGTTGATGGACATTTTCGTTTCTTCCAAGTGTTGCCTATGGTAAATATTGCTGGAGTGCAGGATTGCCAGCCTGTGATTTTTGATTTTCATTTTCTCAGGTGATAGACCCAGCAGTGGGTATGATTGATCGACTGGGATGGTAGCTCAATGTTTACCTTTTCAAGGCACCTCAATTGTGCTTTCATTAGTGCCTCTTACCACGTCCCCCTTAGAATCGAGGGTATGCGTTTCTCCACAATCACGTCAGCATTTATTGTTTGCAGCATTTTTGTCGATGGCCATTCTGACGGGTGTGAGCTGATAGGTTTTTGTAATTTGGGTTTACATGTCTTTAAAAATTCCTAAAATTCATCATTTTCCACGCCTTTCTCTTTTCTGTTAAAAGAAAACAGAAACAAAAAGTGTGAGTACAATATACCTCTTCAAATTGTCTTTTTGGAAGGTTGCACTCTTGAGTTTTTTGGTCGATTTTCGACCTCAGTATGTTTTGGAGGGCAGGTGTCATTTACAGAACTGCAATTGGTGAATATTTAGTGACCTTTTGCAGTGGGTTTAAAGCTGCTGTTGTGGGAAACGGCCACAAGGATGCAGCATTTCTCCATTCCCAAATCTGGGTACTAGGGCAGCAGAGCCTTCTGGAAGTCGTTTACCCAGGTTGTAAATTTGAATGGATTGTGCCAGGAAAACCCCCCATAAGTTTATGTCTCATTACTTCTAGTTCGTTGTTGTAATTTTGTAAATTGGGGTAATGGTTCGAATGTTGTTTGTCCAAGGTGTACACACTCTGCTTCATTTACACATTATATATATCTATTTATGTAGAGATCCTCTTCCCATGTAAATTATTACAGAGTGTTCCGTAAACCTCCCTTGCTATATGGTCGGTCTTTTTGATATATGTATATAATATGTATTTGTATACATATGGTAACGCTAATCTTCATTTATCCATTCCCCCCACCTTTCCTTTTAGATAAGCATAGTTTTCTTTCTAAGTCAGTGAGTGCCTTTCTCTGTGGACATATGTTCATTTGTGTCAGTTATTAGATAACGCCTATAAGTGTTATCATAAGATATAGGACTTTTGCTTTCCGACTTACCTCATGTTCTGTGATTATCCCCAAGATCATCTATGGTGCCTAAAAGAGCAGTGTTTCATTGTTTTCCATGGCTAGTATTCATTGTGTACATGGACCACTTCTTCTTTATCCCTTCCTCTGTTGATGGACATTTTGGTTGCTTCACTGTCTTGTCTATTGTGAATAAGGCTGCAGTGCAGCCTTTGCAGCCCGGGTCTTCTTGATCCTGGTCTTCTCAGGTGAGAGGCCCATTGGTGCGCCTGCTGGATTGAATGGTACCTCAATTGTTCCTTTTAAACGCAGCTCCTTTCTGTTCTCATTATTAGCTGTCAACCACTTTACATCTCACCAGCAGCTAGAGGGTACACAGTTCTCTAAAACCTCTTCAGCATTTATTGTTTGTAGACTTTTTGCTGATGGTCAGTCGACTGGTGTGAGTTGAAACCTTTTTGTAGATTAGATTGCATGAGTCTAATCCTTCCTGAGGTTGAGCTTTTATCCATTTTCCTGTTTTTAACAAGAGGGTGAGTAAAACTTACCTCTTCATACTATCTTCTTGAAAAATTTGCCTGTTTTGAATTTTTTTTTATCCATTCCCTACCTCAGCACAATTTTGAGGGCCGGTGTCCTTTACGGCCCTGAGTCCTTGTGAATGTTAAGTGACCATTAGCTGTGGGTTAAAAGCCGCTCTTGCGGGAATCGGCCACAAGGCGGCAGCATTTCTCCTTTACCAAATCTGGTTACTAGGGCAACAGAGCCTTACTGGAAGTGGTGTTCTAGGTTGTAAATTAGAATGGAATGTGCCAGGAAAAAGCCCTTTAAGTTTATGGCTCATTACTTCTTGTTCGTATTTTTAACTTAATTTTTATTTTTTATCACAGCAAACTTGATTACAATGTTTTGTTTGTTCTAGGTGTGCAAGATGTGGTTCTTTCACACATATACATATATCTATTCTTCTTCAGATCCTTTTCCCATGTAGGTTATGACACAATGTTGAGTAGTCTTCTCTTGGTATTCCGTAGGTCTTTGGTGATTATATATTTCACATGTGTTTGTATCTGTCTGTTAACCTCAATATGGTAATGTATCCAATCCTCACACCTTTCCATTTGGTGAACCATAAGTTTTTGTACTGAATTCTGTGATTGCCTTTCTCTGTGGAAATATCTTCGTTTGTATCAATTTTTAGGTAACACCTATATGTGATATGATAGGATATGTATCTTTGGCTTTCTCACTTACTACAAGTTGCGTGATTACTTCTAGACTCATCTGTGGTGCTGCAAATGGCATTGTTTCATTCTTTCGCTAGCTCATATTCCATCTGTACATGTAGCAGTTCTTCTTGGTCCACCCATCTGTCGGTGGACTTTTTGGTTACTTCCATATCTTGGCTATTGTAATACTATGCAATGCAGATTGGCCTGCCTGTGTCTTTCCAATTCTGTCTTCTTAGGTTATAGGTCCAGGAATAGGTCTGCTGGATCATATGGTAGCTCAATGTTTACCTTTTCAAGGCACCTCCATTCTGTTCTCTTTAGTGGCTCTTTCCAGGTTACGTCCCACATAAAGTTGAGGGTATGCATTTCTCCACAGCACCTTCAGCGTTTATTCTGTGTAGTTTTTTGCTGATGGTTATTCTGACTGGTGTGAGCTGATACCTCTTTGTGGTTGAATTTGCATGTGTCTCATAAGGCGTTGAAATTGAGCTTTAAGACATGTCCTTTTCATTTTTCCGGCTGCGATTAGAGCTTAGTTCTTCAAAGTGTTTACTTAAAGTATGTGTCACCTTTTGAAACGTTTTGGCCATTACCTCCCTCAAGACATTTTGAGGGCAGGTTTCATTTACAGCCCTGCAGTACTTGTTCATATGAAGTGACCATTAGCTCAGGCTTTAAACCTGCTTTTGCAGGTAACGGCCAGAGGGCGGCAGCCTTTCTACGTTCCCCACGCTGGTACTAGGGAAACAGACCTACCAGCCAGTGGTGTTCTGCGGTTATCAATTAGAGTGGAATGTGCCCGGATAAACCCACAAATGCTGATGTCTCCTTACATGTGTTTGTTTTTTAAATTTAATTTATATTTTTTACTGGAGTAATATTCCATTGTATACATGGACCACTTCTTCTTGGTGCATTCCTCTGTGGATGGACATTTTTGTTGCTTCCAAGTGTTGACTAGGGTAAATATTGCTGGCGTACAGGTTTGCCAGCCTGTGACATTTTGATTCTCATTTTCTCAGGTGATAGGCTCAGCAGATGGTATGCTTGATTCACTGGTAGCTCAATGTTTACCTTTTCAAAGCCCCTCCATTGTGTTTACGTTAATGGTTCTTACCACGTCCCCCTTAGAGCTCAGGGTACACATTTCTCCACAATCCCTTCAGCATGTATTGTTTGCAGCATTTTTGCTAATGGTCATTCTGACTGCTGTGAGCTGATAGGTATTTGTAATTTCGGTTTGCATATCTTTAAAAATTCCTAAAAGTCCTCATTTTCCCACGCCTTTTTCTTTTCTCTTAAAAGAAAAAACCGTGAGTACAATATACCTCTTGAAATCGTCTTCTTGGAAGGTTGCCCTCTTTTGAATTTTTTGGTCGATTTTTGACCCCAGAAATGTTTTGGAGGGCAGGTGTCATTTACAGAACTGCAAGTTGGTGACTATTTAGTGACCTTTCGCAGTGGGTTAAAGCTGCTGTTGTGGGAAATGGCCACAAGGAGGCAGCATTTTTCCATTCCCCAATCTGGGTACTAGGGCAGCAGAGCCTTTCTGGAAGGCGTTGTCCTAGGTTGTAAATTAGAATGGAATTTGCCAGGAGAAATCCCCATAAGTTTATGTCTCATTACTTCTTCTTGGTTCTTTTAATTTTTTTTATTCGGGGTAAAGATTAGAATATTGTTTGTCCTAGGTGTACACAATCTGGTTCATTTGTACATTAGATATGTCTATTAATGTACAGATCCTCTTCCCATGTAAAATATTACAGTGTTCCGTAGATCTCGCTTGCTATGTGTTCGGTCTTTTTGATACATGTATATAACATGTATTTGTATACCTATACTAACAATAATCTTCATTTATCAATTCCCCCCTCCTTTCCTTTCAGATGAGCATCGTTTGTTTTCTAAGCCTGTGAGTGTCTTTCTCTTTGGAAATATGTTCATTTGTGTCAGTTATTAGATAATGCCATAAGTGATATTAGAGGATATAGGTCTTTTGCTTTCTGACCTACTTCATGTTTTGTGATTATCTCCAGGCTCATCTATGGTGCCTCAAAGAGCAGTGCTTCAATGTTTTCCATGGCTAATATTCCATTGTGTATATGGACCACTTCTTCATGGTGCATTCCACTGTTGATGGACATTTTCGTTTCTTCCAAGTGTTGCCTATGGTAAATATTGCTGGAGTGCAGGATTGCCAGCCTGTGATTTTTGATTTTCATTTTCTCAGGTGATAGACCCAGCAGTGGGTATGATTGATCGACTGGGATGGTAGCTCAATGTTTACCTTTTCAAGGCACCTCAATTGTGCTTTCATTAGTGCCTCTTACCACGTCCCCCTTAGAATCGAGGGTATGCGTTTCTCCACAATCACGTCAGCATTTATTGTTTGCAGCATTTTTGTCGATGGCCATTCTGACGGGTGTGAGCTGATAGGTTTTTGTAATTTGGGTTTACTTGTCTTTAAAAATTCCTAAAATTCATCATTTTCCACGCCTTTCTCTTTTCTGTTAAAAGAAAACAGAAACAAAAAGTGTGAGTACAATATACCTCTTCAAATTGTCTTTTTGGAAGGTTGCACTCTTGAGTTTTTTGGTCGATTTTCGACCTCAGTATGTTTTGGAGGGCAGGTGTCATTTACAGAACTGCAATTGGTGAATATTTAGTGACCTTTTGCAGTGGGTTTAAGGCTGCTGTTGTGGGAAACGGCCACAAGGATGCAGCATTTCTCCATTCCCAAATCTGGGTACTAGGGCAGCAGAGCCTTCTGGAAGTCGTTTACCCAGGTTGTAAATTTGAATGGATTGTGCCAGGAAAACCCCCCATAAGTTTATGTCTCATTACTTCTAGTTCGTTGTTGTAATTTTGTAAATTGGGGTAATGGTTCGAATGTTGTTTGTCCAAGGTGTACACACTCTGCTTCATTTACACATTACATATATCTATTTATGTAGAGATCCTCTTCCCATGTAAATTATTACAGAGTGTTCCGTAAACCTCCCTTGCTATATGGTCGGTCTTTTTGATATATGTATATAATATGTATTTGTATACATATGGTAACGCTAATCTTCATTTATCCATTCCCCCCACCTTTCCTTTTAGATAAGCATAGTTTTCTTTCTAAGTCAGTGAGTGCCTTTCTCTGTGGACATATGTTCATTTGTGTCAGTTATTAGATAACGCCTATAAGTGTTATCATAAGATATAGGACTTTTGCTTTCCGACTTACCTCATGTTCTGTGATTATCCCCAAGATCATCTATGGTGCCTAAAAGAGCAGTGTTTCATTGTTTTCCATGGCTAGTATTCATTGTGTACATGGACCACTTCTTCTTTATCCCTTCCTCTGTTGATGGACATTTTGGTTGCTTCACTGTCTTGTCTATTGTGAATAAGGCTGCAGTGCAGCCTTTGCAGCCCGGGTCTTCTTGATCCTGGTCTTCTCAGGTGAGAGGCCCATTGGTGCGCCTGCTGGATTGAATGGTACCTCAATTTTTCCTTTTAAACGCAGCTCCTTTCTGTTCTCATTATTAGCTGTCAACCACTTTACATCTCACCAGCAGCTAGAGGGTACACAGTTCTCTAAAACCTCTTCAGCATTTATTGTTTGTAGACTTTTTGCTGATGGTCAGTCGACTGGTGTGAGTTGAAACCTTTTTGTAGATTAGATTGCATGAGTCTAATCCTTCCTGAGGTTGAGCTTTTATCCATTTTCCTGTTTTTAACAAGAGGGTGAGTAAAACTTACCTCTTCATACTATCTTCTTGAAAAATTTGCCTGTTTTGAATTTTTTTTTATCCATTCCCTACCTCAGCACAATTTTGAGGGCCGGTGTCCTTTACGGCCCTGAGTCCTTGTGAATGTTAAGTGACCATTAGCTGTGGGTTAAAAGCCGCTCTTGCGGGAATCGGCCACAAGGCGGCAGCATTTCTCCTTTACCAAATCTGGTTACTAGGGCAACAGAGCCTTACTGGAAGTGGTGTTCTAGGTTGTAAATTAGAATGGAATGTGCCAGGAAAAAGCCCTTTAAGTTTATGGCTCATTACTTCTTGTTCGTATTTTTAACTTAATTTTTATTTTTTATCACAGCAAACTTGATTACAATGTTTTGTTTGTTCTAGGTGTGCAAGATGTGGTTCTTTCACACATATACATATATCTATTTTTCTTCAGATCCTTTTCCCATGTAGGTTATGACACAATGTTGAGTAGTCTTCTCTTGGTATTCCGTAGGTCTTTGGTGATTATATATTTCACATGTGTTTGTATCTGTCTGTTAACCTCAATATGGTAATGTATCCAATCCTCACACCTTTCCATTTGGTGAACCATAAGTTTTTGTACTGAATTCTGTGATTGCCTTTCTCTGTGGAAATATCTTCGTTTGTATCAATTTTTAGGTAACACCTATATGTGATATGATAGGATATGTATCTTTGGCTTTCTCACTTACTACAAGTTGCGTGATTACTTCTAGACTCATCTGTGGTGCTGCAAATGGCATTGTTTCATTCTTTCGCTAGCTCATATTCCATCTGTACATGTAGCAGTTCTTCTTGGTCCACCCATCTGTCGGTGGACTTTTTGGTTACTTCCATATCTTGGCTATTGTAATACTATGCAATGCAGATTGGCCTGCCTGTGTCTTTCCAATTCTGTCTTCTTAGGTTATAGGTCCAGGAATAGGTCTGCTGGATCATATGGTAGCTCAATGTTTACCTTTTCAAGGCACCTCCATTCTGTTCTCTTTAGTGGCTCTTTCCAGGTTACGTCCCACATAAAGTTGAGGGTATGCATTTCTCCACAGCACCTTCAGCGTTTATTCTGTGTAGTTTTTTGCTGATGGTTATTCTGACTGGTGTGAGCTGATACCTCTTTGTGGTTGAATTTGCATGTGTCTCATAAGGCGTTGAAATTGAGCTTTAAGACATGTCCTTTTCATTTTTCCGGCTGCGATTAGAGCTTAGTTCTTCAAAGTGTTTACTTAAAGTATGTGTCACCTTTTGAAACGTTTTGGCCATTACCTCCCTCAAGACATTTTGAGGGCAGGTTTCATTTACAGCCCTGCAGTACTTGTTCATATGAAGTGACCATTAGCTCAGGCTTTAAACCTGCTTTTGCAGGTAACGGCCAGAGGGCGGCAGCCTTTCTACGTTCCCCACGCTGGTACTAGGGAAACAGACCTACCAGCCAGTGGTGTTCTGCGGTTATCAATTAGAGTGGAATGTGCCCGGGTAAACCCACAAATGCTGATGTCTCCTTACATGTGTTTGTTTTTTAAATTTAATTTATATTTTTTACTGGAGTAATATTCCATTGTATACATGGACCACTTCTTCTTGGTGCATTCCTCTGTGGATGGACATTTTTGTTGCTTCCAAGTGTTGACTAGGGTAAATATTGCTGGCGTACAGGTTTGCCAGCCTGTGACATTTTGATTCTCATTTTCTCAGGTGATAGGCTCAGCAGATGGTATGCTTGATTCACTGGTAGCTCAATGTTTACCTTTTCAAAGCCCCTCCATTGTGTTTACGTTAATGGTTCTTACCACGTCCCCCTTAGAGCTCAGGGTACACATTTCTCCACAATCCCTTCAGCATGTATTGTTTGCAGCATTTTTGCTAATGGTCATTCTGACTGCTGTGAGCTGATAGGTATTTGTAATTTCGGTTTGCATATCTTTAAAAATTCCTAAAAGTCCTCATTTTCCCACGCCTTTTTCTTTTCTCTTAAAAGAAAAAACCGTGAGTACAATATACCTCTTGAAATCGTCTTCTTGGAAGGTTGCCCTCTTTTGAATTTTTTGGTCGATTTTTGACCCCAGAAATGTTTTGGAGGGCAGGTGTCATTTACAGAACTGCAAGTTGGTGACTATTTAGTGACCTTTCGCAGTGGGTTAAAGCTGCTGTTGTGGGAAATGGCCACAAGGAGGCAGCATTTTTCCATTCCCCAATCTGGGTACTAGGGCAGCAGAGCCTTTCTGGAAGGCGTTGTCCTAGGTTGTAAATTAGAATGGAATTTGCCAGGAGAAATCCCCATAAGTTTATGTCTCATTACTTCTTCTTGGTTCTTTTAATTTTTTTTATTCGGGGTAAAGATTAGAATATTGTTTGTCCTAGGTGTACACAATCTGGTTCATTTGTACATTAGATATGTCTATTAATGTACAGATCCTCTTCCCATGTAAAATATTACAGTGTTCCGTAGATCTCGCTTGCTATGTGTTCGGTCTTTTTGATACATGTATATAACATGTATTTGTATACCTATACTAACAATAATCTTCATTTATCAATTCCCCCCTCCTTTCCTTTCAGATGAGCATCGTTTGTTTTCTAAGCCTGTGAGTGTCTTTCTCTTTGGAAATATGTTCATTTGTGTCAGTTATTAGATAATGCCATAAGTGATATTAGAGGATATAGGTCTTTTGCTTTCTGACCTACTTCATGTTTTGTGATTATCTCCAGGCTCATCTATGGTGCCTCAAAGAGCAGTGCTTCAATGTTTTCCATGGCTAATATTCCATTGTGTATATGGACCACTTCTTCATGGTGCATTCCACTGTTGATGGACATTTTCGTTTCTTCCAAGTGTTGCCTATGGTAAATATTGCTGGAGTGCAGGATTGCCAGCCTGTGATTTTTGATTTTCATTTTCTCAGGTGATAGACCCAGCAGTGGGTATGATTGATCGACTGGGATGGTAGCTCAATGTTTACCTTTTCAAGGCACCTCAATTGTGCTTTCATTAGTGCCTCTTACCACGTCCCCCTTAGAATCGAGGGTATGCGTTTCTCCACAATCACGTCAGCATTTATTGTTTGCAGCATTTTTGTCGATGGCCATTCTGACGGGTGTGAGCTGATAGGTTTTTGTAATTTGGGTTTACATGTCTTTAAAAATTCCTAAAATTCATCATTTTCCACGCCTTTCTCTTTTCTGTTAAAAGAAAACAGAAACAAAAAGTGTGAGTACAATATACCTCTTCAAATTGTCTTTTTGGAAGGTTGCACTCTTGAGTTTTTTGGTCGATTTTCGACCTCAGTATGTTTTGGAGGGCAGGTGTCATTTACAGAACTGCAATTGGTGAATATTTAGTGACCTTTTGCAGTGGGTTTAAAGCTGCTGTTGTGGGAAACGGCCACAAGGATGCAGCATTTCTCCATTCCCAAATCTGGGTACTAGGGCAGCAGAGCCTTCTGGAAGTCGTTTACCCAGGTTGTAAATTTGAATGGATTGTGCCAGGAAAACCCCCCATAAGTTTATGTCTCATTACTTCTAGTTCGTTGTTGTAATTTTGTAAATTGGGGTAATGGTTCGAATGTTGTTTGTCCAAGGTGTACACACTCTGCTTCATTTACACATTATATATATCTATTTATGTAGAGATCCTCTTCCCATGTAAATTATTACAGAGTGTTCCGTAAACCTCCCTTGCTATATGGTCGGTCTTTTTGATATATGTATATAATATGTATTTGTATACATATGGTAACGCTAATCTTCATTTATCCATTCCCCCCACCTTTCCTTTTAGATAAGCATAGTTTTCTTTCTAAGTCAGTGAGTGCCTTTCTCTGTGGACATATGTTCATTTGTGTCAGTTATTAGATAACGCCTATAAGTGTTATCATAAGATATAGGACTTTTGCTTTCCGACTTACCTCATGTTCTGTGATTATCCCCAAGATCATCTATGGTGCCTAAAAGAGCAGTGTTTCATTGTTTTCCATGGCTAGTATTCATTGTGTACATGGACCACTTCTTCTTTATCCCTTCCTCTGTTGATGGACATTTTGGTTGCTTCACTGTCTTGTCTATTGTGAATAAGGCTGCAGTGCAGCCTTTGCAGCCCGGGTCTTCTTGATCCTGGTCTTCTCAGGTGAGAGGCCCATTGGTGCGCCTGCTGGATTGAATGGTACCTCAATTGTTCCTTTTAAACGCAGCTCCTTTCTGTTCTCATTATTAGCTGTCAACCACTTTACATCTCACCAGCAGCTAGAGGGTACACAGTTCTCTAAAACCTCTTCAGCATTTATTGTTTGTAGACTTTTTGCTGATGGTCAGTCGACTGGTGTGAGTTGAAACCTTTTTGTAGATTAGATTGCATGAGTCTAATCCTTCCTGAGGTTGAGCTTTTATCCATTTTCCTGTTTTTAACAAGAGGGTGAGTAAAACTTACCTCTTCATACTATCTTCTTGAAAAATTTGCCTGTTTTGAATTTTTTTTTATCCATTCCCTACCTCAGCACAATTTTGAGGGCCGGTGTCCTTTACGGCCCTGAGTCCTTGTGAATGTTAAGTGACCATTAGCTGTGGGTTAAAAGCCGCTCTTGCGGGAATCGGCCACAAGGCGGCAGCATTTCTCCTTTACCAAATCTGGTTACTAGGGCAACAGAGCCTTACTGGAAGTGGTGTTCTAGGTTGTAAATTAGAATGGAATGTGCCAGGAAAAAGCCCTTTAAGTTTATGGCTCATTACTTCTTGTTCGTATTTTTAACTTAATTTTTATTTTTTATCACAGCAAACTTGATTACAATGTTTTGTTTGTTCTAGGTGTGCAAGATGTGGTTCTTTCACACATATACATATATCTATTCTTCTTCAGATCCTTTTCCCATGTAGGTTATGACACAATGTTGAGTAGTCTTCTCTTGGTATTCCGTAGGTCTTTGGTGATTATATATTTCACATGTGTTTGTATCTGTCTGTTAACCTCAATATGGTAATGTATCCAATCCTCACACCTTTCCATTTGGTGAACCATAAGTTTTTGTACTGAATTCTGTGATTGCCTTTCTCTGTGGAAATATCTTCGTTTGTATCAATTTTTAGGTAACACCTATATGTGATATGATAGGATATGTATCTTTGGCTTTCTCACTTACTACAAGTTGCGTGATTACTTCTAGACTCATCTGTGGTGCTGCAAATGGCATTGTTTCATTCTTTCGCTAGCTCATATTCCATCTGTACATGTAGCAGTTCTTCTTGGTCCACCCATCTGTCGGTGGACTTTTTGGTTACTTCCATATCTTGGCTATTGTAATACTATGCAATGCAGATTGGCCTGCCTGTGTCTTTCCAATTCTGTCTTCTTAGGTTATAGGTCCAGGAATAGGTCTGCTGGATCATATGGTAGCTCAATGTTTACCTTTTCAAGGCACCTCCATTCTGTTCTCTTTAGTGGCTCTTTCCAGGTTACGTCCCACATAAAGTTGAGGGTATGCATTTCTCCACAGCACCTTCAGCGTTTATTCTGTGTAGTTTTTTGCTGATGGTTATTCTGACTGGTGTGAGCTGATACCTCTTTGTGGTTGAATTTGCATGTGTCTCATAAGGCGTTGAAATTGAGCTTTAAGACATGTCCTTTTCATTTTTCCGGCTGCGATTAGAGCTTAGTTCTTCAAAGTGTTTACTTAAAGTATGTGTCACCTTTTGAAACGTTTTGGCCATTACCTCCCTCAAGACATTTTGAGGGCAGGTTTCATTTACAGCCCTGCAGTACTTGTTCATATGAAGTGACCATTAGCTCAGGCTTTAAACCTGCTTTTGCAGGTAACGGCCAGAGGGCGGCAGCCTTTCTACGTTCCCCACGCTGGTACTAGGGAAACAGACCTACCAGCCAGTGGTGTTCTGCGGTTATCAATTAGAGTGGAATGTGCCCGGGTAAACCCACAAATGCTGATGTCTCCTTACATGTGTTTGTTTTTTAAATTTAATTTATATTTTTTACTGGAGTAATATTCCATTGTATACATGGACCACTTCTTCTTGGTGCATTCCTCTGTGGATGGACATTTTTGTTGCTTCCAAGTGTTGACTAGGGTAAATATTGCTGGCGTACAGGTTTGCCAGCCTGTGACGTTTTGATTCTCATTTTCTCAGGTGATAGGCTCAGCAGATGGTATGCTTGATTCACTGGTAGCTCAATGTTTACCTTTTCAAAGCCCCTCCATTGTGTTTACGTTAATGGTTCTTACCACGTCCCCCTTAGAGCTCAGGGTACACATTTCTCCACAATCCCTTCAGCATGTATTGTTTGCAGCATTTTTGCTAATGGTCATTCTGACTGCTGTGAGCTGATAGGTATTTGTAATTTCGGTTTGCATATCTTTAAAAATTCCTAAAAGTCCTCATTTTCCCACGCCTTTTTCTTTTCTCTTAAAAGAAAAAACCGTGAGTACAATATACCTCTTGAAATTGTCTTCTTGGAAGGTTGCCCTCTTTTGAATTTTTTGGTCGATTTTTGACCCCAGAAATGTTTTGGAGGGCAGGTGTCATTTACAGAACTGCAAGTTGGTGACTATTTAGTGACCTTTCGCAGTGGGTTAAAGCTGCTGTTGTGGGAAATGGCCACAAGGAGGCAGCATTTTTCCATTCCCCAATCTGGGTACTAGGGCAGCAGAGCCTTTCTGGAAGGCGTTGTCCTAGGTTGTAAATTAGAATGGAATTTGCCAGGAGAAATCCCCATAAGTTTATGTCTCATTACTTCTTCTTGGTTTTTTTAATTTTTTTTATTCGGGGTAAAGATTAGAATGTTGTTTGTCCTAGGTGTACACAATCTGGTTCATTTGTACATTAGATATGTCTATTAATGTACACATCCTCTTCCCATGTAAAATATTACAGTGTTCCGTAGATCTCGCTTGCTATGGGTTCGGTCTTTTTGATACATGTATATAACATGTATTTGTATACCTATACTAACAATAATCTTCATTTATCAATTCCCCCCTCCTTTCCTTTCAGCTGAGCATCGTTTGTTTTCTAAGCCTGTGAGTGTCTTGCTCTTTGGAAATATGTTCATTTGTGTCAGTTATCAGATAATGCCATAAGTGATATTAGAGGATACAGGTCTTTTGCTTTCTGACCTGCTTCATGTTTTGTGATTATCTCCAGGCTCATCTATGGTGCCTCAAAGAGCAGTGCTTCAATGTTTTCCATGGCTAATATTCCATTGTGTATATGGACCACTTCTTCATGGTGCATTCCACTGTTGATGGACATTTTCGTTTCTTCCAAGTGTTGCCTATGGTAAATATTGCTGGAGTGCAGGATTGCCAGCCTGTGATTTTTGATTTTCATTTTCTCAGGTGATAGACCCAGCAGTGGGTATGATGGATCGACTGGGATGGTAGCTCAATGTTTACCTTTTCAAGGCACCTCAATTGTGCTTTCATTAGTGCCTCTTACCACGTCCCCCTTAGAATCGAGGGTATGCGTTTCTCCACAATCACGTCAGCATTTATTGTTTGCAGCATTTTTGTCGATGGCCATTCTGACGGGTGTGAGCTGATAGGTTTTTGTAATTTGGGTTTACATGTCTTTAAGAATTCCTAAAATTCATCATTTTCCACGCCTTTTTCTTTTCTGTTAAAAGAAAACAGAAAAAAGAAAGTGTGAGTACAATATACCTCTTCAAATTGTCTTTTTGGAAGGTTGCACTCTTGAGTTTTTTGGTCGATTTTCGACCTCAGTATGTTTTGGAGGGCAGGTGTCATTTACAGAACTGCAATTGGTGAATATTTAGTGACCTTTTGCGGTGGGTTTAAAGCTGCTGTTGTGGGAAACGGCCACAAGGAGGCAGCATTTCTCCATTCCCAAATCTGGGTACTAGGGCAGCAGAGCCTTCTGGAAGTCGTTTACCCAGGTTGTAAATTTGAATGGATTGTGCCAGGAAAACCCCCCATAAGTTTATGTCTCATTACTTCTAGTTCGTTGTTGTAATTTTGTAAATTGGGGTAATGGTTCGAATGTTGTTTGTCCAAGGTGTACACACTCTGCTTCATTTACACATTATATATATCTATTTATGTAGAGATCCTCTTCCCATGTAAATTATTACAGAGCGTTCCGTAAACCTCCCTTGCTATATGGTCGGTCTTTTTGATATATGTATATGATATGTATTTGTATACATATGGTAACGCTAATCTTCATTTATCCATTCCCCCCACCTTTCCTTTTAGATAAGCATAGTTTTCTTTCTAAGTCAGTGAGTGCCTTTCTCTGTGGACATATGTTCATTTGTGTCAGTTATTAGATAACGCCTATAAGTGTTATCATAAGATATAGGACATTTGCTTTCCGACTTACCTCATGTTCTGTGATTATCCCCAAGATCATCTATGGTGCCTAAAAGATCAGTGTTTCATTGTTTTCCATGGCTAGTATTCATTGTGTACATGGACCACTTCTTCTTTATCCCTTCCTCTGTTGATGGACATTTTGGTTGCTTCACTGTCTTGTCTATTGTGAATAAGGCTGCAGTGCAGCCTTTGCAGCCCGGGTCTTCTTGATCCTGGTCTTCTCAGGTGAGAGGCCCATTGGTGCGCCTGCTGGATTGAATGGTACCTCAATTTTTCCTTTTAAACGCAGCTCCTTTCTGTTCTCATTATTAGCTGTCAACCACTTTACATCTCACCAGCAGCTAGAGGGTACACAGTTCTCTAAAACCTCTTCAGCATTTATTGTTTGTAGACTTTTTGCTGATGGTCAGTCGACTGGTGTGAGTTGAAACCTTTTTGTAGATTAGATTGCATGAGTCTAATCCTTCCTGAGGTTGAGCTTTTATCCATTTTCCTGTTTTTAACAAGAGAGTGAGTAAAACTTACCTCTTCATACTATCTTCTTGAAAAATTTGCCTGTTTTGAATTTTTTTTTATCCATTCCCTACCTCAGCACAATTTTGAGGGCCGGTGTCCTTTACGGCCCTGAGTCCTTGTGAATGTTAAGTGACCATTAGCTGTGGGTTAAAAGCCGCTCTTGCGGGAATCGGCCACAAGGCGGCAGCATTTCTCCTTTACCAAATCTGGTTACTAGGGCAACAGAGCCTTACTGGAAGTGGTGTTCTAGGTTGTAAATTAGAATGGAATGTGCCAGGAAAAAGCCCTTTAAGTTTATGTCTCATTACTTCTTGTTCGTATTTTTAACTTAATTTTTATTTTTTATCACAGCAAACTTGATTACAATGTTTTGTTTGTTCTAGGTGTGCAAGATGTGGTTCTTTCACACATATACATATATCTATTCTTCTTCAGATCCTTTTCCCATGTAGGTTATGACACAATGTTGAGTAGTCTTCTCTTGGTATTCCGTAGGTCTTTGGTGATTATATATTTCACATGTGTTTGTATCTGTCTGTTAACCTCAATATGGTAATGTATCCAATCCTCACACCTTTCCATTTGGTGAACCATAAGTTTTTGTACTGAATTCTGTGATTGCCTTTCTCTGTGGAAATATCTTCGTTTGTATCAATTTTTAGGTAACACCTATATGTGATATGATAGGATATGTATCTTTGGCTTTCTCACTTACTACAAGTTGCGTGATTACTTCTAGACTCATCTGTGGTGCTGCAAATGGCATTGTTTCATTTTTTCGCTAGCTCATATTCCATCTGTACATGTAGCAGTTCTTCTTGGTCCACCCATCTGTCGGTGGACTTTTTGGTTACTTCCATATCTTGGCTATTGTAATACTATGCAATGCAGATTGGCCTGCCTGTGTCTTTCCAATTCTGTCTTCTTAGGTTATAGGTCCAGGAATAGGTCTGCTGGATCATATGGTAGCTCAACGTTTACCTTTTCAAGGCACCTCCATTCTGTTCTCTTTAGTGGCTCTTTCCAGGTTACGTCCCACATAAAGTTGAGGGTATGCATTTCTCCACAGCACCTTCAGCGTTTATTCTGTGTAGTTTTTTGCTGATGGTTATTCTGACTGGTGTGAGCTGATACCTCTTTGAGGTTGAATTTGTATGTGTCTCATAAGGCGTTGAAATTGAGCTTTAAGACATGTCCTTTTTATTTTTCCGGCTGCGATTAGAGCTTAGTTCTTCAAAGTGTTTACTTAAAGTATGTGTCACCTTTTGAAACGTTTTGGCCATTACCTCCCTCAAGACATTTTGAGGGCAGGTTTCATTTACAGCCCTGCAGTACTTGTTCATATGAAGTGACCATTAGCTCAGGCTTTAAACCTGCTTTTGCAGGTAACGGCCAGAGGGCGGCAGCCTTTCTACGTTCCCCACGCTGGTACTAGGGAAACAGACCTACCAGCCAGTGGTGTTCTGCGGTTATCAATTAGAGTGGAATGTGCCCGGATAAACCCACAAATGCTGATGTCTCCTTACATGTGTTTGTTTTTTAAATTTAATTTATATTTTTTACTGGAGTAATATTCCATTGTATACATGGACCACTTCTTCTTGGTGCATTCCTCTGTGGATGGACATTTTTGTTGCTTCCAAGTGTTGACTATGGTAAATATTGCTGGCGTACAGGTTTGCCAGCCTGTGACGTTTTGATTCTCATTTTCTCAGGTGATAGGCTCAGCAGATGGTATGCTTGATTCACTGGTAGCTCAATGTTTACCTTTTCAAAGCCCCTCCATTGTGTTTACGTTAATGGTTCTTACCACGTCCCCCTTAGAGCTCAGGGTACACATTTCTCCACAATCCCTTCAGCATGTATTGTTTGCAGCATTTTTGCTAATGGTCATTCTGACTGCTGTGAGCTGATAGGTATTTGTAATTTCGGTTTGCATATCTTTAAAAATTCCTAAAAGTCCTCATTTTCCCACGCCCTTTTCTTTTCTCTTAAAAGAAAAAACCGTGAGTACAATATACCTCTTGAAATTGTCTTCTTGGAAGGTTGCCCTCTTTTGAATTTTTTGGTCGATTTTTGACCCCAGAAATGTTTTGGAGGGCAGGTGTCATTTACAGAACTGCAAGTTGGTGACTATTTAGTGACCTTTCGCAGTGGGTTAAAGCTTCTGTTGTGGGAAATGGCCACAAGGAGGCAGCATTTTTCCATTCCCCAATCTGGGTACTAGGGCAGCAGAGCCTTTCTGGAAGGCGTTGTCCTAGGTTGTAAATTAGAATGGAATTTGCCAGGAGAAATCCCCATAAGTTTATGTCTCATTACTTCTTCTTGGTTTTTTTAATTTTTTTTATTCGGGGTAAAGATTAGAATGTTGTTTGTCCTAGGTGTACACAATCTGGTTCATTTGTACATTAGATATGTCTATTAATGTACAGATCCTCTTCCCATGTAAAATATTACAGTGTTCCGTAGATCTCGCTTGCTATGGGTTCGGTCTTTTTGATACATGTATATAACATGTATTTGTATACCTATACTAACAATAATCTTCATTTATCAATTCCCCCCTCCTTTCCTTTCAGCTGAGCATCGTTTGTTTTCTAAGCCTGTGAGTGTCTTTCTCTTTGGAAATATGTTCATTTGTGTCAGTTATTAGATAATGCCATAAGTGATATTAGAGGATATAGGTCTTTTGCTTTCTGACCTACTTCATGTTTTGTGATTATCTCCAGGCTCATCTATGGTGCCTCAAAGAGCAGTGCTTCAATGTTTTCCATGGCTAATATTCCATTGTGTATATGGACCACTTCTTCATGGTGCATTCCACTGTTGATGGACATTTTCGTTTCTTCCAAGTGTTGCCTATGGTAAATATTGCTGGAGTGCAGGATTGCCAGCCTGTGATTTTTGATTTTCATTTTCTCAGGTGATAGACCCAGCAGTGGGTATGATTGATCGACTGGGATGGTAGCTCAATGTTTACCTTTTCAAGGCACCTCAATTGTGCTTTCATTAGTGCCTCTTACCACGTCCCCCTTAGAATCGAGGGTATGCGTTTCTCCACAATCACGTCAGCATTTATTGTTTGCAGCATTTTTGTCGATGGCCATTCTGACGGGTGTGAGCTGATAGGTTTTTGTAATTTGGGTTTACATGTCTTTAAAAATTCCTAAAATTCATCATTTTCCACGCCTTTCTCTTTTCTGTTAAAAGAAAACAGAAACAAAAAGTGTGAGTACAATATACCTCTTCAAATTGTCTTTTTGGAAGGTTGCACTCTTGAATTTTTTGGTCGATTTTCGACCTCAGTATGTTTTGGAGGGCAGGTGTCATTTACAGAACTGCAATTGGTGAATATTTAGTGACCTTTTGCAGTGGGTTTAAAGCTGCTGTTGTGGGAAACGGCCACAAGGATGCAGCATTTCTCCATTCCCAAATCTGGGTACTAGGGCAGCAGAGCCTTCTGGAAGTCGTTTACCCAGGTTGTAAATTTGAATGGATTGTGCCAGGAAAACCCCCCATAAGTTTATGTCTCATTACTTCTAGTTCGTTGTTGTAATTTTGTAAATTGGGGTAATGGTTCGAATGTTGTTTGTCCAAGGTGTACACACTCTGCTTCATTTACACATTATATATATCTATTTATGTAGAGATCCTCTTCCCATGTAAATTATTACAGAGTGTTCCGTAAACCTCCCTTGCTATATGGTCGGTCTTTTTGATATATGTATATAATATGTATTTGTATACATATGGTAACGCTAATCTTCATTTATCCATTCCCCCCACCTTTCCTTTTAGATAAGCATAGTTTTCTTTCTAAGTCAGTGAGTGCCTTTCTCTGTGGACATATGTTCATTTGTGTCAGTTATTAGATAACGCCTATAAGTGTTATCATAAGATATAGGACTTTTGCTTTCCGACTTACCTCATGTTCTGTGATTATCCCCAAGATCATCTATGGTGCCTAAAAGAGCAGTGTTTCATTGTTTTCCATGGCTAGTATTCATTGTGTACATGGACCACTTCTTCTTTATCCCTTCCTCTGTTGATGGACATTTTGGTTGCTTCACTGTCTTGTCTATTGTGAATAAGGCTGCAGTGCAGCCTTTGCAGCCCGGGTCTTCTTGATCCTGGTCTTCTCAGGTGAGAGGCCCATTGGTGCGCCTGCTGGATTGAATGGTACCTCAATTTTTCCTTTTAAACGCAGCTCCTTTCTGTTCTCATTATTAGCTGTCAACCACTTTACATCTCACCAGCAGCTAGAGGGTACACAGTTCTCTAAAACCTCTTCAGCATTTATTGTTTGTAGACTTTTTGCTGATGGTCAGTCGACTGGTGTGAGTTGAAACCTTTTTGTAGATTAGATTGCATGAGTCTAATCCTTCCTGAGGTTGAGCTTTTATCCATTTTCCTGTTTTTAACAAGAGGGTGAGTAAAACTTACCTCTTCATACTATCTTCTTGAAAAATTTGCCTGTTTTGAATTTTTTTTTATCCATTCCCTACCTCAGCACAATTTTGAGGGCCGGTGTCCTTTACGGCCCTGAGTCCTTGTGAATGTTAAGTGACCATTAGCTGTGGGTTAAAAGCCGCTCTTGCGGGAATCGGCCACAAGGCGGCAGCATTTCTCCTTTACCAAATCTGGTTACTAGGGCAACAGAGCCTTACTGGAAGTGGTGTTCTAGGTTGTAAATTAGAATGGAATGTGCCAGGAAAAAGCCCTTTAAGTTTATGGCTCATTACTTCTTGTTCGTATTTTTAACTTAATTTTTATTTTTTATCACAGCAAACTTGATTACAATGTTTTGTTTGTTCTAGGTGTGCAAGATGTGGTTCTTTCACACATATACATATATCTATTCTTCTTCAGATCCTTTTCCCATGTAGGTTATGACACAATGTTGAGTAGTCTTCTCTTGGTATTCCGTAGGTCTTTGGTGATTATATATTTCACATGTGTTTGTATCTGTCTGTTAACCTCAATATGGTAATGTATCCAATCCTCACACCTTTCCATTTGGTGAACCATAAGTTTTTGTACTGAATTCTGTGATTGCCTTTCTCTGTGGAAATATCTTCGTTTGTATCAATTTTTAGGTAACACCTATATGTGATATGATAGGATATGTATCTTTGGCTTTCTCACTTACTACAAGTTGCGTGATTACTTCTAGACTCATCTGTGGTGCTGCAAATGGCATTGTTTCATTCTTTCGCTAGCTCATATTCCATCTGTACATGTAGCAGTTCTTCTTGGTCCACCCATCTGTCGGTGGACTTTTTGGTTACTTCCATATCTTGGCTATTGTAATACTATGCAATGCAGATTGGCCTGCCTGTGTCTTTCCAATTCTGTCTTCTTAGGTTATAGGTCCAGGAATAGGTCTGCTGGATCATATGGTAGCTCAATGTTTACCTTTTCAAGGCACCTCCATTCTGTTCTCTTTAGTGGCTCTTTCCAGGTTACGTCCCACATAAAGTTGAGGGTATGCATTTCTCCACAGCACCTTCAGCGTTTATTCTGTGTAGTTTTTTGCTGATGGTTATTCTGACTGGTGTGAGCTGATACCTCTTTGTGGTTGAATTTGCATGTGTCTCATAAGGCGTTGAAATTGAGCTTTAAGACATGTCCTTTTCATTTTTCCGGCTGCGATTAGAGCTTAGTTCTTCAAAGTGTTTACTTAAAGTATGTGTCACCTTTTGAAACGTTTTGGCCATTACCTCCCTCAAGACATTTTGAGGGCAGGTTTCATTTACAGCCCTGCAGTACTTGTTCATATGAAGTGACCATTAGCTCAGGCTTTAAACCTGCTTTTGCAGGTAACGGCCAGAGGGCGGCAGCCTTTCTACGTTCCCCACGCTGGTACTAGGGAAACAGACCTACCAGCCAGTGGTGTTCTGCGGTTATCAATTAGAGTGGAATGTGCCCGGGTAAACCCACAAATGCTGATGTCTCCTTACATGTGTTTGTTTTTTAAATTTAATTTATATTTTTTACTGGAGTAATATTCCATTGTATACATGGACCACTTCTTCTTGGTGCATTCCTCTGTGGATGGACATTTTTGTTGCTTCCAAGTGTTGACTAGGGTAAATATTGCTGGCGTACAGGTTTGCCAGCCTGTGACGTTTTGATTCTCATTTTCTCAGGTGATAGGCTCAGCAGATGGTATGCTTGATTCACTGGTAGCTCAATGTTTACCTTTTCAAAGCCCCTCCATTGTGTTTACGTTAATGGTTCTTACCACGTCCCCCTTAGAGCTCAGGGTACACATTTCTCCACAATCCCTTCAGCATGTATTGTTTGCAACATTTTTGCTAATGGTCATTCTGACTGCTGTGAGCTGATAGGTATTTGTAATTTCGGTTTGCATATCTTTAAAAATTCCTAAAAGTCCTCATTTTCCCACGCCTTTTTCTTTTCTCTTAAAAGAAAAAACCGTGAGTACAATATACCTCTTGAAATTGTCTTCCTGGAAGGTTGCCCTCTTTTGAATTTTTTGGTCGATTTTTGACCCCAGAAATGTTTTGGAGGGCAGGTGTCATTTACAGAACTGCAACTTGGTGACTATTTAGTGACCTTTCGCAGTGGGTTAAAGCTGCTGTTGTGGGAAATGGCCACAAGGAGGCAGCATTTTTCCATTCCCCAATCTGGGTACTAGGGCAGCAGAGCCTTTCTGGAAGGCGTTGTCCTAGGTTGTAAATTAGAATGGAATTTGCCAGGAGAAATCCCCATAAGTTTATGTCTCATTACTTCTTCTTGGTTTTTTTAATTTTTTTTATTCGGGGTAAAGATTAGAATGTTGTTTGTCCTAGGTGTACACAATCTGGTTCATTTGTACATTAGATATGTCTATTAATGTACACATCCTCTTCCCATGTAAAATATTACAGTGTTCCGTAGATCTCGCTTGCTATGGGTTCGGTCTTTTTGATACATGTATATAACATGTATTTGTATACCTATACTAACAATAATCTTCATTTATCAATTCCCCCCTCCTTTCCTTTCAGATGAGCATCGTTTGTTTTCTAAGCCTGTGAGTGTCTTTCTCTTTGGAAATATGTTCATTTGTGTCAGTTATTAGATAATGCCATAAGTGATATTAGAGGATATAGGTCTTTTGCTTTCTGACCTACTTCATGTTTTGTGATTATCTCCAGGCTCATCTATGGTGCCTCAAAGAGCAGTGCTTCAATGTTTTCCATGGCTAATATTCCATTGTGTATATGGACCACTTCTTCATGGTGCATTCCACTGTTGATGGACATTTTCGTTTCTTCCAAGTGTTGCCTATGGTAAATATTGCTGGAGTGCAGGATTGCCAGCCTGTGATTTTTGATTTTCATTTTCTCAGGTGATAGACCCAGCAGTGGGTATGATTGATCGACTGGGATGGTAGCTCAATGTTTACCTTTTCAAGGCACCTCAATTGTGCTTTCATTAGTGCCTCTTACCACGTCCCCCTTAGAATCGAGGGTATGCGTTTCTCCACAATCACGTCAGCATTTATTGTTTGCAGCATTTTTGTCGATGGCCATTCTGACGGGTGTGAGCTGATAGGTTTTTGTAATTTGGGTTTACATGTCTTTAAAAATTCCTAAAATTCATCATTTTCCACGCCTTTCTCTTTTCTGTTAAAAGAAAACAGAAACAAAAAGTGTGAGTACAATATACCTCTTCAAATTGTCTTTTTGGAAGGTTGCACTCTTGAATTTTTTGGTCGATTTTCGACCTCAGTATGTTTTGGAGGGCAGGTGTCATTTACAGAACTGCAATTGGTGAATATTTAGTGACCTTTTGCAGTGGGTTTAAAGCTGCTGTTGTGGGAAACGGCCACAAGGATGCAGCATTTCTCCATTCCCAAATCTGGGTACTAGGGCAGCAGAGCCTTCTGGAAGTCGTTTACCCAGGTTGTAAATTTGAATGGATTGTGCCAGGAAAACCCCCCATAAGTTTATGTCTCATTACTTCTAGTTCGTTGTTGTAATTTTGTAAATTGGGGTAATGGTTCGAATGTTGTTTGTCCAAGGTGTACACACTCTGCTTCATTTACACATTATATATATCTATTTATGTAGAGATCCTCTTCCCATGTAAATTATTACAGAGTGTTCCGTAAACCTCCCTTGCTATATGGTCGGTCTTTTTGATATATGTATATAATATGTATTTGTATACATATGGTAACGCTAATCTTCATTTATCCATTCCCCCCACCTTTCCTTTTAGATAAGCATAGTTTTCTTTCTAAGTCAGTGAGTGCCTTTCTCTGTGGACATATGTTCATTTGTGTCAGTTATTAGATAACGCCTATAAGTGTTATCATAAGATATAGGACTTTTGCTTTCCGACTTACCTCATGTTCTGTGATTATCCCCAAGATCATCTATGGTGCCTAAAAGAGCAGTGTTTCATTGTTTTCCATGGCTAGTATTCATTGTGTACATGGACCACTTCTTCTTTATCCCTTCCTCTGTTGATGGACATTTTGGTTGCTTCACTGTCTTGTCTATTGTGAATAAGGCTGCAGTGCAGCCTTTGCAGCCCGGGTCTTCTTGATCCTGGTCTTCTCAGGTGAGAGGCCCATTGGTGCGCCTGCTGGATTGAATGGTACCTCAATTTTTCCTTTTAAACGCAGCTCCTTTCTGTTCTCATTATTAGCTGTCAACCACTTTACATCTCACCAGCAGCTAGAGGGTACACAGTTCTCTAAAACCTCTTCAGCATTTATTGTTTGTAGACTTTTTGCTGATGGTCAGTCGACTGGTGTGAGTTGAAACCTTTTTGTAGATTAGATTGCATGAGTCTAATCCTTCCTGAGGTTGAGCTTTTACCCATTTTCCTGTTTTTAACAAGAGGGTGAGTAAAACTTACCTCTTCATACTATCTTCTTGAAAAATTTGCCTGTTTTGAATTTTTTTTTATCCATTCCCTACCTCAGCACAATTTTGAGGGCCGGTGTCCTTTACGGCCCTGAGTCCTTGTGAATGTTAAGTGACCATTAGCTGTGGGTTAAAAGCCGCTCTTGCGGGAATCGGCCACAAGGCGGCAGCATTTCTCCTTTACCAAATCTGGTTACTAGGGCAACAGAGCCTTACTGGAAGTGGTGTTCTAGGTTGTAAATTAGAATGGAATGTGCCAGGAAAAAGCCCTTTAAGTTTATGGCTCATTACTTCTTGTTCGTATTTTTAACTTAATTTTTATTTTTTATCACAGCAAACTTGATTACAATGTTTTGTTTGTTCTAGGTGTGCAAGATGTGGTTCTTTCACACATATACATATATCTATTCTTCTTCAGATCCTTTTCCCATGTAGGTTATGACACAATGTTGAGTAGTCTTCTCTTGGTATTCCGTAGGTCTTTGGTGATTATATATTTCACATGTGTTTGTATCTGTCTGTTAACCTCAATATGGTAATGTATCCAATCCTCACACCTTTCCATTTGGTGAACCATAAGTTTTTGTACTGAATTCTGTGATTGCCTTTCTCTGTGGAAATATCTTCGTTTGTATCAATTTTTAGGTAACACCTATATGTGATATGATAGGATATGTATCTTTGGCTTTCTCACTTACTACAAGTTGCGTGATTACTTCTAGACTCATCTGTGGTGCTGCAAATGGCATTGTTTCATTCTTTCGCTAGCTCATATTCCATCTGTACATGTAGCAGTTCTTCTTGGTCCACCCATCTGTCGGTGGACTTTTTGGTTACTTCCATATCTTGGCTATTGTAATACTATGCAATGCAGATTGGCCTGCCTGTGTCTTTCCAATTCTGTCTTCTTAGGTTATAGGTCCAGGAATAGGTCTGCTGGATCATATGGTAGCTCAATGTTTACCTTTTCAAGGCACCTCCATTCTGTTCTCTTTAGTGGCTCTTTCCAGGTTACGTCCCACATAAAGTTGAGGGTATGCATTTCTCCACAGCACCTTCAGCGTTTATTCTGTGTAGTTTTTTGCTGATGGTTATTCTGACTGGTGTGAGCTGATACCTCTTTGTGGTTGAATTTGCATGTGTCTCATAAGGCGTTGAAATTGAGCTTTAAGACATGTCCTTTTCATTTTTCCGGCTGCGATTAGAGCTTAGTTCTTCAAAGTGTTTACTTAAAGTATGTGTCACCTTTTGAAACGTTTTGGCCATTACCTCCCTCAAGACATTTTGAGGGCAGGTTTCATTTACAGCCCTGCAGTACTTGTTCATATGAAGTGACCATTAGCTCAGGCTTTAAACCTGCTTTTGCAGGTAACGGCCAGAGGGCGGCAGCCTTTCTACGTTCCCCACGCTGGTACTAGGGAAACAGACCTACCAGCCAGTGGTGTTCTGCGGTTATCAATTAGAGTGGAATGTGCCCGGGTAAACCCACAAATGCTGATGTCTCCTTACATGTGTTTGTTTTTTAAATTTAATTTATATTTTTTACTGGAGTAATATTCCATTGTATACATGGACCACTTCTTCTTGGTGCATTCCTCTGTGGATGGACATTTTTGTTGCTTCCAAGTGTTGACTAGGGTAAATATTGCTGGCGTACAGGTTTGCCAGCCTGTGACGTTTTGATTCTCATTTTCTCAGGTGATAGGCTCAGCAGATGGTATGCTTGATTCACTGGTAGCTCAATGTTTACCTTTTCAAAGCCCCTCCATTGTGTTTACGTTAATGGTTCTTACCACGTCCCCCTTAGAGCTCAGGGTACACATTTCTCCACAATCCCTTCAGCATGTATTGTTTGCAGCATTTTTGCTAATGGTCATTCTGACTGCTGTGAGCTGATAGGTATTTGTAATTTCGGTTTGCATATCTTTAAAAATTCCTAAAAGTCCTCATTTTCCCACGCCTTTTTCTTTTCTCTTAAAAGAAAAAACCGTGAGTACAATATACCTCTTGAAATTGTCTTCTTGGAAGGTTGCCCTCTTTTGAATTTTTTGGTCGATTTTTGACCCCAGAAATGTTTTGGAGGGCAGGTGTCATTTACAGAACTGCAAGTTGGTGACTATTTAGTGACCTTTCGCAGTGGGTTAAAGCTGCTGTTGTGGGAAATGGCCACAAGGAGGCAGCATTTTTCCATTCCCCAATCTGGGTACTAGGGCAGCAGAGCCTTTCTGGAAGGCGTTGTCCTAGGTTGTAAATTAGAATGGAATTTGCCAGGAGAAATCCCCATAAGTTTATGTCTCATTACTTCTTCTTGGTTTTTTTAATTTTTTTTATTCGGGGTAAAGATTAGAATGTTGTTTGTCCTAGGTGTACACAATCTGGTTCATTTGTACATTAGATATGTCTATTAATGTACACATCCTCTTCCCATGTAAAATATTACAGTGTTCCGTAGATCTCGCTTGCTATGGGTTCGGTCTTTTTGATACATGTATATAACATGTATTTGTATACCTATACTAACAATAATCTTCATTTATCAATTCCCCCCTCCTTTCCTTTCAGCTGAGCATCGTTTGTTTTCTAAGCCTGTGAGTGTCTTTCTCTTTGGAAATATGTTCATTTGTGTCAGTTATTAGATAATGCCATAAGTGATATTAGAGGATATAGGTCTTTTGCTTTCTGACCTACTTCATGTTTTGTGATTATCTCCAGGCTCATCTATGGTGCCTCAAAGAGCAGTGCTTCAATGTTTTCCATGGCTAATATTCCATTGTGTATATGGACCACTTCTTCATGGTGCATTCCACTGTTGATGGACATTTTCGTTTCTTCCAAGTGTTGCCTATGGTAAATATTGCTGGAGTGCAGGATTGCCAGCCTGTGATTTTTGATTTTCATTTTCTCAGGTGATAGACCCAGCAGTGGGTATGATTGATCGACTGGGATGGTAGCTCAATGTTTACCTTTTCAAGGCACCTCAATTGTGCTTTCATTAGTGCCTCTTACCACGTCCCCCTTAGAATCGAGGGTATGCGTTTCTCCACAATCACGTCAGCATTTATTGTTTGCAGCATTTTTGTCGATGGCCATTCTGACGGGTGTGAGCTGATAGGTTTTTGTAATTTGGGTTTACATGTCTTTAAAAATTCCTAAAATTCATCATTTTCCACGCCTTTCTCTTTTCTGTTAAAAGAAAACAGAAACAAAAAGTGTGAGTACAATATACCTCTTCAAATTGTCTTTTTGGAAGGTTGCACTCTTGAATTTTTTGGTCGATTTTCGACCTCAGTATGTTTTGGAGGGCAGGTGTCATTTACAGAACTGCAATTGGTGAATATTTAGTGACCTTTTGCAGTGGGTTTAAAGCTGCTGTTGTGGGAAACGGCCACAAGGATGCAGCATTTCTCCATTCCCAAATCTGGGTACTAGGGCAGCAGAGCCTTCTGGAAGTCGTTTACCCAGGTTGTAAATTTGAATGGATTGTGCCAGGAAAACCCCCCATAAGTTTATGTCTCATTACTTCTAGTTCGTTGTTGTAATTTTGTAAATTGGGGTAATGGTTCGAATGTTGTTTGTCCAAGGTGTACACACTCTGCTTCATTTACACATTATATATATCTATTTATGTAGAGATCCTCTTCCCATGTAAATTATTACAGAGTGTTCCGTAAACCTCCCTTGCTATATGGTCGGTCTTTTTGATATATGTATATAATATGTATTTGTATACATATGGTAACGCTAATCTTCATTTATCCATTCCCCCCACCTTTCCTTTTAGATAAGCATAGTTTTCTTTCTAAGTCAGTGAGTGCCTTTCTCTGTGGACATATGTTCATTTGTGTCAGTTATTAGATAACGCCTATAAGTGTTATCATAAGATATAGGACTTTTGCTTTCCGACTTACCTCATGTTCTGTGATTATCCCCAAGATCATCTATGGTGCCTAAAAGAGCAGTGTTTCATTGTTTTCCATGGCTAGTATTCATTGTGTACATGGACCACTTCTTCTTTATCCCTTCCTCTGTTGATGGACATTTTGGTTGCTTCACTGTCTTGTCTATTGTGAATAAGGCTGCAGTGCAGCCTTTGCAGCCCGGGTCTTCTTGATCCTGGTCTTCTCAGGTGAGAGGCCCATTGGTGCGCCTGCTGGATTGAATGGTACCTCAATTTTTCCTTTTAAACGCAGCTCCTTTCTGTTCTCATTATTAGCTGTCAACCACTTTACATCTCACCAGCAGCTAGAGGGTACACAGTTCTCTAAAACCTCTTCAGCATTTATTGTTTGTAGACTTTTTGCTGATGGTCAGTCGACTGGTGTGAGTTGAAACCTTTTTGTAGATTAGATTGCATGAGTCTAATCCTTCCTGAGGTTGAGCTTTTATCCATTTTCCTGTTTTTAACAAGAGGGTGAGTAAAACTTACCTCTTCATACTATCTTCTTGAAAAATTTGCCTGTTTTGAATTTTTTTTTATCCATTCCCTACCTCAGCACAATTTTGAGGGCCGGTGTCCTTTACGGCCCTGAGTCCTTGTGAATGTTAAGTGACCATTAGCTGTGGGTTAAAAGCCGCTCTTGCGGGAATCGGCCACAAGGCGGCAGCATTTCTCCTTTACCAAATCTGGTTACTAGGGCAACAGAGCCTTACTGGAAGTGGTGTTCTAGGTTGTAAATTAGAATGGAATGTGCCAGGAAAAAGCCCTTTAAGTTTATGGCTCATTACTTCTTGTTCGTATTTTTAACTTAATTTTTATTTTTTATCACAGCAAACTTGATTACAATGTTTTGTTTGTTCTAGGTGTGCAAGATGTGGTTCTTTCACACATATACATATATCTATTCTTCTTCAGATCCTTTTCCCATGTAGGTTATGACACAATGTTGAGTAGTCTTCTCTTGGTATTCCGTAGGTCTTTGGTGATTATATATTTCACATGTGTTTGTATCTGTCTGTTAACCTCAATATGGTAATGTATCCAATCCTCACACCTTTCCATTTGGTGAACCATAAGTTTTTGTACTGAATTCTGTGATTGCCTTTCTCTGTGGAAATATCTTCGTTTGTATCAATTTTTAGGTAACACCTATATGTGATATGATAGGATATGTATCTTTGGCTTTCTCACTTACTACAAGTTGCGTGATTACTTCTAGACTCATCTGTGGTGCTGCAAATGGCATTGTTTCATTCTTTCGCTAGCTCATATTCCATCTGTACATGTAGCAGTTCTTCTTGGTCCACCCATCTGTCGGTGGACTTTTTGGTTACTTCCATATCTTGGCTATTGTAATACTATGCAATGCAGATTGGCCTGCCTGTGTCTTTCCAATTCTGTCTTCTTAGGTTATAGGTCCAGGAATAGGTCTGCTGGATCATATGGTAGCTCAATGTTTACCTTTTCAAGGCACCTCCATTCTGTTCTCTTTAGTGGCTCTTTCCAGGTTACGTCCCACATAAAGTTGAGGGTATGCATTTCTCCACAGCACCTTCAGCGTTTATTCTGTGTAGTTTTTTGCTGATGGTTATTCTGACTGGTGTGAGCTGATACCTCTTTGTGGTTGAATTTGCATGTGTCTCATAAGGCGTTGAAATTGAGCTTTAAGACATGTCCTTTTCATTTTTCCGGCTGCGATTAGAGCTTAGTTCTTCAAAGTGTTTACTTAAAGTATGTGTCACCTTTTGAAACGTTTTGGCCATTACCTCCCTCAAGACATTTTGAGGGCAGGTTTCATTTACAGCCCTGCAGTACTTGTTCCTATGAAGTGACCATTAGCTCAGGCTTTAAACCTGCTTTTGCAGGTAACGGCCAGAGGGCGGCAGCCTTTCTACGTTCCCCACGCTGGTACTAGGGAAACAGACCTACCAGCCAGTGGTGTTCTGCGGTTATCAATTAGAGTGGAATGTGCCCGGGTAAACCCACAAATGCTGATGTCTCCTTACATGTGTTTGTTTTTTAAATTTAATTTATATTTTTTACTGGAGTAATATTCCATTGTATACATGGACCACTTCTTCTTGGTGCATTCCTCTGTGGATGGACATTTTTGTTGCTTCCAAGTGTTGACTAGGGTAAATATTGCTGGCGTACAGGTTTGCCAGCCTGTGACGTTTTGATTCTCATTTTCTCAGGTGATAGGCTCAGCAGATGGTATGCTTGATTCACTGGTAGCTCAATGTTTACCTTTTCAAAGCCCCTCCATTGTGTTTACGTTAATGGTTCTTACCACGTCCCCCTTAGAGCTCAGGGTACACATTTCTCCACAATCCCTTCAGCATGTATTGTTTGCAGCATTTTTGCTAATGGTCATTCTGACTGCTGTGAGCTGATAGGTATTTGTAATTTCGGTTTGCATATCTTTAAAAATTCCTAAAAGTCCTCATTTTCCCACGCCTTTTTCTTTTCTCTTAAAAGAAAAAACCGTGAGTACAATATACCTCTTGAAATTGTCTTCTTGGAAGGTTGCCCTCTTTTGAATTTTTTGGTCGATTTTTGACCCCAGAAATGTTTTGGAGGGCAGGTGTCATTTACAGAACTGCAAGTTGGTGACTATTTAGTGACCTTTCGCAGTGGGTTAAAGCTGCTGTTGTGGGAAATGGCCACAAGGAGGCAGCATTTTTCCATTCCCCAATCTGGGTACTAGGGCAGCAGAGCCTTTCTGGAAGGCGTTGTCCTAGGTTGTAAATTAGAATGGAATTTGCCAGGAGAAATCCCCATAAGTTTATGTCTCATTACTTCTTCTTGGTTTTTTTAATTTTTTTTATTCGGGGTAAAGATTAGAATGTTGTTTGTCCTAGGTGTACACAATCTGGTTCATTTGTACATTAGATATGTCTATTAATGTACACATCCTCTTCCCATGTAAAATATTACAGTGTTCCGTAGATCTCGCTTGCTATGGGTTCGGTCTTTTTGATACATGTATATAACATGTATTTGTATACCTATACTAACAATAATCTTCATTTATCAATTCCCCCCTCCTTTCCTTTCAGCTGAGCATCGTTTGTTTTCTAAGCCTGTGAGTGTCTTTCTCTTTGGAAATATGTTCATTTGTGTCAGTTATTAGATAATGCCATAAGTGATATTAGAGGATATAGGTCTTTTGCTTTCTGACCTACTTCATGTTTTGTGATTATCTCCAGGCTCATCTATGGTGCCTCAAAGAGCAGTGCTTCAATGTTTTCCATGGTTAATATTCCATTGTGTATATGGACCACTTCTTCATGGTGCATTCCACTGTTGATGGACATTTTCGTTTCTTCCAAGTGTTGCCTATGGTAAATATTGCTGGAGTGCAGGATTGCCAGCCTGTGATTTTTGATTTTCATTTTCTCAGGTGATAGACCCAGCAGTGGGTATGATTGATCGACTGGGATGGTAGCTCAATGTTTACCTTTTCAAGGCACCTCAATTGTGCTTTCATTAGTGCCTCTTACCACGTCCCCCTTAGAATCGAGGGTATGCGTTTCTCCACAATCACGTCAGCATTTATTGTTTGCAGCATTTTTGTCGATGGCCATTCTGACGGGTGTGAGCTGATAGGTTTTTGTAATTTGGGTTTACATGTCTTTAAAAATTCCTAAAATTCATCATTTTCCACGCCTTTCTCTTTTCTGTTAAAAGAAAACAGAAACAAAAAGTGTGAGTACAATATACCTCTTCAAATTGTCTTTTTGGAAGGTTGCACTCTTGAATTTTTTGGTCGATTTTCGACCTCAGTATGTTTTGGAGGGCAGGTGTCATTTACAGAACTGCAATTGGTGAATATTTAGTGACCTTTTGCAGTGGGTTTAAAGCTGCTGTTGTGGGAAACGGCCACAAGGATGCAGCATTTCTCCATTCCCAAATCTGGGTACTAGGGCAGCAGAGCCTTCTGGAAGTCGTTTACCCAGGTTGTAAATTTGAATGGATTGTGCCAGGAAAACCCCCCATAAGTTTATGTCTCATTACTTCTAGTTCGTTGTTGTAATTTTGTAAATTGGGGTAATGGTTCGAATGTTGTTTGTCCAAGGTGTACACACTCTGCTTCATTTACACATTATATATATCTATTTATGTAGAGATCCTCTTCCCATGTAAATTATTACAGAGTGTTCCGTAAACCTCCCTTGCTATATGGTCGGTCTTTTTGATATATGTATATAATATGTATTTGTATACATATGGTAACGCTAATCTTCATTTATCCATTCCCCCCACCTTTCCTTTTAGATAAGCATAGTTTTCTTTCTAAGTCAGTGAGTGCCTTTCTCTGTGGACATATGTTCATTTGTGTCAGTTATTAGATAACGCCTATAAGTGTTATCATAAGATATAGGACTTTTGCTTTCCGACTTACCTCATGTTCTGTGATTATCCCCAAGATCATCTATGGTGCCTAAAAGAGCAGTGTTTCATTGTTTTCCATGGCTAGTATTCATTGTGTACATGGACCACTTCTTCTTTATCCCTTCCTCTGTTGATGGACATTTTGGTTGCTTCACTGTCTTGTCTATTGTGAATAAGGCTGCAGTGCAGCCTTTGCAGCCCGGGTCTTCTTGATCCTGGTCTTCTCAGGTGAGAGGCCCATTGGTGCGCCTGCTGGATTGAATGGTACCTCAATTTTTCCTTTTAAACGCAGCTCCTTTCTGTTCTCATTATTAGCTGTCAACCACTTTACATCTCACCAGCAGCTAGAGGGTACACAGTTCTCTAAAACCTCTTCAGCATTTATTGTTTGTAGACTTTTTGCTGATGGTCAGTCGACTGGTGTGAGTTGAAACCTTTTTGTAGATTAGATTGCATGAGTCTAATCCTTCCTGAGGTTGAGCTTTTATCCATTTTCCTGTTTTTAACAAGAGGGTGAGTAAAACTTACCTCTTCATACTATCTTCTTGAAAAATTTGCCTGTTTTGAATTTTTTTTTATCCATTCCCTACCTCAGCACAATTTTGAGGGCCGGTGTCCTTTACGGCCCTGAGTCCTTGTGAATGTTAAGTGACCATTAGCTGTGGGTTAAAAGCCGCTCTTGCGGGAATCGGCCACAAGGCGGCAGCATTTCTCCTTTACCAAATCTGGTTACTAGGGCAACAGAGCCTTACTGGAAGTGGTGTTCTAGGTTGTAAATTAGAATGGAATGTGCCAGGAAAAAGCCCTTTAAGTTTATGGCTCATTACTTCTTGTTCGTATTTTTAACTTAATTTTTATTTTTTATCACAGCAAACTTGATTACAATGTTTTGTTTGTTCTAGGTGTGCAAGATGTGGTTCTTTCACACATATACATATATCTATTCTTCTTCAGATCCTTTTCCCATGTAGGTTATGACACAATGTTGAGTAGTCTTCTCTTGGTATTCCGTAGGTCTTTGGTGATTATATATTTCACATGTGTTTGTATCTGTCTGTTAACCTCAATATGGTAATGTATCCAATCCTCACACCTTTCCATTTGGTGAACCATAAGTTTTTGTACTGAATTCTGTGATTGCCTTTCTCTGTGGAAATATCTTCGTTTGTATCAATTTTTAGGTAACACCTATATGTGATATGATAGGATATGTATCTTTGGCTTTCTCACTTACTACAAGTTGCGTGATTACTTCTAGACTCATCTGTGGTGCTGCAAATGGCATTGTTTCATTCTTTCGCTAGCTCATATTCCATCTGTACATGTAGCAGTTCTTCTTGGTCCACCCATCTGTCGGTGGACTTTTTGGTTACTTCCATATCTTGGCTATTGTAATACTATGCAATGCAGATTGGCCTGCCTGTGTCTTTCCAATTCTGTCTTCTTAGGTTATAGGTCCAGGAATAGGTCTGCTGGATCATATGGTAGCTCAATGTTTACCTTTTCAAGGCACCTCCATTCTGTTCTCTTTAGTGGCTCTTTCCAGGTTACGTCCCACATAAAGTTGAGGGTATGCATTTCTCCACAGCACCTTCAGCGTTTATTCTGTGTAGTTTTTTGCTGATGGTTATTCTGACTGGTGTGAGCTGATACCTCTTTGTGGTTGAATTTGCATGTGTCTCATAAGGCGTTGAAATTGAGCTTTAAGACATGTCCTTTTCATTTTTCCGGCTGCGATTAGAGCTTAGTTCTTCAAAGTGTTTACTTAAAGTATGTGTCACCTTTTGAAACGTTTTGGCCATTACCTCCCTCAAGACATTTTGAGGGCAGGTTTCATTTACAGCCCTGCAGTACTTGTTCATATGAAGTGACCATTAGCTCAGGCTTTAAACCTGCTTTTGCAGGTAACGGCCAGAGGGCGGCAGCCTTTCTACGTTCCCCACGCTGGTACTAGGGAAACAGACCTACCAGCCAGTGGTGTTCTGCGGTTATCAATTAGAGTGGAATGTGCCCGGGTAAACCCACAAATGCTGATGTCTCCTTACATGTGTTTGTTTTTTAAATTTAATTTATATTTTTTACTGGAGTAATATTCCATTGTATACATGGACCACTTCTTCTTGGTGCATTCCTCTGTGGATGGACATTTTTGTTGCTTCCAAGTGTTGACTAGGGTAAATATTGCTGGCGTACAGGTTTGCCAGCCTGTGACGTTTTGATTCTCATTTTCTCAGGTGATAGGCTCAGCAGATGGTATGCTTGATTCACTGGTAGCTCAATGTTTACCTTTTCAAAGCCCCTCCATTGTGTTTACGTTAATGGTTCTTACCACGTCCCCCTTAGAGCTCAGGGTACACATTTCTCCACAATCCCTTCAGCATGTATTGTTTGCAGCATTTTTGCTAATGGTCATTCTGACTGCTGTGAGCTGATAGGTATTTGTAATTTCGGTTTGCATATCTTTAAAAATTCCTAAAAGTCCTCATTTTCCCACGCCTTTTTCTTTTCTCTTAAAAGAAAAAACCGTGAGTACAATATACCTCTTGAAATTGTCTTCTTGGAAGGTTGCCCTCTTTTGAATTTTTTGGTCGATTTTTGACCCCAGAAATGTTTTGGAGGGCAGGTGTCATTTACAGAACTGCAAGTTGGTGACTATTTAGTGACCTTTCGCAGTGGGTTAAAGCTGCTGTTGTGGGAAATGGCCACAAGGAGGCAGCATTTTTCCATTCCCCAATCTGGGTACTAGGGCAGCAGAGCCTTTCTGGAAGGCGTTGTCCTAGGTTGTAAATTAGAATGGAATTTGCCAGGAGAAATCCCCATAAGTTTATGTCTCATTACTTCTTCTTGGTTTTTTTAATTTTTTTTATTCGGGGTAAAGATTAGAATGTTGTTTGTCCTAGGTGTACACAATCTGGTTCATTTGTACATTAGATATGTCTATTAATGTACACATCCTCTTCCCATGTAAAATATTACAGTGTTCCGTAGATCTCGCTTGCTATGGGTTCGGTCTTTTTGATACATGTATATAACATGTATTTGTATACCTATACTAACAATAATCTTCATTTATCAATTCCCCCCTCCTTTCCTTTCAGCTGAGCATCGTTTGTTTTCTAAGCCTGTGAGTGTCTTTCTCTTTGGAAATATGTTCATTTGTGTCAGTTATTAGATAATGCCATAAGTGATATTAGAGGATATAGGTCTTTTGCTTTCTGACCTACTTCATGTTTTGTGATTATCTCCAGGCTCATCTATGGTGCCTCAAAGAGCAGTGCTTCAATGTTTTCCATGGTTAATATTCCATTGTGTATATGGACCACTTCTTCATGGTGCATTCCACTGTTGATGGACATTTTCGTTTCTTCCAAGTGTTGCCTATGGTAAATATTGCTGGAGTGCAGGATTGCCAGCCTGTGATTTTTGATTTTCATTTTCTCAGGTGATAGACCCAGCAGTGGGTATGATGGATCGACTGGGATGGTAGCTCAATGTTTACCTTTTCAAGGCACCTCAATTGTGCTTTCATTAGTGCCTCTTACCACGTCCCCCTTAGAATCGAGGGTATGCGTTTCTCCACAATCACGTCAGCATTTATTGTTTGCAGCATTTTTGTCGATGGCCATTCTGACGGGTGTGAGCTGATAGGTTTTTGTAATTTGGGTTTACATGTCTTTAAGAATTCCTAAAATTCATCATTTTCCACGCCTTTTTCTTTTCTGTTAAAAGAAAACAGAAAAAAGAAAGTGTGAGTACAATATACCTCTTCAAATTGTCTTTTTGGAAGGTTGCACTCTTGAGTTTTTTGGTCGATTTTCGACCTCAGTATGTTTTGGAGGGCAGGTGTCATTTACAGAACTGCAATTGGTGAATATTTAGTGACCTTTTGCGGTGGGTTTAAAGCTGCTGTTGTGGGAAACGGCCACAAGGAGGCAGCATTTCTCCATTCCCAAATCTGGGTACTAGGGCAGCAGAGCCTTCTGGAAGTCGTTTACCCAGGTTGTAAATTTGAATGGATTGTGCCAGGAAAACCCCCCATAAGTTTATGTCTCATTACTTCTAGTTCGTTGTTGTAATTTTGTAAATTGGGGTAATGGTTCGAATGTTGTTTGTCCAAGGTGTACACACTCTGCTTCATTTACACATTATATATATCTATTTATGTAGAGATCCTCTTCCCATGTAAATTATTACAGAGCGTTCCGTAAACCTCCCTTGCTATATGGTCGGTCTTTTTGATATATGTATATGATATGTATTTGTATACATATGGTAACGCTAATCTTCATTTATCCATTCCCCCCACCTTTCCTTTTAGATAAGCATAGTTTTCTTTCTAAGTCAGTGAGTGCCTTTCTCTGTGGACATATGTTCATTTGTGTCAGTTATTAGATAACGCCTATAAGTGTTATCATAAGATATAGGACATTTGCTTTCCGACTTACCTCATGTTCTGTGATTATCCCCAAGATCATCTATGGTGCCTAAAAGATCAGTGTTTCATTGTTTTCCATGGCTAGTATTCATTGTGTACATGGACCACTTCTTCTTTATCCCTTCCTCTGTTGATGGACATTTTGGTTGCTTCACTGTCTTGTCTATTGTGAATAAGGCTGCAGTGCAGCCTTTGCAGCCCGGGTCTTCTTGATCCTGGTCTTCTCAGGTGAGAGGCCCATTGGTGCGCCTGCTGGATTGAATGGTACCTCAATTTTTCCTTTTAAACGCAGCTCCTTTCTGTTCTCATTATTAGCTGTCAACCACTTTACATCTCACCAGCAGCTAGAGGGTACACAGTTCTCTAAAACCTCTTCAGCATTTATTGTTTGTAGACTTTTTGCTGATGGTCAGTCGACTGGTGTGAGTTGAAACCTTTTTGTAGATTAGATTGCATGAGTCTAATCCTTCCTGAGGTTGAGCTTTTATCCATTTTCCTGTTTTTAACAAGAGAGTGAGTAAAACTTACCTCTTCATACTATCTTCTTGAAAAATTTGCCTGTTTTGAATTTTTTTTTATCCATTCCCTACCTCAGCACAATTTTGAGGGCCGGTGTCCTTTACGGCCCTGAGTCCTTGTGAATGTTAAGTGACCATTAGCTGTGGGTTAAAAGCCGCTCTTGCGGGAATCGGCCACAAGGCGGCAGCATTTCTCCTTTACCAAATCTGGTTACTAGGGCAACAGAGCCTTACTGGAAGTGGTGTTCTAGGTTGTAAATTAGAATGGAATGTGCCAGGAAAAAGCCCTTTAAGTTTATGTCTCATTACTTCTTGTTCGTATTTTTAACTTAATTTTTATTTTTTATCACAGCAAACTTGATTACAATGTTTTGTTTGTTCTAGGTGTGCAAGATGTGGTTCTTTCACACATATACATATATCTATTCTTCTTCAGATCCTTTTCCCATGTAGGTTATGACACAATGTTGAGTAGTCTTCTCTTGGTATTCCGTAGGTCTTTGGTGATTATATATTTCACATGTGTTTGTATCTGTCTGTTAACCTCAATATGGTAATGTATCCAATCCTCACACCTTTCCATTTGGTGAACCATAAGTTTTTGTACTGAATTCTGTGATTGCCTTTCTCTGTGGAAATATCTTCGTTTGTATCAATTTTTAGGTAACACCTATATGTGATATGATAGGATATGTATCTTTGGCTTTCTCACTTACTACAAGTTGCGTGATTACTTCTAGACTCATCTGTGGTGCTGCAAATGGCATTGTTTCATTCTTTCGCTAGCTCATATTCCATCTGTACATGTAGCAGTTCTTCTTGGTCCACCCATCTGTCGGTGGACTTTTTGGTTACTTCCATATCTTGGCTATTGTAATACTATGCAATGCAGATTGGCCTGCCTGTGTCTTTCCAATTCTGTCTTCTTAGGTTATAGGTCCAGGAATAGGTCTGCTGGATCATATGGTAGCTCAACGTTTACCTTTTCAAGGCACCTCCATTCTGTTCTCTTTAGTGGCTCTTTCCAGGTTACGTCCCACATAAAGTTGAGGGTATGCATTTCTCCACAGCACCTTCAGCGTTTATTCTGTGTAGTTTTTTGCTGATGGTTATTCTGACTGGTGTGAGCTGATACCTCTTTGAGGTTGAATTTGTATGTGTCTCATAAGGCGTTGAAATTGAGCTTTAAGACATGTCCTTTTTATTTTTCCGGCTGCGATTAGAGCTTAGTTCTTCAAAGTGTTTACTTAAAGTATGTGTCACCTTTTGAAACGTTTTGGCCATTACCTCCCTCAAGACATTTTGAGGGCAGGTTTCATTTACAGCCCTGCAGTACTTGTTCATATGAAGTGACCATTAGCTCAGGCTTTAAACCTGCTTTTGCAGGTAACGGCCAGAGGGCGGCAGCCTTTCTACGTTCCCCACGCTGGTACTAGGGAAACAGACCTACCAGCCAGTGGTGTTCTGCGGTTATCAATTAGAGTGGAATGTGCCCGGATAAACCCACAAATGCTGATGTCTCCTTACATGTGTTTGTTTTTTAAATTTAATTTATATTTTTTACTGGAGTAATATTCCATTGTATACATGGACCACTTCTTCTTGGTGCATTCCTCTGTGGATGGACATTTTTGTTGCTTCCAAGTGTTGACTATGGTAAATATTGCTGGCGTACAGGTTTGCCAGCCTGTGACGTTTTGATTCTCATTTTCTCAGGTGATAGGCTCAGCAGATGGTATGCTTGATTCACTGGTAGCTCAATGTTTACCTTTTCAAAGCCCCTCCATTGTGTTTACGTTAATGGTTCTTACCACGTCCCCCTTAGAGCTCAGGGTACACATTTCTCCACAATCCCTTCAGCATGTATTGTTTGCAGCATTTTTGCTAATGGTCATTCTGACTGCTGTGAGCTGATAGGTATTTGTAATTTCGGTTTGCATATCTTTAAAAATTCCTAAAAGTCCTCATTTTCCCACGCCCTTTTCTTTTCTCTTAAAAGAAAAAACCGTGAGTACAATATACCTCTTGAAATTGTCTTCTTGGAAGGTTGCCCTCTTTTGAATTTTTTGGTCGATTTTTGACCCCAGAAATGTTTTGGAGGGCAGGTGTCATTTACAGAACTGCAAGTTGGTGACTATTTAGTGACCTTTCGCAGTGGGTTAAAGCTGCTGTTGTGGGAAATGGCCACAAGGAGGCAGCATTTTTCCATTCCCCAATCTGGGTACTAGGGCAGCAGAGCCTTTCTGGAAGGCGTTGTCCTAGGTTGTAAATTAGAATGGAATTTGCCAGGAGAAATCCCCATAAGTTTATGTCTCATTACTTCTTCTTGGTTTTTTTAATTTTTTTTATTCGGGGTAAAGATTAGAATGTTGTTTGTCCTAGGTGTACACAATCTGGTTCATTTGTACATTAGATATGTCTATTAATGTACAGATCCTCTTCCCATGTAAAATATTACAGTGTTCCGTAGATCTCGCTTGCTATGGGTTCGGTCTTTTTGATACATGTATATAACATGTATTTGTATACCTATACTAACAATAATCTTCATTTATCAATTCCCCCCTCCTTTCCTTTCAGCTGAGCATCGTTTGTTTTCTAAGCCTGTGAGTGTCTTTCTCTTTGGAAATATGTTCATTTGTGTCAGTTATTAGATAATGCCATAAGTGATATTAGAGGATATAGGTCTTTTGCTTTCTGACCTACTTCATGTTTTGTGATTATCTCCAGGCTCATCTATGGTGCCTCAAAGAGCAGTGCTTCAATGTTTTCCATGGCTAATATTCCATTGTGTATATGGACCACTTCTTCATGGTGCATTCCACTGTTGATGGACATTTTCGTTTCTTCCAAGTGTTGCCTATGGTAAATATTGCTGGAGTGCAGGATTGCCAGCCTGTGATTTTTGATTTTCATTTTCTCAGGTGATAGACCCAGCAGTGGGTATGATTGATCGACTGGGATGGTAGCTCAATGTTTACCTTTTCAAGGCACCTCAATTGTGCTTTCATTAGTGCCTCTTACCACGTCCCCCTTAGAATCGAGGGTATGCGTTTCTCCACAATCACGTCAGCATTTATTGTTTGCAGCATTTTTGTCGATGGCCATTCTGACGGGTGTGAGCTGATAGGTTTTTGTAATTTGGGTTTACATGTCTTTAAAAATTCCTAAAATTCATCATTTTCCACGCCTTTCTCTTTTCTGTTAAAAGAAAACAGAAACAAAAAGTGTGAGTACAATATACCTCTTCAAATTGTCTTTTTGGAAGGTTGCACTCTTGAATTTTTTGGTCGATTTTCGACCTCAGTATGTTTTGGAGGGCAGGTGTCATTTACAGAACTGCAATTGGTGAATATTTAGTGACCTTTTGCAGTGGGTTTAAAGCTGCTGTTGTGGGAAACGGCCACAAGGATGCAGCATTTCTCCATTCCCAAATCTGGGTACTAGGGCAGCAGAGCCTTCTGGAAGTCGTTTACCCAGGTTGTAAATTTGAATGGATTGTGCCAGGAAAACCCCCCATAAGTTTATGTCTCATTACTTCTAGTTCGTTGTTGTAATTTTGTAAATTGGGGTAATGGTTCGAATGTTGTTTGTCCAAGGTGTACACACTCTGCTTCATTTACACATTATATATATCTATTTATGTAGAGATCCTCTTCCCATGTAAATTATTACAGAGTGTTCCGTAAACCTCCCTTGCTATATGGTCGGTCTTTTTGATATATGTATATAATATGTATTTGTATACATATGGTAACGCTAATCTTCATTTATCCATTCCCCCCACCTTTCCTTTTAGATAAGCATAGTTTTCTTTCTAAGTCAGTGAGTGCCTTTCTCTGTGGACATATGTTCATTTGTGTCAGTTATTAGATAACGCCTATAAGTGTTATCATAAGATATAGGACTTTTGCTTTCCGACTTACCTCATGTTCTGTGATTATCCCCAAGATCATCTATGGTGCCTAAAAGAGCAGTGTTTCATTGTTTTCCATGGCTAGTATTCATTGTGTACATGGACCACTTCTTCTTTATCCCTTCCTCTGTTGATGGACATTTTGGTTGCTTCACTGTCTTGTCTATTGTGAATAAGGCTGCAGTGCAGCCTTTGCAGCCCGGGTCTTCTTGATCCTGGTCTTCTCAGGTGAGAGGCCCATTGGTGCGCCTGCTGGATTGAATGGTACCTCAATTTTTCCTTTTAAACGCAGCTCCTTTCTGTTCTCATTATTAGCTGTCAACCACTTTACATCTCACCAGCAGCTAGAGGGTACACAGTTCTCTAAAACCTCTTCAGCATTTATTGTTTGTAGACTTTTTGCTGATGGTCAGTCGACTGGTGTGAGTTGAAACCTTTTTGTAGATTAGATTGCATGAGTCTAATCCTTCCTGAGGTTGAGCTTTTATCCATTTTCCTGTTTTTAACAAGAGGGTGAGTAAAACTTACCTCTTCATACTATCTTCTTGAAAAATTTGCCTGTTTTGAATTTTTTTTTATCCATTCCCTACCTCAGCACAATTTTGAGGGCCGGTGTCCTTTACGGCCCTGAGTCCTTGTGAATGTTAAGTGACCATTAGCTGTGGGTTAAAAGCCGCTCTTGCGGGAATCGGCCACAAGGCGGCAGCATTTCTCCTTTACCAAATCTGGTTACTAGGGCAACAGAGCCTTACTGGAAGTGGTGTTCTAGGTTGTAAATTAGAATGGAATGTGCCAGGAAAAAGCCCTTTAAGTTTATGGCTCATTACTTCTTGTTCGTATTTTTAACTTAATTTTTATTTTTTATCACAGCAAACTTGATTACAATGTTTTGTTTGTTCTAGGTGTGCAAGATGTGGTTCTTTCACACATATACATATATCTATTCTTCTTCAGATCCTTTTCCCATGTAGGTTATGACACAATGTTGAGTAGTCTTCTCTTGGTATTCCGTAGGTCTTTGGTGATTATATATTTCACATGTGTTTGTATCTGTCTGTTAACCTCAATATGGTAATGTATCCAATCCTCACACCTTTCCATTTGGTGAACCATAAGTTTTTGTACTGAATTCTGTGATTGCCTTTCTCTGTGGAAATATCTTCGTTTGTATCAATTTTTAGGTAACACCTATATGTGATATGATAGGATATGTATCTTTGGCTTTCTCACTTACTACAAGTTGCGTGATTACTTCTAGACTCATCTGTGGTGCTGCAAATGGCATTGTTTCATTCTTTCGCTAGCTCATATTCCATCTGTACATGTAGCAGTTCTTCTTGGTCCACCCATCTGTCGGTGGACTTTTTGGTTACTTCCATATCTTGGCTATTGTAATACTATGCAATGCAGATTGGCCTGCCTGTGTCTTTCCAATTCTGTCTTCTTAGGTTATAGGTCCAGGAATAGGTCTGCTGGATCATATGGTAGCTCAATGTTTACCTTTTCAAGGCACCTCCATTCTGTTCTCTTTAGTGGCTCTTTCCAGGTTACGTCCCACATAAAGTTGAGGGTATGCATTTCTCCACAGCACCTTCAGCGTTTATTCTGTGTAGTTTTTTGCTGATGGTTATTCTGACTGGTGTGAGCTGATACCTCTTTGTGGTTGAATTTGCATGTGTCTCATAAGGCGTTGAAATTGAGCTTTAAGACATGTCCTTTTCATTTTTCCGGCTGCGATTAGAGCTTAGTTCTTCAAAGTGTTTACTTAAAGTATGTGTCACCTTTTGAAACGTTTTGGCCATTACCTCCCTCAAGACATTTTGAGGGCAGGTTTCATTTACAGCCCTGCAGTACTTGTTCATATGAAGTGACCATTAGCTCAGGCTTTAAACCTGCTTTTGCAGGTAACGGCCAGAGGGCGGCAGCCTTTCTACGTTCCCCACGCTGGTACTAGGGAAACAGACCTACCAGCCAGTGGTGTTCTGCGGTTATCAATTAGAGTGGAATGTGCCCGGGTAAACCCACAAATGCTGATGTCTCCTTACATGTGTTTGTTTTTTAAATTTAATTTATATTTTTTACTGGAGTAATATTCCATTGTATACATGGACCACTTCTTCTTGGTGCATTCCTCTGTGGATGGACATTTTTGTTGCTTCCAAGTGTTGACTAGGGTAAATATTGCTGGCGTACAGGTTTGCCAGCCTGTGACGTTTTGATTCTCATTTTCTCAGGTGATAGGCTCAGCAGATGGTATGCTTGATTCACTGGTAGCTCAATGTTTACCTTTTCAAAGCCCCTCCATTGTGTTTACGTTAATGGTTCTTACCACGTCCCCCTTAGAGCTCAGGGTACACATTTCTCCACAATCCCTTCAGCATGTATTGTTTGCAACATTTTTGCTAATGGTCATTCTGACTGCTGTGAGCTGATAGGTATTTGTAATTTCGGTTTGCATATCTTTAAAAATTCCTAAAAGTCCTCATTTTCCCACGCCTTTTTCTTTTCTCTTAAAAGAAAAAACCGTGAGTACAATATACCTCTTGAAATTGTCTTCCTGGAAGGTTGCCCTCTTTTGAATTTTTTGGTCGATTTTTGACCCCAGAAATGTTTTGGAGGGCAGGTGTCATTTACAGAACTGCAACTTGGTGACTATTTAGTGACCTTTCGCAGTGGGTTAAAGCTGCTGTTGTGGGAAATGGCCACAAGGAGGCAGCATTTTTCCATTCCCCAATCTGGGTACTAGGGCAGCAGAGCCTTTCTGGAAGGCGTTGTCCTAGGTTGTAAATTAGAATGGAATTTGCCAGGAGAAATCCCCATAAGTTTATGTCTCATTACTTCTTCTTGGTTTTTTTAATTTTTTTTATTCGGGGTAAAGATTAGAATGTTGTTTGTCCTAGGTGTACACAATCTGGTTCATTTGTACATTAGATATGTCTATTAATGTACACATCCTCTTCCCATGTAAAATATTACAGTGTTCCGTAGATCTCGCTTGCTATGGGTTCGGTCTTTTTGATACATGTATATAACATGTATTTGTATACCTATACTAACAATAATCTTCATTTATCAATTCCCCCCTCCTTTCCTTTCAGATGAGCATCGTTTGTTTTCTAAGCCTGTGAGTGTCTTTCTCTTTGGAAATATGTTCATTTGTGTCAGTTATTAGATAATGCCATAAGTGATATTAGAGGATATAGGTCTTTTGCTTTCTGACCTACTTCATGTTTTGTGATTATCTCCAGGCTCATCTATGGTGCCTCAAAGAGCAGTGCTTCAATGTTTTCCATGGCTAATATTCCATTGTGTATATGGACCACTTCTTCATGGTGCATTCCACTGTTGATGGACATTTTCGTTTCTTCCAAGTGTTGCCTATGGTAAATATTGCTGGAGTGCAGGATTGCCAGCCTGTGATTTTTGATTTTCATTTTCTCAGGTGATAGACCCAGCAGTGGGTATGATTGATCGACTGGGATGGTAGCTCAATGTTTACCTTTTCAAGGCACCTCAATTGTGCTTTCATTAGTGCCTCTTACCACGTCCCCCTTAGAATCGAGGGTATGCGTTTCTCCACAATCACGTCAGCATTTATTGTTTGCAGCATTTTTGTCGATGGCCATTCTGACGGGTGTGAGCTGATAGGTTTTTGTAATTTGGGTTTACATGTCTTTAAAAATTCCTAAAATTCATCATTTTCCACGCCTTTCTCTTTTCTGTTAAAAGAAAACAGAAACAAAAAGTGTGAGTACAATATACCTCTTCAAATTGTCTTTTTGGAAGGTTGCACTCTTGAATTTTTTGGTCGATTTTCGACCTCAGTATGTTTTGGAGGGCAGGTGTCATTTACAGAACTGCAATTGGTGAATATTTAGTGACCTTTTGCAGTGGGTTTAAAGCTGCTGTTGTGGGAAACGGCCACAAGGATGCAGCATTTCTCCATTCCCAAATCTGGGTACTAGGGCAGCAGAGCCTTCTGGAAGTCGTTTACCCAGGTTGTAAATTTGAATGGATTGTGCCAGGAAAACCCCCCATAAGTTTATGTCTCATTACTTCTAGTTCGTTGTTGTAATTTTGTAAATTGGGGTAATGGTTCGAATGTTGTTTGTCCAAGGTGTACACACTCTGCTTCATTTACACATTATATATATCTATTTATGTAGAGATCCTCTTCCCATGTAAATTATTACAGAGTGTTCCGTAAACCTCCCTTGCTATATGGTCGGTCTTTTTGATATATGTATATAATATGTATTTGTATACATATGGTAACGCTAATCTTCATTTATCCATTCCCCCCACCTTTCCTTTTAGATAAGCATAGTTTTCTTTCTAAGTCAGTGAGTGCCTTTCTCTGTGGACATATGTTCATTTGTGTCAGTTATTAGATAACGCCTATAAGTGTTATCATAAGATATAGGACTTTTGCTTTCCGACTTACCTCATGTTCTGTGATTATCCCCAAGATCATCTATGGTGCCTAAAAGAGCAGTGTTTCATTGTTTTCCATGGCTAGTATTCATTGTGTACATGGACCACTTCTTCTTTATCCCTTCCTCTGTTGATGGACATTTTGGTTGCTTCACTGTCTTGTCTATTGTGAATAAGGCTGCAGTGCAGCCTTTGCAGCCCGGGTCTTCTTGATCCTGGTCTTCTCAGGTGAGAGGCCCATTGGTGCGCCTGCTGGATTGAATGGTACCTCAATTTTTCCTTTTAAACGCAGCTCCTTTCTGTTCTCATTATTAGCTGTCAACCACTTTACATCTCACCAGCAGCTAGAGGGTACACAGTTCTCTAAAACCTCTTCAGCATTTATTGTTTGTAGACTTTTTGCTGATGGTCAGTCGACTGGTGTGAGTTGAAACCTTTTTGTAGATTAGATTGCATGAGTCTAATCCTTCCTGAGGTTGAGCTTTTACCCATTTTCCTGTTTTTAACAAGAGGGTGAGTAAAACTTACCTCTTCATACTATCTTCTTGAAAAATTTGCCTGTTTTGAATTTTTTTTTATCCATTCCCTACCTCAGCACAATTTTGAGGGCCGGTGTCCTTTACGGCCCTGAGTCCTTGTGAATGTTAAGTGACCATTAGCTGTGGGTTAAAAGCCGCTCTTGCGGGAATCGGCCACAAGGCGGCAGCATTTCTCCTTTACCAAATCTGGTTACTAGGGCAACAGAGCCTTACTGGAAGTGGTGTTCTAGGTTGTAAATTAGAATGGAATGTGCCAGGAAAAAGCCCTTTAAGTTTATGGCTCATTACTTCTTGTTCGTATTTTTAACTTAATTTTTATTTTTTATCACAGCAAACTTGATTACAATGTTTTGTTTGTTCTAGGTGTGCAAGATGTGGTTCTTTCACACATATACATATATCTATTCTTCTTCAGATCCTTTTCCCATGTAGGTTATGACACAATGTTGAGTAGTCTTCTCTTGGTATTCCGTAGGTCTTTGGTGATTATATATTTCACATGTGTTTGTATCTGTCTGTTAACCTCAATATGGTAATGTATCCAATCCTCACACCTTTCCATTTGGTGAACCATAAGTTTTTGTACTGAATTCTGTGATTGCCTTTCTCTGTGGAAATATCTTCGTTTGTATCAATTTTTAGGTAACACCTATATGTGATATGATAGGATATGTATCTTTGGCTTTCTCACTTACTACAAGTTGCGTGATTACTTCTAGACTCATCTGTGGTGCTGCAAATGGCATTGTTTCATTCTTTCGCTAGCTCATATTCCATCTGTACATGTAGCAGTTCTTCTTGGTCCACCCATCTGTCGGTGGACTTTTTGGTTACTTCCATATCTTGGCTATTGTAATACTATGCAATGCAGATTGGCCTGCCTGTGTCTTTCCAATTCTGTCTTCTTAGGTTATAGGTCCAGGAATAGGTCTGCTGGATCATATGGTAGCTCAATGTTTACCTTTTCAAGGCACCTCCATTCTGTTCTCTTTAGTGGCTCTTTCCAGGTTACGTCCCACATAAAGTTGAGGGTATGCATTTCTCCACAGCACCTTCAGCGTTTATTCTGTGTAGTTTTTTGCTGATGGTTATTCTGACTGGTGTGAGCTGATACCTCTTTGTGGTTGAATTTGCATGTGTCTCATAAGGCGTTGAAATTGAGCTTTAAGACATGTCCTTTTCATTTTTCCGGCTGCGATTAGAGCTTAGTTCTTCAAAGTGTTTACTTAAAGTATGTGTCACCTTTTGAAACGTTTTGGCCATTACCTCCCTCAAGACATTTTGAGGGCAGGTTTCATTTACAGCCCTGCAGTACTTGTTCATATGAAGTGACCATTAGCTCAGGCTTTAAACCTGCTTTTGCAGGTAACGGCCAGAGGGCGGCAGCCTTTCTACGTTCCCCACGCTGGTACTAGGGAAACAGACCTACCAGCCAGTGGTGTTCTGCGGTTATCAATTAGAGTGGAATGTGCCCGGGTAAACCCACAAATGCTGATGTCTCCTTACATGTGTTTGTTTTTTAAATTTAATTTATATTTTTTACTGGAGTAATATTCCATTGTATACATGGACCACTTCTTCTTGGTGCATTCCTCTGTGGATGGACATTTTTGTTGCTTCCAAGTGTTGACTAGGGTAAATATTGCTGGCGTACAGGTTTGCCAGCCTGTGACGTTTTGATTCTCATTTTCTCAGGTGATAGGCTCAGCAGATGGTATGCTTGATTCACTGGTAGCTCAATGTTTACCTTTTCAAAGCCCCTCCATTGTGTTTACGTTAATGGTTCTTACCACGTCCCCCTTAGAGCTCAGGGTACACATTTCTCCACAATCCCTTCAGCATGTATTGTTTGCAGCATTTTTGCTAATGGTCATTCTGACTGCTGTGAGCTGATAGGTATTTGTAATTTCGGTTTGCATATCTTTAAAAATTCCTAAAAGTCCTCATTTTCCCACGCCTTTTTCTTTTCTCTTAAAAGAAAAAACCGTGAGTACAATATACCTCTTGAAATTGTCTTCTTGGAAGGTTGCCCTCTTTTGAATTTTTTGGTCGATTTTTGACCCCAGAAATGTTTTGGAGGGCAGGTGTCATTTACAGAACTGCAAGTTGGTGACTATTTAGTGACCTTTCGCAGTGGGTTAAAGCTGCTGTTGTGGGAAATGGCCACAAGGAGGCAGCATTTTTCCATTCCCCAATCTGGGTACTAGGGCAGCAGAGCCTTTCTGGAAGGCGTTGTCCTAGGTTGTAAATTAGAATGGAATTTGCCAGGAGAAATCCCCATAAGTTTATGTCTCATTACTTCTTCTTGGTTTTTTTAATTTTTTTTATTCGGGGTAAAGATTAGAATGTTGTTTGTCCTAGGTGTACACAATCTGGTTCATTTGTACATTAGATATGTCTATTAATGTACACATCCTCTTCCCATGTAAAATATTACAGTGTTCCGTAGATCTCGCTTGCTATGGGTTCGGTCTTTTTGATACATGTATATAACATGTATTTGTATACCTATACTAACAATAATCTTCATTTATCAATTCCCCCCTCCTTTCCTTTCAGCTGAGCATCGTTTGTTTTCTAAGCCTGTGAGTGTCTTTCTCTTTGGAAATATGTTCATTTGTGTCAGTTATTAGATAATGCCATAAGTGATATTAGAGGATATAGGTCTTTTGCTTTCTGACCTACTTCATGTTTTGTGATTATCTCCAGGCTCATCTATGGTGCCTCAAAGAGCAGTGCTTCAATGTTTTCCATGGCTAATATTCCATTGTGTATATGGACCACTTCTTCATGGTGCATTCCACTGTTGATGGACATTTTCGTTTCTTCCAAGTGTTGCCTATGGTAAATATTGCTGGAGTGCAGGATTGCCAGCCTGTGATTTTTGATTTTCATTTTCTCAGGTGATAGACCCAGCAGTGGGTATGATTGATCGACTGGGATGGTAGCTCAATGTTTACCTTTTCAAGGCACCTCAATTGTGCTTTCATTAGTGCCTCTTACCACGTCCCCCTTAGAATCGAGGGTATGCGTTTCTCCACAATCACGTCAGCATTTATTGTTTGCAGCATTTTTGTCGATGGCCATTCTGACGGGTGTGAGCTGATAGGTTTTTGTAATTTGGGTTTACATGTCTTTAAAAATTCCTAAAATTCATCATTTTCCACGCCTTTCTCTTTTCTGTTAAAAGAAAACAGAAACAAAAAGTGTGAGTACAATATACCTCTTCAAATTGTCTTTTTGGAAGGTTGCACTCTTGAATTTTTTGGTCGATTTTCGACCTCAGTATGTTTTGGAGGGCAGGTGTCATTTACAGAACTGCAATTGGTGAATATTTAGTGACCTTTTGCAGTGGGTTTAAAGCTGCTGTTGTGGGAAACGGCCACAAGGATGCAGCATTTCTCCATTCCCAAATCTGGGTACTAGGGCAGCAGAGCCTTCTGGAAGTCGTTTACCCAGGTTGTAAATTTGAATGGATTGTGCCAGGAAAACCCCCCATAAGTTTATGTCTCATTACTTCTAGTTCGTTGTTGTAATTTTGTAAATTGGGGTAATGGTTCGAATGTTGTTTGTCCAAGGTGTACACACTCTGCTTCATTTACACATTATATATATCTATTTATGTAGAGATCCTCTTCCCATGTAAATTATTACAGAGTGTTCCGTAAACCTCCCTTGCTATATGGTCGGTCTTTTTGATATATGTATATAATATGTATTTGTATACATATGGTAACGCTAATCTTCATTTATCCATTCCCCCCACCTTTCCTTTTAGATAAGCATAGTTTTCTTTCTAAGTCAGTGAGTGCCTTTCTCTGTGGACATATGTTCATTTGTGTCAGTTATTAGATAACGCCTATAAGTGTTATCATAAGATATAGGACTTTTGCTTTCCGACTTACCTCATGTTCTGTGATTATCCCCAAGATCATCTATGGTGCCTAAAAGAGCAGTGTTTCATTGTTTTCCATGGCTAGTATTCATTGTGTACATGGACCACTTCTTCTTTATCCCTTCCTCTGTTGATGGACATTTTGGTTGCTTCACTGTCTTGTCTATTGTGAATAAGGCTGCAGTGCAGCCTTTGCAGCCCGGGTCTTCTTGATCCTGGTCTTCTCAGGTGAGAGGCCCATTGGTGCGCCTGCTGGATTGAATGGTACCTCAATTTTTCCTTTTAAACGCAGCTCCTTTCTGTTCTCATTATTAGCTGTCAACCACTTTACATCTCACCAGCAGCTAGAGGGTACACAGTTCTCTAAAACCTCTTCAGCATTTATTGTTTGTAGACTTTTTGCTGATGGTCAGTCGACTGGTGTGAGTTGAAACCTTTTTGTAGATTAGATTGCATGAGTCTAATCCTTCCTGAGGTTGAGCTTTTATCCATTTTCCTGTTTTTAACAAGAGGGTGAGTAAAACTTACCTCTTCATACTATCTTCTTGAAAAATTTGCCTGTTTTGAATTTTTTTTTATCCATTCCCTACCTCAGCACAATTTTGAGGGCCGGTGTCCTTTACGGCCCTGAGTCCTTGTGAATGTTAAGTGACCATTAGCTGTGGGTTAAAAGCCGCTCTTGCGGGAATCGGCCACAAGGCGGCAGCATTTCTCCTTTACCAAATCTGGTTACTAGGGCAACAGAGCCTTACTGGAAGTGGTGTTCTAGGTTGTAAATTAGAATGGAATGTGCCAGGAAAAAGCCCTTTAAGTTTATGGCTCATTACTTCTTGTTCGTATTTTTAACTTAATTTTTATTTTTTATCACAGCAAACTTGATTACAATGTTTTGTTTGTTCTAGGTGTGCAAGATGTGGTTCTTTCACACATATACATATATCTATTCTTCTTCAGATCCTTTTCCCATGTAGGTTATGACACAATGTTGAGTAGTCTTCTCTTGGTATTCCGTAGGTCTTTGGTGATTATATATTTCACATGTGTTTGTATCTGTCTGTTAACCTCAATATGGTAATGTATCCAATCCTCACACCTTTCCATTTGGTGAACCATAAGTTTTTGTACTGAATTCTGTGATTGCCTTTCTCTGTGGAAATATCTTCGTTTGTATCAATTTTTAGGTAACACCTATATGTGATATGATAGGATATGTATCTTTGGCTTTCTCACTTACTACAAGTTGCGTGATTACTTCTAGACTCATCTGTGGTGCTGCAAATGGCATTGTTTCATTCTTTCGCTAGCTCATATTCCATCTGTACATGTAGCAGTTCTTCTTGGTCCACCCATCTGTCGGTGGACTTTTTGGTTACTTCCATATCTTGGCTATTGTAATACTATGCAATGCAGATTGGCCTGCCTGTGTCTTTCCAATTCTGTCTTCTTAGGTTATAGGTCCAGGAATAGGTCTGCTGGATCATATGGTAGCTCAATGTTTACCTTTTCAAGGCACCTCCATTCTGTTCTCTTTAGTGGCTCTTTCCAGGTTACGTCCCACATAAAGTTGAGGGTATGCATTTCTCCACAGCACCTTCAGCGTTTATTCTGTGTAGTTTTTTGCTGATGGTTATTCTGACTGGTGTGAGCTGATACCTCTTTGTGGTTGAATTTGCATGTGTCTCATAAGGCGTTGAAATTGAGCTTTAAGACATGTCCTTTTCATTTTTCCGGCTGCGATTAGAGCTTAGTTCTTCAAAGTGTTTACTTAAAGTATGTGTCACCTTTTGAAACGTTTTGGCCATTACCTCCCTCAAGACATTTTGAGGGCAGGTTTCATTTACAGCCCTGCAGTACTTGTTCATATGAAGTGACCATTAGCTCAGGCTTTAAACCTGCTTTTGCAGGTAACGGCCAGAGGGCGGCAGCCTTTCTACGTTCCCCACGCTGGTACTAGGGAAACAGACCTACCAGCCAGTGGTGTTCTGCGGTTATCAATTAGAGTGGAATGTGCCCGGGTAAACCCACAAATGCTGATGTCTCCTTACATGTGTTTGTTTTTTAAATTTAATTTATATTTTTTACTGGAGTAATATTCCATTGTATACATGGACCACTTCTTCTTGGTGCATTCCTCTGTGGATGGACATTTTTGTTGCTTCCAAGTGTTGACTAGGGTAAATATTGCTGGCGTACAGGTTTGCCAGCCTGTGACGTTTTGATTCTCATTTTCTCAGGTGATAGGCTCAGCAGATGGTATGCTTGATTCACTGGTAGCTCAATGTTTACCTTTTCAAAGCCCCTCCATTGTGTTTACGTTAATGGTTCTTACCACGTCCCCCTTAGAGCTCAGGGTACACATTTCTCCACAATCCCTTCAGCATGTATTGTTTGCAGCATTTTTGCTAATGGTCATTCTGACTGCTGTGAGCTGATAGGTATTTGTAATTTCGGTTTGCATATCTTTAAAAATTCCTAAAAGTCCTCATTTTCCCACGCCTTTTTCTTTTCTCTTAAAAGAAAAAACCGTGAGTACAATATACCTCTTGAAATTGTCTTCTTGGAAGGTTGCCCTCTTTTGAATTTTTTGGTCGATTTTTGACCCCAGAAATGTTTTGGAGGGCAGGTGTCATTTACAGAACTGCAAGTTGGTGACTATTTAGTGACCTTTCGCAGTGGGTTAAAGCTGCTGTTGTGGGAAATGGCCACAAGGAGGCAGCATTTTTCCATTCCCCAATCTGGGTACTAGGGCAGCAGAGCCTTTCTGGAAGGCGTTGTCCTAGGTTGTAAATTAGAATGGAATTTGCCAGGAGAAATCCCCATAAGTTTATGTCTCATTACTTCTTCTTGGTTTTTTTAATTTTTTTTATTCGGGGTAAAGATTAGAATGTTGTTTGTCCTAGGTGTACACAATCTGGTTCATTTGTACATTAGATATGTCTATTAATGTACACATCCTCTTCCCATGTAAAATATTACAGTGTTCCGTAGATCTCGCTTGCTATGGGTTCGGTCTTTTTGATACATGTATATAACATGTATTTGTATACCTATACTAACAATAATCTTCATTTATCAATTCCCCCCTCCTTTCCTTTCAGCTGAGCATCGTTTGTTTTCTAAGCCTGTGAGTGTCTTTCTCTTTGGAAATATGTTCATTTGTGTCAGTTATTAGATAATGCCATAAGTGATATTAGAGGATATAGGTCTTTTGCTTTCTGACCTACTTCATGTTTTGTGATTATCTCCAGGCTCATCTATGGTGCCTCAAAGAGCAGTGCTTCAATGTTTTCCATGGCTAATATTCCATTGTGTATATGGACCACTTCTTCATGGTGCATTCCACTGTTGATGGACATTTTCGTTTCTTCCAAGTGTTGCCTATGGTAAATATTGCTGGAGTGCAGGATTGCCAGCCTGTGATTTTTGATTTTCATTTTCTCAGGTGATAGACCCAGCAGTGGGTATGATTGATCGACTGGGATGGTAGCTCAATGTTTACCTTTTCAAGGCACCTCAATTGTGCTTTCATTAGTGCCTCTTACCACGTCCCCCTTAGAATCGAGGGTATGCGTTTCTCCACAATCACGTCAGCATTTATTGTTTGCAGCATTTTTGTCGATGGCCATTCTGACGGGTGTGAGCTGATAGGTTTTTGTAATTTGGGTTTACATGTCTTTAAAAATTCCTAAAATTCATCATTTTCCACGCCTTTCTCTTTTCTGTTAAAAGAAAACAGAAACAAAAAGTGTGAGTACAATATACCTCTTCAAATTGTCTTTTTGGAAGGTTGCACTCTTGAATTTTTTGGTCGATTTTCGACCTCAGTATGTTTTGGAGGGCAGGTGTCATTTACAGAACTGCAATTGGTGAATATTTAGTGACCTTTTGCAGTGGGTTTAAAGCTGCTGTTGTGGGAAACGGCCACAAGGATGCAGCATTTCTCCATTCCCAAATCTGGGTACTAGGGCAGCAGAGCCTTCTGGAAGTCGTTTACCCAGGTTGTAAATTTGAATGGATTGTGCCAGGAAAACCCCCCATAAGTTTATGTCTCATTACTTCTAGTTCGTTGTTGTAATTTTGTAAATTGGGGTAATGGTTCGAATGTTGTTTGTCCAAGGTGTACACACTCTGCTTCATTTACACATTATATATATCTATTTATGTAGAGATCCTCTTCCCATGTAAATTATTACAGAGTGTTCCGTAAACCTCCCTTGCTATATGGTCGGTCTTTTTGATATATGTATATAATATGTATTTGTATACATATGGTAACGCTAATCTTCATTTATCCATTCCCCCCACCTTTCCTTTTAGATAAGCATAGTTTTCTTTCTAAGTCAGTGAGTGCCTTTCTCTGTGGACATATGTTCATTTGTGTCAGTTATTAGATAACGCCTATAAGTGTTATCATAAGATATAGGACTTTTGCTTTCCGACTTACCTCATGTTCTGTGATTATCCCCAAGATCATCTATGGTGCCTAAAAGAGCAGTGTTTCATTGTTTTCCATGGCTAGTATTCATTGTGTACATGGACCACTTCTTCTTTATCCCTTCCTCTGTTGATGGACATTTTGGTTGCTTCACTGTCTTGTCTATTGTGAATAAGGCTGCAGTGCAGCCTTTGCAGCCCGGGTCTTCTTGATCCTGGTCTTCTCAGGTGAGAGGCCCATTGGTGCGCCTGCTGGATTGAATGGTACCTCAATTTTTCCTTTTAAACGCAGCTCCTTTCTGTTCTCATTATTAGCTGTCAACCACTTTACATCTCACCAGCAGCTAGAGGGTACACAGTTCTCTAAAACCTCTTCAGCATTTATTGTTTGTAGACTTTTTGCTGATGGTCAGTCGACTGGTGTGAGTTGAAACCTTTTTGTAGATTAGATTGCATGAGTCTAATCCTTCCTGAGGTTGAGCTTTTATCCATTTTCCTGTTTTTAACAAGAGGGTGAGTAAAACTTACCTCTTCATACTATCTTCTTGAAAAATTTGCCTGTTTTGAATTTTTTTTTATCCATTCCCTACCTCAGCACAATTTTGAGGGCCGGTGTCCTTTACGGCCCTGAGTCCTTGTGAATGTTAAGTGACCATTAGCTGTGGGTTAAAAGCCGCTCTTGCGGGAATCGGCCACAAGGCGGCAGCATTTCTCCTTTACCAAATCTGGTTACTAGGGCAACAGAGCCTTACTGGAAGTGGTGTTCTAGGTTGTAAATTAGAATGGAATGTGCCAGGAAAAAGCCCTTTAAGTTTATGGCTCATTACTTCTTGTTCGTATTTTTAACTTAATTTTTATTTTTTATCACAGCAAACTTGATTACAATGTTTTGTTTGTTCTAGGTGTGCAAGATGTGGTTCTTTCACACATATACATATATCTATTCTTCTTCAGATCCTTTTCCCATGTAGGTTATGACACAATGTTGAGTAGTCTTCTCTTGGTATTCCGTAGGTCTTTGGTGATTATATATTTCACATGTGTTTGTATCTGTCTGTTAACCTCAATATGGTAATGTATCCAATCCTCACACCTTTCCATTTGGTGAACCATAAGTTTTTGTACTGAATTCTGTGATTGCCTTTCTCTGTGGAAATATCTTCGTTTGTATCAATTTTTAGGTAACACCTATATGTGATATGATAGGATATGTATCTTTGGCTTTCTCACTTACTACAAGTTGCGTGATTACTTCTAGACTCATCTGTGGTGCTGCAAATGGCATTGTTTCATTCTTTCGCTAGCTCATATTCCATCTGTACATGTAGCAGTTCTTCTTGGTCCACCCATCTGTCGGTGGACTTTTTGGTTACTTCCATATCTTGGCTATTGTAATACTATGCAATGCAGATTGGCCTGCCTGTGTCTTTCCAATTCTGTCTTCTTAGGTTATAGGTCCAGGAATAGGTCTGCTGGATCATATGGTAGCTCAATGTTTACCTTTTCAAGGCACCTCCATTCTGTTCTCTTTAGTGGCTCTTTCCAGGTTACGTCCCACATAAAGTTGAGGGTATGCATTTCTCCACAGCACCTTCAGCGTTTATTCTGTGTAGTTTTTTGCTGATGGTTATTCTGACTGGTGTGAGCTGATACCTCTTTGTGGTTGAATTTGCATGTGTCTCATAAGGCGTTGAAATTGAGCTTTAAGACATGTCCTTTTCATTTTTCCGGCTGCGATTAGAGCTTAGTTCTTCAAAGTGTTTACTTAAAGTATGTGTCACCTTTTGAAACGTTTTGGCCATTACCTCCCTCAAGACATTTTGAGGGCAGGTTTCATTTACAGCCCTGCAGTACTTGTTCATATGAAGTGACCATTAGCTCAGGCTTTAAACCTGCTTTTGCAGGTAACGGCCAGAGGGCGGCAGCCTTTCTACGTTCCCCACGCTGGTACTAGGGAAACAGACCTACCAGCCAGTGGTGTTCTGCGGTTATCAATTAGAGTGGAATGTGCCCGGGTAAACCCACAAATGCTGATGTCTCCTTACATGTGTTTGTTTTTTAAATTTAATTTATATTTTTTACTGGAGTAATATTCCATTGTATACATGGACCACTTCTTCTTGGTGCATTCCTCTGTGGATGGACATTTTTGTTGCTTCCAAGTGTTGACTAGGGTAAATATTGCTGGCGTACAGGTTTGCCAGCCTGTGACGTTTTGATTCTCATTTTCTCAGGTGATAGGCTCAGCAGATGGTATGCTTGATTCACTGGTAGCTCAATGTTTACCTTTTCAAAGCCCCTCCATTGTGTTTACGTTAATGGTTCTTACCACGTCCCCCTTAGAGCTCAGGGTACACATTTCTCCACAATCCCTTCAGCATGTATTGTTTGCAGCATTTTTGCTAATGGTCATTCTGACTGCTGTGAGCTGATAGGTATTTGTAATTTCGGTTTGCATATCTTTAAAAATTCCTAAAAGTCCTCATTTTCCCACGCCTTTTTCTTTTCTCTTAAAAGAAAAAACCGTGAGTACAATATACCTCTTGAAATTGTCTTCTTGGAAGGTTGCCCTCTTTTGAATTTTTTGGTCGATTTTTGACCCCAGAAATGTTTTGGAGGGCAGGTGTCATTTACAGAACTGCAAGTTGGTGACTATTTAGTGACCTTTCGCAGTGGGTTAAAGCTGCTGTTGTGGGAAATGGCCACAAGGAGGCAGCATTTTTCCATTCCCCAATCTGGGTACTAGGGCAGCAGAGCCTTTCTGGAAGGCGTTGTCCTAGGTTGTAAATTAGAATGGAATTTGCCAGGAGAAATCCCCATAAGTTTATGTCTCATTACTTCTTCTTGGTTTTTTTAATTTTTTTTATTCGGGGTAAAGATTAGAATGTTGTTTGTCCTAGGTGTACACAATCTGGTTCATTTGTACATTAGATATGTCTATTAATGTACACATCCTCTTCCCATGTAAAATATTACAGTGTTCCGTAGATCTCGCTTGCTATGGGTTCGGTCTTTTTGATACATGTATATAACATGTATTTGTATACCTATACTAACAATAATCTTCATTTATCAATTCCCCCCTCCTTTCCTTTCAGCTGAGCATCGTTTGTTTTCTAAGCCTGTGAGTGTCTTTCTCTTTGGAAATATGTTCATTTGTGTCAGTTATTAGATAATGCCATAAGTGATATTAGAGGATATAGGTCTTTTGCTTTCTGACCTACTTCATGTTTTGTGATTATCTCCAGGCTCATCTATGGTGCCTCAAAGAGCAGTGCTTCAATGTTTTCCATGGCTAATATTCCATTGTGTATATGGACCACTTCTTCATGGTGCATTCCACTGTTGATGGACATTTTCGTTTCTTCCAAGTGTTGCCTATGGTAAATATTGCTGGAGTGCAGGATTGCCAGCCTGTGATTTTTGATTTTCATTTTCTCAGGTGATAGACCCAGCAGTGGGTATGATTGATCGACTGGGATGGTAGCTCAATGTTTACCTTTTCAAGGCACCTCAATTGTGCTTTCATTAGTGCCTCTTACCACGTCCCCCTTAGAATCGAGGGTATGCGTTTCTCCACAATCACGTCAGCATTTATTGTTTGCAGCATTTTTGTCGATGGCCATTCTGACGGGTGTGAGCTGATAGGTTTTTGTAATTTGGGTTTACATGTCTTTAAAAATTCCTAAAATTCATCATTTTCCACGCCTTTCTCTTTTCTGTTAAAAGAAAACAGAAACAAAAAGTGTGAGTACAATATACCTCTTCAAATTGTCTTTTTGGAAGGTTGCACTCTTGAATTTTTTGGTCGATTTTCGACCTCAGTATGTTTTGGAGGGCAGGTGTCATTTACAGAACTGCAATTGGTGAATATTTAGTGACCTTTTGCAGTGGGTTTAAAGCTGCTGTTGTGGGAAACGGCCACAAGGATGCAGCATTTCTCCATTCCCAAATCTGGGTACTAGGGCAGCAGAGCCTTCTGGAAGTCGTTTACCCAGGTTGTAAATTTGAATGGATTGTGCCAGGAAAACCCCCCATAAGTTTATGTCTCATTACTTCTAGTTCGTTGTTGTAATTTTGTAAATTGGGGTAATGGTTCGAATGTTGTTTGTCCAAGGTGTACACACTCTGCTTCATTTACACATTATATATATCTATTTATGTAGAGATCCTCTTCCCATGTAAATTATTACAGAGTGTTCCGTAAACCTCCCTTGCTATATGGTCGGTCTTTTTGATATATGTATATAATATGTATTTGTATACATATGGTAACGCTAATCTTCATTTATCCATTCCCCCCACCTTTCCTTTTAGATAAGCATAGTTTTCTTTCTAAGTCAGTGAGTGCCTTTCTCTGTGGACATATGTTCATTTGTGTCAGTTATTAGATAACGCCTATAAGTGTTATCATAAGATATAGGACTTTTGCTTTCCGACTTACCTCATGTTCTGTGATTATCCCCAAGATCATCTATGGTGCCTAAAAGAGCAGTGTTTCATTGTTTTCCATGGCTAGTATTCATTGTGTACATGGACCACTTCTTCTTTATCCCTTCCTCTGTTGATGGACATTTTGGTTGCTTCACTGTCTTGTCTATTGTGAATAAGGCTGCAGTGCAGCCTTTGCAGCCCGGGTCTTCTTGATCCTGGTCTTCTCAGGTGAGAGGCCCATTGGTGCGCCTGCTGGATTGAATGGTACCTCAATTTTTCCTTTTAAACGCAGCTCCTTTCTGTTCTCATTATTAGCTGTCAACCACTTTACATCTCACCAGCAGCTAGAGGGTACACAGTTCTCTAAAACCTCTTCAGCATTTATTGTTTGTAGACTTTTTGCTGATGGTCAGTCGACTGGTGTGAGTTGAAACCTTTTTGTAGATTAGATTGCATGAGTCTAATCCTTCCTGAGGTTGAGCTTTTATCCATTTTCCTGTTTTTAACAAGAGGGTGAGTAAAACTTACCTCTTCATACTATCTTCTTGAAAAATTTGCCTGTTTTGAATTTTTTTTTATCCATTCCCTACCTCAGCACAATTTTGAGGGCCGGTGTCCTTTACGGCCCTGAGTCCTTGTGAATGTTAAGTGACCATTAGCTGTGGGTTAAAAGCCGCTCTTGCGGGAATCGGCCACAAGGCGGCAGCATTTCTCCTTTACCAAATCTGGTTACTAGGGCAACAGAGCCTTACTGGAAGTGGTGTTCTAGGTTGTAAATTAGAATGGAATGTGCCAGGAAAAAGCCCTTTAAGTTTATGGCTCATTACTTCTTGTTCGTATTTTTAACTTAATTTTTATTTTTTATCACAGCAAACTTGATTACAATGTTTTGTTTGTTCTAGGTGTGCAAGATGTGGTTCTTTCACACATATACATATATCTATTCTTCTTCAGATCCTTTTCCCATGTAGGTTATGACACAATGTTGAGTAGTCTTCTCTTGGTATTCCGTAGGTCTTTGGTGATTATATATTTCACATGTGTTTGTATCTGTCTGTTAACCTCAATATGGTAATGTATCCAATCCTCACACCTTTCCATTTGGTGAACCATAAGTTTTTGTACTGAATTCTGTGATTGCCTTTCTCTGTGGAAATATCTTCGTTTGTATCAATTTTTAGGTAACACCTATATGTGATATGATAGGATATGTATCTTTGGCTTTCTCACTTACTACAAGTTGCGTGATTACTTCTAGACTCATCTGTGGTGCTGCAAATGGCATTGTTTCATTCTTTCGCTAGCTCATATTCCATCTGTACATGTAGCAGTTCTTCTTGGTCCACCCATCTGTCGGTGGACTTTTTGGTTACTTCCATATCTTGGCTATTGTAATACTATGCAATGCAGATTGGCCTGCCTGTGTCTTTCCAATTCTGTCTTCTTAGGTTATAGGTCCAGGAATAGGTCTGCTGGATCATATGGTAGCTCAATGTTTACCTTTTCAAGGCACCTCCATTCTGTTCTCTTTAGTGGCTCTTTCCAGGTTACGTCCCACATAAAGTTGAGGGTATGCATTTCTCCACAGCACCTTCAGCGTTTATTCTGTGTAGTTTTTTGCTGATGGTTATTCTGACTGGTGTGAGCTGATACCTCTTTGTGGTTGAATTTGCATGTGTCTCATAAGGCGTTGAAATTGAGCTTTAAGACATGTCCTTTTCATTTTTCCGGCTGCGATTAGAGCTTAGTTCTTCAAAGTGTTTACTTAAAGTATGTGTCACCTTTTGAAACGTTTTGGCCATTACCTCCCTCAAGACATTTTGAGGGCAGGTTTCATTTACAGCCCTGCAGTACTTGTTCATATGAAGTGACCATTAGCTCAGGCTTTAAACCTGCTTTTGCAGGTAACGGCCAGAGGGCGGCAGCCTTTCTACGTTCCCCACGCTGGTACTAGGGAAACAGACCTACCAGCCAGTGGTGTTCTGCGGTTATCAATTAGAGTGGAATGTGCCCGGGTAAACCCACAAATGCTGATGTCTCCTTACATGTGTTTGTTTTTTAAATTTAATTTATATTTTTTACTGGAGTAATATTCCATTGTATACATGGACCACTTCTTCTTGGTGCATTCCTCTGTGGATGGACATTTTTGTTGCTTCCAAGTGTTGACTAGGGTAAATATTGCTGGCGTACAGGTTTGCCAGCCTGTGACGTTTTGATTCTCATTTTCTCAGGTGATAGGCTCAGCAGATGGTATGCTTGATTCACTGGTAGCTCAATGTTTACCTTTTCAAAGCCCCTCCATTGTGTTTACGTTAATGGTTCTTACCACGTCCCCCTTAGAGCTCAGGGTACACATTTCTCCACAATCCCTTCAGCATGTATTGTTTGCAACATTTTTGCTAATGGTCATTCTGACTGCTGTGAGCTGATAGGTATTTGTAATTTCGGTTTGCATATCTTTAAAAATTCCTAAAAGTCCTCATTTTCCCACGCCTTTTTCTTTTCTCTTAAAAGAAAAAACCGTGAGTACAATATACCTCTTGAAATTGTCTTCCTGGAAGGTTGCCCTCTTTTGAATTTTTTGGTCGATTTTTGACCCCAGAAATGTTTTGGAGGGCAGGTGTCATTTACAGAACTGCAACTTGGTGACTATTTAGTGACCTTTCGCAGTGGGTTAAAGCTGCTGTTGTGGGAAATGGCCACAAGGAGGCAGCATTTTTCCATTCCCCAATCTGGGTACTAGGGCAGCAGAGCCTTTCTGGAAGGCGTTGTCCTAGGTTGTAAATTAGAATGGAATTTGCCAGGAGAAATCCCCATAAGTTTATGTCTCATTACTTCTTCTTGGTTTTTTTAATTTTTTTTATTCGGGGTAAAGATTAGAATGTTGTTTGTCCTAGGTGTACACAATCTGGTTCATTTGTACATTAGATATGTCTATTAATGTACACATCCTCTTCCCATGTAAAATATTACAGTGTTCCGTAGATCTCGCTTGCTATGGGTTCGGTCTTTTTGATACATGTATATAACATGTATTTGTATACCTATACTAACAATAATCTTCATTTATCAATTCCCCCCTCCTTTCCTTTCAGATGAGCATCGTTTGTTTTCTAAGCCTGTGAGTGTCTTTCTCTTTGGAAATATGTTCATTTGTGTCAGTTATTAGATAATGCCATAAGTGATATTAGAGGATATAGGTCTTTTGCTTTCTGACCTACTTCATGTTTTGTGATTATCTCCAGGCTCATCTATGGTGCCTCAAAGAGCAGTGCTTCAATGTTTTCCATGGCTAATATTCCATTGTGTATATGGACCACTTCTTCATGGTGCATTCCACTGTTGATGGACATTTTCGTTTCTTCCAAGTGTTGCCTATGGTAAATATTGCTGGAGTGCAGGATTGCCAGCCTGTGATTTTTGATTTTCATTTTCTCAGGTGATAGACCCAGCAGTGGGTATGATTGATCGACTGGGATGGTAGCTCAATGTTTACCTTTTCAAGGCACCTCAATTGTGCTTTCATTAGTGCCTCTTACCACGTCCCCCTTAGAATCGAGGGTATGCGTTTCTCCACAATCACGTCAGCATTTATTGTTTGCAGCATTTTTGTCGATGGCCATTCTGACGGGTGTGAGCTGATAGGTTTTTGTAATTTGGGTTTACATGTCTTTAAAAATTCCTAAAATTCATCATTTTCCACGCCTTTCTCTTTTCTGTTAAAAGAAAACAGAAACAAAAAGTGTGAGTACAATATACCTCTTCAAATTGTCTTTTTGGAAGGTTGCACTCTTGAATTTTTTGGTCGATTTTCGACCTCAGTATGTTTTGGAGGGCAGGTGTCATTTACAGAACTGCAATTGGTGAATATTTAGTGACCTTTTGCAGTGGGTTTAAAGCTGCTGTTGTGGGAAACGGCCACAAGGATGCAGCATTTCTCCATTCCCAAATCTGGGTACTAGGGCAGCAGAGCCTTCTGGAAGTCGTTTACCCAGGTTGTAAATTTGAATGGATTGTGCCAGGAAAACCCCCCATAAGTTTATGTCTCATTACTTCTAGTTCGTTGTTGTAATTTTGTAAATTGGGGTAATGGTTCGAATGTTGTTTGTCCAAGGTGTACACACTCTGCTTCATTTACACATTATATATATCTATTTATGTAGAGATCCTCTTCCCATGTAAATTATTACAGAGTGTTCCGTAAACCTCCCTTGCTATATGGTCGGTCTTTTTGATATATGTATATAATATGTATTTGTATACATATGGTAACGCTAATCTTCATTTATCCATTCCCCCCACCTTTCCTTTTAGATAAGCATAGTTTTCTTTCTAAGTCAGTGAGTGCCTTTCTCTGTGGACATATGTTCATTTGTGTCAGTTATTAGATAACGCCTATAAGTGTTATCATAAGATATAGGACTTTTGCTTTCCGACTTACCTCATGTTCTGTGATTATCCCCAAGATCATCTATGGTGCCTAAAAGAGCAGTGTTTCATTGTTTTCCATGGCTAGTATTCATTGTGTACATGGACCACTTCTTCTTTATCCCTTCCTCTGTTGATGGACATTTTGGTTGCTTCACTGTCTTGTCTATTGTGAATAAGGCTGCAGTGCAGCCTTTGCAGCCCGGGTCTTCTTGATCCTGGTCTTCTCAGGTGAGAGGCCCATTGGTGCGCCTGCTGGATTGAATGGTACCTCAATTTTTCCTTTTAAACGCAGCTCCTTTCTGTTCTCATTATTAGCTGTCAACCACTTTACATCTCACCAGCAGCTAGAGGGTACACAGTTCTCTAAAACCTCTTCAGCATTTATTGTTTGTAGACTTTTTGCTGATGGTCAGTCGACTGGTGTGAGTTGAAACCTTTTTGTAGATTAGATTGCATGAGTCTAATCCTTCCTGAGGTTGAGCTTTTACCCATTTTCCTGTTTTTAACAAGAGGGTGAGTAAAACTTACCTCTTCATACTATCTTCTTGAAAAATTTGCCTGTTTTGAATTTTTTTTTATCCATTCCCTACCTCAGCACAATTTTGAGGGCCGGTGTCCTTTACGGCCCTGAGTCCTTGTGAATGTTAAGTGACCATTAGCTGTGGGTTAAAAGCCGCTCTTGCGGGAATCGGCCACAAGGCGGCAGCATTTCTCCTTTACCAAATCTGGTTACTAGGGCAACAGAGCCTTACTGGAAGTGGTGTTCTAGGTTGTAAATTAGAATGGAATGTGCCAGGAAAAAGCCCTTTAAGTTTATGGCTCATTACTTCTTGTTCGTATTTTTAACTTAATTTTTATTTTTTATCACAGCAAACTTGATTACAATGTTTTGTTTGTTCTAGGTGTGCAAGATGTGGTTCTTTCACACATATACATATATCTATTCTTCTTCAGATCCTTTTCCCATGTAGGTTATGACACAATGTTGAGTAGTCTTCTCTTGGTATTCCGTAGGTCTTTGGTGATTATATATTTCACATGTGTTTGTATCTGTCTGTTAACCTCAATATGGTAATGTATCCAATCCTCACACCTTTCCATTTGGTGAACCATAAGTTTTTGTACTGAATTCTGTGATTGCCTTTCTCTGTGGAAATATCTTCGTTTGTATCAATTTTTAGGTAACACCTATATGTGATATGATAGGATATGTATCTTTGGCTTTCTCACTTACTACAAGTTGCGTGATTACTTCTAGACTCATCTGTGGTGCTGCAAATGGCATTGTTTCATTCTTTCGCTAGCTCATATTCCATCTGTACATGTAGCAGTTCTTCTTGGTCCACCCATCTGTCGGTGGACTTTTTGGTTACTTCCATATCTTGGCTATTGTAATACTATGCAATGCAGATTGGCCTGCCTGTGTCTTTCCAATTCTGTCTTCTTAGGTTATAGGTCCAGGAATAGGTCTGCTGGATCATATGGTAGCTCAATGTTTACCTTTTCAAGGCACCTCCATTCTGTTCTCTTTAGTGGCTCTTTCCAGGTTACGTCCCACATAAAGTTGAGGGTATGCATTTCTCCACAGCACCTTCAGCGTTTATTCTGTGTAGTTTTTTGCTGATGGTTATTCTGACTGGTGTGAGCTGATACCTCTTTGTGGTTGAATTTGCATGTGTCTCATAAGGCGTTGAAATTGAGCTTTAAGACATGTCCTTTTCATTTTTCCGGCTGCGATTAGAGCTTAGTTCTTCAAAGTGTTTACTTAAAGTATGTGTCACCTTTTGAAACGTTTTGGCCATTACCTCCCTCAAGACATTTTGAGGGCAGGTTTCATTTACAGCCCTGCAGTACTTGTTCATATGAAGTGACCATTAGCTCAGGCTTTAAACCTGCTTTTGCAGGTAACGGCCAGAGGGCGGCAGCCTTTCTACGTTCCCCACGCTGGTACTAGGGAAACAGACCTACCAGCCAGTGGTGTTCTGCGGTTATCAATTAGAGTGGAATGTGCCCGGGTAAACCCACAAATGCTGATGTCTCCTTACATGTGTTTGTTTTTTAAATTTAATTTATATTTTTTACTGGAGTAATATTCCATTGTATACATGGACCACTTCTTCTTGGTGCATTCCTCTGTGGATGGACATTTTTGTTGCTTCCAAGTGTTGACTAGGGTAAATATTGCTGGCGTACAGGTTTGCCAGCCTGTGACGTTTTGATTCTCATTTTCTCAGGTGATAGGCTCAGCAGATGGTATGCTTGATTCACTGGTAGCTCAATGTTTACCTTTTCAAAGCCCCTCCATTGTGTTTACGTTAATGGTTCTTACCACGTCCCCCTTAGAGCTCAGGGTACACATTTCTCCACAATCCCTTCAGCATGTATTGTTTGCAGCATTTTTGCTAATGGTCATTCTGACTGCTGTGAGCTGATAGGTATTTGTAATTTCGGTTTGCATATCTTTAAAAATTCCTAAAAGTCCTCATTTTCCCACGCCTTTTTCTTTTCTCTTAAAAGAAAAAACCGTGAGTACAATATACCTCTTGAAATTGTCTTCTTGGAAGGTTGCCCTCTTTTGAATTTTTTGGTCGATTTTTGACCCCAGAAATGTTTTGGAGGGCAGGTGTCATTTACAGAACTGCAAGTTGGTGACTATTTAGTGACCTTTCGCAGTGGGTTAAAGCTGCTGTTGTGGGAAATGGCCACAAGGAGGCAGCATTTTTCCATTCCCCAATCTGGGTACTAGGGCAGCAGAGCCTTTCTGGAAGGCGTTGTCCTAGGTTGTAAATTAGAATGGAATTTGCCAGGAGAAATCCCCATAAGTTTATGTCTCATTACTTCTTCTTGGTTTTTTTAATTTTTTTTATTCGGGGTAAAGATTAGAATGTTGTTTGTCCTAGGTGTACACAATCTGGTTCATTTGTACATTAGATATGTCTATTAATGTACACATCCTCTTCCCATGTAAAATATTACAGTGTTCCGTAGATCTCGCTTGCTATGGGTTCGGTCTTTTTGATACATGTATATAACATGTATTTGTATACCTATACTAACAATAATCTTCATTTATCAATTCCCCCCTCCTTTCCTTTCAGCTGAGCATCGTTTGTTTTCTAAGCCTGTGAGTGTCTTTCTCTTTGGAAATATGTTCATTTGTGTCAGTTATTAGATAATGCCATAAGTGATATTAGAGGATATAGGTCTTTTGCTTTCTGACCTACTTCATGTTTTGTGATTATCTCCAGGCTCATCTATGGTGCCTCAAAGAGCAGTGCTTCAATGTTTTCCATGGCTAATATTCCATTGTGTATATGGACCACTTCTTCATGGTGCATTCCACTGTTGATGGACATTTTCGTTTCTTCCAAGTGTTGCCTATGGTAAATATTGCTGGAGTGCAGGATTGCCAGCCTGTGATTTTTGATTTTCATTTTCTCAGGTGATAGACCCAGCAGTGGGTATGATTGATCGACTGGGATGGTAGCTCAATGTTTACCTTTTCAAGGCACCTCAATTGTGCTTTCATTAGTGCCTCTTACCACGTCCCCCTTAGAATCGAGGGTATGCGTTTCTCCACAATCACGTCAGCATTTATTGTTTGCAGCATTTTTGTCGATGGCTATTCTGACGGGTGTGAGCTGATAGGTTTTTGTAATTTGGGTTTACATGTCTTTAAAAATTCCTAAAATTCATCATTTTCCACGCCTTTCTCTTTTCTGTTAAAAGAAAACAGAAACAAAAAGTGTGAGTACAATATACCTCTTCAAATTGTCTTTTTGGAAGGTTGCACTCTTGAATTTTTTGGTCGATTTTCGACCTCAGTATGTTTTGGAGGGCAGGTGTCATTTACAGAACTGCAATTGGTGAATATTTAGTGACCTTTTGCAGTGGGTTTAAAGCTGCTGTTGTGGGAAACGGCCACAAGGATGCAGCATTTCTCCATTCCCAAATCTGGGTACTAGGGCAGCAGAGCCTTCTGGAAGTCGTTTACCCAGGTTGTAAATTTGAATGGATTGTGCCAGGAAAACCCCCCATAAGTTTATGTCTCATTACTTCTAGTTCGTTGTTGTAATTTTGTAAATTGGGGTAATGGTTCGAATGTTGTTTGTCCAAGGTGTACACACTCTGCTTCATTTACACATTATATATATCTATTTATGTAGAGATCCTCTTCCCATGTAAATTATTACAGAGTGTTCCGTAAACCTCCCTTGCTATATGGTCGGTCTTTTTGATATATGTATATAATATGTATTTGTATACATATGGTAACGCTAATCTTCATTTATCCATTCCCCCCACCTTTCCTTTTAGATAAGCATAGTTTTCTTTCTAAGTCAGTGAGTGCCTTTCTCTGTGGACATATGTTCATTTGTGTCAGTTATTAGATAACGCCTATAAGTGTTATCATAAGATATAGGACTTTTGCTTTCCGACTTACCTCATGTTCTGTGATTATCCCCAAGATCATCTATGGTGCCTAAAAGAGCAGTGTTTCATTGTTTTCCATGGCTAGTATTCATTGTGTACATGGACCACTTCTTCTTTATCCCTTCCTCTGTTGATGGACATTTTGGTTGCTTCACTGTCTTGTCTATTGTGAATAAGGCTGCAGTGCAGCCTTTGCAGCCCGGGTCTTCTTGATCCTGGTCTTCTCAGGTGAGAGGCCCATTGGTGCGCCTGCTGGATTGAATGGTACCTCAATTTTTCCTTTTAAACGCAGCTCCTTTCTGTTCTCATTATTAGCTGTCAACCACTTTACATCTCACCAGCAGCTAGAGGGTACACAGTTCTCTAAAACCTCTTCAGCATTTATTGTTTGTAGACTTTTTGCTGATGGTCAGTCGACTGGTGTGAGTTGAAACCTTTTTGTAGATTAGATTGCATGAGTCTAATCCTTCCTGAGGTTGAGCTTTTATCCATTTTCCTGTTTTTAACAAGAGGGTGAGTAAAACTTACCTCTTCATACTATCTTCTTGAAAAATTTGCCTGTTTTGAATTTTTTTTTATCCATTCCCTACCTCAGCACAATTTTGAGGGCCGGTGTCCTTTACGGCCCTGAGTCCTTGTGAATGTTAAGTGACCATTAGCTGTGGGTTAAAAGCCGCTCTTGCGGGAATCGGCCACAAGGCGGCAGCATTTCTCCTTTACCAAATCTGGTTACTAGGGCAACAGAGCCTTACTGGAAGTGGTGTTCTAGGTTGTAAATTAGAATGGAATGTGCCAGGAAAAAGCCCTTTAAGTTTATGGCTCATTACTTCTTGTTCGTATTTTTAACTTAATTTTTATTTTTTATCACAGCAAACTTGATTACAATGTTTTGTTTGTTCTAGGTGTGCAAGATGTGGTTCTTTCACACATATACATATATCTATTCTTCTTCAGATCCTTTTCCCATGTAGGTTATGACACAATGTTGAGTAGTCTTCTCTTGGTATTCCGTAGGTCTTTGGTGATTATATATTTCACATGTGTTTGTATCTGTCTGTTAACCTCAATATGGTAATGTATCCAATCCTCACACCTTTCCATTTGGTGAACCACAAGTTTTTGTACTGAATTCTGTGATTGCCTTTCTCTGTGGAAATATCTTCGTTTGTATCAATTTTTAGGTAACACCTATATGTGATATGATAGGATATGTATCTTTGGCTTTCTCACTTACTACAAGTTGCGTGATTACTTCTAGACTCATCTGTGGTGCTGCAAATGGCATTGTTTCATTCTTTCGCTAGCTCATATTCCATCTGTACATGTAGCAGTTCTTCTTGGTCCACCCATCTGTCGGTGGACTTTTTGGTTACTTCCATATCTTGGCTATTGTAATACTATGCAATGCAGATTGGCCTGCCTGTGTCTTTCCAATTCTGTCTTCTTAGGTTATAGGTCCAGGAATAGGTCTGCTGGATCATATGGTAGCTCAATGTTTACCTTTTCAAGGCACCTCCATTCTGTTCTCTTTAGTGGCTCTTTCCAGGTTACGTCCCACATAAAGTTGAGGGTATGCATTTCTCCACAGCACCTTCAGTGTTTATTCTGTGTAGTTTTTTGCTGATGGTTATTCTGACTGGTGTGAGCTGATACCTCTTTGTGGTTGAATTTGCATGTGTCTCATAAGGCGTTGAAATTGAGCTTTAAGACATGTCCTTTTCATTTTTCCGGCTGCGATTAGAGCTTAGTTCTTCAAAGTGTTTACTTAAAGTATGTGTCACCTTTTGAAACGTTTTGGCCATTACCTCCCTCAAGACATTTTGAGGGCAGGTTTCATTTACAGCCCTGCAGTACTTGTTCATATGAAGTGACCATTAGCTCAGGCTTTAAACCTGCTTTTGCAGGTAACGGCCAGAGGGCGGCAGCCTTTCTACGTTCCCCACGCTGGTACTAGGGAAACAGACCTACCAGCCAGTGGTGTTCTGCGGTTATCAATTAGAGTGGAATGTGCCCGGGTAAACCCACAAATGCTGATGTCTCCTTACATGTGTTTGTTTTTTAAATTTAATTTATATTTTTTACTGGAGTAATATTCCATTGTATACATGGACCACTTCTTCTTGGTGCATTCCTCTGTGGATGGACATTTTTGTTGCTTCCAAGTGTTGACTAGGGTAAATATTGCTGGCGTACAGGTTTGCCAGCCTGTGACGTTTTGATTCTCATTTTCTCAGGTGATAGGCTCAGCAGATGGTATGCTTGATTCACTGGTAGCTCAATGTTTACCTTTTCAAAGCCCCTCCATTGTGTTTACGTTAATGGTTCTTACCACGTCCCCCTTAGAGCTCAGGGTACACATTTCTCCACAATCCCTTCAGCATGTATTGTTTGCAGCATTTTTGCTAATGGTCATTCTGACTGCTGTGAGCTGATAGGTATTTGTAATTTCGGTTTGCATATCTTTAAAAATTCCTAAAAGTCCTCATTTTCCCACGCCTTTTTCTTTTCTCTTAAAAGAAAAAACCGTGAGTACAATATACCTCTTGAAATTGTCTTCTTGGAAGGTTGCCCTCTTTTGAATTTTTTGGTCGATTTTTGACCCCAGAAATGTTTTGGAGGGCAGGTGTCATTTACAGAACTGCAAGTTGGTGACTATTTAGTGACCTTTCGCAGTGGGTTAAAGCTGCTGTTGTGGGAAATGGCCACAAGGAGGCAGCATTTTTCCATTCCCCAATCTGGGTACTAGGGCAGCAGAGCCTTTCTGGAAGGCGTTGTCCTAGGTTGTAAATTAGAATGGAATTTGCCAGGAGAAATCCCCATAAGTTTATGTCTCATTACTTCTTCTTGGTTTTTTTAATTTTTTTTATTCGGGGTAAAGATTAGAATGTTGTTTGTCCTAGGTGTACACAATCTGGTTCATTTGTACATTAGATATGTCTATTAATGTACACATCCTCTTCCCATGTAAAATATTACAGTGTTCCGTAGATCTCGCTTGCTATGGGTTCGGTCTTTTTGATACATGTATATAACATGTATTTGTATACCTATACTAACAATAATCTTCATTTATCAATTCCCCCCTCCTTTCCTTTCAGCTGAGCATCGTTTGTTTTCTAAGCCTGTGAGTGTCTTTCTCTTTGGAAATATGTTCATTTGTGTCAGTTATTAGATAATGCCATAAGTGATATTAGAGGATATAGGTCTTTTGCTTTCTGACCTACTTCATGTTTTGTGATTATCTCCAGGCTCATCTATGGTGCCTCAAAGAGCAGTGCTTCAATGTTTTCCATGGCTAATATTCCATTGTGTATATGGACCACTTCTTCATGGTGCATTCCACTGTTGATGGACATTTTCGTTTCTTCCAAGTGTTGCCTATGGTAAATATTGCTGGAGTGCAGGATTGCCAGCCTGTGATTTTTGATTTTCATTTTCTCAGGTGATAGACCCAGCAGTGGGTATGATTGATCGACTGGGATGGTAGCTCAATGTTTACCTTTTCAAGGCACCTCAATTGTGCTTTCATTAGTGCCTCTTACCACGTCCCCCTTAGAATCGAGGGTATGCGTTTCTCCACAATCACGTCAGCATTTATTGTTTGCAGCATTTTTGTCGATGGCCATTCTGACGGGTGTGAGCTGATAGGTTTTTGTAATTTGGGTTTACATGTCTTTAAAAATTCCTAAAATTCATCATTTTCCACGCCTTTCTCTTTTCTGTTAAAAGAAAACAGAAACAAAAAGTGTGAGTACAATATACCTCTTCAAATTGTCTTTTTGGAAGGTTGCACTCTTGAATTTTTTGGTCGATTTTCGACCTCAGTATGTTTTGGAGGGCAGGTGTCATTTACAGAACTGCAATTGGTGAATATTTAGTGACCTTTTGCAGTGGGTTTAAAGCTGCTGTTGTGGGAAACGGCCACAAGGATGCAGCATTTCTCCATTCCCAAATCTGGGTACTAGGGCAGCAGAGCCTTCTGGAAGTCGTTTACCCAGGTTGTAAATTTGAATGGATTGTGCCAGGAAAACCCCCCATAAGTTTATGTCTCATTACTTCTAGTTCGTTGTTGTAATTTTGTAAATTGGGGTAATGGTTCGAATGTTGTTTGTCCAAGGTGTACACACTCTGCTTCATTTACACATTATATATATCTATTTATGTAGAGATCCTCTTCCCATGTAAATTATTACAGAGTGTTCCGTAAACCTCCCTTGCTATATGGTCGGTCTTTTTGATATATGTATATAATATGTATTTGTATACATATGGTAACGCTAATCTTCATTTATCCATTCCCCCCACCTTTCCTTTTAGATAAGCATAGTTTTCTTTCTAAGTCAGTGAGTGCCTTTCTCTGTGGACATATGTTCATTTGTGTCAGTTATTAGATAACGCCTATAAGTGTTATCATAAGATATAGGACTTTTGCTTTCCGACTTACCTCATGTTCTGTGATTATCCCCAAGATCATCTATGGTGCCTAAAAGAGCAGTGTTTCATTGTTTTCCATGGCTAGTATTCATTGTGTACATGGACCACTTCTTCTTTATCCCTTCCTCTGTTGATGGACATTTTGGTTGCTTCACTGTCTTGTCTATTGTGAATAAGGCTGCAGTGCAGCCTTTGCAGCCCGGGTCTTCTTGATCCTGGTCTTCTCAGGTGAGAGGCCCATTGGTGCGCCTGCTGGATTGAATGGTACCTCAATTTTTCCTTTTAAACGCAGCTCCTTTCTGTTCTCATTATTAGCTGTCAACCACTTTACATCTCACCAGCAGCTAGAGGGTACACAGTTCTCTAAAACCTCTTCAGCATTTATTGTTTGTAGACTTTTTGCTGATGGTCAGTCGACTGGTGTGAGTTGAAACCTTTTTGTAGATTAGATTGCATGAGTCTAATCCTTCCTGAGGTTGAGCTTTTATCCATTTTCCTGTTTTTAACAAGAGGGTGAGTAAAACTTACCTCTTCATACTATCTTCTTGAAAAATTTGCCTGTTTTGAATTTTTTTTTATCCATTCCCTACCTCAGCACAATTTTGAGGGCCGGTGTCCTTTACGGCCCTGAGTCCTTGTGAATGTTAAGTGACCATTAGCTGTGGGTTAAAAGCCGCTCTTGCGGGAATCGGCCACAAGGCGGCAGCATTTCTCCTTTACCAAATCTGGTTACTAGGGCAACAGAGCCTTACTGGAAGTGGTGTTCTAGGTTGTAAATTAGAATGGAATGTGCCAGGAAAAAGCCCTTTAAGTTTATGGCTCATTACTTCTTGTTCGTATTTTTAACTTAATTTTTATTTTTTATCACAGCAAACTTGATTACAATGTTTTGTTTGTTCTAGGTGTGCAAGATGTGGTTCTTTCACACATATACATATATCTATTCTTCTTCAGATCCTTTTCCCATGTAGGTTATGACACAATGTTGAGTAGTCTTCTCTTGGTATTCCGTAGGTCTTTGGTGATTATATATTTCACATGTGTTTGTATCTGTCTGTTAACCTCAATATGGTAATGTATCCAATCCTCACACCTTTCCATTTGGTGAACCATAAGTTTTTGTACTGAATTCTGTGATTGCCTTTCTCTGTGGAAATATCTTCGTTTGTATCAATTTTTAGGTAACACCTATATGTGATATGATAGGATATGTATCTTTGGCTTTCTCACTTACTACAAGTTGCGTGATTACTTCTAGACTCATCTGTGGTGCTGCAAATGGCATTGTTTCATTCTTTCGCTAGCTCATATTCCATCTGTACATGTAGCAGTTCTTCTTGGTCCACCCATCTGTCGGTGGACTTTTTGGTTACTTCCATATCTTGGCTATTGTAATACTATGCAATGCAGATTGGCCTGCCTGTGTCTTTCCAATTCTGTCTTCTTAGGTTATAGGTCCAGGAATAGGTCTGCTGGATCATATGGTAGCTCAATGTTTACCTTTTCAAGGCACCTCCATTCTGTTCTCTTTAGTGGCTCTTTCCAGGTTACGTCCCACATAAAGTTGAGGGTATGCATTTCTCCACAGCACCTTCAGCGTTTATTCTGTGTAGTTTTTTGCTGATGGTTATTCTGACTGGTGTGAGCTGATACCTCTTTGTGGTTGAATTTGCATGTGTCTCATAAGGCGTTGAAATTGAGCTTTAAGACATGTCCTTTTCATTTTTCCGGCTGCGATTAGAGCTTAGTTCTTCAAAGTGTTTACTTAAAGTATGTGTCACCTTTTGAAACGTTTTGGCCATTACCTCCCTCAAGACATTTTGAGGGCAGGTTTCATTTACAGCCCTGCAGTACTTGTTCATATGAAGTGACCATTAGCTCAGGCTTTAAACCTGCTTTTGCAGGTAACGGCCAGAGGGCGGCAGCCTTTCTACGTTCCCCACGCTGGTACTAGGGAAACAGACCTACCAGCCAGTGGTGTTCTGCGGTTATCAATTAGAGTGGAATGTGCCCGGGTAAACCCACAAATGCTGATGTCTCCTTACATGTGTTTGTTTTTTAAATTTAATTTATATTTTTTACTGGAGTAATATTCCATTGTATACATGGACCACTTCTTCTTGGTGCATTCCTCTGTGGATGGACATTTTTGTTGCTTCCAAGTGTTGACTAGGGTAAATATTGCTGGCGTACAGGTTTGCCAGCCTGTGACGTTTTGATTCTCATTTTCTCAGGTGATAGGCTCAGCAGATGGTATGCTTGATTCACTGGTAGCTCAATGTTTACCTTTTCAAAGCCCCTCCATTGTGTTTACGTTAATGGTTCTTACCACGTCCCCCTTAGAGCTCAGGGTACACATTTCTCCACAATCCCTTCAGCATGTATTGTTTGCAGCATTTTTGCTAATGGTCATTCTGACTGCTGTGAGCTGATAGGTATTTGTAATTTCGGTTTGCATATCTTTAAAAATTCCTAAAAGTCCTCATTTTCCCACGCCTTTTTCTTTTCTCTTAAAAGAAAAAACCGTGAGTACAATATACCTCTTGAAATTGTCTTCTTGGAAGGTTGCCCTCTTTTGAATTTTTTGGTCGATTTTTGACCCCAGAAATGTTTTGGAGGGCAGGTGTCATTTACAGAACTGCAAGTTGGTGACTATTTAGTGACCTTTCGCAGTGGGTTAAAGCTGCTGTTGTGGGAAATGGCCACAAGGAGGCAGCATTTTTCCATTCCCCAATCTGGGTACTAGGGCAGCAGAGCCTTTCTGGAAGGCGTTGTCCTAGGTTGTAAATTAGAATGGAATTTGCCAGGAGAAATCCCCATAAGTTTATGTCTCATTACTTCTTCTTGGTTTTTTTAATTTTTTTTATTCGGGGTAAAGATTAGAATGTTGTTTGTCCTAGGTGTACACAATCTGGTTCATTTGTACATTAGATATGTCTATTAATGTACACATCCTCTTCCCATGTAAAATATTACAGTGTTCCGTAGATCTCGCTTGCTATGGGTTCGGTCTTTTTGATACATGTATATAACATGTATTTGTATACCTATACTAACAATAATCTTCATTTATCAATTCCCCCCTCCTTTCCTTTCAGCTGAGCATCGTTTGTTTTCTAAGCCTGTGAGTGTCTTTCTCTTTGGAAATATGTTCATTTGTGTCAGTTATTAGATAATGCCATAAGTGATATTAGAGGATATAGGTCTTTTGCTTTCTGACCTACTTCATGTTTTGTGATTATCTCCAGGCTCATCTATGGTGCCTCAAAGAGCAGTGCTTCAATGTTTTCCATGGCTAATATTCCATTGTGTATATGGACCACTTCTTCATGGTGCATTCCACTGTTGATGGACATTTTCGTTTCTTCCAAGTGTTGCCTATGGTAAATATTGCTGGAGTGCAGGATTGCCAGCCTGTGATTTTTGATTTTCATTTTCTCAGGTGATAGACCCAGCAGTGGGTATGATTGATCGACTGGGATGGTAGCTCAATGTTTACCTTTTCAAGGCACCTCAATTGTGCTTTCATTAGTGCCTCTTACCACGTCCCCCTTAGAATCGAGGGTATGCGTTTCTCCACAATCACGTCAGCATTTATTGTTTGCAGCATTTTTGTCGATGGCCATTCTGACGGGTGTGAGCTGATAGGTTTTTGTAATTTGGGTTTACATGTCTTTAAAAATTCCTAAAATTCATCATTTTCCACGCCTTTCTCTTTTCTGTTAAAAGAAAACAGAAACAAAAAGTGTGAGTACAATATACCTCTTCAAATTGTCTTTTTGGAAGGTTGCACTCTTGAATTTTTTGGTCGATTTTCGACCTCAGTATGTTTTGGAGGGCAGGTGTCATTTACAGAACTGCAATTGGTGAATATTTAGTGACCTTTTGCAGTGGGTTTAAAGCTGCTGTTGTGGGAAACGGCCACAAGGATGCAGCATTTCTCCATTCCCAAATCTGGGTACTAGGGCAGCAGAGCCTTCTGGAAGTCGTTTACCCAGGTTGTAAATTTGAATGGATTGTGCCAGGAAAACCCCCCATAAGTTTATGTCTCATTACTTCTAGTTCGTTGTTGTAATTTTGTAAATTGGGGTAATGGTTCGAATGTTGTTTGTCCAAGGTGTACACACTCTGCTTCATTTACACATTATATATATCTATTTATGTAGAGATCCTCTTCCCATGTAAATTATTACAGAGTGTTCCGTAAACCTCCCTTGCTATATGGTCGGTCTTTTTGATATATGTATATAATATGTATTTGTATACATATGGTAACGCTAATCTTCATTTATCCATTCCCCCCACCTTTCCTTTTAGATAAGCATAGTTTTCTTTCTAAGTCAGTGAGTGCCTTTCTCTGTGGACATATGTTCATTTGTGTCAGTTATTAGATAACGCCTATAAGTGTTATCATAAGATATAGGACTTTTGCTTTCCGACTTACCTCATGTTCTGTGATTATCCCCAAGATCATCTATGGTGCCTAAAAGAGCAGTGTTTCATTGTTTTCCATGGCTAGTATTCATTGTGTACATGGACCACTTCTTCTTTATCCCTTCCTCTGTTGATGGACATTTTGGTTGCTTCACTGTCTTGTCTATTGTGAATAAGGCTGCAGTGCAGCCTTTGCAGCCCGGGTCTTCTTGATCCTGGTCTTCTCAGGTGAGAGGCCCATTGGTGCGCCTGCTGGATTGAATGGTACCTCAATTTTTCCTTTTAAACGCAGCTCCTTTCTGTTCTCATTATTAGCTGTCAACCACTTTACATCTCACCAGCAGCTAGAGGGTACACAGTTCTCTAAAACCTCTTCAGCATTTATTGTTTGTAGACTTTTTGCTGATGGTCAGTCGACTGGTGTGAGTTGAAACCTTTTTGTAGATTAGATTGCATGAGTCTAATCCTTCCTGAGGTTGAGCTTTTATCCATTTTCCTGTTTTTAACAAGAGGGTGAGTAAAACTTACCTCTTCATACTATCTTCTTGAAAAATTTGCCTGTTTTGAATTTTTTTTTATCCATTCCCTACCTCAGCACAATTTTGAGGGCCGGTGTCCTTTACGGCCCTGAGTCCTTGTGAATGTTAAGTGACCATTAGCTGTGGGTTAAAAGCCGCTCTTGCGGGAATCGGCCACAAGGCGGCAGCATTTCTCCTTTACCAAATCTGGTTACTAGGGCAACAGAGCCTTACTGGAAGTGGTGTTCTAGGTTGTAAATTAGAATGGAATGTGCCAGGAAAAAGCCCTTTAAGTTTATGGCTCATTACTTCTTGTTCGTATTTTTAACTTAATTTTTATTTTTTATCACAGCAAACTTGATTACAATGTTTTGTTTGTTCTAGGTGTGCAAGATGTGGTTCTTTCACACATATACATATATCTATTCTTCTTCAGATCCTTTTCCCATGTAGGTTATGACACAATGTTGAGTAGTCTTCTCTTGGTATTCCGTAGGTCTTTGGTGATTATATATTTCACATGTGTTTGTATCTGTCTGTTAACCTCAATATGGTAATGTATCCAATCCTCACACCTTTCCATTTGGTGAACCATAAGTTTTTGTACTGAATTCTGTGATTGCCTTTCTCTGTGGAAATATCTTCGTTTGTATCAATTTTTAGGTAACACCTATATGTGATATGATAGGATATGTATCTTTGGCTTTCTCACTTACTACAAGTTGCGTGATTACTTCTAGACTCATCTGTGGTGCTGCAAATGGCATTGTTTCATTCTTTCGCTAGCTCATATTCCATCTGTACATGTAGCAGTTCTTCTTGGTCCACCCATCTGTCGGTGGACTTTTTGGTTACTTCCATATCTTGGCTATTGTAATACTATGCAATGCAGATTGGCCTGCCTGTGTCTTTCCAATTCTGTCTTCTTAGGTTATAGGTCCAGGAATAGGTCTGCTGGATCATATGGTAGCTCAATGTTTACCTTTTCAAGGCACCTCCATTCTGTTCTCTTTAGTGGCTCTTTCCAGGTTACGTCCCACATAAAGTTGAGGGTATGCATTTCTCCACAGCACCTTCAGCGTTTATTCTGTGTAGTTTTTTGCTGATGGTTATTCTGACTGGTGTGAGCTGATACCTCTTTGTGGTTGAATTTGCATGTGTCTCATAAGGCGTTGAAATTGAGCTTTAAGACATGTCCTTTTCATTTTTCCGGCTGCGATTAGAGCTTAGTTCTTCAAAGTGTTTACTTAAAGTATGTGTCACCTTTTGAAACGTTTTGGCCATTACCTCCCTCAAGACATTTTGAGGGCAGGTTTCATTTACAGCCCTGCAGTACTTGTTCATATGAAGTGACCATTAGCTCAGGCTTTAAACCTGCTTTTGCAGGTAACGGCCAGAGGGCGGCAGCCTTTCTACGTTCCCCACGCTGGTACTAGGGAAACAGACCTACCAGCCAGTGGTGTTCTGCGGTTATCAATTAGAGTGGAATGTGCCCGGGTAAACCCACAAATGCTGATGTCTCCTTACATGTGTTTGTTTTTTAAATTTAATTTATATTTTTTACTGGAGTAATATTCCATTGTATACATGGACCACTTCTTCTTGGTGCATTCCTCTGTGGATGGACATTTTTGTTGCTTCCAAGTGTTGACTAGGGTAAATATTGCTGGCGTACAGGTTTGCCAGCCTGTGACGTTTTGATTCTCATTTTCTCAGGTGATAGGCTCAGCAGATGGTATGCTTGATTCACTGGTAGCTCAATGTTTACCTTTTCAAAGCCCCTCCATTGTGTTTACGTTAATGGTTCTTACCACGTCCCCCTTAGAGCTCAGGGTACACATTTCTCCACAATCCCTTCAGCATGTATTGTTTGCAGCATTTTTGCTAATGGTCATTCTGACTGCTGTGAGCTGATAGGTATTTGTAATTTCGGTTTGCATATCTTTAAAAATTCCTAAAAGTCCTCATTTTCCCACGCCTTTTTCTTTTCTCTTAAAAGAAAAAACCGTGAGTACAATATACCTCTTGAAATTGTCTTCTTGGAAGGTTGCCCTCTTTTGAATTTTTTGGTCGATTTTTGACCCCAGAAATGTTTTGGAGGGCAGGTGTCATTTACAGAACTGCAAGTTGGTGACTATTTAGTGACCTTTCGCAGTGGGTTAAAGCTGCTGTTGTGGGAAATGGCCACAAGGAGGCAGCATTTTTCCATTCCCCAATCTGGGTACTAGGGCAGCAGAGCCTTTCTGGAAGGCGTTGTCCTAGGTTGTAAATTAGAATGGAATTTGCCAGGAGAAATCCCCATAAGTTTATGTCTCATTACTTCTTCTTGGTTTTTTTAATTTTTTTTATTCGGGGTAAAGATTAGAATGTTGTTTGTCCTAGGTGTACACAATCTGGTTCATTTGTACATTAGATATGTCTATTAATGTACAGATCCTCTTCCCATGTAAAATATTACAGTGTTCCGTAGATCTCGCTTGCTATGGGTTCGGTCTTTTTGATACATGTATATAACATGTATTTGTATACCTATACTAACAATAATCTTCATTTATCAATTCCCCCCTCCTTTCCTTTCAGCTGAGCGTCGTTTGTTTTCTAAGCCTGTGAGTGTCTTTCTCTTTGGAAATATGTTCATTTGTGTCAGTTATTAGATAATGCCATAAGTGATATTAGAGGATATAGGTCTTTTGCTTTCTGACCTACTTCATGTTTTGTGATTATCTCCAGGCTCATCTATGGTGCCTCAAAGAGCAGTGCTTCAATGTTTTCCATGGCTAATATTCCATTGTGTATATGGACCACTTCTTCATGGTGCATTCCACTGTTGATGGACATTTTCGTTTCTTCCAAGTGTTGCCTATGGTAAATATTGCTGGAGTGCAGGATTGCCAGCCTGTGATTTTTGATTTTCATTTTCTCAGGTGATAGACCCAGCAGTGGGTATGATTGATCGACTGGGATGGTAGCTCAATGTTTACCTTTTCAAGGCACCTCAATTGTGCTTTCATTAGTGCCTCTTACCACGTCCCCCTTAGAATCGAGGGTATGCGTTTCTCCACAATCACGTCAGCATTTATTGTTTGCAGCATTTTTGTCGATGGCCATTCTGACGGGTGTGAGCTGATAGGTTTTTGTAATTTGGGTTTACATGTCTTTAAAAATTCCTAAAATTCATCATTTTCCACGCCTTTCTCTTTTCTGTTAAAAGAAAACAGAAACAAAAAGTGTGAGTACAATATACCTCTTCAAATTGTCTTTTTGGAAGGTTGCACTCTTGAATTTTTTGGTCGATTTTCGACCTCAGTATGTTTTGGAGGGCAGGTGTCATTTACAGAACTGCAATTGGTGAATATTTAGTGACCTTTTGCAGTGGGTTTAAAGCTGCTGTTGTGGGAAACGGCCACAAGGATGCAGCATTTCTCCATTCCCAAATCTGGGTACTAGGGCAGCAGAGCCTTCTGGAAGTCGTTTACCCAGGTTGTAAATTTGAATGGATTGTGCCAGGAAAACCCCCCATAAGTTTATGTCTCATTACTTCTAGTTCGTTGTTGTAATTTTGTAAATTGGGGTAATGGTTCGAATGTTGTTTGTCCAAGGTGTACACACTCTGCTTCATTTACACATTATATATATCTATTTATGTAGAGATCCTCTTCCCATGTAAATTATTACAGAGTGTTCCGTAAACCTCCCTTGCTATATGGTCGGTCTTTTTGATATACGTATATAATATGTATTTGTATACATATGGTAACGCTAATCTTCATTTATCCATTCCCCCCACCTTTCCTTTTAGATAAGCATAGTTTTCTTTCTAAGTCAGTGAGTGCCTTTCTCTGTGGACATATGTTCATTTGTGTCAGTTATTAGATAACGCCTATAAGTGTTATCATAAGATATAGGACTTTTGCTTTCCGACTTACCTCATGTTCTGTGATTATCCCCAAGATCATCTATGGTGCCTAAAAGAGCAGTGTTTCATTGTTTTCCATGGCTAGTATTCATTGTGTACATGGACCACTTCTTCTTTATCCCTTCCTCTGTTGATGGACATTTTGGTTGCTTCACTGTCTTGTCTATTGTGAATAAGGCTGCAGTGCAGCCTTTGCAGCCCGGGTCTTCTTGATCCTGGTCTTCTCAGGTGAGAGGCCCATTGGTGCGCCTGCTGGATTGAATGGTACCTCAATTTTTCCTTTTAAACGCAGCTCCTTTCTGTTCTCATTATTAGCTGTCAACCACTTTACATCTCACCAGCAGCTAGAGGGTACACAGTTCTCTAAAACCTCTTCAGCATTTATTGTTTGTAGACTTTTTGCTGATGGTCAGTCGACTGGTGTGAGTTGAAACCTTTTTGTAGATTAGATTGCATGAGTCTAATCCTTCCTGAGGTTGAGCTTTTATCCATTTTCCTGTTTTTAACAAGAGAGTGAGTAAAACTTACCTCTTCATACTATCTTCTTGAAAAATTTGCCTGTTTTGAATTTTTTTTAATCCATTCCCTACCTCAGCACAATTTTGAGGGCCGGTGTCCTTTACGGCCCTGAGTCCTTGTGAATGTTAAGTGACCATTAGCTGTGGGTTAAAAGCCGCTCTTGCGGGAATCGGCCACAAGGCGGCAGCATTTCTCCTTTACCAAATCTGGTTACTAGGGCAACAGAGCCTTACTGGAAGTGGTGTTCTAGGTTGTAAATTAGAATGGAATGTGCCAGGAAAAAGCCCTTTAAGTTTATGGCTCATTACTTCTTGTTCGTATTTTTAACTTAATTTTTATTTTTTATCACAGCAAACTTGATTACAATGTTTTGTTTGTTCTAGGTGTGCAAGATGTGGTTCTTTCACACATATACATATATCTATTCTTCTTCAGATCCTTTTCCCATGTAGGTTATGACACAATGTTGAGTAGTCTTCTCTTGGTATTCCGTAGGTCTTTGGTGATTATATATTTCACATGTGTTTGTATCTGTCTGTTAACCTCAATATGGTAATGTATCCAATCCTCACACCTTTCCATTTGGTGAACCACAAGTTTTTGTACTGAATTCTGTGATTGCCTTTCTCTGTGGAAATATCTTCGTTTGTATCAATTTTTAGGTAACACCTATATGTGATATGATAGGATATGTATCTTTGGCTTTCTCACTTACTACAAGTTGCGTGATTACTTCTAGACTCATCTGTGGTGCTGCAAATGGCATTGTTTCATTCTTTCGCTAGCTCATATTCCATCTGTACATGTAGCAGTTCTTCTTGGTCCACCCATCTGTCGGTGGACTTTTTGGTTACTTCCATATCTTGGCTATTGTAATACTATGCAATGCAGATTGGCCTGCCTGTGTCTTTCCAATTCTGTCTTCTTAGGTTATAGGTCCAGGAATAGGTCTGCTGGATCATATGGTAGCTCAATGTTTACCTTTTCAAGGCACCTCCATTCTGTTCTCTTTAGTGGCTCTTTCCAGGTTACGTCCCACATAAAGTTGAGGGTATGCATTTCTCCACAGCACCTTCAGTGTTTATTCTGTGTAGTTTTTTGCTGATGGTTATTCTGACTGGTGTGAGCTGATACCTCTTTGTGGTTGAATTTGCATGTGTCTCATAAGGCGTTGAAATTGAGCTTTAAGACATGTCCTTTTCATTTTTCCGGCTGCGATTAGAGCTTAGTTCTTCAAAGTGTTTACTTAAAGTATGTGTCACCTTTTGAAACGTTTTGGCCATTACCTCCCTCAAGACATTTTGAGGGCAGGTTTCATTTACAGCCCTGCAGTACTTGTTCATATGAAGTGACCATTAGCTCAGGCTTTAAACCTGCTTTTGCAGGTAACGGCCAGAGGGCGGCAGCCTTTCTACGTTCCCCACGCTGGTACTAGGGAAACAGACCTACCAGCCAGTGGTGTTCTGCGGTTATCAATTAGAGTGGAATGTGCCCGGGTAAACCCACAAATGCTGATGTCTCCTTACATGTGTTTGTTTTTTAAATTTAATTTATATTTTTTACTGGAGTAATATTCCATTGTATACATGGACCACTTCTTCTTGGTGCATTCCTCTGTGGATGGACATTTTTGTTGCTTCCAAGTGTTGACTAGGGTAAATATTGCTGGCGTACAGGTTTGCCAGCCTGTGACGTTTTGATTCTCATTTTCTCAGGTGATAGGCTCAGCAGATGGTATGCTTGATTCACTGGTAGCTCAATGTTTACCTTTTCAAAGCCCCTCCATTGTGTTTACGTTAATGGTTCTTACCACGTCCCCCTTAGAGCTCAGGGTACACATTTCTCCACAATCCCTTCAGCATGTATTGTTTGCAGCATTTTTGCTAATGGTCATTCTGACTGCTGTGAGCTGATAGGTATTTGTAATTTCGGTTTGCATATCTTTAAAAATTCCTAAAAGTCCTCATTTTCCCACGCCTTTTTCTTTTCTCTTAAAAGAAAAAACCGTGAGTACAATATACCTCTTGAAATTGTCTTCTTGGAAGGTTGCCCTCTTTTGAATTTTTTGGTCGATTTTTGACCCCAGAAATGTTTTGGAGGGCAGGTGTCATTTACAGAACTGCAAGTTGGTGACTATTTAGTGACCTTTCGCAGTGGGTTAAAGCTGCTGTTGTGGGAAATGGCCACAAGGAGGCAGCATTTTTCCATTCCCCAATCTGGGTACTAGGGCAGCAGAGCCTTTCTGGAAGGCGTTGTCCTAGGTTGTAAATTAGAATGGAATTTGCCAGGAGAAATCCCCATAAGTTTATGTCTCATTACTTCTTCTTGGTTTTTTTAATTTTTTTTATTCGGGGTAAAGATTAGAATGTTGTTTGTCCTAGGTGTACACAATCTGGTTCATTTGTACATTAGATATGTCTATTAATGTACAGATCCTCTTCCCATGTAAAATATTACAGTGTTCCGTAGATCTCGCTTGCTATGGGTTCGGTCTTTTTGATACATGTATATAACATGTATTTGTATACCTATACTAACAATAATCTTCATTTATCAATTCCCCCCTCCTTTCCTTTCAGATGAGCATCGTTTGTTTTCTAAGCCTGTGAGTGTCTTTCTCTTTGGAAATATGTTCATTTGTGTCAGTTATCAGATAATGCCATAAGTGATATTAGAGGATACAGGTCTTTTGCTTTCTGACCTGCTTCATGTTTTGTGATTATCTCCAGGCTCATCTATGGTGCCTCAAAGAGCAGTGCTTCAATGTTTTCCATGGCTAATATTCCATTGTGTATATGGACCACTTCTTCATGGTGCATTCCACTGTTGATGGACATTTTCGTTTCTTCCAAGTGTTGCCTATGGTAAATATTGCTGGAGTGCAGGATTGCCAGCCTGTGATTTTTGATTTTCATTTTCTCAGATGATAGACCCAGCAGTGGGTATGATGGATCGACTGGGATGGTAGCTCAATGTTTACCTTTTCAAGGCACCTCAATTGTGCTTTCATTAGTGCCTCTTACCACGTCCCCCTTAGAATCGAGGGTATGCGTTTCTCCACAATCACGTCAGCATTTATTGTTTGCAGCATTTTTGTCGATGGCCATTCTGACGGGTGTGAGCTGATAGGTTTTTGTAATTTGGGTTTACATGTCTTTAAGAATTCCTAAAATTCATCCTTTTCCACGCCTTTTTCTTTTCTGTTAAAAGAAAACAGAAAAAAGAAAGTGTGAGTACAATATACCTCTTCAAATTGTCTTTTTGGAAGGTTGCACTCTTGAGTTTTTTGGTCGATTTTCGACCTCAGTATGTTTTGGAGGGCAGGTGTCATTTACAGAACTGCAATTGGTGAATATTTAGTGACCTTTTGCGGTGGGTTTAAAGCTGCTGTTGTGGGAAACGGCCACAAGGAGGCAGCATTTCTCCATTCCCAAATCTGGGTACTAGGGCAGCAGAGCCTTCTGGAAGTCGTTTACCCAGGTTGTAAATTTGAATGGATTGTGCCAGGAAAACCCCCCATAAGTTTATGTCTCATTACTTCTAGTTCGTTGTTGTAATTTTGTAAATTGGGGTAATGGTTCGAATGTTGTTTGTCCAAGGTGTACACACTCTGCTTCATTTACACATTATATATATCTATTTATGTAGAGATCCTCTTCCCATGTAAATTATTACAGAGTGTTCCGTAAACCTCCCTTGCTATATGGTCGGTCTTTTTGATATATGTATATGATATGTATTTGTATACATATGGTAACGCTAATCTTCATTTATCCATTCCCCCCACCTTTCCTTTTAGATAAGCATAGTTTTCTTTCTAAGTCAGTGAGTGCCTTTCTCTGTGGACATATGTTCATTTGTGTCAGTTATTAGATAACGCCTATAAGTGTTATCATAAGATATAGGACTTTTGCTTTCCGACTTACCTCATGTTCTGTGATTATCCCCAAGATCATCTATGGTGCCTAAAAGAGCAGTGTTTCATTGTTTTCCATGGCTAGTATTCATTGTGTACATGGACCACTTCTTCTTTATCCCTTCCTCTGTTGATGGACATTTTGGTTGCTTCACTGTCTTGTCTATTGTGAATAAGGCTGCAGTGCAGCCTTTGCAGCCCGGGTCTTCTTGATCCTGGTCTTCTCAGGTGAGAGGCCCATTGGTGCGCCTGCTGGATTGAATGGTACCTCAATTTTTCCTTTTAAACGCAGCTCCTTTCTGTTCTCATTATTAGCTGTCAACCACTTTACATCTCACCAGCAGCTAGAGGGTACACAGTTCTCTAAAACCTCTTCAGCATTTATTGTTTGTAGACTTTTTGCTGATGGTCAGTCGACTGGTGTGAGTTGAAACCTTTTTGTAGATTAGATTGCATGAGTCTAATCCTTCCTGAGGTTGAGCTTTTATCCATTTTCCTGTTTTTAACAAGAGGGTGAGTAAAACTTACCTCTTCATACTATCTTCTTGAAAAATTTGCCTGTTTTGAATTTTTTTTTATCCATTCCCTACCTCAGCACAATTTTGAGGGCCGGTGTCCTTTACGGCCCTGAGTCCTTGTGAATGTTAAGTGACCATTAGCTGTGGGTTAAAAGCCGCTCTTGCGGGAATCGGCCACAAGGCGGCAGCATTTCTCCTTTACCAAATCTGGTTACTAGGGCAACAGAGCCTTACTGGAAGTGGTGTTCTAGGTTGTAAATTAGAATGGAATGTGCCAGGAAAAAGCCCTTTAAGTTTATGGCTCATTACTTCTTGTTCGTATTTTTAACTTAATTTTTATTTTTTATCACAGCAAACTTGATTACAATGTTTTGTTTGTTCTAGGTGTGCAAGATGTGGTTCTTTCACACATATACATATATCTATTCTTCTTCAGATCCTTTTCCCATGTAGGTTATGACACAATGTTGAGTAGTCTTCTCTTGGTATTCCGTAGGTCTTTGGTGATTATATATTTCACATGTGTTTGTATCTGTCTGTTAACCTCAATATGGTAATGTATCCAATCCTCACACCTTTCCATTTGGTGAACCACAAGTTTTTGTACTGAATTCTGTGATTGCCTTTCTCTGTGGAAATATCTTCGTTTGTATCAATTTTTAGGTAACACCTATATGTGATATGATAGGATATGTATCTTTGGCTTTCTCACTTACTACAAGTTGCGTGATTACTTCTAGACTCATCTGTGGTGCTGCAAATGGCATTGTTTCATTCTTTCGCTAGCTCATATTCCATCTGTACATGTAGCAGTTCTTCTTGGTCCACCCATCTGTCGGTGGACTTTTTGGTTACTTCCATATCTTGGCTATTGTAATACTATGCAATGCAGATTGGCCTGCCTGTGTCTTTCCAATTCTGTCTTCTTAGGTTATAGGTCCAGGAATAGGTCTGCTGGATCATATGGTAGCTCAATGTTTACCTTTTCAAGGCACCTCCATTCTGTTCTCTTTAGTGGCTCTTTCCAGGTTACGTCCCACATAAAGTTGAGGGTATGCATTTCTCCACAGCACCTTCAGTGTTTATTCTGTGTAGTTTTTTGCTGATGGTTATTCTGACTGGTGTGAGCTGATACCTCTTTGTGGTTGAATTTGCATGTGTCTCATAAGGCGTTGAAATTGAGCTTTAAGACATGTCCTTTTCATTTTTCCGGCTGCGATTAGAGCTTAGTTCTTCAAAGTGTTTACTTAAAGTATGTGTCACCTTTTGAAACGTTTTGGCCATTACCTCCCTCAAGACATTTTGAGGGCAGGTTTCATTTACAGCCCTGCAGTACTTGTTCATATGAAGTGACCATTAGCTCAGGCTTTAAACCTGCTTTTGCAGGTAACGGCCAGAGGGCGGCAGCCTTTCTACGTTCCCCACGCTGGTACTAGGGAAACAGACCTACCAGCCAGTGGTGTTCTGCGGTTATCAATTAGAGTGGAATGTGCCCGGGTAAACCCACAAATGCTGATGTCTCCTTACATGTGTTTGTTTTTTAAATTTAATTTATATTTTTTACTGGAGTAATATTCCATTGTATACATGGACCACTTCTTCTTGGTGCATTCCTCTGTGGATGGACATTTTTGTTGCTTCCAAGTGTTGACTAGGGTAAATATTGCTGGCGTACAGGTTTGCCAGCCTGTGACGTTTTGATTCTCATTTTCTCAGGTGATAGGCTCAGCAGATGGTATGCTTGATTCACTGGTAGCTCAATGTTTACCTTTTCAAAGCCCCTCCATTGTGTTTACGTTAATGGTTCTTACCACGTCCCCCTTAGAGCTCAGGGTACACATTTCTCCACAATCCCTTCAGCATGTATTGTTTGCAGCATTTTTGCTAATGGTCATTCTGACTGCTGTGAGCTGATAGGTATTTGTAATTTCGGTTTGCATATCTTTAAAAATTCCTAAAAGTCCTCATTTTCCCACGCCTTTTTCTTTTCTCTTAAAAGAAAAAACCGTGAGTACAATATACCTCTTGAAATTGTCTTCTTGGAAGGTTGCCCTCTTTTGAATTTTTTGGTCGATTTTTGACCCCAGAAATGTTTTGGAGGGCAGGTGTCATTTACAGAACTGCAAGTTGGTGACTATTTAGTGACCTTTCGCAGTGGGTTAAAGCTGCTGTTGTGGGAAATGGCCACAAGGAGGCAGCATTTTTCCATTCCCCAATCTGGGTACTAGGGCAGCAGAGCCTTTCTGGAAGGCGTTGTCCTAGGTTGTAAATTAGAATGGAATTTGCCAGGAGAAATCCCCATAAGTTTATGTCTCATTACTTCTTCTTGGTTTTTTTAATTTTTTTTATTCGGGGTAAAGATTAGAATGTTGTTTGTCCTAGGTGTACACAATCTGGTTCATTTGTACATTAGATATGTCTATTAATGTACACATCCTCTTCCCATGTAAAATATTACAGTGTTCCGTAGATCTCGCTTGCTATGGGTTCGGTCTTTTTGATACATGTATATAACATGTATTTGTATACCTATACTAACAATAATCTTCATTTATCAATTCCCCCCTCCTTTCCTTTCAGCTGAGCATCGTTTGTTTTCTAAGCCTGTGAGTGTCTTTCTCTTTGGAAATATGTTCATTTGTGTCAGTTATTAGATAATGCCATAAGTGATATTAGAGGATATAGGTCTTTTGCTTTCTGACCTACTTCATGTTTTGTGATTATCTCCAGGCTCATCTATGGTGCCTCAAAGAGCAGTGCTTCAATGTTTTCCATGGCTAATATTCCATTGTGTATATGGACCACTTCTTCATGGTGCATTCCACTGTTGATGGACATTTTCGTTTCTTCCAAGTGTTGCCTATGGTAAATATTGCTGGAGTGCAGGATTGCCAGCCTGTGATTTTTGATTTTCATTTTCTCAGGTGATAGACCCAGCAGTGGGTATGATTGATCGACTGGGATGGTAGCTCAATGTTTACCTTTTCAAGGCACCTCAATTGTGCTTTCATTAGTGCCTCTTACCACGTCCCCCTTAGAATCGAGGGTATGCGTTTCTCCACAATCACGTCAGCATTTATTGTTTGCAGCATTTTTGTCGATGGCCATTCTGACGGGTGTGAGCTGATAGGTTTTTGTAATTTGGGTTTACATGTCTTTAAAAATTCCTAAAATTCATCATTTTCCACGCCTTTCTCTTTTCTGTTAAAAGAAAACAGAAACAAAAAGTGTGAGTACAATATACCTCTTCAAATTGTCTTTTTGGAAGGTTGCACTCTTGAATTTTTTGGTCGATTTTCGACCTCAGTATGTTTTGGAGGGCAGGTGTCATTTACAGAACTGCAATTGGTGAATATTTAGTGACCTTTTGCAGTGGGTTTAAAGCTGCTGTTGTGGGAAACGGCCACAAGGATGCAGCATTTCTCCATTCCCAAATCTGGGTACTAGGGCAGCAGAGCCTTCTGGAAGTCGTTTACCCAGGTTGTAAATTTGAATGGATTGTGCCAGGAAAACCCCCCATAAGTTTATGTCTCATTACTTCTAGTTCGTTGTTGTAATTTTGTAAATTGGGGTAATGGTTCGAATGTTGTTTGTCCAAGGTGTACACACTCTGCTTCATTTACACATTATATATATCTATTTATGTAGAGATCCTCTTCCCATGTAAATTATTACAGAGTGTTCCGTAAACCTCCCTTGCTATATGGTCGGTCTTTTTGATATATGTATATAATATGTATTTGTATACATATGGTAACGCTAATCTTCATTTATCCATTCCCCCCACCTTTCCTTTTAGATAAGCATAGTTTTCTTTCTAAGTCAGTGAGTGCCTTTCTCTGTGGACATATGTTCATTTGTGTCAGTTATTAGATAACGCCTATAAGTGTTATCATAAGATATAGGACTTTTGCTTTCCGACTTACCTCATGTTCTGTGATTATCCCCAAGATCATCTATGGTGCCTAAAAGAGCAGTGTTTCATTGTTTTCCATGGCTAGTATTCATTGTGTACATGGACCACTTCTTCTTTATCCCTTCCTCTGTTGATGGACATTTTGGTTGCTTCACTGTCTTGTCTATTGTGAATAAGGCTGCAGTGCAGCCTTTGCAGCCCGGGTCTTCTTGATCCTGGTCTTCTCAGGTGAGAGGCCCATTGGTGCGCCTGCTGGATTGAATGGTACCTCAATTTTTCCTTTTAAACGCAGCTCCTTTCTGTTCTCATTATTAGCTGTCAACCACTTTACATCTCACCAGCAGCTAGAGGGTACACAGTTCTCTAAAACCTCTTCAGCATTTATTGTTTGTAGACTTTTTGCTGATGGTCAGTCGACTGGTGTGAGTTGAAACCTTTTTGTAGATTAGATTGCATGAGTCTAATCCTTCCTGAGGTTGAGCTTTTATCCATTTTCCTGTTTTTAACAAGAGGGTGAGTAAAACTTACCTCTTCATACTATCTTCTTGAAAAATTTGCCTGTTTTGAATTTTTTTTTATCCATTCCCTACCTCAGCACAATTTTGAGGGCCGGTGTCCTTTACGGCCCTGAGTCCTTGTGAATGTTAAGTGACCATTAGCTGTGGGTTAAAAGCCGCTCTTGCGGGAATCGGCCACAAGGCGGCAGCATTTCTCCTTTACCAAATCTGGTTACTAGGGCAACAGAGCCTTACTGGAAGTGGTGTTCTAGGTTGTAAATTAGAATGGAATGTGCCAGGAAAAAGCCCTTTAAGTTTATGGCTCATTACTTCTTGTTCGTATTTTTAACTTAATTTTTATTTTTTATCACAGCAAACTTGATTACAATGTTTTGTTTGTTCTAGGTGTGCAAGATGTGGTTCTTTCACACATATACATATATCTATTCTTCTTCAGATCCTTTTCCCATGTAGGTTATGACACAATGTTGAGTAGTCTTCTCTTGGTATTCCGTAGGTCTTTGGTGATTATATATTTCACATGTGTTTGTATCTGTCTGTTAACCTCAATATGGTAATGTATCCAATCCTCACACCTTTCCATTTGGTGAACCATAAGTTTTTGTACTGAATTCTGTGATTGCCTTTCTCTGTGGAAATATCTTCGTTTGTATCAATTTTTAGGTAACACCTATATGTGATATGATAGGATATGTATCTTTGGCTTTCTCACTTACTACAAGTTGCGTGATTACTTCTAGACTCATCTGTGGTGCTGCAAATGGCATTGTTTCATTCTTTCGCTAGCTCATATTCCATCTGTACATGTAGCAGTTCTTCTTGGTCCACCCATCTGTCGGTGGACTTTTTGGTTACTTCCATATCTTGGCTATTGTAATACTATGCAATGCAGATTGGCCTGCCTGTGTCTTTCCAATTCTGTCTTCTTAGGTTATAGGTCCAGGAATAGGTCTGCTGGATCATATGGTAGCTCAATGTTTACCTTTTCAAGGCACCTCCATTCTGTTCTCTTTAGTGGCTCTTTCCAGGTTACGTCCCACATAAAGTTGAGGGTATGCATTTCTCCACAGCACCTTCAGCGTTTATTCTGTGTAGTTTTTTGCTGATGGTTATTCTGACTGGTGTGAGCTGATACCTCTTTGTGGTTGAATTTGCATGTGTCTCATAAGGCGTTGAAATTGAGCTTTAAGACATGTCCTTTTCATTTTTCCGGCTGCGATTAGAGCTTAGTTCTTCAAAGTGTTTACTTAAAGTATGTGTCACCTTTTGAAACGTTTTGGCCATTACCTCCCTCAAGACATTTTGAGGGCAGGTTTCATTTACAGCCCTGCAGTACTTGTTCATATGAAGTGACCATTAGCTCAGGCTTTAAACCTGCTTTTGCAGGTAACGGCCAGAGGGCGGCAGCCTTTCTACGTTCCCCACGCTGGTACTAGGGAAACAGACCTACCAGCCAGTGGTGTTCTGCGGTTATCAATTAGAGTGGAATGTGCCCGGGTAAACCCACAAATGCTGATGTCTCCTTACATGTGTTTGTTTTTTAAATTTAATTTATATTTTTTACTGGAGTAATATTCCATTGTATACATGGACCACTTCTTCTTGGTGCATTCCTCTGTGGATGGACATTTTTGTTGCTTCCAAGTGTTGACTAGGGTAAATATTGCTGGCGTACAGGTTTGCCAGCCTGTGACGTTTTGATTCTCATTTTCTCAGGTGATAGGCTCAGCAGATGGTATGCTTGATTCACTGGTAGCTCAATGTTTACCTTTTCAAAGCCCCTCCATTGTGTTTACGTTAATGGTTCTTACCACGTCCCCCTTAGAGCTCAGGGTACACATTTCTCCACAATCCCTTCAGCATGTATTGTTTGCAACATTTTTGCTAATGGTCATTCTGACTGCTGTGAGCTGATAGGTATTTGTAATTTCGGTTTGCATATCTTTAAAAATTCCTAAAAGTCCTCATTTTCCCACGCCTTTTTCTTTTCTCTTAAAAGAAAAAACCGTGAGTACAATATACCTCTTGAAATTGTCTTCCTGGAAGGTTGCCCTCTTTTGAATTTTTTGGTCGATTTTTGACCCCAGAAATGTTTTGGAGGGCAGGTGTCATTTACAGAACTGCAACTTGGTGACTATTTAGTGACCTTTCGCAGTGGGTTAAAGCTGCTGTTGTGGGAAATGGCCACAAGGAGGCAGCATTTTTCCATTCCCCAATCTGGGTACTAGGGCAGCAGAGCCTTTCTGGAAGGCGTTGTCCTAGGTTGTAAATTAGAATGGAATTTGCCAGGAGAAATCCCCATAAGTTTATGTCTCATTACTTCTTCTTGGTTTTTTTAATTTTTTTTATTCGGGGTAAAGATTAGAATGTTGTTTGTCCTAGGTGTACACAATCTGGTTCATTTGTACATTAGATATGTCTATTAATGTACACATCCTCTTCCCATGTAAAATATTACAGTGTTCCGTAGATCTCGCTTGCTATGGGTTCGGTCTTTTTGATACATGTATATAACATGTATTTGTATACCTATACTAACAATAATCTTCATTTATCAATTCCCCCCTCCTTTCCTTTCAGATGAGCATCGTTTGTTTTCTAAGCCTGTGAGTGTCTTTCTCTTTGGAAATATGTTCATTTGTGTCAGTTATTAGATAATGCCATAAGTGATATTAGAGGATATAGGTCTTTTGCTTTCTGACCTACTTCATGTTTTGTGATTATCTCCAGGCTCATCTATGGTGCCTCAAAGAGCAGTGCTTCAATGTTTTCCATGGCTAATATTCCATTGTGTATATGGACCACTTCTTCATGGTGCATTCCACTGTTGATGGACATTTTCGTTTCTTCCAAGTGTTGCCTATGGTAAATATTGCTGGAGTGCAGGATTGCCAGCCTGTGATTTTTGATTTTCATTTTCTCAGGTGATAGACCCAGCAGTGGGTATGATTGATCGACTGGGATGGTAGCTCAATGTTTACCTTTTCAAGGCACCTCAATTGTGCTTTCATTAGTGCCTCTTACCACGTCCCCCTTAGAATCGAGGGTATGCGTTTCTCCACAATCACGTCAGCATTTATTGTTTGCAGCATTTTTGTCGATGGCCATTCTGACGGGTGTGAGCTGATAGGTTTTTGTAATTTGGGTTTACATGTCTTTAAAAATTCCTAAAATTCATCATTTTCCACGCCTTTCTCTTTTCTGTTAAAAGAAAACAGAAACAAAAAGTGTGAGTACAATATACCTCTTCAAATTGTCTTTTTGGAAGGTTGCACTCTTGAATTTTTTGGTCGATTTTCGACCTCAGTATGTTTTGGAGGGCAGGTGTCATTTACAGAACTGCAATTGGTGAATATTTAGTGACCTTTTGCAGTGGGTTTAAAGCTGCTGTTGTGGGAAACGGCCACAAGGATGCAGCATTTCTCCATTCCCAAATCTGGGTACTAGGGCAGCAGAGCCTTCTGGAAGTCGTTTACCCAGGTTGTAAATTTGAATGGATTGTGCCAGGAAAACCCCCCATAAGTTTATGTCTCATTACTTCTAGTTCGTTGTTGTAATTTTGTAAATTGGGGTAATGGTTCGAATGTTGTTTGTCCAAGGTGTACACACTCTGCTTCATTTACACATTATATATATCTATTTATGTAGAGATCCTCTTCCCATGTAAATTATTACAGAGTGTTCCGTAAACCTCCCTTGCTATATGGTCGGTCTTTTTGATATATGTATATAATATGTATTTGTATACATATGGTAACGCTAATCTTCATTTATCCATTCCCCCCACCTTTCCTTTTAGATAAGCATAGTTTTCTTTCTAAGTCAGTGAGTGCCTTTCTCTGTGGACATATGTTCATTTGTGTCAGTTATTAGATAACGCCTATAAGTGTTATCATAAGATATAGGACTTTTGCTTTCCGACTTACCTCATGTTCTGTGATTATCCCCAAGATCATCTATGGTGCCTAAAAGAGCAGTGTTTCATTGTTTTCCATGGCTAGTATTCATTGTGTACATGGACCACTTCTTCTTTATCCCTTCCTCTGTTGATGGACATTTTGGTTGCTTCACTGTCTTGTCTATTGTGAATAAGGCTGCAGTGCAGCCTTTGCAGCCCGGGTCTTCTTGATCCTGGTCTTCTCAGGTGAGAGGCCCATTGGTGCGCCTGCTGGATTGAATGGTACCTCAATTTTTCCTTTTAAACGCAGCTCCTTTCTGTTCTCATTATTAGCTGTCAACCACTTTACATCTCACCAGCAGCTAGAGGGTACACAGTTCTCTAAAACCTCTTCAGCATTTATTGTTTGTAGACTTTTTGCTGATGGTCAGTCGACTGGTGTGAGTTGAAACCTTTTTGTAGATTAGATTGCATGAGTCTAATCCTTCCTGAGGTTGAGCTTTTATCCATTTTCCTGTTTTTAACAAGAGGGTGAGTAAAACTTACCTCTTCATACTATCTTCTTGAAAAATTTGCCTGTTTTGAATTTTTTTTTATCCATTCCCTACCTCAGCACAATTTTGAGGGCCGGTGTCCTTTACGGCCCTGAGTCCTTGTGAATGTTAAGTGACCATTAGCTGTGGGTTAAAAGCCGCTCTTGCGGGAATCGGCCACAAGGCGGCAGCATTTCTCCTTTACCAAATCTGGTTACTAGGGCAACAGAGCCTTACTGGAAGTGGTGTTCTAGGTTGTAAATTAGAATGGAATGTGCCAGGAAAAAGCCCTTTAAGTTTATGGCTCATTACTTCTTGTTCGTATTTTTAACTTAATTTTTATTTTTTATCACAGCAAACTTGATTACAATGTTTTGTTTGTTCTAGGTGTGCAAGATGTGGTTCTTTCACACATATACATATATCTATTCTTCTTCAGATCCTTTTCCCATGTAGGTTATGACACAATGTTGAGTAGTCTTCTCTTGGTATTCCGTAGGTCTTTGGTGATTATATATTTCACATGTGTTTGTATCTGTCTGTTAACCTCAATATGGTAATGTATCCAATCCTCACACCTTTCCATTTGGTGAACCATAAGTTTTTGTACTGAATTCTGTGATTGCCTTTCTCTGTGGAAATATCTTCGTTTGTATCAATTTTTAGGTAACACCTATATGTGATATGATAGGATATGTATCTTTGGCTTTCTCACTTACTACAAGTTGCGTGATTACTTCTAGACTCATCTGTGGTGCTGCAAATGGCATTGTTTCATTCTTTCGCTAGCTCATATTCCATCTGTACATGTAGCAGTTCTTCTTGGTCCACCCATCTGTCGGTGGACTTTTTGGTTACTTCCATATCTTGGCTATTGTAATACTATGCAATGCAGATTGGCCTGCCTGTGTCTTTCCAATTCTGTCTTCTTAGGTTATAGGTCCAGGAATAGGTCTGCTGGATCATATGGTAGCTCAATGTTTACCTTTTCAAGGCACCTCCATTCTGTTCTCTTTAGTGGCTCTTTCCAGGTTACGTCCCACATAAAGTTGAGGGTATGCATTTCTCCACAGCACCTTCAGCGTTTATTCTGTGTAGTTTTTTGCTGATGGTTATTCTGACTGGTGTGAGCTGATACCTCTTTGTGGTTGAATTTGCATGTGTCTCATAAGGCGTTGAAATTGAGCTTTAAGACATGTCCTTTTCATTTTTCCGGCTGCGATTAGAGCTTAGTTCTTCAAAGTGTTTACTTAAAGTATGTGTCACCTTTTGAAACGTTTTGGCCATTACCTCCCTCAAGACATTTTGAGGGCAGGTTTCATTTACAGCCCTGCAGTACTTGTTCATATGAAGTGACCATTAGCTCAGGCTTTAAACCTGCTTTTGCAGGTAACGGCCAGAGGGCGGCAGCCTTTCTACGTTCCCCACGCTGGTACTAGGGAAACAGACCTACCAGCCAGTGGTGTTCTGCGGTTATCAATTAGAGTGGAATGTGCCCGGGTAAACCCACAAATGCTGATGTCTCCTTACATGTGTTTGTTTTTTAAATTTAATTTATATTTTTTACTGGAGTAATATTCCATTGTATACATGGACCACTTCTTCTTGGTGCATTCCTCTGTGGATGGACATTTTTGTTGCTTCCAAGTGTTGACTAGGGTAAATATTGCTGGCGTACAGGTTTGCCAGCCTGTGACGTTTTGATTCTCATTTTCTCAGGTGATAGGCTCAGCAGATGGTATGCTTGATTCACTGGTAGCTCAATGTTTACCTTTTCAAAGCCCCTCCATTGTGTTTACGTTAATGGTTCTTACCACGTCCCCCTTAGAGCTCAGGGTACACATTTCTCCACAATCCCTTCAGCATGTATTGTTTGCAGCATTTTTGCTAATGGTCATTCTGACTGCTGTGAGCTGATAGGTATTTGTAATTTCGGTTTGCATATCTTTAAAAATTCCTAAAAGTCCTCATTTTCCCACGCCTTTTTCTTTTCTCTTAAAAGAAAAAACCGTGAGTACAATATACCTCTTGAAATTGTCTTCTTGGAAGGTTGCCCTCTTTTGAATTTTTTGGTCGATTTTTGACCCCAGAAATGTTTTGGAGGGCAGGTGTCATTTACAGAACTGCAAGTTGGTGACTATTTAGTGACCTTTCGCAGTGGGTTAAAGCTGCTGTTGTGGGAAATGGCCACAAGGAGGCAGCATTTTTCCATTCCCCAATCTGGGTACTAGGGCAGCAGAGCCTTTCTGGAAGGCGTTGTCCTAGGTTGTAAATTAGAATGGAATTTGCCAGGAGAAATCCCCATAAGTTTATGTCTCATTACTTCTTCTTGGTTTTTTTAATTTTTTTTATTCGGGGTAAAGATTAGAATGTTGTTTGTCCTAGGTGTACACAATCTGGTTCATTTGTACATTAGATATGTCTATTAATGTACAGATCCTCTTCCCATGTAAAATATTACAGTGTTCCGTAGATCTCGCTTGCTATGGGTTCGGTCTTTTTGATACATGTATATAACATGTATTTGTATACCTATACTAACAATAATCTTCATTTATCAATTCCCCCCTCCTTTCCTTTCAGCTGAGCGTCGTTTGTTTTCTAAGCCTGTGAGTGTCTTTCTCTTTGGAAATATGTTCATTTGTGTCAGTTATTAGATAATGCCATAAGTGATATTAGAGGATATAGGTCTTTTGCTTTCTGACCTACTTCATGTTTTGTGATTATCTCCAGGCTCATCTATGGTGCCTCAAAGAGCAGTGCTTCAATGTTTTCCATGGCTAATATTCCATTGTGTATATGGACCACTTCTTCATGGTGCATTCCACTGTTGATGGACATTTTCGTTTCTTCCAAGTGTTGCCTATGGTAAATATTGCTGGAGTGCAGGATTGCCAGCCTGTGATTTTTGATTTTCATTTTCTCAGGTGATAGACCCAGCAGTGGGTATGATTGATCGACTGGGATGGTAGCTCAATGTTTACCTTTTCAAGGCACCTCAATTGTGCTTTCATTAGTGCCTCTTACCACGTCCCCCTTAGAATCGAGGGTATGCGTTTCTCCACAATCACGTCAGCATTTATTGTTTGCAGCATTTTTGTCGATGGCCATTCTGACGGGTGTGAGCTGATAGGTTTTTGTAATTTGGGTTTACATGTCTTTAAAAATTCCTAAAATTCATCATTTTCCACGCCTTTCTCTTTTCTGTTAAAAGAAAACAGAAACAAAAAGTGTGAGTACAATATACCTCTTCAAATTGTCTTTTTGGAAGGTTGCACTCTTGAATTTTTTGGTCGATTTTCGACCTCAGTATGTTTTGGAGGGCAGGTGTCATTTACAGAACTGCAATTGGTGAATATTTAGTGACCTTTTGCAGTGGGTTTAAAGCTGCTGTTGTGGGAAACGGCCACAAGGATGCAGCATTTCTCCATTCCCAAATCTGGGTACTAGGGCAGCAGAGCCTTCTGGAAGTCGTTTACCCAGGTTGTAAATTTGAATGGATTGTGCCAGGAAAACCCCCCATAAGTTTATGTCTCATTACTTCTAGTTCGTTGTTGTAATTTTGTAAATTGGGGTAATGGTTCGAATGTTGTTTGTCCAAGGTGTACACACTCTGCTTCATTTACACATTATATATATCTATTTATGTAGAGATCCTCTTCCCATGTAAATTATTACAGAGTGTTCCGTAAACCTCCCTTGCTATATGGTCGGTCTTTTTGATATATGTATATAATATGTATTTGTATACATATGGTAACGCTAATCTTCATTTATCCATTCCCCCCACCTTTCCTTTTAGATAAGCATAGTTTTCTTTCTAAGTCAGTGAGTGCCTTTCTCTGTGGACATATGTTCATTTGTGTCAGTTATTAGATAACGCCTATAAGTGTTATCATAAGATATAGGACTTTTGCTTTCCGACTTACCTCATGTTCTGTGATTATCCCCAAGATCATCTATGGTGCCTAAAAGAGCAGTGTTTCATTGTTTTCCATGGCTAGTATTCATTGTGTACATGGACCACTTCTTCTTTATCCCTTCCTCTGTTGATGGACATTTTGGTTGCTTCACTGTCTTGTCTATTGTGAATAAGGCTGCAGTGCAGCCTTTGCAGCCCGGGTCTTCTTGATCCTGGTCTTCTCAGGTGAGAGGCCCATTGGTGCGCCTGCTGGATTGAATGGTACCTCAATTTTTCCTTTTAAACGCAGCTCCTTTCTGTTCTCATTATTAGCTGTCAACCACTTTACATCTCACCAGCAGCTAGAGGGTACACAGTTCTCTAAAACCTCTTCAGCATTTATTGTTTGTAGACTTTTTGCTGATGGTCAGTCGACTGGTGTGAGTTGAAACCTTTTTGTAGATTAGATTGCATGAGTCTAATCCTTCCTGAGGTTGAGCTTTTATCCATTTTCCTGTTTTTAACAAGAGGGTGAGTAAAACTTACCTCTTCATACTATCTTCTTGAAAAATTTGCCTGTTTTGAATTTTTTTTTATCCATTCCCTACCTCAGCACAATTTTGAGGGCCGGTGTCCTTTACGGCCCTGAGTCCTTGTGAATGTTAAGTGACCATTAGCTGTGGGTTAAAAGCCGCTCTTGCGGGAATCGGCCACAAGGCGGCAGCATTTCTCCTTTACCAAATCTGGTTACTAGGGCAACAGAGCCTTACTGGAAGTGGTGTTCTAGGTTGTAAATTAGAATGGAATGTGCCTGGAAAAAGCCCTTTAAGTTTATGGCTCATTACTTCTTGTTCGTATTTTTAACTTAATTTTTATTTTTTATCACAGCAAACTTGATTACAATGTTTTGTTTGTTCTAGGTGTGCAAGATGTGGTTCTTTCACACATATACATATATCTATTCTTCTTCAGATCCTTTTCCCATGTAGGTTATGACACAATGTTGAGTAGTCTTCTCTTGGTATTCCGTAGGTCTTTGGTGATTATATATTTCACATGTGTTTGTATCTGTCTGTTAACCTCAATATGGTAATGTATCCAATCCTCACACCTTTCCATTTGGTGAACCACAAGTTTTTGTACTGAATTCTGTGATTGCCTTTCTCTGTGGAAATATCTTCGTTTGTATCAATTTTTAGGTAACACCTATATGTGATATGATAGGATATGTATCTTTGGCTTTCTCACTTACTACAAGTTGCGTGATTACTTCTAGACTCATCTGTGGTGCTGCAAATGGCATTGTTTCATTCTTTCGCTAGCTCATATTCCATCTGTACATGTAGCAGTTCTTCTTGGTCCACCCATCTGTCGGTGGACTTTTTGGTTACTTCCATATCTTGGCTATTGTAATACTATGCAATGCAGATTGGCCTGCCTGTGTCTTTCCAATTCTGTCTTCTTAGGTTATAGGTCCAGGAATAGGTCTGCTGGATCATATGGTAGCTCAATGTTTACCTTTTCAAGGCACCTCCATTCTGTTCTCTTTAGTGGCTCTTTCCAGGTTACGTCCCACATAAAGTTGAGGGTATGCATTTCTCCACAGCACCTTCAGCGTTTATTCTGTGTAGTTTTTTGCTGATGGTTATTCTGACTGGTGTGAGCTGATACCTCTTTGTGGTTGAATTTGCATGTGTCTCATAAGGCGTTGAAATTGAGCTTTAAGACATGTCCTTTTCATTTTTCCGGCTGCGATTAGAGCTTAGTTCTTCAAAGTGTTTACTTAAAGTATGTGTCACCTTTTGAAACGTTTTGGCCATTACCTCCCTCAAGACATTTTGAGGGCAGGTTTCATTTACAGCCCTGCAGTACTTGTTCATATGAAGTGACCATTAGCTCAGGCTTTAAACCTGCTTTTGCAGGTAACGGCCAGAGGGCGGCAGCCTTTCTACGTTCCCCACGCTGGTACTAGGGAAACAGACCTACCAGCCAGTGGTGTTCTGCGGTTATCAATTAGAGTGGAATGTGCCCGGGTAAACCCACAAATGCTGATGTCTCCTTACATGTGTTTGTTTTTTAAATTTAATTTATATTTTTTACTGGAGTAATATTCCATTGTATACATGGACCACTTCTTCTTGGTGCATTCCTCTGTGGATGGACATTTTTGTTGCTTCCAAGTGTTGACTAGGGTAAATATTGCTGGCGTACAGGTTTGCCAGCCTGTGACGTTTTGATTCTCATTTTCTCAGGTGATAGGCTCAGCAGATGGTATGCTTGATTCACTGGTAGCTCAATGTTTACCTTTTCAAAGCCCCTCCATTGTGTTTACGTTAATGGTTCTTACCACGTCCCCCTTAGAGCTCAGGGTACACATTTCTCCACAATCCCTTCAGCATGTATTGTTTGCAGCATTTTTGCTAATGGTCATTCTGACTGCTGTGAGCTGATAGGTATTTGTAATTTCGGTTTGCATATCTTTAAAAATTCCTAAAAGTCCTCATTTTCCCACGCCTTTTTCTTTTCTCTTAAAAGAAAAAACCGTGAGTACAATATACCTCTTGAAATTGTCTTCTTGGAAGGTTGCCCTCTTTTGAATTTTTTGGTCGATTTTTGACCCCAGAAATGTTTTGGAGGGCAGGTGTCATTTACAGAACTGCAAGTTGGTGACTATTTAGTGACCTTTCGCAGTGGGTTAAAGCTGCTGTTGTGGGAAATGGCCACAAGGAGGCAGCATTTTTCCATTCCCCAATCTGGGTACTAGGGCAGCAGAGCCTTTCTGGAAGGCGTTGTCCTAGGTTGTAAATTAGAATGGAATTTGCCAGGAGAAATCCCCATAAGTTTATGTCTCATTACTTCTTCTTGGTTTTTTTAATTTTTTTTATTCGGGGTAAAGATTAGAATGTTGTTTGTCCTAGGTGTACACAATCTGGTTCATTTGTACATTAGATATGTCTATTAATGTACAGATCCTCTTCCCATGTAAAATATTACAGTGTTCCGTAGATCTCGCTTGCTATGGGTTCGGTCTTTTTGATACATGTATATAACATGTATTTGTATACCTATACTAACAATAATCTTCATTTATCAATTCCCCCCTCCTTTCCTTTCAGCTGAGCGTCGTTTGTTTTCTAAGCCTGTGAGTGTCTTTCTCTTTGGAAATATGTTCATTTGTGTCAGTTATTAGATAATGCCATAAGTGATATTAGAGGATATAGGTCTTTTGCTTTCTGACCTACTTCATGTTTTGTGATTATCTCCAGGCTCATCTATGGTGCCTCAAAGAGCAGTGCTTCAATGTTTTCCATGGCTAATATTCCATTGTGTATATGGACCACTTCTTCATGGTGCATTCCACTGTTGATGGACATTTTCGTTTCTTCCAAGTGTTGCCTATGGTAAATATTGCTGGAGTGCAGGATTGCCAGCCTGTGATTTTTGATTTTCATTTTCTCAGGTGATAGACCCAGCAGTGGGTATGATTGATCGACTGGGATGGTAGCTCAATGTTTACCTTTTCAAGGCACCTCAATTGTGCTTTCATTAGTGCCTCTTACCACGTCCCCCTTAGAATCGAGGGTATGCGTTTCTCCACAATCACGTCAGCATTTATTGTTTGCAGCATTTTTGTCGATGGCCATTCTGACGGGTGTGAGCTGATAGGTTTTTGTAATTTGGGTTTACATGTCTTTAAAAATTCCTAAAATTCATCATTTTCCACGCCTTTCTCTTTTCTGTTAAAAGAAAACAGAAACAAAAAGTGTGAGTACAATATACCTCTTCAAATTGTCTTTTTGGAAGGTTGCACTCTTGAATTTTTTGGTCGATTTTCGACCTCAGTATGTTTTGGAGGGCAGGTGTCATTTACAGAACTGCAATTGGTGAATATTTAGTGACCTTTTGCAGTGGGTTTAAAGCTGCTGTTGTGGGAAACGGCCACAAGGATGCAGCATTTCTCCATTCCCAAATCTGGGTACTAGGGCAGCAGAGCCTTCTGGAAGTCGTTTACCCAGGTTGTAAATTTGAATGGATTGTGCCAGGAAAACCCCCCATAAGTTTATGTCTCATTACTTCTAGTTCGTTGTTGTAATTTTGTAAATTGGGGTAATGGTTCGAATGTTGTTTGTCCAAGGTGTACACACTCTGCTTCATTTACACATTATATATATCTATTTATGTAGAGATCCTCTTCCCATGTAAATTATTACAGAGTGTTCCGTAAACCTCCCTTGCTATATGGTCGGTCTTTTTGATATACGTATATAATATGTATTTGTATACATATGGTAACGCTAATCTTCATTTATCCATTCCCCCCACCTTTCCTTTTAGATAAGCATAGTTTTCTTTCTAAGTCAGTGAGTGCCTTTCTCTGTGGACATATGTTCATTTGTGTCAGTTATTAGATAACGCCTATAAGTGTTATCATAAGATATAGGACTTTTGCTTTCCGACTTACCTCATGTTCTGTGATTATCCCCAAGATCATCTATGGTGCCTAAAAGAGCAGTGTTTCATTGTTTTCCATGGCTAGTATTCATTGTGTACATGGACCACTTCTTCTTTATCCCTTCCTCTGTTGATGGACATTTTGGTTGCTTCACTGTCTTGTCTATTGTGAATAAGGCTGCAGTGCAGCCTTTGCAGCCCGGGTCTTCTTGATCCTGGTCTTCTCAGGTGAGAGGCCCATTGGTGCGCCTGCTGGATTGAATGGTACCTCAATTTTTCCTTTTAAACGCAGCTCCTTTCTGTTCTCATTATTAGCTGTCAACCACTTTACATCTCACCAGCAGCTAGAGGGTACACAGTTCTCTAAAACCTCTTCAGCATTTATTGTTTGTAGACTTTTTGCTGATGGTCAGTCGACTGGTGTGAGTTGAAACCTTTTTGTAGATTAGATTGCATGAGTCTAATCCTTCCTGAGGTTGAGCTTTTATCCATTTTCCTGTTTTTAACAAGAGAGTGAGTAAAACTTACCTCTTCATACTATCTTCTTGAAAAATTTGCCTGTTTTGAATTTTTTTTAATCCATTCCCTACCTCAGCACAATTTTGAGGGCCGGTGTCCTTTACGGCCCTGAGTCCTTGTGAATGTTAAGTGACCATTAGCTGTGGGTTAAAAGCCGCTCTTGCGGGAATCGGCCACAAGGCGGCAGCATTTCTCCTTTACCAAATCTGGTTACTAGGGCAACAGAGCCTTACTGGAAGTGGTGTTCTAGGTTGTAAATTAGAATGGAATGTGCCAGGAAAAAGCCCTTTAAGTTTATGGCTCATTACTTCTTGTTCGTATTTTTAACTTAATTTTTATTTTTTATCACAGCAAACTTGATTACAATGTTTTGTTTGTTCTAGGTGTGCAAGATGTGGTTCTTTCACACATATACATATATCTATTCTTCTTCAGATCCTTTTCCCATGTAGGTTATGACACAATGTTGAGTAGTCTTCTCTTGGTATTCCGTAGGTCTTTGGTGATTATATATTTCACATGTGTTTGTATCTGTCTGTTAACCTCAATATGGTAATGTATCCAATCCTCACACCTTTCCATTTGGTGAACCACAAGTTTTTGTACTGAATTCTGTGATTGCCTTTCTCTGTGGAAATATCTTCGTTTGTATCAATTTTTAGGTAACACCTATATGTGATATGATAGGATATGTATCTTTGGCTTTCTCACTTACTACAAGTTGCGTGATTACTTCTAGACTCATCTGTGGTGCTGCAAATGGCATTGTTTCATTCTTTCGCTAGCTCATATTCCATCTGTACATGTAGCAGTTCTTCTTGGTCCACCCATCTGTCGGTGGACTTTTTGGTTACTTCCATATCTTGGCTATTGTAATACTATGCAATGCAGATTGGCCTGCCTGTGTCTTTCCAATTCTGTCTTCTTAGGTTATAGGTCCAGGAATAGGTCTGCTGGATCATATGGTAGCTCAATGTTTACCTTTTCAAGGCACCTCCATTCTGTTCTCTTTAGTGGCTCTTTCCAGGTTACGTCCCACATAAAGTTGAGGGTATGCATTTCTCCACAGCACCTTCAGTGTTTATTCTGTGTAGTTTTTTGCTGATGGTTATTCTGACTGGTGTGAGCTGATACCTCTTTGTGGTTGAATTTGCATGTGTCTCATAAGGCGTTGAAATTGAGCTTTAAGACATGTCCTTTTCATTTTTCCGGCTGCGATTAGAGCTTAGTTCTTCAAAGTGTTTACTTAAAGTATGTGTCACCTTTTGAAACGTTTTGGCCATTACCTCCCTCAAGACATTTTGAGGGCAGGTTTCATTTACAGCCCTGCAGTACTTGTTCATATGAAGTGACCATTAGCTCAGGCTTTAAACCTGCTTTTGCAGGTAACGGCCAGAGGGCGGCAGCCTTTCTACGTTCCCCACGCTGGTACTAGGGAAACAGACCTACCAGCCAGTGGTGTTCTGCGGTTATCAATTAGAGTGGAATGTGCCCGGGTAAACCCACAAATGCTGATGTCTCCTTACATGTGTTTGTTTTTTAAATTTAATTTATATTTTTTACTGGAGTAATATTCCATTGTATACATGGACCACTTCTTCTTGGTGCATTCCTCTGTGGATGGACATTTTTGTTGCTTCCAAGTGTTGACTAGGGTAAATATTGCTGGCGTACAGGTTTGCCAGCCTGTGACGTTTTGATTCTCATTTTCTCAGGTGATAGGCTCAGCAGATGGTATGCTTGATTCACTGGTAGCTCAATGTTTACCTTTTCAAAGCCCCTCCATTGTGTTTACGTTAATGGTTCTTACCACGTCCCCCTTAGAGCTCAGGGTACACATTTCTCCACAATCCCTTCAGCATGTATTGTTTGCAGCATTTTTGCTAATGGTCATTCTGACTGCTGTGAGCTGATAGGTATTTGTAATTTCGGTTTGCATATCTTTAAAAATTCCTAAAAGTCCTCATTTTCCCACGCCTTTTTCTTTTCTCTTAAAAGAAAAAACCGTGAGTACAATATACCTCTTGAAATTGTCTTCTTGGAAGGTTGCCCTCTTTTGAATTTTTTGGTCGATTTTTGACCCCAGAAATGTTTTGGAGGGCAGGTGTCATTTACAGAACTGCAAGTTGGTGACTATTTAGTGACCTTTCGCAGTGGGTTAAAGCTGCTGTTGTGGGAAATGGCCACAAGGAGGCAGCATTTTTCCATTCCCCAATCTGGGTACTAGGGCAGCAGAGCCTTTCTGGAAGGCGTTGTCCTAGGTTGTAAATTAGAATGGAATTTGCCAGGAGAAATCCCCATAAGTTTATGTCTCATTACTTCTTCTTGGTTTTTTTAATTTTTTTTATTCGGGGTAAAGATTAGAATGTTGTTTGTCCTAGGTGTACACAATCTGGTTCATTTGTACATTAGATATGTCTATTAATGTACAGATCCTCTTCCCATGTAAAATATTACAGTGTTCCGTAGATCTCGCTTGCTATGGGTTCGGTCTTTTTGATACATGTATATAACATGTATTTGTATACCTATACTAACAATAATCTTCATTTATCAATTCCCCCCTCCTTTCCTTTCAGCTGAGCATCGTTTGTTTTCTAAGCCTGTGAGTGTCTTTCTCTTTGGAAATATGTTCATTTGTGTCAGTTATCAGATAATGCCATAAGTGATATTAGAGGATACAGGTCTTTTGCTTTCTGACCTGCTTCATGTTTTGTGATTATCTCCAGGCTCATCTATGGTGCCTCAAAGAGCAGTGCTTCAATGTTTTCCATGGCTAATATTCCATTGTGTATATGGACCACTTCTTCATGGTGCATTCCACTGTTGATGGACATTTTCGTTTCTTCCAAGTGTTGCCTATGGTAAATATTGCTGGAGTGCAGGATTGCCAGCCTGTGATTTTTGATTTTCATTTTCTCAGGTGATAGACCCAGCAGTGGGTATGATGGATCGACTGGGATGGTAGCTCAATGTTTACCTTTTCAAGGCACCTCAATTGTGCTTTCATTAGTGCCTCTTACCACGTCCCCCTTAGAATCGAGGGTATGCGTTTCTCCACAATCACGTCAGCATTTATTGTTTGCAGCATTTTTGTCGATGGCCATTCTGACGGGTGTGAGCTGATAGGTTTTTGTAATTTGGGTTTACATGTCTTTAAGAATTCCTAAAATTCATCATTTTCCACGCCTTTTTCTTTTCTGTTAAAAGAAAACAGAAAAAAGAAAGTGTGAGTACAATATACCTCTTCAAATTGTCTTTTTGGAAGGTTGCACTCTTGAGTTTTTTGGTCGATTTTCGACCTCAGTATGTTTTGGAGGGCAGGTGTCATTTACAGAACTGCAATTGGTGAATATTTAGTGACCTTTTGCGGTGGGTTTAAAGCTGCTGTTGTGGGAAACGGCCACAAGGAGGCAGCATTTCTCCATTCCCAAATCTGGGTACTAGGGCAGCAGAGCCTTCTGGAAGTCGTTTACCCAGGTTGTAAATTTGAATGGATTGTGCCAGGAAAACCCCCCATAAGTTTATGTCTCATTACTTCTAGTTCGTTGTTGTAATTTTGTAAATTGGGGTAATGGTTCGAATGTTGTTTGTCCAAGGTGTACACACTCTGCTTCATTTACACATTATATATATCTATTTATGTAGAGATCCTCTTCCCATGTAAATTATTACAGAGCGTTCCGTAAACCTCCCTTGCTATATGGTCGGTCTTTTTGATATATGTATATGATATGTATTTGTATACATATGGTAACGCTAATCTTCATTTATCCATTCCCCCCACCTTTCCTTTTAGATAAGCATAGTTTTCTTTCTAAGTCAGTGAGTGCCTTTCTCTGTGGACATATGTTCATTTGTGTCAGTTATTAGATAACGCCTATAAGTGTTATCATAAGATATAGGACATTTGCTTTCCGACTTACCTCATGTTCTGTGATTATCCCCAAGATCATCTATGGTGCCTAAAAGAGCAGTGTTTCATTGTTTTCCATGGCTAGTATTCATTGTGTACATGGACCACTTCTTCTTTATCCCTTCCTCTGTTGATGGACATTTTGGTTGCTTCACTGTCTTGTCTATTGTGAATAAGGCTGCAGTGCAGCCTTTGCAGCCCGGGTCTTCTTGATCCTGGTCTTCTCAGGTGAGAGGCCCATTGGTGCGCCTGCTGGATTGAATGGTACCTCAATTTTTCCTTTTAAACGCAGCTCCTTTCTGTTCTCATTATTAGCTGTCAACCACTTTACATCTCACCAGCAGCTAGAGGGTACACAGTTCTCTAAAACCTCTTCAGCATTTATTGTTTGTAGACTTTTTGCTGATGGTCAGTCGACTGGTGTGAGTTGAAACCTTTTTGTAGATTAGATTGCATGAGTCTAATCCTTCCTGAGGTTGAGCTTTTATCCATTTTCCTGTTTTTAACAAGAGAGTGAGTAAAACTTACCTCTTCATACTATCTTCTTGAAAAATTTGCCTGTTTTGAATTTTTTTTTATCCATTCCCTACCTCAGCACAATTTTGAGGGCCGGTGTCCTTTACGGCCCTGAGTCCTTGTGAATGTTAAGTGACCATTAGCTGTGGGTTAAAAGCCGCTCTTGCGGGAATCGGCCACAAGGCGGCAGCATTTCTCCTTTACCAAATCTGGTTACTAGGGCAACAGAGCCTTACTGGAAGTGGTGTTCTAGGTTGTAAATTAGAATGGAATGTGCCAGGAAAAAGCCCTTTAAGTTTATGGCTCATTACTTCTTGTTCGTATTTTTAACTTAATTTTTATTTTTTATCACAGCAAACTTGATTACAATGTTTTGTTTGTTCTAGGTGTGCAAGATGTGGTTCTTTCACACATATACATATATCTATTCTTCTTCAGATCCTTTTCCCATGTAGGTTATGACACAATGTTGAGTAGTCTTCTCTTGGTATTCCGTAGGTCTTTGGTGATTATATATTTCACATGTGTTTGTATCTGTCTGTTAACCTCAATATGGTAATGTATCCAATCCTCACACCTTTCCATTTGGTGAACCATAAGTTTTTGTACTGAATTCTGTGATTGCCTTTCTCTGTGGAAATATCTTCGTTTGTATCAATTTTTAGGTAACACCTATATGTGATATGATAGGATATGTATCTTTGGCTTTCTCACTTACTACAAGTTGCGTGATTACTTCTAGACTCATCTGTGGTGCTGCAAATGGCATTGTTTCATTTTTTCGCTAGCTCATATTCCATCTGTACATGTAGCAGTTCTTCTTGGTCCACCCATCTGTCGGTGGACTTTTTGGTTACTTCCATATCTTGGCTATTGTAATACTATGCAATGCAGATTGGCCTGCCTGTGTCTTTCCAATTCTGTCTTCTTAGGTTATAGGTCCAGGAATAGGTCTGCTGGATCATATGGTAGCTCAACGTTTACCTTTTCAAGGCACCTCCATTCTGTTCTCTTTAGTGGCTCTTTCCAGGTTACGTCCCACATAAAGTTGAGGGTATGCATTTCTCCACAGCACCTTCAGCGTTTATTCTGTGTAGTTTTTTGCTGATGGTTATTCTGACTGGTGTGAGCTGATACCTCTTTGAGGTTGAATTTGTATGTGTCTCATAAGGCGTTGAAATTGAGCTTTAAGACATGTCCTTTTTATTTTTCCGGCTGCGATTAGAGCTTAGTTCTTCAAAGTGTTTACTTAAAGTATGTGTCACCTTTTGAAACGTTTTGGCCATTACCTCCCTCAAGACATTTTGAGGGCAGGTTTCATTTACAGCCCTGCAGTACTTGTTCATATGAAGTGACCATTAGCTCAGGCTTTAAACCTGCTTTTGCAGGTAACGGCCAGAGGGCGGCAGCCTTTCTACGTTCCCCACGCTGGTACTAGGGAAACAGACCTACCAGCCAGTGGTGTTCTGCGGTTATCAATTAGAGTGGAATGTGCCCGGATAAACCCACAAATGCTGATGTCTCCTTACATGTGTTTGTTTTTTAAATTTAATTTATATTTTTTACTGGAGTAATATTCCATTGTATACATGGACCACTTCTTCTTGGTGCATTCCTCTGTGGATGGACATTTTTGTTGCTTCCAAGTGTTGACTATGGTAAATATTGCTGGCGTACAGGTTTGCCAGCCTGTGACGTTTTGATTCTCATTTTCTCAGGTGATAGGCTCAGCAGATGGTATGCTTGATTCACTGGTAGCTCAATGTTTACCTTTTCAAAGCCCCTCCATTGTGTTTACGTTAATGGTTCTTACCACGTCCCCCTTAGAGCTCAGGGTACACATTTCTCCACAATCCCTTCAGCATGTATTGTTTGCAGCATTTTTGCTAATGGTCATTCTGACTGCTGTGAGCTGATAGGTATTTGTAATTTCGGTTTGCATATCTTTAAAAATTCCTAAAAGTCCTCATTTTCCCACGCCCTTTTCTTTTCTCTTAAAAGAAAAAACCGTGAGTACAATATACCTCTTGAAATTGTCTTCTTGGAAGGTTGCCCTCTTTTGAATTTTTTGGTCGATTTTTGACCCCAGAAATGTTTTGGAGGGCAGGTGTCATTTACAGAACTGCAAGTTGGTGACTATTTAGTGACCTTTCGCAGTGGGTTAAAGCTGCTGTTGTGGGAAATGGCCACAAGGAGGCAGCATTTTTCCATTCCCCAATCTGGGTACTAGGGCAGCAGAGCCTTTCTGGAAGGCGTTGTCCTAGGTTGTAAATTAGAATGGAATTTGCCAGGAGAAATCCCCATAAGTTTATGTCTCATTACTTCTTCTTGGTTTTTTTAATTTTTTTTATTCGGGGTAAAGATTAGAATGTTGTTTGTCCTAGGTGTACACAATCTGGTTCATTTGTACATTAGATATGTCTATTAATGTACACATCCTCTTCCCATGTAAAATATTACAGTGTTCCGTAGATCTCGCTTGCTATGGGTTCGGTCTTTTTGATACATGTATATAACATGTATTTGTATACCTATACTAACAATAATCTTCATTTATCAATTCCCCCCTCCTTTCCTTTCAGCTGAGCATCGTTTGTTTTCTAAGCCTGTGAGTGTCTTTCTCTTTGGAAATATGTTCATTTGTGTCAGTTATTAGATAATGCCATAAGTGATATTAGAGGATATAGGTCTTTTGCTTTCTGACCTACTTCATGTTTTGTGATTATCTCCAGGCTCATCTATGGTGCCTCAAAGAGCAGTGCTTCAATGTTTTCCATGGCTAATATTCCATTGTGTATATGGACCACTTCTTCATGGTGCATTCCACTGTTGATGGACATTTTCGTTTCTTCCAAGTGTTGCCTATGGTAAATATTGCTGGAGTGCAGGATTGCCAGCCTGTGATTTTTGATTTTCATTTTCTCAGGTGATAGACCCAGCAGTGGGTATGATTGATCGACTGGGATGGTAGCTCAATGTTTACCTTTTCAAGGCACCTCAATTGTGCTTTCATTAGTGCCTCTTACCACGTCCCCCTTAGAATCGAGGGTATGCGTTTCTCCACAATCACGTCAGCATTTATTGTTTGCAGCATTTTTGTCGATGGCCATTCTGACGGGTGTGAGCTGATAGGTTTTTGTAATTTGGGTTTACATGTCTTTAAAAATTCCTAAAATTCATCATTTTCCACGCCTTTCTCTTTTCTGTTAAAAGAAAACAGAAACAAAAAGTGTGAGTACAATATACCTCTTCAAATTGTCTTTTTGGAAGGTTGCACTCTTGAATTTTTTGGTCGATTTTCGACCTCAGTATGTTTTGGAGGGCAGGTGTCATTTACAGAACTGCAATTGGTGAATATTTAGTGACCTTTTGCAGTGGGTTTAAAGCTGCTGTTGTGGGAAACGGCCACAAGGATGCAGCATTTCTCCATTCCCAAATCTGGGTACTAGGGCAGCAGAGCCTTCTGGAAGTCGTTTACCCAGGTTGTAAATTTGAATGGATTGTGCCAGGAAAACCCCCCATAAGTTTATGTCTCATTACTTCTAGTTCGTTGTTGTAATTTTGTAAATTGGGGTAATGGTTCGAATGTTGTTTGTCCAAGGTGTACACACTCTGCTTCATTTACACATTATATATATCTATTTATGTAGAGATCCTCTTCCCATGTAAATTATTACAGAGTGTTCCGTAAACCTCCCTTGCTATATGGTCGGTCTTTTTGATATATGTATATAATATGTATTTGTATACATATGGTAACGCTAATCTTCATTTATCCATTCCCCCCACCTTTCCTTTTAGATAAGCATAGTTTTCTTTCTAAGTCAGTGAGTGCCTTTCTCTGTGGACATATGTTCATTTGTGTCAGTTATTAGATAACGCCTATAAGTGTTATCATAAGATATAGGACTTTTGCTTTCCGACTTACCTCATGTTCTGTGATTATCCCCAAGATCATCTATGGTGCCTAAAAGAGCAGTGTTTCATTGTTTTCCATGGCTAGTATTCATTGTGTACATGGACCACTTCTTCTTTATCCCTTCCTCTGTTGATGGACATTTTGGTTGCTTCACTGTCTTGTCTATTGTGAATAAGGCTGCAGTGCAGCCTTTGCAGCCCGGGTCTTCTTGATCCTGGTCTTCTCAGGTGAGAGGCCCATTGGTGCGCCTGCTGGATTGAATGGTACCTCAATTTTTCCTTTTAAACGCAGCTCCTTTCTGTTCTCATTATTAGCTGTCAACCACTTTACATCTCACCAGCAGCTAGAGGGTACACAGTTCTCTAAAACCTCTTCAGCATTTATTGTTTGTAGACTTTTTGCTGATGGTCAGTCGACTGGTGTGAGTTGAAACCTTTTTGTAGATTAGATTGCATGAGTCTAATCCTTCCTGAGGTTGAGCTTTTATCCATTTTCCTGTTTTTAACAAGAGGGTGAGTAAAACTTACCTCTTCATACTATCTTCTTGAAAAATTTGCCTGTTTTGAATTTTTTTTTATCCATTCCCTACCTCAGCACAATTTTGAGGGCCGGTGTCCTTTACGGCCCTGAGTCCTTGTGAATGTTAAGTGACCATTAGCTGTGGGTTAAAAGCCGCTCTTGCGGGAATCGGCCACAAGGCGGCAGCATTTCTCCTTTACCAAATCTGGTTACTAGGGCAACAGAGCCTTACTGGAAGTGGTGTTCTAGGTTGTAAATTAGAATGGAATGTGCCAGGAAAAAGCCCTTTAAGTTTATGGCTCATTACTTCTTGTTCGTATTTTTAACTTAATTTTTATTTTTTATCACAGCAAACTTGATTACAATGTTTTGTTTGTTCTAGGTGTGCAAGATGTGGTTCTTTCACACATATACATATATCTATTCTTCTTCAGATCCTTTTCCCATGTAGGTTATGACACATTGTTGAGTAGTCTTCTCTTGGTATTCCGTAGGTCTTTGGTGATTATATATTTCACATGTGTTTGTATCTGTCTGTTAACCTCAATATGGTAATGTATCCAATCCTCACACCTTTCCATTTGGTGAACCATAAGTTTTTGTACTGAATTCTGTGATTGCCTTTCTCTGTGGAAATATCTTCGTTTGTATCAATTTTTAGGTAACACCTATATGTGATATGATAGGATATGTATCTTTGGCTTTCTCACTTACTACAAGTTGCGTGATTACTTCTAGACTCATCTGTGGTGCTGCAAATGGCATTGTTTCATTCTTTCGCTAGCTCATATTCCATCTGTACATGTAGCAGTTCTTCTTGGTCCACCCATCTGTCGGTGGACTTTTTGGTTACTTCCATATCTTGGCTATTGTAATACTATGCAATGCAGATTGGCCTGCCTGTGTCTTTCCAATTCTGTCTTCTTAGGTTATAGGTCCAGGAATAGGTCTGCTGGATCATATGGTAGCTCAATGTTTACCTTTTCAAGGCACCTCCATTCTGTTCTCTTTAGTGGCTCTTTCCAGGTTACGTCCCACATAAAGTTGAGGGTATGCATTTCTCCACAGCACCTTCAGCGTTTATTCTGTGTAGTTTTTTGCTGATGGTTATTCTGACTGGTGTGAGCTGATACCTCTTTGTGGTTGAATTTGCATGTGTCTCATAAGGCGTTGAAATTGAGCTTTAAGACATGTCCTTTTCATTTTTCCGGCTGCGATTAGAGCTTAGTTCTTCAAAGTGTTTACTTAAAGTATGTGTCACCTTTTGAAACGTTTTGGCCATTACCTCCCTCAAGACATTTTGAGGGCAGGTTTCATTTACAGCCCTGCAGTACTTGTTCATATGAAGTGACCATTAGCTCAGGCTTTAAACCTGCTTTTGCAGGTAACGGCCAGAGGGCGGCAGCCTTTCTACGTTCCCCACGCTGGTACTAGGGAAACAGACCTACCAGCCAGTGGTGTTCTGCGGTTATCAATTAGAGTGGAATGTGCCCGGGTAAACCCACAAATGCTGATGTCTCCTTACATGTGTTTGTTTTTTAAATTTAATTTATATTTTTTACTGGAGTAATATTCCATTGTATACATGGACCACTTCTTCTTGGTGCATTCCTCTGTGGATGGACATTTTTGTTGCTTCCAAGTGTTGACTAGGGTAAATATTGCTGGCGTACAGGTTTGCCAGCCTGTGACGTTTTGATTCTCATTTTCTCAGGTGATAGGCTCAGCAGATGGTATGCTTGATTCACTGGTAGCTCAATGTTTACCTTTTCAAAGCCCCTCCATTGTGTTTACGTTAATGGTTCTTACCACGTCCCCCTTAGAGCTCAGGGTACACATTTCTCCACAATCCCTTCAGCATGTATTGTTTGCAACATTTTTGCTAATGGTCATTCTGACTGCTGTGAGCTGATAGGTATTTGTAATTTCGGTTTGCATATCTTTAAAAATTCCTAAAAGTCCTCATTTTCCCACGCCTTTTTCTTTTCTCTTAAAAGAAAAAACCGTGAGTACAATATACCTCTTGAAATTGTCTTCCTGGAAGGTTGCCCTCTTTTGAATTTTTTGGTCGATTTTTGACCCCAGAAATGTTTTGGAGGGCAGGTGTCATTTACAGAACTGCAACTTGGTGACTATTTAGTGACCTTTCGCAGTGGGTTAAAGCTGCTGTTGTGGGAAATGGCCACAAGGAGGCAGCATTTTTCCATTCCCCAATCTGGGTACTAGGGCAGCAGAGCCTTTCTGGAAGGCGTTGTCCTAGGTTGTAAATTAGAATGGAATTTGCCAGGAGAAATCCCCATAAGTTTATGTCTCATTACTTCTTCTTGGTTTTTTTAATTTTTTTTATTCGGGGTAAAGATTAGAATGTTGTTTGTCCTAGGTGTACACAATCTGGTTCATTTGTACATTAGATATGTCTATTAATGTACACATCCTCTTCCCATGTAAAATATTACAGTGTTCCGTAGATCTCGCTTGCTATGGGTTCGGTCTTTTTGATACATGTATATAACATGTATTTGTATACCTATACTAACAATAATCTTCATTTATCAATTCCCCCCTCCTTTCCTTTCAGATGAGCATCGTTTGTTTTCTAAGCCTGTGAGTGTCTTTCTCTTTGGAAATATGTTCATTTGTGTCAGTTATTAGATAATGCCATAAGTGATATTAGAGGATATAGGTCTTTTGCTTTCTGACCTACTTCATGTTTTGTGATTATCTCCAGGCTCATCTATGGTGCCTCAAAGAGCAGTGCTTCAATGTTTTCCATGGCTAATATTCCATTGTGTATATGGACCACTTCTTCATGGTGCATTCCACTGTTGATGGACATTTTCGTTTCTTCCAAGTGTTGCCTATGGTAAATATTGCTGGAGTGCAGGATTGCCAGCCTGTGATTTTTGATTTTCATTTTCTCAGGTGATAGACCCAGCAGTGGGTATGATTGATCGACTGGGATGGTAGCTCAATGTTTACCTTTTCAAGGCACCTCAATTGTGCTTTCATTAGTGCCTCTTACCACGTCCCCCTTAGAATCGAGGGTATGCGTTTCTCCACAATCACGTCAGCATTTATTGTTTGCAGCATTTTTGTCGATGGCCATTCTGACGGGTGTGAGCTGATAGGTTTTTGTAATTTGGGTTTACATGTCTTTAAAAATTCCTAAAATTCATCATTTTCCACGCCTTTCTCTTTTCTGTTAAAAGAAAACAGAAACAAAAAGTGTGAGTACAATATACCTCTTCAAATTGTCTTTTTGGAAGGTTGCACTCTTGAATTTTTTGGTCGATTTTCGACCTCAGTATGTTTTGGAGGGCAGGTGTCATTTACAGAACTGCAATTGGTGAATATTTAGTGACCTTTTGCAGTGGGTTTAAAGCTGCTGTTGTGGGAAACGGCCACAAGGATGCAGCATTTCTCCATTCCCAAATCTGGGTACTAGGGCAGCAGAGCCTTCTGGAAGTCGTTTACCCAGGTTGTAAATTTGAATGGATTGTGCCAGGAAAACCCCCCATAAGTTTATGTCTCATTACTTCTAGTTCGTTGTTGTAATTTTGTAAATTGGGGTAATGGTTCGAATGTTGTTTGTCCAAGGTGTACACACTCTGCTTCATTTACACATTATATATATCTATTTATGTAGAGATCCTCTTCCCATGTAAATTATTACAGAGTGTTCCGTAAACCTCCCTTGCTATATGGTCGGTCTTTTTGATATATGTATATAATATGTATTTGTATACATATGGTAACGCTAATCTTCATTTATCCATTCCCCCCACCTTTCCTTTTAGATAAGCATAGTTTTCTTTCTAAGTCAGTGAGTGCCTTTCTCTGTGGACATATGTTCATTTGTGTCAGTTATTAGATAACGCCTATAAGTGTTATCATAAGATATAGGACTTTTGCTTTCCGACTTACCTCATGTTCTGTGATTATCCCCAAGATCATCTATGGTGCCTAAAAGAGCAGTGTTTCATTGTTTTCCATGGCTAGTATTCATTGTGTACATGGACCACTTCTTCTTTATCCCTTCCTCTGTTGATGGACATTTTGGTTGCTTCACTGTCTTGTCTATTGTGAATAAGGCTGCAGTGCAGCCTTTGCAGCCCGGGTCTTCTTGATCCTGGTCTTCTCAGGTGAGAGGCCCATTGGTGCGCCTGCTGGATTGAATGGTACCTCAATTTTTCCTTTTAAACGCAGCTCCTTTCTGTTCTCATTATTAGCTGTCAACCACTTTACATCTCACCAGCAGCTAGAGGGTACACAGTTCTCTAAAACCTCTTCAGCATTTATTGTTTGTAGACTTTTTGCTGATGGTCAGTCGACTGGTGTGAGTTGAAACCTTTTTGTAGATTAGATTGCATGAGTCTAATCCTTCCTGAGGTTGAGCTTTTATCCATTTTCCTGTTTTTAACAAGAGGGTGAGTAAAACTTACCTCTTCATACTATCTTCTTGAAAAATTTGCCTGTTTTGAATTTTTTTTTATCCATTCCCTACCTCAGCACAATTTTGAGGGCCGGTGTCCTTTACGGCCCTGAGTCCTTGTGAATGTTAAGTGACCATTAGCTGTGGGTTAAAAGCCGCTCTTGCGGGAATCGGCCACAAGGCGGCAGCATTTCTCCTTTACCAAATCTGGTTACTAGGGCAACAGAGCCTTACTGGAAGTGGTGTTCTAGGTTGTAAATTAGAATGGAATGTGCCAGGAAAAAGCCCTTTAAGTTTATGGCTCATTACTTCTTGTTCGTATTTTTAACTTAATTTTTATTTTTTATCACAGCAAACTTGATTACAATGTTTTGTTTATTCTAGGTGTGCAAGATGTGGTTCTTTCACACATATACATATATCTATTCTTCTTCAGATCCTTTTCCCATGTAGGTTATGACACAATGTTGAGTAGTCTTCTCTTGGTATTCCGTAGGTCTTTGGTGATTATATATTTCACATGTGTTTGTATCTGTCTGTTAACCTCAATATGGTAATGTATCCAATCCTCACACCTTTCCATTTGGTGAACCATAAGTTTTTGTACTGAATTCTGTGATTGCCTTTCTCTGTGGAAATATCTTCGTTTGTATCAATTTTTAGGTAACACCTATATGTGATATGATAGGATATGTATCTTTGGCTTTCTCACTTACTACAAGTTGCGTGATTACTTCTAGACTCATCTGTGGTGCTGCAAATGGCATTGTTTCATTCTTTCGCTAGCTCATATTCCATCTGTACATGTAGCAGTTCTTCTTGGTCCACCCATCTGTCGGTGGACTTTTTGGTTACTTCCATATCTTGGCTATTGTAATACTATGCAATGCAGATTGGCCTGCCTGTGTCTTTCCAATTCTGTCTTCTTAGGTTATAGGTCCAGGAATAGGTCTGCTGGATCATATGGTAGCTCAATGTTTACCTTTTCAAGGCACCTCCATTCTGTTCTCTTTAGTGGCTCTTTCCAGGTTACGTCCCACATAAAGTTGAGGGTATGCATTTCTCCACAGCACCTTCAGCGTTTATTCTGTGTAGTTTTTTGCTGATGGTTATTCTGACTGGTGTGAGCTGATACCTCTTTGTGGTTGAATTTGCATGTGTCTCATAAGGCGTTGAAATTGAGCTTTAAGACATGTCCTTTTCATTTTTCCGGCTGCGATTAGAGCTTAGTTCTTCAAAGTGTTTACTTAAAGTATGTGTCACCTTTTGAAACGTTTTGGCCATTACCTCCCTCAAGACATTTTGAGGGCAGGTTTCATTTACAGCCCTGCAGTACTTGTTCATATGAAGTGACCATTAGCTCAGGCTTTAAACCTGCTTTTGCAGGTAACGGCCAGAGGGCGGCAGCCTTTCTACGTTCCCCACGCTGGTACTAGGGAAACAGACCTACCAGCCAGTGGTGTTCTGCGGTTATCAATTAGAGTGGAATGTGCCCGGGTAAACCCACAAATGCTGATGTCTCCTTACATGTGTTTGTTTTTTAAATTTAATTTATATTTTTTACTGGAGTAATATTCCATTGTATACATGGACCACTTCTTCTTGGTGCATTCCTCTGTGGATGGACATTTTTGTTGCTTCCAAGTGTTGACTAGGGTAAATATTGCTGGCGTACAGGTTTGCCAGCCTGTGACGTTTTGATTCTCATTTTCTCAGGTGATAGGCTCAGCAGATGGTATGCTTGATTCACTGGTAGCTCAATGTTTACCTTTTCAAAGCCCCTCCATTGTGTTTACGTTAATGGTTCTTACCACGTCCCCCTTAGAGCTCAGGGTACACATTTCTCCACAATCCCTTCAGCATGTATTGTTTGCAGCATTTTTGCTAATGGTCATTCTGACTGCTGTGAGCTGATAGGTATTTGTAATTTCGGTTTGCATATCTTTAAAAATTCCTAAAAGTCCTCATTTTCCCACGCCTTTTTCTTTTCTCTTAAAAGAAAAAACCGTGAGTACAATATACCTCTTGAAATTGTCTTCTTGGAAGGTTGCCCTCTTTTGAATTTTTTGGTCGATTTTTGACCCCAGAAATGTTTTGGAGGGCAGGTGTCATTTACAGAACTGCAAGTTGGTGACTATTTAGTGACCTTTCGCAGTGGGTTAAAGCTGCTGTTGTGGGAAATGGCCACAAGGAGGCAGCATTTTTCCATTCCCCAATCTGGGTACTAGGGCAGCAGAGCCTTTCTGGAAGGCGTTGTCCTAGGTTGTAAATTAGAATGGAATTTGCCAGGAGAAATCCCCATAAGTTTATGTCTCATTACTTCTTCTTGGTTTTTTTAATTTTTTTTATTCGGGGTAAAGATTAGAATGTTGTTTGTCCTAGGTGTACACAATCTGGTTCATTTGTACATTAGATATGTCTATTAATGTACACATCCTCTTCCCATGTAAAATATTACAGTGTTCCGTAGATCTCGCTTGCTATGGGTTCGGTCTTTTTGATACATGTATATAACATGTATTTGTATACCTATACTAACAATAATCTTCATTTATCAATTCCCCCCTCCTTTCCTTTCAGCTGAGCATCGTTTGTTTTCTAAGCCTGTGAGTGTCTTTCTCTTTGGAAATATGTTCATTTGTGTCAGTTATTAGATAATGCCATAAGTGATATTAGAGGATATAGGTCTTTTGCTTTCTGACCTACTTCATGTTTTGTGATTATCTCCAGGCTCATCTATGGTGCCTCAAAGAGCAGTGCTTCAATGTTTTCCATGGCTAATATTCCATTGTGTATATGGACCACTTCTTCATGGTGCATTCCACTGTTGATGGACATTTTCGTTTCTTCCAAGTGTTGCCTATGGTAAATATTGCTGGAGTGCAGGATTGCCAGCCTGTGATTTTTGATTTTCATTTTCTCAGGTGATAGACCCAGCAGTGGGTATGATTGATCGACTGGGATGGTAGCTCAATGTTTACCTTTTCAAGGCACCTCAATTGTGCTTTCATTAGTGCCTCTTACCACGTCCCCCTTAGAATCGAGGGTATGCGTTTCTCCACAATCACGTCAGCATTTATTGTTTGCAGCATTTTTGTCGATGGCCATTCTGACGGGTGTGAGCTGATAGGTTTTTGTAATTTGGGTTTACATGTCTTTAAAAATTCCTAAAATTCATCATTTTCCACGCCTTTCTCTTTTCTGTTAAAAGAAAACAGAAACAAAAAGTGTGAGTACAATATACCTCTTCAAATTGTCTTTTTGGAAGGTTGCACTCTTGAATTTTTTGGTCGATTTTCGACCTCAGTATGTTTTGGAGGGCAGGTGTCATTTACAGAACTGCAATTGGTGAATATTTAGTGACCTTTTGCAGTGGGTTTAAAGCTGCTGTTGTGGGAAACGGCCACAAGGATGCAGCATTTCTCCATTCCCAAATCTGGGTACTAGGGCAGCAGAGCCTTCTGGAAGTCGTTTACCCAGGTTGTAAATTTGAATGGATTGTGCCAGGAAAACCCCCCATAAGTTTATGTCTCATTACTTCTAGTTCGTTGTTGTAATTTTGTAAATTGGGGTAATGGTTCGAATGTTGTTTGTCCAAGGTGTACACACTCTGCTTCATTTACACATTATATATATCTATTTATGTAGAGATCCTCTTCCCATGTAAATTATTACAGAGTGTTCCGTAAACCTCCCTTGCTATATGGTCGGTCTTTTTGATATATGTATATAATATGTATTTGTATACATATGGTAACGCTAATCTTCATTTATCCATTCCCCCCACCTTTCCTTTTAGATAAGCATAGTTTTCTTTCTAAGTCAGTGAGTGCCTTTCTCTGTGGACATATGTTCATTTGTGTCAGTTATTAGATAACGCCTATAAGTGTTATCATAAGATATAGGACTTTTGCTTTCCGACTTACCTCATGTTCTGTGATTATCCCCAAGATCATCTATGGTGCCTAAAAGAGCAGTGTTTCATTGTTTTCCATGGCTAGTATTCATTGTGTACATGGACCACTTCTTCTTTATCCCTTCCTCTGTTGATGGACATTTTGGTTGCTTCACTGTCTTGTCTATTGTGAATAAGGCTGCAGTGCAGCCTTTGCAGCCCGGGTCTTCTTGATCCTGGTCTTCTCAGGTGAGAGGCCCATTGGTGCGCCTGCTGGATTGAATGGTACCTCAATTTTTCCTTTTAAACGCAGCTCCTTTCTGTTCTCATTATTAGCTGTCAACCACTTTACATCTCACCAGCAGCTAGAGGGTACACAGTTCTCTAAAACCTCTTCAGCATTTATTGTTTGTAGACTTTTTGCTGATGGTCAGTCGACTGGTGTGAGTTGAAACCTTTTTGTAGATTAGATTGCATGAGTCTAATCCTTCCTGAGGTTGAGCTTTTATCCATTTTCCTGTTTTTAACAAGAGGGTGAGTAAAACTTACCTCTTCATACTATCTTCTTGAAAAATTTGCCTGTTTTGAATTTTTTTTTATCCATTCCCTACCTCAGCACAATTTTGAGGGCCGGTGTCCTTTACGGCCCTGAGTCCTTGTGAATGTTAAGTGACCATTAGCTGTGGGTTAAAAGCCGCTCTTGCGGGAATCGGCCACAAGGCGGCAGCATTTCTCCTTTACCAAATCTGGTTACTAGGGCAACAGAGCCTTACTGGAAGTGGTGTTCTAGGTTGTAAATTAGAATGGAATGTGCCAGGAAAAAGCCCTTTAAGTTTATGGCTCATTACTTCTTGTTCGTATTTTTAACTTAATTTTTATTTTTTATCACAGCAAACTTGATTACAATGTTTTGTTTGTTCTAGGTGTGCAAGATGTGGTTCTTTCACACATATACATATATCTATTCTTCTTCAGATCCTTTTCCCATGTAGGTTATGACACAATGTTGAGTAGTCTTCTCTTGGTATTCCGTAGGTCTTTGGTGATTATATATTTCACATGTGTTTGTATCTGTCTGTTAACCTCAATATGGTAATGTATCCAATCCTCACACCTTTCCATTTGGTGAACCATAAGTTTTTGTACTGAATTCTGTGATTGCCTTTCTCTGTGGAAATATCTTCGTTTGTATCAATTTTTAGGTAACACCTATATGTGATATGATAGGATATGTATCTTTGGCTTTCTCACTTACTACAAGTTGCGTGATTACTTCTAGACTCATCTGTGGTGCTGCAAATGGCATTGTTTCATTCTTTCGCTAGCTCATATTCCATCTGTACATGTAGCAGTTCTTCTTGGTCCACCCATCTGTCGGTGGACTTTTTGGTTACTTCCATATCTTGGCTATTGTAATACTATGCAATGCAGATTGGCCTGCCTGTGTCTTTCCAATTCTGTCTTCTTAGGTTATAGGTCCAGGAATAGGTCTGCTGGATCATATGGTAGCTCAATGTTTACCTTTTCAAGGCACCTCCATTCTGTTCTCTTTAGTGGCTCTTTCCAGGTTACGTCCCACATAAAGTTGAGGGTATGCATTTCTCCACAGCACCTTCAGCGTTTATTCTGTGTAGTTTTTTGCTGATGGTTATTCTGACTGGTGTGAGCTGATACCTCTTTGTGGTTGAATTTGCATGTGTCTCATAAGGCGTTGAAATTGAGCTTTAAGACATGTCCTTTTCATTTTTCCGGCTGCGATTAGAGCTTAGTTCTTCAAAGTGTTTACTTAAAGTATGTGTCACCTTTTGAAACGTTTTGGCCATTACCTCCCTCAAGACATTTTGAGGGCAGGTTTCATTTACAGCCCTGCAGTACTTGTTCATATGAAGTGACCATTAGCTCAGGCTTTAAACCTGCTTTTGCAGGTAACGGCCAGAGGGCGGCAGCCTTTCTACGTTCCCCACGCTGGTACTAGGGAAACAGACCTACCAGCCAGTGGTGTTCTGCGGTTATCAATTAGAGTGGAATGTGCCCGGGTAAACCCACAAATGCTGATGTCTCCTTACATGTGTTTGTTTTTTAAATTTAATTTATATTTTTTACTGGAGTAATATTCCATTGTATACATGGACCACTTCTTCTTGGTGCATTCCTCTGTGGATGGACATTTTTGTTGCTTCCAAGTGTTGACTAGGGTAAATATTGCTGGCGTACAGGTTTGCCAGCCTGTGACGTTTTGATTCTCATTTTCTCAGGTGATAGGCTCAGCAGATGGTATGCTTGATTCACTGGTAGCTCAATGTTTACCTTTTCAAAGCCCCTCCATTGTGTTTACGTTAATGGTTCTTACCACGTCCCCCTTAGAGCTCAGGGTACACATTTCTCCACAATCCCTTCAGCATGTATTGTTTGCAGCATTTTTGCTAATGGTCATTCTGACTGCTGTGAGCTGATAGGTATTTGTAATTTCGGTTTGCATATCTTTAAAAATTCCTAAAAGTCCTCATTTTCCCACGCCTTTTTCTTTTCTCTTAAAAGAAAAAACCGTGAGTACAATATACCTCTTGAAATTGTCTTCTTGGAAGGTTGCCCTCTTTTGAATTTTTTGGTCGATTTTTGACCCCAGAAATGTTTTGGAGGGCAGGTGTCATTTACAGAACTGCAAGTTGGTGACTATTTAGTGACCTTTCGCAGTGGGTTAAAGCTGCTGTTGTGGGAAATGGCCACAAGGAGGCAGCATTTTTCCATTCCCCAATCTGGGTACTAGGGCAGCAGAGCCTTTCTGGAAGGCGTTGTCCTAGGTTGTAAATTAGAATGGAATTTGCCAGGAGAAATCCCCATAAGTTTATGTCTCATTACTTCTTCTTGGTTTTTTTAATTTTTTTTATTCGGGGTAAAGATTAGAATGTTGTTTGTCCTAGGTGTACACAATCTGGTTCATTTGTACATTAGATATGTCTATTAATGTACAGATCCTCTTCCCATGTAAAATATTACAGTGTTCCGTAGATCTCGCTTGCTATGGGTTCGGTCTTTTTGATACATGTATATAACATGTATTTGTATACCTATACTAACAATAATCTTCATTTATCAATTCCCCCCTCCTTTCCTTTCAGCTGAGCATCGTTTGTTTTCTAAGCCTGTGAGTGTCTTTCTCTTTGGAAATATGTTCATTTGTGTCAGTTATTAGATAATGCCATAAGTGATATTAGAGGATATAGGTCTTTTGCTTTCTGACCTACTTCATGTTTTGTGATTATCTCCAGGCTCATCTATGGTGCCTCAAAGAGCAGTGCTTCAATGTTTTCCATGGCTAATATTCCATTGTGTATATGGACCACTTCTTCATGGTGCATTCCACTGTTGATGGACATTTTCGTTTCTTCCAAGTGTTGCCTATGGTAAATATTGCTGGAGTGCAGGATTGCCAGCCTGTGATTTTTGATTTTCATTTTCTCAGGTGATAGACCCAGCAGTGGGTATGATTGATCGACTGGGATGGTAGCTCAATGTTTACCTTTTCAAGGCACCTCAATTGTGCTTTCATTAGTGCCTCTTACCACGTCCCCCTTAGAATCGAGGGTATGCGTTTCTCCACAATCACGTCAGCATTTATTGTTTGCAGCATTTTTGTCGATGGCCATTCTGACGGGTGTGAGCTGATAGGTTTTTGTAATTTGGGTTTACATGTCTTTAAAAATTCCTAAAATTCATCATTTTCCACGCCTTTCTCTTTTCTGTTAAAAGAAAACAGAAACAAAAAGTGTGAGTACAATATACCTCTTCAAATTGTCTTTTTGGAAGGTTGCACTCTTGAATTTTTTGGTCGATTTTCGACCTCAGTATGTTTTGGAGGGCAGGTGTCATTTACAGAACTGCAATTGGTGAATATTTAGTGACCTTTTGCAGTGGGTTTAAAGCTGCTGTTGTGGGAAACGGCCACAAGGATGCAGCATTTCTCCATTCCCAAATCTGGGTACTAGGGCAGCAGAGCCTTCTGGAAGTCGTTTACCCAGGTTGTAAATTTGAATGGATTGTGCCAGGAAAACCCCCCATAAGTTTATGTCTCATTACTTCTAGTTCGTTGTTGTAATTTTGTAAATTGGGGTAATGGTTCGAATGTTGTTTGTCCAAGGTGTACACACTCTGCTTCATTTACACATTATATATATCTATTTATGTAGAGATCCTCTTCCCATGTAAATTATTACAGAGTGTTCCGTAAACCTCCCTTGCTATATGGTCGGTCTTTTTGATATATGTATATAATATGTATTTGTATACATATGGTAACGCTAATCTTCATTTATCCATTCCCCCCACCTTTCCTTTTAGATAAGCATAGTTTTCTTTCTAAGTCAGTGAGTGCCTTTCTCTGTGGACATATGTTCATTTGTGTCAGTTATTAGATAACGCCTATAAGTGTTATCATAAGATATAGGACTTTTGCTTTCCGACTTACCTCATGTTCTGTGATTATCCCCAAGATCATCTATGGTGCCTAAAAGAGCAGTGTTTCATTGTTTTCCATGGCTAGTATTCATTGTGTACATGGACCACTTCTTCTTTATCCCTTCCTCTGTTGATGGACATTTTGGTTGCTTCACTGTCTTGTCTATTGTGAATAAGGCTGCAGTGCAGCCTTTGCAGCCCGGGTCTTCTTGATCCTGGTCTTCTCAGGTGAGAGGCCCATTGGTGCGCCTGCTGGATTGAATGGTACCTCAATTTTTCCTTTTAAACGCAGCTCCTTTCTGTTCTCATTATTAGCTGTCAACCACTTTACATCTCACCAGCAGCTAGAGGGTACACAGTTCTCTAAAACCTCTTCAGCATTTATTGTTTGTAGACTTTTTGCTGATGGTCAGTCGACTGGTGTGAGTTGAAACCTTTTTGTAGATTAGATTGCATGAGTCTAATCCTTCCTGAGGTTGAGCTTTTATCCATTTTCCTGTTTTTAACAAGAGGGTGAGTAAAACTTACCTCTTCATACTATCTTCTTGAAAAATTTGCCTGTTTTGAATTTTTTTTTATCCATTCCCTACCTCAGCACAATTTTGAGGGCCGGTGTCCTTTACGGCCCTGAGTCCTTGTGAATGTTAAGTGACCATTAGCTGTGGGTTAAAAGCCGCTCTTGCGGGAATCGGCCACAAGGCGGCAGCATTTCTCCTTTACCAAATCTGGTTACTAGGGCAACAGAGCCTTACTGGAAGTGGTGTTCTAGGTTGTAAATTAGAATGGAATGTGCCAGGAAAAAGCCCTTTAAGTTTATGGCTCATTACTTCTTGTTCGTATTTTTAACTTAATTTTTATTTTTTATCACAGCAAACTTGATTACAATGTTTTGTTTGTTCTAGGTGTGCAAGATGTGGTTCTTTCACACATATACATATATCTATTCTTCTTCAGATCCTTTTCCCATGTAGGTTATGACACAATGTTGAGTAGTCTTCTCTTGGTATTCCGTAGGTCTTTGGTGATTATATATTTCACATGTGTTTGTATCTGTCTGTTAACCTCAATATGGTAATGTATCCAATCCTCACACCTTTCCATTTGGTGAACCATAAGTTTTTGTACTGAATTCTGTGATTGCCTTTCTCTGTGGAAATATCTTCGTTTGTATCAATTTTTAGGTAACACCTATATGTGATATGATAGGATATGTATCTTTGGCTTTCTCACTTACTACAAGTTGCGTGATTACTTCTAGACTCATCTGTGGTGCTGCAAATGGCATTGTTTCATTCTTTCGCTAGCTCATATTCCATCTGTACATGTAGCAGTTCTTCTTGGTCCACCCATCTGTCGGTGGACTTTTTGGTTACTTCCATATCTTGGCTATTGTAATACTATGCAATGCAGATTGGCCTGCCTGTGTCTTTCCAATTCTGTCTTCTTAGGTTATAGGTCCAGGAATAGGTCTGCTGGATCATATGGTAGCTCAATGTTTACCTTTTCAAGGCACCTCCATTCTGTTCTCTTTAGTGGCTCTTTCCAGGTTACGTCCCACATAAAGTTGAGGGTATGCATTTCTCCACAGCACCTTCAGCGTTTATTCTGTGTAGTTTTTTGCTGATGGTTATTCTGACTGGTGTGAGCTGATACCTCTTTGTGGTTGAATTTGCATGTGTCTCATAAGGCGTTGAAATTGAGCTTTAAGACATGTCCTTTTCATTTTTCCGGCTGCGATTAGAGCTTAGTTCTTCAAAGTGTTTACTTAAAGTATGTGTCACCTTTTGAAACGTTTTGGCCATTACCTCCCTCAAGACATTTTGAGGGCAGGTTTCATTTACAGCCCTGCAGTACTTGTTCATATGAAGTGACCATTAGCTCAGGCTTTAAACCTGCTTTTGCAGGTAACGGCCAGAGGGCGGCAGCCTTTCTACGTTCCCCACGCTGGTACTAGGGAAACAGACCTACCAGCCAGTGGTGTTCTGCGGTTATCAATTAGAGTGGAATGTGCCCGGGTAAACCCACAAATGCTGATGTCTCCTTACATGTGTTTGTTTTTTAAATTTAATTTATATTTTTTACTGGAGTAATATTCCATTGTATACATGGACCACTTCTTCTTGGTGCATTCCTCTGTGGATGGACATTTTTGTTGCTTCCAAGTGTTGACTAGGGTAAATATTGCTGGCGTACAGGTTTGCCAGCCTGTGACGTTTTGATTCTCATTTTCTCAGGTGATAGGCTCAGCAGATGGTATGCTTGATTCACTGGTAGCTCAATGTTTACCTTTTCAAAGCCCCTCCATTGTGTTTACGTTAATGGTTCTTACCACGTCCCCCTTAGAGCTCAGGGTACACATTTCTCCACAATCCCTTCAGCATGTATTGTTTGCAGCATTTTTGCTAATGGTCATTCTGACTGCTGTGAGCTGATAGGTATTTGTAATTTCGGTTTGCATATCTTTAAAAATTCCTAAAAGTCCTCATTTTCCCACGCCTTTTTCTTTTCTCTTAAAAGAAAAAACCGTGAGTACAATATACCTCTTGAAATTGTCTTCTTGGAAGGTTGCCCTCTTTTGAATTTTTTGGTCGATTTTTGACCCCAGAAATGTTTTGGAGGGCAGGTGTCATTTACAGAACTGCAAGTTGGTGACTATTTAGTGACCTTTCGCAGTGGGTTAAAGCTGCTGTTGTGGGAAATGGCCACAAGGAGGCAGCATTTTTCCATTCCCCAATCTGGGTACTAGGGCAGCAGAGCCTTTCTGGAAGGCGTTGTCCTAGGTTGTAAATTAGAATGGAATTTGCCAGGAGAAATCCCCATAAGTTTATGTCTCATTACTTCTTCTTGGTTTTTTTAATTTTTTTTATTCGGGGTAAAGATTAGAATGTTGTTTGTCCTAGGTGTACACAATCTGGTTCATTTGTACATTAGATATGTCTATTAATGTACACATCCTCTTCCCATGTAAAATATTACAGTGTTCCGTAGATCTCGCTTGCTATGGGTTCGGTCTTTTTGATACATGTATATAACATGTATTTGTATACCTATACTAACAATAATCTTCATTTATCAATTCCCCCCTCCTTTCCTTTCAGCTGAGCATCGTTTGTTTTCTAAGCCTGTGAGTGTCTTTCTCTTTGGAAATATGTTCATTTGTGTCAGTTATTAGATAATGCCATAAGTGATATTAGAGGATATAGGTCTTTTGCTTTCTGACCTACTTCATGTTTTGTGATTATCTCCAGGCTCATCTATGGTGCCTCAAAGAGCAGTGCTTCAATGTTTTCCATGGCTAATATTCCATTGTGTATATGGACCACTTCTTCATGGTGCATTCCACTGTTGATGGACATTTTCGTTTCTTCCAAGTGTTGCCTATGGTAAATATTGCTGGAGTGCAGGATTGCCAGCCTGTGATTTTTGATTTTCATTTTCTCAGGTGATAGACCCAGCAGTGGGTATGATTGATCGACTGGGATGGTAGCTCAATGTTTACCTTTTCAAGGCACCTCAATTGTGCTTTCATTAGTGCCTCTTACCACGTCCCCCTTAGAATCGAGGGTATGCGTTTCTCCACAATCACGTCAGCATTTATTGTTTGCAGCATTTTTGTCGATGGCCATTCTGACGGGTGTGAGCTGATAGGTTTTTGTAATTTGGGTTTACATGTCTTTAAAAATTCCTAAAATTCATCATTTTCCACGCCTTTCTCTTTTCTGTTAAAAGAAAACAGAAACAAAAAGTGTGAGTACAATATACCTCTTCAAATTGTCTTTTTGGAAGGTTGCACTCTTGAATTTTTTGGTCGATTTTCGACCTCAGTATGTTTTGGAGGGCAGGTGTCATTTACAGAACTGCAATTGGTGAATATTTAGTGACCTTTTGCAGTGGGTTTAAAGCTGCTGTTGTGGGAAACGGCCACAAGGATGCAGCATTTCTCCATTCCCAAATCTGGGTACTAGGGCAGCAGAGCCTTCTGGAAGTCGTTTACCCAGGTTGTAAATTTGAATGGATTGTGCCAGGAAAACCCCCCATAAGTTTATGTCTCATTACTTCTAGTTCGTTGTTGTAATTTTGTAAATTGGGGTAATGGTTCGAATGTTGTTTGTCCAAGGTGTACACACTCTGCTTCATTTACACATTATATATATCTATTTATGTAGAGATCCTCTTCCCATGTAAATTATTACAGAGTGTTCCGTAAACCTCCCTTGCTATATGGTCGGTCTTTTTGATATATGTATATAATATGTATTTGTATACATATGGTAACGCTAATCTTCATTTATCCATTCCCCCCACCTTTCCTTTTAGATAAGCATAGTTTTCTTTCTAAGTCAGTGAGTGCCTTTCTCTGTGGACATATGTTCATTTGTGTCAGTTATTAGATAACGCCTATAAGTGTTATCATAAGATATAGGACTTTTGCTTTCCGACTTACCTCATGTTCTGTGATTATCCCCAAGATCATCTATGGTGCCTAAAAGAGCAGTGTTTCATTGTTTTCCATGGCTAGTATTCATTGTGTACATGGACCACTTCTTCTTTATCCCTTCCTCTGTTGATGGACATTTTGGTTGCTTCACTGTCTTGTCTATTGTGAATAAGGCTGCAGTGCAGCCTTTGCAGCCCGGGTCTTCTTGATCCTGGTCTTCTCAGGTGAGAGGCCCATTGGTGCGCCTGCTGGATTGAATGGTACCTCAATTTTTCCTTTTAAACGCAGCTCCTTTCTGTTCTCATTATTAGCTGTCAACCACTTTACATCTCACCAGCAGCTAGAGGGTACACAGTTCTCTAAAACCTCTTCAGCATTTATTGTTTGTAGACTTTTTGCTGATGGTCAGTCGACTGGTGTGAGTTGAAACCTTTTTGTAGATTAGATTGCATGAGTCTAATCCTTCCTGAGGTTGAGCTTTTATCCATTTTCCTGTTTTTAACAAGAGAGTGAGTAAAACTTACCTCTTCATACTATCTTCTTGAAAAATTTGCCTGTTTTGAATTTTTTTTTATCCATTCCCTACCTCAGCACAATTTTGAGGGCCGGTGTCCTTTACGGCCCTGAGTCCTTGTGAATGTTAAGTGACCATTAGCTGTGGGTTAAAAGCCGCTCTTGCGGGAATCGGCCACAAGGCGGCAGCATTTCTCCTTTACCAAATCTGGTTACTAGGGCAACAGAGCCTTACTGGAAGTGGTGTTCTAGGTTGTAAATTAGAATGGAATGTGCCAGGAAAAAGCCCTTTAAGTTTATGGCTCATTACTTCTTGTTCGTATTTTTAACTTAATTTTTATTTTTTATCACAGCAAACTTGATTACAATGTTTTGTTTGTTCTAGGTGTGCAAGATGTGGTTCTTTCACACATATACATATATCTATTCTTCTTCAGATCCTTTTCCCATGTAGGTTATGACACAATGTTGAGTAGTCTTCTCTTGGTATTCCGTAGGTCTTTGGTGATTATATATTTCACATGTGTTTGTATCTGTCTGTTAACCTCAATATGGTAATGTATCCAATCCTCACACCTTTCCATTTGGTGAACCATAAGTTTTTGTACTGAATTCTGTGATTGCCTTTCTCTGTGGAAATATCTTCGTTTGTATCAATTTTTAGGTAACACCTATATGTGATATGATAGGATATGTATCTTTGGCTTTCTCACTTACTACAAGTTGCGTGATTACTTCTAGACTCATCTGTGGTGCTGCAAATGGCATTGTTTCATTCTTTCGCTAGCTCATATTCCATCTGTACATGTAGCAGTTCTTCTTGGTCCACCCATCTGTCGGTGGACTTTTTGGTTACTTCCATATCTTGGCTATTGTAATACTATGCAATGCAGATTGGCCTGCCTGTGTCTTTCCAATTCTGTCTTCTTAGGTTATAGGTCCAGGAATAGGTCTGCTGGATCATATGGTAGCTCAATGTTTACCTTTTCAAGGCACCTCCATTCTGTTCTCTTTAGTGGCTCTTTCCAGGTTACGTCCCACATAAAGTTGAGGGTATGCATTTCTCCACAGCACCTTCAGCGTTTATTCTGTGTAGTTTTTTGCTGATGGTTATTCTGACTGGTGTGAGCTGATACCTCTTTGTGGTTGAATTTGCATGTGTCTCATAAGGCGTTGAAATTGAGCTTTAAGACATGTCCTTTTCATTTTTCCGGCTGCGATTAGAGCTTAGTTCTTCAAAGTGTTTACTTAAAGTATGTGTCACCTTTTGAAACGTTTTGGCCATTACCTCCCTCAAGACATTTTGAGGGCAGGTTTCATTTACAGCCCTGCAGTACTTGTTCATATGAAGTGACCATTAGCTCAGGCTTTAAACCTGCTTTTGCAGGTAACGGCCAGAGGGCGGCAGCCTTTCTACGTTCCCCACGCTGGTACTAGGGAAACAGACCTACCAGCCAGTGGTGTTCTGCGGTTATCAATTAGAGTGGAATGTGCCCGGGTAAACCCACAAATGCTGATGTCTCCTTACATGTGTTTGTTTTTTAAATTTAATTTATATTTTTTACTGGAGTAATATTCCATTGTATACATGGACCACTTCTTCTTGGTGCATTCCTCTGTGGATGGACATTTTTGTTGCTTCCAAGTGTTGACTAGGGTAAATATTGCTGGCGTACAGGTTTGCCAGCCTGTGACGTTTTGATTCTCATTTTCTCAGGTGATAGGCTCAGCAGATGGTATGCTTGATTCACTGGTAGCTCAATGTTTACCTTTTCAAAGCCCCTCCATTGTGTTTACGTTAATGGTTCTTACCACGTCCCCCTTAGAGCTCAGGGTACACATTTCTCCACAATCCCTTCAGCATGTATTGTTTGCAGCATTTTTGCTAATGGTCATTCTGACTGCTGTGAGCTGATAGGTATTTGTAATTTCGGTTTGCATATCTTTAAAAATTCCTAAAAGTCCTCATTTTCCCACGCCTTTTTCTTTTCTCTTAAAAGAAAAAACCGTGAGTACAATATACCTCTTGAAATTGTCTTCTTGGAAGGTTGCCCTCTTTTGAATTTTTTGGTCGATTTTTGACCCCAGAAATGTTTTGGAGGGCAGGTGTCATTTACAGAACTGCAAGTTGGTGACTATTTAGTGACCTTTCGCAGTGGGTTAAAGCTGCTGTTGTGGGAAATGGCCACAAGGAGGCAGCATTTTTCCATTCCCCAATCTGGGTACTAGGGCAGCAGAGCCTTTCTGGAAGGCGTTGTCCTAGGTTGTAAATTAGAATGGAATTTGCCAGGAGAAATCCCCATAAGTTTATGTCTCATTACTTCTTCTTGGTTTTTTTAATTTTTTTTATTCGGGGTAAAGATTAGAATGTTGTTTGTCCTAGGTGTACACAATCTGGTTCATTTGTACATTAGATATGTCTATTAATGTACAGATCCTCTTCCCATGTAAAATATTACAGTGTTCCGTAGATCTCGCTTGCTATGGGTTCGGTCTTTTTGATACATGTATATAACATGTATTTGTATACCTATACTAACAATAATCTTCATTTATCAATTCCCCCCTCCTTTCCTTTCAGCTGAGCGTCGTTTGTTTTCTAAGCCTGTGAGTGTCTTTCTCTTTGGAAATATGTTCATTTGTGTCAGTTATTAGATAATGCCATAAGTGATATTAGAGGATATAGGTCTTTTGCTTTCTGACCTACTTCATGTTTTGTGATTATCTCCAGGCTCATCTATGGTGCCTCAAAGAGCAGTGCTTCAATGTTTTCCATGGCTAATATTCCATTGTGTATATGGACCACTTCTTCATGGTGCATTCCACTGTTGATGGACATTTTCGTTTCTTCCAAGTGTTGCCTATGGTAAATATTGCTGGAGTGCAGGATTGCCAGCCTGTGATTTTTGATTTTCATTTTCTCAGGTGATAGACCCAGCAGTGGGTATGATTGATCGACTGGGATGGTAGCTCAATGTTTACCTTTTCAAGGCACCTCAATTGTGCTTTCATTAGTGCCTCTTACCACGTCCCCCTTAGAATCGAGGGTATGCGTTTCTCCACAATCACGTCAGCATTTATTGTTTGCAGCATTTTTGTCGATGGCCATTCTGACGGGTGTGAGCTGATAGGTTTTTGTAATTTGGGTTTACATGTCTTTAAAAATTCCTAAAATTCATCATTTTCCACGCCTTTCTCTTTTCTGTTAAAAGAAAACAGAAACAAAAAGTGTGAGTACAATATACCTCTTCAAATTGTCTTTTTGGAAGGTTGCACTCTTGAATTTTTTGGTCGATTTTCGACCTCAGTATGTTTTGGAGGGCAGGTGTCATTTACAGAACTGCAATTGGTGAATATTTAGTGACCTTTTGCAGTGGGTTTAAAGCTGCTGTTGTGGGAAACGGCCACAAGGATGCAGCATTTCTCCATTCCCAAATCTGGGTACTAGGGCAGCAGAGCCTTCTGGAAGTCGTTTACCCAGGTTGTAAATTTGAATGGATTGTGCCAGGAAAACCCCCCATAAGTTTATGTCTCATTACTTCTAGTTCGTTGTTGTAATTTTGTAAATTGGGGTAATGGTTCGAATGTTGTTTGTCCAAGGTGTACACACTCTGCTTCATTTACACATTATATATATCTATTTATGTAGAGATCCTCTTCCCATGTAAATTATTACAGAGTGTTCCGTAAACCTCCCTTGCTATATGGTCGGTCTTTTTGATATACGTATATAATATGTATTTGTATACATATGGTAACGCTAATCTTCATTTATCCATTCCCCCCACCTTTCCTTTTAGATAAGCATAGTTTTCTTTCTAAGTCAGTGAGTGCCTTTCTCTGTGGACATATGTTCATTTGTGTCAGTTATTAGATAACGCCTATAAGTGTTATCATAAGATATAGGACTTTTGCTTTCCGACTTACCTCATGTTCTGTGATTATCCCCAAGATCATCTATGGTGCCTAAAAGAGCAGTGTTTCATTGTTTTCCATGGCTAGTATTCATTGTGTACATGGACCACTTCTTCTTTATCCCTTCCTCTGTTGATGGACATTTTGGTTGCTTCACTGTCTTGTCTATTGTGAATAAGGCTGCAGTGCAGCCTTTGCAGCCCGGGTCTTCTTGATCCTGGTCTTCTCAGGTGAGAGGCCCATTGGTGCGCCTGCTGGATTGAATGGTACCTCAATTTTTCCTTTTAAACGCAGCTCCTTTCTGTTCTCATTATTAGCTGTCAACCACTTTACATCTCACCAGCAGCTAGAGGGTACACAGTTCTCTAAAACCTCTTCAGCATTTATTGTTTGTAGACTTTTTGCTGATGGTCAGTCGACTGGTGTGAGTTGAAACCTTTTTGTAGATTAGATTGCATGAGTCTAATCCTTCCTGAGGTTGAGCTTTTATCCATTTTCCTGTTTTTAACAAGAGAGTGAGTAAAACTTACCTCTTCATACTATCTTCTTGAAAAATTTGCCTGTTTTGAATTTTTTTTAATCCATTCCCTACCTCAGCACAATTTTGAGGGCCGGTGTCCTTTACGGCCCTGAGTCCTTGTGAATGTTAAGTGACCATTAGCTGTGGGTTAAAAGCCGCTCTTGCGGGAATCGGCCACAAGGCGGCAGCATTTCTCCTTTACCAAATCTGGTTACTAGGGCAACAGAGCCTTACTGGAAGTGGTGTTCTAGGTTGTAAATTAGAATGGAATGTGCCTGGAAAAAGCCCTTTAAGTTTATGGCTCATTACTTCTTGTTCGTATTTTTAACTTAATTTTTATTTTTTATCACAGCAAACTTGATTACAATGTTTTGTTTGTTCTAGGTGTGCAAGATGTGGTTCTTTCACACATATACATATATCTATTCTTCTTCAGATCCTTTTCCCATGTAGGTTATGACACAATGTTGAGTAGTCTTCTCTTGGTATTCCGTAGGTCTTTGGTGATTATATATTTCACATGTGTTTGTATCTGTCTGTTAACCTCAATATGGTAATGTATCCAATCCTCACACCTTTCCATTTGGTGAACCACAAGTTTTTGTACTGAATTCTGTGATTGCCTTTCTCTGTGGAAATATCTTCGTTTGTATCAATTTTTAGGTAACACCTATATGTGATATGATAGGATATGTATCTTTGGCTTTCTCACTTACTACAAGTTGCGTGATTACTTCTAGACTCATCTGTGGTGCTGCAAATGGCATTGTTTCATTCTTTCGCTAGCTCATATTCCATCTGTACATGTAGCAGTTCTTCTTGGTCCACCCATCTGTCGGTGGACTTTTTGGTTACTTCCATATCTTGGCTATTGTAATACTATGCAATGCAGATTGGCCTGCCTGTGTCTTTCCAATTCTGTCTTCTTAGGTTATAGGTCCAGGAATAGGTCTGCTGGATCATATGGTAGCTCAATGTTTACCTTTTCAAGGCACCTCCATTCTGTTCTCTTTAGTGGCTCTTTCCAGGTTACGTCCCACATAAAGTTGAGGGTATGCATTTCTCCACAGCACCTTCAGTGTTTATTCTGTGTAGTTTTTTGCTGATGGTTATTCTGACTGGTGTGAGCTGATACCTCTTTGTGGTTGAATTTGCATGTGTCTCATAAGGCGTTGAAATTGAGCTTTAAGACATGTCCTTTTCATTTTTCCGGCTGCGATTAGAGCTTAGTTCTTCAAAGTGTTTACTTAAAGTATGTGTCACCTTTTGAAACGTTTTGGCCATTACCTCCCTCAAGACATTTTGAGGGCAGGTTTCATTTACAGCCCTGCAGTACTTGTTCATATGAAGTGACCATTAGCTCAGGCTTTAAACCTGCTTTTGCAGGTAACGGCCAGAGGGCGGCAGCCTTTCTACGTTCCCCACGCTGGTACTAGGGAAACAGACCTACCAGCCAGTGGTGTTCTGCGGTTATCAATTAGAGTGGAATGTGCCCGGGTAAACCCACAAATGCTGATGTCTCCTTACATGTGTTTGTTTTTTAAATTTAATTTATATTTTTTACTGGAGTAATATTCCATTGTATACATGGACCACTTCTTCTTGGTGCATTCCTCTGTGGATGGACATTTTTGTTGCTTCCAAGTGTTGACTAGGGTAAATATTGCTGGCGTACAGGTTTGCCAGCCTGTGACGTTTTGATTCTCATTTTCTCAGGTGATAGGCTCAGCAGATGGTATGCTTGATTCACTGGTAGCTCAATGTTTACCTTTTCAAAGCCCCTCCATTGTGTTTACGTTAATGGTTCTTACCACGTCCCCCTTAGAGCTCAGGGTACACATTTCTCCACAATCCCTTCAGCATGTATTGTTTGCAGCATTTTTGCTAATGGTCATTCTGACTGCTGTGAGCTGATAGGTATTTGTAATTTCGGTTTGCATATCTTTAAAAATTCCTAAAAGTCCTCATTTTCCCACGCCTTTTTCTTTTCTCTTAAAAGAAAAAACCGTGAGTACAATATACCTCTTGAAATTGTCTTCTTGGAAGGTTGCCCTCTTTTGAATTTTTTGGTCGATTTTTGACCCCAGAAATGTTTTGGAGGGCAGGTGTCATTTACAGAACTGCAAGTTGGTGACTATTTAGTGACCTTTCGCAGTGGGTTAAAGCTGCTGTTGTGGGAAATGGCCACAAGGAGGCAGCATTTTTCCATTCCCCAATCTGGGTACTAGGGCAGCAGAGCCTTTCTGGAAGGCGTTGTCCTAGGTTGTAAATTAGAATGGAATTTGCCAGGAGAAATCCCCATAAGTTTATGTCTCATTACTTCTTCTTGGTTTTTTTAATTTTTTTTATTCGGGGTAAAGATTAGAATGTTGTTTGTCCTAGGTGTACACAATCTGGTTCATTTGTACATTAGATATGTCTATTAATGTACAGATCCTCTTCCCATGTAAAATATTACAGTGTTCCGTAGATCTCGCTTGCTATGGGTTCGGTCTTTTTGATACATGTATATAACATGTATTTGTATACCTATACTAACAATAATCTTCATTTATCAATTCCCCCCTCCTTTCCTTTCAGATGAGCATCGTTTGTTTTCTAAGCCTGTGAGTGTCTTTCTCTTTGGAAATATGTTCATTTGTGTCAGTTATTAGATAATGCCATAAGTGATATTAGAGGATATAGGTCTTTTGCTTTCTGACCTACTTCATGTTTTGTGATTATCTCCAGGCTCATCTATGGTGCCTCAAAGAGCAGTGCTTCAATGTTTTCCATGGCTAATATTCCATTGTGTATATGGACCACTTCTTCATGGTGCATTCCACTGTTGATGGACATTTTCGTTTCTTCCAAGTGTTGCCTATGGTAAATATTGCTGGAGTGCAGGATTGCCAGCCTGTGATTTTTGATTTTCATTTTCTCAGGTGATAGACCCAGCAGTGGGTATGATTGATCGACTGGGATGGTAGCTCAATGTTTACCTTTTCAAGGCACCTCAATTGTGCTTTCATTAGTGCCTCTTACCACGTCCCCCTTAGAATCGAGGGTATGCGTTTCTCCACAATCACGTCAGCATTTATTGTTTGCAGCATTTTTGTCGATGGCCATTCTGACGGGTGTGAGCTGATAGGTTTTTGTAATTTGGGTTTACATGTCTTTAAAAATTCCTAAAATTCATCATTTTCCACGCCTTTCTCTTTTCTGTTAAAAGAAAACAGAAACAAAAAGTGTGAGTACAATATACCTCTTCAAATTGTCTTTTTGGAAGGTTGCACTCTTGAATTTTTTGGTCGATTTTCGACCTCAGTATGTTTTGGAGGGCAGGTGTCATTTACAGAACTGCAATTGGTGAATATTTAGTGACCTTTTGCAGTGGGTTTAAAGCTGCTGTTGTGGGAAACGGCCACAAGGATGCAGCATTTCTCCATTCCCAAATCTGGGTACTAGGGCAGCAGAGCCTTCTGGAAGTCGTTTACCCAGGTTGTAAATTTGAATGGATTGTGCCAGGAAAACCCCCCATAAGTTTATGTCTCATTACTTCTAGTTCGTTGTTGTAATTTTGTAAATTGGGGTAATGGTTCGAATGTTGTTTGTCCAAGGTGTACACACTCTGCTTCATTTACACATTATATATATCTATTTATGTAGAGATCCTCTTCCCATGTAAATTATTACAGAGTGTTCCGTAAACCTCCCTTGCTATATGGTCGGTCTTTTTGATATACGTATATAATATGTATTTGTATACATATGGTAACGCTAATCTTCATTTATCCATTCCCCCCACCTTTCCTTTTAGATAAGCATAGTTTTCTTTCTAAGTCAGTGAGTGCCTTTCTCTGTGGACATATGTTCATTTGTGTCAGTTATTAGATAACGCCTATAAGTGTTATCATAAGATATAGGACTTTTGCTTTCCGACTTACCTCATGTTCTGTGATTATCCCCAAGATCATCTATGGTGCCTAAAAGAGCAGTGTTTCATTGTTTTCCATGGCTAGTATTCATTGTGTACATGGACCACTTCTTCTTTATCCCTTCCTCTGTTGATGGACATTTTGGTTGCTTCACTGTCTTGTCTATTGTGAATAAGGCTGCAGTGCAGCCTTTGCAGCCCGGGTCTTCTTGATCCTGGTCTTCTCAGGTGAGAGGCCCATTGGTGCGCCTGCTGGATTGAATGGTACCTCAATTTTTCCTTTTAAACGCAGCTCCTTTCTGTTCTCATTATTAGCTGTCAACCACTTTACATCTCACCAGCAGCTAGAGGGTACACAGTTCTCTAAAACCTCTTCAGCATTTATTGTTTGTAGACTTTTTGCTGATGGTCAGTCGACTGGTGTGAGTTGAAACCTTTTTGTAGATTAGATTGCATGAGTCTAATCCTTCCTGAGGTTGAGCTTTTATCCATTTTCCTGTTTTTAACAAGAGGGTGAGTAAAACTTACCTCTTCATACTATCTTCTTGAAAAATTTGCCTGTTTTGAATTTTTTTTTATCCATTCCCTACCTCAGCACAATTTTGAGGGCCGGTGTCCTTTACGGCCCTGAGTCCTTGTGAATGTTAAGTGACCATTAGCTGTGGGTTAAAAGCCGCTCTTGCGGGAATCGGCCACAAGGCGGCAGCATTTCTCCTTTACCAAATCTGGTTACTAGGGCAACAGAGCCTTACTGGAAGTGGTGTTCTAGGTTGTAAATTAGAATGGAATGTGCCAGGAAAAAGCCCTTTAAGTTTATGGCTCATTACTTCTTGTTCGTATTTTTAACTTAATTTTTATTTTTTATCACAGCAAACTTGATTACAATGTTTTGTTTGTTCTAGGTGTGCAAGATGTGGTTCTTTCACACATATACATATATCTATTCTTCTTCAGATCCTTTTCCCATGTAGGTTATGACACAATGTTGAGTAGTCTTCTCTTGGTATTCCGTAGGTCTTTGGTGATTATATATTTCACATGTGTTTGTATCTGTCTGTTAACCTCAATATGGTAATGTATCCAATCCTCACACCTTTCCATTTGGTGAACCACAAGTTTTTGTACTGAATTCTGTGATTGCCTTTCTCTGTGGAAATATCTTCGTTTGTATCAATTTTTAGGTAACACCTATATGTGATATGATAGGATATGTATCTTTGGCTTTCTCACTTACTACAAGTTGCGTGATTACTTCTAGACTCATCTGTGGTGCTGCAAATGGCATTGTTTCATTCTTTCGCTAGCTCATATTCCATCTGTACATGTAGCAGTTCTTCTTGGTCCACCCATCTGTCGGTGGACTTTTTGGTTACTTCCATATCTTGGCTATTGTAATACTATGCAATGCAGATTGGCCTGCCTGTGTCTTTCCAATTCTGTCTTCTTAGGTTATAGGTCCAGGAATAGGTCTGCTGGATCATATGGTAGCTCAATGTTTACCTTTTCAAGGCACCTCCATTCTGTTCTCTTTAGTGGCTCTTTCCAGGTTACGTCCCACATAAAGTTGAGGGTATGCATTTCTCCACAGCACCTTCAGTGTTTATTCTGTGTAGTTTTTTGCTGATGGTTATTCTGACTGGTGTGAGCTGATACCTCTTTGTGGTTGAATTTGCATGTGTCTCATAAGGCGTTGAAATTGAGCTTTAAGACATGTCCTTTTCATTTTTCCGGCTGCGATTAGAGCTTAGTTCTTCAAAGTGTTTACTTAAAGTATGTGTCACCTTTTGAAACGTTTTGGCCATTACCTCCCTCAAGACATTTTGAGGGCAGGTTTCATTTACAGCCCTGCAGTACTTGTTCATATGAAGTGACCATTAGCTCAGGCTTTAAACCTGCTTTTGCAGGTAACGGCCAGAGGGCGGCAGCCTTTCTACGTTCCCCACGCTGGTACTAGGGAAACAGACCTACCAGCCAGTGGTGTTCTGCGGTTATCAATTAGAGTGGAATGTGCCCGGGTAAACCCACAAATGCTGATGTCTCCTTACATGTGTTTGTTTTTTAAATTTAATTTATATTTTTTACTGGAGTAATATTCCATTGTATACATGGACCACTTCTTCTTGGTGCATTCCTCTGTGGATGGACATTTTTGTTGCTTCCAAGTGTTGACTAGGGTAAATATTGCTGGCGTACAGGTTTGCCAGCCTGTGACGTTTTGATTCTCATTTTCTCAGGTGATAGGCTCAGCAGATGGTATGCTTGATTCACTGGTAGCTCAATGTTTACCTTTTCAAAGCCCCTCCATTGTGTTTACGTTAATGGTTCTTACCACGTCCCCCTTAGAGCTCAGGGTACACATTTCTCCACAATCCCTTCAGCATGTATTGTTTGCAGCATTTTTGCTAATGGTCATTCTGACTGCTGTGAGCTGATAGGTATTTGTAATTTCGGTTTGCATATCTTTAAAAATTCCTAAAAGTCCTCATTTTCCCACGCCTTTTTCTTTTCTCTTAAAAGAAAAAACCGTGAGTACAATATACCTCTTGAAATTGTCTTCTTGGAAGGTTGCCCTCTTTTGAATTTTTTGGTCGATTTTTGACCCCAGAAATGTTTTGGAGGGCAGGTGTCATTTACAGAACTGCAAGTTGGTGACTATTTAGTGACCTTTCGCAGTGGGTTAAAGCTGCTGTTGTGGGAAATGGCCACAAGGAGGCAGCATTTTTCCATTCCCCAATCTGGGTACTAGGGCAGCAGAGCCTTTCTGGAAGGCGTTGTCCTAGGTTGTAAATTAGAATGGAATTTGCCAGGAGAAATCCCCATAAGTTTATGTCTCATTACTTCTTCTTGGTTTTTTTAATTTTTTTTATTCGGGGTAAAGATTAGAATGTTGTTTGTCCTAGGTGTACACAATCTGGTTCATTTGTACATTAGATATGTCTATTAATGTACAGATCCTCTTCCCATGTAAAATATTACAGTGTTCCGTAGATCTCGCTTGCTATGGGTTCGGTCTTTTTGATACATGTATATAACATGTATTTGTATACCTATACTAACAATAATCTTCATTTATCAATTCCCCCCTCCTTTCCTTTCAGATGAGCATCGTTTGTTTTCTAAGCCTGTGAGTGTCTTTCTCTTTGGAAATATGTTCATTTGTGTCAGTTATTAGATAATGCCATAAGTGATATTAGAGGATATAGGTCTTTTGCTTTCTGACCTACTTCATGTTTTGTGATTATCTCCAGGCTCATCTATGGTGCCTCAAAGAGCAGTGCTTCAATGTTTTCCATGGCTAATATTCCATTGTGTATATGGACCACTTCTTCATGGTGCATTCCACTGTTGATGGACATTTTCGTTTCTTCCAAGTGTTGCCTATGGTAAATATTGCTGGAGTGCAGGATTGCCAGCCTGTGATTTTTGATTTTCATTTTCTCAGGTGATAGACCCAGCAGTGGGTATGATTGATCGACTGGGATGGTAGCTCAATGTTTACCTTTTCAAGGCACCTCAATTGTGCTTTCATTAGTGCCTCTTACCACGTCCCCCTTAGAATCGAGGGTATGCGTTTCTCCACAATCACGTCAGCATTTATTGTTTGCAGCATTTTTGTCGATGGCCATTCTGACGGGTGTGAGCTGATAGGTTTTTGTAATTTGGGTTTACATGTCTTTAAAAATTCCTAAAATTCATCATTTTCCACGCCTTTCTCTTTTCTGTTAAAAGAAAACAGAAACAAAAAGTGTGAGTACAATATACCTCTTCAAATTGTCTTTTTGGAAGGTTGCACTCTTGAATTTTTTGGTCGATTTTCGACCTCAGTATGTTTTGGAGGGCAGGTGTCATTTACAGAACTGCAATTGGTGAATATTTAGTGACCTTTTGCAGTGGGTTTAAAGCTGCTGTTGTGGGAAACGGCCACAAGGATGCAGCATTTCTCCATTCCCAAATCTGGGTACTAGGGCAGCAGAGCCTTCTGGAAGTCGTTTACCCAGGTTGTAAATTTGAATGGATTGTGCCAGGAAAACCCCCCATAAGTTTATGTCTCATTACTTCTAGTTCGTTGTTGTAATTTTGTAAATTGGGGTAATGGTTCGAATGTTGTTTGTCCAAGGTGTACACACTCTGCTTCATTTACACATTATATATATCTATTTATGTAGAGATCCTCTTCCCATGTAAATTATTACAGAGTGTTCCGTAAACCTCCCTTGCTATATGGTCGGTCTTTTTGATATACGTATATAATATGTATTTGTATACATATGGTAACGCTAATCTTCATTTATCCATTCCCCCCACCTTTCCTTTTAGATAAGCATAGTTTTCTTTCTAAGTCAGTGAGTGCCTTTCTCTGTGGACATATGTTCATTTGTGTCAGTTATTAGATAACGCCTATAAGTGTTATCATAAGATATAGGACTTTTGCTTTCCGACTTACCTCATGTTCTGTGATTATCCCCAAGATCATCTATGGTGCCTAAAAGGGCAGTGTTTCATTGTTTTCCATGGCTAGTATTCATTGTGTACATGGACCACTTCTTCTTTATCCCTTCCTCTGTTGATGGACATTTTGGTTGCTTCACTGTCTTGTCTATTGTGAATAAGGCTGCAGTGCAGCCTTTGCAGCCCGGGTCTTCTTGATCCTGGTCTTCTCAGGTGAGAGGCCCATTGGTGCGCCTGCTGGATTGAATGGTACCTCAATTTTTCCTTTTAAACGCAGCTCCTTTCTGTTCTCATTATTAGCTGTCAACCACTTTACATCTCACCAGCAGCTAGAGGGTACACAGTTCTCTAAAACCTCTTCAGCATTTATTGTTTGTAGACTTTTTGCTGATGGTCAGTCGACTGGTGTGAGTTGAAACCTTTTTGTAGATTAGATTGCATGAGTCTAATCCTTCCTGAGGTTGAGCTTTTATCCATTTTCCTGTTTTTAACAAGAGGGTGAGTAAAACTTACCTCTTCATACTATCTTCTTGAAAAATTTGCCTGTTTTGAATTTTTTTTTATCCATTCCCTACCTCAGCACAATTTTGAGGGCCGGTGTCCTTTACGGCCCTGAGTCCTTGTGAATGTTAAGTGACCATTAGCTGTGGGTTAAAAGCCGCTCTTGCGGGAATCGGCCACAAGGCGGCAGCATTTCTCCTTTACCAAATCTGGTTACTAGGGCAACAGAGCCTTACTGGAAGTGGTGTTCTAGGTTGTAAATTAGAATGGAATGTGCCAGGAAAAAGCCCTTTAAGTTTATGGCTCATTACTTCTTGTTCGTATTTTTAACTTAATTTTTATTTTTTATCACAGCAAACTTGATTACAATGTTTTGTTTGTTCTAGGTGTGCAAGATGTGGTTCTTTCACACATATACATATATCTATTCTTCTTCAGATCCTTTTCCCATGTAGGTTATGACACAATGTTGAGTAGTCTTCTCTTGGTATTCCGTAGGTCTTTGGTGATTATATATTTCACATGTGTTTGTATCTGTCTGTTAACCTCAATATGGTAATGTATCCAATCCTCACACCTTTCCATTTGGTGAACCATAAGTTTTTGTACTGAATTCTGTGATTGCCTTTCTCTGTGGAAATATCTTCGTTTGTATCAATTTTTAGGTAACACCTATATGTGATATGATAGGATATGTATCTTTGGCTTTCTCACTTACTACAAGTTGCGTGATTACTTCTAGACTCATCTGTGGTGCTGCAAATGGCATTGTTTCATTCTTTCGCTAGCTCATATTCCATCTGTACATGTAGCAGTTCTTCTTGGTCCACCCATCTGTCGGTGGACTTTTTGGTTACTTCCATATCTTGGCTATTGTAATACTATGCAATGCAGATTGGCCTGCCTGTGTCTTTCCAATTCTGTCTTCTTAGGTTATAGGTCCAGGAATAGGTCTGCTGGATCATATGGTAGCTCAATGTTTACCTTTTCAAGGCACCTCCATTCTGTTCTCTTTAGTGGCTCTTTCCAGGTTACGTCCCACATAAAGTTGAGGGTATGCATTTCTCCACAGCACCTTCAGCGTTTATTCTGTGTAGTTTTTTGCTGATGGTTATTCTGACTGGTGTGAGCTGATACCTCTTTGTGGTTGAATTTGCATGTGTCTCATAAGGCGTTGAAATTGAGCTTTAAGACATGTCCTTTTCATTTTTCCGGCTGCGATTAGAGCTTAGTTCTTCAAAGTGTTTACTTAAAGTATGTGTCACCTTTTGAAACGTTTTGGCCATTACCTCCCTCAAGACATTTTGAGGGCAGGTTTCATTTACAGCCCTGCAGTACTTGTTCATATGAAGTGACCATTAGCTCAGGCTTTAAACCTGCTTTTGCAGGTAACGGCCAGAGGGCGGCAGCCTTTCTACGTTCCCCACGCTGGTACTAGGGAAACAGACCTACCAGCCAGTGGTGTTCTGCGGTTATCAATTAGAGTGGAATGTGCCCGGGTAAACCCACAAATGCTGATGTCTCCTTACATGTGTTTGTTTTTTAAATTTAATTTATATTTTTTACTGGAGTAATATTCCATTGTATACATGGACCACTTCTTCTTGGTGCATTCCTCTGTGGATGGACATTTTTGTTGCTTCCAAGTGTTGACTAGGGTAAATATTGCTGGCGTACAGGTTTGCCAGCCTGTGACATTTTGATTCTCATTTTCTCAGGTGATAGGCTCAGCAGATGGTATGCTTGATTCACTGGTAGCTCAATGTTTACCTTTTCAAAGCCCCTCCATTGTGTTTACGTTAATGGTTCTTACCACGTCCCCCTTAGAGCTCAGGGTACACATTTCTCCACAATCCCTTCAGCATGTATTGTTTGCAGCATTTTTGCTAATGGTCATTCTGACTGCTGTGAGCTGATAGGTATTTGTAATTTCGGTTTGCATATCTTTAAAAATTCCTAAAAGTCCTCATTTTCCCACGCCTTTTTCTTTTCTCTTAAAAGAAAAAACCGTGAGTACAATATACCTCTTGAAATCGTCTTCTTGGAAGGTTGCCCTCTTTTGAATTTTTTGGTCGATTTTTGACCCCAGAAATGTTTTGGAGGGCAGGTGTCATTTACAGAACTGCAAGTTGGTGACTATTTAGTGACCTTTCGCAGTGGGTTAAAGCTGCTGTTGTGGGAAATGGCCACAAGGAGGCAGCATTTTTCCATTCCCCAATCTGGGTACTAGGGCAGCAGAGCCTTTCTGGAAGGCGTTGTCCTAGGTTGTAAATTAGAATGGAATTTGCCAGGAGAAATCCCCATAAGTTTATGTCTCATTACTTCTTCTTGGTTTTTTTAATTTTTTTTATTCGGGGTAAAGATTAGAATATTGTTTGTCCTAGGTGTACACAATCTGGTTCATTTGTACATTAGATATGTCTATTAATGTACAGATCCTCTTCCCATGTAAAATATTACAGTGTTCCGTAGATCTCGCTTGCTATGTGTTCGGTCTTTTTGATACATGTATATAACATGTATTTGTATACCTATACTAACAATAATCTTCATTTATCAATTCCCCCCTCCTTTCCTTTCAGATGAGCATCGTTTGTTTTCTAAGCCTGTGAGTGTCTTTCTCTTTGGAAATATGTTCATTTGTGTCAGTTATTAGATAATGCCATAAGTGATATTAGAGGATATAGGTCTTTTGCTTTCTGACCTACTTCATGTTTTGTGATTATCTCCAGGCTCATCTATGGTGCCTCAAAGAGCAGTGCTTCAATGTTTTCCATGGCTAATATTCCATTGTGTATATGGACCACTTCTTCATGGTGCATTCCACTGTTGATGGACATTTTCGTTTCTTCCAAGTGTTGCCTATGGTAAATATTGCTGGAGTGCAGGATTGCCAGCCTGTGATTTTTGATTTTCATTTTCTCAGGTGATAGACCCAGCAGTGGGTATGATTGATCGACTGGGATGGTAGCTCAATGTTTACCTTTTCAAGGCACCTCAATTGTGCTTTCATTAGTGCCTCTTACCACGTCCCCCTTAGAATCGAGGGTATGCGTTTCTCCACAATCACGTCAGCATTTATTGTTTGCAGCATTTTTGTCGATGGCCATTCTGACGGGTGTGAGCTGATAGGTTTTTGTAATTTGGGTTTACATGTCTTTAAGAATTCCTAAAATTCATCATTTTCCACGCCTTTCTCTTTTCTGTTAAAAGAAAACAGAAACAAAAAGTGTGAGTACAATATACCTCTTCAAACTGTCTTTTTGGAAGGTTGCACTCTTGAATTTTTTGGTCGATTTTCGACCTCAGTATGTTTTGGAGGGCAGGTGTCATTTACAGAACTGCAATTGGTGAATATTTAGTGACCTTTTGCAGTGGGTTTAAAGCTGCTGTTGTGGGAAACGGCCACAAGGATGCAGCATTTCTCCATTCCCAAATCTGGGTACTAGGGCAGCAGAGCCTTCTGGAAGTCGTTTACCCAGGTTGTAAATTTGAATGGATTGTGCCAGGAAAACCCCCCATAAGTTTATGTCTCATTACTTCTAGTTCGTTGTTGTAATTTTGTAAATTGGGGTAATGGTTCGAATGTTGTTTGTCCAAGGTGTACACACTCTGCTTCATTTACACATTATATATATCTATTTATGTAGAGATCCTCTTCCCATGTAAATTATTACAGAGTGTTCCGTAAACCTCCCTTGCTATATGGTCGGTCTTTTTGATATATGTATATAATATGTATTTGTATACATATGGTAACGCTAATCTTCATTTATCCATTCCCCCCACCTTTCCTTTTAGATAAGCATAGTTTTCTTTCTAAGTCAGTGAGTGCCTTTCTCTGTGGACATATGTTCATTTGTGTCAGTTATTAGATAACGCCTATAAGTGTTATCATAAGATATAGGACTTTTGCTTTCCGACTTACCTCATGTTCTGTGATTATCCCCAAGATCATCTATGGTGCCTAAAAGAGCAGTGTTTCATTGTTTTCCATGGCTAGTATTCATTGTGTACATGGACCACTTCTTCTTTATCCCTTCCTCTGTTGATGGACATTTTGGTTGCTTCACTGTCTTGTCTATTGTGAATAAGGCTGCAGTGCAGCCTTTGCAGCCCGGGTCTTCTTGATCCTGGTCTTCTCAGGTGAGAGGCCCATTGGTGCGCCTGCTGGATTGAATGGTACCTCAATTTTTCCTTTTAAACGCAGCTCCTTTCTGTTCTCATTATTAGCTGTCAACCACTTTACATCTCACCAGCAGCTAGAGGGTACACAGTTCTCTAAAACCTCTTCAGCATTTATTGTTTGTAGACTTTTTGCTGATGGTCAGTCGACTGGTGTGAGTTGAAACCTTTTTGTAGATTAGATTGCATGAGTCTAATCCTTCCTGAGGTTGAGCTTTTATCCATTTTCCTGTTTTTAACAAGAGGGTGAGTAAAACTTACCTCTTCATACTATCTTCTTGAAAAATTTGCCTGTTTTGAATTTTTTTTTATCCATTCCCTACCTCAGCACAATTTTGAGGGCCGGTGTCCTTTACGGCCCTGAGTCCTTGTGAATGTTAAGTGACCATTAGCTGTGGGTTAAAAGCCGCTCTTGCGGGAATCGGCCACAAGGCGGCAGCATTTCTCCTTTACCAAATCTGGTTACTAGGGCAACAGAGCCTTACTGGAAGTGGTGTTCTAGGTTGTAAATTAGAATGGAATGTGCCAGGAAAAAGCCCTTTAAGTTTATGGCTCATTACTTCTTGTTCGTATTTTTAACTTAATTTTTATTTTTTATCACAGCAAACTTGATTACAATGTTTTGTTTGTTCTAGGTGTGCAAGATGTGGTTCTTTCACACATATACATATATCTATTCTTCTTCAGATCCTTTTCCCATGTAGGTTATGACACAATGTTGAGTAGTCTTCTCTTGGTATTCCATAGGTCTTTGGTGATTATATATTTCACATGTGTTTGTATCTGTCTGTTAACCTCAATATGGTAATGTATCCAATCCTCACACCTTTCCATTTGGTGAACCATAAGTTTTTGTACTGAATTCTGTGATTGCCTTTCTCTGTGGAAATATCTTCGTTTGTATCAATTTTTAGGTAACACCTATATGTGATATGATAGGATATGTATCTTTGGCTTTCTCACTTACTACAAGTTGCGTGATTACTTCTAGACTCATCTGTGGTGCTGCAAATGGCATTGTTTCATTCTTTCGCTAGCTCATATTCCATCTGTACATGTAGCAGTTCTTCTTGGTCCACCCATCTGTCGGTGGACTTTTTGGTTACTTCCATATCTTGGCTATTGTAATACTATGCAATGCAGATTGGCCTGCCTGTGTCTTTCCAATTCTGTCTTCTTAGGTTATAGGTCCAGGAATAGGTCTGCTGGATCATATGGTAGCTCAATGTTTACCTTTTCAAGGCACCTCCATTCTGTTCTCTTTAGTGGCTCTTTCCAGGTTACGTCCCACATAAAGTTGAGGGTATGCATTTCTCCACAGCACCTTCAGCGTTTATTCTGTGTAGTTTTTTGCTGATGGTTATTCTGACTGGTGTGAGCTGATACCTCTTTGTGGTTGAATTTGCATGTGTCTCATAAGGCATTGAAATTGAGCTTTAAGACATGTCCTTTTCATTTTTCCGGCTGCGATTAGAGCTTAGTTCTTCAAAGTGTTTACTTAAAGTATGTGTCACCTTTTGAAACGTTTTGGCCATTACCTCCCTCAAGACATTTTGAGGGCAGGTTTCATTTACAGCCCTGCAGTACTTGTTCATATGAAGTGACCATTAGCTCAGGCTTTAAACCTGCTTTTGCAGGTAACGGCCAGAGGGCGGCAGCCTTTCTACGTTCCCCACGCTGGTACTAGGGAAACAGACCTACCAGCCAGTGGTGTTCTGCGGTTATCAATTAGAGTGGAATGTGCCCGGGTAAACCCACAAATGCTGATGTCTCCTTACATGTGTTTGTTTTTTAAATTTAATTTATATTTTTTACTGGAGTAATATTCCATTGTATACATGGACCACTTCTTCTTGGTGCATTCCTCTGTGGATGGACATTTTTGTTGCTTCCAAGTGTTGACTAGGGTAAATATTGCTGGCGTACAGGTTTGCCAGCCTGTGACATTTTGATTCTCATTTTCTCAGGTGATAGGCTCAGCAGATGGTATGCTTGATTCACTGGTAGCTCAATGTTTACCTTTTCAAAGCCCCTCCATTGTGTTTACGTTAATGGTTCTTACCACGTCCCCCTTAGAGCTCAGGGTACACATTTCTCCACAATCCCTTCAGCATGTATTGTTTGCAGCATTTTTGCTAATGGTCATTCTGACTGCTGTGAGCTGATAGGTATTTGTAATTTCGGTTTGCATATCTTTAAAAATTCCTAAAAGTCCTCATTTTCCCACGCCTTTTTCTTTTCTCTTAAAAGAAAAAACCGTGAGTACAATATACCTCTTGAAATCGTCTTCTTGGAAGGTTGCCCTCTTTTGAATTTTTTGGTCGATTTTTGACCCCAGAAATGTTTTGGAGGGCAGGTGTCATTTACAGAACTGCAAGTTGGTGACTATTTAGTGACCTTTCGCAGTGGGTTAAAGCTGCTGTTGTGGGAAATGGCCACAAGGAGGCAGCATTTTTCCATTCCCCAATCTGGGTACTAGGGCAGCAGAGCCTTTCTGGAAGGCGTTGTCCTAGGTTGTAAATTAGAATGGAATTTGCCAGGAGAAATCCCCATAAGTTTATGTCTCATTACTTCTTCTTGGTTCTTTTAATTTTTTTTATTCGGGGTAAAGATTAGAATATTGTTTGTCCTAGGTGTACACAATCTGGTTCATTTGTACATTAGATATGTCTATTAATGTACAGATCCTCTTCCCATGTAAAATATTACAGTGTTCCGTAGATCTCGCTTGCTATGTGTTCGGTCTTTTTGATACATGTATATAACATGTATTTGTATACCTATACTAACAATAATCTTCATTTATCAATTCCCCCCTCCTTTCCTTTCAGATGAGCATCGTTTGTTTTCTAAGCCTGTGAGTGTCTTTCTCTTTGGAAATATGTTCATTTGTGTCAGTTATTAGATAATGCCATAAGTGATATTAGAGGATATAGGTCTTTTGCTTTCTGACCTACTTCATGTTTTGTGATTATCTCCAGGCTCATCTATGGTGCCTCAAAGAGCAGTGCTTCAATGTTTTCCATGGCTAATATTCCATTGTGTATATGGACCACTTCTTCATGGTGCATTCCACTGTTGATGGACATTTTCGTTTCTTCCAAGTGTTGCCTATGGTAAATATTGCTGGAGTGCAGGATTGCCAGCCTGTGATTTTTGATTTTCATTTTCTCAGGTGATAGACCCAGCAGTGGGTATGATTGATCGACTGGGATGGTAGCTCAATGTTTACCTTTTCAAGGCACCTCAATTGTGCTTTCATTAGTGCCTCTTACCACGTCCCCCTTAGAATCGAGGGTATGCGTTTCTCCACAATCACGTCAGCATTTATTGTTTGCAGCATTTTTGTCGATGGCCATTCTGACGGGTGTGAGCTGATAGGTTTTTGTAATTTGGGTTTACATGTCTTTAAAAATTCCTAAAATTCATCATTTTCCACGCCTTTCTCTTTTCTGTTAAAAGAAAACAGAAACAAAAAGTGTGAGTACAATATACCTCTTCAAATTGTCTTTTTGGAAGGTTGCACTCTTGAATTTTTTGGTCGATTTTCGACCTCAGTATGTTTTGGAGGGCAGGTGTCATTTACAGAACTGCAATTGGTGAATATTTAGTGACCTTTTGCAGTGGGTTTAAAGCTGCTGTTGTGGGAAACGGCCACAAGGATGCAGCATTTCTCCATTCCCAAATCTGGGTACTAGGGCAGCAGAGCCTTCTGGAAGTCGTTTACCCAGGTTGTAAATTTGAATGGATTGTGCCAGGAAAACCCCCCATAAGTTTATGTCTCATTACTTCTAGTTCGTTGTTGTAATTTTGTAAATTGGGGTAATGGTTCGAATGTTGTTTGTCCAAGGTGTACACACTCTGCTTCATTTACACATTATATATATCTATTTATGTAGAGATCCTCTTCCCATGTAAATTATTACAGAGTGTTCCGTAAACCTCCCTTGCTATATGGTCGGTCTTTTTGATATATGTATATAATATGTATTTGTATACATATGGTAACGCTAATCTTCATTTATCCATTCCCCCCACCTTTCCTTTTAGATAAGCATAGTTTTCTTTCTAAGTCAGTGAGTGCCTTTCTCTGTGGACATATGTTCATTTGTGTCAGTTATTAGATAACGCCTATAAGTGTTATCATAAGATATAGGACTTTTGCTTTCCGACTTACCTCATGTTCTGTGATTATCCCCAAGATCATCTATGGTGCCTAAAAGAGCAGTGTTTCATTGTTTTCCATGGCTAGTATTCATTGTGTACATGGACCACTTCTTCTTTATCCCTTCCTCTGTTGATGGACATTTTGGTTGCTTCACTGTCTTGTCTATTGTGAATAAGGCTGCAGTGCAGCCTTTGCAGCCCGGGTCTTCTTGATCCTGGTCTTCTCAGGTGAGAGGCCCATTGGTGCGCCTGCTGGATTGAATGGTACCTCAATTTTTCCTTTTAAACGCAGCTCCTTTCTGTTCTCATTATTAGCTGTCAACCACTTTACATCTCACCAGCAGCTAGAGGGTACACAGTTCTCTAAAACCTCTTCAGCATTTATTGTTTGTAGACTTTTTGCTGATGGTCAGTCGACTGGTGTGAGTTGAAACCTTTTTGTAGATTAGATTGCATGAGTCTAATCCTTCCTGAGGTTGAGCTTTTATCCATTTTCCTGTTTTTAACAAGAGGGTGAGTAAAACTTACCTCTTCATACTATCTTCTTGAAAAATTTGCCTGTTTTGAATTTTTTTTTATCCATTCCTTACCTCAGCACAATTTTGAGGGCCGGTGTCCTTTACGGCCCTGAGTCCTTGTGAATGTTAAGTGACCATTAGCTGTGGGTTAAAAGCCGCTCTTGCGGGAATCGGCCACAAGGCGGCAGCATTTCTCCTTTACCAAATCTGGTTACTAGGGCAACAGAGCCTTACTGGAAGTGGTGTTCTAGGTTGTAAATTAGAATGGAATGTGCCAGGAAAAAGCCCTTTAAGTTTATGGCTCATTACTTCTTGTTCGTATTTTTAACTTAATTTTTATTTTTTATCACAGCAAACTTGATTACAATGTTTTGTTTGTTCTAGGTGTGCAAGATGTGGTTCTTTCACACATATACATATATCTATTCTTCTTCAGATCCTTTTCCCATGTAGGTTATGACACAATGTTGAGTAGTCTTCTCTTGGTATTCCGTAGGTCTTTGGTGATTATATATTTCACATGTGTTTGTATCTGTCTGTTAACCTCAATATGGTAATGTATCCAATCCTCACACCTTTCCATTTGGTGAACCATAAGTTTTTGTACTGAATTCTGTGATTGCCTTTCTCTGTGGAAATATCTTCGTTTGTATCAATTTTTAGGTAACACCTATATGTGATATGATAGGATATGTATCTTTGGCTTTCTCACTTACTACAAGTTGCGTGATTACTTCTAGACTCATCTGTGGTGCTGCAAATGGCATTGTTTCATTCTTTCGCTAGCTCATATTCCATCTGTACATGTAGCAGTTCTTCTTGGTCCACCCATCTGTCGGTGGACTTTTTGGTTACTTCCATATCTTGGCTATTGTAATACTATGCAATGCAGATTGGCCTGCCTGTGTCTTTCCAATTCTGTCTTCTTAGGTTATAGGTCCAGGAATAGGTCTGCTGGATCATATGGTAGCTCAATGTTTACCTTTTCAAGGCACCTCCATTCTGTTCTCTTTAGTGGCTCTTTCCAGGTTACGTCCCACATAAAGTTGAGGGTATGCATTTCTCCACAGCACCTTCAGCGTTTATTCTGTGTAGTTTTTTGCTGATGGTTATTCTGACTGGTGTGAGCTGATACCTCTTTGAGGTTGAATTTGTATGTGTCTCATAAGGCGTTGAAATTGAGCTTTAAGACATGTCCTTTTCATTTTTCCGGCTGCGATTAGAGCTTAGTTCTTCAAAGTGTTTACTTAAAGTATGTGTCACCTTTTGAAACGTTTTGGCCATTACCTCCCTCAAGACATTTTGAGGGCAGGTTTCATTTACAGCCCTGCAGTACTTGTTCATATGAAGTGACCATTAGCTCAGGCTTTAAACCTGCTTTTGCAGGTAACGGCCAGAGGGCGGCAGCCTTTCTACGTTCCCCACGCTGGTACTAGGGAAACAGACCTACCAGCCAGTGGTGTTCTGCGGTTATCAATTAGAGTGGAATGTGCCCGGATAAACCCACAAATGCTGATGTCTCCTTACATGTGTTTGTTTTTTAAATTTAATTTATATTTTTTACTGGAGTAATATTCCATTGTATACATGGACCACTTCTTCTTGGTGCATTCCTCTGTGGATGGACATTTTTGTTGCTTCCAAGTGTTGACTAGGGTAAATATTGCTGGCGTACAGGTTTGCCAGCCTGTGACATTTTGATTCTCATTTTCTCAGGTGATAGGCTCAGCAGATGGTATGCTTGATTCACTGGTAGCTCAATGTTTACCTTTTCAAAGCCCCTCCATTGTGTTTACGTTAATGGTTCTTACCACGTCCCCCTTAGAGCTCAGGGTACACATTTCTCCACAATCCCTTCAGCATGTATTGTTTGCAGCATTTTTGCTAATGGTCATTCTGACTGCTGTGAGCTGATAGGTATTTGTAATTTCGGTTTGCATATCTTTAAAAATTCCTAAAAGTCCTCATTTTCCCACGCCTTTTTCTTTTCTCTTAAAAGAAAAAACCGTGAGTACAATATACCTCTTGAAATCGTCTTCTTGGAAGGTTGCCCTCTTTTGAATTTTTTGGTCGATTTTTGACCCCAGAAATGTTTTGGAGGGCAGGTGTCATTTACAGAACTGCAAGTTGGTGACTATTTAGTGACCTTTCGCAGTGGGTTAAAGCTGCTGTTGTGGGAAATGGCCACAAGGAGGCAGCATTTTTCCATTCCCCAATCTGGGTACTAGGGCAGCAGAGCCTTTCTGGAAGGCGTTGTCCTAGGTTGTAAATTAGAATGGAATTTGCCAGGAGAAATCCCCATAAGTTTATGTCTCATTACTTCTTCTTGGTTCTTTTAATTTTTTTTATTCGGGGTAAAGATTAGAATATTGTTTGTCCTAGGTGTACACAATCTGGTTCATTTGTACATTAGATATGTCTATTAATGTACAGATCCTCTTCCCATGTAAAATATTACAGTGTTCCGTAGATCTCGCTTGCTATGTGTTCGGTCTTTTTGATACATGTATATAACATGTATTTGTATACCTATACTAACAATAATCTTCATTTATCAATTCCCCCCTCCTTTCCTTTCAGATGAGCATCGTTTGTTTTCTAAGCCTGTGAGTGTCTTTCTCTTTGGAAATATGTTCATTTGTGTCAGTTATTAGATAATGCCATAAGTGATATTAGAGGATATAGGTCTTTTGCTTTCTGACCTACTTCATGTTTTGTGATTATCTCCAGGCTCATCTATGGTGCCTCAAAGAGCAGTGCTTCAATGTTTTCCATGGCTAATATTCCATTGTGTATATGGACCACTTCTTCATGGTGCATTCCACTGTTGATGGACATTTTCGTTTCTTCCAAGTGTTGCCTATGGTAAATATTGCTGGAGTGCAGGATTGCCAGCCTGTGATTTTTGATTTTCATTTTCTCAGGTGATAGACCCAGCAGTGGGTATGATTGATCGACTGGGATGGTAGCTCAATGTTTACCTTTTCAAGGCACCTCAATTGTGCTTTCATTAGTGCCTCTTACCACGTCCCCCTTAGAATCGAGGGTATGCGTTTCTCCACAATCACGTCAGCATTTATTGTTTGCAGCATTTTTGTCGATGGCCATTCTGACGGGTGTGAGCTGATAGGTTTTTGTAATTTGGGTTTACATGTCTTTAAAAATTCCTAAAATTCATCATTTTCCACGCCTTTCTCTTTTCTGTTAAAAGAAAACAGAAACAAAAAGTGTGAGTACAATATACCTCTTCAAATTGTCTTTTTGGAAGGTTGCACTCTTGAATTTTTTGGTCGATTTTCGACCTCAGTATGTTTTGGAGGGCAGGTGTCATTTACAGAACTGCAATTGGTGAATATTTAGTGACCTTTTGCAGTGGGTTTAAAGCTGCTGTTGTGGGAAACGGCCACAAGGATGCAGCATTTCTCCATTCCCAAATCTGGGTACTAGGGCAGCAGAGCCTTCTGGAAGTCGTTTACCCAGGTTGTAAATTTGAATGGATTGTGCCAGGAAAACCCCCCATAAGTTTATGTCTCATTACTTCTAGTTCGTTGTTGTAATTTTGTAAATTGGGGTAATGGTTCGAATGTTGTTTGTCCAAGGTGTACACACTCTGCTTCATTTACACATTATATATATCTATTTATGTAGAGATCCTCTTCCCATGTAAATTATTACAGAGTGTTCCGTAAACCTCCCTTGCTATATGGTCGGTCTTTTTGATATACGTATATAATATGTATTTGTATACATATGGTAACGCTAATCTTCATTTATCCATTCCCCCCACCTTTCCTTTTAGATAAGCATAGTTTTCTTTCTAAGTCAGTGAGTGCCTTTCTCTGTGGACATATGTTCATTTGTGTCAGTTATTAGATAACGCCTATAAGTGTTATCATAAGATATAGGACTTTTGCTTTCCGACTTACCTCATGTTCTGTGATTATCCCCAAGATCATCTATGGTGCCTAAAAGAGCAGTGTTTCATTGTTTTCCATGGCTAGTATTCATTGTGTACATGGACCACTTCTTCTTTATCCCTTCCTCTGTTGATGGACATTTTGGTTGCTTCACTGTCTTGTCTATTGTGAATAAGGCTGCAGTGCAGCCTTTGCAGCCCGGGTCTTCTTGATCCTGGTCTTCTCAGGTGAGAGGCCCATTGGTGCGCCTGCTGGATTGAATGGTACCTCAATTTTTCCTTTTAAACGCAGCTCCTTTCTGTTCTCATTATTAGCTGTCAACCACTTTACATCTCACCAGCAGCTAGAGGGTACACAGTTCTCTAAAACCTCTTCAGCATTTATTGTTTGTAGACTTTTTGCTGATGGTCAGTCGACTGGTGTGAGTTGAAACCTTTTTGTAGATTAGATTGCATGAGTCTAATCCTTCCTGAGGTTGAGCTTTTATCCATTTTCCTGTTTTTAACAAGAGGGTGAGTAAAACTTACCTCTTCATACTATCTTCTTGAAAAATTTGCCTGTTTTGAATTTTTTTTTATCCATTCCCTACCTCAGCACAATTTTGAGGGCCGGTGTCCTTTACGGCCCTGAGTCCTTGTGAATGTTAAGTGACCATTAGCTGTGGGTTAAAAGCCGCTCTTGCGGGAATCGGCCACAAGGCGGCAGCATTTCTCCTTTACCAAATCTGGTTACTAGGGCAACAGAGCCTTACTGGAAGTGGTGTTCTAGGTTGTAAATTAGAATGGAATGTGCCAGGAAAAAGCCCTTTAAGTTTATGGCTCATTACTTCTTGTTCGTATTTTTAACTTAATTTTTATTTTTTATCACAGCAAACTTGATTACAATGTTTTGTTTGTTCTAGGTGTGCAAGATGTGGTTCTTTCACACATATACATATATCTATTCTTCTTCAGATCCTTTTCCCATGTAGGTTATGACACAATGTTGAGTAGTCTTCTCTTGGTATTCCGTAGGTCTTTGGTGATTATATATTTCACATGTGTTTGTATCTGTCTGTTAACCTCAATATGGTAATGTATCCAATCCTCACACCTTTCCATTTGGTGAACCATAAGTTTTTGTACTGAATTCTGTGATTGCCTTTCTCTGTGGAAATATCTTCGTTTGTATCAATTTTTAGGTAACACCTATATGTGATATGATAGGATATGTATCTTTGGCTTTCTCACTTACTACAAGTTGCGTGATTACTTCTAGACTCATCTGTGGTGCTGCAAATGGCATTGTTTCATTTTTTCGCTAGCTCATATTCCATCTGTACATGTAGCAGTTCTTCTTGGTCCACCCATCTGTCGGTGGACTTTTTGGTTACTTCCATATCTTGGCTATTGTAATACTATGCAATGCAGATTGGCCTGCCTGTGTCTTTCCAATTCTGTCTTCTTAGGTTATAGGTCCAGGAATAGGTCTGCTGGATCATATGGTAGCTCAATGTTTACCTTTTCAAGGCACCTCCATTCTGTTCTCTTTAGTGGCTCTTTCCAGGTTACGTCCCACATAAAGTTGAGGGTATGCATTTCTCCACAGCACCTTCAGCGTTTATTCTGTGTAGTTTTTTGCTGATGGTTATTCTGACTGGTGTGAGCTGATACCTCTTTGAGGTTGAATTTGTATGTGTCTCATAAGGCGTTGAAATTGAGCTTTAAGACATGTCCTTTTTATTTTTCCGGCTGCGATTAGAGCTTAGTTCTTCAAAGTGTTTACTTAAAGTATGTGTCACCTTTTGAAACGTTTTGGCCATTACCTCCCTCAAGACATTTTGAGGGCAGGTTTCATTTACAGCCCTGCAGTACTTGTTCCTATGAAGTGACCATTAGCTCAGGCTTTAAACCTGCTTTTGCAGGTAACGGCCAGAGGGCGGCAGCCTTTCTACGTTCCCCACGCTGGTACTAGGGAAACAGACCTACCAGCCAGTGGTGTTCTGCGGTTATCAATTAGAGTGGAATGTGCCCGGATAAACCCACAAATGCTGATGTCTCCTTACATGTGTTTGTTTTTTAAATTTAATTTATATTTTTTACTGGAGTAATATTCCATTGTATACATGGACCACTTCTTCTTGGTGCATTCCTCTGTGGATGGACATTTTTGTTGCTTCCAAGTGTTGACTAGGGTAAATATTGCTGGCGTACAGGTTTGCCAGCCTGTGACATTTTGATTCTCATTTTCTCAGGTGATAGGCTCAGCAGATGGTATGCTTGATTCACTGGTAGCTCAATGTTTACCTTTTCAAAGCCCCTCCATTGTGTTTACGTTAATGGTTCTTACCACGTCCCCCTTAGAGCTCAGGGTACACATTTCTCCACAATCCCTTCAGCATGTATTGTTTGCAGCATTTTTGCTAATGGTCATTCTGACTGCTGTGAGCTGATAGGTATTTGTAATTTCGGTTTGCATATCTTTAAAAATTCCTAAAAGTCCTCATTTTCCCACGCCTTTTTCTTTTCTCTTAAAAGAAAAAACCGTGAGTACAATATACCTCTTGAAATCGTCTTCTTGGAAGGTTGCCCTCTTTTGAAGTTTTTGGTCGATTTTTGACCCCAGAAATGTTTTGGAGGGCAGGTGTCATTTACAGAACTGCAAGTTGGTGACTATTTAGTGACCTTTCGCAGTGGGTTAAAGCTGCTGTTGTGGGAAATGGCCACAAGGAGGCAGCATTTTTCCATTCCCCAATCTGGGTACTAGGGCAGCAGAGCCTTTCTGGAAGGCGTTGTCCTAGGTTGTAAATTAGAATGGAATTTGCCAGGAGAAATCCCCATAAGTTTATGTCTCATTACTTCTTCTTGGTTCTTTTAATTTTTTTTATTCGGGGTAAAGATTAGAATATTGTTTGTCCTAGGTGTACACAATCTGGTTCATTTGTACATTAGATATGTCTATTAATGTACAGATCCTCTTCCCATGTAAAATATTACAGTGTTCCGTAGATCTCGCTTGCTATGTGTTCGGTCTTTTTGATACATGTATATAACATGTATTTGTATACCTATACTAACAATAATCTTCATTTATCAATTCCCCCCTCCTTTCCTTTCAGATGAGCATCGTTTGTTTTCTAAGCCTGTGAGTGTCTTTCTCTTTGGAAATATGTTCATTTGTGTCAGTTATTAGATAATGCCATAAGTGATATTAGAGGATATAGGTCTTTTGCTTTCTGACCTACTTCATGTTTTGTGATTATCTCCAGGCTCATCTATGGTGCCTCAAAGAGCAGTGCTTCAATGTTTTCCATGGCTAATATTCCATTGTGTATATGGACCACTTCTTCATGGTGCATTCCACTGTTGATGGACATTTTCGTTTCTTCCAAGTGTTGCCTATGGTAAATATTGCTGGAGTGCAGGATTGCCAGCCTGTGATTTTTGATTTTCATTTTCTCAGGTGATAGACCCAGCAGTGGGTATGATTGATCGACTGGGATGGTAGCTCAATGTTTACCTTTTCAAGGCACCTCAATTGTGCTTTCATTAGTGCCTCTTACCACGTCCCCCTTAGAATCGAGGGTATGCGTTTCTCCACAATCACGTCAGCATTTATTGTTTGCAGCATTTTTGTCGATGGCCATTCTGACGGGTGTGAGCTGATAGGTTTTTGTAATTTGGGTTTACATGTCTTTAAAAATTCCTAAAATTCATCATTTTCCACGCCTTTCTCTTTTCTGTTAAAAGAAAACAGAAACAAAAAGTGTGAGTACAATATACCTCTTCAAATTGTCTTTTTGGAAGGTTGCACTCTTGAATTTTTTGGTCGATTTTCGACCTCAGTATGTTTTGGAGGGCAGGTGTCATTTACAGAACTGCAATTGGTGAATATTTAGTGACCTTTTGCAGTGGGTTTAAAGCTGCTGTTGTGGGAAACGGCCACAAGGATGCAGCATTTCTCCATTCCCAAATCTGGGTACTAGGGCAGCAGAGCCTTCTGGAAGTCGTTTACCCAGGTTGTAAATTTGAATGGATTGTGCCAGGAAAACCCCCCATAAGTTTATGTCTCATTACTTCTAGTTCGTTGTTGTAATTTTGTAAATTGGGGTAATGGTTCGAATGTTGTTTGTCCAAGGTGTACACACTCTGCTTCATTTACACATTATATATATCTATTTATGTAGAGATCCTCTTCCCATGTAAATTATTACAGAGTGTTCCGTAAACCTCCCTTGCTATATGGTCGGTCTTTTTGATATATGTATATAATATGTATTTGTATACATATGGTAACGCTAATCTTCATTTATCCATTCCCCCCACCTTTCCTTTTAGATAAGCATAGTTTTCTTTCTAAGTCAGTGAGTGCCTTTCTCTGTGGACATATGTTCATTTGTGTCAGTTATTAGATAACGCCTATAAGTGTTATCATAAGATATAGGACTTTTGCTTTCCGACTTACCTCATGTTCTGTGATTATCCCCAAGATCATCTATGGTGCCTAAAAGAGCAGTGTTTCATTGTTTTCCATGGCTAGTATTCATTGTGTACATGGACCACTTCTTCTTTATCCCTTCCTCTGTTGATGGACATTTTGGTTGCTTCACTGTCTTGTCTATTGTGAATAAGGCTGCAGTGCAGCCTTTGCAGCCCGGGTCTTCTTGATCCTGGTCTTCTCAGGTGAGAGGCCCATTGGTGCGCCTGCTGGATTGAATGGTACCTCAATTTTTCCTTTTAAACGCAGCTCCTTTCTGTTCTCATTATTAGCTGTCAACCACTTTACATCTCACCAGCAGCTAGAGGGTACACAGTTCTCTAAAACCTCTTCAGCATTTATTGTTTGTAGACTTTTTGCTGATGGTCAGTCGACTGGTGTGAGTTGAAACCTTTTTGTAGATTAGATTGCATGAGTCTAATCCTTCCTGAGGTTGAGCTTTTATCCATTTTCCTGTTTTTAACAAGAGGGTGAGTAAAACTTACCTCTTCATACTATCTTCTTGAAAAATTTGCCTGTTTTGAATTTTTTTTTATCCATTCCCTACCTCAGCACAATTTTGAGGGCCGGTGTCCTTTACGGCCCTGAGTCCTTGTGAATGTTAAGTGACCATTAGCTGTGGGTTAAAAGCCGCTCTTGCGGGAATCGGCCACAAGGCGGCAGCATTTCTCCTTTACCAAATCTGGTTACTAGGGCAACAGAGCCTTACTGGAAGTGGTGTTCTAGGTTGTAAATTAGAATGGAATGTGCCAGGAAAAAGCCCTTTAAGTTTATGGCTCATTACTTCTTGTTCGTATTTTTAACTTAATTTTTATTTTTTATCACAGCAAACTTGATTACAATGTTTTGTTTGTTCTAGGTGTGCAAGATGTGGTTCTTTCACACATATACATATATCTATTCTTCTTCAGATCCTTTTCCCATGTAGGTTATGACACAATGTTGAGTAGTCTTCTCTTGGTATTCCGTAGGTCTTTGGTGATTATATATTTCACATGTGTTTGTATCTGTCTGTTAACCTCAATATGGTAATGTATCCAATCCTCACACCTTTCCATTTGGTGAACCATAAGTTTTTGTACTGAATTCTGTGATTGCCTTTCTCTGTGGAAATATCTTCGTTTGTATCAATTTTTAGGTAACACCTATATGTGATATGATAGGATATGTATCTTTGGCTTTCTCACTTACTACAAGTTGCGTGATTACTTCTAGACTCATCTGTGGTGCTGCAAATGGCATTGTTTCATTCTTTCGCTAGCTCATATTCCATCTGTACATGTAGCAGTTCTTCTTGGTCCACCCATCTGTCGGTGGACTTTTTGGTTACTTCCATATCTTGGCTATTGTAATACTATGCAATGCAGATTGGCCTGCCTGTGTCTTTCCAATTCTGTCTTCTTAGGTTATAGGTCCAGGAATAGGTCTGCTGGATCATATGGTAGCTCAATGTTTACCTTTTCAAGGCACCTCCATTCTGTTCTCTTTAGTGGCTCTTTCCAGGTTACGTCCCACATAAAGTTGAGGGTATGCATTTCTCCACAGCACCTTCAGCGTTTATTCTGTGTAGTTTTTTGCTGATGGTTATTCTGACTGGTGTGAGCTGATACCTCTTTGAGGTTGAATTTGTATGTGTCTCATAAGGCGTTGAAATTGAGCTTTAAGACATGTCCTTTTTATTTTTCCGGCTGCGATTAGAGCTTAGTTCTTCAAAGTGTTTACTTAAAGTATGTGTCACCTTTTGAAACGTTTTGGCCATTACCTCCCTCAAGACATTTTGAGGGCAGGTTTCATTTACAGCCCTGCAGTACTTGTTCCTATGAAGTGACCATTAGCTCAGGCTTTAAACCTGCTTTTGCAGGTAACGGCCAGAGGGCGGCAGCCTTTCTACGTTCCCCACGCTGGTACTAGGGAAACAGACCTACCAGCCAGTGGTGTTCTGCGGTTATCAATTAGAGTGGAATGTGCCCGGATAAACCCACAAATGCTGATGTCTCCTTACATGTGTTTGTTTTTTAAATTTAATTTATATTTTTTACTGGAGTAATATTCCATTGTATACATGGACCACTTCTTCTTGGTGCATTCCTCTGTGGATGGACATTTTTGTTGCTTCCAAGTGTTGACTAGGGTAAATATTGCTGGCGTACAGGTTTGCCAGCCTGTGACATTTTGATTCTCATTTTCTCAGGTGATAGGCTCAGCAGATGGTATGCTTGATTCACTGGTAGCTCAATGTTTACCTTTTCAAAGCCCCTCCATTGTGTTTACGTTAATGGTTCTTACCACGTCCCCCTTAGAGCTCAGGGTACACATTTCTCCACAATCCCTTCAGCATGTATTGTTTGCAGCATTTTTGCTAATGGTCATTCTGACTGCTGTGAGCTGATAGGTATTTGTAATTTCGGTTTGCATATCTTTAAAAATTCCTAAAAGTCCTCATTTTCCCACGCCTTTTTCTTTTCTCTTAAAAGAAAAAACCGTGAGTACAATATACCTCTTGAAATCGTCTTCTTGGAAGGTTGCCCTCTTTTGAAGTTTTTGGTCGATTTTTGACCCCAGAAATGTTTTGGAGGGCAGGTGTCATTTACAGAACTGCAAGTTGGTGACTATTTAGTGACCTTTCGCAGTGGGTTAAAGCTGCTGTTGTGGGAAATGGCCACAAGGAGGCAGCATTTTTCCATTCCCCAATCTGGGTACTAGGGCAGCAGAGCCTTTCTGGAAGGCGTTGTCCTAGGTTGTAAATTAGAATGGAATTTGCCAGGAGAAATCCCCATAAGTTTATGTCTCATTACTTCTTCTTGGTTCTTTTAATTTTTTTTATTCGGGGTAAAGATTAGAATATTGTTTGTCCTAGGTGTACACAATCTGGTTCATTTGTACATTAGATATGTCTATTAATGTACAGATCCTCTTCCCATGTAAAATATTACAGTGTTCCGTAGATCTCGCTTGCTATGTGTTCGGTCTTTTTGATACATGTATATAACATGTATTTGTATACCTATACTAACAATAATCTTCATTTATCAATTCCCCCCTCCTTTCCTTTCAGATGAGCATCGTTTGTTTTCTAAGCCTGTGAGTGTCTTTCTCTTTGGAAATATGTTCATTTGTGTCAGTTATTAGATAATGCCATAAGTGATATTAGAGGATATAGGTCTTTTGCTTTCTGACCTACTTCATGTTTTGTGATTATCTCCAGGCTCATCTATGGTGCCTCAAAGAGCAGTGCTTCAATGTTTTCCATGGCTAATATTCCATTGTGTATATGGACCACTTCTTCATGGTGCATTCCACTGTTGATGGACATTTTCGTTTCTTCCAAGTGTTGCCTATGGTAAATATTGCTGGAGTGCAGGATTGCCAGCCTGTGATTTTTGATTTTCATTTTCTCAGGTGATAGACCCAGCAGTGGGTATGATTGATCGACTGGGATGGTAGCTCAATGTTTACCTTTTCAAGGCACCTCAATTGTGCTTTCATTAGTGCCTCTTACCACGTCCCCCTTAGAATCGAGGGTATGCGTTTCTCCACAATCACGTCAGCATTTATTGTTTGCAGCATTTTTGTCGATGGCCATTCTGACGGGTGTGAGCTGATAGGTTTTTGTAATTTGGGTTTACATGTCTTTAAAAATTCCTAAAATTCATCATTTTCCACGCCTTTCTCTTTTCTGTTAAAAGAAAACAGAAACAAAAAGTGTGAGTACAATATACCTCTTCAAATTGTCTTTTTGGAAGGTTGCACTCTTGAATTTTTTGGTCGATTTTCGACCTCAGTATGTTTTGGAGGGCAGGTGTCATTTACAGAACTGCAATTGGTGAATATTTAGTGACCTTTTGCAGTGGGTTTAAAGCTGCTGTTGTGGGAAACGGCCACAAGGATGCAGCATTTCTCCATTCCCAAATCTGGGTACTAGGGCAGCAGAGCCTTCTGGAAGTCGTTTACCCAGGTTGTAAATTTGAATGGATTGTGCCAGGAAAACCCCCCATAAGTTTATGTCTCATTACTTCTAGTTCGTTGTTGTAATTTTGTAAATTGGGGTAATGGTTCGAATGTTGTTTGTCCAAGGTGTACACACTCTGCTTCATTTACACATTATATATATCTATTTATGTAGAGATCCTCTTCCCATGTAAATTATTACAGAGTGTTCCGTAAACCTCCCTTGCTATATGGTCGGTCTTTTTGATATATGTATATAATATGTATTTGTATACATATGGTAACGCTAATCTTCATTTATCCATTCCCCCCACCTTTCCTTTTAGATAAGCATAGTTTTCTTTCTAAGTCAGTGAGTGCCTTTCTCTGTGGACATATGTTCATTTGTGTCAGTTATTAGATAACGCCTATAAGTGTTATCATAAGATATAGGACTTTTGCTTTCCGACTTACCTCATGTTCTGTGATTATCCCCAAGATCATCTATGGTGCCTAAAAGAGCAGTGTTTCATTGTTTTCCATGGCTAGTATTCATTGTGTACATGGACCACTTCTTCTTTATCCCTTCCTCTGTTGATGGACATTTTGGTTGCTTCACTGTCTTGTCTATTGTGAATAAGGCTGCAGTGCAGCCTTTGCAGCCCGGGTCTTCTTGATCCTGGTCTTCTCAGGTGAGAGGCCCATTGGTGCGCCTGCTGGATTGAATGGTACCTCAATTTTTCCTTTTAAACGCAGCTCCTTTCTGTTCTCATTATTAGCTGTCAACCACTTTACATCTCACCAGCAGCTAGAGGGTACACAGTTCTCTAAAACCTCTTCAGCATTTATTGTTTGTAGACTTTTTGCTGATGGTCAGTCGACTGGTGTGAGTTGAAACCTTTTTGTAGATTAGATTGCATGAGTCTAATCCTTCCTGAGGTTGAGCTTTTATCCATTTTCCTGTTTTTAACAAGAGGGTGAGTAAAACTTACCTCTTCATACTATCTTCTTGAAAAATTTGCCTGTTTTGAATTTTTTTTTATCCATTCCCTACCTCAGCACAATTTTGAGGGCCGGTGTCCTTTACGGCCCTGAGTCCTTGTGAATGTTAAGTGACCATTAGCTGTGGGTTAAAAGCCGCTCTTGCGGGAATCGGCCACAAGGCGGCAGCATTTCTCCTTTACCAAATCTGGTTACTAGGGCAACAGAGCCTTACTGGAAGTGGTGTTCTAGGTTGTAAATTAGAATGGAATGTGCCAGGAAAAAGCCCTTTAAGTTTATGGCTCATTACTTCTTGTTCGTATTTTTAACTTAATTTTTATTTTTTATCACAGCAAACTTGATTACAATGTTTTGTTTGTTCTAGGTGTGCAAGATGTGGTTCTTTCACACATATACATATATCTATTCTTCTTCAGATCCTTTTCCCATGTAGGTTATGACACAATGTTGAGTAGTCTTCTCTTGGTATTCCGTAGGTCTTTGGTGATGATATATTTCACATGTGTTTGTATCTGTCTGTTAACCTCAATATGGTAATGTATCCAATCCTCACACCTTTCCATTTGGTGAACCATAAGTTTTTGTACTGAATTCTGTGATTGCCTTTCTCTGTGGAAATATCTTCGTTTGTATCAATTTTTAGGTAACACCTATATGTGATATGATAGGATATGTATCTTTGGCTTTCTCACTTACTACAAGTTGCGTGATTACTTCTAGACTCATCTGTGGTGCTGCAAATGGCATTGTTTCATTCTTTCGCTAGCTCATATTCCATCTGTACATGTAGCAGTTCTTCTTGGTCCACCCATCTGTCGGTGGACTTTTTGGTTACTTCCATATCTTGGCTATTGTAATACTATGCAATGCAGATTGGCCTGCCTGTGTCTTTCCAATTCTGTCTTCTTAGGTTATAGGTCCAGGAATAGGTCTGCTGGATCATATGGTAGCTCAATGTTTACCTTTTCAAGGCACCTCCATTCTGTTCTCTTTAGTGGCTCTTTCCAGGTTACGTCCCACATAAAGTTGAGGGTATGCATTTCTCCACAGCACCTTCAGCGTTTATTCTGTGTAGTTTTTTGCTGATGGTTATTCTGACTGGTGTGAGCTGATACCTCTTTGAGGTTGAATTTGTATGTGTCTCATAAGGCGTTGAAATTGAGCTTTAAGACATGTCCTTTTTATTTTTCCGGCTGCGATTAGAGCTTAGTTCTTCAAAGTGTTTACTTAAAGTATGTGTCACCTTTTGAAACGTTTTGGCCATTACCTCCCTCAAGACATTTTGAGGGCAGGTTTCATTTACAGCCCTGCAGTACTTGTTCATATGAAGTGACCATTAGCTCAGGCTTTAAACCTGCTTTTGCAGGTAACGGCCAGAGGGCGGCAGCCTTTCTATGTTCCCCACGCTGGTACTAGGGAAACAGACCTACCAGCCAGTGGTGTTCTGCGGTTATCAATTAGAGTGGAATGTGCCCGGATAAACCCACAAATGCTGATGTCTCCTTACATGTGTTTGTTTTTTAAATTTAATTTATATTTTTTACTGGAGTAATATTCCATTGTATACATGGACCACTTCTTCTTGGTGCATTCCTCTGTGGATGGACATTTTTGTTGCTTCCAAGTGTTGACTAGGGTAAATATTGCTGGCGTACAGGTTTGCCAGCCTGTGACATTTTGATTCTCATTTTCTCAGGTGATAGGCTCAGCAGATGGTATGCTTGATTCACTGGTAGCTCAATGTTTACCTTTTCAAAGCCCCTCCATTGTGTTTACGTTAATGGTTCTTACCACGTCCCCCTTAGAGCTCAGGGTACACATTTCTCCACAATCCCTTCAGCATGTATTGTTTGCAGCATTTTTGCTAATGGTCATTCTGACTGCTGTGAGCTGATAGGTATTTGTAATTTCGGTTTGCATATCTTTAAAAATTCCTAAAAGTCCTCATTTTCCCACGCCTTTTTCTTTTCTCTTAAAAGAAAAAACCGTGAGTACAATATACCTCTTGAAATCGTCTTCTTGGAAGGTTGCCCTCTTTTGAATTTTTTGGTCGATTTTTGACCCCAGAAATGTTTTGGAGGGCAGGTGTCATTTACAGAACTGCAAGTTGGTGACTATTTAGTGACCTTTCGCAGTGGGTTAAAGCTGCTGTTGTGGGAAATGGCCACAAGGAGGCAGCATTTTTCCATTCCCCAATCTGGGTACTAGGGCAGCAGAGCCTTTCTGGAAGGCGTTGTCCTAGGTTGTAAATTAGAATGGAATTTGCCAGGAGAAATCCCCATAAGTTTATGTCTCATTACTTCTTCTTGGTTCTTTTAATTTTTTTTATTCGGGGTAAAGATTAGAATATTGTTTGTCCTAGGTGTACACAATCTGGTTCATTTGTACATTAGATATGTCTATTAATGTACAGATCCTCTTCCCATGTAAAATATTACAGTGTTCCGTAGATCTCGCTTGCTATGTGTTCGGTCTTTTTGATACATGTATATAACATGTATTTGTATACCTATACTAACAATAATCTTCATTTATCAATTCCCCCCTCCTTTCCTTTCAGATGAGCATCGTTTGTTTTCTAAGCCTGTGAGTGTCTTTCTCTTTGGAAATATGTTCATTTGTGTCAGTTATTAGATAATGCCATAAGTGATATTAGAGGATATAGGTCTTTTGCTTTCTGACCTACTTCATGTTTTGTGATTATCTCCAGGCTCATCTATGGTGCCTCAAAGAGCAGTGCTTCAATGTTTTCCATGGCTAATATTCCATTGTGTATATGGACCACTTCTTCATGGTGCATTCCACTGTTGATGGACATTTTCGTTTCTTCCAAGTGTTGCCTATGGTAAATATTGCTGGAGTGCAGGATTGCCAGCCTGTGATTTTTGATTTTCATTTTCTCAGGTGATAGACCCAGCAGTGGGTATGATTGATCGACTGGGATGGTAGCTCAATGTTTACCTTTTCAAGGCACCTCAATTGTGCTTTCATTAGTGCCTCTTACCACGTCCCCCTTAGAATCGAGGGTATGCGTTTCTCCACAATCACGTCAGCATTTATTGTTTGCAGCATTTTTGTCGATGGCCATTCTGACGGGTGTGAGCTGATAGGTTTTTGTAATTTGGGTTTACATGTCTTTAAAAATTCCTAAAATTCATCATTTTCCACGCCTTTCTCTTTTCTGTTAAAAGAAAACAGAAACAAAAAGTGTGAGTACAATATACCTCTTCAAATTGTCTTTTTGGAAGGTTGCACTCTTGAGTTTTTTGGTCGATTTTCGACCTCAGTATGTTTTGGAGGGCAGGTGTCATTTACAGAACTGCAATTGGTGAATATTTAGTGACCTTTTGCAGTGGGTTTAAAGCTGCTGTTGTGGGAAACGGCCACAAGGATGCAGCATTTCTCCATTCCCAAATCTGGGTACTAGGGCAGCAGAGCCTTCTGGAAGTCGTTTACCCAGGTTGTAAATTTGAATGGATTGTGCCAGGAAAACCCCCCATAAGTTTATGTCTCATTACTTCTAGTTCGTTGTTGTAATTTTGTAAATTGGGGTAATGGTTCGAATGTTGTTTGTCCAAGGTGTACACACTCTGCTTCATTTACACATTATATATATCTATTTATGTAGAGATCCTCTTCCCATGTAAATTATTACAGAGTGTTCCGTAAACCTCCCTTGCTATATGGTCGGTCTTTTTGATATATGTATATAATATGTATTTGTATACATATGGTAACGCTAATCTTCATTTATCCATTCCCCCCACCTTTCCTTTTAGATAAGCATAGTTTTCTTTCTAAGTCAGTGAGTGCCTTTCTCTGTGGACATATGTTCATTTGTGTCAGTTATTAGATAACGCCTATAAGTGTTATCATAAGATATAGGACTTTTGCTTTCCGACTTACCTCAGGTTCTGTGATTATCCCCAAGATCATCTATGGTGCCTAAAAGAGCAGTGTTTCATTGTTTTCCATGGCTAGTATTCATTGTGTACATGGACCACTTCTTCTTTATCCCTTCCTCTGTTGATGGACATTTTGGTTGCTTCACTGTCTTGTCTATTGTGAATAAGGCTGCAGTGCAGCCTTTGCAGCCCGGGTCTTCTTGATCCTGGTCTTCTCAGGTGAGAGGCCCATTGGTGCGCCTGCTGGATTGAATGGTACCTCAATTTTTCCTTTTAAACGCAGCTCCTTTCTGTTCTCATTATTAGCTGTCAACCACTTTACATCTCACCAGCAGCTAGAGGGTACACAGTTCTCTAAAACCTCTTCAGCATTTATTGTTTGTAGACTTTTTGCTGATGGTCAGTCGACTGGTGTGAGTTGAAACCTTTTTGTAGATTAGATTGCATGAGTCTAATCCTTCCTGAGGTTGAGCTTTTATCCATTTTCCTGTTTTTAACAAGAGGGTGAGTAAAACTTACCTCTTCATACTATCTTCTTGAAAAATTTGCCTGTTTTGAATTTTTTTTTATCCATTCCCTACCTCAGCACAATTTTGAGGGCCGGTGTCCTTTACGGCCCTGAGTCCTTGTGAATGTTAAGTGACCATTAGCTGTGGGTTAAAAGCTGCTCTTGCGGGAATCGGCCACAAGGCGGCAGCATTTCTCCTTTACCAAATCTGGTTACTAGGGCAACAGAGCCTTACTGGAAGTGGTGTTCTAGGTTGTAAATTAGAATGGAATGTGCCAGGAAAAAGCCCTTTAAGTTTATGGCTCATTACTTCTTGTTCGTATTTTTAACTTAATTTTTATTTTTTATCACAGCAAACTTGATTACAATGTTTTGTTTGTTCTAGGTGTGCAAGATGTGGTTCTTTCACACATATACATATATCTATTCTTCTTCAGATCCTTTTCCCATGTAGGTTATGACACAATGTTGAGTAGTCTTCTCTTGGTATTCCGTAGGTCTTTGGTGATTATATATTTCACATGTGTTTGTATCTGTCTGTTAACCTCAATATGGTAATGTATCCAATCCTCACACCTTTCCATTTGGTGAACCATAAGTTTTTGTACTGAATTCTGTGATTGCCTTTCTCTGTGGAAATATCTTCGTTTGTATCAATTTTTAGGTAACACCTATATGTGATATGATAGGATATGTATCTTTGGCTTTCTCACTTACTACAAGTTGCGTGATTACTTCTAGACTCATCTGTGGTGCTGCAAATGGCATTGTTTCATTCTTTCGCTAGCTCATATTCCATCTGTACATGTAGCAGTTCTTCTTGGTCCACCCATCTGTCGGTGGACTTTTTGGTTACTTCCATATCTTGGCTATTGTAATACTATGCAATGCAGATTGGCCTGCCTGTGTCTTTCCAATTCTGTCTTCTTAGGTTATAGGTCCAGGAATAGGTCTGCTGGATCATATGGTAGCTCAATGTTTACCTTTTCAAGGCACCTCCATTCTGTTCTCTTTAGTGGCTCTTTCCAGGTTACGTCCCACATAAAGTTGAGGGTATGCATTTCTCCACAGCACCTTCAGCGTTTATTCTGTGTAGTTTTTTGCTGATGGTTATTCTGACTGGTGTGAGCTGATACCTCTTTGAGGTTGAATTTGTATGTGTCTCATAAGGCGTTGAAATTGAGCTTTAAGACATGTCCTTTTTATTTTTCCGGCTGCGATTAGAGCTTAGTTCTTCAAAGTGTTTACTTAAAGTATGTGTCACCTTTTGAAACGTTTTGGCCATTACCTCCCTCAAGACATTTTGAGGGCAGGTTTCATTTACAGCCCTGCAGTACTTGTTCATATGAAGTGACCATTAGCTCAGGCTTTAAACCTGCTTTTGCAGGTAACGGCCAGAGGGCGGCAGCCTTTCTACGTTCCCCACGCTGGTACTAGGGAAACAGACCTACCAGCCAGTGGTGTTCTGCGGTTATCAATTAGAGTGGAATGTGCCCGGATAAACCCACAAATGCTGATGTCTCCTTACATGTGTTTGTTTTTTAAATTTAATTTATATTTTTTACTGGAGTAATATTCCATTGTATACATGGACCACTTCTTCTTGGTGCATTCCTCTGTGGATGGACATTTTTGTTGCTTCCAAGTGTTGACTAGGGTAAATATTGCTGGCGTACAGGTTTGCCAGCCTGTGACATTTTGATTCTCATTTTCTCAGGTGATAGGCTCAGCAGATGGTATGCTTGATTCACTGGTAGCTCAATGTTTACCTTTTCAAAGCCCCTCCATTGTGTTTACGTTAATGGTTCTTACCACGTCCCCCTTAGAGCTCAGGGTACACATTTCTCCACAATCCCTTCAGCATGTATTGTTTGCAGCATTTTTGCTAATGGTCATTCTGACTGCTGTGAGCTGATAGGTATTTGTAATTTCGGTTTGCATATCTTTAAAAATTCCTAAAAGTCCTCATTTTCCCACGCCTTTTTCTTTTCTCTTAAAAGAAAAAACCGTGAGTACAATATACCTCTTGAAATCGTCTTCTTGGAAGGTTGCCCTCTTTTGAATTTTTTGGTCGATTTTTGACCCCAGAAATGTTTTGGAGGGCAGGTGTCATTTACAGAACTGCAAGTTGGTGACTATTTAGTGACCTTTCGCAGTGGGTTAAAGCTGCTGTTGTGGGAAATGGCCACAAGGAGGCAGCATTTTTCCATTCCCCAATCTGGGTACTAGGGCAGCAGAGCCTTTCTGGAAGGCGTTGTCCTAGGTTGTAAATTAGAATGGAATTTGCCAGGAGAAATCCCCATAAGTTTATGTCTCATTACTTCTTCTTGGTTCTTTTAATTTTTTTTATTCGGGGTAAAGATTAGAATATTGTTTGTCCTAGGTGTACACAATCTGGTTCATTTGTACATTAGATATGTCTATTAATGTACAGATCCTCTTCCCATGTAAAATATTACAGTGTTCCGTAGATCTCGCTTGCTATGTGTTCGGTCTTTTTGATACATGTATATAACATGTATTTGTATACCTATACTAACAATAATCTTCATTTATCAATTCCCCCCTCCTTTCCTTTCAGATGAGCATCGTTTGTTTTCTAAGCCTGTGAGTGTCTTTCTCTTTGGAAATATGTTCATTTGTGTCAGTTATTAGATAATGCCATAAGTGATATTAGAGGATATAGGTCTTTTGCTTTCTGACCTACTTCATGTTTTGTGATTATCTCCAGGCTCATCTATGGTGCCTCAAAGAGCAGTGCTTCAATGTTTTCCATGGCTAATATTCCATTGTGTATATGGACCACTTCTTCATGGTGCATTCCACTGTTGATGGACATTTTCGTTTCTTCCAAGTGTTGCCTATGGTAAATATTGCTGGAGTGCAGGATTGCCAGCCTGTGATTTTTGATTTTCATTTTCTCAGGTGATAGACCCAGCAGTGGGTATGATTGATCGACTGGGATGGTAGCTCAATGTTTACCTTTTCAAGGCACCTCAATTGTGCTTTCATTAGTGCCTCTTACCACGTCCCCCTTAGAATCGAGGGTATGCGTTTCTCCACAATCACGTCAGCATTTATTGTTTGCAGCATTTTTGTCGATGGCCATTCTGACGGGTGTGAGCTGATAGGTTTTTGTAATTTGGGTTTACTTGTCTTTAAAAATTCCTAAAATTCATCATTTTCCACGCCTTTCTCTTTTCTGTTAAAAGAAAACAGAAACAAAAAGTGTGAGTACAATATACCTCTTCAAATTGTCTTTTTGGAAGGTTGCACTCTTGAGTTTTTTGGTCGATTTTCGACCTCAGTATGTTTTGGAGGGCAGGTGTCATTTACAGAACTGCAATTGGTGAATATTTAGTGACCTTTTGCAGTGGGTTTAAAGCTGCTGTTGTGGGAAACGGCCACAAGGATGCAGCATTTCTCCATTCCCAAATCTGGGTACTAGGGCAGCAGAGCCTTCTGGAAGTCGTTTACCCAGGTTGTAAATTTGAATGGATTGTGCCAGGAAAACCCCCCATAAGTTTATGTCTCATTACTTCTAGTTCGTTGTTGTAATTTTGTAAATTGGGGTAATGGTTCGAATGTTGTTTGTCCAAGGTGTACACACTCTGCTTCATTTACACATTACATATATCTATTTATGTAGAGATCCTCTTCCCATGTAAATTATTACAGAGTGTTCCGTAAACCTCCCTTGCTATATGGTCGGTCTTTTTGATATATGTATATAATATGTATTTGTATACATATGGTAACGCTAATCTTCATTTATCCATTCCCCCCACCTTTCCTTTTAGATAAGCATAGTTTTCTTTCTAAGTCAGTGAGTGCCTTTCTCTGTGGACATATGTTCATTTGTGTCAGTTATTAGATAACGCCTATAAGTGTTATCATAAGATATAGGACTTTTGCTTTCCGACTTACCTCATGTTCTGTGATTATCCCCAAGATCATCTATGGTGCCTAAAAGAGCAGTGTTTCATTGTTTTCCATGGCTAGTATTCATTGTGTACATGGACCACTTCTTCTTTATCCCTTCCTCTGTTGATGGACATTTTGGTTGCTTCACTGTCTTGTCTATTGTGAATAAGGCTGCAGTGCAGCCTTTGCAGCCCGGGTCTTCTTGATCCTGGTCTTCTCAGGTGAGAGGCCCATTGGTGCGCCTGCTGGATTGAATGGTACCTCAATTTTTCCTTTTAAACGCAGCTCCTTTCTGTTCTCATTATTAGCTGTCAACCACTTTACATCTCACCAGCAGCTAGAGGGTACACAGTTCTCTAAAACCTCTTCAGCATTTATTGTTTGTAGACTTTTTGCTGATGGTCAGTCGACTGGTGTGAGTTGAAACCTTTTTGTAGATTAGATTGCATGAGTCTAATCCTTCCTGAGGTTGAGCTTTTATCCATTTTCCTGTTTTTAACAAGAGGGTGAGTAAAACTTACCTCTTCATACTATCTTCTTGAAAAATTTGCCTGTTTTGAATTTTTTTTTATCCATTCCCTACCTCAGCACAATTTTGAGGGCCGGTGTCCTTTACGGCCCTGAGTCCTTGTGAATGTTAAGTGACCATTAGCTGTGGGTTAAAAGCCGCTCTTGCGGGAATCGGCCACAAGGCGGCAGCATTTCTCCTTTACCAAATCTGGTTACTAGGGCAACAGAGCCTTACTGGAAGTGGTGTTCTAGGTTGTAAATTAGAATGGAATGTGCCAGGAAAAAGCCCTTTAAGTTTATGGCTCATTACTTCTTGTTCGTATTTTTAACTTAATTTTTATTTTTTATCACAGCAAACTTGATTACAATGTTTTGTTTGTTCTAGGTGTGCAAGATGTGGTTCTTTCACACATATACATATATCTATTCTTCTTCAGATCCTTTTCCCATGTAGGTTATGACACAATGTTGAGTAGTCTTCTCTTGGTATTCCGTAGGTCTTTGGTGATTATATATTTCACATGTGTTTGTATCTGTCTGTTAACCTCAATATGGTAATGTATCCAATCCTCACACCTTTCCATTTGGTGAACCATAAGTTTTTGTACTGAATTCTGTGATTGCCTTTCTCTGTGGAAATATCTTCGTTTGTATCAATTTTTAGGTAACACCTATATGTGATATGATAGGATATGTATCTTTGGCTTTCTCACTTACTACAAGTTGCGTGATTACTTCTAGACTCATCTGTGGTGCTGCAAATGGCATTGTTTCATTCTTTCGCTAGCTCATATTCCATCTGTACATGTAGCAGTTCTTCTTGGTCCACCCATCTGTCGGTGGACTTTTTGGTTACTTCCATATCTTGGCTATTGTAATACTATGCAATGCAGATTGGCCTGCCTGTGTCTTTCCAATTCTGTCTTCTTAGGTTATAGGTCCAGGAATAGGTCTGCTGGATCATATGGTAGCTCAATGTTTACCTTTTCAAGGCACCTCCATTCTGTTCTCTTTAGTGGCTCTTTCCAGGTTACGTCCCACATAAAGTTGAGGGTATGCATTTCTCCACAGCACCTTCAGCGTTTATTCTGTGTAGTTTTTTGCTGATGGTTATTCTGACTGGTGTGAGCTGATACCTCTTTGTGGTTGAATTTGCATGTGTCTCATAAGGCGTTGAAATTGAGCTTTAAGACATGTCCTTTTCATTTTTCCGGCTGCGATTAGAGCTTAGTTCTTCAAAGTGTTTACTTAAAGTATGTGTCACCTTTTGAAACGTTTTGGCCATTACCTCCCTCAAGACATTTTGAGGGCAGGTTTCATTTACAGCCCTGCAGTACTTGTTCATATGAAGTGACCATTAGCTCAGGCTTTAAACCTGCTTTTGCAGGTAACGGCCAGAGGGCGGCAGCCTTTCTACGTTCCCCACGCTGGTACTAGGGAAACAGACCTACCAGCCAGTGGTGTTCTGCGGTTATCAATTAGAGTGGAATGTGCCCGGGTAAACCCACAAATGCTGATGTCTCCTTACATGTGTTTGTTTTTTAAATTTAATTTATATTTTTTACTGGAGTAATATTCCATTGTATACATGGACCACTTCTTCTTGGTGCATTCCTCTGTGGATGGACATTTTTGTTGCTTCCAAGTGTTGACTAGGGTAAATATTGCTGGCGTACAGGTTTGCCAGCCTGTGACATTTTGATTCTCATTTTCTCAGGTGATAGGCTCAGCAGATGGTATGCTTGATTCACTGGTAGCTCAATGTTTACCTTTTCAAAGCCCCTCCATTGTGTTTACGTTAATGGTTCTTACCACGTCCCCCTTAGAGCTCAGGGTACACATTTCTCCACAATCCCTTCAGCATGTATTGTTTGCAGCATTTTTGCTAATGGTCATTCTGACTGCTGTGAGCTGATAGGTATTTGTAATTTCGGTTTGCATATCTTTAAAAATTCCTAAAAGTCCTCATTTTCCCACGCCTTTTTCTTTTCTCTTAAAAGAAAAAACCGTGAGTACAATATACCTCTTGAAATCGTCTTCTTGGAAGGTTGCCCTCTTTTGAATTTTTTGGTCGATTTTTGACCCCAGAAATGTTTTGGAGGGCAGGTGTCATTTACAGAACTGCAAGTTGGTGACTATTTAGTGACCTTTCGCAGTGGGTTAAAGCTGCTGTTGTGGGAAATGGCCACAAGGAGGCAGCATTTTTCCATTCCCCAATCTGGGTACTAGGGCAGCAGAGCCTTTCTGGAAGGCGTTGTCCTAGGTTGTAAATTAGAATGGAATTTGCCAGGAGAAATCCCCATAAGTTTATGTCTCATTACTTCTTCTTGGTTCTTTTAATTTTTTTTATTCGGGGTAAAGATTAGAATATTGTTTGTCCTAGGTGTACACAATCTGGTTCATTTGTACATTAGATATGTCTATTAATGTACAGATCCTCTTCCCATGTAAAATATTACAGTGTTCCGTAGATCTCGCTTGCTATGTGTTCGGTCTTTTTGATACATGTATATAACATGTATTTGTATACCTATACTAACAATAATCTTCATTTATCAATTCCCCCCTCCTTTCCTTTCAGATGAGCATCGTTTGTTTTCTAAGCCTGTGAGTGTCTTTCTCTTTGGAAATATGTTCATTTGTGTCAGTTATTAGATAATGCCATAAGTGATATTAGAGGATATAGGTCTTTTGCTTTCTGACCTACTTCATGTTTTGTGATTATCTCCAGGCTCATCTATGGTGCCTCAAAGAGCAGTGCTTCAATGTTTTCCATGGCTAATATTCCATTGTGTATATGGACCACTTCTTCATGGTGCATTCCACTGTTGATGGACATTTTCGTTTCTTCCAAGTGTTGCCTATGGTAAATATTGCTGGAGTGCAGGATTGCCAGCCTGTGATTTTTGATTTTCATTTTCTCAGGTGATAGACCCAGCAGTGGGTATGATTGATCGACTGGGATGGTAGCTCAATGTTTACCTTTTCAAGGCACCTCAATTGTGCTTTCATTAGTGCCTCTTACCACGTCCCCCTTAGAATCGGGGGTATGCGTTTCTCCACAATCACGTCAGCATTTATTGTTTGCAGCATTTTTGTCGATGGCCATTCTGACGGGTGTGAGCTGATAGGTTTTTGTAATTTGGGTTTACTTGTCTTTAAAAATTCCTAAAATTCATCATTTTCCACGCCTTTCTCTTTTCTGTTAAAAGAAAACAGAAACAAAAAGTGTGAGTACAATATACCTCTTCAAATTGTCTTTTTGGAAGGTTGCACTCTTGAGTTTTTTGGTCGATTTTCGACCTCAGTATGTTTTGGAGGGCAGGTGTCATTTACAGAACTGCAATTGGTGAATATTTAGTGACCTTTTGCAGTGGGTTTAAAGCTGCTGTTGTGGGAAACGGCCACAAGGATGCAGCATTTCTCCATTCCCAAATCTGGGTACTAGGGCAGCAGAGCCTTCTGGAAGTCGTTTACCCAGGTTGTAAATTTGAATGGATTGTGCCAGGAAAACCCCCCATAAGTTTATGTCTCATTACTTCTAGTTCGTTGTTGTAATTTTGTAAATTGGGGTAATGGTTCGAATGTTGTTTGTCCAAGGTGTACACACTCTGCTTCATTTACACATTACATATATCTATTTATGTAGAGATCCTCTTCCCATGTAAATTATTACAGAGTGTTCCGTAAACCTCCCTTGCTATATGGTCGGTCTTTTTGATATATGTATATAATATGTATTTGTATACATATGGTAACGCTAATCTTCATTTATCCATTCCCCCCACCTTTCCTTTTAGATAAGCATAGTTTTCTTTCTAAGTCAGTGAGTGCCTTTCTCTGTGGACATATGTTCATTTGTGTCAGTTATTAGATAACGCCTATAAGTGTTATCATAAGATATAGGACTTTTGCTTTCCGACTTACCTCATGTTCTGTGATTATCCCCAAGATCATCTATGGTGCCTAAAAGAGCAGTGTTTCATTGTTTTCCATGGCTAGTATTCATTGTGTACATGGACCACTTCTTCTTTATCCCTTCCTCTGTTGATGGACATTTTGGTTGCTTCACTGTCTTGTCTATTGTGAATAAGGCTGCAGTGCAGCCTTTGCAGCCCGGGTCTTCTTGATCCTGGTCTTCTCAGGTGAGAGGCCCATTGGTGCGCCTGCTGGATTGAATGGTACCTCAATTTTTCCTTTTAAACGCAGCTCCTTTCTGTTCTCATTATTAGCTGTCAACCACTTTACATCTCACCAGCAGCTAGAGGGTACACAGTTCTCTAAAACCTCTTCAGCATTTATTGTTTGTAGACTTTTTGCTGATGGTCAGTCGACTGGTGTGAGTTGAAACCTTTTTGTAGATTAGATTGCATGAGTCTAATCCTTCCTGAGGTTGAGCTTTTATCCATTTTCCTGTTTTTAACAAGAGGGTGAGTAAAACTTACCTCTTCATACTATCTTCTTGAAAAATTTGCCTGTTTTGAATTTTTTTTTATCCATTCCCTACCTCAGCACAATTTTGAGGGCCGGTGTCCTTTACGGCCCTGAGTCCTTGTGAATGTTAAGTGACCATTAGCTGTGGGTTAAAAGCCGCTCTTGCGGGAATCGGCCACAAGGCGGCAGCATTTCTCCTTTACCAAATCTGGTTACTAGGGCAACAGAGCCTTACTGGAAGTGGTGTTCTAGGTTGTAAATTAGAATGGAATGTGCCAGGAAAAAGCCCTTTAAGTTTATGGCTCATTACTTCTTGTTCGTATTTTTAACTTAATTTTTATTTTTTATCACAGCAAACTTGATTACAATGTTTTGTTTGTTCTAGGTGTGCAAGATGTGGTTCTTTCACACATATACATATATCTATTCTTCTTCAGATCCTTTTCCCATGTAGGTTATGACACAATGTTGAGTAGTCTTCTCTTGGTATTCCGTAGGTCTTTGGTGATTATATATTTCACATGTGTTTGTATCTGTCTGTTAACCTCAATATGGTAATGTATCCAATCCTCACACCTTTCCATTTGGTGAACCATAAGTTTTTGTACTGAATTCTGTGATTGCCTTTCTCTGTGGAAATATCTTCGTTTGTATCAATTTTTAGGTAACACCTATATGTGATATGATAGGATATGTATCTTTGGCTTTCTCACTTACTACAAGTTGCGTGATTACTTCTAGACTCATCTGTGGTGCTGCAAATGGCATTGTTTCATTCTTTCGCTAGCTCATATTCCATCTGTACATGTAGCAGTTCTTCTTGGTCCACCCATCTGTCGGTGGACTTTTTGGTTACTTCCATATCTTGGCTATTGTAATACTATGCAATGCAGATTGGCCTGCCTGTGTCTTTCCAATTCTGTCTTCTTAGGTTATAGGTCCAGGAATAGGTCTGCTGGATCATATGGTAGCTCAATGTTTACCTTTTCAAGGCACCTCCATTCTGTTCTCTTTAGTGGCTCTTTCCAGGTTACGTCCCACATAAAGTTGAGGGTATGCATTTCTCCACAGCACCTTCAGCGTTTATTCTGTGTAGTTTTTTGCTGATGGTTATTCTGACTGGTGTGAGCTGATACCTCTTTGTGGTTGAATTTGCATGTGTCTCATAAGGCGTTGAAATTGAGCTTTAAGACATGTCCTTTTCATTTTTCCGGCTGCGATTAGAGCTTAGTTCTTCAAAGTGTTTACTTAAAGTATGTGTCACCTTTTGAAACGTTTTGGCCATTACCTCCCTCAAGACATTTTGAGGGCAGGTTTCATTTACAGCCCTGCAGTACTTGTTCATATGAAGTGACCATTAGCTCAGGCTTTAAACCTGCTTTTGCAGGTAACGGCCAGAGGGCGGCAGCCTTTCTACGTTCCCCACGCTGGTACTAGGGAAACAGACCTACCAGCCAGTGGTGTTCTGCGGTTATCAATTAGAGTGGAATGTGCCCGGGTAAACCCACAAATGCTGATGTCTCCTTACATGTGTTTGTTTTTTAAATTTAATTTATATTTTTTACTGGAGTAATATTCCATTGTATACATGGACCACTTCTTCTTGGTGCATTCCTCTGTGGATGGACATTTTTGTTGCTTCCAAGTGTTGACTAGGGTAAATATTGCTGGCGTACAGGTTTGCCAGCCTGTGACATTTTGATTCTCATTTTCTCAGGTGATAGGCTCAGCAGATGGTATGCTTGATTCACTGGTAGCTCAATGTTTACCTTTTCAAAGCCCCTCCATTGTGTTTACGTTAATGGTTCTTACCACGTCCCCCTTAGAGCTCAGGGTACACATTTCTCCACAATCCCTTCAGCATGTATTGTTTGCAGCATTTTTGCTAATGGTCATTCTGACTGCTGTGAGCTGATAGGTATTTGTAATTTCGGTTTGCATATCTTTAAAAATTCCTAAAAGTCCTCATTTTCCCACGCCTTTTTCTTTTCTCTTAAAAGAAAAAACCGTGAGTACAATATACCTCTTGAAATCGTCTTCTTGGAAGGTTGCCCTCTTTTGAATTTTTTGGTCGATTTTTGACCCCAGAAATGTTTTGGAGGGCAGGTGTCATTTACAGAACTGCAAGTTGGTGACTATTTAGTGACCTTTCGCAGTGGGTTAAAGCTGCTGTTGTGGGAAATGGCCACAAGGAGGCAGCATTTTTCCATTCCCCAATCTGGGTACTAGGGCAGCAGAGCCTTTCTGGAAGGCGTTGTCCTAGGTTGTAAATTAGAATGGAATTTGCCAGGAGAAATCCCCATAAGTTTATGTCTCATTACTTCTTCTTGGTTCTTTTAATTTTTTTTATTCGGGGTAAAGATTAGAATATTGTTTGTCCTAGGTGTACACAATCTGGTTCATTTGTACATTAGATATGTCTATTAATGTACAGATCCTCTTCCCATGTAAAATATTACAGTGTTCCGTAGATCTCGCTTGCTATGTGTTCGGTCTTTTTGATACATGTATATAACATGTATTTGTATACCTATACTAACAATAATCTTCATTTATCAATTCCCCCCTCCTTTCCTTTCAGATGAGCATCGTTTGTTTTCTAAGCCTGTGAGTGTCTTTCTCTTTGGAAATATGTTCATTTGTGTCAGTTATTAGATAATGCCATAAGTGATATTAGAGGATATAGGTCTTTTGCTTTCTGACCTACTTCATGTTTTGTGATTATCTCCAGGCTCATCTATGGTGCCTCAAAGAGCAGTGCTTCAATGTTTTCCATGGCTAATATTCCATTGTGTATATGGACCACTTCTTCATGGTGCATTCCACTGTTGATGGACATTTTCGTTTCTTCCAAGTGTTGCCTATGGTAAATATTGCTGGAGTGCAGGATTGCCAGCCTGTGATTTTTGATTTTCATTTTCTCAGGTGATAGACCCAGCAGTGGGTATGATTGATCGACTGGGATGGTAGCTCAATGTTTACCTTTTCAAGGCACCTCAATTGTGCTTTCATTAGTGCCTCTTACCACGTCCCCCTTAGAATCGGGGGTATGCGTTTCTCCACAATCACGTCAGCATTTATTGTTTGCAGCATTTTTGTCGATGGCCATTCTGACGGGTGTGAGCTGATAGGTTTTTGTAATTTGGGTTTACTTGTCTTTAAAAATTCCTAAAATTCATCATTTTCCACGCCTTTCTCTTTTCTGTTAAAAGAAAACAGAAACAAAAAGTGTGAGTACAATATACCTCTTCAAATTGTCTTTTTGGAAGGTTGCACTCTTGAGTTTTTTGGTCGATTTTCGACCTCAGTATGTTTTGGAGGGCAGGTGTCATTTACAGAACTGCAATTGGTGAATATTTAGTGACCTTTTGCAGTGGGTTTAAAGCTGCTGTTGTGGGAAACGGCCACAAGGATGCAGCATTTCTCCATTCCCAAATCTGGGTACTAGGGCAGCAGAGCCTTCTGGAAGTCGTTTACCCAGGTTGTAAATTTGAATGGATTGTGCCAGGAAAACCCCCCATAAGTTTATGTCTCATTACTTCTAGTTCGTTGTTGTAATTTTGTAAATTGGGGTAATGGTTCGAATGTTGTTTGTCCAAGGTGTACACACTCTGCTTCATTTACACATTATATATATCTATTTATGTAGAGATCCTCTTCCCATGTAAATTATTACAGAGTGTTCCGTAAACCTCCCTTGCTATATGGTCGGTCTTTTTGATATATGTATATAATATGTATTTGTATACATATGGTAACGCTAATCTTCATTTATCCATTCCCCCCACCTTTCCTTTTAGATAAGCATAGTTTTCTTTCTAAGTCAGTGAGTGCCTTTCTCTGTGGACATATGTTCATTTGTGTCAGTTATTAGATAACGCCTATAAGTGTTATCATAAGATATAGGACTTTTGCTTTCCGACTTACCTCATGTTCTGTGATTATCCCCAAGATCATCTATGGTGCCTAAAAGAGCAGTGTTTCATTGTTTTCCATGGCTAGTATTCATTGTGTACATGGACCACTTCTTCTTTATCCCTTCCTCTGTTGATGGACATTTTGGTTGCTTCACTGTCTTGTCTATTGTGAATAAGGCTGCAGTGCAGCCTTTGCAGCCCGGGTCTTCTTGATCCTGGTCTTCTCAGGTGAGAGGCCCATTGGTGCGCCTGCTGGATTGAATGGTACCTCAATTTTTCCTTTTAAACGCAGCTCCTTTCTGTTCTCATTATTAGCTGTCAACCACTTTACATCTCACCAGCAGCTAGAGGGTACACAGTTCTCTAAAACCTCTTCAGCATTTATTGTTTGTAGACTTTTTGCTGATGGTCAGTCGACTGGTGTGAGTTGAAACCTTTTTGTAGATTAGATTGCATGAGTCTAATCCTTCCTGAGGTTGAGCTTTTATCCATTTTCCTGTTTTTAACAAGAGAGTGAGTAAAACTTACCTCTTCATACTATCTTCTTGAAAAATTTGCCTGTTTTGAATTTTTTTTTATCCATTCCCTACCTCAGCACAATTTTGAGGGCCGGTGTCCTTTACGGCCCTGAGTCCTTGTGAATGTTAAGTGACCATTAGCTGTGGGTTAAAAGCCGCTCTTGCGGGAATCGGCCACAAGGCGGCAGCATTTCTCCTTTACCAAATCTGGTTACTAGGGCAACAGAGCCTTACTGGAAGTGGTGTTCTAGGTTGTAAATTAGAATGGAATGTGCCAGGAAAAAGCCCTTTAAGTTTATGGCTCATTACTTCTTGTTCGTATTTTTAACTTAATTTTTATTTTTTATCACAGCAAACTTGATTACAATGTTTTGTTTGTTCTAGGTGTGCAAGATGTGGTTCTTTCACACATATACATATATCTATTCTTCTTCAGATCCTTTTCCCATGTAGGTTATGACACAATGTTGAGTAGTCTTCTCTTGGTATTCCGTAGGTCTTTGGTGATTATATATTTCACATGTGTTTGTATCTGTCTGTTAACCTCAATATGGTAATGTATCCAATCCTCACACCTTTCCATTTGGTGAACCATAAGTTTTTGTACTGAATTCTGTGATTGCCTTTCTCTGTGGAAATATCTTCGTTTGTATCAATTTTTAGGTAACACCTATATGTGATATGATAGGATATGTATCTTTGGCTTTCTCACTTACTACAAGTTGCGTGATTACTTCTAGACTCATCTGTGGTGCTGCAAATGGCATTGTTTCATTCTTTCGCTAGCTCATATTCCATCTGTACATGTAGCAGTTCTTCTTGGTCCACCCATCTGTCGGTGGACTTTTTGGTTACTTCCATATCTTGGCTATTGTAATACTATGCAATGCAGATTGGCCTGCCTGTGTCTTTCCAATTCTGTCTTCTTAGGTTATAGGTCCAGGAATAGGTCTGCTGGATCATATGGTAGCTCAACGTTTACCTTTTCAAGGCACCTCCATTCTGTTCTCTTTAGTGGCTCTTTCCAGGTTACGTCCCACATAAAGTTGAGGGTATGCATTTCTCCACAGCACCTTTAGCGTTTATTCTGTGTAGTTTTTTGCTGATGGTTATTCTGACTGGTGTGAGCTGATACCTCTTTGAGGTTGAATTTGTATGTGTCTCATAAGGCGTTGAAATTGAGCTTTAAGACATGTCCTTTTTATTTTTCCGGCTGCGATTAGAGCTTAGTTCTTCAAAGTGTTTACTTAAAGTATGTGTCACCTTTTGAAACGTTTTGGCCATTACCTCCCTCAAGACATTTTGAGGGCAGGTTTCATTTACAGCCCTGCAGTACTTGTTCATATGAAGTGACCATTAGCTCAGGCTTTAAACCTGCTTTTGCAGGTAACGGCCAGAGGGCGGCAGCCTTTCTACGTTCCCCACGCTGGTACTAGGGAAACAGACCTACCAGCCAGTGGTGTTCTGCAGTTATCAATTAGAGTGGAATGTGCCCGGATAAACCCACAAATGCTGATGTCTCCTTACATGTGTTTGTTTTTTAAATTTAATTTATATTTTTTACTGGAGTAATATTCCATTGTATACATGGACCACTTCTTCTTGGTGCATTCCTCTGTGGATGGACATTTTTGTTGCTTCCAAGTGTTGACTAGGGTAAATATTGCTGGCGTACAGGTTTGCCAGCCTGTGACATTTTGATTCTCATTTTCTCAGGTGATAGGCTCAGCAGATGGTATGCTTGATTCACTGGTAGCTCAATGTTTACCTTTTCAAAGCCCCTCCATTGTGTTTACGTTAATGGTTCTTACCACGTCCCCCTTAGAGCTCAGGGTACACATTTCTCCACAATCCCTTCAGCATGTATTGTTTGCAGCATTTTTGCTAATGGTCATTCTGACTGCTGTGAGCTGATAGGTATTTGTAATTTCGGTTTGCATATCTTTAAAAATTCCTAAAAGTCCTCATTTTCCCACGCCTTTTTCTTTTCTCTTAAAAGAAAAAACCGTGAGTACAATATACCTCTTGAAATCGTCTTCTTGGAAGGTTGCCCTCTTTTGAATTTTTTGGTCGATTTTTGACCCCAGAAATGTTTTGGAGGGCAGGTGTCATTTACAGAACTGCAAGTTGGTGACTATTTAGTGACCTTTCGCAGTGGGTTAAAGCTGCTGTTGTGGGAAATGGCCACAAGGAGGCAGCATTTTTCCATTCCCCAATCTGGGTACTAGGGCAGCAGAGCCTTTCTGGAAGGCGTTGTCCTAGGTTGTAAATTAGAATGGAATTTGCCAGGAGAAATCCCCATAAGTTTATGTCTCATTACTTCTTCTTGGTTCTTTTAATTTTTTTTATTCGGGGTAAAGATTAGAATATTGTTTGTCCTAGGTGTACACAATCTGGTTCATTTGTACATTAGATATGTCTATTAATGTACAGATCCTCTTCCCATGTAAAATATTACAGTGTTCCGTAGATCTCGCTTGCTATGTGTTCGGTCTTTTTGATACATGTATATAACATGTATTTGTATACCTATACTAACAATAATCTTCATTTATCAATTCCCCCCTCCTTTCCTTTCAGATGAGCATCGTTTGTTTTCTAAGCCTGTGAGTGTCTTTCTCTTTGGAAATATGTTCATTTGTGTCAGTTATTAGATAATGCCATAAGTGATATTAGAGGATATAGGTCTTTTGCTTTCTGACCTACTTCATGTTTTGTGATTATCTCCAGGCTCATCTATGGTGCCTCAAAGAGCAGTGCTTCAATGTTTTCCATGGCTAATATTCCATTGTGTATATGGACCACTTCTTCATGGTGCATTCCACTGTTGATGGACATTTTCGTTTCTTCCAAGTGTTGCCTATGGTAAATATTGCTGGAGTGCAGGATTGCCAGCCTGTGATTTTTGATTTTCATTTTCTCAGGTGATAGACCCAGCAGTGGGTATGATTGATCGACTGGGATGGTAGCTCAATGTTTACCTTTTCAAGGCACCTCAATTGTGCTTTCATTAGTGCCTCTTACCACGTCCCCCTTAGAATCGGGGGTATGCGTTTCTCCACAATCACGTCAGCATTTATTGTTTGCAGCATTTTTGTTGATGGCCATTCTGACGGGTGTGAGCTGATAGGTTTTTGTAATTTGGGTTTACTTGTCTTTAAAAATTCCTAAAATTCATCATTTTCCACGCCTTTCTCTTTTCTGTTAAAAGAAAACAGAAACAAAAAGTGTGAGTACAATATACCTCTTCAAATTGTCTTTTTGGAAGGTTGCACTCTTGAGTTTTTTGGTCGATTTTCGACCTCAGTATGTTTTGGAGGGCAGGTGTCATTTACAGAACTGCAATTGGTGAATATTTAGTGACCTTTTGCAGTGGGTTTAAAGCTGCTGTTGTGGGAAACGGCCACAAGGATGCAGCATTTCTCCATTCCCAAATCTGGGTACTAGGGCAGCAGAGCCTTCTGGAAGTCGTTTACCCAGGTTGTAAATTTGAATGGATTGTGCCAGGAAAACCCCCCATAAGTTTATGTCTCATTACTTCTAGTTCGTTGTTGTAATTTTGTAAATTGGGGTAATGGTTCGAATGTTGTTTGTCCAAGGTGTACACACTCTGCTTCATTTACACATTATATATATCTATTTATGTAGAGATCCTCTTCCCATGTAAATTATTACAGAGTGTTCCGTAAACCTCCCTTGCTATATGGTCGGTCTTTTTGATATATGTATATAATATGTATTTGTATACATATGGTAACGCTAATCTTCATTTATCCATTCCCCCCACCTTTCCTTTTAGATAAGCATAGTTTTCTTTCTAAGTCAGTGAGTGCCTTTCTCTGTGGACATATGTTCATTTGTGTCAGTTATTAGATAACGCCTATAAGTGTTATCATAAGATATAGGACTTTTGCTTTCCGACTTACCTCATGTTCTGTGATTATCCCCAAGATCATCTATGGTGCCTAAAAGAGCAGTGTTTCATTGTTTTCCATGGCTAGTATTCATTGTGTACATGGACCACTTCTTCTTTATCCCTTCCTCTGTTGATGGACATTTTGGTTGCTTCACTGTCTTGTCTATTGTGAATAAGGCTGCAGTGCAGCCTTTGCAGCCCGGGTCTTCTTGATCCTGGTCTTCTCAGGTGAGAGGCCCATTGGTGCGCCTGCTGGATTGAATGGTACCTCAATTTTTCCTTTTAAACGCAGCTCCTTTCTGTTCTCATTATTAGCTGTCAACCACTTTACATCTCACCAGCAGCTAGAGGGTACACAGTTCTCTAAAACCTCTTCAGCATTTATTGTTTGTAGACTTTTTGCTGATGGTCAGTCGACTGGTGTGAGTTGAAACCTTTTTGTAGATTAGATTGCATGAGTCTAATCCTTCCTGAGGTTGAGCTTTTATCCATTTTCCTGTTTTTAACAAGAGAGTGAGTAAAACTTACCTCTTCATACTATCTTCTTGAAAAATTTGCCTGTTTTGAATTTTTTTTTATCCATTCCCTACCTCAGCACAATTTTGAGGGCCGGTGTCCTTTACGGCCCTGAGTCCTTGTGAATGTTAAGTGACCATTAGCTGTGGGTTAAAAGCCGCTCTTGCGGGAATCGGCCACAAGGCGGCAGCATTTCTCCTTTACCAAATCTGGTTACTAGGGCAACAGAGCCTTACTGGAAGTGGTGTTCTAGGTTGTAAATTAGAATGGAATGTGCCAGGAAAAAGCCCTTTAAGTTTATGTCTCATTACTTCTTGTTCGTATTTTTAACTTAATTTTTATTTTTTATCACAGCAAACTTGATTACAATGTTTTGTTTGTTCTAGGTGTGCAAGATGTGGTTCTTTCACACATATACATATATCTATTCTTCTTCAGATCCTTTTCCCATGTAGGTTATGACACAGTGTTGAGTAGTCTTCTCTTGGTATTCCGTAGGTCTTTGGTGATTATATATTTCACATGTGTTTGTATCTGTCTGTTAACCTCAATATGGTAATGTATCCAATCCTCACACCTTTCCATTTGGTGAACCATAAGTTTTTGTACTGAATTCTGTGATTGCCTTTCTCTGTGGAAATATCTTCGTTTGTATCAATTTTTAGGTAACACCTATATGTGATATGATAGGATATGTATCTTTGGCTTTCTCACTTACTACAAGTTGCGTGATTACTTCTAGACTCATCTGTGGTGCTGCAAATGGCATTGTTTCATTTTTTCGCTAGCTCATATTCCATCTGTACATGTAGCAGTTCTTCTTGGTCCACCCATCTGTCGGTGGACTTTTTGGTTACTTCCATATCTTGGCTATTGTAATACTATGCAATGCAGATTGGCCTGCCTGTGTCTTTCCAATTCTGTCTTCTTAGGTTATAGGTCCAGGAATAGGTCTGCTGGATCATATGGTAGCTCAACGTTTACCTTTTCAAGGCACCTCCATTCTGTTCTCTTTAGTGGCTCTTTCCAGGTTACGTCCCACATAAAGTTGAGGGTATGCATTTCTCCACAGCACCTTCAGCGTTTATTCTGTGTAGTTTTTTGCTGATGGTTATTCTGACTGGTGTGAGCTGATACCTCTTTGAGGTTGAATTTGTATGTGTCTCATAAGGCGTTGAAATTGAGCTTTAAGACATGTCCTTTTTATTTTTCCGGCTGCGATTAGAGCTTAGTTCTTCAAAGTGTTTACTTAAAGTATGTGTCACCTTTTGAAACGTTTTGGCCATTACCTCCCTCAAGACATTTTGAGGGCAGGTTTCATTTACAGCCCTGCAGTACTTGTTCATATGAAGTGACCATTAGCTCAGGCTTTAAACCTGCTTTTGCAGGTAACGGCCAGAGGGCGGCAGCCTTTCTACGTTCCCCACGCTGGTACTAGGGAAACAGACCTACCAGCCAGTGGTGTTCTGCGGTTATCAATTAGAGTGGAATGTGCCCGGATAAACCCACAAATGCTGATGTCTCCTTACATGTGTTTGTTTTTTAAATTTAATTTATATTTTTTACTGGAGTAATATTCCATTGTATACATGGACCACTTCTTCTTGGTGCATTCCTCTGTGGATGGACATTTTTGTTGCTTCCAAGTGTTGACTATGGTAAATATTGCTGGCGTACAGGTTTGCCAGCCTGTGACGTTTTGATTCTCATTTTCTCAGGTGATAGGCTCAGCAGATGGTATGCTTGATTCACTGGTAGCTCAATGTTTACCTTTTCAAAGCCCCTCCATTGTGTTTACGTTAATGGTTCTTACCACGTCCCCCTTAGAGCTCAGGGTACACATTTCTCCACAATCCCTTCAGCATGTATTGTTTGCAGCATTTTTGCTAATGGTCATTCTGACTGCTGTGAGCTGATAGGTATTTGTAATTTCGGTTTGCATATCTTTAAAAATTCCTAAAAGTCCTCATTTTCCCACGCCTTTTTCTTTTCTCTTAAAAGAAAAAACCGTGAGTACAATATACCTCTTGAAATCGTCTTCTTGGAAGGTTGCCCTCTTTTGAATTTTTTGGTCGATTTTTGACCCCAGAAATGTTTTGGAGGGCAGGTGTCATTTACAGAACTGCAAGTTGGTGACTATTTAGTGACCTTTCGCAGTGGGTTAAAGCTGCTGTTGTGGGAAATGGCCACAAGGAGGCAGCATTTTTCCATTCCCCAATCTGGGTACTAGGGCAGCAGAGCCTTTCTGGAAGGCGTTGTCCTAGGTTGTAAATTAGAATGGAATTTGCCAGGAGAAATCCCCATAAGTTTATGTCTCATTACTTCTTCTTGGTTCTTTTAATTTTTTTATTCGGGGTAAAGATTAGAATATTGTTTGTCCTAGGTGTACACAATCTGGTTCATTTGTACATTAGATATGTCTATTAATGTACAGATCCTCTTCCCATGTAAAATATTACAGTGTTCCGTAGATCTCGCTTGCTATGTGTTCGGTCTTTTTGATACATGTATATAACATGTATTTGTATACCTATACTAACAATAATCTTCATTTATCAATTCCCCCCTCCTTTCCTTTCAGATGAGCATCGTTTGTTTTCTAAGCCTGTGAGTGTCTTGCTCTTTGGAAATATGTTCATTTGTGTCAGTTATCAGATAATGCCATAAGTGATATTAGAGGATACAGGTCTTTTGCTTTCTGACCTGCTTCATGTTTTGTGATTATCTCCAGGCTCATCTATGGTGCCTCAAAGAGCAGTGCTTCAATGTTTTCCATGGCTAATATTCCATTGTGTATATGGACCACTTCTTCATGGTGCATTCCACTGTTGATGGACATTTTCGTTTCTTCCAAGTGTTGCCTATGGTAAATATTGCTGGAGTGCAGGATTGCCAGCCTGTGATTTTTGATTTTCATTTTCTCAGGTGATAGACCCAGCAGTGGGTATGATGGATCGACTGGGATGGTAGCTCAATGTTTACCTTTTCAAGGCACCTCAATTGTGCTTTCATTAGTGCCTCTTACCACGTCCCCCTTAGAATCGAGGGTATGCGTTTCTCCACAATCACGTCAGCATTTATTGTTTGCAGCATTTTTGTCGATGGCCATTCTGACGGGTGTGAGCTGATAGGTTTTTGTAATTTGGGTTTACATGTCTTTAAGAATTCCTAAAATTCATCATTTTCCACGCCTTTTTCTTTTCTGTTAAAAGAAAACAGAAAAAAGAAAGTGTGAGTACAATATACCTCTTCAAATTGTCTTTTTGGAAGGTTGCACTCTTGAGTTTTTTGGTCGATTTTCGACCTCAGTATGTTTTGGAGGGCAGGTGTCATTTACAGAACTGCAATTGGTGAATATTTAGTGACCTTTTGCGGTGGGTTTAAAGCTGCTGTTGTGGGAAACGGCCACAAGGAGGCAGCATTTCTCCATTCCCAAATCTGGGTACTAGGGCAGCAGAGCCTTCTGGAAGTCGTTTACCCAGGTTGTAAATTTGAATGGATTGTGCCAGGAAAACCCCCCATAAGTTTATGTCTCATTACTTCTAGTTCGTTGTTGTAATTTTGTAAATTGGGGTAATGGTTCGAATGTTGTTTGTCCAAGGTGTACACACTCTGCTTCATTTACACATTATATATATCTATTTATGTAGAGATCCTCTTCCCATGTAAATTATTACAGAGCGTTCCGTAAACCTCCCTTGCTATATGGTCGGTCTTTTTGATATATGTATATGATATGTATTTGTATACATATGGTAACGCTAATCTTCATTTATCCATTCCCCCCACCTTTCCTTTTAGATAAGCATAGTTTTCTTTCTAAGTCAGTGAGTGCCTTTCTCTGTGGACATATGTTCATTTGTGTCAGTTATTAGATAACGCCTATAAGTGTTATCATAAGATATAGGACTTTTGCTTTCCGACTTACCTCATGTTCTGTGATTATCCCCAAGATCATCTATGGTGCCTAAAAGAGCAGTGTTTCATTGTTTTCCATGGCTAGTATTCATTGTGTACATGGACCACTTCTTCTTTATCCCTTCCTCTGTTGATGGACATTTTGGTTGCTTCACTGTCTTGTCTATTGTGAATAAGGCTGCAGTGCAGCCTTTGCAGCCCGGGTCTTCTTGATCCTGGTCTTCTCAGGTGAGAGGCCCATTGGTGCGCCTGCTGGATTGAATGGTACCTCAATTTTTCCTTTTAAACGCAGCTCCTTTCTGTTCTCATTATTAGCTGTCAACCACTTTACATCTCACCAGCAGCTAGAGGGTACACAGTTCTCTAAAACCTCTTCAGCATTTATTGTTTGTAGACTTTTTGCTGATGGTCAGTCGACTGGTGTGAGTTGAAACCTTTTTGTAGATTAGATTGCATGAGTCTAATCCTTCCTGAGGTTGAGCTTTTATCCATTTTCCTGTTTTTAACAAGAGGGTGAGTAAAACTTACCTCTTCATACTATCTTCTTGAAAAATTTGCCTGTTTTGAATTTTTTTTTATCCATTCCCTACCTCAGCACAATTTTGAGGGCCGGTGTCCTTTACGGCCCTGAGTCCTTGTGAATGTTAAGTGACCATTAGCTGTGGGTTAAAAGCCGCTCTTGCGGGAATCGGCCACAAGGCGGCAGCATTTCTCCTTTACCAAATCTGGTTACTAGGGCAACAGAGCCTTACTGGAAGTGGTGTTCTAGGTTGTAAATTAGAATGGAATGTGCCAGGAAAAAGCCCTTTAAGTTTATGGCTCATTACTTCTTGTTCGTATTTTTAACTTAATTTTTATTTTTTATCACAGCAAACTTGATTACAATGTTTTGTTTGTTCTAGGTGTGCAAGATGTGGTTCTTTCACACATATACATATATCTATTCTTCTTCAGATCCTTTTCCCATGTAGGTTATGACACAATGTTGAGTAGTCTTCTCTTGGTATTCCGTAGGTCTTTGGTGATTATATATTTCACATGTGTTTGTATCTGTCTGTTAACCTCAATATGGTAATGTATCCAATCCTCACACCTTTCCATTTGGTGAACCATAAGTTTTTGTACTGAATTCTGTGATTGCCTTTCTCTGTGGAAATATCTTCGTTTGTATCAATTTTTAGGTAACACCTATATGTGATATGATAGGATATGTATCTTTGGCTTTCTCACTTACTACAAGTTGCGTGATTACTTCTAGACTCATCTGTGGTGCTGCAAATGGCATTGTTTCATTCTTTCGCTAGCTCATATTCCATCTGTACATGTAGCAGTTCTTCTTGGTCCACCCATCTGTCGGTGGACTTTTTGGTTACTTCCATATCTTGGCTATTGTAATACTATGCAATGCAGATTGGCCTGCCTGTGTCTTTCCAATTCTGTCTTCTTAGGTTATAGGTCCAGGAATAGGTCTGCTGGATCATATGGTAGCTCAATGTTTACCTTTTCAAGGCACCTCCATTCTGTTCTCTTTAGTGGCTCTTTCCAGGTTACGTCCCACATAAAGTTGAGGGTATGCATTTCTCCACAGCACCTTCAGCGTTTATTCTGTGTAGTTTTTTGCTGATGGTTATTCTGACTGGTGTGAGCTGATACCTCTTTGTGGTTGAATTTGCATGTGTCTCATAAGGCGTTGAAATTGAGCTTTAAGACATGTCCTTTTCATTTTTCCGGCTGCGATTAGAGCTTAGTTCTTCAAAGTGTTTACTTAAAGTATGTGTCACCTTTTGAAACGTTTTGGCCATTACCTCCCTCAAGACATTTTGAGGGCAGGTTTCATTTACAGCCCTGCAGTACTTGTTCATATGAAGTGACCATTAGCTCAGGCTTTAAACCTGCTTTTGCAGGTAACGGCCAGAGGGCGGCAGCCTTTCTACGTTCCCCACGCTGGTACTAGGGAAACAGACCTACCAGCCAGTGGTGTTCTGCGGTTATCAATTAGAGTGGAATGTGCCCGGGTAAACCCACAAATGCTGATGTCTCCTTACATGTGTTTGTTTTTTAAATTTAATTTATATTTTTTACTGGAGTAATATTCCATTGTATACATGGACCACTTCTTCTTGGTGCATTCCTCTGTGGATGGACATTTTTGTTGCTTCCAAGTGTTGACTAGGGTAAATATTGCTGGCGTACAGGTTTGCCAGCCTGTGACATTTTGATTCTCATTTTCTCAGGTGATAGGCTCAGCAGATGGTATGCTTGATTCACTGGTAGCTCAATGTTTACCTTTTCAAAGCCCCTCCATTGTGTTTACGTTAATGGTTCTTACCACGTCCCCCTTAGAGCTCAGGGTACACATTTCTCCACAATCCCTTCAGCATGTATTGTTTGCAGCATTTTTGCTAATGGTCATTCTGACTGCTGTGAGCTGATAGGTATTTGTAATTTCGGTTTGCATATCTTTAAAAATTCCTAAAAGTCCTCATTTTCCCACGCCTTTTTCTTTTCTCTTAAAAGAAAAAACCGTGAGTACAATATACCTCTTGAAATCGTCTTCTTGGAAGGTTGCCCTCTTTTGAATTTTTTGGTCGATTTTTGACCCCAGAAATGTTTTGGAGGGCAGGTGTCATTTACAGAACTGCAAGTTGGTGACTATTTAGTGACCTTTCGCAGTGGGTTAAAGCTGCTGTTGTGGGAAATGGCCACAAGGAGGCAGCATTTTTCCATTCCCCAATCTGGGTACTAGGGCAGCAGAGCCTTTCTGGAAGGCGTTGTCCTAGGTTGTAAATTAGAATGGAATTTGCCAGGAGAAATCCCCATAAGTTTATGTCTCATTACTTCTTCTTGGTTCTTTTAATTTTTTTATTCGGGGTAAAGATTAGAATATTGTTTGTCCTAGGTGTACACAATCTGGTTCATTTGTACATTAGATATGTCTATTAATGTACAGATCCTCTTCCCATGTAAAATATTACAGTGTTCCGTAGATCTCGCTTGCTATGTGTTCGGTCTTTTTGATACATGTATATAACATGTATTTGTATACCTATACTAACAATAATCTTCATTTATCAATTCCCCCCTCCTTTCCTTTCAGATGAGCATCGTTTGTTTTCTAAGCCTGTGAGTGTCTTGCTCTTTGGAAATATGTTCATTTGTGTCAGTTATCAGATAATGCCATAAGTGATATTAGAGGATACAGGTCTTTTGCTTTCTGACCTGCTTCATGTTTTGTGATTATCTCCAGGCTCATCTATGGTGCCTCAAAGAGCAGTGCTTCAATGTTTTCCATGGCTAATATTCCATTGTGTATATGGACCACTTCTTCATGGTGCATTCCACTGTTGATGGACATTTTCGTTTCTTCCAAGTGTTGCCTATGGTAAATATTGCTGGAGTGCAGGATTGCCAGCCTGTGATTTTTGATTTTCATTTTCTCAGGTGATAGACCCAGCAGTGGGTATGATGGATCGACTGGGATGGTAGCTCAATGTTTACCTTTTCAAGGCACCTCAATTGTGCTTTCATTAGTGCCTCTTACCACGTCCCCCTTAGAATCGAGGGTATGCGTTTCTCCACAATCACGTCAGCATTTATTGTTTGCAGCATTTTTGTCGATGGCCATTCTGACGGGTGTGAGCTGATAGGTTTTTGTAATTTGGGTTTACATGTCTTTAAGAATTCCTAAAATTCATCATTTTCCACGCCTTTTTCTTTTCTGTTAAAAGAAAACAGAAAAAAGAAAGTGTGAGTACAATATACCTCTTCAAATTGTCTTTTTGGAAGGTTGCACTCTTGAGTTTTTTGGTCGATTTTCGACCTCAGTATGTTTTGGAGGGCAGGTGTCATTTACAGAACTGCAATTGGTGAATATTTAGTGACCTTTTGCGGTGGGTTTAAAGCTGCTGTTGTGGGAAACGGCCACAAGGAGGCAGCATTTCTCCATTCCCAAATCTGGGTACTAGGGCAGCAGAGCCTTCTGGAAGTCGTTTACCCAGGTTGTAAATTTGAATGGATTGTGCCAGGAAAACCCCCCATAAGTTTATGTCTCATTACTTCTAGTTCGTTGTTGTAATTTTGTAAATTGGGGTAATGGTTCGAATGTTGTTTGTCCAAGGTGTACACACTCTGCTTCATTTACACATTATATATATCTATTTATGTAGAGATCCTCTTCCCATGTAAATTATTACAGAGCGTTCCGTAAACCTCCCTTGCTATATGGTCGGTCTTTTTGATATATGTATATGATATGTATTTGTATACATATGGTAACGCTAATCTTCATTTATCCATTCCCCCCACCTTTCCTTTTAGATAAGCATAGTTTTCTTTCTAAGTCAGTGAGTGCCTTTCTCTGTGGACATATGTTCATTTGTGTCAGTTATTAGATAACGCCTATAAGTGTTATCATAAGATATAGGACTTTTGCTTTCCGACTTACCTCATGTTCTGTGATTATCCCCAAGATCATCTATGGTGCCTAAAAGAGCAGTGTTTCATTGTTTTCCATGGCTAGTATTCATTGTGTACATGGACCACTTCTTCTTTATCCCTTCCTCTGTTGATGGACATTTTGGTTGCTTCACTGTCTTGTCTATTGTGAATAAGGCTGCAGTGCAGCCTTTGCAGCCCGGGTCTTCTTGATCCTGGTCTTCTCAGGTGAGAGGCCCATTGGTGCGCCTGCTGGATTGAATGGTACCTCAATTTTTCCTTTTAAACGCAGCTCCTTTCTGTTCTCATTATTAGCTGTCAACCACTTTACATCTCACCAGCAGCTAGAGGGTACACAGTTCTCTAAAACCTCTTCAGCATTTATTGTTTGTAGACTTTTTGCTGATGGTCAGTCGACTGGTGTGAGTTGAAACCTTTTTGTAGATTAGATTGCATGAGTCTAATCCTTCCTGAGGTTGAGCTTTTATCCATTTTCCTGTTTTTAACAAGAGGGTGAGTAAAACTTACCTCTTCATACTATCTTCTTGAAAAATTTGCCTGTTTTGAATTTTTTTTTATCCATTCCCTACCTCAGCACAATTTTGAGGGCCGGTGTCCTTTACGGCCCTGAGTCCTTGTGAATGTTAAGTGACCATTAGCTGTGGGTTAAAAGCCGCTCTTGCGGGAATCGGCCACAAGGCGGCAGCATTTCTCCTTTACCAAATCTGGTTACTAGGGCAACAGAGCCTTACTGGAAGTGGTGTTCTAGGTTGTAAATTAGAATGGAATGTGCCAGGAAAAAGCCCTTTAAGTTTATGGCTCATTACTTCTTGTTCGTATTTTTAACTTAATTTTTATTTTTTATCACAGCAAACTTGATTACAATGTTTTGTTTGTTCTAGGTGTGCAAGATGTGGTTCTTTCACACATATACATATATCTATTCTTCTTCAGATCCTTTTCCCATGTAGGTTATGACACAATGTTGAGTAGTCTTCTCTTGGTATTCCGTAGGTCTTTGGTGATTATATATTTCACATGTGTTTGTATCTGTCTGTTAACCTCAATATGGTAATGTATCCAATCCTCACACCTTTCCATTTGGTGAACCATAAGTTTTTGTACTGAATTCTGTGATTGCCTTTCTCTGTGGAAATATCTTCGTTTGTATCAATTTTTAGGTAACACCTATATGTGATATGATAGGATATGTATCTTTGGCTTTCTCACTTACTACAAGTTGCGTGATTACTTCTAGACTCATCTGTGGTGCTGCAAATGGCATTGTTTCATTTTTTCGCTAGCTCATATTCCATCTGTACATGTAGCAGTTCTTCTTGGTCCACCCATCTGTCGGTGGACTTTTTGGTTACTTCCATATCTTGGCTATTGTAATACTATGCAATGCAGATTGGCCTGCCTGTGTCTTTCCAATTCTGTCTTCTTAGGTTATAGGTCCAGGAATAGGTCTGCTGGATCATATGGTAGCTCAACGTTTACCTTTTCAAGGCACCTCCATTCTGTTCTCTTTAGTGGCTCTTTCCAGGTTACGTCCCACATAAAGTTGAGGGTATGCATTTCTCCACAGCACCTTCAGCGTTTATTCTGTGTAGTTTTTTGCTGATGGTTATTCTGACTGGTGTGAGCTGATACCTCTTTGAGGTTGAATTTGTATGTGTCTCATAAGGCGTTGAAATTGAGCTTTAAGACATGTCCTTTTTATTTTTCCGGCTGCGATTAGAGCTTAGTTCTTCAAAGTGTTTACTTAAAGTATGTGTCACCTTTTGAAACGTTTTGGCCATTACCTCCCTCAAGACATTTTGAGGGCAGGTTTCATTTACAGCCCTGCAGTACTTGTTCATATGAAGTGACCATTAGCTCAGGCTTTAAACCTGCTTTTGCAGGTAACGGCCAGAGGGCGGCAGCCTTTCTACGTTCCCCACGCTGGTACTAGGGAAACAGACCTACCAGCCAGTGGTGTTCTGCGGTTATCAATTAGAGTGGAATGTGCCCGGATAAACCCACAAATGCTGATGTCTCCTTACATGTGTTTGTTTTTTAAATTTAATTTATATTTTTTACTGGAGTAATATTCCATTGTATACATGGACCACTTCTTCTTGGTGCATTCCTCTGTGGATGGACATTTTTGTTGCTTCCAAGTGTTGACTATGGTAAATATTGCTGGCGTACAGGTTTGCCAGCCTGTGACGTTTTGATTCTCATTTTCTCAGGTGATAGGCTCAGCAGATGGTATGCTTGATTCACTGGTAGCTCAATGTTTACCTTTTCAAAGCCCCTCCATTGTGTTTACGTTAATGGTTCTTACCACGTCCCCCTTAGAGCTCAGGGTACACATTTCTCCACAATCCCTTCAGCATGTATTGTTTGCAGCATTTTTGCTAATGGTCATTCTGACTGCTGTGAGCTGATAGGTATTTGTAATTTCGGTTTGCATATCTTTAAAAATTCCTAAAAGTCCTCATTTTCCCACGCCCTTTTCTTTTCTCTTAAAAGAAAAAACCGTGAGTACAATATACCTCTTGAAATCGTCTTCTTGGAAGGTTGCCCTCTTTTGAATTTTTTGGTCGATTTTTGACCCCAGAAATGTTTTGGAGGGCAGGTGTCATTTACAGAACTGCAAGTTGGTGACTATTTAGTGACCTTTCGCAGTGGGTTAAAGCTGCTGTTGTGGGAAATGGCCACAAGGAGGCAGCATTTTTCCATTCCCCAATCTGGGTACTAGGGCAGCAGAGCCTTTCTGGAAGGCGTTGTCCTAGGTTGTAAATTAGAATGGAATTTGCCAGGAGAAATCCCCATAAGTTTATGTCTCATTACTTCTTCTTGGTTCTTTTAATTTTTTTATTCGGGGTAAAGATTAGAATATTGTTTGTCCTAGGTGTACACAATCTGGTTCATTTGTACATTAGATATGTCTATTAATGTACAGATCCTCTTCCCATGTAAAATATTACAGTGTTCCGTAGATCTCGCTTGCTATGTGTTCGGTCTTTTTGATACATGTATATAACATGTATTTGTATACCTATACTAACAATAATCTTCATTTATCAATTCCCCCCTCCTTTCCTTTCAGATGAGCATCGTTTGTTTTCTAAGCCTGTGAGTGTCTTGCTCTTTGGAAATATGTTCATTTGTGTCAGTTATCAGATAATGCCATAAGTGATATTAGAGGATATAGGTCTTTTGCTTTCTGACCTGCTTCATGTTTTGTGATTATCTCCAGGCTCATCTATGGTGCCTCAAAGAGCAGTGCTTCAATGTTTTCCATGGCTAATATTCCATTGTGTATATGGACCACTTCTTCATGGTGCATTCCACTGTTGATGGACATTTTCGTTTCTTCCAAGTGTTGCCTATGGTAAATATTGCTGGAGTGCAGGATTGCCAGCCTGTGATTTTTGATTTTCATTTTCTCAGGTGATAGACCCAGCAGTGGGTATGATGGATCGACTGGGATGGTAGCTCAATGTTTACCTTTTCAAGGCACCTCAATTGTGCTTTCATTAGTGCCTCTTACCACGTCCCCCTTAGAATCGAGGGTATGCGTTTCTCCACAATCACGTCAGCATTTATTGTTTGCAGCATTTTTGTCGATGGCCATTCTGACGGGTGTGAGCTGATAGGTTTTTGTAATTTGGGTTTACATGTCTTTAAGAATTCCTAAAATTCATCATTTTCCACGCCTTTTTCTTTTCTGTTAAAAGAAAACAGAAAAAAGAAAGTGTGAGTACAATATACCTCTTCAAATTGTCTTTTTGGAAGGTTGCACTCTTGAGTTTTTTGGTCGATTTTCGACCTCAGTATGTTTTGGAGGGCAGGTGTCATTTACAGAACTGCAATTGGTGAATATTTAGTGACCTTTTGCGGTGGGTTTAAAGCTGCTGTTGTGGGAAACGGCCACAAGGAGGCAGCATTTCTCCATTCCCAAATCTGGGTACTAGGGCAGCAGAGCCTTCTGGAAGTCGTTTACCCAGGTTGTAAATTTGAATGGATTGTGCCAGGAAAACCCCCCATAAGTTTATGTCTCATTACTTCTAGTTCGTTGTTGTAATTTTGTAAATTGGGGTAATGGTTCGAATGTTGTTTGTCCAAGGTGTACACACTCTGCTTCATTTACACATTATATATATCTATTTATGTAGAGATCCTCTTCCCATGTAAATTATTACAGAGCGTTCCGTAAACCTCCCTTGCTATATGGTCGGTCTTTTTGATATATGTATATGATATGTATTTGTATACATATGGTAACGCTAATCTTCATTTATCCATTCCCCCCACCTTTCCTTTTAGATAAGCATAGTTTTCTTTCTAAGTCAGTGAGTGCCTTTCTCTGTGGACGTATGTTCATTTGTGTCAGTTATTAGATAACGCCTATAAGTGTTATCATAAGATATAGGACTTTTGCTTTCCGACTTACCTCATGTTCTGTGATTATCCCCAAGATCATCTATGGTGCCTAAAAGAGCAGTGTTTCATTGTTTTCCATGGCTAGTATTCATTGTGTACATGGACCACTTCTTCTTTATCCCTTCCTCTGTTGATGGACATTTTGGTTGCTTCACTGTCTTGTCTATTGTGAATAAGGCTGCAGTGCAGCCTTTGCAGCCCGGGTCTTCTTGATCCTGGTCTTCTCAGGTGAGAGGCCCATTGGTGCGCCTGCTGGATTGAATGGTACCTCAATTTTTCCTTTTAAACGCAGCTCCTTTCTGTTCTCATTATTAGCTGTCAACCACTTTACATCTCACCAGCAGCTAGAGGGTACACAGTTCTCTAAAACCTCTTCAGCATTTATTGTTTGTAGACTTTTTGCTGATGGTCAGTCGACTGGTGTGAGTTGAAACCTTTTTGTAGATTAGATTGCATGAGTCTAATCCTTCCTGAGGTTGAGCTTTTACCCATTTTCCTGTTTTTAACAAGAGGGTGAGTAAAACTTACCTCTTCATACTATCTTCTTGAAAAATTTGCCTGTTTTGAATTTTTTTTTATCCATTCCCTACCTCAGCACAATTTTGAGGGCCGGTGTCCTTTACGGCCCTGAGTCCTTGTGAATGTTAAGTGACCATTAGCTGTGGGTTAAAAGCCGCTCTTGCGGGAATCGGCCACAAGGCGGCAGCATTTCTCCTTTACCAAATCTGGTTACTAGGGCAACAGAGCCTTACTGGAAGTGGTGTTCTAGGTTGTAAATTAGAATGGAATGTGCCAGGAAAAAGCCCTTTAAGTTTATGGCTCATTACTTCTTGTTCGTATTTTTAACTTAATTTTTATTTTTTATCACAGCAAACTTGATTACAATGTTTTGTTTATTCTAGGTGTGCAAGATGTGGTTCTTTCACACATATACATATATCTATTCTTCTTCAGATCCTTTTCCCATGTAGGTTATGACACAATGTTGAGTAGTCTTCTCTTGGTATTCCGTAGGTCTTTGGTGATTATATATTTCACATGTGTTTGTATCTGTCTGTTAACCTCAATATGGTAATGTATCCAATCCTCACACCTTTCCATTTGGTGAACCATAAGTTTTTGTACTGAATTCTGTGATTGCCTTTCTCTGTGGAAATATCTTCGTTTGTATCAATTTTTAGGTAACACCTATATGTGATATGATAGGATATGTATCTTTGGCTTTCTCACTTACTACAAGTTGCGTGATTACTTCTAGACTCATCTGTGGTGCTGCAAATGGCATTGTTTCATTCTTTCGCTAGCTCATATTCCATCTGTACATGTAGCAGTTCTTCTTGGTCCACCCATCTGTCGGTGGACTTTTTGGTTACTTCCATATCTTGGCTATTGTAATACTATGCAATGCAGATTGGCCTGCCTGTGTCTTTCCAATTCTGTCTTCTTAGGTTATAGGTCCAGGAATAGGTCTGCTGGATCATATGGTAGCTCAATGTTTACCTTTTCAAGGCACCTCCATTCTGTTCTCTTTAGTGGCTCTTTCCAGGTTACGTCCCACATAAAGTTGAGGGTATGCATTTCTCCACAGCACCTTCAGCGTTTATTCTGTGTAGTTTTTTGCTGATGGTTATTCTGACTGGTGTGAGCTGATACCTCTTTGTGGTTGAATTTGCATGTGTCTCATAAGGCGTTGAAATTGAGCTTTAAGACATGTCCTTTTCATTTTTCCGGCTGCGATTAGAGCTTAGTTCTTCAAAGTGTTTACTTAAAGTATGTGTCACCTTTTGAAACGTTTTGGCCATTACCTCCCTCAAGACATTTTGAGGGCAGGTTTCATTTACAGCCCTGCAGTACTTGTTCATATGAAGTGACCATTAGCTCAGGCTTTAAACCTGCTTTTGCAGGTAACGGCCAGAGGGCGGCAGCCTTTCTACGTTCCCCACGCTGGTACTAGGGAAACAGACCTACCAGCCAGTGGTGTTCTGCGGTTATCAATTAGAGTGGAATGTGCCCGGGTAAACCCACAAATGCTGATGTCTCCTTACATGTGTTTGTTTTTTAAATTTAATTTATATTTTTTACTGGAGTAATATTCCATTGTATACATGGACCACTTCTTCTTGGTGCATTCCTCTGTGGATGGACATTTTTGTTGCTTCCAAGTGTTGACTAGGGTAAATATTGCTGGCGTACAGGTTTGCCAGCCTGTGACGTTTTGATTCTCATTTTCTCAGGTGATAGGCTCAGCAGATGGTATGCTTGATTCACTGGTAGCTCAATGTTTACCTTTTCAAAGCCCCTCCATTGTGTTTACGTTAATGGTTCTTACCACGTCCCCCTTAGAGCTCAGGGTACACATTTCTCCACAATCCCTTCAGCATGTATTGTTTGCAGCATTTTTGCTAATGGTCATTCTGACTGCTGTGAGCTGATAGGTATTTGTAATTTCGGTTTGCATATCTTTAAAAATTCCTAAAAGTCCTCATTTTCCCACGCCTTTTTCTTTTCTCTTAAAAGAAAAAACCGTGAGTACAATATACCTCTTGAAATTGTCTTCTTGGAAGGTTGCCCTCTTTTGAATTTTTTGGTCGATTTTTGACCCCAGAAATGTTTTGGAGGGCAGGTGTCATTTACAGAACTGCAAGTTGGTGACTATTTAGTGACCTTTCGCAGTGGGTTAAAGCTGCTGTTGTGGGAAATGGCCACAAGGAGGCAGCATTTTTCCATTCCCCAATCTGGGTACTAGGGCAGCAGAGCCTTTCTGGAAGGCGTTGTCCTAGGTTGTAAATTAGAATGGAATTTGCCAGGAGAAATCCCCATAAGTTTATGTCTCATTACTTCTTCTTGGTTTTTTTAATTTTTTTTATTCGGGGTAAAGATTAGAATGTTGTTTGTCCTAGGTGTACACAATCTGGTTCATTTGTACATTAGATATGTCTATTAATGTACACATCCTCTTCCCATGTAAAATATTACAGTGTTCCGTAGATCTCGCTTGCTATGGGTTCGGTCTTTTTGATACATGTATATAACATGTATTTGTATACCTATACTAACAATAATCTTCATTTATCAATTCCCCCCTCCTTTCCTTTCAGCTGAGCATCGTTTGTTTTCTAAGCCTGTGAGTGTCTTTCTCTTTGGAAATATGTTCATTTGTGTCAGTTATTAGATAATGCCATAAGTGATATTAGAGGATATAGGTCTTTTGCTTTCTGACCTACTTCATGTTTTGTGATTATCTCCAGGCTCATCTATGGTGCCTCAAAGAGCAGTGCTTCAATGTTTTCCATGGCTAATATTCCATTGTGTATATGGACCACTTCTTCATGGTGCATTCCACTGTTGATGGACATTTTCGTTTCTTCCAAGTGTTGCCTATGGTAAATATTGCTGGAGTGCAGGATTGCCAGCCTGTGATTTTTGATTTTCATTTTCTCAGGTGATAGACCCAGCAGTGGGTATGATTGATCGACTGGGATGGTAGCTCAATGTTTACCTTTTCAAGGCACCTCAATTGTGCTTTCATTAGTGCCTCTTACCACGTCCCCCTTAGAATCGAGGGTATGCGTTTCTCCACAATCACGTCAGCATTTATTGTTTGCAGCATTTTTGTCGATGGCCATTCTGACGGGTGTGAGCTGATAGGTTTTTGTAATTTGGGTTTACATGTCTTTAAAAATTCCTAAAATTCATCATTTTCCACGCCTTTCTCTTTTCTGTTAAAAGAAAACAGAAACAAAAAGTGTGAGTACAATATACCTCTTCAAATTGTCTTTTTGGAAGGTTGCACTCTTGAATTTTTTGGTCGATTTTCGACCTCAGTATGTTTTGGAGGGCAGGTGTCATTTACAGAACTGCAATTGGTGAATATTTAGTGACCTTTTGCAGTGGGTTTAAAGCTGCTGTTGTGGGAAACGGCCACAAGGATGCAGCATTTCTCCATTCCCAAATCTGGGTACTAGGGCAGCAGAGCCTTCTGGAAGTCGTTTACCCAGGTTGTAAATTTGAATGGATTGTGCCAGGAAAACCCCCCATAAGTTTATGTCTCATTACTTCTAGTTCGTTGTTGTAATTTTGTAAATTGGGGTAATGGTTCGAATGTTGTTTGTCCAAGGTGTACACACTCTGCTTCATTTACACATTATATATATCTATTTATGTAGAGATCCTCTTCCCATGTAAATTATTACAGAGTGTTCCGTAAACCTCCCTTGCTATATGGTCGGTCTTTTTGATATATGTATATAATATGTATTTGTATACATATGGTAACGCTAATCTTCATTTATCCATTCCCCCCACCTTTCCTTTTAGATAAGCATAGTTTTCTTTCTAAGTCAGTGAGTGCCTTTCTCTGTGGACATATGTTCATTTGTGTCAGTTATTAGATAACGCCTATAAGTGTTATCATAAGATATAGGACTTTTGCTTTCCGACTTACCTCATGTTCTGTGATTATCCCCAAGATCATCTATGGTGCCTAAAAGAGCAGTGTTTCATTGTTTTCCATGGCTAGTATTCATTGTGTACATGGACCACTTCTTCTTTATCCCTTCCTCTGTTGATGGACATTTTGGTTGCTTCACTGTCTTGTCTATTGTGAATAAGGCTGCAGTGCAGCCTTTGCAGCCCGGGTCTTCTTGATCCTGGTCTTCTCAGGTGAGAGGCCCATTGGTGCGCCTGCTGGATTGAATGGTACCTCAATTTTTCCTTTTAAACGCAGCTCCTTTCTGTTCTCATTATTAGCTGTCAACCACTTTACATCTCACCAGCAGCTAGAGGGTACACAGTTCTCTAAAACCTCTTCAGCATTTATTGTTTGTAGACTTTTTGCTGATGGTCAGTCGACTGGTGTGAGTTGAAACCTTTTTGTAGATTAGATTGCATGAGTCTAATCCTTCCTGAGGTTGAGCTTTTATCCATTTTCCTGTTTTTAACAAGAGGGTGAGTAAAACTTACCTCTTCATACTATCTTCTTGAAAAATTTGCCTGTTTTGAATTTTTTTTTATCCATTCCCTACCTCAGCACAATTTTGAGGGCCGGTGTCCTTTACGGCCCTGAGTCCTTGTGAATGTTAAGTGACCATTAGCTGTGGGTTAAAAGCCGCTCTTGCGGGAATCGGCCACAAGGCGGCAGCATTTCTCCTTTACCAAATCTGGTTACTAGGGCAACAGAGCCTTACTGGAAGTGGTGTTCTAGGTTGTAAATTAGAATGGAATGTGCCAGGAAAAAGCCCTTTAAGTTTATGGCTCATTACTTCTTGTTCGTATTTTTAACTTAATTTTTATTTTTTATCACAGCAAACTTGATTACAATGTTTTGTTTGTTCTAGGTGTGCAAGATGTGGTTCTTTCACACATATACATATATCTATTCTTCTTCAGATCCTTTTCCCATGTAGGTTATGACACAATGTTGAGTAGTCTTCTCTTGGTATTCCGTAGGTCTTTGGTGATTATATATTTCACATGTGTTTGTATCTGTCTGTTAACCTCAATATGGTAATGTATCCAATCCTCACACCTTTCCATTTGGTGAACCATAAGTTTTTGTACTGAATTCTGTGATTGCCTTTCTCTGTGGAAATATCTTCGTTTGTATCAATTTTTAGGTAACACCTATATGTGATATGATAGGATATGTATCTTTGGCTTTCTCACTTACTACAAGTTGCGTGATTACTTCTAGACTCATCTGTGGTGCTGCAAATGGCATTGTTTCATTCTTTCGCTAGCTCATATTCCATCTGTACATGTAGCAGTTCTTCTTGGTCCACCCATCTGTCGGTGGACTTTTTGGTTACTTCCATATCTTGGCTATTGTAATACTATGCAATGCAGATTGGCCTGCCTGTGTCTTTCCAATTCTGTCTTCTTAGGTTATAGGTCCAGGAATAGGTCTGCTGGATCATATGGTAGCTCAATGTTTACCTTTTCAAGGCACCTCCATTCTGTTCTCTTTAGTGGCTCTTTCCAGGTTACGTCCCACATAAAGTTGAGGGTATGCATTTCTCCACAGCACCTTCAGCGTTTATTCTGTGTAGTTTTTTGCTGATGGTTATTCTGACTGGTGTGAGCTGATACCTCTTTGTGGTTGAATTTGCATGTGTCTCATAAGGCGTTGAAATTGAGCTTTAAGACATGTCCTTTTCATTTTTCCGGCTGCGATTAGAGCTTAGTTCTTCAAAGTGTTTACTTAAAGTATGTGTCACCTTTTGAAACGTTTTGGCCATTACCTCCCTCAAGACATTTTGAGGGCAGGTTTCATTTACAGCCCTGCAGTACTTGTTCATATGAAGTGACCATTAGCTCAGGCTTTAAACCTGCTTTTGCAGGTAACGGCCAGAGGGCGGCAGCCTTTCTACGTTCCCCACGCTGGTACTAGGGAAACAGACCTACCAGCCAGTGGTGTTCTGCGGTTATCAATTAGAGTGGAATGTGCCCGGGTAAACCCACAAATGCTGATGTCTCCTTACATGTGTTTGTTTTTTAAATTTAATTTATATTTTTTACTGGAGTAATATTCCATTGTATACATGGACCACTTCTTCTTGGTGCATTCCTCTGTGGATGGACATTTTTGTTGCTTCCAAGTGTTGACTAGGGTAAATATTGCTGGCGTACAGGTTTGCCAGCCTGTGACGTTTTGATTCTCATTTTCTCAGGTGATAGGCTCAGCAGATGGTATGCTTGATTCACTGGTAGCTCAATGTTTACCTTTTCAAAGCCCCTCCATTGTGTTTACGTTAATGGTTCTTACCACGTCCCCCTTAGAGCTCAGGGTACACATTTCTCCACAATCCCTTCAGCATGTATTGTTTGCAGCATTTTTGCTAATGGTCATTCTGACTGCTGTGAGCTGATAGGTATTTGTAATTTCGGTTTGCATATCTTTAAAAATTCCTAAAAGTCCTCATTTTCCCACGCCTTTTTCTTTTCTCTTAAAAGAAAAAACCGTGAGTACAATATACCTCTTGAAATTGTCTTCTTGGAAGGTTGCCCTCTTTTGAATTTTTTGGTCGATTTTTGACCCCAGAAATGTTTTGGAGGGCAGGTGTCATTTACAGAACTGCAAGTTGGTGACTATTTAGTGACCTTTCGCAGTGGGTTAAAGCTGCTGTTGTGGGAAATGGCCACAAGGAGGCAGCATTTTTCCATTCCCCAATCTGGGTACTAGGGCAGCAGAGCCTTTCTGGAAGGCGTTGTCCTAGGTTGTAAATTAGAATGGAATTTGCCAGGAGAAATCCCCATAAGTTTATGTCTCATTACTTCTTCTTGGTTTTTTTAATTTTTTTTATTCGGGGTAAAGATTAGAATGTTGTTTGTCCTAGGTGTACACAATCTGGTTCATTTGTACATTAGATATGTCTATTAATGTACAGATCCTCTTCCCATGTAAAATATTACAGTGTTCCGTAGATCTCGCTTGCTATGGGTTCGGTCTTTTTGATACATGTATATAACATGTATTTGTATACCTATACTAACAATAATCTTCATTTATCAATTCCCCCCTCCTTTCCTTTCAGATGAGCATCGTTTGTTTTCTAAGCCTGTGAGTGTCTTTCTCTTTGGAAATATGTTCATTTGTGTCAGTTATTAGATAATGCCATAAGTGATATTAGAGGATATAGGTCTTTTGCTTTCTGACCTACTTCATGTTTTGTGATTATCTCCAGGCTCATCTATGGTGCCTCAAAGAGCAGTGCTTCAATGTTTTCCATGGCTAATATTCCATTGTGTATATGGACCACTTCTTCATGGTGCATTCCACTGTTGATGGACATTTTCGTTTCTTCCAAGTGTTGCCTATGGTAAATATTGCTGGAGTGCAGGATTGCCAGCCTGTGATTTTTGATTTTCATTTTCTCAGGTGATAGACCCAGCAGTGGGTATGATTGATCGACTGGGATGGTAGCTCAATGTTTACCTTTTCAAGGCACCTCAATTGTGCTTTCATTAGTGCCTCTTACCACGTCCCCCTTAGAATCGAGGGTATGCGTTTCTCCACAATCACGTCAGCATTTATTGTTTGCAGCATTTTTGTCGATGGCCATTCTGACGGGTGTGAGCTGATAGGTTTTTGTAATTTGGGTTTACATGTCTTTAAAAATTCCTAAAATTCATCATTTTCCACGCCTTTCTCTTTTCTGTTAAAAGAAAACAGAAACAAAAAGTGTGAGTACAATATACCTCTTCAAATTGTCTTTTTGGAAGGTTGCACTCTTGAATTTTTTGGTCGATTTTCGACCTCAGTATGTTTTGGAGGGCAGGTGTCATTTACAGAACTGCAATTGGTGAATATTTAGTGACCTTTTGCAGTGGGTTTAAAGCTGCTGTTGTGGGAAACGGCCACAAGGATGCAGCATTTCTCCATTCCCAAATCTGGGTACTAGGGCAGCAGAGCCTTCTGGAAGTCGTTTACCCAGGTTGTAAATTTGAATGGATTGTGCCAGGAAAACCCCCCATAAGTTTATGTCTCATTACTTCTAGTTCGTTGTTGTAATTTTGTAAATTGGGGTAATGGTTCGAATGTTGTTTGTCCAAGGTGTACACACTCTGCTTCATTTACACATTATATATATCTATTTATGTAGAGATCCTCTTCCCATGTAAATTATTACAGAGTGTTCCGTAAACCTCCCTTGCTATATGGTCGGTCTTTTTGATATATGTATATAATATGTATTTGTATACATATGGTAACGCTAATCTTCATTTATCCATTCCCCCCACCTTTCCTTTTAGATAAGCATAGTTTTCTTTCTAAGTCAGTGAGTGCCTTTCTCTGTGGACATATGTTCATTTGTGTCAGTTATTAGATAACGCCTATAAGTGTTATCATAAGATATAGGACTTTTGCTTTCCGACTTACCTCATGTTCTGTGATTATCCCCAAGATCATCTATGGTGCCTAAAAGAGCAGTGTTTCATTGTTTTCCATGGCTAGTATTCATTGTGTACATGGACCACTTCTTCTTTATCCCTTCCTCTGTTGATGGACATTTTGGTTGCTTCACTGTCTTGTCTATTGTGAATAAGGCTGCAGTGCAGCCTTTGCAGCCCGGGTCTTCTTGATCCTGGTCTTCTCAGGTGAGAGGCCCATTGGTGCGCCTGCTGGATTGAATGGTACCTCAATTTTTCCTTTTAAACGCAGCTCCTTTCTGTTCTCATTATTAGCTGTCAACCACTTTACATCTCACCAGCAGCTAGAGGGTACACAGTTCTCTAAAACCTCTTCAGCATTTATTGTTTGTAGACTTTTTGCTGATGGTCAGTCGACTGGTGTGAGTTGAAACCTTTTTGTAGATTAGATTGCATGAGTCTAATCCTTCCTGAGGTTGAGCTTTTATCCATTTTCCTGTTTTTAACAAGAGGGTGAGTAAAACTTACCTCTTCATACTATCTTCTTGAAAAATTTGCCTGTTTTGAATTTTTTTTTATCCATTCCCTACCTCAGCACAATTTTGAGGGCCGGTGTCCTTTACGGCCCTGAGTCCTTGTGAATGTTAAGTGACCATTAGCTGTGGGTTAAAAGCCGCTCTTGCGGGAATCGGCCACAAGGCGGCAGCATTTCTCCTTTACCAAATCTGGTTACTAGGGCAACAGAGCCTTACTGGAAGTGGTGTTCTAGGTTGTAAATTAGAATGGAATGTGCCAGGAAAAAGCCCTTTAAGTTTATGGCTCATTACTTCTTGTTCGTATTTTTAACTTAATTTTTATTTTTTATCACAGCAAACTTGATTACAATGTTTTGTTTGTTCTAGGTGTGCAAGATGTGGTTCTTTCACACATATACATATATCTATTCTTCTTCAGATCCTTTTCCCATGTAGGTTATGACACAATGTTGAGTAGTCTTCTCTTGGTATTCCGTAGGTCTTTGGTGATTATATATTTCACATGTGTTTGTATCTGTCTGTTAACCTCAATATGGTAATGTATCCAATCCTCACACCTTTCCATTTGGTGAACCATAAGTTTTTGTACTGAATTCTGTGATTGCCTTTCTCTGTGGAAATATCTTCGTTTGTATCAATTTTTAGGTAACACCTATATGTGATATGATAGGATATGTATCTTTGGCTTTCTCACTTACTACAAGTTGCGTGATTACTTCTAGACTCATCTGTGGTGCTGCAAATGGCATTGTTTCATTCTTTCGCTAGCTCATATTCCATCTGTACATGTAGCAGTTCTTCTTGGTCCACCCATCTGTCGGTGGACTTTTTGGTTACTTCCATATCTTGGCTATTGTAATACTATGCAATGCAGATTGGCCTGCCTGTGTCTTTCCAATTCTGTCTTCTTAGGTTATAGGTCCAGGAATAGGTCTGCTGGATCATATGGTAGCTCAATGTTTACCTTTTCAAGGCACCTCCATTCTGTTCTCTTTAGTGGCTCTTTCCAGGTTACGTCCCACATAAAGTTGAGGGTATGCATTTCTCCACAGCACCTTCAGCGTTTATTCTGTGTAGTTTTTTGCTGATGGTTATTCTGACTGGTGTGAGCTGATACCTCTTTGTGGTTGAATTTGCATGTGTCTCATAAGGCGTTGAAATTGAGCTTTAAGACATGTCCTTTTCATTTTTCCGGCTGCGATTAGAGCTTAGTTCTTCAAAGTGTTTACTTAAAGTATGTGTCACCTTTTGAAACGTTTTGGCCATTACCTCCCTCAAGACATTTTGAGGGCAGGTTTCATTTACAGCCCTGCAGTACTTGTTCATATGAAGTGACCATTAGCTCAGGCTTTAAACCTGCTTTTGCAGGTAACGGCCAGAGGGCGGCAGCCTTTCTACGTTCCCCACGCTGGTACTAGGGAAACAGACCTACCAGCCAGTGGTGTTCTGCGGTTATCAATTAGAGTGGAATGTGCCCGGGTAAACCCACAAATGCTGATGTCTCCTTACATGTGTTTGTTTTTTAAATTTAATTTATATTTTTTACTGGAGTAATATTCCATTGTATACATGGACCACTTCTTCTTGGTGCATTCCTCTGTGGATGGACATTTTTGTTGCTTCCAAGTGTTGACTAGGGTAAATATTGCTGGCGTACAGGTTTGCCAGCCTGTGACGTTTTGATTCTCATTTTCTCAGGTGATAGGCTCAGCAGATGGTATGCTTGATTCACTGGTAGCTCAATGTTTACCTTTTCAAAGCCCCTCCATTGTGTTTACGTTAATGGTTCTTACCACGTCCCCCTTAGAGCTCAGGGTACACATTTCTCCACAATCCCTTCAGCATGTATTGTTTGCAGCATTTTTGCTAATGGTCATTCTGACTGCTGTGAGCTGATAGGTATTTGTAATTTCGGTTTGCATATCTTTAAAAATTCCTAAAAGTCCTCATTTTCCCACGCCTTTTTCTTTTCTCTTAAAAGAAAAAACCGTGAGTACAATATACCTCTTGAAATTGTCTTCTTGGAAGGTTGCCCTCTTTTGAATTTTTTGGTCGATTTTTGACCCCAGAAATGTTTTGGAGGGCAGGTGTCATTTACAGAACTGCAAGTTGGTGACTATTTAGTGACCTTTCGCAGTGGGTTAAAGCTGCTGTTGTGGGAAATGGCCACAAGGAGGCAGCATTTTTCCATTCCCCAATCTGGGTACTAGGGCAGCAGAGCCTTTCTGGAAGGCGTTGTCCTAGGTTGTAAATTAGAATGGAATTTGCCAGGAGAAATCCCCATAAGTTTATGTCTCATTACTTCTTCTTGGTTTTTTTAATTTTTTTTATTCGGGGTAAAGATTAGAATGTTGTTTGTCCTAGGTGTACACAATCTGGTTCATTTGTACATTAGATATGTCTATTAATGTACACATCCTCTTCCCATGTAAAATATTACAGTGTTCCGTAGATCTCGCTTGCTATGGGTTCGGTCTTTTTGATACATGTATATAACATGTATTTGTATACCTATACTAACAATAATCTTCATTTATCAATTCCCCCCTCCTTTCCTTTCAGCTGAGCATCGTTTGTTTTCTAAGCCTGTGAGTGTCTTTCTCTTTGGAAATATGTTCATTTGTGTCAGTTATTAGATAATGCCATAAGTGATATTAGAGGATATAGGTCTTTTGCTTTCTGACCTACTTCATGTTTTGTGATTATCTCCAGGCTCATCTATGGTGCCTCAAAGAGCAGTGCTTCAATGTTTTCCATGGCTAATATTCCATTGTGTATATGGACCACTTCTTCATGGTGCATTCCACTGTTGATGGACATTTTCGTTTCTTCCAAGTGTTGCCTATGGTAAATATTGCTGGAGTGCAGGATTGCCAGCCTGTGATTTTTGATTTTCATTTTCTCAGGTGATAGACCCAGCAGTGGGTATGATTGATCGACTGGGATGGTAGCTCAATGTTTACCTTTTCAAGGCACCTCAATTGTGCTTTCATTAGTGCCTCTTACCACGTCCCCCTTAGAATCGAGGGTATGCGTTTCTCCACAATCACGTCAGCATTTATTGTTTGCAGCATTTTTGTCGATGGCCATTCTGACGGGTGTGAGCTGATAGGTTTTTGTAATTTGGGTTTACATGTCTTTAAAAATTCCTAAAATTCATCATTTTCCACGCCTTTCTCTTTTCTGTTAAAAGAAAACAGAAACAAAAAGTGTGAGTACAATATACCTCTTCAAATTGTCTTTTTGGAAGGTTGCACTCTTGAATTTTTTGGTCGATTTTCGACCTCAGTATGTTTTGGAGGGCAGGTGTCATTTACAGAACTGCAATTGGTGAATATTTAGTGACCTTTTGCAGTGGGTTTAAAGCTGCTGTTGTGGGAAACGGCCACAAGGATGCAGCATTTCTCCATTCCCAAATCTGGGTACTAGGGCAGCAGAGCCTTCTGGAAGTCGTTTACCCAGGTTGTAAATTTGAATGGATTGTGCCAGGAAAACCCCCCATAAGTTTATGTCTCATTACTTCTAGTTCGTTGTTGTAATTTTGTAAATTGGGGTAATGGTTCGAATGTTGTTTGTCCAAGGTGTACACACTCTGCTTCATTTACACATTATATATATCTATTTATGTAGAGATCCTCTTCCCATGTAAATTATTACAGAGTGTTCCGTAAACCTCCCTTGCTATATGGTCGGTCTTTTTGATATATGTATATAATATGTATTTGTATACATATGGTAACGCTAATCTTCATTTATCCATTCCCCCCACCTTTCCTTTTAGATAAGCATAGTTTTCTTTCTAAGTCAGTGAGTGCCTTTCTCTGTGGACATATGTTCATTTGTGTCAGTTATTAGATAACGCCTATAAGTGTTATCATAAGATATAGGACTTTTGCTTTCCGACTTACCTCATGTTCTGTGATTATCCCCAAGATCATCTATGGTGCCTAAAAGAGCAGTGTTTCATTGTTTTCCATGGCTAGTATTCATTGTGTACATGGACCACTTCTTCTTTATCCCTTCCTCTGTTGATGGACATTTTGGTTGCTTCACTGTCTTGTCTATTGTGAATAAGGCTGCAGTGCAGCCTTTGCAGCCCGGGTCTTCTTGATCCTGGTCTTCTCAGGTGAGAGGCCCATTGGTGCGCCTGCTGGATTGAATGGTACCTCAATTTTTCCTTTTAAACGCAGCTCCTTTCTGTTCTCATTATTAGCTGTCAACCACTTTACATCTCACCAGCAGCTAGAGGGTACACAGTTCTCTAAAACCTCTTCAGCATTTATTGTTTGTAGACTTTTTGCTGATGGTCAGTCGACTGGTGTGAGTTGAAACCTTTTTGTAGATTAGATTGCATGAGTCTAATCCTTCCTGAGGTTGAGCTTTTATCCATTTTCCTGTTTTTAACAAGAGAGTGAGTAAAACTTACCTCTTCATACTATCTTCTTGAAAAATTTGCCTGTTTTGAATTTTTTTTTATCCATTCCCTACCTCAGCACAATTTTGAGGGCCGGTGTCCTTTACGGCCCTGAGTCCTTGTGAATGTTAAGTGACCATTAGCTGTGGGTTAAAAGCCGCTCTTGCGGGAATCGGCCACAAGGCGGCAGCATTTCTCCTTTACCAAATCTGGTTACTAGGGCAACAGAGCCTTACTGGAAGTGGTGTTCTAGGTTGTAAATTAGAATGGAATGTGCCAGGAAAAAGCCCTTTAAGTTTATGGCTCATTACTTCTTGTTCGTATTTTTAACTTAATTTTTATTTTTTATCACAGCAAACTTGATTACAATGTTTTGTTTGTTCTAGGTGTGCAAGATGTGGTTCTTTCACACATATACATATATCTATTCTTCTTCAGATCCTTTTCCCATGTAGGTTATGACACAATGTTGAGTAGTCTTCTCTTGGTATTCCGTAGGTCTTTGGTGATTATATATTTCACATGTGTTTGTATCTGTCTGTTAACCTCAATATGGTAATGTATCCAATCCTCACACCTTTCCATTTGGTGAACCATAAGTTTTTGTACTGAATTCTGTGATTGCCTTTCTCTGTGGAAATATCTTCGTTTGTATCAATTTTTAGGTAACACCTATATGTGATATGATAGGATATGTATCTTTGGCTTTCTCACTTACTACAAGTTGCGTGATTACTTCTAGACTCATCTGTGGTGCTGCAAATGGCATTGTTTCATTCTTTCGCTAGCTCATATTCCATCTGTACATGTAGCAGTTCTTCTTGGTCCACCCATCTGTCGGTGGACTTTTTGGTTACTTCCATATCTTGGCTATTGTAATACTATGCAATGCAGATTGGCCTGCCTGTGTCTTTCCAATTCTGTCTTCTTAGGTTATAGGTCCAGGAATAGGTCTGCTGGATCATATGGTAGCTCAATGTTTACCTTTTCAAGGCACCTCCATTCTGTTCTCTTTAGTGGCTCTTTCCAGGTTACGTCCCACATAAAGTTGAGGGTATGCATTTCTCCACAGCACCTTCAGCGTTTATTCTGTGTAGTTTTTTGCTGATGGTTATTCTGACTGGTGTGAGCTGATACCTCTTTGTGGTTGAATTTGCATGTGTCTCATAAGGCGTTGAAATTGAGCTTTAAGACATGTCCTTTTCATTTTTCCGGCTGCGATTAGAGCTTAGTTCTTCAAAGTGTTTACTTAAAGTATGTGTCACCTTTTGAAACGTTTTGGCCATTACCTCCCTCAAGACATTTTGAGGGCAGGTTTCATTTACAGCCCTGCAGTACTTGTTCATATGAAGTGACCATTAGCTCAGGCTTTAAACCTGCTTTTGCAGGTAACGGCCAGAGGGCGGCAGCCTTTCTACGTTCCCCACGCTGGTACTAGGGAAACAGACCTACCAGCCAGTGGTGTTCTGCGGTTATCAATTAGAGTGGAATGTGCCCGGGTAAACCCACAAATGCTGATGTCTCCTTACATGTGTTTGTTTTTTAAATTTAATTTATATTTTTTACTGGAGTAATATTCCATTGTATACATGGACCACTTCTTCTTGGTGCATTCCTCTGTGGATGGACATTTTTGTTGCTTCCAAGTGTTGACTAGGGTAAATATTGCTGGCGTACAGGTTTGCCAGCCTGTGACGTTTTGATTCTCATTTTCTCAGGTGATAGGCTCAGCAGATGGTATGCTTGATTCACTGGTAGCTCAATGTTTACCTTTTCAAAGCCCCTCCATTGTGTTTACGTTAATGGTTCTTACCACGTCCCCCTTAGAGCTCAGGGTACACATTTCTCCACAATCCCTTCAGCATGTATTGTTTGCAGCATTTTTGCTAATGGTCATTCTGACTGCTGTGAGCTGATAGGTATTTGTAATTTCGGTTTGCATATCTTTAAAAATTCCTAAAAGTCCTCATTTTCCCACGCCTTTTTCTTTTCTCTTAAAAGAAAAAACCGTGAGTACAATATACCTCTTGAAATTGTCTTCTTGGAAGGTTGCCCTCTTTTGAATTTTTTGGTCGATTTTTGACCCCAGAAATGTTTTGGAGGGCAGGTGTCATTTACAGAACTGCAAGTTGGTGACTATTTAGTGACCTTTCGCAGTGGGTTAAAGCTGCTGTTGTGGGAAATGGCCACAAGGAGGCAGCATTTTTCCATTCCCCAATCTGGGTACTAGGGCAGCAGAGCCTTTCTGGAAGGCGTTGTCCTAGGTTGTAAATTAGAATGGAATTTGCCAGGAGAAATCCCCATAAGTTTATGTCTCATTACTTCTTCTTGGTTTTTTTAATTTTTTTTATTCGGGGTAAAGATTAGAATGTTGTTTGTCCTAGGTGTACACAATCTGGTTCATTTGTACATTAGATATGTCTATTAATGTACAGATCCTCTTCCCATGTAAAATATTACAGTGTTCCGTAGATCTCGCTTGCTATGGGTTCGGTCTTTTTGATACATGTATATAACATGTATTTGTATACCTATACTAACAATAATCTTCATTTATCAATTCCCCCCTCCTTTCCTTTCAGCTGAGCGTCGTTTGTTTTCTAAGCCTGTGAGTGTCTTTCTCTTTGGAAATATGTTCATTTGTGTCAGTTATTAGATAATGCCATAAGTGATATTAGAGGATATAGGTCTTTTGCTTTCTGACCTACTTCATGTTTTGTGATTATCTCCAGGCTCATCTATGGTGCCTCAAAGAGCAGTGCTTCAATGTTTTCCATGGCTAATATTCCATTGTGTATATGGACCACTTCTTCATGGTGCATTCCACTGTTGATGGACATTTTCGTTTCTTCCAAGTGTTGCCTATGGTAAATATTGCTGGAGTGCAGGATTGCCAGCCTGTGATTTTTGATTTTCATTTTCTCAGGTGATAGACCCAGCAGTGGGTATGATTGATCGACTGGGATGGTAGCTCAATGTTTACCTTTTCAAGGCACCTCAATTGTGCTTTCATTAGTGCCTCTTACCACGTCCCCCTTAGAATCGAGGGTATGCGTTTCTCCACAATCACGTCAGCATTTATTGTTTGCAGCATTTTTGTCGATGGCCATTCTGACGGGTGTGAGCTGATAGGTTTTTGTAATTTGGGTTTACATGTCTTTAAAAATTCCTAAAATTCATCATTTTCCACGCCTTTCTCTTTTCTGTTAAAAGAAAACAGAAACAAAAAGTGTGAGTACAATATACCTCTTCAAATTGTCTTTTTGGAAGGTTGCACTCTTGAATTTTTTGGTCGATTTTCGACCTCAGTATGTTTTGGAGGGCAGGTGTCATTTACAGAACTGCAATTGGTGAATATTTAGTGACCTTTTGCAGTGGGTTTAAAGCTGCTGTTGTGGGAAACGGCCACAAGGATGCAGCATTTCTCCATTCCCAAATCTGGGTACTAGGGCAGCAGAGCCTTCTGGAAGTCGTTTACCCAGGTTGTAAATTTGAATGGATTGTGCCAGGAAAACCCCCCATAAGTTTATGTCTCATTACTTCTAGTTCGTTGTTGTAATTTTGTAAATTGGGGTAATGGTTCGAATGTTGTTTGTCCAAGGTGTACACACTCTGCTTCATTTACACATTATATATATCTATTTATGTAGAGATCCTCTTCCCATGTAAATTATTACAGAGTGTTCCGTAAACCTCCCTTGCTATATGGTCGGTCTTTTTGATATACGTATATAATATGTATTTGTATACATATGGTAACGCTAATCTTCATTTATCCATTCCCCCCACCTTTCCTTTTAGATAAGCATAGTTTTCTTTCTAAGTCAGTGAGTGCCTTTCTCTGTGGACATATGTTCATTTGTGTCAGTTATTAGATAACGCCTATAAGTGTTATCATAAGATATAGGACTTTTGCTTTCCGACTTACCTCATGTTCTGTGATTATCCCCAAGATCATCTATGGTGCCTAAAAGAGCAGTGTTTCATTGTTTTCCATGGCTAGTATTCATTGTGTACATGGACCACTTCTTCTTTATCCCTTCCTCTGTTGATGGACATTTTGGTTGCTTCACTGTCTTGTCTATTGTGAATAAGGCTGCAGTGCAGCCTTTGCAGCCCGGGTCTTCTTGATCCTGGTCTTCTCAGGTGAGAGGCCCATTGGTGCGCCTGCTGGATTGAATGGTACCTCAATTTTTCCTTTTAAACGCAGCTCCTTTCTGTTCTCATTATTAGCTGTCAACCACTTTACATCTCACCAGCAGCTAGAGGGTACACAGTTCTCTAAAACCTCTTCAGCATTTATTGTTTGTAGACTTTTTGCTGATGGTCAGTCGACTGGTGTGAGTTGAAACCTTTTTGTAGATTAGATTGCATGAGTCTAATCCTTCCTGAGGTTGAGCTTTTATCCATTTTCCTGTTTTTAACAAGAGAGTGAGTAAAACTTACCTCTTCATACTATCTTCTTGAAAAATTTGCCTGTTTTGAATTTTTTTTAATCCATTCCCTACCTCAGCACAATTTTGAGGGCCGGTGTCCTTTACGGCCCTGAGTCCTTGTGAATGTTAAGTGACCATTAGCTGTGGGTTAAAAGCCGCTCTTGCGGGAATCGGCCACAAGGCGGCAGCATTTCTCCTTTACCAAATCTGGTTACTAGGGCAACAGAGCCTTACTGGAAGTGGTGTTCTAGGTTGTAAATTAGAATGGAATGTGCCAGGAAAAAGCCCTTTAAGTTTATGGCTCATTACTTCTTGTTCGTATTTTTAACTTAATTTTTATTTTTTATCACAGCAAACTTGATTACAATGTTTTGTTTGTTCTAGGTGTGCAAGATGTGGTTCTTTCACACATATACATATATCTATTCTTCTTCAGATCCTTTTCCCATGTAGGTTATGACACAATGTTGAGTAGTCTTCTCTTGGTATTCCGTAGGTCTTTGGTGATTATATATTTCACATGTGTTTGTATCTGTCTGTTAACCTCAATATGGTAATGTATCCAATCCTCACACCTTTCCATTTGGTGAACCACAAGTTTTTGTACTGAATTCTGTGATTGCCTTTCTCTGTGGAAATATCTTCGTTTGTATCAATTTTTAGGTAACACCTATATGTGATATGATAGGATATGTATCTTTGGCTTTCTCACTTACTACAAGTTGCGTGATTACTTCTAGACTCATCTGTGGTGCTGCAAATGGCATTGTTTCATTCTTTCGCTAGCTCATATTCCATCTGTACATGTAGCAGTTCTTCTTGGTCCACCCATCTGTCGGTGGACTTTTTGGTTACTTCCATATCTTGGCTATTGTAATACTATGCAATGCAGATTGGCCTGCCTGTGTCTTTCCAATTCTGTCTTCTTAGGTTATAGGTCCAGGAATAGGTCTGCTGGATCATATGGTAGCTCAATGTTTACCTTTTCAAGGCACCTCCATTCTGTTCTCTTTAGTGGCTCTTTCCAGGTTACGTCCCACATAAAGTTGAGGGTATGCATTTCTCCACAGCACCTTCAGTGTTTATTCTGTGTAGTTTTTTGCTGATGGTTATTCTGACTGGTGTGAGCTGATACCTCTTTGTGGTTGAATTTGCATGTGTCTCATAAGGCGTTGAAATTGAGCTTTAAGACATGTCCTTTTCATTTTTCCGGCTGCGATTAGAGCTTAGTTCTTCAAAGTGTTTACTTAAAGTATGTGTCACCTTTTGAAACGTTTTGGCCATTACCTCCCTCAAGACATTTTGAGGGCAGGTTTCATTTACAGCCCTGCAGTACTTGTTCATATGAAGTGACCATTAGCTCAGGCTTTAAACCTGCTTTTGCAGGTAACGGCCAGAGGGCGGCAGCCTTTCTACGTTCCCCACGCTGGTACTAGGGAAACAGACCTACCAGCCAGTGGTGTTCTGCGGTTATCAATTAGAGTGGAATGTGCCCGGGTAAACCCACAAATGCTGATGTCTCCTTACATGTGTTTGTTTTTTAAATTTAATTTATATTTTTTACTGGAGTAATATTCCATTGTATACATGGACCACTTCTTCTTGGTGCATTCCTCTGTGGATGGACATTTTTGTTGCTTCCAAGTGTTGACTAGGGTAAATATTGCTGGCGTACAGGTTTGCCAGCCTGTGACGTTTTGATTCTCATTTTCTCAGGTGATAGGCTCAGCAGATGGTATGCTTGATTCACTGGTAGCTCAATGTTTACCTTTTCAAAGCCCCTCCATTGTGTTTACGTTAATGGTTCTTACCACGTCCCCCTTAGAGCTCAGGGTACGCATTTCTCCACAATCCCTTCAGCATGTATTGTTTGCAGCATTTTTGCTAATGGTCATTCTGACTGCTGTGAGCTGATAGGTATTTGTAATTTCGGTTTGCATATCTTTAAAAATTCCTAAAAGTCCTCATTTTCCCACGCCTTTTTCTTTTCTCTTAAAAGAAAAAACCGTGAGTACAATATACCTCTTGAAATTGTCTTCTTGGAAGGTTGCCCTCTTTTGAATTTTTTGGTCGATTTTTGACCCCAGAAATGTTTTGGAGGGCAGGTGTCATTTACAGAACTGCAAGTTGGTGACTATTTAGTGACCTTTCGCAGTGGGTTAAAGCTGCTGTTGTGGGAAATGGCCACAAGGAGGCAGCATTTTTCCATTCCCCAATCTGGGTACTAGGGCAGCAGAGCCTTTCTGGAAGGCGTTGTCCTAGGTTGTAAATTAGAATGGAATTTGCCAGGAGAAATCCCCATAAGTTTATGTCTCATTACTTCTTCTTGGTTTTTTTAATTTTTTTTATTCGGGGTAAAGATTAGAATGTTGTTTGTCCTAGGTGTACACAATCTGGTTCATTTGTACATTAGATATGTCTATTAATGTACAGATCCTCTTCCCATGTAAAATATTACAGTGTTCCGTAGATCTCGCTTGCTATGGGTTCGGTCTTTTTGATACATGTATATAACATGTATTTGTATACCTATACTAACAATAATCTTCATTTATCAATTCCCCCCTCCTTTCCTTTCAGATGAGCATCGTTTGTTTTCTAAGCCTGTGAGTGTCTTTCTCTTTGGAAATATGTTCATTTGTGTCAGTTATTAGATAATGCCATAAGTGATATTAGAGGATATAGGTCTTTTGCTTTCTGACCTACTTCATGTTTTGTGATTATCTCCAGGCTCATCTATGGTGCCTCAAAGAGCAGTGCTTCAATGTTTTCCATGGCTAATATTCCATTGTGTATATGGACCACTTCTTCATGGTGCATTCCACTGTTGATGGACATTTTCGTTTCTTCCAAGTGTTGCCTATGGTAAATATTGCTGGAGTGCAGGATTGCCAGCCTGTGATTTTTGATTTTCATTTTCTCAGGTGATAGACCCAGCAGTGGGTATGATTGATCGACTGGGATGGTAGCTCAATGTTTACCTTTTCAAGGCACCTCAATTGTGCTTTCATTAGTGCCTCTTACCACGTCCCCCTTAGAATCGAGGGTATGCGTTTCTCCACAATCACGTCAGCATTTATTGTTTGCAGCATTTTTGTCGATGGCCATTCTGACGGGTGTGAGCTGATAGGTTTTTGTAATTTGGGTTTACATGTCTTTAAAAATTCCTAAAATTCATCATTTTCCACGCCTTTCTCTTTTCTGTTAAAAGAAAACAGAAACAAAAAGTGTGAGTACAATATACCTCTTCAAATTGTCTTTTTGGAAGGTTGCACTCTTGAATTTTTTGGTCGATTTTCGACCTCAGTATGTTTTGGAGGGCAGGTGTCATTTACAGAACTGCAATTGGTGAATATTTAGTGACCTTTTGCAGTGGGTTTAAAGCTGCTGTTGTGGGAAACGGCCACAAGGATGCAGCATTTCTCCATTCCCAAATCTGGGTACTAGGGCAGCAGAGCCTTCTGGAAGTCGTTTACCCAGGTTGTAAATTTGAATGGATTGTGCCAGGAAAACCCCCCATAAGTTTATGTCTCATTACTTCTAGTTCGTTGTTGTAATTTTGTAAATTGGGGTAATGGTTCGAATGTTGTTTGTCCAAGGTGTACACACTCTGCTTCATTTACACATTATATATATCTATTTATGTAGAGATCCTCTTCCCATGTAAATTATTACAGAGTGTTCCGTAAACCTCCCTTGCTATATGGTCGGTCTTTTTGATATACGTATATAATATGTATTTGTATACATATGGTAACGCTAATCTTCATTTATCCATTCCCCCCACCTTTCCTTTTAGATAAGCATAGTTTTCTTTCTAAGTCAGTGAGTGCCTTTCTCTGTGGACATATGTTCATTTGTGTCAGTTATTAGATAACGCCTATAAGTGTTATCATAAGATATAGGACTTTTGCTTTCCGACTTACCTCATGTTCTGTGATTATCCCCAAGATCATCTATGGTGCCTAAAAGAGCAGTGTTTCATTGTTTTCCATGGCTAGTATTCATTGTGTACATGGACCACTTCTTCTTTATCCCTTCCTCTGTTGATGGACATTTTGGTTGCTTCACTGTCTTGTCTATTGTGAATAAGGCTGCAGTGCAGCCTTTGCAGCCCGGGTCTTCTTGATCCTGGTCTTCTCAGGTGAGAGGCCCATTGGTGCGCCTGCTGGATTGAATGGTACCTCAATTTTTCCTTTTAAACGCAGCTCCTTTCTGTTCTCATTATTAGCTGTCAACCACTTTACATCTCACCAGCAGCTAGAGGGTACACAGTTCTCTAAAACCTCTTCAGCATTTATTGTTTGTAGACTTTTTGCTGATGGTCAGTCGACTGGTGTGAGTTGAAACCTTTTTGTAGATTAGATTGCATGAGTCTAATCCTTCCTGAGGTTGAGCTTTTATCCATTTTCCTGTTTTTAACAAGAGGGTGAGTAAAACTTACCTCTTCATACTATCTTCTTGAAAAATTTGCCTGTTTTGAATTTTTTTTTATCCATTCCCTACCTCAGCACAATTTTGAGGGCCGGTGTCCTTTACGGCCCTGAGTCCTTGTGAATGTTAAGTGACCATTAGCTGTGGGTTAAAAGCCGCTCTTGCGGGAATCGGCCACAAGGCGGCAGCATTTCTCCTTTACCAAATCTGGTTACTAGGGCAACAGAGCCTTACTGGAAGTGGTGTTCTAGGTTGTAAATTAGAATGGAATGTGCCAGGAAAAAGCCCTTTAAGTTTATGGCTCATTACTTCTTGTTCGTATTTTTAACTTAATTTTTATTTTTTATCACAGCAAACTTGATTACAATGTTTTGTTTGTTCTAGGTGTGCAAGATGTGGTTCTTTCACACATATACATATATCTATTCTTCTTCAGATCCTTTTCCCATGTAGGTTATGACACAATGTTGAGTAGTCTTCTCTTGGTATTCCGTAGGTCTTTGGTGATTATATATTTCACATGTGTTTGTATCTGTCTGTTAACCTCAATATGGTAATGTATCCAATCCTCACACCTTTCCATTTGGTGAACCACAAGTTTTTGTACTGAATTCTGTGATTGCCTTTCTCTGTGGAAATATCTTCGTTTGTATCAATTTTTAGGTAACACCTATATGTGATATGATAGGATATGTATCTTTGGCTTTCTCACTTACTACAAGTTGCGTGATTACTTCTAGACTCATCTGTGGTGCTGCAAATGGCATTGTTTCATTCTTTCGCTAGCTCATATTCCATCTGTACATGTAGCAGTTCTTCTTGGTCCACCCATCTGTCGGTGGACTTTTTGGTTACTTCCATATCTTGGCTATTGTAATACTATGCAATGCAGATTGGCCTGCCTGTGTCTTTCCAATTCTGTCTTCTTAGGTTATAGGTCCAGGAATAGGTCTGCTGGATCATATGGTAGCTCAATGTTTACCTTTTCAAGGCACCTCCATTCTGTTCTCTTTAGTGGCTCTTTCCAGGTTACGTCCCACATAAAGTTGAGGGTATGCATTTCTCCACAGCACCTTCAGTGTTTATTCTGTGTAGTTTTTTGCTGATGGTTATTCTGACTGGTGTGAGCTGATACCTCTTTGTGGTTGAATTTGCATGTGTCTCATAAGGCGTTGAAATTGAGCTTTAAGACATGTCCTTTTCATTTTTCCGGCTGCGATTAGAGCTTAGTTCTTCAAAGTGTTTACTTAAAGTATGTGTCACCTTTTGAAACGTTTTGGCCATTACCTCCCTCAAGACATTTTGAGGGCAGGTTTCATTTACAGCCCTGCAGTACTTGTTCATATGAAGTGACCATTAGCTCAGGCTTTAAACCTGCTTTTGCAGGTAACGGCCAGAGGGCGGCAGCCTTTCTACGTTCCCCACGCTGGTACTAGGGAAACAGACCTACCAGCCAGTGGTGTTCTGCGGTTATCAATTAGAGTGGAATGTGCCCGGGTAAACCCACAAATGCTGATGTCTCCTTACATGTGTTTGTTTTTTAAATTTAATTTATATTTTTTACTGGAGTAATATTCCATTGTATACATGGACCACTTCTTCTTGGTGCATTCCTCTGTGGATGGACATTTTTGTTGCTTCCAAGTGTTGACTAGGGTAAATATTGCTGGCGTACAGGTTTGCCAGCCTGTGACGTTTTGATTCTCATTTTCTCAGGTGATAGGCTCAGCAGATGGTATGCTTGATTCACTGGTAGCTCAATGTTTACCTTTTCAAAGCCCCTCCATTGTGTTTACGTTAATGGTTCTTACCACGTCCCCCTTAGAGCTCAGGGTACACATTTCTCCACAATCCCTTCAGCATGTATTGTTTGCAGCATTTTTGCTAATGGTCATTCTGACTGCTGTGAGCTGATAGGTATTTGTAATTTCGGTTTGCATATCTTTAAAAATTCCTAAAAGTCCTCATTTTCCCACGCCTTTTTCTTTTCTCTTAAAAGAAAAAACCGTGAGTACAATATACCTCTTGAAATTGTCTTCTTGGAAGGTTGCCCTCTTTTGAATTTTTTGGTCGATTTTTGACCCCAGAAATGTTTTGGAGGGCAGGTGTCATTTACAGAACTGCAAGTTGGTGACTATTTAGTGACCTTTCGCAGTGGGTTAAAGCTGCTGTTGTGGGAAATGGCCACAAGGAGGCAGCATTTTTCCATTCCCCAATCTGGGTACTAGGGCAGCAGAGCCTTTCTGGAAGGCGTTGTCCTAGGTTGTAAATTAGAATGGAATTTGCCAGGAGAAATCCCCATAAGTTTATGTCTCATTACTTCTTCTTGGTTTTTTTAATTTTTTTTATTCGGGGTAAAGATTAGAATGTTGTTTGTCCTAGGTGTACACAATCTGGTTCATTTGTACATTAGATATGTCTATTAATGTACAGATCCTCTTCCCATGTAAAATATTACAGTGTTCCGTAGATCTCGCTTGCTATGGGTTCGGTCTTTTTGATACATGTATATAACATGTATTTGTATACCTATACTAACAATAATCTTCATTTATCAATTCCCCCCTCCTTTCCTTTCAGATGAGCATCGTTTGTTTTCTAAGCCTGTGAGTGTCTTTCTCTTTGGAAATATGTTCATTTGTGTCAGTTATTAGATAATGCCATAAGTGATATTAGAGGATATAGGTCTTTTGCTTTCTGACCTACTTCATGTTTTGTGATTATCTCCAGGCTCATCTATGGTGCCTCAAAGAGCAGTGCTTCAATGTTTTCCATGGCTAATATTCCATTGTGTATATGGACCACTTCTTCATGGTGCATTCCACTGTTGATGGACATTTTCGTTTCTTCCAAGTGTTGCCTATGGTAAATATTGCTGGAGTGCAGGATTGCCAGCCTGTGATTTTTGATTTTCATTTTCTCAGGTGATAGACCCAGCAGTGGGTATGATTGATCGACTGGGATGGTAGCTCAATGTTTACCTTTTCAAGGCACCTCAATTGTGCTTTCATTAGTGCCTCTTACCACGTCCCCCTTAGAATCGAGGGTATGCGTTTCTCCACAATCACGTCAGCATTTATTGTTTGCAGCATTTTTGTCGATGGCCATTCTGACGGGTGTGAGCTGATAGGTTTTTGTAATTTGGGTTTACATGTCTTTAAAAATTCCTAAAATTCATCATTTTCCACGCCTTTCTCTTTTCTGTTAAAAGAAAACAGAAACAAAAAGTGTGAGTACAATATACCTCTTCAAATTGTCTTTTTGGAAGGTTGCACTCTTGAATTTTTTGGTCGATTTTCGACCTCAGTATGTTTTGGAGGGCAGGTGTCATTTACAGAACTGCAATTGGTGAATATTTAGTGACCTTTTGCAGTGGGTTTAAAGCTGCTGTTGTGGGAAACGGCCACAAGGATGCAGCATTTCTCCATTCCCAAATCTGGGTACTAGGGCAGCAGAGCCTTCTGGAAGTCGTTTACCCAGGTTGTAAATTTGAATGGATTGTGCCAGGAAAACCCCCCATAAGTTTATGTCTCATTACTTCTAGTTCGTTGTTGTAATTTTGTAAATTGGGGTAATGGTTCGAATGTTGTTTGTCCAAGGTGTACACACTCTGCTTCATTTACACATTATATATATCTATTTATGTAGAGATCCTCTTCCCATGTAAATTATTACAGAGTGTTCCGTAAACCTCCCTTGCTATATGGTCGGTCTTTTTGATATACGTATATAATATGTATTTGTATACATATGGTAACGCTAATCTTCATTTATCCATTCCCCCCACCTTTCCTTTTAGATAAGCATAGTTTTCTTTCTAAGTCAGTGAGTGCCTTTCTCTGTGGACATATGTTCATTTGTGTCAGTTATTAGATAACGCCTATAAGTGTTATCATAAGATATAGGACTTTTGCTTTCCGACTTACCTCATGTTCTGTGATTATCCCCAAGATCATCTATGGTGCCTAAAAGAGCAGTGTTTCATTGTTTTCCATGGCTAGTATTCATTGTGTACATGGACCACTTCTTCTTTATCCCTTCCTCTGTTGATGGACATTTTGGTTGCTTCACTGTCTTGTCTATTGTGAATAAGGCTGCAGTGCAGCCTTTGCAGCCCGGGTCTTCTTGATCCTGGTCTTCTCAGGTGAGAGGCCCATTGGTGCGCCTGCTGGATTGAATGGTACCTCAATTTTTCCTTTTAAACGCAGCTCCTTTCTGTTCTCATTATTAGCTGTCAACCACTTTACATCTCACCAGCAGCTAGAGGGTACACAGTTCTCTAAAACCTCTTCAGCATTTATTGTTTGTAGACTTTTTGCTGATGGTCAGTCGACTGGTGTGAGTTGAAACCTTTTTGTAGATTAGATTGCATGAGTCTAATCCTTCCTGAGGTTGAGCTTTTATCCATTTTCCTGTTTTTAACAAGAGGGTGAGTAAAACTTACCTCTTCATACTATCTTCTTGAAAAATTTGCCTGTTTTGAATTTTTTTTTATCCATTCCCTACCTCAGCACAATTTTGAGGGCCGGTGTCCTTTACGGCCCTGAGTCCTTGTGAATGTTAAGTGACCATTAGCTGTGGGTTAAAAGCCGCTCTTGCGGGAATCGGCCACAAGGCGGCAGCATTTCTCCTTTACCAAATCTGGTTACTAGGGCAACAGAGCCTTACTGGAAGTGGTGTTCTAGGTTGTAAATTAGAATGGAATGTGCCAGGAAAAAGCCCTTTAAGTTTATGGCTCATTACTTCTTGTTCGTATTTTTAACTTAATTTTTATTTTTTATCACAGCAAACTTGATTACAATGTTTTGTTTGTTCTAGGTGTGCAAGATGTGGTTCTTTCACACATATACATATATCTATTCTTCTTCAGATCCTTTTCCCATGTAGGTTATGACACAATGTTGAGTAGTCTTCTCTTGGTATTCCGTAGGTCTTTGGTGATTATATATTTCACATGTGTTTGTATCTGTCTGTTAACCTCAATATGGTAATGTATCCAATCCTCACACCTTTCCATTTGGTGAACCACAAGTTTTTGTACTGAATTCTGTGATTGCCTTTCTCTGTGGAAATATCTTCGTTTGTATCAATTTTTAGGTAACACCTATATGTGATATGATAGGATATGTATCTTTGGCTTTCTCACTTACTACAAGTTGCGTGATTACTTCTAGACTCATCTGTGGTGCTGCAAATGGCATTGTTTCATTCTTTCGCTAGCTCATATTCCATCTGTACATGTAGCAGTTCTTCTTGGTCCACCCATCTGTCGGTGGACTTTTTGGTTACTTCCATATCTTGGCTATTGTAATACTATGCAATGCAGATTGGCCTGCCTGTGTCTTTCCAATTCTGTCTTCTTAGGTTATAGGTCCAGGAATAGGTCTGCTGGATCATATGGTAGCTCAATGTTTACCTTTTCAAGGCACCTCCATTCTGTTCTCTTTAGTGGCTCTTTCCAGGTTACGTCCCACATAAAGTTGAGGGTATGCATTTCTCCACAGCACCTTCAGCGTTTATTCTGTGTAGTTTTTTGCTGATGGTTATTCTGACTGGTGTGAGCTGATACCTCTTTGTGGTTGAATTTGCATGTGTCTCATAAGGCGTTGAAATTGAGCTTTAAGACATGTCCTTTTCATTTTTCCGGCTGCGATTAGAGCTTAGTTCTTCAAAGTGTTTACTTAAAGTATGTGTCACCTTTTGAAACGTTTTGGCCATTACCTCCCTCAAGACATTTTGAGGGCAGGTTTCATTTACAGCCCTGCAGTACTTGTTCATATGAAGTGACCATTAGCTCAGGCTTTAAACCTGCTTTTGCAGGTAACGGCCAGAGGGCGGCAGCCTTTCTACGTTCCCCACGCTGGTACTAGGGAAACAGACCTACCAGCCAGTGGTGTTCTGCGGTTATCAATTAGAGTGGAATGTGCCCGGGTAAACCCACAAATGCTGATGTCTCCTTACATGTGTTTGTTTTTTAAATTTAATTTATATTTTTTACTGGAGTAATATTCCATTGTATACATGGACCACTTCTTCTTGGTGCATTCCTCTGTGGATGGACATTTTTGTTGCTTCCAAGTGTTGACTAGGGTAAATATTGCTGGCGTACAGGTTTGCCAGCCTGTGACATTTTGATTCTCATTTTCTCAGGTGATAGGCTCAGCAGATGGTATGCTTGATTCACTGGTAGCTCAATGTTTACCTTTTCAAAGCCCCTCCATTGTGTTTACGTTAATGGTTCTTACCACGTCCCCCTTAGAGCTCAGGGTACACATTTCTCCACAATCCCTTCAGCATGTATTGTTTGCAGCATTTTTGCTAATGGTCATTCTGACTGCTGTGAGCTGATAGGTATTTGTAATTTCGGTTTGCATATCTTTAAAAATTCCTAAAAGTCCTCATTTTCCCACGCCTTTTTCTTTTCTCTTAAAAGAAAAAACCGTGAGTACAATATACCTCTTGAAATCGTCTTCTTGGAAGGTTGCCCTCTTTTGAATTTTTTGGTCGATTTTTGACCCCAGAAATGTTTTGGAGGGCAGGTGTCATTTACAGAACTGCAAGTTGGTGACTATTTAGTGACCTTTCGCAGTGGGTTAAAGCTGCTGTTGTGGGAAATGGCCACAAGGAGGCAGCATTTTTCCATTCCCCAATCTGGGTACTAGGGCAGCAGAGCCTTTCTGGAAGGCGTTGTCCTAGGTTGTAAATTAGAATGGAATTTGCCAGGAGAAATCCCCATAAGTTTATGTCTCATTACTTCTTCTTGGTTTTTTTAATTTTTTTTATTCGGGGTAAAGATTAGAATATTGTTTGTCCTAGGTGTACACAATCTGGTTCATTTGTACATTAGATATGTCTATTAATGTACAGATCCTCTTCCCATGTAAAATATTACAGTGTTCCGTAGATCTCGCTTGCTATGTGTTCGGTCTTTTTGATACATGTATATAACATGTATTTGTATACCTATACTAACAATAATCTTCATTTATCAATTCCCCCCTCCTTTCCTTTCAGATGAGCATCGTTTGTTTTCTAAGCCTGTGAGTGTCTTTCTCTTTGGAAATATGTTCATTTGTGTCAGTTATTAGATAATGCCATAAGTGATATTAGAGGATATAGGTCTTTTGCTTTCTGACCTACTTCATGTTTTGTGATTATCTCCAGGCTCATCTATGGTGCCTCAAAGAGCAGTGCTTCAATGTTTTCCATGGCTAATATTCCATTGTGTATATGGACCACTTCTTCATGGTGCATTCCACTGTTGATGGACATTTTCGTTTCTTCCAAGTGTTGCCTATGGTAAATATTGCTGGAGTGCAGGATTGCCAGCCTGTGATTTTTGATTTTCATTTTCTCAGGTGATAGACCCAGCAGTGGGTATGATTGATCGACTGGGATGGTAGCTCAATGTTTACCTTTTCAAGGCACCTCAATTGTGCTTTCATTAGTGCCTCTTACCACGTCCCCCTTAGAATCGAGGGTATGCGTTTCTCCACAATCACGTCAGCATTTATTGTTTGCAGCATTTTTGTCGATGGCCATTCTGACGGGTGTGAGCTGATAGGTTTTTGTAATTTGGGTTTACATGTCTTTAAGAATTCCTAAAATTCATCATTTTCCACGCCTTTCTCTTTTCTGTTAAAAGAAAACAGAAACAAAAAGTGTGAGTACAATATACCTCTTCAAACTGTCTTTTTGGAAGGTTGCACTCTTGAATTTTTTGGTCGATTTTCGACCTCAGTATGTTTTGGAGGGCAGGTGTCATTTACAGAACTGCAATTGGTGAATATTTAGTGACCTTTTGCAGTGGGTTTAAAGCTGCTGTTGTGGGAAACGGCCACAAGGATGCAGCATTTCTCCATTCCCAAATCTGGGTACTAGGGCAGCAGAGCCTTCTGGAAGTCGTTTACCCAGGTTGTAAATTTGAATGGATTGTGCCAGGAAAACCCCCCATAAGTTTATGTCTCATTACTTCTAGTTCGTTGTTGTAATTTTGTAAATTGGGGTAATGGTTCGAATGTTGTTTGTCCAAGGTGTACACACTCTGCTTCATTTACACATTATATATATCTATTTATGTAGAGATCCTCTTCCCATGTAAATTATTACAGAGTGTTCCGTAAACCTCCCTTGCTATATGGTCGGTCTTTTTGATATACGTATATAATATGTATTTGTATACATATGGTAACGCTAATCTTCATTTATCCATTCCCCCCACCTTTCCTTTTAGATAAGCATAGTTTTCTTTCTAAGTCAGTGAGTGCCTTTCTCTGTGGACATATGTTCATTTGTGTCAGTTATTAGATAACGCCTATAAGTGTTATCATAAGATATAGGACTTTTGCTTTCCGACTTACCTCATGTTCTGTGATTATCCCCAAGATCATCTATGGTGCCTAAAAGAGCAGTGTTTCATTGTTTTCCATGGCTAGTATTCATTGTGTACATGGACCACTTCTTCTTTATCCCTTCCTCTGTTGATGGACATTTTGGTTGCTTCACTGTCTTGTCTATTGTGAATAAGGCTGCAGTGCAGCCTTTGCAGCCCGGGTCTTCTTGATCCTGGTCTTCTCAGGTGAGAGGCCCATTGGTGCGCCTGCTGGATTGAATGGTACCTCAATTTTTCCTTTTAAACGCAGCTCCTTTCTGTTCTCATTATTAGCTGTCAACCACTTTACATCTCACCAGCAGCTAGAGGGTACACAGTTCTCTAAAACCTCTTCAGCATTTATTGTTTGTAGACTTTTTGCTGATGGTCAGTCGACTGGTGTGAGTTGAAACCTTTTTGTAGATTAGATTGCATGAGTCTAATCCTTCCTGAGGTTGAGCTTTTATCCATTTTCCTGTTTTTAACAAGAGGGTGAGTAAAACTTACCTCTTCATACTATCTTCTTGAAAAATTTGCCTGTTTTGAATTTTTTTTTATCCATTCCCTACCTCAGCACAATTTTGAGGGCCGGTGTCCTTTACGGCCCTGAGTCCTTGTGAATGTTAAGTGACCATTAGCTGTGGGTTAAAAGCCGCTCTTGCGGGAATCGGCCACAAGGCGGCAGCATTTCTCCTTTACCAAATCTGGTTACTAGGGCAACAGAGCCTTACTGGAAGTGGTGTTCTAGGTTGTAAATTAGAATGGAATGTGCCAGGAAAAAGCCCTTTAAGTTTATGTCTCATTACTTCTTGTTCGTATTTTTAACTTAATTTTTATTTTTTATCACAGCAAACTTGATTACAATGTTTTGTTTGTTCTAGGTGTGCAAGATGTGGTTCTTTCACACATATACATATATCTATTCTTCTTCAGATCCTTTTCCCATGTAGGTTATGACACAATGTTGAGTAGTCTTCTCTTGGTATTCCATAGGTCTTTGGTGATTATATATTTCACATGTGTTTGTATCTGTCTGTTAACCTCAATATGGTAATGTATCCAATCCTCACACCTTTCCATTTGGTGAACCATAAGTTTTTGTACTGAATTCTGTGATTGCCTTTCTCTGTGGAAATATCTTCGTTTGTATCAATTTTTAGGTAACACCTATATGTGATATGATAGGATATGTATCTTTGGCTTTCTCACTTACTACAAGTTGCGTGATTACTTCTAGACTCATCTGTGGTGCTGCAAATGGCATTGTTTCATTCTTTCGCTAGCTCATATTCCATCTGTACATGTAGCAGTTCTTCTTGGTCCACCCATCTGTCGGTGGACTTTTTGGTTACTTCCATATCTTGGCTATTGTAATACTATGCAATGCAGATTGGCCTGCCTGTGTCTTTCCAATTCTGTCTTCTTAGGTTATAGGTCCAGGAATAGGTCTGCTGGATCATATGGTAGCTCAATGTTTACCTTTTCAAGGCACCTCCATTCTGTTCTCTTTAGTGGCTCTTTCCAGGTTACGTCCCACATAAAGTTGAGGGTATGCATTTCTCCACAGCACCTTCAGCGTTTATTCTGTGTAGTTTTTTGCTGATGGTTATTCTGACTGGTGTGAGCTGATACCTCTTTGTGGTTGAATTTGCATGTGTCTCATAAGGCGTTGAAATTGAGCTTTAAGACATGTCCTTTTCATTTTTCCGGCTGCGATTAGAGCTTAGTTCTTCAAAGTGTTTACTTAAAGTATGTGTCACCTTTTGAAACGTTTTGGCCATTACCTCCCTCAAGACATTTTGAGGGCAGGTTTCATTTACAGCCCTGCAGTACTTGTTCATATGAAGTGACCATTAGCTCAGGCTTTAAACCTGCTTTTGCAGGTAACGGCCAGAGGGCGGCAGCCTTTCTACGTTCCCCACGCTGGTACTAGGGAAACAGACCTACCAGCCAGTGGTGTTCTGCGGTTATCAATTAGAGTGGAATGTGCCCGGGTAAACCCACAAATGCTGATGTCTCCTTACATGTGTTTGTTTTTTAAATTTAATTTATATTTTTTACTGGAGTAATATTCCATTGTATACATGGACCACTTCTTCTTGGTGCATTCCTCTGTGGATGGACATTTTTGTTGCTTCCAAGTGTTGACTAGGGTAAATATTGCTGGCGTACAGGTTTGCCAGCCTGTGACATTTTGATTCTCATTTTCTCAGGTGATAGGCTCAGCAGATGGTATGCTTGATTCACTGGTAGCTCAATGTTTACCTTTTCAAAGCCCCTCCATTGTGTTTACGTTAATGGTTCTTACCACGTCCCCCTTAGAGCTCAGGGTACACATTTCTCCACAATCCCTTCAGCATGTATTGTTTGCAGCATTTTTGCTAATGGTCATTCTGACTGCTGTGAGCTGATAGGTATTTGTAATTTCGGTTTGCATATCTTTAAAAATTCCTAAAAGTCCTCATTTTCCCACGCCTTTTTCTTTTCTCTTAAAAGAAAAAACCGTGAGTACAATATACCTCTTGAAATCGTCTTCTTGGAAGGTTGCCCTCTTTTGAATTTTTTGGTCGATTTTTGACCCCAGAAATGTTTTGGAGGGCAGGTGTCATTTACAGAACTGCAAGTTGGTGACTATTTAGTGACCTTTCGCAGTGGGTTAAAGCTGCTGTTGTGGGAAATGGCCACAAGGAGGCAGCATTTTTCCATTCCCCAATCTGGGTACTAGGGCAGCAGAGCCTTTCTGGAAGGCGTTGTCCTAGGTTGTAAATTAGAATGGAATTTGCCAGGAGAAATCCCCATAAGTTTATGTCTCATTACTTCTTCTTGGTTCTTTTAATTTTTTTTATTCGGGGTAAAGATTAGAATATTGTTTGTCCTAGGTGTACACAATCTGGTTCATTTGTACATTAGATATGTCTATTAATGTACAGATCCTCTTCCCATGTAAAATATTACAGTGTTCCGTAGATCTCGCTTGCTATGTGTTCGGTCTTTTTGATACATGTATATAACATGTATTTGTATACCTATACTAACAATAATCTTCATTTATCAATTCCCCCCTCCTTTCCTTTCAGATGAGCATCGTTTGTTTTCTAAGCCTGTGAGTGTCTTTCTCTTTGGAAATATGTTCATTTGTGTCAGTTATTAGATAATGCCATAAGTGATATTAGAGGATATAGGTCTTTTGCTTTCTGACCTACTTCATGTTTTGTGATTATCTCCAGGCTCATCTATGGTGCCTCAAAGAGCAGTGCTTCAATGTTTTCCATGGCTAATATTCCATTGTGTATATGGACCACTTCTTCATGGTGCATTCCACTGTTGATGGACATTTTCGTTTCTTCCAAGTGTTGCCTATGGTAAATATTGCTGGAGTGCAGGATTGCCAGCCTGTGATTTTTGATTTTCATTTTCTCAGGTGATAGACCCAGCAGTGGGTATGATTGATCGACTGGGATGGTAGCTCAATGTTTACCTTTTCAAGGCACCTCAATTGTGCTTTCATTAGTGCCTCTTACCACGTCCCCCTTAGAATCGAGGGTATGCGTTTCTCCACAATCACGTCAGCATTTATTGTTTGCAGCATTTTTGTCGATGGCCATTCTGACGGGTGTGAGCTGATAGGTTTTTGTAATTTGGGTTTACATGTCTTTAAAAATTCCTAAAATTCATCATTTTCCACGCCTTTCTCTTTTCTGTTAAAAGAAAACAGAAACAAAAAGTGTGAGTACAATATACCTCTTCAAATTGTCTTTTTGGAAGGTTGCACTCTTGAATTTTTTGGTCGATTTTCGACCTCAGTATGTTTTGGAGGGCAGGTGTCATTTACAGAACTGCAATTGGTGAATATTTAGTGACCTTTTGCAGTGGGTTTAAAGCTGCTGTTGTGGGAAACGGCCACAAGGATGCAGCATTTCTCCATTCCCAAATCTGGGTACTAGGGCAGCAGAGCCTTCTGGAAGTCGTTTACCCAGGTTGTAAATTTGAATGGATTGTGCCAGGAAAACCCCCCATAAGTTTATGTCTCATTACTTCTAGTTCGTTGTTGTAATTTTGTAAATTGGGGTAATGGTTCGAATGTTGTTTGTCCAAGGTGTACACACTCTGCTTCATTTACACATTATATATATCTATTTATGTAGAGATCCTCTTCCCATGTAAATTATTACAGAGTGTTCCGTAAACCTCCCTTGCTATATGGTCGGTCTTTTTGATATATGTATATAATATGTATTTGTATACATATGGTAACGCTAATCTTCATTTATCCATTCCCCCCACCTTTCCTTTTAGATAAGCATAGTTTTCTTTCTAAGTCAGTGAGTGCCTTTCTCTGTGGACATATGTTCATTTGTGTCAGTTATTAGATAACGCCTATAAGTGTTATCATAAGATATAGGACTTTTGCTTTCCGACTTACCTCAGGTTCTGTGATTATCCCCAAGATCATCTATGGTGCCTAAAAGAGCAGTGTTTCATTGTTTTCCATGGCTAGTATTCATTGTGTACATGGACCACTTCTTCTTTATCCCTTCCTCTGTTGATGGACATTTTGGTTGCTTCACTGTCTTGTCTATTGTGAATAAGGCTGCAGTGCAGCCTTTGCAGCCCGGGTCTTCTTGATCCTGGTCTTCTCAGGTGAGAGGCCCATTGGTGCGCCTGCTGGATTGAATGGTACCTCAATTTTTCCTTTTAAACGCAGCTCCTTTCTGTTCTCATTATTAGCTGTCAACCACTTTACATCTCACCAGCAGCTAGAGGGTACACAGTTCTCTAAAACCTCTTCAGCATTTATTGTTTGTAGACTTTTTGCTGATGGTCAGTCGACTGGTGTGAGTTGAAACCTTTTTGTAGATTAGATTGCATGAGTCTAATCCTTCCTGAGGTTGAGCTTTTATCCATTTTCCTGTTTTTAACAAGAGGGTGAGTAAAACTTACCTCTTCATACTATCTTCTTGAAAAATTTGCCTGTTTTGAATTTTTTTTTATCCATTCCCTACCTCAGCACAATTTTGAGGGCCGGTGTCCTTTACGGCCCTGAGTCCTTGTGAATGTTAAGTGACCATTAGCTGTGGGTTAAAAGCCGCTCTTGCGGGAATCGGCCACAAGGCGGCAGCATTTCTCCTTTACCAAATCTGGTTACTAGGGCAACAGAGCCTTACTGGAAGTGGTGTTCTAGGTTGTAAATTAGAATGGAATGTGCCAGGAAAAAGCCCTTTAAGTTTATGGCTCATTACTTCTTGTTCGTATTTTTAACTTAATTTTTATTTTTTATCACAGCAAACTTGATTACAATGTTTTGTTTGTTCTAGGTGTGCAAGATGTGGTTCTTTCACACATATACATATATCTATTCTTCTTCAGATCCTTTTCCCATGTAGGTTATGACACAATGTTGAGTAGTCTTCTCTTGGTATTCCGTAGGTCTTTGGTGATTATATATTTCACATGTGTTTGTATCTGTCTGTTAACCTCAATATGGTAATGTATCCAATCCTCACACCTTTCCATTTGGTGAACCATAAGTTTTTGTACTGAATTCTGTGATTGCCTTTCTCTGTGGAAATATCTTCGTTTGTATCAATTTTTAGGTAACACCTATATGTGATATGATAGGATATGTATCTTTGGCTTTCTCACTTACTACAAGTTGCGTGATTACTTCTAGACTCATCTGTGGTGCTGCAAATGGCATTGTTTCATTCTTTCGCTAGCTCATATTCCATCTGTACATGTAGCAGTTCTTCTTGGTCCACCCATCTGTCGGTGGACTTTTTGGTTACTTCCATATCTTGGCTATTGTAATACTATGCAATGCAGATTGGCCTGCCTGTGTCTTTCCAATTCTGTCTTCTTAGGTTATAGGTCCAGGAATAGGTCTGCTGGATCATATGGTAGCTCAATGTTTACCTTTTCAGGGCACCTCCATTCTGTTCTCTTTAGTGGCTCTTTCCAGGTTACGTCCCACATAAAGTTGAGGGTATGCATTTCTCCACAGCACCTTCAGCGTTTATTCTGTGTAGTTTTTTGCTGATGGTTATTCTGACTGGTGTGAGCTGATACCTCTTTGAGGTTGAATTTGTATGTGTCTCATAAGGCGTTGAAATTGAGCTTTAAGACATGTCCTTTTTATTTTTCCGGCTGCGATTAGAGCTTAGTTCTTCAAAGTGTTTACTTAAAGTATGTGTCACCTTTTGAAACGTTTTGGCCATTACCTCCCTCAAGACATTTTGAGGGCAGGTTTCATTTACAGCCCTGCAGTACTTGTTCCTATGAAGTGACCATTAGCTCAGGCTTTAAACCTGCTTTTGCAGGTAACGGCCAGAGGGCGGCAGCCTTTCTACGTTCCCCACGCTGGTACTAGGGAAACAGACCTACCAGCCAGTGGTGTTCTGCGGTTATCAATTAGAGTGGAATGTGCCCGGATAAACCCACAAATGCTGATGTCTCCTTACATGTGTTTGTTTTTTAAATTTAATTTATATTTTTTACTGGAGTAATATTCCATTGTATACATGGACCACTTCTTCTTGGTGCATTCCTCTGTGGATGGACATTTTTGTTGCTTCCAAGTGTTGACTAGGGTAAATATTGCTGGCGTACAGGTTTGCCAGCCTGTGACATTTTGATTCTCATTTTCTCAGGTGATAGGCTCAGCAGATGGTATGCTTGATTCACTGGTAGCTCAATGTTTACCTTTTCAAAGCCCCTCCATTGTGTTTACGTTAATGGTTCTTACCACGTCCCCCTTAGAGCTCAGGGTACACATTTCTCCACAATCCCTTCAGCATGTATTGTTTGCAGCATTTTTGCTAATGGTCATTCTGACTGCTGTGAGCTGATAGGTATTTGTAATTTCGGTTTGCATATCTTTAAAAATTCCTAAAAGTCCTCATTTTCCCACGCCTTTTTCTTTTCTCTTAAAAGAAAAAACCGTGAGTACAATATACCTCTTGAAATCGTCTTCTTGGAAGGTTGCCCTCTTTTGAATTTTTTGGTCGATTTTTGACCCCAGAAATGTTTTGGAGGGCAGGTGTCATTTACAGAACTGCAAGTTGGTGACTATTTAGTGACCTTTCGCAGTGGGTTAAAGCTGCTGTTGTGGGAAATGGCCACAAGGAGGCAGCATTTTTCCATTCCCCAATCTGGGTACTAGGGCAGCAGAGCCTTTCTGGAAGGCGTTGTCCTAGGTTGTAAATTAGAATGGAATTTGCCAGGAGAAATCCCCATAAGTTTATGTCTCATTACTTCTTCTTGGTTCTTTTAATTTTTTTTATTCGGGGTAAAGATTAGAATATTGTTTGTCCTAGGTGTACACAATCTGGTTCATTTGTACATTAGATATGTCTATTAATGTACAGATCCTCTTCCCATGTAAAATATTACAGTGTTCCGTAGATCTCGCTTGCTATGTGTTCGGTCTTTTTGATACATGTATATAACATGTATTTGTATACCTATACTAACAATAATCTTCATTTATCAATTCCCCCCTCCTTTCCTTTCAGATGAGCATCGTTTGTTTTCTAAGCCTGTGAGTGTCTTTCTCTTTGGAAATATGTTCATTTGTGTCAGTTATTAGATAATGCCATAAGTGATATTAGAGGATATAGGTCTTTTGCTTTCTGACCTACTTCATGTTTTGTGATTATCTCCAGGCTCATCTATGGTGCCTCAAAGAGCAGTGCTTCAATGTTTTCCATGGCTAATATTCCATTGTGTATATGGACCACTTCTTCATGGTGCATTCCACTGTTGATGGACATTTTCGTTTCTTCCAAGTGTTGCCTATGGTAAATATTGCTGGAGTGCAGGATTGCCAGCCTGTGATTTTTGATTTTCATTTTCTCAGGTGATAGACCCAGCAGTGGGTATGATTGATCGACTGGGATGGTAGCTCAATGTTTACCTTTTCAAGGCACCTCAATTGTGCTTTCATTAGTGCCTCTTACCACGTCCCCCTTAGAATCGAGGGTATGCGTTTCTCCACAATCACGTCAGCATTTATTGTTTGCAGCATTTTTGTCGATGGCCATTCTGACGGGTGTGAGCTGATAGGTTTTTGTAATTTGGGTTTACATGTCTTTAAAAATTCCTAAAATTCATCATTTTCCACGCCTTTCTCTTTTCTGTTAAAAGAAAACAGAAACAAAAAGTGTGAGTACAATATACCTCTTCAAATTGTCTTTTTGGAAGGTTGCACTCTTGAATTTTTTGGTCGATTTTCGACCTCAGTATGTTTTGGAGGGCAGGTGTCATTTACAGAACTGCAATTGGTGAATATTTAGTGACCTTTTGCAGTGGGTTTAAAGCTGCTGTTGTGGGAAACGGCCACAAGGATGCAGCATTTCTCCATTCCCAAATCTGGGTACTAGGGCAGCAGAGCCTTCTGGAAGTCGTTTACCCAGGTTGTAAATTTGAATGGATTGTGCCAGGAAAACCCCCCATAAGTTTATGTCTCATTACTTCTAGTTCGTTGTTGTAATTTTGTAAATTGGGGTAATGGTTCGAATGTTGTTTGTCCAAGGTGTACACACTCTGCTTCATTTACACATTATATATATCTATTTATGTAGAGATCCTCTTCCCATGTAAATTATTACAGAGTGTTCCGTAAACCTCCCTTGCTATATGGTCGGTCTTTTTGATATATGTATATAATATGTATTTGTATACATATGGTAACGCTAATCTTCATTTATCCATTCCCCCCACCTTTCCTTTTAGATAAGCATAGTTTTCTTTCTAAGTCAGTGAGTGCCTTTCTCTGTGGACATATGTTCATTTGTGTCAGTTATTAGATAACGCCTATAAGTGTTATCATAAGATATAGGACTTTTGCTTTCCGACTTACCTCATGTTCTGTGATTATCCCCAAGATCATCTATGGTGCCTAAAAGAGCAGTGTTTCATTGTTTTCCATGGCTAGTATTCATTGTGTACATGGACCACTTCTTCTTTATCCCTTCCTCTGTTGATGGACATTTTGGTTGCTTCACTGTCTTGTCTATTGTGAATAAGGCTGCAGTGCAGCCTTTGCAGCCCGGGTCTTCTTGATCCTGGTCTTCTCAGGTGAGAGGCCCATTGGTGCGCCTGCTGGATTGAATGGTACCTCAATTTTTCCTTTTAAACGCAGCTCCTTTCTGTTCTCATTATTAGCTGTCAACCACTTTACATCTCACCAGCAGCTAGAGGGTACACAGTTCTCTAAAACCTCTTCAGCATTTATTGTTTGTAGACTTTTTGCTGATGGTCAGTCGACTGGTGTGAGTTGAAACCTTTTTGTAGATTAGATTGCATGAGTCTAATCCTTCCTGAGGTTGAGCTTTTATCCATTTTCCTGTTTTTAACAAGAGGGTGAGTAAAACTTACCTCTTCATACTATCTTCTTGAAAAATTTGCCTGTTTTGAATTTTTTTTTATCCATTCCCTACCTCAGCACAATTTTGAGGGCCGGTGTCCTTTACGGCCCTGAGTCCTTGTGAATGTTAAGTGACCATTAGCTGTGGGTTAAAAGCCGCTCTTGCGGGAATCGGCCACAAGGCGGCAGCATTTCTCCTTTACCAAATCTGGTTACTAGGGCAACAGAGCCTTACTGGAAGTGGTGTTCTAGGTTGTAAATTAGAATGGAATGTGCCAGGAAAAAGCCCTTTAAGTTTATGGCTCATTACTTCTTGTTCGTATTTTTAACTTAATTTTTATTTTTTATCACAGCAAACTTGATTACAATGTTTTGTTTGTTCTAGGTGTGCAAGATGTGGTTCTTTCACACATATACATATATCTATTCTTCTTCAGATCCTTTTCCCATGTAGGTTATGACACAATGTTGAGTAGTCTTCTCTTGGTATTCCGTAGGTCTTTGGTGATTATATATTTCACATGTGTTTGTATCTGTCTGTTAACCTCAATATGGTAATGTATCCAATCCTCACACCTTTCCATTTGGTGAACCATAAGTTTTTGTACTGAATTCTGTGATTGCCTTTCTCTGTGGAAATATCTTCGTTTGTATCAATTTTTAGGTAACACCTATATGTGATATGATAGGATATGTATCTTTGGCTTTCTCACTTACTACAAGTTGCGTGATTACTTCTAGACTCATCTGTGGTGCTGCAAATGGCATTGTTTCATTCTTTCGCTAGCTCATATTCCATCTGTACATGTAGCAGTTCTTCTTGGTCCACCCATCTGTCGGTGGACTTTTTGGTTACTTCCATATCTTGGCTATTGTAATACTATGCAATGCAGATTGGCCTGCCTGTGTCTTTCCAATTCTGTCTTCTTAGGTTATAGGTCCAGGAATAGGTCTGCTGGATCATATGGTAGCTCAATGTTTACCTTTTCAAGGCACCTCCATTCTGTTCTCTTTAGTGGCTCTTTCCAGGTTACGTCCCACATAAAGTTGAGGGTATGCATTTCTCCACAGCACCTTCAGCGTTTATTCTGTGTAGTTTTTTGCTGATGGTTATTCTGACTGGTGTGAGCTGATACCTCTTTGAGGTTGAATTTGTATGTGTCTCATAAGGCGTTGAAATTGAGCTTTAAGACATGTCCTTTTTATTTTTCCGGCTGCGATTAGAGCTTAGTTCTTCAAAGTGTTTACTTAAAGTATGTGTCACCTTTTGAAACGTTTTGGCCATTACCTCCCTCAAGACATTTTGAGGGCAGGTTTCATTTACAGCCCTGCAGTACTTGTTCCTATGAAGTGACCATTAGCTCAGGCTTTAAACCTGCTTTTGCAGGTAACGGCCAGAGGGCGGCAGCCTTTCTACGTTCCCCACGCTGGTACTAGGGAAACAGACCTACCAGCCAGTGGTGTTCTGCGGTTATCAATTAGAGTGGAATGTGCCCGGATAAACCCACAAATGCTGATGTCTCCTTACATGTGTTTGTTTTTTAAATTTAATTTATATTTTTTACTGGAGTAATATTCCATTGTATACATGGACCACTTCTTCTTGGTGCATTCCTCTGTGGATGGACATTTTTGTTGCTTCCAAGTGTTGACTAGGGTAAATATTGCTGGCGTACAGGTTTGCCAGCCTGTGACATTTTGATTCTCATTTTCTCAGGTGATAGGCTCAGCAGATGGTATGCTTGATTCACTGGTAGCTCAATGTTTACCTTTTCAAAGCCCCTCCATTGTGTTTACGTTAATGGTTCTTACCACGTCCCCCTTAGAGCTCAGGGTACACATTTCTCCACAATCCCTTCAGCATGTATTGTTTGCAGCATTTTTGCTAATGGTCATTCTGACTGCTGTGAGCTGATAGGTATTTGTAATTTCGGTTTGCATATCTTTAAAAATTCCTAAAAGTCCTCATTTTCCCACGCCTTTTTCTTTTCTCTTAAAAGAAAAAACCGTGAGTACAATATACCTCTTGAAATCGTCTTCTTGGAAGGTTGCCCTCTTTTGAAGTTTTTGGTCGATTTTTGACCCCAGAAATGTTTTGGAGGGCAGGTGTCATTTACAGAACTGCAAGTTGGTGACTATTTAGTGACCTTTCGCAGTGGGTTAAAGCTGCTGTTGTGGGAAATGGCCACAAGGAGGCAGCATTTTTCCATTCCCCAATCTGGGTACTAGGGCAGCAGAGCCTTTCTGGAAGGCGTTGTCCTAGGTTGTAAATTAGAATGGAATTTGCCAGGAGAAATCCCCATAAGTTTATGTCTCATTACTTCTTCTTGGTTCTTTTAATTTTTTTTATTCGGGGTAAAGATTAGAATATTGTTTGTCCTAGGTGTACACAATCTGGTTCATTTGTACATTAGATATGTCTATTAATGTACAGATCCTCTTCCCATGTAAAATATTACAGTGTTCCGTAGATCTCGCTTGCTATGTGTTCGGTCTTTTTGATACATGTATATAACATGTATTTGTATACCTATACTAACAATAATCTTCATTTATCAATTCCCCCCTCCTTTCCTTTCAGATGAGCATCGTTTGTTTTCTAAGCCTGTGAGTGTCTTTCTCTTTGGAAATATGTTCATTTGTGTCAGTTATTAGATAATGCCATAAGTGATATTAGAGGATATAGGTCTTTTGCTTTCTGACCTACTTCATGTTTTGTGATTATCTCCAGGCTCATCTATGGTGCCTCAAAGAGCAGTGCTTCAATGTTTTCCATGGCTAATATTCCATTGTGTATATGGACCACTTCTTCATGGTGCATTCCACTGTTGATGGACATTTTCGTTTCTTCCAAGTGTTGCCTATGGTAAATATTGCTGGAGTGCAGGATTGCCAGCCTGTGATTTTTGATTTTCATTTTCTCAGGTGATAGACCCAGCAGTGGGTATGATTGATCGACTGGGATGGTAGCTCAATGTTTACCTTTTCAAGGCACCTCAATTGTGCTTTCATTAGTGCCTCTTACCACGTCCCCCTTAGAATCGAGGGTATGCGTTTCTCCACAATCACGTCAGCATTTATTGTTTGCAGCATTTTTGTCGATGGCCATTCTGACGGGTGTGAGCTGATAGGTTTTTGTAATTTGGGTTTACATGTCTTTAAAAATTCCTAAAATTCATCATTTTCCACGCCTTTCTCTTTTCTGTTAAAAGAAAACAGAAACAAAAAGTGTGAGTACAATATACCTCTTCAAATTGTCTTTTTGGAAGGTTGCACTCTTGAATTTTTTGGTCGATTTTCGACCTCAGTATGTTTTGGAGGGCAGGTGTCATTTACAGAACTGCAATTGGTGAATATTTAGTGACCTTTTGCAGTGGGTTTAAAGCTGCTGTTGTGGGAAACGGCCACAAGGATGCAGCATTTCTCCATTCCCAAATCTGGGTACTAGGGCAGCAGAGCCTTCTGGAAGTCGTTTACCCAGGTTGTAAATTTGAATGGATTGTGCCAGGAAAACCCCCCATAAGTTTATGTCTCATTACTTCTAGTTCGTTGTTGTAATTTTGTAAATTGGGGTAATGGTTCGAATGTTGTTTGTCCAAGGTGTACACACTCTGCTTCATTTACACATTATATATATCTATTTATGTAGAGATCCTCTTCCCATGTAAATTATTACAGAGTGTTCCGTAAACCTCCCTTGCTATATGGTCGGTCTTTTTGATATATGTATATAATATGTATTTGTATACATATGGTAACGCTAATCTTCATTTATCCATTCCCCCCACCTTTCCTTTTAGATAAGCATAGTTTTCTTTCTAAGTCAGTGAGTGCCTTTCTCTGTGGACATATGTTCATTTGTGTCAGTTATTAGATAACGCCTATATCATAAGATATAGGACTTTTGCTTTCCGACTTACCTCATGTTCTGTGATTATCCCCAAGATCATCTATGGTGCCTAAAAGAGCAGTGTTTCATTGTTTTCCATGGCTAGTATTCATTGTGTACATGGACCACTTCTTCTTTATCCCTTCCTCTGTTGATGGACATTTTGGTTGCTTCACTGTCTTGTCTATTGTGAATAAGGCTGCAGTGCAGCCTTTGCAGCCCGGGTCTTCTTGATCCTGGTCTTCTCAGGTGAGAGGCCCATTGGTGCGCCTGCTGGATTGAATGGTACCTCAATTTTTCCTTTTAAACGCAGCTCCTTTCTGTTCTCATTATTAGCTGTCAACCACTTTACATCTCACCAGCAGCTAGAGGGTACACAGTTCTCTAAAACCTCTTCAGCATTTATTGTTTGTAGACTTTTTGCTGATGGTCAGTCGACTGGTGTGAGTTGAAACCTTTTTGTAGATTAGATTGCATGAGTCTAATCCTTCCTGAGGTTGAGCTTTTATCCATTTTCCTGTTTTTAACAAGAGGGTGAGTAAAACTTACCTCTTCATACTATCTTCTTGAAAAATTTGCCTGTTTTGAATTTTTTTTTATCCATTCCCTACCTCAGCACAATTTTGAGGGCCGGTGTCCTTTACGGCCCTGAGTCCTTGTGAATGTTAAGTGACCATTAGCTGTGGGTTAAAAGCCGCTCTTGCGGGAATCGGCCACAAGGCGGCAGCATTTCTCCTTTACCAAATCTGGTTACTAGGGCAACAGAGCCTTACTGGAAGTGGTGTTCTAGGTTGTAAATTAGAATGGAATGTGCCAGGAAAAAGCCCTTTAAGTTTATGGCTCATTACTTCTTGTTCGTATTTTTAACTTAATTTTTATTTTTTATCACAGCAAACTTGATTACAATGTTTTGTTTGTTCTAGGTGTGCAAGATGTGGTTCTTTCACACATATACATATATCTATTCTTCTTCAGATCCTTTTCCCATGTAGGTTATGACACAATGTTGAGTAGTCTTCTCTTGGTATTCCGTAGGTCTTTGGTGATGATATATTTCACATGTGTTTGTATCTGTCTGTTAACCTCAATATGGTAATGTATCCAATCCTCACACCTTTCCATTTGGTGAACCATAAGTTTTTGTACTGAATTCTGTGATTGCCTTTCTCTGTGGAAATATCTTCGTTTGTATCAATTTTTAGGTAACACCTATATGTGATATGATAGGATATGTATCTTTGGCTTTCTCACTTACTACAAGTTGCGTGATTACTTCTAGACTCATCTGTGGTGCTGCAAATGGCATTGTTTCATTCTTTCGCTAGCTCATATTCCATCTGTACATGTAGCAGTTCTTCTTGGTCCACCCATCTGTCGGTGGACTTTTTGGTTACTTCCATATCTTGGCTATTGTAATACTATGCAATGCAGATTGGCCTGCCTGTGTCTTTCCAATTCTGTCTTCTTAGGTTATAGGTCCAGGAATAGGTCTGCTGGATCATATGGTAGCTCAATGTTTACCTTTTCAAGGCACCTCCATTCTGTTCTCTTTAGTGGCTCTTTCCAGGTTACGTCCCACATAAAGTTGAGGGTATGCATTTCTCCACAGCACCTTCAGCGTTTATTCTGTGTAGTTTTTTGCTGATGGTTATTCTGACTGGTGTGAGCTGATACCTCTTTGAGGTTGAATTTGTATGTGTCTCATAAGGCGTTGAAATTGAGCTTTAAGACATGTCCTTTTTATTTTTCCGGCTGCGATTAGAGCTTAGTTCTTCAAAGTGTTTACTTAAAGTATGTGTCACCTTTTGAAACGTTTTGGCCATTACCTCCCTCAAGACATTTTGAGGGCAGGTTTCATTTACAGCCCTGCAGTACTTGTTCATATGAAGTGACCATTAGCTCAGGCTTTAAACCTGCTTTTGCAGGTAACGGCCAGAGGGCGGCAGCCTTTCTACGTTCCCCACGCTGGTACTAGGGAAACAGACCTACCAGCCAGTGGTGTTCTGCGGTTATCAATTAGAGTGGAATGTGCCCGGATAAACCCACAAATGCTGATGTCTCCTTACATGTGTTTGTTTTTTAAATTTAATTTATATTTTTTACTGGAGTAATATTCCATTGTATACATGGACCACTTCTTCTTGGTGCATTCCTCTGTGGATGGACATTTTTGTTGCTTCCAAGTGTTGACTAGGGTAAATATTGCTGGCGTACAGGTTTGCCAGCCTGTGACATTTTGATTCTCATTTTCTCAGGTGATAGGCTCAGCAGATGGTATGCTTGATTCACTGGTAGCTCAATGTTTACCTTTTCAAAGCCCCTCCATTGTGTTTACGTTAATGGTTCTTACCACGTCCCCCTTAGAGCTCAGGGTACACATTTCTCCACAATCCCTTCAGCATGTATTGTTTGCAGCATTTTTGCTAATGGTCATTCTGACTGCTGTGAGCTGATAGGTATTTGTAATTTCGGTTTGCATATCTTTAAAAATTCCTAAAAGTCCTCATTTTCCCACGCCTTTTTCTTTTCTCTTAAAAGAAAAAACCGTGAGTACAATATACCTCTTGAAATCGTCTTCTTGGAAGGTTGCCCTCTTTTGAATTTTTTGGTCGATTTTTGACCCCAGAAATGTTTTGGAGGGCAGGTGTCATTTACAGAACTGCAAGTTGGTGACTATTTAGTGACCTTTCGCAGTGGGTTAAAGCTGCTGTTGTGGGAAATGGCCACAAGGAGGCAGCATTTTTCCATTCCCCAATCTGGGTACTAGGGCAGCAGAGCCTTTCTGGAAGGCGTTGTCCTAGGTTGTAAATTAGAATGGAATTTGCCAGGAGAAATCCCCATAAGTTTATGTCTCATTACTTCTTCTTGGTTCTTTTAATTTTTTTTATTCGGGGTAAAGATTAGAATATTGTTTGTCCTAGGTGTACACAATCTGGTTCATTTGTACATTAGATATGTCTATTAATGTACAGATCCTCTTCCCATGTAAAATATTACAGTGTTCCGTAGATCTCGCTTGCTATGTGTTCGGTCTTTTTGATACATGTATATAACATGTATTTGTATACCTATACTAACAATAATCTTCATTTATCAATTCCCCCCTCCTTTCCTTTCAGATGAGCATCGTTTGTTTTCTAAGCCTGTGAGTGTCTTTCTCTTTGGAAATATGTTCATTTGTGTCAGTTATTAGATAATGCCATAAGTGATATTAGAGGATATAGGTCTTTTGCTTTCTGACCTACTTCATGTTTTGTGATTATCTCCAGGCTCATCTATGGTGCCTCAAAGAGCAGTGCTTCAATGTTTTCCATGGCTAATATTCCATTGTGTATATGGACCACTTCTTCATGGTGCATTCCACTGTTGATGGACATTTTCGTTTCTTCCAAGTGTTGCCTATGGTAAATATTGCTGGAGTGCAGGATTGCCAGCCTGTGATTTTTGATTTTCATTTTCTCAGGTGATAGACCCAGCAGTGGGTATGATTGATCGACTGGGATGGTAGCTCAATGTTTACCTTTTCAAGGCACCTCAATTGTGCTTTCATTAGTGCCTCTTACCACGTCCCCCTTAGAATCGAGGGTATGCGTTTCTCCACAATCACGTCAGCATTTATTGTTTGCAGCATTTTTGTCGATGGCCATTCTGACGGGTGTGAGCTGATAGGTTTTTGTAATTTGGGTTTACATGTCTTTAAAAATTCCTAAAATTCATCATTTTCCACGCCTTTCTCTTTTCTGTTAAAAGAAAACAGAAACAAAAAGTGTGAGTACAATATACCTCTTCAAATTGTCTTTTTGGAAGGTTGCACTCTTGAGTTTTTTGGTCGATTTTCGACCTCAGTATGTTTTGGAGGGCAGGTGTCATTTACAGAACTGCAATTGGTGAATATTTAGTGACCTTTTGCAGTGGGTTTAAAGCTGCTGTTGTGGGAAACGGCCACAAGGATGCAGCATTTCTCCATTCCCAAATCTGGGTACTAGGGCAGCAGAGCCTTCTGGAAGTCGTTTACCCAGGTTGTAAATTTGAATGGATTGTGCCAGGAAAACCCCCCATAAGTTTATGTCTCATTACTTCTAGTTCGTTGTTGTAATTTTGTAAATTGGGGTAATGGTTCGAATGTTGTTTGTCCAAGGTGTACACACTCTGCTTCATTTACACATTATATATATCTATTTATGTAGAGATCCTCTTCCCATGTAAATTATTACAGAGTGTTCCGTAAACCTCCCTTGCTATATGGTCGGTCTTTTTGATATATGTATATAATATGTATTTGTATACATATGGTAACGCTAATCTTCATTTATCCATTCCCCCCACCTTTCCTTTTAGATAAGCATAGTTTTCTTTCTAAGTCAGTGAGTGCCTTTCTCTGTGGACATATGTTCATTTGTGTCAGTTATTAGATAACGCCTATAAGTGTTATCATAAGATATAGGACTTTTGCTTTCCGACTTACCTCAGGTTCTGTGATTATCCCCAAGATCATCTATGGTGCCTAAAAGAGCAGTGTTTCATTGTTTTCCATGGCTAGTATTCATTGTGTACATGGACCACTTCTTCTTTATCCCTTCCTCTGTTGATGGACATTTTGGTTGCTTCACTGTCTTGTCTATTGTGAATAAGGCTGCAGTGCAGCCTTTGCAGCCCGGGTCTTCTTGATCCTGGTCTTCTCAGGTGAGAGGCCCATTGGTGCGCCTGCTGGATTGAATGGTACCTCAATTTTTCCTTTTAAACGCAGCTCCTTTCTGTTCTCATTATTAGCTGTCAACCACTTTACATCTCACCAGCAGCTAGAGGGTACACAGTTCTCTAAAACCTCTTCAGCATTTATTGTTTGTAGACTTTTTGCTGATGGTCAGTCGACTGGTGTGAGTTGAAACCTTTTTGTAGATTAGATTGCATGAGTCTAATCCTTCCTGAGGTTGAGCTTTTATCCATTTTCCTGTTTTTAACAAGAGGGTGAGTAAAACTTACCTCTTCATACTATCTTCTTGAAAAATTTGCCTGTTTTGAATTTTTTTTTATCCATTCCCTACCTCAGCACAATTTTGAGGGCCGGTGTCCTTTACGGCCCTGAGTCCTTGTGAATGTTAAGTGACCATTAGCTGTGGGTTAAAAGCTGCTCTTGCGGGAATCGGCCACAAGGCGGCAGCATTTCTCCTTTACCAAATCTGGTTACTAGGGCAACAGAGCCTTACTGGAAGTGGTGTTCTAGGTTGTAAATTAGAATGGAATGTGCCAGGAAAAAGCCCTTTAAGTTTATGGCTCATTACTTCTTGTTCGTATTTTTAACTTAATTTTTATTTTTTATCACAGCAAACTTGATTACAATGTTTTGTTTGTTCTAGGTGTGCAAGATGTGGTTCTTTCACACATATACATATATCTATTCTTCTTCAGATCCTTTTCCCATGTAGGTTATGACACAATGTTGAGTAGTCTTCTCTTGGTATTCCGTAGGTCTTTGGTGATTATATATTTCACATGTGTTTGTATCTGTCTGTTAACCTCAATATGGTAATGTATCCAATCCTCACACCTTTCCATTTGGTGAACCATAAGTTTTTGTACTGAATTCTGTGATTGCCTTTCTCTGTGGAAATATCTTCGTTTGTATCAATTTTTAGGTAACACCTATATGTGATATGATAGGATATGTATCTTTGGCTTTCTCACTTACTACAAGTTGCGTGATTACTTCTAGACTCATCTGTGGTGCTGCAAATGGCATTGTTTCATTCTTTCGCTAGCTCATATTCCATCTGTACATGTAGCAGTTCTTCTTGGTCCACCCATCTGTCGGTGGACTTTTTGGTTACTTCCATATCTTGGCTATTGTAATACTATGCAATGCAGATTGGCCTGCCTGTGTCTTTCCAATTCTGTCTTCTTAGGTTATAGGTCCAGGAATAGGTCTGCTGGATCATATGGTAGCTCAATGTTTACCTTTTCAAGGCACCTCCATTCTGTTCTCTTTAGTGGCTCTTTCCAGGTTACGTCCCACATAAAGTTGAGGGTATGCATTTCTCCACAGCACCTTCAGCGTTTATTCTGTGTAGTTTTTTGCTGATGGTTATTCTGACTGGTGTGAGCTGATACCTCTTTGAGGTTGAATTTGTATGTGTCTCATAAGGCGTTGAAATTGAGCTTTAAGACATGTCCTTTTTATTTTTCCGGCTGCGATTAGAGCTTAGTTCTTCAAAGTGTTTACTTAAAGTATGTGTCACCTTTTGAAACGTTTTGGCCATTACCTCCCTCAAGACATTTTGAGGGCAGGTTTCATTTACAGCCCTGCAGTACTTGTTCATATGAAGTGACCATTAGCTCAGGCTTTAAACCTGCTTTTGCAGGTAACGGCCAGAGGGCGGCAGCCTTTCTACGTTCCCCACGCTGGTACTAGGGAAACAGACCTACCAGCCAGTGGTGTTCTGCGGTTATCAATTAGAGTGGAATGTGCCCGGATAAACCCACAAATGCTGATGTCTCCTTACATGTGTTTGTTTTTTAAATTTAATTTATATTTTTTACTGGAGTAATATTCCATTGTATACATGGACCACTTCTTCTTGGTGCATTCCTCTGTGGATGGACATTTTTGTTGCTTCCAAGTGTTGACTAGGGTAAATATTGCTGGCGTACAGGTTTGCCAGCCTGTGACATTTTGATTCTCATTTTCTCAGGTGATAGGCTCAGCAGATGGTATGCTTGATTCACTGGTAGCTCAATGTTTACCTTTTCAAAGCCCCTCCATTGTGTTTACGTTAATGGTTCTTACCACGTCCCCCTTAGAGCTCAGGGTACACATTTCTCCACAATCCCTTCAGCATGTATTGTTTGCAGCATTTTTGCTAATGGTCATTCTGACTGCTGTGAGCTGATAGGTATTTGTAATTTCGGTTTGCATATCTTTAAAAATTCCTAAAAGTCCTCATTTTCCCACGCCTTTTTCTTTTCTCTTAAAAGAAAAAACCGTGAGTACAATATACCTCTTGAAATCGTCTTCTTGGAAGGTTGCCCTCTTTTGAATTTTTTGGTCGATTTTTGACCCCAGAAATGTTTTGGAGGGCAGGTGTCATTTACAGAACTGCAAGTTGGTGACTATTTAGTGACCTTTCGCAGTGGGTTAAAGCTGCTGTTGTGGGAAATGGCCACAAGGAGGCAGCATTTTTCCATTCCCCAATCTGGGTACTAGGGCAGCAGAGCCTTTCTGGAAGGCGTTGTCCTAGGTTGTAAATTAGAATGGAATTTGCCAGGAGAAATCCCCATAAGTTTATGTCTCATTACTTCTTCTTGGTTCTTTTAATTTTTTTTATTCGGGGTAAAGATTAGAATATTGTTTGTCCTAGGTGTACACAATCTGGTTCATTTGTACATTAGATATGTCTATTAATGTACAGATCCTCTTCCCATGTAAAATATTACAGTGTTCCGTAGATCTCGCTTGCTATGTGTTCGGTCTTTTTGATACATGTATATAACATGTATTTGTATACCTATACTAACAATAATCTTCATTTATCAATTCCCCCCTCCTTTCCTTTCAGATGAGCATCGTTTGTTTTCTAAGCCTGTGAGTGTCTTTCTCTTTGGAAATATGTTCATTTGTGTCAGTTATTAGATAATGCCATAAGTGATATTAGAGGATATAGGTCTTTTGCTTTCTGACCTACTTCATGTTTTGTGATTATCTCCAGGCTCATCTATGGTGCCTCAAAGAGCAGTGCTTCAATGTTTTCCATGGCTAATATTCCATTGTGTATATGGACCACTTCTTCATGGTGCATTCCACTGTTGATGGACATTTTCGTTTCTTCCAAGTGTTGCCTATGGTAAATATTGCTGGAGTGCAGGATTGCCAGCCTGTGATTTTTGATTTTCATTTTCTCAGGTGATAGACCCAGCAGTGGGTATGATTGATCGACTGGGATGGTAGCTCAATGTTTACCTTTTCAAGGCACCTCAATTGTGCTTTCATTAGTGCCTCTTACCACGTCCCCCTTAGAATCGAGGGTATGCGTTTCTCCACAATCACGTCAGCATTTATTGTTTGCAGCATTTTTGTCGATGGCCATTCTGACGGGTGTGAGCTGATAGGTTTTTGTAATTTGGGTTTACATGTCTTTAAAAATTCCTAAAATTCATCATTTTCCACGCCTTTCTCTTTTCTGTTAAAAGAAAACAGAAACAAAAAGTGTGAGTACAATATACCTCTTCAAATTGTCTTTTTGGAAGGTTGCACTCTTGAGTTTTTTGGTCGATTTTCGACCTCAGTATGTTTTGGAGGGCAGGTGTCATTTACAGAACTGCAATTGGTGAATATTTAGTGACCTTTTGCAGTGGGTTTAAAGCTGCTGTTGTGGGAAACGGCCACAAGGATGCAGCATTTCTCCATTCCCAAATCTGGGTACTAGGGCAGCAGAGCCTTCTGGAAGTCGTTTACCCAGGTTGTAAATTTGAATGGATTGTGCCAGGAAAACCCCCCATAAGTTTATGTCTCATTACTTCTAGTTCGTTGTTGTAATTTTGTAAATTGGGGTAATGGTTCGAATGTTGTTTGTCCAAGGTGTACACACTCTGCTTCATTTACACATTATATATATCTATTTATGTAGAGATCCTCTTCCCATGTAAATTATTACAGAGTGTTCCGTAAACCTCCCTTGCTATATGGTCGGTCTTTTTGATATATGTATATAATATGTATTTGTATACATATGGTAACGCTAATCTTCATTTATCCATTCCCCCCACCTTTCCTTTTAGATAAGCATAGTTTTCTTTCTAAGTCAGTGAGTGCCTTTCTCTGTGGACATATGTTCATTTGTGTCAGTTATTAGATAACGCCTATAAGTGTTATCATAAGATATAGGACTTTTGCTTTCCGACTTACCTCAGGTTCTGTGATTATCCCCAAGATCATCTATGGTGCCTAAAAGAGCAGTGTTTCATTGTTTTCCATGGCTAGTATTCATTGTGTACATGGACCACTTCTTCTTTATCCCTTCCTCTGTTGATGGACATTTTGGTTGCTTCACTGTCTTGTCTATTGTGAATAAGGCTGCAGTGCAGCCTTTGCAGCCCGGGTCTTCTTGATCCTGGTCTTCTCAGGTGAGAGGCCCATTGGTGCGCCTGCTGGATTGAATGGTACCTCAATTTTTCCTTTTAAACGCAGCTCCTTTCTGTTCTCATTATTAGCTGTCAACCACTTTACATCTCACCAGCAGCTAGAGGGTACACAGTTCTCTAAAACCTCTTCAGCATTTATTGTTTGTAGACTTTTTGCTGATGGTCAGTCGACTGGTGTGAGTTGAAACCTTTTTGTAGATTAGATTGCATGAGTCTAATCCTTCCTGAGGTTGAGCTTTTATCCATTTTCCTGTTTTTAACAAGAGGGTGAGTAAAACTTACCTCTTCATACTATCTTCTTGAAAAATTTGCCTGTTTTGAATTTTTTTTTATCCATTCCCTACCTCAGCACAATTTTGAGGGCCGGTGTCCTTTACGGCCCTGAGTCCTTGTGAATGTTAAGTGACCATTAGCTGTGGGTTAAAAGCTGCTCTTGCGGGAATCGGCCACAAGGCGGCAGCATTTCTCCTTTACCAAATCTGGTTACTAGGGCAACAGAGCCTTACTGGAAGTGGTGTTCTAGGTTGTAAATTAGAATGGAATGTGCCAGGAAAAAGCCCTTTAAGTTTATGGCTCATTACTTCTTGTTCGTATTTTTAACTTAATTTTTATTTTTTATCACAGCAAACTTGATTACAATGTTTTGTTTGTTCTAGGTGTGCAAGATGTGGTTCTTTCACACATATACATATATCTATTCTTCTTCAGATCCTTTTCCCATGTAGGTTATGACACAATGTTGAGTAGTCTTCTCTTGGTATTCCGTAGGTCTTTGGTGATTATATATTTCACATGTGTTTGTATCTGTCTGTTAACCTCAATATGGTAATGTATCCAATCCTCACACCTTTCCATTTGGTGAACCATAAGTTTTTGTACTGAATTCTGTGATTGCCTTTCTCTGTGGAAATATCTTCGTTTGTATCAATTTTTAGGTAACACCTATATGTGATATGATAGGATATGTATCTTTGGCTTTCTCACTTACTACAAGTTGCGTGATTACTTCTAGACTCATCTGTGGTGCTGCAAATGGCATTGTTTCATTCTTTCGCTAGCTCATATTCCATCTGTACATGTAGCAGTTCTTCTTGGTCCACCCATCTGTCGGTGGACTTTTTGGTTACTTCCATATCTTGGCTATTGTAATACTATGCAATGCAGATTGGCCTGCCTGTGTCTTTCCAATTCTGTCTTCTTAGGTTATAGGTCCAGGAATAGGTCTGCTGGATCATATGGTAGCTCAATGTTTACCTTTTCAAGGCACCTCCATTCTGTTCTCTTTAGTGGCTCTTTCCAGGTTACGTCCCACATAAAGTTGAGGGTATGCATTTCTCCACAGCACCTTCAGCGTTTATTCTGTGTAGTTTTTTGCTGATGGTTATTCTGACTGGTGTGAGCTGATACCTCTTTGAGGTTGAATTTGTATGTGTCTCATAAGGCGTTGAAATTGAGCTTTAAGACATGTCCTTTTTATTTTTCCGGCTGCGATTAGAGCTTAGTTCTTCAAAGTGTTTACTTAAAGTATGTGTCACCTTTTGAAACGTTTTGGCCATTACCTCCCTCAAGACATTTTGAGGGCAGGTTTCATTTACAGCCCTGCAGTACTTGTTCATATGAAGTGACCATTAGCTCAGGCTTTAAACCTGCTTTTGCAGGTAACGGCCAGAGGGCGGCAGCCTTTCTACGTTCCCCACGCTGGTACTAGGGAAACAGACCTACCAGCCAGTGGTGTTCTGCGGTTATCAATTAGAGTGGAATGTGCCCGGATAAACCCACAAATGCTGATGTCTCCTTACATGTGTTTGTTTTTTAAATTTAATTTATATTTTTTACTGGAGTAATATTCCATTGTATACATGGACCACTTCTTCTTGGTGCATTCCTCTGTGGATGGACATTTTTGTTGCTTCCAAGTGTTGACTAGGGTAAATATTGCTGGCGTACAGGTTTGCCAGCCTGTGACATTTTGATTCTCATTTTCTCAGGTGATAGGCTCAGCAGATGGTATGCTTGATTCACTGGTAGCTCAATGTTTACCTTTTCAAAGCCCCTCCATTGTGTTTACGTTAATGGTTCTTACCACGTCCCCCTTAGAGCTCAGGGTACACATTTCTCCACAATCCCTTCAGCATGTATTGTTTGCAGCATTTTTGCTAATGGTCATTCTGACTGCTGTGAGCTGATAGGTATTTGTAATTTCGGTTTGCATATCTTTAAAAATTCCTAAAAGTCCTCATTTTCCCACGCCTTTTTCTTTTCTCTTAAAAGAAAAAACCGTGAGTACAATATACCTCTTGAAATCGTCTTCTTGGAAGGTTGCCCTCTTTTGAATTTTTTGGTCGATTTTTGACCCCAGAAATGTTTTGGAGGGCAGGTGTCATTTACAGAACTGCAAGTTGGTGACTATTTAGTGACCTTTCGCAGTGGGTTAAAGCTGCTGTTGTGGGAAATGGCCACAAGGAGGCAGCATTTTTCCATTCCCCAATCTGGGTACTAGGGCAGCAGAGCCTTTCTGGAAGGCGTTGTCCTAGGTTGTAAATTAGAATGGAATTTGCCAGGAGAAATCCCCATAAGTTTATGTCTCATTACTTCTTCTTGGTTCTTTTAATTTTTTTTATTCGGGGTAAAGATTAGAATATTGTTTGTCCTAGGTGTACACAATCTGGTTCATTTGTACATTAGATATGTCTATTAATGTACAGATCCTCTTCCCATGTAAAATATTACAGTGTTCCGTAGATCTCGCTTGCTATGTGTTCGGTCTTTTTGATACATGTATATAACATGTATTTGTATACCTATACTAACAATAATCTTCATTTATCAATTCCCCCCTCCTTTCCTTTCAGATGAGCATCGTTTGTTTTCTAAGCCTGTGAGTGTCTTTCTCTTTGGAAATATGTTCATTTGTGTCAGTTATTAGATAATGCCATAAGTGATATTAGAGGATATAGGTCTTTTGCTTTCTGACCTACTTCATGTTTTGTGATTATCTCCAGGCTCATCTATGGTGCCTCAAAGAGCAGTGCTTCAATGTTTTCCATGGCTAATATTCCATTGTGTATATGGACCACTTCTTCATGGTGCATTCCACTGTTGATGGACATTTTCGTTTCTTCCAAGTGTTGCCTATGGTAAATATTGCTGGAGTGCAGGATTGCCAGCCTGTGATTTTTGATTTTCATTTTCTCAGGTGATAGACCCAGCAGTGGGTATGATTGATCGACTGGGATGGTAGCTCAATGTTTACCTTTTCAAGGCACCTCAATTGTGCTTTCATTAGTGCCTCTTACCACGTCCCCCTTAGAATCGAGGGTATGCGTTTCTCCACAATCACGTCAGCATTTATTGTTTGCAGCATTTTTGTCGATGGCCATTCTGACGGGTGTGAGCTGATAGGTTTTTGTAATTTGGGTTTACTTGTCTTTAAAAATTCCTAAAATTCATCATTTTCCACGCCTTTCTCTTTTCTGTTAAAAGAAAACAGAAACAAAAAGTGTGAGTACAATATACCTCTTCAAATTGTCTTTTTGGAAGGTTGCACTCTTGAGTTTTTTGGTCGATTTTCGACCTCAGTATGTTTTGGAGGGCAGGTGTCATTTACAGAACTGCAATTGGTGAATATTTAGTGACCTTTTGCAGTGGGTTTAAAGCTGCTGTTGTGGGAAACGGCCACAAGGATGCAGCATTTCTCCATTCCCAAATCTGGGTACTAGGGCAGCAGAGCCTTCTGGAAGTCGTTTACCCAGGTTGTAAATTTGAATGGATTGTGCCAGGAAAACCCCCCATAAGTTTATGTCTCATTACTTCTAGTTCGTTGTTGTAATTTTGTAAATTGGGGTAATGGTTCGAATGTTGTTTGTCCAAGGTGTACACACTCTGCTTCATTTACACATTACATATATCTATTTATGTAGAGATCCTCTTCCCATGTAAATTATTACAGAGTGTTCCGTAAACCTCCCTTGCTATATGGTCGGTCTTTTTGATATATGTATATAATATGTATTTGTATACATATGGTAACGCTAATCTTCATTTATCCATTCCCCCCACCTTTCCTTTTAGATAAGCATAGTTTTCTTTCTAAGTCAGTGAGTGCCTTTCTCTGTGGACATATGTTCATTTGTGTCAGTTATTAGATAACGCCTATAAGTGTTATCATAAGATATAGGACTTTTGCTTTCCGACTTACCTCATGTTCTGTGATTATCCCCAAGATCATCTATGGTGCCTAAAAGAGCAGTGTTTCATTGTTTTCCATGGCTAGTATTCATTGTGTACATGGACCACTTCTTCTTTATCCCTTCCTCTGTTGATGGACATTTTGGTTGCTTCACTGTCTTGTCTATTGTGAATAAGGCTGCAGTGCAGCCTTTGCAGCCCGGGTCTTCTTGATCCTGGTCTTCTCAGGTGAGAGGCCCATTGGTGCGCCTGCTGGATTGAATGGTACCTCAATTTTTCCTTTTAAACGCAGCTCCTTTCTGTTCTCATTATTAGCTGTCAACCACTTTACATCTCACCAGCAGCTAGAGGGTACACAGTTCTCTAAAACCTCTTCAGCATTTATTGTTTGTAGACTTTTTGCTGATGGTCAGTCGACTGGTGTGAGTTGAAACCTTTTTGTAGATTAGATTGCATGAGTCTAATCCTTCCTGAGGTTGAGCTTTTATCCATTTTCCTGTTTTTAACAAGAGGGTGAGTAAAACTTACCTCTTCATACTATCTTCTTGAAAAATTTGCCTGTTTTGAATTTTTTTTTATCCATTCCCTACCTCAGCACAATTTTGAGGGCCGGTGTCCTTTACGGCCCTGAGTCCTTGTGAATGTTAAGTGACCATTAGCTGTGGGTTAAAAGCCGCTCTTGCGGGAATCGGCCACAAGGCGGCAGCATTTCTCCTTTACCAAATCTGGTTACTAGGGCAACAGAGCCTTACTGGAAGTGGTGTTCTAGGTTGTAAATTAGAATGGAATGTGCCAGGAAAAAGCCCTTTAAGTTTATGGCTCATTACTTCTTGTTCGTATTTTTAACTTAATTTTTATTTTTTATCACAGCAAACTTGATTACAATGTTTTGTTTGTTCTAGGTGTGCAAGATGTGGTTCTTTCACACATATACATATATCTATTCTTCTTCAGATCCTTTTCCCATGTAGGTTATGACACAATGTTGAGTAGTCTTCTCTTGGTATTCCGTAGGTCTTTGGTGATTATATATTTCACATGTGTTTGTATCTGTCTGTTAACCTCAATATGGTAATGTATCCAATCCTCACACCTTTCCATTTGGTGAACCATAAGTTTTTGTACTGAATTCTGTGATTGCCTTTCTCTGTGGAAATATCTTCGTTTGTATCAATTTTTAGGTAACACCTATATGTGATATGATAGGATATGTATCTTTGGCTTTCTCACTTACTACAAGTTGCGTGATTACTTCTAGACTCATCTGTGGTGCTGCAAATGGCATTGTTTCATTCTTTCGCTAGCTCATATTCCATCTGTACATGTAGCAGTTCTTCTTGGTCCACCCATCTGTCGGTGGACTTTTTGGTTACTTCCATATCTTGGCTATTGTAATACTATGCAATGCAGATTGGCCTGCCTGTGTCTTTCCAATTCTGTCTTCTTAGGTTATAGGTCCAGGAATAGGTCTGCTGGATCATATGGTAGCTCAATGTTTACCTTTTCAAGGCACCTCCATTCTGTTCTCTTTAGTGGCTCTTTCCAGGTTACGTCCCACATAAAGTTGAGGGTATGCATTTCTCCACAGCACCTTCAGCGTTTATTCTGTGTAGTTTTTTGCTGATGGTTATTCTGACTGGTGTGAGCTGATACCTCTTTGAGGTTGAATTTGTATGTGTCTCATAAGGCGTTGAAATTGAGCTTTAAGACATGTCCTTTTTATTTTTCCGGCTGCGATTAGAGCTTAGTTCTTCAAAGTGTTTACTTAAAGTATGTGTCACCTTTTGAAACGTTTTGGCCATTACCTCCCTCAAGACATTTTGAGGGCAGGTTTCATTTACAGCCCTGCAGTACTTGTTCATATGAAGTGACCATTAGCTCAGGCTTTAAACCTGCTTTTGCAGGTAACGGCCAGAGGGCGGCAGCCTTTCTACGTTCCCCACGCTGGTACTAGGGAAACAGACCTACCAGCCAGTGGTGTTCTGCGGTTATCAATTAGAGTGGAATGTGCCCGGATAAACCCACAAATGCTGATGTCTCCTTACATGTGTTTGTTTTTTAAATTTAATTTATATTTTTTACTGGAGTAATATTCCATTGTATACATGGACCACTTCTTCTTGGTGCATTCCTCTGTGGATGGACATTTTTGTTGCTTCCAAGTGTTGACTAGGGTAAATATTGCTGGCGTACAGGTTTGCCAGCCTGTGACATTTTGATTCTCATTTTCTCAGGTGATAGGCTCAGCAGATGGTATGCTTGATTCACTGGTAGCTCAATGTTTACCTTTTCAAAGCCCCTCCATTGTGTTTACGTTAATGGTTCTTACCACGTCCCCCTTAGAGCTCAGGGTACACATTTCTCCACAATCCCTTCAGCATGTATTGTTTGCAGCATTTTTGCTAATGGTCATTCTGACTGCTGTGAGCTGATAGGTATTTGTAATTTCGGTTTGCATATCTTTAAAAATTCCTAAAAGTCCTCATTTTCCCACGCCTTTTTCTTTTCTCTTAAAAGAAAAAACCGTGAGTACAATATACCTCTTGAAATCGTCTTCTTGGAAGGTTGCCCTCTTTTGAATTTTTTGGTCGATTTTTGACCCCAGAAATGTTTTGGAGGGCAGGTGTCATTTACAGAACTGCAAGTTGGTGACTATTTAGTGACCTTTCGCAGTGGGTTAAAGCTGCTGTTGTGGGAAATGGCCACAAGGAGGCAGCATTTTTCCATTCCCCAATCTGGGTACTAGGGCAGCAGAGCCTTTCTGGAAGGCGTTGTCCTAGGTTGTAAATTAGAATGGAATTTGCCAGGAGAAATCCCCATAAGTTTATGTCTCATTACTTCTTCTTGGTTCTTTTAATTTTTTTTATTCGGGGTAAAGATTAGAATATTGTTTGTCCTAGGTGTACACAATCTGGTTCATTTGTACATTAGATATGTCTATTAATGTACAGATCCTCTTCCCATGTAAAATATTACAGTGTTCCGTAGATCTCGCTTGCTATGTGTTCGGTCTTTTTGATACATGTATATAACATGTATTTGTATACCTATACTAACAATAATCTTCATTTATCAATTCCCCCCTCCTTTCCTTTCAGATGAGCATCGTTTGTTTTCTAAGCCTGTGAGTGTCTTTCTCTTTGGAAATATGTTCATTTGTGTCAGTTATTAGATAATGCCATAAGTGATATTAGAGGATATAGGTCTTTTGCTTTCTGACCTACTTCATGTTTTGTGATTATCTCCAGGCTCATCTATGGTGCCTCAAAGAGCAGTGCTTCAATGTTTTCCATGGCTAATATTCCATTGTGTATATGGACCACTTCTTCATGGTGCATTCCACTGTTGATGGACATTTTCGTTTCTTCCAAGTGTTGCCTATGGTAAATATTGCTGGAGTGCAGGATTGCCAGCCTGTGATTTTTGATTTTCATTTTCTCAGGTGATAGACCCAGCAGTGGGTATGATTGATCGACTGGGATGGTAGCTCAATGTTTACCTTTTCAAGGCACCTCAATTGTGCTTTCATTAGTGCCTCTTACCACGTCCCCCTTAGAATCGAGGGTATGCGTTTCTCCACAATCACGTCAGCATTTATTGTTTGCAGCATTTTTGTCGATGGCCATTCTGACGGGTGTGAGCTGATAGGTTTTTGTAATTTGGGTTTACTTGTCTTTAAAAATTCCTAAAATTCATCATTTTCCACGCCTTTCTCTTTTCTGTTAAAAGAAAACAGAAACAAAAAGTGTGAGTACAATATACCTCTTCAAATTGTCTTTTTGGAAGGTTGCACTCTTGAGTTTTTTGGTCGATTTTCGACCTCAGTATGTTTTGGAGGGCAGGTGTCATTTACAGAACTGCAATTGGTGAATATTTAGTGACCTTTTGCAGTGGGTTTAAAGCTGCTGTTGTGGGAAACGGCCACAAGGATGCAGCATTTCTCCATTCCCAAATCTGGGTACTAGGGCAGCAGAGCCTTCTGGAAGTCGTTTACCCAGGTTGTAAATTTGAATGGATTGTGCCAGGAAAACCCCCCATAAGTTTATGTCTCATTACTTCTAGTTCGTTGTTGTAATTTTGTAAATTGGGGTAATGGTTCGAATGTTGTTTGTCCAAGGTGTACACACTCTGCTTCATTTACACATTACATATATCTATTTATGTAGAGATCCTCTTCGCATGTAAATTATTACAGAGTGTTCCGTAAACCTCCCTTGCTATATGGTCGGTCTTTTTGATATATGTATATAATATGTATTTGTATACATATGGTAACGCTAATCTTCATTTATCCATTCCCCCCACCTTTCCTTTTAGATAAGCATAGTTTTCTTTCTAAGTCAGTGAGTGCCTTTCTCTGTGGACATATGTTCATTTGTGTCAGTTATTAGATAACGCCTATAAGTGTTATCATAAGATATAGGACTTTTGCTTTCCGACTTACCTCATGTTCTGTGATTATCCCCAAGATCATCTATGGTGCCTAAAAGAGCAGTGTTTCATTGTTTTCCATGGCTAGTATTCATTGTGTACATGGACCACTTCTTCTTTATCCCTTCCTCTGTTGATGGACATTTTGGTTGCTTCACTGTCTTGTCTATTGTGAATAAGGCTGCAGTGCAGCCTTTGCAGCCCGGGTCTTCTTGATCCTGGTCTTCTCAGGTGAGAGGCCCATTGGTGCGCCTGCTGGATTGAATGGTACCTCAATTTTTCCTTTTAAACGCAGCTCCTTTCTGTTCTCATTATTAGCTGTCAACCACTTTACATCTCACCAGCAGCTAGAGGGTACACAGTTCTCTAAAACCTCTTCAGCATTTATTGTTTGTAGACTTTTTGCTGATGGTCAGTCGACTGGTGTGAGTTGAAACCTTTTTGTAGATTAGATTGCATGAGTCTAATCCTTCCTGAGGTTGAGCTTTTATCCATTTTCCTGTTTTTAACAAGAGGGTGAGTAAAACTTACCTCTTCATACTATCTTCTTGAAAAATTTGCCTGTTTTGAATTTTTTTTTATCCATTCCCTACCTCAGCACAATTTTGAGGGCCGGTGTCCTTTACGGCCCTGAGTCCTTGTGAATGTTAAGTGACCATTAGCTGTGGGTTAAAAGCCGCTCTTGCGGGAATCGGCCACAAGGCGGCAGCATTTCTCCTTTACCAAATCTGGTTACTAGGGCAACAGAGCCTTACTGGAAGTGGTGTTCTAGGTTGTAAATTAGAATGGAATGTGCCAGGAAAAAGCCCTTTAAGTTTATGGCTCATTACTTCTTGTTCGTATTTTTAACTTAATTTTTATTTTTTATCACAGCAAACTTGATTACAATGTTTTGTTTGTTCTAGGTGTGCAAGATGTGGTTCTTTCACACATATACATATATCTATTCTTCTTCAGATCCTTTTCCCATGTAGGTTATGACACAATGTTGAGTAGTCTTCTCTTGGTATTCCGTAGGTCTTTGGTGATTATATATTTCACATGTGTTTGTATCTGTCTGTTAACCTCAATATGGTAATGTATCCAATCCTCACACCTTTCCATTTGGTGAACCATAAGTTTTTGTACTGAATTCTGTGATTGCCTTTCTCTGTGGAAATATCTTCGTTTGTATCAATTTTTAGGTAACACCTATATGTGATATGATAGGATATGTATCTTTGGCTTTCTCACTTACTACAAGTTGCGTGATTACTTCTAGACTCATCTGTGGTGCTGCAAATGGCATTGTTTCATTCTTTCGCTAGCTCATATTCCATCTGTACATGTAGCAGTTCTTCTTGGTCCACCCATCTGTCGGTGGACTTTTTGGTTACTTCCATATCTTGGCTATTGTAATACTATGCAATGCAGATTGGCCTGCCTGTGTCTTTCCAATTCTGTCTTCTTAGGTTATAGGTCCAGGAATAGGTCTGCTGGATCATATGGTAGCTCAATGTTTACCTTTTCAAGGCACCTCCATTCTGTTCTCTTTAGTGGCTCTTTCCAGGTTACGTCCCACATAAAGTTGAGGGTATGCATTTCTCCACAGCACCTTCAGCGTTTATTCTGTGTAGTTTTTTGCTGATGGTTATTCTGACTGGTGTGAGCTGATACCTCTTTGTGGTTGAATTTGCATGTGTCTCATAAGGCGTTGAAATTGAGCTTTAAGACATGTCCTTTTCATTTTTCCGGCTGCGATTAGAGCTTAGTTCTTCAAAGTGTTTACTTAAAGTATGTGTCACCTTTTGAAACGTTTTGGCCATTACCTCCCTCAAGACATTTTGAGGGCAGGTTTCATTTACAGCCCTGAAGTACTTGTTCATATGAAGTGACCATTAGCTCAGGCTTTAAACCTGCTTTTGCAGGTAACGGCCAGAGGGCGGCAGCCTTTCTACGTTCCCCACGCTGGTACTAGGGAAACAGACCTACCAGCCAGTGGTGTTCTGCGGTTATCAATTAGAGTGGAATGTGCCCGGGTAAACCCACAAATGCTGATGTCTCCTTACATGTGTTTGTTTTTTAAATTTAATTTATATTTTTTACTGGAGTAATATTCCATTGTATACATGGACCACTTCTTCTTGGTGCATTCCTCTGTGGATGGACATTTTTGTTGCTTCCAAGTGTTGACTAGGGTAAATATTGCTGGCGTACAGGTTTGCCAGCCTGTGACATTTTGATTCTCATTTTCTCAGGTGATAGGCTCAGCAGATGGTATGCTTGATTCACTGGTAGCTCAATGTTTACCTTTTCAAAGCCCCTCCATTGTGTTTACGTTAATGGTTCTTACCACGTCCCCCTTAGAGCTCAGGGTACACATTTCTCCACAATCCCTTCAGCATGTATTGTTTGCAGCATTTTTGCTAATGGTCATTCTGACTGCTGTGAGCTGATAGGTATTTGTAATTTCGGTTTGCATATCTTTAAAAATTCCTAAAAGTCCTCATTTTCCCACGCCTTTTTCTTTTCTCTTAAAAGAAAAAACCGTGAGTACAATATACCTCTTGAAATCGTCTTCTTGGAAGGTTGCCCTCTTTTGAATTTTTTGGTCGATTTTTGACCCCAGAAATGTTTTGGAGGGCAGGTGTCATTTACAGAACTGCAAGTTGGTGACTATTTAGTGACCTTTCGCAGTGGGTTAAAGCTGCTGTTGTGGGAAATGGCCACAAGGAGGCAGCATTTTTCCATTCCCCAATCTGGGTACTAGGGCAGCAGAGCCTTTCTGGAAGGCGTTGTCCTAGGTTGTAAATTAGAATGGAATTTGCCAGGAGAAATCCCCATAAGTTTATGTCTCATTACTTCTTCTTGGTTCTTTTAATTTTTTTTATTCGGGGTAAAGATTAGAATATTGTTTGTCCTAGGTGTACACAATCTGGTTCATTTGTACATTAGATATGTCTATTAATGTACAGATCCTCTTCCCATGTAAAATATTACAGTGTTCCGTAGATCTCGCTTGCTATGTGTTCGGTCTTTTTGATACATGTATATAACATGTATTTGTATACCTATACTAACAATAATCTTCATTTATCAATTCCCCCCTCCTTTCCTTTCAGATGAGCATCGTTTGTTTTCTAAGCCTGTGAGTGTCTTTCTCTTTGGAAATATGTTCATTTGTGTCAGTTATTAGATAATGCCATAAGTGATATTAGAGGATATAGGTCTTTTGCTTTCTGACCTACTTCATGTTTTGTGATTATCTCCAGGCTCATCTATGGTGCCTCAAAGAGCAGTGCTTCAATGTTTTCCATGGCTAATATTCCATTGTGTATATGGACCACTTCTTCATGGTGCATTCCACTGTTGATGGACATTTTCGTTTCTTCCAAGTGTTGCCTATGGTAAATATTGCTGGAGTGCAGGATTGCCAGCCTGTGATTTTTGATTTTCATTTTCTCAGGTGATAGACCCAGCAGTGGGTATGATTGATCGACTGGGATGGTAGCTCAATGTTTACCTTTTCAAGGCACCTCAATTGTGCTTTCATTAGTGCCTCTTACCACGTCCCCCTTAGAATCGGGGGTATGCGTTTCTCCACAATCACGTCAGCATTTATTGTTTGCAGCATTTTTGTTGATGGCCATTCTGACGGGTGTGAGCTGATAGGTTTTTGTAATTTGGGTTTACTTGTCTTTAAAAATTCCTAAAATTCATCATTTTCCACGCCTTTCTCTTTTCTGTTAAAAGAAAACAGAAACAAAAAGTGTGAGTACAATATACCTCTTCAAATTGTCTTTTTGGAAGGTTGCACTCTTGAGTTTTTTGGTCGATTTTCGACCTCAGTATGTTTTGGAGGGCAGGTGTCATTTACAGAACTGCAATTGGTGAATATTTAGTGACCTTTTGCAGTGGGTTTAAAGCTGCTGTTGTGGGAAACGGCCACAAGGATGCAGCATTTCTCCATTCCCAAATCTGGGTACTAGGGCAGCAGAGCCTTCTGGAAGTCGTTTACCCAGGTTGTAAATTTGAATGGATTGTGCCAGGAAAACCCCCCATAAGTTTATGTCTCATTACTTCTAGTTCGTTGTTGTAATTTTGTAAATTGGGGTAATGGTTCGAATGTTGTTTGTCCAAGGTGTACACACTCTGCTTCATTTACACATTATATATATCTATTTATGTAGAGATCCTCTTCCCATGTAAATTATTACAGAGTGTTCCGTAAACCTCCCTTGCTATATGGTCGGTCTTTTTGATATATGTATATAATATGTATTTGTATACATATGGTAACGCTAATCTTCATTTATCCATTCCCCCCACCTTTCCTTTTAGATAAGCATAGTTTTCTTTCTAAGTCAGTGAGTGCCTTTCTCTGTGGACATATGTTCATTTGTGTCAGTTATTAGATAACGCCTATAAGTGTTATCATAAGATATAGGACTTTTGCTTTCCGACTTACCTCATGTTCTGTGATTATCCCCAAGATCATCTATGGTGCCTAAAAGAGCAGTGTTTCATTGTTTTCCATGGCTAGTATTCATTGTGTACATGGACCACTTCTTCTTTATCCCTTCCTCTGTTGATGGACATTTTGGTTGCTTCACTGTCTTGTCTATTGTGAATAAGGCTGCAGTGCAGCCTTTGCAGCCCGGGTCTTCTTGATCCTGGTCTTCTCAGGTGAGAGGCCCATTGGTGCGCCTGCTGGATTGAATGGTACCTCAATTTTTCCTTTTAAACGCAGCTCCTTTCTGTTCTCATTATTAGCTGTCAACCACTTTACATCTCACCAGCAGCTAGAGGGTACACAGTTCTCTAAAACCTCTTCAGCATTTATTGTTTGTAGACTTTTTGCTGATGGTCAGTCGACTGGTGTGAGTTGAAACCTTTTTGTAGATTAGATTGCATGAGTCTAATCCTTCCTGAGGTTGAGCTTTTATCCATTTTCCTGTTTTTAACAAGAGAGTGAGTAAAACTTACCTCTTCATACTATCTTCTTGAAAAATTTGCCTGTTTTGAATTTTTTTTTATCCATTCCCTACCTCAGCACAATTTTGAGGGCCGGTGTCCTTTACGGCCCTGAGTCCTTGTGAATGTTAAGTGACCATTAGCTGTGGGTTAAAAGCCGCTCTTGCGGGAATCGGCCACAAGGCGGCAGCATTTCTCCTTTACCAAATCTGGTTACTAGGGCAACAGAGCCTTACTGGAAGTGGTGTTCTAGGTTGTAAATTAGAATGGAATGTGCCAGGAAAAAGCCCTTTAAGTTTATGTCTCATTACTTCTTGTTCGTATTTTTAACTTAATTTTTATTTTTTATCACAGCAAACTTGATTACAATGTTTTGTTTGTTCTAGGTGTGCAAGATGTGGTTCTTTCACACATATACATATATCTATTCTTCTTCAGATCCTTTTCCCATGTAGGTTATGACACAATGTTGAGTAGTCTTCTCTTGGTATTCCGTAGGTCTTTGGTGATTATATATTTCACATGTGTTTGTATCTGTCTGTTAACCTCAATATGGTAATGTATCCAATCCTCACACCTTTCCATTTGGTGAACCATAAGTTTTTGTACTGAATTCTGTGATTGCCTTTCTCTGTGGAAATATCTTCGTTTGTATCAATTTTTAGGTAACACCTATATGTGATATGATAGGATATGTATCTTTGGCTTTCTCACTTACTACAAGTTGCGTGATTACTTCTAGACTCATCTGTGGTGCTGCAAATGGCATTGTTTCATTTTTTCGCTAGCTCATATTCCATCTGTACATGTAGCAGTTCTTCTTGGTCCACCCATCTGTCGGTGGACTTTTTGGTTACTTCCATATCTTGGCTATTGTAATACTATGCAATGCAGATTGGCCTGCCTGTGTCTTTCCAATTCTGTCTTCTTAGGTTATAGGTCCAGGAATAGGTCTGCTGGATCATATGGTAGCTCAACGTTTACCTTTTCAAGGCACCTCCATTCTGTTCTCTTTAGTGGCTCTTTCCAGGTTACGTCCCACATAAAGTTGAGGGTATGCATTTCTCCACAGCACCTTCAGCGTTTATTCTGTGTAGTTTTTTGCTGATGGTTATTCTGACTGGTGTGAGCTGATACCTCTTTGAGGTTGAATTTGTATGTGTCTCATAAGGCGTTGAAATTGAGCTTTAAGACATGTCCTTTTTATTTTTCCGGCTGCGATTAGAGCTTAGTTCTTCAAAGTGTTTACTTAAAGTATGTGTCACCTTTTGAAACGTTTTGGCCATTACCTCCCTCAAGACATTTTGAGGGCAGGTTTCATTTACAGCCCTGCAGTACTTGTTCATATGAAGTGACCATTAGCTCAGGCTTTAAACCTGCTTTTGCAGGTAACGGCCAGAGGGCGGCAGCCTTTCTACGTTCCCCACGCTGGTACTAGGGAAACAGACCTACCAGCCAGTGGTGTTCTGCGGTTATCAATTAGAGTGGAATGTGCCCGGATAAACCCACAAATGCTGATGTCTCCTTACATGTGTTTGTTTTTTAAATTTAATTTATATTTTTTACTGGAGTAATATTCCATTGTATACATGGACCACTTCTTCTTGGTGCATTCCTCTGTGGATGGACATTTTTGTTGCTTCCAAGTGTTGACTATGGTAAATATTGCTGGCGTACAGGTTTGCCAGCCTGTGACGTTTTGATTCTCATTTTCTCAGGTGATAGGCTCAGCAGATGGTATGCTTGATTCACTGGTAGCTCAATGTTTACCTTTTCAAAGCCCCTCCATTGTGTTTACGTTAATGGTTCTTACCACGTCCCCCTTAGAGCTCAGGGTACACATTTCTCCACAATCCCTTCAGCATGTATTGTTTGCAGCATTTTTGCTAATGGTCATTCTGACTGCTGTGAGCTGATAGGTATTTGTAATTTCGGTTTGCATATCTTTAAAAATTCCTAAAAGTCCTCATTTTCCCACGCCCTTTTCTTTTCTCTTAAAAGAAAAAACCGTGAGTACAATATACCTCTTGAAATCGTCTTCTTGGAAGGTTGCCCTCTTTTGAATTTTTTGGTCGATTTTTGACCCCAGAAATGTTTTGGAGGGCAGGTGTCATTTACAGAACTGCAAGTTGGTGACTATTTAGTGACCTTTCGCAGTGGGTTAAAGCTGCTGTTGTGGGAAATGGCCACAAGGAGGCAGCATTTTTCCATTCCCCAATCTGGGTACTAGGGCAGCAGAGCCTTTCTGGAAGGCGTTGTCCTAGGTTGTAAATTAGAATGGAATTTGCCAGGAGAAATCCCCATAAGTTTATGTCTCATTACTTCTTCTTGGTTCTTTTAATTTTTTTATTCGGGGTAAAGATTAGAATATTGTTTGTCCTAGGTGTACACAATCTGGTTCATTTGTACATTAGATATGTCTATTAATGTACAGATCCTCTTCCCATGTAAAATATTACAGTGTTCCGTAGATCTCGCTTGCTATGTGTTCGGTCTTTTTGATACATGTATATAACATGTATTTGTATACCTATACTAACAATAATCTTCATTTATCAATTCCCCCCTCCTTTCCTTTCAGATGAGCATCGTTTGTTTTCTAAGCCTGTGAGTGTCTTGCTCTTTGGAAATATGTTCATTTGTGTCAGTTATCAGATAATGCCATAAGTGATATTAGAGGATACAGGTCTTTTGCTTTCTGACCTGCTTCATGTTTTGTGATTATCTCCAGGCTCATCTATGGTGCCTCAAAGAGCAGTGCTTCAATGTTTTCCATGGCTAATATTCCATTGTGTATATGGACCACTTCTTCATGGTGCATTCCACTGTTGATGGACATTTTCGTTTCTTCCAAGTGTTGCCTATGGTAAATATTGCTGGAGTGCAGGATTGCCAGCCTGTGATTTTTGATTTTCATTTTCTCAGGTGATAGACCCAGCAGTGGGTATGATGGATCGACTGGGATGGTAGCTCAATGTTTACCTTTTCAAGGCACCTCAATTGTGCTTTCATTAGTGCCTCTTACCACGTCCCCCTTAGAATCGAGGGTATGCGTTTCTCCACAATCACGTCAGCATTTATTGTTTGCAGCATTTTTGTCGATGGCCATTCTGACGGGTGTGAGCTGATAGGTTTTTGTAATTTGGGTTTACATGTCTTTAAGAATTCCTAAAATTCATCATTTTCCACGCCTTTTTCTTTTCTGTTAAAAGAAAACAGAAAAAAGAAAGTGTGAGTACAATATACCTCTTCAAATTGTCTTTTTGGAAGGTTGCACTCTTGAGTTTTTTGGTCGATTTTCGACCTCAGTATGTTTTGGAGGGCAGGTGTCATTTACAGAACTGCAATTGGTGAATATTTAGTGACCTTTTGCGGTGGGTTTAAAGCTGCTGTTGTGGGAAACGGCCACAAGGAGGCAGCATTTCTCCATTCCCAAATCTGGGTACTAGGGCAGCAGAGCCTTCTGGAAGTCGTTTACCCAGGTTGTAAATTTGAATGGATTGTGCCAGGAAAACCCCCCATAAGTTTATGTCTCATTACTTCTAGTTCGTTGTTGTAATTTTGTAAATTGGGGTAATGGTTCGAATGTTGTTTGTCCAAGGTGTACACACTCTGCTTCATTTACACATTATATATATCTATTTATGTAGAGATCCTCTTCCCATGTAAATTATTACAGAGCGTTCCGTAAACCTCCCTTGCTATATGGTCGGTCTTTTTGATATATGTATATGATATGTATTTGTATACATATGGTAACGCTAATCTTCATTTATCCATTCCCCCCACCTTTCCTTTTAGATAAGCATAGTTTTCTTTCTAAGTCAGTGAGTGCCTTTCTCTGTGGACGTATGTTCATTTGTGTCAGTTATTAGATAACGCCTATAAGTGTTATCATAAGATATAGGACTTTTGCTTTCCGACTTACCTCATGTTCTGTGATTATCCCCAAGATCATCTATGGTGCCTAAAAGAGCAGTGTTTCATTGTTTTCCATGGCTAGTATTCATTGTGTACATGGACCACTTCTTCTTTATCCCTTCCTCTGTTGATGGACATTTTGGTTGCTTCACTGTCTTGTCTATTGTGAATAAGGCTGCAGTGCAGCCTTTGCAGCCCGGGTCTTCTTGATCCTGGTCTTCTCAGGTGAGAGGCCCATTGGTGCGCCTGCTGGATTGAATGGTACCTCAATTTTTCCTTTTAAACGCAGCTCCTTTCTGTTCTCATTATTAGCTGTCAACCACTTTACATCTCACCAGCAGCTAGAGGGTACACAGTTCTCTAAAACCTCTTCAGCATTTATTGTTTGTAGACTTTTTGCTGATGGTCAGTCGACTGGTGTGAGTTGAAACCTTTTTGTAGATTAGATTGCATGAGTCTAATCCTTCCTGAGGTTGAGCTTTTATCCATTTTCCTGTTTTTAACAAGAGGGTGAGTAAAACTTACCTCTTCATACTATCTTCTTGAAAAATTTGCCTGTTTTGAATTTTTTTTTATCCATTCCCTACCTCAGCACAATTTTGAGGGCCGGTGTCCTTTACGGCCCTGAGTCCTTGTGAATGTTAAGTGACCATTAGCTGTGGGTTAAAAGCCGCTCTTGCGGGAATCGGCCACAAGGCGGCAGCATTTCTCCTTTACCAAATCTGGTTACTAGGGCAACAGAGCCTTACTGGAAGTGGTGTTCTAGGTTGTAAATTAGAATGGAATGTGCCAGGAAAAAGCCCTTTAAGTTTATGGCTCATTACTTCTTGTTCGTATTTTTAACTTAATTTTTATTTTTTATCACAGCAAACTTGATTACAATGTTTCGTTTGTTCTAGGTGTGCAAGATGTGGTTCTTTCACACATATACATATATCTATTCTCCTTCAGATCCTTTTCCCATGTAGGTTATGACACAATGTTGAGTAGTCTTCTCTTGGTATTCCGTAGGTCTTTGGTGATGATATATTTCACATGTGTTTGTATCTGTCTGTTAACCTCAATATGGTAATGTATCCAATCCTCACACCTTTCCATTTGGTGAACCATACGTTTTTGTACTGAACCTGTGATTGCCTTTCTCTGTGGAAATATCTTCGTTTGTATCAATTTTTAGGTAACACCTATATGTGATATGATAGGATATGTATCTTTGGCTTTCTCACTTACTACAAGTTGCGTGATTACTTCTAGACTCATCTGTGGTGCTGCAAATGGCATTGTTTCATTCTTTCGCTAGCTCATATTCCATCTGTACATGTAGCAGTTCTTCTTGGTCCACCCATCTGTCGGTGGACTTTTTGGTTACTTCCATATCTTGGCTATTGTAATACTATGCAATGCAGATTGGCCTGCCTGTGTCTTTCCAATTCTGTCTTCTTAGGTTATAGGTCCAGGAATAGGTCTTCTGGATCATATGGTAGCTCAATGTTTACCTTTTCAAGGCACCTCCATTCTGTTCTCTTCAGTGGCTCTTTCCAGGTTACGTCCCACATAAAGTTGAGGGTATGCATTTCTCCACAGCACCTTCAGCGTTTATTCTGTGTAGTTTTTTGCTGATGGTTATTCTGACTGGTGTGAGCTGATACCTCTTTGTGGTTGAATTTGCATGTGTCTCATGAGGCGTTGAAATTGAGCTTTAAGACATGTCCTTTTTATTTTTCCTGCTGCGATTAGAGCTTAGTTCTTCAAAGTGTTTACTTAAAGTATGTGTCACCTTTTGAAATGTTTTGGCCGTTACCTCCCTCAAGACATTTTGAGGGCAGGTTTCATTTACAGCCCTGCAGTACTTGTTCCTATGAAGTGACCATTAGCTCAGGCTTTAAACCTGCTTTTGCAGGTAACGGCCAGAGGGCGGCAGCCTTTCTACGTTCCCCACGCTGGTACTAGGGAAACAGACCTACCAGCCAGTGGTGTTCTGCGGTTATCAATTAGAGTGGAATGTGCCCGGATAAACCCACAAATGCTGATGTCTCCTTACATGTGTTTGTTTTTTAAATTTAATTTATATTTTTTACTGGAGTAATATTCCATTGTATACATGGACCACTTCTTCTTGGTGCATTCCTCTGTGGATGGACATTTTTGTTGCTTCCAAGTGTTGACTAGGGTAAATATTGCTGGCGTACAGGTTTGCCAGCCTGTGACGTTTTGATTCTCATTTTCTCAGGTGATAGGCTCAGCAGATGGTATGCTTGATTCACTGGTAGCTCAATGTTTACCTTTTCAAAGCCCCTCCATTGTGTTTACGTTAATGGTTCTTACCACGTCCCCCTTAGAGCTGAGGGTACACATTTCTCCACAATCCCTTCAGCATGTATTGTTTGCAGCATTTTTGCTAATGGTCATTCTGACTGCTGTGAGCTGATAGGTATTTGTAATTTCGGTTTGCATATCTTTAAAAATTCCTAAAAGTCCTCATTTTCCCACGCCTTTTTCTTTTCTCTTAAAAGAAAAAACCGTGAGTACAATATACCTCTTGAAATCGTCTTCTTGGAAGGTTGCCCTCTTTTGAATTTTTTGGTCGATTTTTGACCCCAGAAATGTTTTGGAGGGCAGGTGTCATTTACAGAACTGCAAGTTGGTGACTATTTAGTGACCTTTCGCAGTGGGTTAAAGCTGCTGTTGTGGGAAATGGCCACAAGGAGGCAGCATTTTTCCATTCCCCAATCTGGGTACTAGGGCAGCAGAGCCTTTCTGGAAGGCGTTGTCCTAGGTTGTAAATTAGAATGGAATTTGCCAGGAGAAATCCCCATAAGTTTATGTCTCATTACTTCTTCTTGGTTCTTTTAATTTTTTTATTCGGGGTAAAGATTAGAATATTGTTTGTCCTAGGTGTACACAATCTGGTTCATTTGTACATTAGATATGTCTATTAATGTACAGATCCTCTTCCCATGTAAAATATTACAGTGTTCCGTAGATCTCGCTTGCTATGTGTTCGGTCTTTTTGATACATGTATATAACATGTATTTGTATACCTATACTAACAATAATCTTCATTTATCAATTCCCCCCTCCTTTCCTTTCAGATGAGCATCGTTTGTTTTCTAAGCCTGTGAGTGTCTTGCTCTTTGGAAATATGTTCATTTGTGTCAGTTATCAGATAATGCCATAAGTGATATTAGAGGATACAGGTCTTTTGCTTTCTGACCTGCTTCATGTTTTGTGATTATCTCCAGGCTCATCTATGGTGCCTCAAAGAGCAGTGCTTCAATGTTTTCCATGGCTAATATTCCATTGTGTATATGGACCACTTCTTCATGGTGCATTCCACTGTTGATGGACATTTTCGTTTCTTCCAAGTGTTGCCTATGGTAAATATTGCTGGAGTGCAGGATTGCCAGCCTGTGATTTTTGATTTTCATTTTCTCAGGTGATAGACCCAGCAGTGGGTATGATGGATCGACTGGGATGGTAGCTCAATGTTTACCTTTTCAAGGCACCTCAATTGTGCTTTCATTAGTGCCTCTTACCACGTCCCCCTTAGAATCGAGGGTATGCGTTTCTCCACAATCACGTCAGCATTTATTGTTTGCAGCATTTTTGTCGATGGCCATTCTGACGGGTGTGAGCTGATAGGTTTTTGTAATTTGGGTTTACATGTCTTTAAGAATTCCTAAAATTCATCATTTTCCACGCCTTTTTCTTTTCTGTTAAAAGAAAACAGAAAAAAGAAAGTGTGAGTACAATATACCTCTTCAAATTGTCTTTTTGGAAGGTTGCACTCTTGAGTTTTTTGGTCGATTTTCGACCTCAGTATGTTTTGGAGGGCAGGTGTCATTTACAGAACTGCAATTGGTGAATATTTAGTGACCTTTTGCGGTGGGTTTAAAGCTGCTGTTGTGGGAAACGGCCACAAGGAGGCAGCATTTCTCCATTCCCAAATCTGGGTACTAGGGCAGCAGAGCCTTCTGGAAGTCGTTTACCCAGGTTGTAAATTTGAATGGATTGTGCCAGGAAAACCCCCCATAAGTTTATGTCTCATTACTTCTAGTTCGTTGTTGTAATTTTGTAAATTGGGGTAATGGTTCGAATGTTGTTTGTCCAAGGTGTACACACTCTGCTTCATTTACACATTATATATATCTATTTATGTAGAGATCCTCTTCCCATGTAAATTATTACAGAGCGTTCCGTAAACCTCCCTTGCTATATGGTCGGTCTTTTTGATATATGTATATGATATGTATTTGTATACATATGGTAACGCTAATCTTCATTTATCCATTCCCCCCACATTTCCTTTTAGATAAGCATAGTTTTCTTTCTAAGTCAGTGAGTGCCTTTCTCTGTGGACGTATGTTCATTTGTGTCAGTTATTAGATAACGCCTATAAGTGTTATCATAAGATATAGGACTTTTGCTTTCCGACTTACCTCATGTTCTGTGATTATCCCCAAGATCATCTATGGTGCCTAAAAGAGCAGTGTTTCATTGTTTTCCATGGCTAGTATTCATTGTGTACATGGACCACTTCTTCTTTATCCCTTCCTCTGTTGATGGACATTTTGGTTGCTTCACTGTCTTGTCTATTGTGAATAAGGCTGCAGTGCAGCCTTTGCAGCCCGGGTCTTCTTGATCCTGGTCTTCTCAGGTGAGAGGCCCATTGGTGCGCCTGCTGGATTGAATGGTACCTCAATTTTTCCTTTTAAACGCAGCTCCTTTCTGTTCTCATTGTTAGCTGTCAACCACTTTACATCTCACCAGCAGCTAGAGGGTACACAGTTCTCTAAAACCTCTTCAGCATTTATTGTTTGTAGACTTTTTGCTGATGGTCAGTCGACTGGTGTGAGTTGAAACCTTTTTGTAGATTAGATTGCATGAGTCTAATCCTTCCTGAGGTTGAGCTTTTATCCATTTTCCTGTTTTTAACAAGAGGGTGAGTAAAACTTACCTCTTCATACTATCTTCTTGAAAAATTTGCCTGTTTTGAATTTTTTTTTATCCATTCCCTACCTCAGCACAATTTTGAGGGCCGGTGTCCTTTACGGCCCTGAGTCCTTGTGAATGTTAAGTGACCATTAGCTGTGGGTTAAAAGCCGCTCTTGTGGGAATCGGCCACAAGGCGGCAGCATTTCTCCTTTACCAAATCTGGTTACTAGGGCAACAGAGCCTTACTGGAAGTGGTGTTCTAGGTTGTAAATTAGAATGGAATGTGCCAGGAAAAAGCCCTTTAAGTTTATGGCTCATTACTTCTTGTTCGTATTTTTAACTTAATTTTTATTTTTTATCACAGCAAACTTGATTACAATGTTTCGTTTGTTCTAGGTGTGCAAGATGTGGTTCTTTCACACATATACATATATCTATTCTTCTTCAGATCCTTTTCCCATGTAGGTTATGACACAATGTTGAGTAGTCTTCTCTTGGTATTCCGTAGGTCTTTGGTGATGATATATTTCACATGTGTTTGTATCTGTCTGTTAACCTCAATATGGTAATGTATCCAATCCTCACACCTTTCCATTTGGTGAACCATAAGTTTTTGTACTGAATCTGTGATTGCCTTTCTCTGTGGAAATATCTTCGTTTGTATCAATTTTTAGGTAACACCTATATGTGATATGATAGGATATGTATCTTTGGCTTTCTCACTTACTACAAGTTGCGTGATTACTTCTAGACTCATCTGTGGTGCTGCAAATGGCATTGTTTCATTCTTTCGCTAGCTCATATTCCATCTGTACATGTAGCAGTTCTTCTTGGTCCACCCATCTGTCGGTGGACTTTTTGGTTACTTCCATATCTTGGCTATTGTAATACTATGCAATGCAGATTGGCCTGCCTGTGTCTTTCCAATTCTGTCTTCTTAGGTTATAGGTCCAGGAATAGGTCTGCTGGATCATATGGTAGCTCAATGTTTACCTTTTCAAGGCACCTCCATTCTGTTCTCTTTAGTGGCTCTTTCCAGGTTACGTCCCACATAAAGTTGAGGGTATGCATTTCTCCACAGCACCTTCAGCATTTATTCTTTGTAGTTTTTTGCTGATGGTTATTCTGACTGGTGTGAGCTGATACCTCTTTGTGGTTGCATTTGCATGTGTCTCATAAGGCGTTGAAATTGAGCTTTAAGACATGTCCTTTTTATTTTTCCGGCTGCGATTAGAGCTTAGTTCTTCAAAGTGTTTACTTAAAGTATGTGTCACCTTTTGAAATGTTTTGGCCATTACCTCCCTCAAGACATTTTGAGGGCAGGTTTCTTTTACAGCCCTGCAGTACTTGTTCCTATGAAGTGACCATTAGCTCAGGCTTTAAACCTGCTTTTGCAGGTAACGGCCAGAGGGCGGCAGCCTTTCTACGTTCCCCACGCTGGTACTAGGGAAACAGACCTACCAGCCAGTGGTGTTCTGCGGTTATCAATTAGAGTGGAATGTGCCCGGGTAAACCCACAAATGCTGATGTCTCCTTACATGTGTTTGTTTTTTAAATTTAATTTATATTTTTTACTGGAGTAATATTCCATTGTATACATGGACCACTTCTTCTTGGTGCATTCCTCTGTGGATGGACATTTTTGTTGCTTCCAAGTGTTGACTAGGGTAAATATTGCTGGAGTGCAGGTTTGCCAGCCTGTGACGTTTTGATTCTCATTTTCTCAGGTGATACACCCAGCAGTGGGTATGATGGATCGACTGGGATGGTAGCTCAATGTTTACCTTTTCAAGGCACCTCAATTGTGCTTTCATTAGTGCCTCTTACCACGTCCCCCTTAGAATCGTGGGTATGCGTTTCTCCACAATCACGTCAGCATTTATTGTTTGCAGCATTTTTGTCGATGGCCATTCTGACGGGTGTGAGCTGATAGGTTTTTGTAATTTGGGTTTACATGTCTTTAAGAATTCCTAAAATTCATCATTTTCCACGCCTTTTTCTTTTCTGTTAAAAGAAAACAGAAAAAAGAAAGTGTGAGTACAATATACCTCTTCAAATTGTCTTTTTGGAAGGTTGCACTCTTGAGTTTTTTGGTCGATTTTCGACCTCAGTATGTTTTGGAGGGCAGGTGTCATTTACAGAACTGCAATTGGTGAATATTTAGTGACCTTTTGCGGTGGGTTTAAAGCTGCTGTTGTGGGAAACGGCCACAAGGAGGCAGCATTCCTCCATTCCCAAATCTGGGTACTAGGGCAGCAGAGCCTTCTGGAAGTCGTTTACCCAGGTTGTAAATTTGAATGGATTGTGCCAGGAAAACCCCCCATAAGTTTATGTCTCATTACTTCTAGTTCGTTGTTGTAATTTTGTAAATTGGGGTAATGGTTCGAATGTTGTTTGTCCAAGGTGTACACACTCTGCTTCATTTACACATTATATATATCTATTTATGTAGAGATCCTCTTCCCATGTAAATTATTACAGAGCGTTCCGTAAACCTCCCTTGCTATATGGTCGGTCTTTTTGATATATGTATATGATATGTATTTGTATACATATGGTAACGCTAATCTTCATTTATCCATTCCCCCCACCTTTCCTTTTAGATAAGCATAGTTTTCTTTCTAAGTCAGTGAGTGCCTTTCTCTGTGGACGTATGTTCATTTGTGTCAGTTATTAGATAACGCCTATAAGTGTTACCATAAGATATAGGACTTTTGCTTTCCGACTTACCTCATGTTCTGTGATTATCCCCAAGATCATCTATGGTGCCTAAAAGAGCAGTGTTTCATTGTTTTCCATGGCTAGTATTCATTGTGTACATGGACCACTTCTTCTTTATCCCTTCCTCTGTTGATGGACATTTTGGTTGCTTCACTGTCTTGTCTATTGTGAATAAGGCTGCAGTGCAGCCTTTGCAGCCCGGGTCTTCTTGATCCTGGTCTTCTCAGGTGAGAGGCCCATTGGTGCGCCTGCTGGATTGAATGGTACCTCACTTTTTCCTTTTAAACGCAGCTCCTTTCTGTTCTCATTGTTAGCTGTCAACCACTTTACATCTCACCAGCAGCTAGAGGGTACACAGTTCTCTAAAACCTCTTCAGCATTTATTGTTTGTAGACTTTTTGCTGATGGTCAGTCGACTGGTGTGAGTTGAAACCTTTTTGTAGATTAGATTGCATGAGTCTAATCCTTCCTGAGGTTGAGCTTTTATCCATTTTCCTGTTTTTAACAAGAGGGTGAGTAAAACTTACCTCTTCATACTATCTTCTTGAAAAATTTGCCTGTTTTGAATTTTTTTTTATCCATTCCCTACCTCAGCACAATTTTGAGGGCCGGTGTCCTTTACGGCCCTGAGTCCTTGTGAATGTTAAGTGACCATTAGCTGTGGGTTAAAAGCCGCTCTTGCGGGAATCGGCCACAAGGCGGCAGCATTTCTCCTTTACCAAATCTGGTTACTAGGGCAACAGAGCCTTACTGGAAGTGGTGTTCTAGGTTGTAAATTAGAATGGAATGTGCCAGGAAAAAGCCCTTTAAGTTTATGGCTCATTACTTCTTGTTCGTATTTTTAACTTAATTTTTATTTTTTATCACAGCAAACTTGATTACAATGTTTCGTTTGTTCTAGGTGTGCAAGATGTGGTTCTTTCACACATATACATATATCTATTCTCCTTCAGATCCTTTTCCCATGTAGGTTATGACACAATGTTGAGTAGTCTTCTCTTGGTATTCCGTAGGTCTTTGGTGATGATATATTTCACATGTGTTTGTATCTGTCTGTTAACCTCAATATGGTAATGTATCCAATCCTCACACCTTTCCATTTGGTGAACCATACGTTTTTGTACTGAACCTGTGATTGCCTTTCTCTGTGGAAATATCTTCGTTTGTATCAATTTTTAGGTAACACCTATATGTGATATGATAGGATATGTATCTTTGGCTTTCTCACTTACTACAAGTTGCGTGATTACTTCTAGACTCATCTGTGGTGCTGCAAATGGCATTGTTTCATTCTTTCGCTAGCTCATATTCCATCTGTACATGTAGCAGTTCTTCTTGGTCCACCCATCTGTCGGTGGACTTTTTGGTTACTTCCATATCTTGGCTATTGTAATACTATGCAATGCAGATTGGCCTGCCTGTGTCTTTCCAATTCTGTCTTCTTAGGTTATAGGTCCAGGAATAGGTCTGCTGGATCATATGGTAGCTCAATGTTTACCTTTTCAAGGCACCTCCATTCTGTTCTCTTCAGTGGCTCTTTCCAGGTTACGTCCCACATAAAGTTGAGGGTATGCATTTCTCCACAGCACCTTCAGCGTTTATTCTGTGTAGTTTTTTGCTGATGGTTATTCTGACTGGTGTGAGCTGATACCTCTTTGTGGTTGAATTTGCATGTGTCTCATGAGGCGTTGAAATTGAGCTTTAAGACATGTCCTTTTTATTTTTCCGGCTGCGATTAGAGCTTAGTTCTTCAAAGTGTTTACTTAAAGTATGTGTCACCTTTTGAAATGTTTTGGCCGTTACCTCCCTCAAGACATTTTGAGGGCAGGTTTCATTTACAGCCCTGCAGTACTTGTTCCTATGAAGTGACCATTAGCTCAGGCTTTAAACCTGCTTTTGCAGGTAACGGCCAGAGGGCGGCAGCCTTTCTACGTTCCCCACGCTGGTACTAGGGAAACAGACCTACCAGCCAGTGGTGTTCTGCGGTTATCAATTAGAGTGGAATGTGCCCGGATAAACCCACAAATGCTGATGTCTCCTTACATGTGTTTGTTTTTTAAATTTAATTTATATTTTTTACTGGAGTAATATTCCATTGTATACATGGACCACTTCTTCTTGGTGCATTCCTCTGTGGATGGACATTTTTGTTGCTTCCAAGTGTTGACTAGGGTAAATATTGCTGGCGTACAGGTTTGCCAGCCTGTGACGTTTTGATTCTCATTTTCTCAGGTGATAGGCTCAGCAGATGGTATGCTTGATTCACTGGTAGCTCAATGTTTACCTTTTCAAAGCCCCTCCATTGTGTTTACGTTAATGGTTCTTACCACGTCCCCCTTAGAGCTGAGGGTACACATTTCTCCACAATCCCTTCAGCATGTATTGTTTGCAGCATTTTTGCTAATGGTCATTCTGACTGCTGTGAGCTGATAGGTATTTGTAATTTCGGTTTGCATATCTTTAAAAATTCCTAAAAGTCCTCATTTTCCCACGCCTTTTTCTTTTCTCTTAAAAGAAAAAACCGTGAGTACAATATACCTCTTGAAATCGTCTTCTTGGAAGGTTGCCCTCTTTTGAATTTTTTGGTCGATTTTTGACCCCAGAAATGTTTTGGAGGGCAGGTGTCATTTACAGAACTGCAAGTTGGTGACTATTTAGTGACCTTTCGCAGTGGGTTAAAGCTGCTGTTGTGGGAAATGGCCACAAGGAGGCAGCATTTTTCCATTCCCCAATCTGGGTACTAGGGCAGCAGAGCCTTTCTGGAAGGCGTTGTCCTAGGTTGTAAATTAGAATGGAATTTGCCAGGAGAAATCCCCATAAGTTTATGTCTCATTACTTCTTCTTGGTTCTTTTAATTTTTTTATTCGGGGTAAAGATTAGAATATTGTTTGTCCTAGGTGTACACAATCTGGTTCATTTGTACATTAGATATGTCTATTAATGTACAGATCCTCTTCCCATGTAAAATATTACAGTGTTCCGTAGATCTCGCTTGCTATGTGTTCGGTCTTTTTGATACATGTATATAACATGTATTTGTATACCTATACTAACAATAATCTTCATTTATCAATTCCCCCCTCCTTTCCTTTCAGATGAGCATCGTTTGTTTTCTAAGCCTGTGAGTGTCTTGCTCTTTGGAAATATGTTCATTTGTGTCAGTTATCAGATAATGCCATAAGTGATATTAGAGGATACAGGTCTTTTGCTTTCTGACCTGCTTCATGTTTTGTGATTATCTCCAGGCTCATCTATGGTGCCTCAAAGAGCAGTGCTTCAATGTTTTCCATGGCTAATATTCCATTGTGTATATGGACCACTTCTTCATGGTGCATTCCACTGTTGATGGACATTTTCGTTTCTTCCAAGTGTTGCCTATGGTAAATATTGCTGGAGTGCAGGATTGCCAGCCTGTGATTTTTGATTTTCATTTTCTCAGGTGATAGACCCAGCAGTGGGTATGATGGATCGACTGGGATGGTAGCTCAATGTTTACCTTTTCAAGGCACCTCAATTGTGCTTTCATTAGTGCCTCTTACCACGTCCCCCTTAGAATCGAGGGTATGCGTTTCTCCACAATCACGTCAGCATTTATTGTTTGCAGCATTTTTGTCGATGGCCATTCTGACGGGTGTGAGCTGATAGGTTTTTGTAATTTGGGTTTACATGTCTTTAAGAATTCCTAAAATTCATCATTTTCCACGCCTTTTTCTTTTCTGTTAAAAGAAAACAGAAAAAAGAAAGTGTGAGTACAATATACCTCTTCAAATTGTCTTTTTGGAAGGTTGCACTCTTGAGTTTTTTGGTCGATTTTCGACCTCAGTATGTTTTGGAGGGCAGGTGTCATTTACAGAACTGCAATTGGTGAATATTTAGTGACCTTTTGCGGTGGGTTTAAAGCTGCTGTTGTGGGAAACGGCCACAAGGAGGCAGCATTTCTCCATTCCCAAATCTGGGTACTAGGGAGGCAGAGCCTTCTGGAAGTCGTTTACCCAGGTTGTAAATTTGAATGGATTGTGCCAGGAAAACCCCCCATAAGTTTATGTCTCATTACTTCTAGTTCGTTGTTGTAATTTTGTAAATTGGGGTAATGGTTCGAATGTTGTTTGTCCAAGGTGTACACACTCTGCTTCATTTACACATTATATATATCTATTTATGTAGAGATCCTCTTCCCATGTAAATTATTACAGAGCGTTCCGTAAACCTCCCTTGCTATATGGTCGGTCTTTTTGATATATGTATATGATATGTATTTGTATACATATGGTAACGCTAATCTTCATTTATCCATTCCCCCCACCTTTCCTTTTAGATAAGCATAGTTTTCTTTCTAAGTCAGTGAGTGCCTTTCTCTGTGGACGTATGTTCATTTGTGTCAGTTATTAGATAACGCCTATAAGTGTTATCATAAGATATAGGACTTTTGCTTTCCGACTTACCTCATGTTCTGTGATTATCCCCAAGATCATCTATGGTGCCTAAAAGAGCAGTGTTTCATTGTTTTCCATGGCTAGTATTCATTGTGTACATGGACCACTTCTTCTTTATCCCTTCCTCTGTTGATGGACATTTTGGTTGCTTCACTGTCTTGTCTATTGTGAATAAGGCTGCAGTGCAGCCTTTGCAGCCCGGGTCTTCTTGATCCTGGTCTTCTCAGGTGAGAGGCCCATTGGTGCGCCTGCTGGATTGAATGGTACCTCAATTTTTCCTTTTAAACGCAGCTCCTTTCTGTTCTCATTGTTAGCTGTCAACCACTTTACATCTCACCAGCAGCTAGAGGGTACACAGTTCTCTAAAACCTCTTCAGCATTTATTGTTTGTAGACTTTTTGCTGATGGTCAGTCGACTGGTGTGAGTTGAAACCTTTTTGTAGATTAGATTGCATGAGTCTAATCCTTCCTGAGGTTGAGCTTTTATCCATTTTCCTGTTTTTAACAAGAGGGTGAGTAAAACTTACCTCTTCATACTATCTTCTTGAAAAATTTGCCTGTTTTGAATTTTTTTTTATCCATTCCCTACCTCAGCACAATTTTGAGGGCCGGTGTCCTTTACGGCCCTGAGTCCTTGTGAATGTTAAGTGACCATTAGCTGTGGGTTAAAAGCCGCTCTTGCGGGAATCGGCCACAAGGCGGCAGCATTTCTCCTTTACCAAATCTGGTTACTAGGGCAACAGAGCCTTACTGGAAGTGGTGTTCTAGGTTGTAAATTAGAATGGAATGTGCCAGGAAAAAGCCCTTTAAGTTTATGGCTCATTACTTCTTGTTCGTATTTTTAACTTAATTTTTATTTTTTATCACAGCAAACTTGATTACAATGTTTCGTTTGTTCTAGGTGTGCAAGATGTGGTTCTTTCACACATATACATATATCTATTCTCCTTCAGATCCTTTTCCCATGTAGGTTATGACACAATGTTGAGTAGTCTTCTCTTGGTATTCCGTAGGTCTTTGGTGATGATATATTTCACATGTGTTTGTATCTGTCTGTTAACCTCAATATGGTAATGTATCCAATCCTCACACCTTTCCATTTGGTGAACCATACGTTTTTGTACTGAACCTGTGATTGCCTTTCTCTGTGGAAATATCTTCGTTTGTATCAATTTTTAGGTAACACCTATATGTGATATGATAGGATATGTATCTTTGGCTTTCTCACTTACTACAAGTTGCGTGATTACTTCTAGACTCATCTGTGGTGCTGCAAATGGCATTGTTTCATTCTTTCGCTAGCTCATATTCCATCTGTACATGTAGCAGTTCTTCTTGGTCCACCCATCTGTCGGTGGACTTTTTGGTTACTTCCATATCTTGGCTATTGTAATACTATGCAATGCAGATTGGCCTGCCTGTGTCTTTCCAATTCTGTCTTCTTAGGTTATAGGTCCAGGAATAGGTCTGCTGGATCATATGGTAGCTCAACGTTTACCTTTTCAAGGCACCTCCATTCTGTTCTCTTCAGTGGCTCTTTCCAGGTTACGTCCCACATAAAGTTGAGGGTATGCATTTCTCCACAGCACCTTCAGCGTTTATTCTGTGTAGTTTTTTGCTGATGGTTATTCTGACTGGTGTGAGCTGATACCTCTTTGTGGTTGAATTTGCATGTGTCTCATGAGGCGTTGAAATTGAGCTTTAAGACATGTCCTTTTTATTTTTCCGGCTGCGATTAGAGCTTAGTTCTTCAAAGTGTTTACTTAAAGTATGTGTCACCTTTTGAAATGTTTTGGCCATTACCTCCCTCAAGACATTTTGAGGGCAGGTTTCATTTACAGCCCTGCAGTACTTGTTCCCATGAAGTGACCATTAGCTCAGGCTTTAAACCTGCTTTTGCAGGTAACGGCCAGAGGGCGGCAGCCTTTCTACGTTCCCCACGCTGGTACTAGGGAAACAGACCTACCAGCCAGTGGTGTTCTGCGGTTATCAATTAGAGTGGAATGTGCCCGGATAAACCCACAAATGCTGATGTCTCCTTACATGTGTTTGTTTTTTAAATTTAATTTATATTTTTTACTGGAGTAATATTCCATTGTATACATGGACCACTTCTTCTTGGTGCATTCCTCTGTGGATGGACATTTTTGTTGCTTCCAAGTGTTGACTAGGGTAAATATTGCTGGCGTACAGGTTTGCCAGCCTGTGACGTTTTGATTCTCATTTTCTCAGGTGATAGGCTCAGCAGATGGTATGCTTGATTCACTGGTAGCTCAATGTTTACCTTTTCAAAGCCCCTCCATTGTGTTTACGTTAATGGTTCTTACCACGTCCCCCTTAGAGCTGAGGGTACACATTTCTCCACAATCCCTTCAGCATGTATTGTTTGCAGCATTTTTGCTAATGGTCATTCTGACTGCTGTGAGCTGATAGGTATTTGTAATTTCGGTTTGCATATCTTTAAAAATTCCTAAAAGTCCTCATTTTCCCACACCTTTTTCTTTTCTCTTAAAAGAAAAAACCGTGAGTACAATATACCTCTTGAAATCGTCTTCTTGGAAGGTTGCCCTCTTTTGAATTTTTTGGTCGATTTTTGACCCCAGAAATGTTTTGGAGGGCAGGTGTCATTTACAGAACTGCAAGTTGGTGACTATTTAGTGACCTTTCGCAGTGGGTTAAAGCTGCTGTTGTGGGAAATGGCCACAAGGAGGCAGCATTTTTCCATTCCCCAATCTGGGTACTAGGGCAGCAGAGCCTTTCTGGAAGGCGTTGTCCTAGGTTGTAAATTAGAATGGAATTTGCCAGGAGAAATCCCCATAAGTTTATGTCTCATTACTTCTTCTTGGTTCTTTTAATTTTTTTATTCGGGGTAAAGATTAGAATATTGTTTGTCCTAGGTGTACACAATCTGGTTCATTTGTACATTAGATATGTCTATTAATGTACAGATCCTCTTCCCATGTAAAATATTACAGTGTTCCGTAGATCTCGCTTGCTATGTGTTCGGTCTTTTTGATACATGTATATAACATGTATTTGTATACCTATACTAACAATAATCTTCATTTATCAATTCCCCCCTCCTTTCCTTTCAGATGAGCATCGTTTGTTTTCTAAGCCTGTGAGTGTCTTGCTCTTTGGAAATATGTTCATTTGTGTCAGTTATCAGATAATGCCATAAGTGATATTAGAGGATACAGGTCTTTTGCTTTCTGACCTGCTTCATGTTTTGTGATTATCTCCAGGCTCATCTATGGTGCCTCAAAGAGCAGTGCTTCAATGTTTTCCATGGCTAATATTCCATTGTGTATATGGACCACTTCTTCATGGTGCATTCCACTGTTGATGGACATTTTCGTTTCTTCCAAGTGTTGCCTATGGTAAATATTGCTGGAGTGCAGGATTGCCAGCCTGTGATTTTTGATTTTCATTTTCTCAGGTGATAGACCCAGCAGTGGGTATGATGGATCGACTGGGATGGTAGCTCAATGTTTACCTTTTCAAGGCACCTCAATTGTGCTTTCATTAGTGCCTCTTACCACGTCCCCCTTAGAATCGAGGGTATGCGTTTCTCCACAATCACGTCAGCATTTATTGTTTGCAGCATTTTTGTCGATGGCCATTCTGACGGGTGTGAGCTGATAGGTTTTTGTAATTTGGGTTTACATGTCTTTAAGAATTCCTAAAATTCATCATTTTCCACGCCTTTTTCTTTTCTGTTAAAAGAAAACAGAAAAAAGAAAGTGTGAGTACAATATACCTCTTCAAATTGTCTTTTTGGAAGGTTGCACTCTTGAGTTTTTTGGTCGATTTTCGACCTCAGTATGTTTTGGAGGGCAGGTGTCATTTACAGAACTGCAATTGGTGAATATTTAGTGACCTTTTGCGGTGGGTTTAAAGCTGCTGTTGTGGGAAACGGCCACAAGGAGGCAGCATTTCTCCATTCCCAAATCTGGGTACTAGGGCAGCAGAGCCTTCTGGAAGTCGTTTACCCAGGTTGTAAATTTGAATGGATTGTGCCAGGAAAACCCCCCATAAGTTTATGTCTCATTACTTCTAGTTCGTTGTTGTAATTTTGTAAATTGGGGTAATGGTTCGAATGTTGTTTGTCCAAGGTGTACACACTCTGCTTCATTTACACATTATATATATCTATTTATGTAGAGATCCTCTTCCCATGTAAATTATTACAGAGCGTTCCGTAAACCTCCCTTGCTATATGGTCGGTCTTTTTGATATATGTATATGATATGTATTTGTATACATATGGTAACGCTAATCTTCATTTATCCATTCCCCCCACCTTTCCTTTTAGATAAGCATAGTTTTCTTTCTAAGTCAGTGAGTGCCTTTCTCTGTGGACGTATGTTCATTTGTGTCAGTTATTAGATAACGCCTATAAGTGTTATCATAAGATATAGGACTTTTGCTTTCCGACTTACCTCATGTTCTGTGATTATCCCCAAGATCATCTATGGTGCCTAAAAGAGCAGTGTTTCATTGTTTTCCATGGCTAGTATTCATTGTGTACATGGACCACTTCTTCTTTATCCCTTCCTCTGTTGATGGACATTTTGGTTGCTTCACTGTCTTGTCTATTGTGAATAAGGCTGCAGTGCAGCCTTTGCAGCCCGGGTCTTCTTGATCCTGGTCTTCTCAGGTGAGAGGCCCATTGGTGCGCCTGCTGGATTGAATGGTACCTCAATTTTTCCTTTTAAACGCAGCTCCTTTCTGTTCTCATTGTTAGCTGTCAACCACTTTACATCTCACCAGCAGCTAGAGGGTACACAGTTCTCTAAAACCTCTTCAGCATTTATTGTTTGTAGACTTTTTGCTGATGGTCAGTCGACTGGTGTGAGTTGAAACCTTTTTGTAGATTAGATTGCATGAGTCTAATCCTTCCTGAGGTTGAGCTTTTATCCATTTTCCTGTTTTTAACAAGAGGGTGAGTAAAACTTACCTCTTCATACTATCTTCTTGAAAAATTTGCCTGTTTTGAATTTTTTTTTATCCATTCCCTACCTCAGCACAATTTTGAGGGCCGGTGTCCTTTACGGCCCTGAGTCCTTGTGAATGTTAAGTGACCATTAGCTGTGGGTTAAAAGCCGCTCTTGCGGGAATCGGCCACAAGGCGGCAGCATTTCTCCTTTACCAAATCTGGTTACTAGGGCAACAGAGCCTTACTGGAAGTGGTGTTCTAGGTTGTAAATTAGAATGGAATGTGCCAGGAAAAAGCCCTTTAAGTTTATGGCTCATTACTTCTTGTTCGTATTTTTAACTTAATTTTTATTTTTTATCACAGCAAACTTGATTACAATGTTTCGTTTGTTCTAGGTGTGCAAGATGTGGTTCTTTCACACATATACATATATCTATTCTCCTTCAGATCCTTTTCCCATGTAGGTTATGACACAATGTTGAGTAGTCTTCTCTTGGTATTCCGTAGGTCTTTGGTGATGATATATTTCACATGTGTTTGTATCTGTCTGTTAACCTCAATATGGTAATGTATCCAATCCTCACACCTTTCCATTTGGTGAACCATACGTTTTTGTACTGAACCTGTGATTGCCTTTCTCTGTGGAAATATCTTCGTTTGTATCAATTTTTAGGTAACACCTATATGTGATATGATAGGATATGTATCTTTGGCTTTCTCACTTACTACAAGTTGCGTGATTACTTCTAGACTCATCTGTGGTGCTGCAAATGGCATTGTTTCATTCTTTCGCTAGCTCATATTCCATCTGTACATGTAGCAGTTCTTCTTGGTCCACCCATCTGTCGGTGGACTTTTTGGTTACTTCCATATCTTGGCTATTGTAATACTATGCAATGCAGATTGGCCTGCCTGTGTCTTTCCAATTCTGTCTTCTTAGGTTATAGGTCCAGGAATAGGTCTGCTGGATCATATGGTAGCTCAATGTTTACCTTTTCAAGGCACCTCCATTCTGTTCTCTTCAGTGGCTCTTTCCAGGTTACGTCCCACATAAAGTTGAGGGTATGCATTTCTCCACAGCACCTTCAGCGTTTATTCTGTGTAGTTTTTTGCTGATGGTTATTCTGACTGGTGTGAGCTGATACCTCTTTGTGGTTGAATTTGCATGTGTCTCATGAGGCGTTGAAATTGAGCTTTAAGACATGTCCTTTTTATTTTTCCGGCTGCGATTAGAGCTTAGTTCTTCAAAGTGTTTACTTAAAGTATGTGTCACCTTTTGAAATGTTTTGGCCATTACCTCCCTCAAGACATTTTGAGGGCAGGTTTCATTTACAGCCCTGCAGTACTTGTTCCCATGAAGTGACCATTAGCTCAGGCTTTAAACCTGCTTTTGCAGGTAACGGCCAGAGGGCGGCAGCCTTTCTACGTTCCCCACGCTGGTACTAGGGAAACAGACCTACCAGCCAGTGGTGTTCTGCGGTTATCAATTAGAGTGGAATGTGCCCGGATAAACCCACAAATGCTGATGTCTCCTTACATGTGTTTGTTTTTTAAATTTAATTTATATTTTTTACTGGAGTAATATTCCATTGTATACATGGACCACTTCTTCTTGGTGCATTCCTCTGTGGATGGACATTTTTGTTGCTTCCAAGTGTTGACTAGGGTAAATATTGCTGGCGTACAGGTTTGCCAGCCTGTGACGTTTTGATTCTCATTTTCTCAGGTGATAGGCTCAGCAGATGGTATGCTTGATTCACTGGTAGCTCAATGTTTACCTTTTCAAAGCCCCTCCATTGTGTTTACGTTAATGGTTCTTACCACGTCCCCCTTAGAGCTGAGGGTACACATTTCTCCACAATCCCTTCAGCATGTATTGTTTGCAGCATTTTTGCTAATGGTCATTCTGACTGCTGTGAGCTGATAGGTATTTGTAATTTCGGTTTGCATATCTTTAAAAATTCCTAAAAGTCCTCATTTTCCCACGCCTTTTTCTTTTCTCTTAAAAGAAAAAACCGTGAGTACAATATACCTCTTGAAATCGTCTTCTTGGAAGGTTGCCCTCTTTTGAATTTTTTGGTCGATTTTTGACCCCAGAAATGTTTTGGAGGGCAGGTGTCATTTACAGAACTGCAAGTTGGTGACTATTTAGTGACCTTTCGCAGTGGGTTAAAGCTGCTGTTGTGGGAAATGGCCACAAGGAGGCAGCATTTTTCCATTCCCCAATCTGGGTACTAGGGCAGCAGAGCCTTTCTGGAAGGCGTTGTCCTAGGTTGTAAATTAGAATGGAATTTGCCAGGAGAAATCCCCATAAGTTTATGTCTCATTACTTCTTCTTGGTTCTTTTAATTTTTTTATTCGGGGTAAAGATTAGAATATTGTTTGTCCTAGGTGTACACAATCTGGTTCATTTGTACATTAGATATGTCTATTAATGTACAGATCCTCTTCCCATGTAAAATATTACAGTGTTCCGTAGATCTCGCTTGCTATGTGTTCGGTCTTTTTGATACATGTATATAACATGTATTTGTATACCTATACTAACAATAATCTTCATTTATCAATTCCCCCCTCCTTTCCTTTCAGATGAGCATCGTTTGTTTTCTAAGCCTGTGAGTGTCTTGCTCTTTGGAAATATGTTCATTTGTGTCAGTTATCAGATAATGCCATAAGTGATATTAGAGGATACAGGTCTTTTGCTTTCTGACCTGCTTCATGTTTTGTGATTATCTCCAGGCTCATCTATGGTGCCTCAAAGAGCAGTGCTTCAATGTTTTCCATGGCTAATATTCCATTGTGTATATGGACCACTTCTTCATGGTGCATTCCACTGTTGATGGACATTTTCGTTTCTTCCAAGTGTTGCCTATGGTAAATATTGCTGGAGTGCAGGATTGCCAGCCTGTGATTTTTGATTTTCATTTTCTCAGGTGATAGACCCAGCAGTGGGTATGATGGATCGACTGGGATGGTAGCTCAATGTTTACCTTTTCAAGGCACCTCAATTGTGCTTTCATTAGTGCCTCTTACCACGTCCCCCTTAGAATCGAGGGTATGCGTTTCTCCACAATCACGTCAGCATTTATTGTTTGCAGCATTTTTGTCGATGGCCATTCTGACGGGTGTGAGCTGATAGGTTTTTGTAATTTGGGTTTACATGTCTTTAAGAATTCCTAAAATTCATCATTTTCCACGCCTTTTTCTTTTCTGTTAAAAGAAAACAGAAAAAAGAAAGTGTGAGTACAATATACCTCTTCAAATTGTCTTTTTGGAAGGTTGCACTCTTGAGTTTTTTGGTCGATTTTCGACCTCAGTATGTTTTGGAGGGCAGGTGTCATTTACAGAACTGCAATTGGTGAATATTTAGTGACCTTTTGCGGTGGGTTTAAAGCTGCTGTTGTGGGAAACGGCCACAAGGAGGCAGCATTTCTCCATTCCCAAATCTGGGTACTAGGGAGGCAGAGCCTTCTGGAAGTCGTTTACCCAGGTTGTAAATTTGAATGGATTGTGCCAGGAAAACCCCCCATAAGTTTATGTCTCATTACTTCTAGTTCGTTGTTGTAATTTTGTAAATTGGGGTAATGGTTCGAATGTTGTTTGTCCAAGGTGTACACACTCTGCTTCATTTACACATTATATATATCTATTTATGTAGAGATCCTCTTCCCATGTAAATTATTACAGAGCGTTCCGTAAACCTCCCTTGCTATATGGTCGGTCTTTTTGATATATGTATATGATATGTATTTGTATACATATGGTAACGCTAATCTTCATTTATCCATTCCCCCCACCTTTCCTTTTAGATAAGCATAGTTTTCTTTCTAAGTCAGTGAGTGCCTTTCTCTGTGGACGTATGTTCATTTGTGTCAGTTATTAGATAACGCCTATAAGTGTTATCATAAGATATAGGACTTTTGCTTTCCGACTTACCTCATGTTCTGTGATTATCCCCAAGATCATCTATGGTGCCTAAAAGAGCAGTGTTTCATTGTTTTCCATGGCTAGTATTCATTGTGTACATGGACCACTTCTTCTTTATCCCTTCCTCTGTTGATGGACATTTTGGTTGCTTCACTGTCTTGTCTATTGTGAATAAGGCTGCAGTGCAGCCTTTGCAGCCCGGGTCTTCTTGATCCTGGTCTTCTCAGGTGAGAGGCCCATTGGTGCGCCTGCTGGATTGAATGGTACCTCAATTTTTCCTTTTAAACGCAGCTCCTTTCTGTTCTCATTGTTAGCTGTCAACCACTTTACATCTCACCAGCAGCTAGAGGGTACACAGTTCTCTAAAACCTCTTCAGCATTTATTGTTTGTAGACTTTTTGCTGATGGTCAGTCGACTGGTGTGAGTTGAAACCTTTTTGTAGATTAGATTGCATGAGTCTAATCCTTCCTGAGGTTGAGCTTTTATCCATTTTCCTGTTTTTAACAAGAGGGTGAGTAAAACTTACCTCTTCATACTATCTTCTTGAAAAATTTGCCTGTTTTGAATTTTTTTTTATCCATTCCCTACCTCAGCACAATTTTGAGGGCCGGTGTCCTTTACGGCCCTGAGTCCTTGTGAATGTTAAGTGACCATTAGCTGTGGGTTAAAAGCCGCTCTTGCGGGAATCGGCCACAAGGCGGCAGCATTTCTCCTTTACCAAATCTGGTTACTAGGGCAACAGAGCCTTACTGGAAGTGGTGTTCTAGGTTGTAAATTAGAATGGAATGTGCCAGGAAAAAGCCCTTTAAGTTTATGGCTCATTACTTCTTGTTCGTATTTTTAACTTAATTTTTATTTTTTATCACAGCAAACTTGATTACAATGTTTCGTTTGTTCTAGGTGTGCAAGATGTGGTTCTTTCACACATATACATATATCTATTCTCCTTCAGATCCTTTTCCCATGTAGGTTATGACACAATGTTGAGTAGTCTTCTCTTGGTATTCCGTAGGTCTTTGGTGATGATATATTTCACATGTGTTTGTATCTGTCTGTTAACCTCAATATGGTAATGTATCCAATCCTCACACCTTTCCATTTGGTGAACCATACGTTTTTGTACTGAACCTGTGATTGCCTTTCTCTGTGGAAATATCTTCGTTTGTATCAATTTTTAGGTAACACCTATATGTGATATGATAGGATATGTATCTTTGGCTTTCTCACTTACTACAAGTTGCGTGATTACTTCTAGACTCATCTGTGGTGCTGCAAATGGCATTGTTTCATTCTTTCGCTAGCTCATATTCCATCTGTACATGTAGCAGTTCTTCTTGGTCCACCCATCTGTCGGTGGACTTTTTGGTTACTTCCATATCTTGGCTATTGTAATACTATGCAATGCAGATTGGCCTGCCTGTGTCTTTCCAATTCTGTCTTCTTAGGTTATAGGTCCAGGAATAGGTCTGCTGGATCATATGGTAGCTCAACGTTTACCTTTTCAAGGCACCTCCATTCTGTTCTCTTTAGTGGCTCTTTCCAGGTTACGTCCCACATAAAGTTGAGGGTATGCATTTCTCCACAGCACCTTCAGCGTTTATTCTGTGTAGTTTTTTGCTGATGGTTATTCTGACTGGTGTGAGCTGATACCTCTTTGTGGTTGAATTTGCATGTGTCTCATGAGGCGTTGAAATTGAGCTTTAAGACATGTCCTTTTTATTTTTCCGGCTGCGATTAGAGCTTAGTTCTTCAAAGTGTTTACTTAAAGTATGTGTCACCTTTTGAAATGTTTTGGCCATTACCTCCCTCAAGACATTTTGAGGGCAGGTTTCATTTACAGCCCTGCAGTACTTGTTCCTATGAAGTGACCATTAGCTCAGGCTTTAAACCTGCTTTTGCAGGTAACGGCCAGAGGGCGGCAGCCTTTCTACGTTCCCCACGCTGGTACTAGGGAAACAGACCTACCAGCCAGTGGTGTTCTGCGGTTATCAATTAGAGTGGAATGTGCCCGGATAAACCCACAAATGCTGATGTCTCCTTACATGTGTTTGTTTTTTAAATTTAATTTATATTTTTTACTGGAGTAATATTCCATTGTATACATGGACCACTTCTTCTTGGTGCATTCCTCTGTGGATGGACATTTTTGTTGCTTCCAAGTGTTGACTAGGGTAAATATTGCTGGCGTACAGGTTTGCCAGCCTGTGACGTTTTGATTCTCATTTTCTCAGGTGATAGGCTCAGCAGATGGTATGCTTGATTCACTGGTAGCTCAATGTTTACCTTTTCAAAGCCCCTCCATTGTGTTTACGTTAATGGTTCTTACCACGTCCCCCTTAGAGCTGAGGGTACACATTTCTCCACAATCCCTTCAGCATGTATTGTTTGCAGCATTTTTGCTAATGGTCATTCTGACTGCTGTGAGCTGATAGGTATTTGTAATTTCGGTTTGCATATCTTTAAAAATTCCTAAAAGTCCTCATTTTCCCACGCCTTTTTCTTTTCTCTTAAAAGAAAAAACCGTGAGTACAATATACCTCTTGAAATCGTCTTCTTGGAAGGTTGCCCTCTTTTGAATTTTTTGGTCGATTTTTGACCCCAGAAATGTTTTGGAGGGCAGGTGTCATTTACAGAACTGCAAGTTGGTGACTATTTAGTGACCTTTCGCAGTGGGTTAAAGCTGCTGTTGTGGGAAATGGCCACAAGGAGGCAGCATTTTTCCATTCCCCAATCTGGGTACTAGGGCAGCAGAGCCTTTCTGGAAGGCGTTGTCCTAGGTTGTAAATTAGAATGGAATTTGCCAGGAGAAATCCCCATAAGTTTATGTCTCATTACTTCTTCTTGGTTCTTTTAATTTTTTTATTTGGGGTAAAGATTAGAATATTGTTTGTCCTAGGTGTACACAATCTGGTTCATTTGTACATTAGATATGTCTATTAATGTACAGATCCTCTTCCCATGTAAAATATTACAGTGTTCCGTAGATCTCGCTTGCTATGTGTTCGGTCTTTTTGATACATGTATATAACATGTATTTGTATACCTATACTAACAATAATCTTCATTTATCAATTCCCCCCTCCTTTCCTTTCAGATGAGCATCGTTTGTTTTCTAAGCCTGTGAGTGTCTTGCTCTTTGGAAATATGTTCATTTGTGTCAGTTATCAGATAATGCCATAAGTGATATTAGAGGATACAGGTCTTTTGCTTTCTGACCTGCTTCATGTTTTGTGATTATCTCCAGGCTCATCTATGGTGCCTCAAAGAGCAGTGCTTCAATGTTTTCCATGGCTAATATTCCATTGTGTATATGGACCACTTCTTCATGGTGCATTCCACTGTTGATGGACATTTTCGTTTCTTCCAAGTGTTGCCTATGGTAAATATTGCTGGAGTGCAGGATTGCCAGCCTGTGATTTTTGATTTTCATTTTCTCAGGTGATAGACCCAGCAGTGGGTATGATGGATCGACTGGGATGGTAGCTCAATGTTTACCTTTTCAAGGCACCTCAATTGTGCTTTCATTAGTGCCTCTTACCACGTCCCCCTTAGAATCGAGGGTATGCGTTTCTCCACAATCACGTCAGCATTTATTGTTTGCAGCATTTTTGTCGATGGCCATTCTGACGGGTGTGAGCTGATAGGTTTTTGTAATTTGGGTTTACATGTCTTTAAGAATTCCTAAAATTCATCATTTTCCACGCCTTTTTCTTTTCTGTTAAAAGAAAACAGAAAAAAGAAAGTGTGAGTACAATATACCTCTTCAAATTGTCTTTTTGGAAGGTTGCACTCTTGAGTTTTTTGGTCGATTTTCGACCTCAGTATGTTTTGGAGGGCAGGTGTCATTTACAGAACTGCAATTGGTGAATATTTAGTGACCTTTTGCGGTGGGTTTAAAGCTGCTGTTGTGGGAAACGGCCACAAGGAGGCAGCATTTCTCCATTCCCAAATCTGGGTACTAGGGAGGCAGAGCCTTCTGGAAGTCGTTTACCCAGGTTGTAAATTTGAATGGATTGTGCCAGGAAAACCCCCCATAAGTTTATGTCTCATTACTTCTAGTTCGTTGTTGTAATTTTGTAAATTGGGGTAATGGTTCGAATGTTGTTTGTCCAAGGTGTACACACTCTGCTTCATTTACACATTATATATATCTATTTATGTAGAGATCCTCTTCCCATGTAAATTATTACAGAGCGTTCCGTAAACCTCCCTTGCTATATGGTCGGTCTTTTTGATATATGTATATGATATGTATTTGTATACATATGGTAACGCTAATCTTCATTTATCCATTCCCCCCACCTTTCCTTTTAGATAAGCATAGTTTTCTTTCTAAGTCAGTGAGTGCCTTTCTCTGTGGACGTATGTTCATTTGTGTCAGTTATTAGATAACGCCTATAAGTGTTATCATAAGATATAGGACTTTTGCTTTCCGACTTACCTCATGTTCTGTGATTATCCGCAAGATCATCTATGGTGCCTAAAAGAGCAGTGTTTCATTGTTTTCCATGGCTAGTATTCATTGTGTACATGGACCACTTCTTCTTTATCCCTTCCTCTGTTGATGGACATTTTGGTTGCTTCACTGTCTTGTCTATTGTGAATAAGGCTGCAGTGCAGCCTTTGCAGCCCGGGTCTTCTTGATCCTGGTCTTCTCAGGTGAGAGGCCCATTGGTGCGCCTGCTGGATTGAATGGTACCTCAATTTTTCCTTTTAAACGCAGCTCCTTTCTGTTCTCATTGTTAGCTGTCAACCACTTTACATCTCACCAGCAGCTAGAGGGTACACAGTTCTCTAAAACCTCTTCAGCATTTATTGTTTGTAGACTTTTTGCTGATGGTCAGTCGACTGGTGTGAGTTGAAACCTTTTTGTAGATTAGATTGCATGAGTCTAATCCTTCCTGAGGTTGAGCTTTTATCCATTTTCCTGTTTTTAACAAGAGGGTGAGTAAAACTTACCTCTTCATACTATCTTCTTGAAAAATTTGCCTGTTTTGAATTTTTTTTTATCCATTCCCTACCTCAGCACAATTTTGAGGGCCGGTGTCCTTTACGGCCCTGAGTCCTTGTGAATGTTAAGTGACCATTAGCTGTGGGTTAAAAGCCGCTCTTGCGGGAATCGGCCACAAGGCGGCAGCATTTCTCCTTTACCAAATCTGGTTACTAGGGCAACAGAGCCTTACTGGAAGTGGTGTTCTAGGTTGTAAATTAGAATGGAATGTGCCAGGAAAAAGCCCTTTAAGTTTATGGCTCATTACTTCTTGTTCGTATTTTTAACTTAATTTTTATTTTTTATCACAGCAAACTTGATTACAATGTTTTGTTTGTTCTAGGTGTGCAAGATGTGGTTCTTTCACACATATACATATATCTATTCTCCTTCAGATCCTTTTCCCATGTAGGTTATGACACAATGTTGAGTAGTCTTCTCTTGGTATTCCGTAGGTCTTTGGTGATGATATATTTCACATGTGTTTGTATCTGTCTGTTAACCTCAATATGGTAATGTATCCAATCCTCACACCTTTCCATTTGGTGAACCATACGTTTTTGTACTGAACCTGTGATTGCCTTTCTCTGTGGAAATATCTTCGTTTGTATCAATTTTTAGGTAACACCTATATGTGATATGATAGGATATGTATCTTTGGCTTTCTCACTTACTACAAGTTGCGTGATTACTTCTAGACTCATCTGTGGTGCTGCAAATGGCATTGTTTCATTCTTTCGCTAGCTCATATTCCATCTGTACATGTAGCAGTTCTTCTTGGTCCACCCATCTGTCGGTGGACTTTTTGGTTACTTCCATATCTTGGCTATTGTAATACTATGCAATGCAGATTGGCCTGCCTGTGTCTTTCCAATTCTGTCTTCTTAGGTTATAGGTCCAGGAATAGGTCTGCTGGATCATATGGTAGCTCAACGTTTACCTTTTCAAGGCACCTCCATTCTGTTCTCTTTAGTGGCTCTTTCCAGGTTACGTCCCACATAAAGTTGAGGGTATGCATTTCTCCACAGCACCTTCAGCATTTATTCTGTGTAGTTTTTTGCTGATGGTTATTCTGACTGGTGTGAGCTGATACCTCTTTGTGGTTGAATTTGCATGTGTCTCATGAGGCGTTGAAATTGAGCTTTAAGACATGTCCTTTTTATTTTTCCGGCTGCGATTAGAGCTTAGTTCTTCAAAGTGTTTACTTAAAGTATGTGTCACCTTTTGAAATGTTTTGGCCATTACCTCCCTCAAGACATTTTGAGGGCAGGTTTCATTTACAGCCCTGCAGTACTTGTTCCTATGAAGTGACCATTAGCTCAGGCTTTAAACCTGCTTTTGCAGGTAACGGCCAGAGGGCGGCAGCCTTTCTACGTTCCCCACGCTGATACTAGGGAAACAGACCTACCAGCCAGTGGTGTTCTGCGGTTATCAATTAGAGTGGAATGTGCCCGGATAAACCCACAAATGCTGATGTCTCCTTACATGTGTTTGTTTTTTAAATTTAATTTATATTTTTTACTGGAGTAATATTCCATTGTATACATGGACCACTTCTTCTTGGTGCATTCCTCTGTGGATGGACATTTTTGTTGCTTCCAAGTGTTGACTAGGGTAAATATTGCTGGCGTACAGGTTTGCCAGCCTGTGACGTTTTGATTCTCATTTTCTCAGGTGATAGGCTCAGCAGATGGTATGCTTGATTCACTGGTAGCTCAATGTTTACCTTTTCAAAGCCCCTCCATTGTGTTTACGTTAATGGTTCTTACCACGTCCCCCTTAGAGCTGAGGGTACACATTTCTCCACAATCCCTTCAGCATGTATTGTTTGCAGCATTTTTGCTAATGGTCATTCTGACTGCTGTGAGCTGATAGGTATTTGTAATTTCGGTTTGCATATCTTTAAAAATTCCTAAAAGTCCTCATTTTCCCACGCCTTTTTCTTTTCTCTTAAAAGAAAAAACCGTGAGTACAATATACCTCTTGAAATCGTCTTCTTGGAAGGTTGCCCTCTTTTGAATTTTTTGGTCGATTTTTGACCCCAGAAATGTTTTGGAGGGCAGGTGTCATTTACAGAACTGCAAGTTGGTGACTATTTAGTGACCTTTCGCAGTGGGTTAAAGCTGCTGTTGTGGGAAATGGCCACAAGGAGGCAGCATTTTTCCATTCCCCAATCTGGGTACTAGGGCAGCAGAGCCTTTCTGGAAGGCGTTGTCCTAGGTTGTAAATTAGAATGGAATTTGCCAGGAGAAATCCCCATAAGTTTATGTCTCATTACTTCTTCTTGGTTCTTTTAATTTTTTATTCGGGGTAAAGATTAGAATATTGTTTGTCCTAGGTGTACACAATCTGGTTCATTTGTACATTAGATATGTCTATTAATGTACAGATCCTCTTCCCATGTAAAATATTACAGTGTTCCGTAGATCTCGCTTGCTATGTGTTCGGTCTTTTTGATACATGTATATAACATGTATTTGTATACCTATACTAACAATAATCTTCATTTATCAATTCCCCCCTCCTTTCCTTTCAGATGAGCATCGTTTGTTTTCTAAGCCTGTGAGTGTCTTGCTCTTTGGAAATATGTTCATTTGTGTCAGTTATCAGATAATGCCATAAGTGATATTAGAGGATACAGGTCTTTTGCTTTCTGACCTGCTTCATGTTTTGTGATTATCTCCAGGCTCATCTATGGTGCCTCAAAGAGCAGTGCTTCAATGTTTTCCATGGCTAATATTCCATTGTGTATATGGACCACTTCTTCATGGTGCATTCCACTGTTGATGGACATTTTCGTTTCTTCCAAGTGTTGCCTATGGTAAATATTGCTGGAGTGCAGGATTGCCAGCCTGTGATTTTTGATTTTCATTTTCTCAGGTGATAGACCCAGCAGTGGGTATGATGGATCGACTGGGATGGTAGCTCAATGTTTACCTTTTCAAGGCACCTCAATTGTGCTTTCATTAGTGCCTCTTACCACGTCCCCCTTAGAATCGAGGGTATGCGTTTCTCCACAATCACGTCAGCATTTATTGTTTGCAGCATTTTTGTCGATGGCCATTCTGACGGGTGTGAGCTGATAGGTTTTTGTAATTTGGGTTTACATGTCTTTAAGAATTCCTAAAATTCATCATTTTCCACGCCTTTTTCTTTTCTGTTAAAAGAAAACAGAAAAAAGAAAGTGTGAGTACAATATACCTCTTCAAATTGTCTTTTTGGAAGGTTGCACTCTTGAGTTTTTTGGTCGATTTTCGACCTCAGTATGTTTTGGAGGGCAGGTGTCATTTACAGAACTGCAATTGGTGAATATTTAGTGACCTTTTGCGGTGGGTTTAAAGCTGCTGTTGTGGGAAACGGCCACAAGGAGGCAGCATTTCTCCATTCCCAAATCTGGGTACTAGGGAGGCAGAGCCTTCTGGAAGTCGTTTACCCAGGTTGTAAATTTGAATGGATTGTGCCAGGAAAACCCCCCATAAGTTTATGTCTCATTACTTCTAGTTCGTTGTTGTAATTTTGTAAATTGGGGTAATGGTTCGAATGTTGTTTGTCCAAGGTGTACACACTCTGCTTCATTTACACATTATATATATCTATTTATGTAGAGATCCTCTTCCCATGTAAATTATTACAGAGCGTTCCGTAAACCTCCCTTGCTATATGGTCGGTCTTTTTGATATATGTATATGATATGTATTTGTATACATATGGTAACGCTAATCTTCATTTATCCATTCCCCCCACCTTTCCTTTTAGATAAGCATAGTTTTCTTTCTAAGTCAGTGAGTGCCTTTCTCTGTGGACGTATGTTCATTTGTGTCAGTTATTAGATAACGCCTATAAGTGTTATCATAAGATATAGGACTTTTGCTTTCCGACTTACCTCATGTTCTGTGATTATCCCCAAGATCATCTATGGTGCCTAAAAGAGCAGTGTTTCATTGTTTTCCATGGCTAGTATTCATTGTGTACATGGACCACTTCTTCTTTATCCCTTCCTCTGTTGATGGACATTTTGGTTGCTTCACTGTCTTGTCTATTGTGAATAAGGCTGCAGTGCAGCCTTTGCAGCCCGGGTCTTCTTGATCCTGGTCTTCTCAGGTGAGAGGCCCATTGGTGCGCCTGCTGGATTGAATGGTACCTCAATTTTTCCTTTTAAACGCAGCTCCTTTCTGTTCTCATTGTTAGCTGTCAACCACTTTACATCTCACCAGCAGCTAGAGGGTACACAGTTCTCTAAAACCTCTTCAGCATTTATTGTTTGTAGACTTTTTGCTGATGGTCAGTCGACTGGTGTGAGTTGAAACCTTTTTGTAGATTAGATTGCATGAGTCTAATCCTTCCTGAGGTTGAGCTTTTATCCATTTTCCTGTTTTTAACAAGAGGGTGAGTAAAACTTACCTCTTCATACTATCTTCTTGAAAAATTTGCCTGTTTTGAATTTTTTTTTATCCATTCCCTACCTCAGCACAATTTTGAGGGCCGGTGTCCTTTACGGCCCTGAGTCCTTGTGAATGTTAAGTGACCATTAGCTGTGGGTTAAAAGCCGCTCTTGCGGGAATCGGCCACAAGGCGGCAGCATTTCTCCTTTACCAAATCTGGTTACTAGGGCAACAGAGCCTTACTGGAAGTGGTGTTCTAGGTTGTAAATTAGAATGGAATGTGCCAGGAAAAAGCCCTTTAAGTTTATGGCTCATTACTTCTTGTTCGTATTTTTAACTTAATTTTTATTTTTTATCACAGCAAACTTGATTACAATGTTTTGTTTGTTCTAGGTGTGCAAGATGTGGTTCTTTCACACATATACATATATCTATTCTCCTTCAGATCCTTTTCCCATGTAGGTTATGACACAATGTTGAGTAGTCTTCTCTTGGTATTCCGTAGGTCTTTGGTGATGATATATTTCACATGTGTTTGTATCTGTCTGTTAACCTCAATATGGTAATGTATCCAATCCTCACACCTTTCCATTTGGTGAACCATACGTTTTTGTACTGAACCTGTGATTGCCTTTCTCTGTGGAAATATCTTCGTTTGTATCAATTTTTAGGTAACACCTATATGTGATATGATAGGATATGTATCTTTGGCTTTCTCACTTACTACAAGTTGCGTGATTACTTCTAGACTCATCTGTGGTGCTGCAAATGGCATTGTTTCATTCTTTCGCTAGCTCATATTCCATCTGTACATGTAGCAGTTCTTCTTGGTCCACCCATCTGTCGGTGGACTTTTTGGTTACTTCCATATCTTGGCTATTGTAATACTATGCAATGCAGATTGGCCTGCCTGTGTCTTTCCAATTCTGTCTTCTTAGGTTATAGGTCCAGGAATAGGTCTGCTGGATCATATGGTAGCTCAACGTTTACCTTTTCAAGGCACCTCCATTCTGTTCTCTTTAGTGGCTCTTTCCAGGTTACGTCCCACATAAAGTTGAGGGTATGCATTTCTCCACAGCACCTTCAGCGTTTATTCTGTGTAGTTTTTTGCTGATGGTTATTCTGACTGGTGTGAGCTGATACCTCTTTGTGGTTGAATTTGCATGTGTCTCATGAGGCGTTGAAATTGAGCTTTAAGACATGTCCTTTTTATTTTTCCGGCTGCGATTAGAGCTTAGTTCTTCAAAGTGTTTACTTAAAGTATGTGTCACCTTTTGAAATGTTTTGGCCATTACCTCCCTCAAGACATTTTGAGGGCAGGTTTCATTTACAGCCCTGCAGTACTTGTTCCTATGAAGTGACCATTAGCTCAGGCTTTAAACCTGCTTTTGCAGGTAACGGCCAGAGGGCGGCAGCCTTTCTACGTTCCCCACGCTGGTACTAGGGAAACAGACCTACCAGCCAGTGGTGTTCTGCGGTTATCAATTAGAGTGGAATGTGCCCGGATAAACCCACAAATGCTGATGTCTCCTTACATGTGTTTGTTTTTTAAATTTAATTTATATTTTTTACTGGAGTAATATTCCATTGTATACATGGACCACTTCTTCTTGGTGCATTCCTCTGTGGATGGACATTTTTGTTGCTTCCAAGTGTTGACTAGGGTAAATATTGCTGGCGTACAGGTTTGCCAGCCTGTGACGTTTTGATTCTCATTTTCTCAGGTGATAGGCTCAGCAGATGGTATGCTTGATTCACTGGTAGCTCAATGTTTACCTTTTCAAAGCCCCTCCATTGTGTTTACGTTAATGGTTCTTACCACGTCCCCCTTAGAGCTGAGGGTACACATTTCTCCACAATCCCTTCAGCATGTATTGTTTGCAGCATTTTTGCTAATGGTCATTCTGACTGCTGTGAGCTGATAGGTATTTGTAATTTCGGTTTGCATATCTTTAAAAATTCCTAAAAGTCCTCATTTTCCCACGCCTTTTTCTTTTCTCTTAAAAGAAAAAACCGTGAGTACAATATACCTCTTGAAATCGTCTTCTTGGAAGGTTGCCCTCTTTTGAATTTTTTGGTCGATTTTTGACCCCAGAAATGTTTTGGAGGGCAGGTGTCATTTACAGAACTGCAAGTTGGTGACTATTTAGTGACCTTTCGCAGTGGGTTAAAGCTGCTGTTGTGGGAAATGGCCACAAGGAGGCAGCATTTTTCCATTCCCCAATCTGGGTACTAGGGCAGCAGAGCCTTTCTGGAAGGCGTTGTCCTAGGTTGTAAATTAGAATGGAATTTGCCAGGAGAAATCCCCATAAGTTTATGTCTCATTACTTCTTCTTGGTTCTTTTAATTTTTTTATTCGGGGTAAAGATTAGAATATTGTTTGTCCTAGGTGTACACAATCTGGTTCATTTGTACATTAGATATGTCTATTAATGTACAGATCCTCTTCCCATGTAAAATATTACAGTGTTCCGTAGATCTCGCTTGCTATGTGTTCGGTCTTTTTGATACATGTATATAACATGTATTTGTATACCTATACTAACAATAATCTTCATTTATCAATTCCCCCCTCCTTTCCTTTCAGATGAGCATCGTTTGTTTTCTAAGCCTGTGAGTGTCTTGCTCTTTGGAAATATGTTCATTTGTGTCAGTTATCAGATAATGCCATAAGTGATATTAGAGGATACAGGTCTTTTGCTTTCTGACCTGCTTCATGTTTTGTGATTATCTCCAGGCTCATCTATGGTGCCTCAAAGAGCAGTGCTTCAATGTTTTCCATGGCTAATATTCCATTGTGTATATGGACCACTTCTTCATGGTGCATTCCACTGTTGATGGACATTTTCGTTTCTTCCAAGTGTTGCCTATGGTAAATATTGCTGGAGTGCAGGATTGCCAGCCTGTGATTTTTGATTTTCATTTTCTCAGGTGATAGACCCAGCAGTGGGTATGATGGATCGACTGGGATGGTAGCTCAATGTTTACCTTTTCAAGGCACCTCAATTGTGCTTTCATTAGTGCCTCTTACCACGTCCCCCTTAGAATCGAGGGTATGCGTTTCTCCACAATCACGTCAGCATTTATTGTTTGCAGCATTTTTGTCGATGGCCATTCTGACGGGTGTGAGCTGATAGGTTTTTGTAATTTGGGTTTACATGTCTTTAAGAATTCCTAAAATTCATCATTTTCCACGCCTTTTTCTTTTCTGTTAAAAGAAAACAGAAAAAAGAAAGTGTGAGTACAATATACCTCTTCAAATTGTCTTTTTGGAAGGTTGCACTCTTGAGTTTTTTGGTCGATTTTCGACCTCAGTATGTTTTGGAGGGCAGGTGTCATTTACAGAACTGCAATTGGTGAATATTTAGTGACCTTTTGCGGTGGGTTTAAAGCTGCTGTTGTGGGAAACGGCCACAAGGAGGCAGCATTTCTCCATTCCCAAATCTGGGTACTAGGGCAGCAGAGCCTTCTGGAAGTCGTTTACCCAGGTTGTAAATTTGAATGGATTGTGCCAGGAAAACCCCCCATAAGTTTATGTCTCATTACTTCTAGTTCGTTGTTGTAATTTTGTAAATTGGGGTAATGGTTCGAATGTTGTTTGTCCAAGGTGTACACACTCTGCTTCATTTACACATTATATATATCTATTTATGTAGAGATCCTCTTCCCATGTAAATTATTACAGAGCGTTCCGTAAACCTCCCTTGCTATATGGTCGGTCTTTTTGATATATGTATATGATATGTATTTGTATACATATGGTAACGCTAATCTTCATTTATCCATTCCCCCCACCTTTCCTTTTAGATAAGCATAGTTTTCTTTCTAAGTCAGTGAGTGCCTTTCTCTGTGGACGTATGTTCATTTGTGTCAGTTATTAGATAACGCCTATAAGTGTTATCATAAGATATAGGACTTTTGCTTTCCGACTTACCTCATGTTCTGTGATTATCCCCAAGATCATCTATGGTGCCTAAAAGAGCAGTGTTTCATTGTTTTCCATGGCTAGTATTCATTGTGTACATGGACCACTTCTTCTTTATCCCTTCCTCTGTTGATGGACATTTTGGTTGCTTCACTGTCTTGTCTATTGTGAATAAGGCTGCAGTGCAGCCTTTGCAGCCCGGGTCTTCTTGATCCTGGTCTTCTCAGGTGAGAGGCCCATTGGTGCGCCTGCTGGATTGAATGGTACCTCAATTTTTCCTTTTAAACGCAGCTCCTTTCTGTTCTCATTGTTAGCTGTCAACCACTTTACATCTCACCAGCAGCTAGAGGGTACACAGTTCTCTAAAACCTCTTCAGCATTTATTGTTTGTAGACTTTTTGCTGATGGTCAGTCGACTGGTGTGAGTTGAAACCTTTTTGTAGATTAGATTGCATGAGTCTAATCCTTCCTGAGGTTGAGCTTTTATCCATTTTCCTGTTTTTAACAAGAGGGTGAGTAAAACTTACCTCTTCATACTATCTTCTTGAAAAATTTGCCTGTTTTGAATTTTTTTTTATCCATTCCCTACCTCAGCACAATTTTGAGGGCCGGTGTCCTTTACGGCCCTGAGTCCTTGTGAATGTTAAGTGACCATTAGCTGTGGGTTAAAAGCCGCTCTTGCGGGAATCGGCCACAAGGCGGCAGCATTTCTCCTTTACCAAATCTGGTTACTAGGGCAACAGAGCCTTACTGGAAGTGGTGTTCTAGGTTGTAAATTAGAATGGAATGTGCCAGGAAAAAGCCCTTTAAGTTTATGGCTCATTACTTCTTGTTCGTATTTTTAACTTAATTTTTATTTTTTATCACAGCAAACTTGATTACAATGTTTTGTTTGTTCTAGGTGTGCAAGATGTGGTTCTTTCACACATATACATATATCTATTCTTCTTCAGATCCTTTTCCCATGTAGGTTATGACACAATGTTGAGTAGTCTTCTCTTGGTATTCCGTAGGTCTTTGGTGATGATATATTTCACATGTGTTTGTATCTGTCTGTTAACCTCAATATGGTAATGTATCCAATCCTCACACCTTTCCATTTGGTGAACCATAAGTTTTTGTACTGAATCTGTGATTGCCTTTCTCTGTGGAAATATCTTCGTTTGTATCAATTTTTAGGTAACACCTATATGTGATATGATAGGATATGTATCTTTGGCTTTCTCACTTACTACAAGTTGCGTGATTACTTCTAGACTCATCTGTGGTGCTGCAAATGGCATTGTTTCATTCTTTCGCTAGCTCATATTCCATCTGTACATGTAGCAGTTCTTCTTGGTCCACCCATCTGTCGGTGGACTTTTTGGTTACTTCCATATCTTGGCTATTGTAATACTATGCAATGCAGATTGGCCTGCCTGTGTCTTTCCAATTCTGTCTTCTTAGGTTATAGGTCCAGGAATAGGTCTGCTGGATCATATGGTAGCTCAATGTTTACCTTTTCAAGGCACCTCCATTCTGTTCTCTTTAGTGGCTCTTTCCAGGTTACGTCCCACATAAAGTTGAGGGTATGCATTTCTCCACAGCACCTTCAGCATTTATTCTTTGTAGTTTTTTGCTGATGGTTATTCTGACTGGTGTGAGCTGATACCTCTTTGTGGTTGCATTTGCATGTGTCTCATAAGGCGTTGAAATTGAGCTTTAAGACATGTCCTTTTTATTTTTCCGGCTGCGATTAGAGCTTAGTTCTTCAAAGTGTTTACTTAAAGTATGTGTCACCTTTTGAAATGTTTTGGCCATTACCTCCCTCAAGACATTTTGAGGGCAGGTTTCATTTACAGCCCTGCAGTACTTGTTCCTATGAAGTGACCATTAGCTCAGGCTTTAAACCTGCTTTTGCAGGTAACGGCCAGAGGGCGGCAGCCTTTCTACGTTCCCCACGCTGGTACTAGGGAAACAGACCTACCAGCCAGTGGTGTTCTGCGGTTATCAATTAGAGTGGAATGTGCCCGGGTAAACCCACAAATGCTGATGTCTCCTTACATGTGTTTGTTTTTTAAATTTAATTTATATTTTTTACTGGAGTAATATTCCATTGTATACATGGACCACTTCTTCTTGGTGCATTCCTCTGTGGATGGACATTTTTGTTGCTTCCAAGTGTTGACTAGGGTAAATATTGCTGGAGTGCAGGTTTGCCAGCCTGTGACGTTTTGATTCTCATTTTCTCAGGTGATAGACTCAGCAGTGGGTATGGTGGATCGACTGGGATGGTAGCTCAATGTTTACCTTTTCAAGGCACCTCAATTGTGCTTTCATTAGTGCCTCTTACCACGTCCCCCTTAGAATCGAGGGTATGCGTTTCTCCACAATCACGTCAGCATTTATTGTTTGCAGCATTTTTGTCGATGGCCATTCTGATGGGTGTGAGCTGATAGGTTTTTGTAATTTGGGTTTACATGTCTTTAAGAATTCCTAAAATTCATCATTTTCCACGCCTTTTTCTTTTCTGTTAAAAGAAAACAGAAAAAAGAAAGTGTGAGTACAATATACCTCTTCAAATTGTCTTTTTGGAAGGTTGCACTCTTGAGTTTTTTGGTCGATTTTCGACCTCAGTATGTTTTGGAGGGCAGGTGTCATTTACAGAACTGCAATTGGTGAATATTTAGTGACCTTTTGCGGTGGGTTTAAAGCTGCTGTTGTGGGAAACGGCCACAAGGAGGCAGCATTCCTCCATTCCCAAATCTGGGTACTAGGGCAGCAGAGCCTTCTGGAAGTCGTTTACCCAGGTTGTAAATTTGAATGGATTGTGCCAGGAAAACCCCCCATAAGTTTATGTCTCATTACTTCTAGTTCGTTGTTGTAATTTTGTAAATTGGGGTAATGGTTCGAATGTTGTTTGTCCAAGGTGTACACACTCTGCTTCATTTACACATTATATATATCTATTTATGTAGAGATCCTCTTCCCATGTAAATTATTACAGAGCGTTCCGTAAACCTCCCTTGCTATATGGTCGGTCTTTTTGATATATGTATATGATATGTATTTGTATACATATGGTAACGCTAATCTTCATTTATCCATTCCCCCCACCTTTCCTTTTAGATAAGCATAGTTTTCTTTCTAAGTCAGTGAGTGCCTTTCTCTGTGGACGTATGTTCATTTGTGTCAGTTATTAGATAACGCCTATAAGTGTTATCATAAGATATAGGACTCTTGCTTTCCGACTTACCTCATGTTCTGTGATTATCCCCAAGATCATCTATGGTGCCTAAAAGAGCAGTGTTTCATTGTTTTCCATGGCTAGTATTCATTGTGTACATGGACCACTTCTTCTTTATCCCTTCCTCTGTTGATGGACATTTTGGTTGCTTCACTGTCTTGTCTATTGTGAATAAGGCTGCAGTGCAGCCTTTGCAGCCCGGGTCTTCTTGATCCTGGTCTTCTCAGGTGAGAGGCCCATTGGTGCGCCTGCTGGATTGAATGGTACCTCAATTTTTCCTTTTAAACGCAGCTCCTTTCTGTTCTCATTGTTAGCTGTCAACCACTTTACATCTCACCAGCAGCTAGAGGGTACACAGTTCTCTAAAACCTCTTCAGCATTTATTGTTTGTAGACTTTTTGCTGATGGTCAGTCGACTGGTGTGAGTTGAAACCTTTTTGTAGATTAGATTGCATGAGTCTAATCCTTCCTGAGGTTGAGCTTTTATCCATTTTCCTGTTTTTAACAAGAGGGTGAGTAAAACTTACCTCTTCATACTATCTTCTTGAAAAATTTGCCTGTTTTGAATTTTTTTTTATCCATTCCCTACCTCAGCACAATTTTGAGGGCCGGTGTCCTTTACGGCCCTGAGTCCTTGTGAATGTTAAGTGACCATTAGCTGTGGGTTAAAAGCCGCTCTTGCGGGAATCGGCCACAAGGCGGCAGCATTTCTCCTTTACCAAATCTGGTTACTAGGGCAACAGAGCCTTACTGGAAGTGGTGTTCTAGGTTGTAAATTAGAATGGAATGTGCCAGGAAAAAGCCCTTTAAGTTTATGGCTCATTACTTCTTGTTCGTATTTTTAACTTAATTTTTATTTTTTATCACAGCAAACTTGATTACAATGTTTCGTTTGTTCTAGGTGTGCAAGATGTGGTTCTTTCACACATATACATATATCTATTCTCCTTCAGATCCTTTTCCCATGTAGGTTATGACACAATGTTGAGTAGTCTTCTCTTGGTATTCCGTAGGTCTTTGGTGATGATATATTTCACATGTGTTTGTATCTGTCTGTTAACCTCAATATGGTAATGTATCCAATCCTCACACCTTTCCATTTGGTGAACCATACGTTTTTGTACTGAACCTGTGATTGCCTTTCTCTGTGGAAATATCTTCGTTTGTATCAATTTTTAGGTAACACCTATATGTGATATGATAGGATATGTATCTTTGGCTTTCTCACTTACTACAAGTTGCGTGATTACTTCTAGACTCATCTGTGGTGCTGCAAATGGCATTGTTTCATTCTTTCGCTAGCTCATATTCCATCTGTACATGTAGCAGTTCTTCTTGGTCCACCCATCTGTCGGTGGACTTTTTGGTTACTTCCATATCTTGGCTATTGTAATACTATGCAATGCAGATTGGCCTGCCTGTGTCTTTCCAATTCTGTCTTCTTAGGTTATAGGTCCAGGAATAGGTCTGCTGGATCATATGGTAGCTCAATGTTTACCTTTTCAAGGCACCTCCATTCTGTTCTCTTCAGTGGCTCTTTCCAGGTTACGTCCCACATAAAGTTGAGGGTATGCATTTCTCCACAGCACCTTCAGCGTTTATTCTGTGTAGTTTTTTGCTGATGGTTATTCTGACTGGTGTGAGCTGATACCTCTTTGTGGTTGAATTTGCATGTGTCTCATGAGGCGTTGAAATTGAGCTTTAAGACATGTCCTTTTTATTTTTCCGGCTGCGATTAGAGCTTAGTTCTTCAAAGTGTTTACTTAAAGTATGTGTCACCTTTTGAAATGTTTTGGCCGTTACCTCCCTCAAGACATTTTGAGGGCAGGTTTCATTTACAGCCCTGCAGTACTTGTTCCTATGAAGTGACCATTAGCTCAGGCTTTAAACCTGCTTTTGCAGGTAACGGCCAGAGGGCGGCAGCCTTTCTACGTTCCCCACGCTGGTACTAGGGAAACAGACCTACCAGCCAGTGGTGTTCTGCGGTTATCAATTAGAGTGGAATGTGCCCGGATAAACCCACAAATGCTGATGTCTCCTTACATGTGTTTGTTTTTTAAATTTAATTTATATTTTTTACTGGAGTAATATTCCATTGTATACATGGACCACTTCTTCTTGGTGCATTCCTCTGTGGATGGACATTTTTGTTGCTTCCAAGTGTTGACTAGGGTAAATATTGCTGGCGTACAGGTTTGCCAGCCTGTGACGTTTTGATTCTCATTTTCTCAGGTGATAGGCTCAGCAGATGGTATGCTTGATTCACTGGTAGCTCAATGTTTACCTTTTCAAAGCCCCTCCATTGTGTTTACGTTAATGGTTCTTACCACGTCCCCCTTAGAGCTCAGGGTACACATTTCTCCACAATCCCTTCAGCATGTATTGTTTGCAGCATTTTTGCTAATGGTCATTCTGACTGCTGTGAGCTGATAGGTATTTGTAATTTCGGTTTGCATATCTTTAAAAATTCCTAAAAGTCCTCATTTTCCCACGCCTTTTTCTTTTCTCTTAAAAGAAAAAACCGTGAGTACAATATACCTCTTGAAATCGTCTTCTTGGAAGGTTGCCCTCTTTTGAATTTTTTGGTCGATTTTTGACCCCAGAAATGTTTTGGAGGGCAGGTGTCATTTACAGAACTGCAAGTTGGTGACTATTTAGTGACCTTTCGCAGTGGGTTAAAGCTGCTGTTGTGGGAAATGGCCACAAGGAGGCAGCATTTTTCCATTCCCCAATCTGGGTACTAGGGCAGCAGAGCCTTTCTGGAAGGCGTTGTCCTAGGTTGTAAATTAGAATGGAATTTGCCAGGAGAAATCCCCATAAGTTTATGTCTCATTACTTCTTCTTGGTTCTTTTAATTTTTTTATTCGGGGTAAAGATTAGAATATTGTTTGTCCTAGGTGTACACAATCTGGTTCATTTGTACATTAGATATGTCTATTAATGTACAGATCCTCTTCCCATGTAAAATATTACAGTGTTCCGTAGATCTCGCTTGCTATGTGTTCGGTCTTTTTGATACATGTATATAACATGTATTTGTATACCTATACTAACAATAATCTTCATTTATCAATTCCCCCCTCCTTTCCTTTCAGATGAGCATCGTTTGTTTTCTAAGCCTGTGAGTGTCTTGCTCTTTGGAAATATGTTCATTTGTGTCAGTTATCAGATAATGCCATAAGTGATATTAGAGGATACAGGTCTTTTGCTTTCTGACCTGCTTCATGTTTTGTGATTATCTCCAGGCTCATCTATGGTGCCTCAAAGAGCAGTGCTTCAATGTTTTCCATGGCTAATATTCCATTGTGTATATGGACCACTTCTTCATGGTGCATTCCACTGTTGATGGACATTTTCGTTTCTTCCAAGTGTTGCCTATGGTAAATATTGCTGGAGTGCAGGATTGCCAGCCTGTGATTTTTGATTTTCATTTTCTCAGGTGATAGACCCAGCAGTGGGTATGATGGGTCGACTGGGATGGTAGCTCAATGTTTACCTTTTCAAGGCACCTCAATTGTGCTTTCATTAGTGCCTCTTACCACGTCCCCCTTAGAATCGAGGGTATGCGTTTCTCCACAATCACGTCAGCATTTATTGTTTGCAGCATTTTTGTCGATGGCCATTCTGACGGGTGTGAGCTGATAGGTTTTTGTAATTTGGGTTTACATGTCTTTAAGAATTCCTAAAATTCATCATTTTCCACGCCTTTTTCTTTTCTGTTAAAAGAAAACAGAAAAAAGAAAGTGTGAGTACAATATACCTCTTCAAATTGTCTTTTTGGAAGGTTGCACTCTTGAGTTTTTTGGTCGATTTTCGACCTCAGTATGTTTTGGAGGGCAGGTGTCATTTACAGAACTGCAATTGGTGAATATTTAGTGACCTTTTGCGGTGGGTTTAAAGCTGCTGTTGTGGGAAACGGCCACAAGGAGGCAGCATTCCTCCATTCCCAAATCTGGGTACTAGGGCAGCAGAGCCTTCTGGAAGTCGTTTACCCAGGTTGTAAATTTGAATGGATTGTGCCAGGAAAACCCCCCATAAGTTTATGTCTCATTACTTCTAGTTCGTTGTTGTAATTTTGTAAATTGGGGTAATGGTTCGAATGTTGTTTGTCCAAGGTGTACACACTCTGCTTCATTTACACATTATATATATCTATTTATGTAGAGATCCTCTTCCCATGTAAATTATTACAGAGCGTTCCGTAAACCTCCCTTGCTATATGGTCGGTCTTTTTGATATATGTATATGATATGTATTTGTATACATATGGTAACGCTAATCTTCATTTATCCATTCCCCCCACCTTTCCTTTTAGATAAGCATAGTTTTCTTTCTAAGTCAGTGAGTGCCTTTCTCTGTGGACGTATGTTCATTTGTGTCAGTTATTAGATAACGCCTATAAGTGTTATCATAAGATATAGGACTCTTGCTTTCCGACTTACCTCATGTTCTGTGATTATCCCCAAGATCATCTATGGTGCCTAAAAGAGCAGTGTTTCATTGTTTTCCATGGCTAGTATTCATTGTGTACATGGACCACTTCTTCTTTATCCCTTCCTCTGTTGATGGACATTTTGGTTGCTTCACTGTCTTGTCTATTGTGAATAAGGCTGCAGTGCAGCCTTTGCAGCCCGGGTCTTCTTGATCCTGGTCTTCTCAGGTGAGAGGCCCATTGGTGCGCCTGCTGGATTGAATGGTACCTCAATTTTTCCTTTTAAACGCAGCTCCTTTCTGTTCTCATTGTTAGCTGTCAACCACTTTACATCTCACCAGCAGCTAGAGGGTACACAGTTCTCTAAAACCTCTTCAGCATTTATTGTTTGTAGACTTTTTGCTGATGGTCAGTCGACTGGTGTGAGTTGAAACCTTTTTGTAGATTAGATTGCATGAGTCTAATCCTTCCTGAGGTTGAGCTTTTATCCATTTTCCTGTTTTTAACAAGAGGGTGAGTAAAACTTACCTCTTCATACTATCTTCTTGAAAAATTTGCCTGTTTTGAATTTTTTTTTATCCATTCCCTACCTCAGCACAATTTTGAGGGCCGGTGTCCTTTACGGCCCTGAGTCCTTGTGAATGTTAAGTGACCATTAGCTGTGGGTTAAAAGCCGCTCTTGCGGGAATCGGCCACAAGGCGGCAGCATTTCTCCTTTACCAAATCTGGTTACTAGGGCAACAGAGCCTTACTGGAAGTGGTGTTCTAGGTTGTAAATTAGAATGGAATGTGCCAGGAAAAAGCCCTTTAAGTTTATGGCTCATTACTTCTTGTTCGTATTTTTAACTTAATTTTTATTTTTTATCACAGCAAACTTGATTACAATGTTTCGTTTGTTCTAGGTGTGCAAGATGTGGTTCTTTCACACATATACATATATCTATTCTCCTTCAGATCCTTTTCCCATGTAGGTTATGACACAATGTTGAGTAGTCTTCTCTTGGTATTCCGTAGGTCTTTGGTGATGATATATTTCACATGTGTTTGTATCTGTCTGTTAACCTCAATATGGTAATGTATCCAATCCTCACACCTTTCCATTTGGTGAACCATACGTTTTTGTACTGAACCTGTGATTGCCTTTCTCTGTGGAAATATCTTCGTTTGTATCAATTTTTAGGTAACACCTATATGTGATATGATAGGATATGTATCTTTGGCTTTCTCACTTACTACAAGTTGCGTGATTACTTCTAGACTCATCTGTGGTGCTGCAAATGGCATTGTTTCATTCTTTCGCTAGCTCATATTCCATCTGTACATGTAGCAGTTCTTCTTGGTCCACCCATCTGTCGGTGGACTTTTTGGTTACTTCCATATCTTGGCTATTGTAATACTATGCAATGCAGATTGGCCTGCCTGTGTCTTTCCAATTCTGTCTTCTTAGGTTATAGGTCCAGGAATAGGTCTGCTGGATCATATGGTAGCTCAACGTTTACCTTTTCAAGGCACCTCCATTCTGTTCTCTTCAGTGGCTCTTTCCAGGTTACGTCCCACATAAAGTTGAGGGTATGCATTTCTCCACAGCACCTTCAGCGTTTATTCTGTGTAGTTTTTTGCTGATGGTTATTCTGACTGGTGTGAGCTGATACCTCTTTGTGGTTGAATTTGCATGTGTCTCATGAGGCGTTGAAATTGAGCTTTAAGACATGTCCTTTTTATTTTTCCGGCTGCGATTAGAGCTTAGTTCTTCAAAGTGTTTACTTAAAGTATGTGTCACCTTTTGAAATGTTTTGGCCATTACCTCCCTCAAGACATTTTGAGGGCAGGTTTCATTTACAGCCCTGCAGTACTTGTTCCTATGAAGTGACCATTAGCTCAGGCTTTAAACCTGCTTTTGCAGGTAACGGCCAGAGAGCGGCAGCCTTTCTACGTTCCCCACGCTGGTACTAGGGAAACAGACCTACCAGCCAGTGGTGTTCTGCGGTTATCAATTAGAGTGGAATGTGCCCGGATAAACCCACAAATGCTGATGTCTCCTTACATGTGTTTGTTTTTTAAATTTAATTTATATTTTTTACTGGAGTAATATTCCATTGTATACATGGACCACTTCTTCTTGGTGCATTCCTCTGTGGATGGACATTTTTGTTGCTTCCAAGTGTTGACTAGGGTAAATATTGCTGGCGTACAGGTTTGCCAGCCTGTGACGTTTTGATTCTCATTTTCTCAGGTGATAGGCTCAGCAGATGGTATGCTTGATTCACTGGTAGCTCAATGTTTACCTTTTCAAAGCCCCTCCATTGTGTTTACGTTAATGGTTCTTACCACGTCCCCCTTAGAGCTCAGGGTACACATTTCTCCACAATCCCTTCAGCATGTATTGTTTGCAGCATTTTTGCTAATGGTCATTCTGACTGCTGTGAGCTGATAGGTATTTGTAATTTCGGTTTGCATATCTTTAAAAATTCCTAAAAGTCCTCATTTTCCCACGCCTTTTTCTTTTCTCTTAAAAGAAAAAACCGTGAGTACAATATACCTCTTGAAATCGTCTTCTTGGAAGGTTGCCCTCTTTTGAATTTTTTGGTCGATTTTTGACCCCAGAAATGTTTTGGAGGGCAGGTGTCATTTACAGAACTGCAAGTTGGTGACTATTTAGTGACCTTTCGCAGTGGGTTAAAGCTGCTGTTGTGGGAAATGGCCACAAGGAGGCAGCATTTTTCCATTCCCCAATCTGGGTACTAGGGCAGCAGAGCCTTTCTGGAAGGCGTTGTCCTAGGTTGTAAATTAGAATGGAATTTGCCAGGAGAAATCCCCATAAGTTTATGTCTCATTACTTCTTCTTGGTTCTTTTAATTTTTTTATTCGGGGTAAAGATTAGAATATTGTTTGTCCTAGGTGTACACAATCTGGTTCATTTGTACATTAGATATGTCTATTAATGTACAGATCCTCTTCCCATGTAAAATATTACAGTGTTCCGTAGATCTCGCTTGCTATGTGTTCGGTCTTTTTGATACATGTATATAACATGTATTTGTATACCTATACTAACAATAATCTTCATTTATCAATTCCCCCCTCCTTTCCTTTCAGATGAGCATCGTTTGTTTTCTAAGCCTGTGAGTGTCTTGCTCTTTGGAAATATGTTCATTTGTGTCAGTTATCAGATAATGCCATAAGTGATATTAGAGGATACAGGTCTTTTGCTTTCTGACCTGCTTCATGTTTTGTGATTATCTCCAGGCTCATCTATGGTGCCTCAAAGAGCAGTGCTTCAATGTTTTCCATGGCTAATATTCCATTGTGTATATGGACCACTTCTTCATGGTGCATTCCACTGTTGATGGACATTTTCGTTTCTTCCAAGTGTTGCCTATGGTAAATATTGCTGGAGTGCAGGATTGCCAGCCTGTGATTTTTGATTTTCATTTTCTCAGGTGATAGACCCAGCAGTGGGTATGATGGGTCGACTGGGATGGTAGCTCAATGTTTACCTTTTCAAGGCACCTCAATTGTGCTTTCATTAGTGCCTCTTACCACGTCCCCCTTAGAATCGAGGGTATGCGTTTCTCCACAATCACGTCAGCATTTATTGTTTGCAGCATTTTTGTCGATGGCCATTCTGACGGGTGTGAGCTGATAGGTTTTTGTAATTTGGGTTTACATGTCTTTAAGAATTCCTAAAATTCATCATTTTCCACGCCTTTTTCTTTTCTGTTAAAAGAAAACAGAAAAAAGAAAGTGTGAGTACAATATACCTCTTCAAATTGTCTTTTTGGAAGGTTGCACTCTTGAGTTTTTTGGTCGATTTTCGACCTCAGTATGTTTTGGAGGGCAGGTGTCATTTACAGAACTGCAATTGGTGAATATTTAGTGACCTTTTGCGGTGGGTTTAAAGCTGCTGTTGTGGGAAACGGCCACAAGGAGGCAGCATTCCTCCATTCCCAAATCTGGGTACTAGGGCAGCAGAGCCTTCTGGAAGTCGTTTACCCAGGTTGTAAATTTGAATGGATTGTGCCAGGAAAACCCCCCATAAGTTTATGTCTCATTACTTCTAGTTCGTTGTTGTAATTTTGTAAATTGGGGTAATGGTTCGAATGTTGTTTGTCCAAGGTGTACACACTCTGCTTCATTTACACATTATATATATCTATTTATGTAGAGATCCTCTTCCCATGTAAATTATTACAGAGCGTTCCGTAAACCTCCCTTGCTATATGGTCGGTCTTTTTGATATATGTATATGATATGTATTTGTATACATATGGTAACGCTAATCTTCATTTATCCATTCCCCCCACCTTTCCTTTTAGATAAGCATAGTTTTCTTTCTAAGTCAGTGAGTGCCTTTCTCTGTGGACGTATGTTCATTTGTGTCAGTTATTAGATAACGCCTATAAGTGTTATCATAAGATATAGGACTCTTGCTTTCCGACTTACCTCATGTTCTGTGATTATCCCCAAGATCATCTATGGTGCCTAAAAGAGCAGTGTTTCATTGTTTTCCATGGCTAGTATTCATTGTGTACATGGACCACTTCTTCTTTATCCCTTCCTCTGTTGATGGACATTTTGGTTGCTTCACTGTCTTGTCTATTGTGAATAAGGCTGCAGTGCAGCCTTTGCAGCCCGGGTCTTCTTGATCCTGGTCTTCTCAGGTGAGAGGCCCATTGGTGCGCCTGCTGGATTGAATGGTACCTCAATTTTTCCTTTTAAACGCAGCTCCTTTCTGTTCTCATTGTTAGCTGTCAACCACTTTACATCTCACCAGCAGCTAGAGGGTACACAGTTCTCTAAAACCTCTTCAGCATTTATTGTTTGTAGACTTTTTGCTGATGGTCAGTCGACTGGTGTGAGTTGAAACCTTTTTGTAGATTAGATTGCATGAGTCTAATCCTTCCTGAGGTTGAGCTTTTATCCATTTTCCTGTTTTTAACAAGAGGGTGAGTAAAACTTACCTCTTCATACTATCTTCTTGAAAAATTTGCCTGTTTTGAATTTTTTTTTATCCATTCCCTACCTCAGCACAATTTTGAGGGCCGGTGTCCTTTACGGCCCTGAGTCCTTGTGAATGTTAAGTGACCATTAGCTGTGGGTTAAAAGCCGCTCTTGCGGGAATCGGCCACAAGGCGGCAGCATTTCTCCTTTACCAAATCTGGTTACTAGGGCAACAGAGCCTTACTGGAAGTGGTGTTCTAGGTTGTAAATTAGAATGGAATGTGCCAGGAAAAAGCCCTTTAAGTTTATGGCTCATTACTTCTTGTTCGTATTTTTAACTTAATTTTTATTTTTTATCACAGCAAACTTGATTACAATGTTTCATTTGTTCTAGGTGTGCAAGATGTGGTTCTTTCACACATATACATATATCTATTCTCCTTCAGATCCTTTTCCCATGTAGGTTATGACACAATGTTGAGTAGTCTTCTCTTGGTATTCCGTAGGTCTTTGGTGATGATATATTTCACATGTGTTTGTATCTGTCTGTTAACCTCAATATGGTAATGTATCCAATCCTCACACCTTTCCATTTGGTGAACCATACGTTTTTGTACTGAACCTGTGATTGCCTTTCTCTGTGGAAATATCTTCGTTTGTATCAATTTTTAGGTAACACCTATATGTGATATGATAGGATATGTATCTTTGGCTTTCTCACTTACTACAAGTTGCGTGATTACTTCTAGACTCATCTGTGGTGCTGCAAATGGCATTGTTTCATTCTTTCGCTAGCTCATATTCCATCTGTACATGTAGCAGTTCTTCTTGGTCCACCCATCTGTCGGTGGACTTTTTGGTTACTTCCATATCTTGGCTATTGTAATACTATGCAATGCAGATTGGCCTGCCTGTGTCTTTCCAATTCTGTCTTCTTAGGTTATAGGTCCAGGAATAGGTCTGCTGGATCATATGGTAGCTCAACGTTTACCTTTTCAAGGCACCTCCATTCTGTTCTCTTCAGTGGCTCTTTCCAGGTTACGTCCCACATAAAGTTGAGGGTATGCATTTCTCCACAGCACCTTCAGCGTTTATTCTGTGTAGTTTTTTGCTGATGGTTATTCTGACTGGTGTGAGCTGATACCTCTTTGTGGTTGAATTTGCATGTGTCTCATGAGGCGTTGAAATTGAGCTTTAAGACATGTCCTTTTTATTTTTCCGGCTGCGATTAGAGCTTAGTTCTTCAAAGTGTTTACTTAAAGTATGTGTCACCTTTTGAAATGTTTTGGCCATTACCTCCCTCAAGACATTTTGAGGGCAGGTTTCATTTACAGCCCTGCAGTACTTGTTCCTATGAAGTGACCATTAGCTCAGGCTTTAAACCTGCTTTTGCAGGTAACGGCCAGAGGGCGGCAGCCTTTCTACGTTCCCCACGCTGGTACTAGGGAAACAGACCTACCAGCCAGTGGTGTTCTGCGGTTATCAATTAGAGTGGAATGTGCCCGGATAAACCCACAAATGCTGATGTCTCCTTACATGTGTTTGTTTTTTAAATTTAATTTATATTTTTTACTGGAGTAATATTCCATTGTATACATGGACCACTTCTTCTTGGTGCATTCCTCTGTGGATGGACATTTTTGTTGCTTCCAAGTGTTGACTAGGGTAAATATTGCTGGCGTACAGGTTTGCCAGCCTGTGACGTTTTGATTCTCATTTTCTCAGGTGATAGGCTCAGCAGATGGTATGCTTGATTCACTGGTAGCTCAATGTTTACCTTTTCAAAGCCCCTCCATTGTGTTTACGTTAATGGTTCTTACCACGTCCCCCTTAGAGCTCAGGGTACACATTTCTCCACAATCCCTTCAGCATGTATTGTTTGCAGCATTTTTGCTAATGGTCATTCTGACTGCTGTGAGCTGATAGGTATTTGTAATTTCGGTTTGCATATCTTTAAAAATTCCTAAAAGTCCTCATTTTCCCACGCCTTTTTCTTTTCTCTTAAAAGAAAAAACCGTGAGTACAATATACCTCTTGAAATCGTCTTCTTGGAAGGTTGCCCTCTTTTGAATTTTTTGGTCGATTTTTGACCCCAGAAATGTTTTGGAGGGCAGGTGTCATTTACAGAACTGCAAGTTGGTGACTATTTAGTGACCTTTCGCAGTGGGTTAAAGCTGCTGTTGTGGGAAATGGCCACAAGGAGGCAGCATTTTTCCATTCCCCAATCTGGGTACTAGGGCAGCAGAGCCTTTCTGGAAGGCGTTGTCCTAGGTTGTAAATTAGAATGGAATTTGCCAGGAGAAATCCCCATAAGTTTATGTCTCATTACTTCTTCTTGGTTCTTTTAATTTTTTTATTCGGGGTAAAGATTAGAATATTGTTTGTCCTAGGTGTACACAATCTGGTTCATTTGTACATTAGATATGTCTATTAATGTACAGATCCTCTTCCCATGTAAAATATTACAGTGTTCCGTAGATCTCGCTTGCTATGTGTTCGGTCTTTTTGATACATGTATATAACATGTATTTGTATACCTATACTAACAATAATCTTCATTTATCAATTCCCCCCTCCTTTCCTTTCAGATGAGCATCGTTTGTTTTCTAAGCCTGTGAGTGTCTTGCTCTTTGGAAATATGTTCATTTGTGTCAGTTATCAGATAATGCCATAAGTGATATTAGAGGATACAGGTCTTTTGCTTTCTGACCTGCTTCATGTTTTGTGATTATCTCCAGGCTCATCTATGGTGCCTCAAAGAGCAGTGCTTCAATGTTTTCCATGGCTAATATTCCATTGTGTATATGGACCACTTCTTCATGGTGCATTCCACTGTTGATGGACATTTTCGTTTCTTCCAAGTGTTGCCTATGGTAAATATTGCTGGAGTGCAGGATTGCCAGCCTGTGATTTTTGATTTTCATTTTCTCAGGTGATAGACCCAGCAGTGGGTATGATGGGTCGACTGGGATGGTAGCTCAATGTTTACCTTTTCAAGGCACCTCAATTGTGCTTTCATTAGTGCCTCTTACCACGTCCCCCTTAGAATCGAGGGTATGCGTTTCTCCACAATCACGTCAGCATTTATTGTTTGCAGCATTTTTGTCGATGGCCATTCTGACGGGTGTGAGCTGATAGGTTTTTGTAATTTGGGTTTACATGTCTTTAAGAATTCCTAAAATTCATCATTTTCCACGCCTTTTTCTTTTCTGTTAAAAGAAAACAGAAAAAAGAAAGTGTGAGTACAATATACCTCTTCAAATTGTCTTTTTGGAAGGTTGCACTCTTGAGTTTTTTGGTCGATTTTCGACCTCAGTATGTTTTGGAGGGCAGGTGTCATTTACAGAACTGCAATTGGTGAATATTTAGTGACCTTTTGCGGTGGGTTTAAAGCTGCTGTTGTGGGAAACGGCCACAAGGAGGCAGCATTCCTCCATTCCCAAATCTGGGTACTAGGGCAGCAGAGCCTTCTGGAAGTCGTTTACCCAGGTTGTAAATTTGAATGGATTGTGCCAGGAAAACCCCCCATAAGTTTATGTCTCATTACTTCTAGTTCGTTGTTGTAATTTTGTAAATTGGGGTAATGGTTCGAATGTTGTTTGTCCAAGGTGTACACACTCTGCTTCATTTACACATTATATATATCTATTTATGTAGAGATCCTCTTCCCATGTAAATTATTACAGAGCGTTCCGTAAACCTCCCTTGCTATATGGTCGGTCTTTTTGATATATGTATATGATATGTATTTGTATACATATGGTAACGCTAATCTTCATTTATCCATTCCCCCCACCTTTCCTTTTAGATAAGCATAGTTTTCTTTCTAAGTCAGTGAGTGCCTTTCTCTGTGGACGTATGTTCATTTGTGTCAGTTATTAGATAACGCCTATAAGTGTTATCATAAGATATAGGACTCTTGCTTTCCGACTTACCTCATGTTCTGTGATTATCCCCAAGATCATCTATGGTGCCTAAAAGAGCAGTGTTTCATTGTTTTCCATGGCTAGTATTCATTGTGTACATGGACCACTTCTTCTTTATCCCTTCCTCTGTTGATGGACATTTTGGTTGCTTCACTGTCTTGTCTATTGTGAATAAGGCTGCAGTGCAGCCTTTGCAGCCCGGGTCTTCTTGATCCTGGTCTTCTCAGGTGAGAGGCCCATTGGTGCGCCTGCTGGATTGAATGGTACCTCAATTTTTCCTTTTAAACGCAGCTCCTTTCTGTTCTCATTGTTAGCTGTCAACCACTTTACATCTCACCAGCAGCTAGAGGGTACACAGTTCTCTAAAACCTCTTCAGCATTTATTGTTTGTAGACTTTTTGCTGATGGTCAGTCGACTGGTGTGAGTTGAAACCTTTTTGTAGATTAGATTGCATGAGTCTAATCCTTCCTGAGGTTGAGCTTTTATCCATTTTCCTGTTTTTAACAAGAGGGTGAGTAAAACTTACCTCTTCATACTATCTTCTTGAAAAATTTGCCTGTTTTGAATTTTTTTTTATCCATTCCCTACCTCAGCACAATTTTGAGGGCCGGTGTCCTTTACGGCCCTGAGTCCTTGTGAATGTTAAGTGACCATTAGCTGTGGGTTAAAAGCCGCTCTTGCGGGAATCGGCCACAAGGCGGCAGCATTTCTCCTTTACCAAATCTGGTTACTAGGGCAACAGAGCCTTACTGGAAGTGGTGTTCTAGGTTGTAAATTAGAATGGAATGTGCCAGGAAAAAGCCCTTTAAGTTTATGGCTCATTACTTCTTGTTCGTATTTTTAACTTAATTTTTATTTTTTATCACAGCAAACTTGATTACAATGTTTCGTTTGTTCTAGGTGTGCAAGATGTGGTTCTTTCACACATATACATATATCTATTCTCCTTCAGATCCTTTTCCCATGTAGGTTATGACACAATGTTGAGTAGTCTTCTCTTGGTATTCCGTAGGTCTTTGGTGATGATATATTTCACATGTGTTTGTATCTGTCTGTTAACCTCAATATGGTAATGTATCCAATCCTCACACCTTTCCATTTGGTGAACCATACGTTTTTGTACTGAACCTGTGATTGCCTTTCTCTGTGGAAATATCTTCGTTTGTATCAATTTTTAGGTAACACCTATATGTGATATGATAGGATATGTATCTTTGGCTTTCTCACTTACTACAAGTTGCGTGATTACTTCTAGACTCATCTGTGGTGCTGCAAATGGCATTGTTTCATTCTTTCGCTAGCTCATATTCCATCTGTACATGTAGCAGTTCTTCTTGGTCCACCCATCTGTCAGTGGACTTTTTGGTTACTTCCATATCTTGGCTATTGTAATACTATGCAATGCAGATTGGCCTGCCTGTGTCTTTCCAATTCTGTCTTCTTAGGTTATAGGTCCAGGAATAGGTCTGCTGGATCATATGGTAGCTCAACGTTTACCTTTGCAAGGCACCTCCATTCTGTTCTCTTCAGTGGCTCTTTCCAGGTTACGTCCCACATAAAGTTGAGGGTATGCATTTCTCCACAGCACCTTCAGCGTTTATTCTGTGTAGTTTTTTGCTGATGGTTATTCTGACTGGTGTGAGCTGATACCTCTTTGTGGTTGAATTTGCATGTGTCTCATGAGGCGTTGAAATTGAGCTTTAAGACATGTCCTTTTTATTTTTCCGGCTGCGATTAGAGCTTAGTTCTTCAAAGTGTTTACTTAAAGTATGTGTCACCTTTTGAAATGTTTTGGCCATTACCTCCCTCAAGACATTTTGAGGGCAGGTTTCATTTACAGCCCTGCAGTACTTGTTCCTATGAAGTGACCATTAGCTCAGGCTTTAAACCTGCTTTTGCAGGTAACGGCCAGAGGGCGGCAGCCTTTCTACGTTCCCCACGCTGGTACTAGGGAAACAGACCTACCAGCCAGTGGTGTTCTGCGGTTATCAATTAGAGTGGAATGTGCCCGGATAAACCCACAAATGCTGATGTCTCCTTACATGTGTTTGTTTTTTAAATTTAATTTATATTTTTTACTGGAGTAATATTCCATTGTATACATGGACCACTTCTTCTTGGTGCATTCCTCTGTGGATGGACATTTTTGTTGCTTCCAAGTGTTGACTAGGGTAAATATTGCTGGCGTACAGGTTTGCCAGCCTGTGACGTTTTGATTCTCATTTTCTCAGGTGATAGGCTCAGCAGATGGTATGCTTGATTCACTGGTAGCTCAATGTTTACCTTTTCAAAGCCCCTCCATTGTGTTTACTTTAATGGTTCTTACCACGTCCCCCTTAGAGCTCAGGGTACACATTTCTCCACAATCCCTTCAGCATGTATTGTTTGCAGCATTTTTGCTAATGGTCATTCTGACTGCTGTGAGCTGATAGGTATTTGTAATTTCGGTTTGCATATCTTTAAAAATTCCTAAAAGTCCTCATTTTCCCACGCCTTTTTCTTTTCTCTTAAAAGAAAAAACCGTGAGTACAATATACCTCTTGAAATCGTCTTCTTGGAAGGTTGCCCTCTTTTGAATTTTTTGGTCGATTTTTGACCCCAGAAATGTTTTGGAGGGCAGGTGTCATTTACAGAACTGCAAGTTGGTGACTATTTAGTGACCTTTCGCAGTGGGTTAAAGCTGCTGTTGTGGGAAATGGCCACAAGGAGGCAGCATTTTTCCATTCCCCAATCTGGGTACTAGGGCAGCAGAGCCTTTCTGGAAGGCGTTGTCCTAGGTTGTAAATTAGAATGGAATTTGCCAGGAGAAATCCCCATAAGTTTATGTCTCATTACTTCTTCTTGGTTCTTTTAATTTTTTTATTCGGGGTAAAGATTAGAATATTGTTTGTCCTAGGTGTACACAATCTGGTTCATTTGTACATTAGATATGTCTATTAATGTACAGATCCTCTTCCCATGTAAAATATTACAGTGTTCCGTAGATCTCGCTTGCTATGTGTTCGGTCTTTTTGATACATGTATATAACATGTATTTGTATACCTATACTAACAATAATCTTCATTTATCAATTCCCCCCTCCTTTCCTTTCAGATGAGCATCGTTTGTTTTCTAAGCCTGTGAGTGTCTTGCTCTTTGGAAATATGTTCATTTGTGTCAGTTATCAGATAATGCCATAAGTGATATTAGAGGATACAGGTCTTTTGCTTTCTGACCTGCTTCATGTTTTGTGATTATCTCCAGGCTCATCTATGGTGCCTCAAAGAGCAGTGCTTCAATGTTTTCCATGGCTAATATTCCATTGTGTATATGGACCACTTCTTCATGGTGCATTCCACTGTTGATGGACATTTTCGTTTCTTCCAAGTGTTGCCTATGGTAAATATTGCTGGAGTGCAGGATTGCCAGCCTGTGATTTTTGATTTTCATTTTCTCAGGTGATAGACCCAGCAGTGGGTATGATGGGTCGACTGGGATGGTAGCTCAATGTTTACCTTTTCAAGGCACCTCAATTGTGCTTTCATTAGTGCCTCTTACCACGTCCCCCTTAGAATCGAGGGTATGCGTTTCTCCACAATCACGTCAGCATTTATTGTTTGCAGCATTTTTGTCGATGGCCATTCTGACGGGTGTGAGCTGATAGGTTTTTGTAATTTGGGTTTACATGTCTTTAAGAATTCCTAAAATTCATCATTTTCCACGCCTTTTTCTTTTCTGTTAAAAGAAAACAGAAAAAAGAAAGTGTGAGTACAATATACCTCTTCAAATTGTCTTTTTGGAAGGTTGCACTCTTGAGTTTTTTGGTCGATTTTCGACCTCAGTATGTTTTGGAGGGCAGGTGTCATTTACAGAACTGCAATTGGTGAATATTTAGTGACCTTTTGCGGTGGGTTTAAAGCTGCTGTTGTGGGAAACGGCCACAAGGAGGCAGCATTCCTCCATTCCCAAATCTGGGTACTAGGGCAGCAGAGCCTTCTGGAAGTCGTTTACCCAGGTTGTAAATTTGAATGGATTGTGCCAGGAAAACCCCCCATAAGTTTATGTCTCATTACTTCTAGTTCGTTGTTGTAATTTTGTAAATTGGGGTAATGGTTCGAATGTTGTTTGTCCAAGGTGTACACACTCTGCTTCATTTACACATTATATATATCTATTTATGTAGAGATCCTCTTCCCATGTAAATTATTACAGAGCGTTCCGTAAACCTCCCTTGCTATATGGTCGGTCTTTTTGATATATGTATATGATATGTATTTGTATACATATGGTAACGCTAATCTTCATTTATCCATTCCCCCCACCTTTCCTTTTAGATAAGCATAGTTTTCTTTCTAAGTCAGTGAGTGCCTTTCTCTGTGGACGTATGTTCATTTGTGTCAGTTATTAGATAACGCCTATAAGTGTTATCATAAGATATAGGACTCTTGCTTTCCGACTTACCTCATGTTCTGTGATTATCCCCAAGATCATCTATGGTGCCTAAAAGAGCAGTGTTTCATTGTTTTCCATGGCTAGTATTCATTGTGTACATGGACCACTTCTTCTTTATCCCTTCCTCTGTTGATGGACATTTTGGTTGCTTCACTGTCTTGTCTATTGTGAATAAGGCTGCAGTGCAGCCTTTGCAGCCCGGGTCTTCTTGATCCTGGTCTTCTCAGGTGAGAGGCCCATTGGTGCGCCTGCTGGATTGAATGGTACCTCAATTTTTCCTTTTAAACGCAGCTCCTTTCTGTTCTCATTGTTAGCTGTCAACCACTTTACATCTCACCAGCAGCTAGAGGGTACACAGTTCTCTAAAACCTCTTCAGCATTTATTGTTTGTAGACTTTTTGCTGATGGTCAGTCGACTGGTGTGAGTTGAAACCTTTTTGTAGATTAGATTGCATGAGTCTAATCCTTCCTGAGGTTGAGCTTTTATCCATTTTCCTGTTTTTAACAAGAGGGTGAGTAAAACTTACCTCTTCATACTATCTTCTTGAAAAATTTGCCTGTTTTGAATTTTTTTTTATCCATTCCCTACCTCAGCACAATTTTGAGGGCCGGTGTCCTTTACGGCCCTGAGTCCTTGTGAATGTTAAGTGACCATTAGCTGTGGGTTAAAAGCCGCTCTTGCGGGAATCGGCCACAAGGCGGCAGCATTTCTCCTTTACCAAATCTGGTTACTAGGGCAACAGAGCCTTACTGGAAGTGGTGTTCTAGGTTGTAAATTAGAATGGAATGTGCCAGGAAAAAGCCCTTTAAGTTTATGGCTCATTACTTCTTGTTCGTATTTTTAACTTAATTTTTATTTTTTATCACAGCAAACTTGATTACAATGTTTCGTTTGTTCTAGGTGTGCAAGATGTGGTTCTTTCACACATATACATATATCTATTCTCCTTCAGATCCTTTTCCCATGTAGGTTATGACACAATGTTGAGTAGTCTTCTCTTGGTATTCCGTAGGTCTTTGGTGATGATATATTTCACATGTGTTTGTATCTGTCTGTTAACCTCAATATGGTAATGTATCCAATCCTCACACCTTTCCATTTGGTGAACCATACGTTTTTGTACTGAACCTGTGATTGCCTTTCTCTGTGGAAATATCTTCGTTTGTATCAATTTTTAGGTAACACCTATATGTGATATGATAGGATATGTATCTTTGGCTTTCTCACTTACTACAAGTTGCGTGATTACTTCTAGACTCATCTGTGGTGCTGCAAATGGCATTGTTTCATTCTTTCGCTAGCTCATATTCCATCTGTACATGTAGCAGTTCTTCTTGGTCCACCCATCTGTCGGTGGACTTTTTGGTTACTTCCATATCTTGGCTATTGTAATACTATGCAATGCAGATTGGCCTGCCTGTGTCTTTCCAATTCTGTCTTCTTAGGTTATAGGTCCAGGAATAGGTCTGCTGGATCATATGGTAGCTCAACGTTTACCTTTTCAAGGCACCTCCATTCTGTTCTCTTCAGTGGCTCTTTCCAGGTTACGTCCCACATAAAGTTGAGGGTATGCATTTCTCCACAGCACCTTCAGCGTTTATTCTGTGTAGTTTTTTGCTGATGGTTATTCTGACTGGTGTGAGCTGATACCTCTTTGTGGTTGAATTTGCATGTGTCTCATGAGGCGTTGAAATTGAGCTTTAAGACATGTCCTTTTTATTTTTCCGGCTGCGATTAGAGCTTAGTTCTTCAAAGTGTTTACTTAAAGTATGTGTCACCTTTTGAAATGTTTTGGCCATTACCTCCCTCAAGACATTTTGAGGGCAGGTTTCTTTTACAGCCCTGCAGTACTTGTTCCTATGAAGTGACCATTAGCTCAGGCTTTAAACCTGCTTTTGCAGGTAACGGCCAGAGGGCGGCAGCCTTTCTACGTTCCCCACGCTGGTACTAGGGAAACAGACCTACCAGCCAGTGGTGTTCTGCGGTTATCAATTAGAGTGGAATGTGCCCGGATAAACCCACAAATGCTGATGTCTCCTTACATGTGTTTGTTTTTTAAATTTAATTTATATTTTTTACTGGAGTAATATTCCATTGTATACATGGACCACTTCTTCTTGGTGCATTCCTCTGTGGATGGACATTTTTGTTGCTTCCAAGTGTTGACTAGGGTAAATATTGCTGGCGTACAGGTTTGCCAGCCTGTGACGTTTTGATTCTCATTTTCTCAGGTGATAGGCTCAGCAGATGGTATGCTTGATTCACTGGTAGCTCAATGTTTACCTTTTCAAAGCCCCTCCATTGTGTTTACGTTAATGGTTCTTACCACGTCCCCCTTAGAGCTCAGGGTACACATTTCTCCACAATCCCTTCAGCATGTATTGTTTGCAGCATTTTTGCTAATGGTCATTCTGACTGCTGTGAGCTGATAGGTATTTGTAATTTCGGTTTGCATATCTTTAAAAATTCCTAAAAGTCCTCATTTTCCCACGCCTTTTTCTTTTCTCTTAAAAGAAAAAACCGTGAGTACAATATACCTCTTGAAATCGTCTTCTTGGAAGGTTGCCCTCTTTTGAATTTTTTGGTCGATTTTTGACCCCAGAAATGTTTTGGAGGGCAGGTGTCATTTACAGAACTGCAAGTTGGTGACTATTTAGTGACCTTTCGCAGTGGGTTAAAGCTGCTGTTGTGGGAAATGGCCACAAGGAGGCAGCATTTTTCCATTCCCCAATCTGGGTACTAGGGCAGCAGAGCCTTTCTGGAAGGCGTTGTCCTAGGTTGTAAATTAGAATGGAATTTGCCAGGAGAAATCCCCATAAGTTTATGTCTCATTACTTCTTCTTGGTTCTTTTAATTTTTTTATTCGGGGTAAAGATTAGAATATTGTTTGTCCTAGGTGTACACAATCTGGTTCATTTGTACATTAGATATGTCTATTAATGTACAGATCCTCTTCCCATGTAAAATATTACAGTGTTCCGTAGATCTCGCTTGCTATGTGTTCGGTCTTTTTGATACATGTATATAACATGTATTTGTATACCTATACTAACAATAATCTTCATTTATCAATTCCCCCCTCCTTTCCTTTCAGATGAGCATCGTTTGTTTTCTAAGCCTGTGAGTGTCTTGCTCTTTGGAAATATGTTCATTTGTGTCAGTTATCAGATAATGCCATAAGTGATATTAGAGGATACAGGTCTTTTGCTTTCTGACCTGCTTCATGTTTTGTGATTATCTCCAGGCTCATCTATGGTGCCTCAAAGAGCAGTGCTTCAATGTTTTCCATGGCTAATATTCCATTGTGTATATGGACCACTTCTTCATGGTGCATTCCACTGTTGATGGACATTTTCGTTTCTTCCAAGTGTTGCCTATGGTAAATATTGCTGGAGTGCAGGATTGCCAGCCTGTGATTTTTGATTTTCATTTTCTCAGGTGATAGACCCAGCAGTGGGTATGATGGGTCGACTGGGATGGTAGCTCAATGTTTACCTTTTCAAGGCACCTCAATTGTGCTTTCATTAGTGCCTCTTACCACGTCCCCCTTAGAATCGAGGGTATGCGTTTCTCCACAATCACGTCAGCATTTATTGTTTGCAGCATTTTTGTCGATGGCCATTCTGACGGGTGTGAGCTGATAGGTTTTTGTAATTTGGGTTTACATGTCTTTAAGAATTCCTAAAATTCATCATTTTCCACGCCTTTTTCTTTTCTGTTAAAAGAAAACAGAAAAAAGAAAGTGTGAGTACAATATACCTCTTCAAATTGTCTTTTTGGAAGGTTGCACTCTTGAGTTTTTTGGTCGATTTTCGACCTCAGTATGTTTTGGAGGGCAGGTGTCATTTACAGAACTGCAATTGGTGAATATTTAGTGACCTTTTGCGGTGGGTTTAAAGCTGCTGTTGTGGGAAACGGCCACAAGGAGGCAGCATTCCTCCATTCCCAAATCTGGGTACTAGGGCAGCAGAGCCTTCTGGAAGTCGTTTACCCAGGTTGTAAATTTGAATGGATTGTGCCAGGAAAACCCCCCATAAGTTTATGTCTCATTACTTCTAGTTCGTTGTTGTAATTTTGTAAATTGGGGTAATGGTTCGAATGTTGTTTGTCCAAGGTGTACACACTCTGCTTCATTTACACATTATATATATCTATTTATGTAGAGATCCTCTTCCCATGTAAATTATTACAGAGCGTTCCGTAAACCTCCCTTGCTATATGGTCGGTCTTTTTGATATATGTATATGATATGTATTTGTATACATATGGTAACGCTAATCTTCATTTATCCATTCCCCCCACCTTTCCTTTTAGATAAGCATAGTTTTCTTTCTAAGTCAGTGAGTGCCTTTCTCTGTGGACGTATGTTCATTTGTGTCAGTTATTAGATAACGCCTATAAGTGTTATCATAAGATATAGGACTCTTGCTTTCCGACTTACCTCATGTTCTGTGATTATCCCCAAGATCATCTATGGTGCCTAAAAGAGCAGTGTTTCATTGTTTTCCATGGCTAGTATTCATTGTGTACATGGACCACTTCTTCTTTATCCCTTCCTCTGTTGATGGACATTTTGGTTGCTTCACTGTCTTGTCTATTGTGAATAAGGCTGCAGTGCAGCCTTTGCAGCCCGGGTCTTCTTGATCCTGGTCTTCTCAGGTGAGAGGCCCATTGGTGCGCCTGCTGGATTGAATGGTACCTCAATTTTTCCTTTTAAACGCAGCTCCTTTCTGTTCTCATTGTTAGCTGTCAACCACTTTACATCTCACCAGCAGCTAGAGGGTACACAGTTCTCTAAAACCTCTTCAGCATTTATTGTTTGTAGACTTTTTGCTGATGGTCAGTCGACTGGTGTGAGTTGAAACCTTTTTGTAGATTAGATTGCATGAGTCTAATCCTTCCTGAGGTTGAGCTTTTATCCATTTTCCTGTTTTTAACAAGAGGGTGAGTAAAACTTACCTCTTCATACTATCTTCTTGAAAAATTTGCCTGTTTTGAATTTTTTTTTATCCATTCCCTACCTCAGCACAATTTTGAGGGCCGGTGTCCTTTACGGCCCTGAGTCCTTGTGAATGTTAAGTGACCATTAGCTGTGGGTTAAAAGCCGCTCTTGCGGGAATCGGCCACAAGGCGGCAGCATTTCTCCTTTACCAAATCTGGTTACTAGGGCAACAGAGCCTTACTGGAAGTGGTGTTCTAGGTTGTAAATTAGAATGGAATGTGCCAGGAAAAAGCCCTTTAAGTTTATGGCTCATTACTTCTTGTTCGTATTTTTAACTTAATTTTTATTTTTTATCACAGCAAACTTGATTACAATGTTTCGTTTGTTCTAGGTGTGCAAGATGTGGTTCTTTCACACATATACATATATCTATTCTCCTTCAGATCCTTTTCCCATGTAGGTTATGACACAATGTTGAGTAGTCTTCTCTTGGTATTCCGTAGGTCTTTGGTGATGATATATTTCACATGTGTTTGTATCTGTCTGTTAACCTCAATATGGTAATGTATCCAATCCTCACACCTTTCCATTTGGTGAACCATACGTTTTTGTACTGAACCTGTGATTGCCTTTCTCTGTGGAAATATCTTCGTTTGTATCAATTTTTAGGTAACACCTATATGTGATATGATAGGATATGTATCTTTGGCTTTCTCACTTACTACAAGTTGCGTGATTACTTCTAGACTCATCTGTGGTGCTGCAAATGGCATTGTTTCATTCTTTCGCTAGCTCATATTCCATCTGTACATGTAGCAGTTCTTCTTGGTCCACCCATCTGTCGGTGGACTTTTTGGTTACTTCCATATCTTGGCTATTGTAATACTATGCAATGCAGATTGGCCTGCCTGTGTCTTTCCAATTCTGTCTTCTTAGGTTATAGGTCCAGGAATAGGTCTGCTGGATCATATGGTAGCTCAACGTTTACCTTTTCAAGGCACCTCCATTCTGTTCTCTTCAGTGGCTCTTTCCAGGTTACGTCCCACATAAAGTTGAGGGTATGCATTTCTCCACAGCACCTTCAGCGTTTATTCTGTGTAGTTTTTTGCTGATGGTTATTCTGACTGGTGTGAGCTGATACCTCTTTGTGGTTGAATTTGCATGTGTCTCATGAGGCGTTGAAATTGAGCTTTAAGACATGTCCTTTTTATTTTTCCGGCTGCGATTAGAGCTTAGTTCTTCAAAGTGTTTACTTAAAGTATGTGTCACCTTTTGAAATGTTTTGGCCATTACCTCCCTCAAGACATTTTGAGGGCAGGTTTCATTTACAGCCCTGCAGTACTTGTTCCTATGAAGTGACCATTAGCTCAGGCTTTAAACCTGCTTTTGCAGGTAACGGCCAGAGGGCGGCAGCCTTTCTACGTTCCCCACGCTGGTACTAGGGAAACAGACCTACCAGCCAGTGGTGTTCTGCGGTTATCAATTAGAGTGGAATGTGCCCGGATAAACCCACAAATGCTGATGTCTCCTTACATGTGTTTGTTTTTTAAATTTAATTTATATTTTTTACTGGAGTAATATTCCATTGTATACATGGACCACTTCTTCTTGGTGCATTCCTCTGTGGATGGACATTTTTGTTGCTTCCAAGTGTTGACTAGGGTAAATATTGCTGGCGTACAGGTTTGCCAGCCTGTGACGTTTTGATTCTCATTTTCTCAGGTGATAGGCTCAGCAGATGGTATGCTTGATTCACTGGTAGCTCAATGTTTACCTTTTCAAAGCCCCTCCATTGTGTTTACGTTAATGGTTCTTACCACGTCCCCCTTAGAGCTCAGGGTACACATTTCTCCACAATCCCTTCAGCATGTATTGTTTGCAGCATTTTTGCTAATGGTCATTCTGACTGCTGTGAGCTGATAGGTATTTGTAATTTCGGTTTGCATATCTTTAAAAATTCCTAAAAGTCCTCATTTTCCCACGCCTTTTTCTTTTCTCTTAAAAGAAAAAACCGTGAGTACAATATACCTCTTGAAATCGTCTTCTTGGAAGGTTGCCCTCTTTTGAATTTTTTGGTCGATTTTTGACCCCAGAAATGTTTTGGAGGGCAGGTGTCATTTACAGAACTGCAAGTTGGTGACTATTTAGTGACCTTTCGCAGTGGGTTAAAGCTGCTGTTGTGGGAAATGGCCACAAGGAGGCAGCATTTTTCCATTCCCCAATCTGGGTACTAGGGCAGCAGAGCCTTTCTGGAAGGCGTTGTCCTAGGTTGTAAATTAGAATGGAATTTGCCAGGAGAAATCCCCATAAGTTTATGTCTCATTACTTCTTCTTGGTTCTTTTAATTTTTTTATTCGGGGTAAAGATTAGAATATTGTTTGTCCTAGGTGTACACAATCTGGTTCATTTGTACATTAGATATGTCTATTAATGTACAGATCCTCTTCCCATGTAAAATATTACAGTGTTCCGTAGATCTCGCTTGCTATGTGTTCGGTCTTTTTGATACATGTATATAACATGTATTTGTATACCTATACTAACAATAATCTTCATTTATCAATTCCCCCTCCTTTCCTTTCAGATGAGCATCGTTTGTTTTCTAAGCCTGTGAGTGTCTTGCTCTTTGGAAATATGTTCATTTGTGTCAGTTATCAGATAATGCCATAAGTGATATTAGAGGATACAGGTCTTTTGCTTTCTGACCTGCTTCATGTTTTGTGATTATCTCCAGGCTCATCTATGGTGCCTCAAAGAGCAGTGCTTCAATGTTTTCCATGGCTAATATTCCATTGTGTATATGGACCACTTCTTCATGGTGCATTCCACTGTTGATGGACATTTTCGTTTCTTCCAAGTGTTGCCTATGGTAAATATTGCTGGAGTGCAGGATTGCCAGCCTGTGATTTTTGATTTTCATTTTCTCAGGTGATAGACCCAGCAGTGGGTATGATGGGTCGACTGGGATGGTAGCTCAATGTTTACCTTTTCAAGGCACCTCAATTGTGCTTTCATTAGTGCCTCTTACCACGTCCCCCTTAGAATCGAGGGTATGCGTTTCTCCACAATCACGTCAGCATTTATTGTTTGCAGCATTTTTGTCGATGGCCATTCTGACGGGTGTGAGCTGATAGGTTTTTGTAATTTGGGTTTACATGTCTTTAAGAATTCCTAAAATTCATCATTTTCCACGCCTTTTTCTTTTCTGTTAAAAGAAAACAGAAAAAAGAAAGTGTGAGTACAATATACCTCTTCAAATTGTCTTTTTGGAAGGTTGCACTCTTGAGTTTTTTGGTCGATTTTCGACCTCAGTATGTTTTGGAGGGCAGGTGTCATTTACAGAACTGCAATTGGTGAATATTTAGTGACCTTTTGCGGTGGGTTTAAAGCTGCTGTTGTGGGAAACGGCCACAAGGAGGCAGCATTCCTCCATTCCCAAATCTGGGTACTAGGGCAGCAGAGCCTTCTGGAAGTCGTTTACCCAGGTTGTAAATTTGAATGGATTGTGCCAGGAAAACCCCCCATAAGTTTATGTCTCATTACTTCTAGTTCGTTGTTGTAATTTTGTAAATTGGGGTAATGGTTCGAATGTTGTTTGTCCAAGGTGTACACACTCTGCTTCATTTACACATTATATATATCTATTTATGTAGAGATCCTCTTCCCATGTAAATTATTACAGAGCGTTCCGTAAACCTCCCTTGCTATATGGTCGGTCTTTTTGATATATGTATATGATATGTATTTGTATACATATGGTAACGCTAATCTTCATTTATCCATTCCCCCCACCTTTCCTTTTAGATAAGCATAGTTTTCTTTCTAAGTCAGTGAGTGCCTTTCTCTGTGGACGTATGTTCATTTGTGTCAGTTATTAGATAACGCCTATAAGTGTTATCATAAGATATAGGACTCTTGCTTTCCGACTTACCTCATGTTCTGTGATTATCCCCAAGATCATCTATGGTGCCTAAAAGAGCAGTGTTTCATTGTTTTCCATGGCTAGTATTCATTGTGTACATGGACCACTTCTTCTTTATCCCTTCCTCTGTTGATGGACATTTTGGTTGCTTCACTGTCTTGTCTATTGTGAATAAGGCTGCAGTGCAGCCTTTGCAGCCCGGGTCTTCTTGATCCTGGTCTTCTCAGGTGAGAGGCCCATTGGTGCGCCTGCTGGATTGAATGGTACCTCAATTTTTCCTTTTAAACGCAGCTCCTTTCTGTTCTCATTGTTAGCTGTCAACCACTTTACATCTCACCAGCAGCTAGAGGGTACACAGTTCTCTAAAACCTCTTCAGCATTTATTGTTTGTAGACTTTTTGCTGATGGTCAGTCGACTGGTGTGAGTTGAAACCTTTTTGTAGATTAGATTGCATGAGTCTAATCCTTCCTGAGGTTGAGCTTTTATCCATTTTCCTGTTTTTAACAAGAGGGTGAGTAAAACTTACCTCTTCATACTATCTTCTTGAAAAATTTGCCTGTTTTGAATTTTTTTTTATCCATTCCCTACCTCAGCACAATTTTGAGGGCCGGTGTCCTTTACGGCCCTGAGTCCTTGTGAATGTTAAGTGACCATTAGCTGTGGGTTAAAAGCCGCTCTTGCGGGAATCGGCCACAAGGCGGCAGCATTTCTCCTTTACCAAATCTGGTTACTAGGGCAACAGAGCCTTACTGGAAGTGGTGTTCTAGGTTGTAAATTAGAATGGAATGTGCCAGGAAAAAGCCCTTTAAGTTTATGGCTCATTACTTCTTGTTCGTATTTTTAACTTAATTTTTATTTTTTATCACAGCAAACTTGATTACAATGTTTCGTTTGTTCTAGGTGTGCAAGATGTGGTTCTTTCACACATATACATATATCTATTCTCCTTCAGATCCTTTTCCCATGTAGGTTATGACACAATGTTGAGTAGTCTTCTCTTGGTATTCCGTAGGTCTTTGGTGATGATATATTTCACATGTGTTTGTATCTGTCTGTTAACCTCAATATGGTAATGTATCCAATCCTCACACCTTTCCATTTGGTGAACCATACGTTTTTGTACTGAACCTGTGATTGCCTTTCTCTGTGGAAATATCTTCGTTTGTATCAATTTTTAGGTAACACCTATATGTGATATGATAGGATATGTATCTTTGGCTTTCTCACTTACTACAAGTTGCGTGATTACTTCTAGACTCATCTGTGGTGCTGCAAATGGCATTGTTTCATTCTTTCGCTAGCTCATATTCCATCTGTACATGTAGCAGTTCTTCTTGGTCCACCCATCTGTCGGTGGACTTTTTGGTTACTTCCATATCTTGGCTATTGTAATACTATGCAATGCAGATTGGCCTGCCTGTGTCTTTCCAATTCTGTCTTCTTAGGTTATAGGTCCAGGAATAGGTCTGCTGGATCATATGGTAGCTCAACGTTTACCTTTGCAAGGCACCTCCATTCTGTTCTCTTCAGTGGCTCTTTCCAGGTTACGTCCCACATAAAGTTGAGGGTATGCATTTCTCCACAGCACCTTCAGCGTTTATTCTGTGTAGTTTTTTGCTGATGGTTATTCTGACTGGTGTGAGCTGATACCTCTTTGTGGTTGAATTTGCATGTGTCTCATGAGGCGTTGAAATTGAGCTTTAAGACATGTCCTTTTTATTTTTCCGGCTGCGATTAGAGCTTAGTTCTTCAAAGTGTTTACTTAAAGTATGTGTCACCTTTTGAAATGTTTTGGCCATTACCTCCCTCAAGACATTTTGAGGGCAGGTTTCATTTACAGCCCTGCAGTACTTGTTCCTATGAAGTGACCATTAGCTCAGGCTTTAAACCTGCTTTTGCAGGTAACGGCCAGAGGGCGGCAGCCTTTCTACGTTCCCCACGCTGGTACTAGGGAAACAGACCTACCAGCCAGTGGTGTTCTGCGGTTATCAATTAGAGTGGAATGTGCCCGGATAAACCCACAAATGCTGATGTCTCCTTACATGTGTTTGTTTTTTAAATTTAATTTATATTTTTTACTGGAGTAATATTCCATTGTATACATGGACCACTTCTTCTTGGTGCATTCCTCTGTGGATGGACATTTTTGTTGCTTCCAAGTGTTGACTAGGGTAAATATTGCTGGCGTACAGGTTTGCCAGCCTGTGACGTTTTGATTCTCATTTTCTCAGGTGATAGGCTCAGCAGATGGTATGCTTGATTCACTGGTAGCTCAATGTTTACCTTTTCAAAGCCCCTCCATTGTGTTTACGTTAATGGTTCTTACCACGTCCCCCTTAGAGCTCAGGGTACACATTTCTCCACAATCCCTTCAGCATGTATTGTTTGCAGCATTTTTGCTAATGGTCATTCTGACTGCTGTGAGCTGATAGGTATTTGTAATTTCGGTTTGCATATCTTTAAAAATTCCTAAAAGTCCTCATTTTCCCACGCCTTTTTCTTTTCTCTTAAAAGAAAAAACCGTGAGTACAATATACCTCTTGAAATCGTCTTCTTGGAAGGTTGCCCTCTTTTGAATTTTTTGGTCGATTTTTGACCCCAGAAATGTTTTGGAGGGCAGGTGTCATTTACAGAACTGCAAGTTGGTGACTATTTAGTGACCTTTCGCAGTGGGTTAAAGCTGCTGTTGTGGGAAATGGCCACAAGGAGGCAGCATTTTTCCATTCCCCAATCTGGGTACTAGGGCAGCAGAGCCTTTCTGGAAGGCGTTGTCCTAGGTTGTAAATTAGAATGGAATTTGCCAGGAGAAATCCCCATAAGTTTATGTCTCATTACTTCTTCTTGGTTCTTTTAATTTTTTTATTCGGGGTAAAGATTAGAATATTGTTTGTCCTAGGTGTACACAATCTGGTTCATTTGTACATTAGATATGTCTATTAATGTACAGATCCTCTTCCCATGTAAAATATTACAGTGTTCCGTAGATCTCGCTTGCTATGTGTTCGGTCTTTTTGATACATGTATATAACATGTATTTGTATACCTATACTAACAATAATCTTCATTTATCAATTCCCCCCTCCTTTCCTTTCAGATGAGCATCGTTTGTTTTCTAAGCCTGTGAGTGTCTTGCTCTTTGGAAATATGTTCATTTGTGTCAGTTATCAGATAATGCCATAAGTGATATTAGAGGATACAGGTCTTTTGCTTTCTGACCTGCTTCATGTTTTGTGATTATCTCCAGGCTCATCTATGGTGCCTCAAAGAGCAGTGCTTCAATGTTTTCCATGGCTAATATTCCATTGTGTATATGGACCACTTCTTCATGGTGCATTCCACTGTTGATGGACATTTTCGTTTCTTCCAAGTGTTGCCTATGGTAAATATTGCTGGAGTGCAGGATTGCCAGCCTGTGATTTTTGATTTTCATTTTCTCAGGTGATAGACCCAGCAGTGGGTATGATGGATCGACTGGGATGGTAGCTCAATGTTTACCTTTTCAAGGCACCTCAATTGTGCTTTCATTAGTGCCTCTTACCACGTCCCCCTTAGAATCGAGGGTATGCGTTTCTCCACAATCACGTCAGCATTTATTGTTTGCAGCATTTTTGTCGATGGCCATTCTGACGGGTGTGAGCTGATAGGTTTTTGTAATTTGGGTTTACATGTCTTTAAGAATTCCTAAAATTCATCATTTTCCGCGCCTTTTTCTTTTCTGTTAAAAGAAAACAGAAAAAAGAAAGTGTGAGTACAATATACCTCTTCAAATTGTCTTTTTGGAAGGTTGCACTCTTGAGTTTTTTGGTCGATTTTCGACCTCAGTATGTTTTGGAGGGCAGGTGTCATTTACAGAACTGCAATTGGTGAATATTTAGTGACCTTTTGCGGTGGGTTTAAAGCTGCTGTTGTGGGAAACGGCCACAAGGAGGCAGCATTTCTCCATTCCCAAATCTGGGTACTAGGGCAGCAGAGCCTTCTGGAAGTCGTTTACCCAGGTTGTAAATTTGAATGGATTGTGCCAGGAAAACCCCCCATAAGTTTATGTCTCATTACTTCTAGTTCGTTGTTGTAATTTTGTAAATTGGGGTAATGGTTCGAATGTTGTTTGTCCAAGGTGTACACACTCTGCTTCATTTACACATTATATATATCTATTTATGTAGAGATCCTCTTCCCATGTAAATTATTACAGAGCGTTCCGTAAACCTCCCTTGCTATATGGTCGGTCTTTTTGATATATGTATATGATATGTATTTGTATACATATGGTAACGCTAATCTTCATTTATCCATTCCCCCCACCTTTCCTTTTAGATAAGCATAGTTTTCTTTCTAAGTCAGTGAGTGCCTTTCTCTGTGGACGTATGTTCATTTGTGTCAGTTATTAGATAACGCCTATAAGTGTTATCATAAGATATAGGACTTTTGCTTTCCGACTTACCTCATGTTCTGTGATTATCCCCAAGATCATCTATGGTGCCTAAAAGAGCAGTGTTTCATTGTTTTCCATGGCTAGTATTCATTGTGTACATGGACCACTTCTTCTTTATCCCTTCCTCTGTTGATGGACATTTTGGTTGCTTCACTGTCTTGTCTATTGTGAATAAGGCTGCAGTGCAGCCTTTGCAGCCCGGGTCTTCTTGATCCTGGTCTTCTCAGGTGAGAGGCCCATTGGTGCGCCTGCTGGATTGAATGGTACCTCAATTTTTCCTTTTAAACGCAGCTCCTTTCTGTTCTCATTGTTAGCTGTCAACCACTTTACATCTCACCAGCAGCTAGAGGGTACACAGTTCTCTAAAACCTCTTCAGCATTTATTGTTTGTAGACTTTTTGCTGATGGTCAGTCGACTGGTGTGAGTTGAAACCTTTTTGTAGATTAGATTGCATGAGTCTAATCCTTCCTGAGGTTGAGCTTTTATCCATTTTCCTGTTTTTAACAAGAGGGTGAGTAAAACTTACCTCTTCATACTATCTTCTTGAAAAATTTGCCTGTTTTGAATTTTTTTTTATCCATTCCCTACCTCAGCACAATTTTGAGGGCCGGTGTCCTTTACGGCCCTGAGTCCTTGTGAATGTTAAGTGACCATTAGCTGTGGGTTAAAAGCCGCTCTTGCGGGAATCGGCCACAAGGCGGCAGCATTTCTCCTTTACCAAATCTGGTTACTAGGGCAACAGAGCCTTACTGGAAGTGGTGTTCTAGGTTGTAAATTAGAATGGAATGTGCCAGGAAAAAGCCCTTTAAGTTTATGGCTCATTACTTCTTGTTCGTATTTTTAACTTAATTTTTATTTTTTATCACAGCAAACTTGATTACAATGTTTTGTTTGTTCTAGGTGTGCAAGATGTGGATCTTTCACACATATACATATATCTATTCTTCTTCAGATCCTTTTTCCATGTAGGTTATGACACAATGTTGAGTAGTCTTCTCTTGGTATTCCGTAGGTCTTTGGTGATGATATATTTCACATGTGTTTGTATCTGTCTGTTAACCTCAATATGGTAATGTATCCAATCCTCACACCTTTCCATTTGGTGAACCATAAGTTTTTGTACTGAATCTGTGATTGCCTTTCTCTGTGGAAATATCTTCGTTTGTATCAATTTTTAGGTAACACCTATATGTGATATGATAGGATATGTATCTTTGGCTTTCTCACTTACTACAAGTTGCGTGATTACTTCTAGACTCATCTGTGGTGCTCCAAATGGCATTGTTTCATTTTTTCGCTAGCTCATATTCCATCTGTACATGTAGCAGTTCTTCTTGGTCCACCCATCTGTCGGTGGACTTTTTGGTTACTTCCATATCTTGGCTATTGTAATACTATGCAATGCAGATTGGCCTGCCTGTGTCTTTCCAATTCTGTCTTCTTAGGTTATAGGTCCAGGAATAGGTCTGCTGGATCATATGGTAGCTCAATGTTTACCTTTTCAAGGCACCTCCATTCTGTTCTCTTTAGTGGCTCTTTCCAGGTTACGTCCCACATAAAGTTGAGGGTATGCATTTCTCCACAGCACCTTCAGCGTTTATTCTTTGTAGTTTTTTGCTGATGGTTATTCTGACTGGTGTGAGCTGATACCTCTTTGTGGTTGCATTTGCATGTGTCTCATGATGCGTTGAAATTGAGCTTTAAGACATGTCCTTTTTATTTTTCCGGCTGCGATTAGAGCTTAGTTCTTCAAAGTGTTTACTTAAAGTATGTGTCACCTTTTGAAATGTTTTGGCCATTACCTCCCTCAAGACATTTTGAGGGCAGGTTTCTTTTACAGCCCTGCAGTACTTGTTCCTATGAAGTGACCATTAGCTCAGGCTTTAAACCTGCTTTTGCAGGTAACGGCCAGAGGGCGGCAGCCTTTCTACGTTCCCCACGCTGGTACTAGGGAAACAGACCTACCAGCCAGTGGTGTTCTGCGGTTATCAATTAGAGTGGAATGTGCCCGGGTAAACCCACAAATGCTGATGTCTCCTTACATGTGTTTGTTTTTTAAATTTAATTTATATTTTTTACTGGAGTAATATTCCATTGTATACATGGACCACTTCTTCTTGGTGCATTCCTCTGTGGATGGACATTTTTGTTGCTTCCAAGTGTTGACTAGGGTAAATATTGCTGGCGTACAGGTTTGCCAGCCTGTGACGTTTTGATTCTCATTTTCTCAGGTGATAGGCTCAGCAGATGGTATGCTTGATTCACTGGTAGCTCAATGTTTACCTTTTCAAAGCCCCTCCATTGTGTTTACGTTAATGGTTCTTACCACGTCCCCCTTAGAGCTCAGGGTACACATTTCTCCACAATCCCTTCAGCATGTATTGTTTGCAGCATTTTTGCTAATGGTCATTCTGACTGCTGTGAGCTGATAGGTATTTGTAATTTCGGTTTGCATATCTTTAAAAATTCCTAAAATTCCTCATTTTCCCACGCCTTTTTCTTTTCTCTTAAAAGAAAAAACCGTGAGTACAACATACCTCTTGAAACTGTCTTCTTGGAAGGTTGCCCTCTTTTGAATTTTTTGGTCGATTTTTGACCCCAGAAATGTTTTGGAGGGCAGGTGTCATTTACAGAACTGCAAGTTGGTGACTATTTAGTGACCTTTCGCAGTGGGTTAAAGCTGCTGTTGTGGGAAATGGCCACAAGGAGGCAGCATTTTTCCATTCCCCAATCTGGGTACTAGGGCAGCAGAGCCTTTCTGGAAGGCGTTGTCCTAGGTTGTAAATTAGAATGGAATTTGCCAGGAGAAATCCCCATAAGTTTATGTCTCATTACTTCTTCTTGGTTTTTTTAATTTTTTTATTCGGGGTAAAGATTAGAATATTGTTTGTCCTAGGTGTACACAATCTGGTTCATTTGTACATTAGATATGTCTATTAATGTACAGATCCTCTTCCCATGTAAAATATTACAGTGTTCCGTAGATCTCGCTTGCTATGTGTTCGGTCTTTTTGATACATGTATATAACATGTATTTGTATACCTATACTAACAATAATCTTCATTTATCAATTCCCCCCTCCTTTCCTTTCAGATGAGCATCGTTTGTTTTCTAAGCCTGTGAGTGTCTTGCTCTTTGGAAATATGTTCATTTGTGTCAGTTATCAGATAATGCCATAAGTGATATTAGAGGATACAGGTCTTTTGCTTTCTGACCTGCTTCATGTTTTGTGATTATCTCCAGGCTCATCTATGGTGCCTCAAAGAGCAGTGCTTCAATGTTTTCCATGGCTAATATTCCATTGTGTATATGGACCACTTCTTCATGGTGCATTCCACTGTTGATGGACATTTTCGTTTCTTCCAAGTGTTGCCTATGGTAAATATTGCTGGAGTGCAGGATTGCCAGCCTGTGATTTTTGATTTTCATTTTCTCAGGTGATAGACCCAGCAGTGGGTATGATGGATCGACTGGGATGGTAGCTCAATGTTTACCTTTTCAAGGCACCTCAATTGTGCTTTCATTAGTGCCTCTTACCACGTCCCCCTTAGAATCGAGGGTATGCGTTTCTCCACAATCACGTCAGCATTTATTGTTTGCAGCATTTTTGTCGATGGCCATTCTGACGGGTGTGAGCTGATAGGTTTTTGTAATTTGGGTTTACATGTCTTTAAGAATTCGTAAAATTCATCATTTTCCACGCCTTTTTCTTTTCTGTTAAAAGAAAACAGAAAAAAGAAAGTGTGAGTACAATATACCTCTTCAAATTGTCTTTTTGGAAGGTTGCACTCTTGAGTTTTTTGGTCGATTTTCGACCTCAGTATGTTTTGGAGGGCAGGTGTCATTTACAGAACTGCAATTGGTGAATATTTAGTGACCTTTTGCGGTGGGTTTAAAGCTGCTGTTGTGGGAAACGGCCACAAGGAGGCAGCATTTCTCCATTCCCAAATCTGGGTACTAGGGCAGCAGAGCCTTCTGGAAGTCGTTTACCCAGGTTGTAAATTTGAATGGATTGTGCCAGGAAAACCCCCCATAAGTTTATGTCTCATTACTTCTAGTTCGTTGTTGTAATTTTGTAAATTGGGGTAATGGTTCGAATGTTGTTTGTCCAAGGTGTACACACTCTGCTTCATTTACACATTATATATATCTATTTATGTAGAGATCCTCTTCCCATGTAAATTATTACAGAGCGTTCCGTAAACCTCCCTTGCTATATGGTCGGTCTTTTTGATATATGTATATGATATGTATTTGTATACATATGGTAACGCTAATCTTCATTTATCCATTCCCCCCACCTTTCCTTTTAGATAAGCATAGTTTTCTTTCTAAGTCAGTGAGTGCCTTTCTCTGTGGACGTATGTTCATTTGTGTCAGTTATTAGATAACGCCTATAAGTGTTATCATAAGATATAGGACTTTTGCTTTCCGACTTACCTCATGTTCTGTGATTATCCCCAAGATCATCTATGGTGCCTAAAAGAGCAGTGTTTCATTGTTTTCCATGGCTAGTATTCATTGTGTACATGGACCACTTCTTCTTTATCCCTTCCTCTGTTGATGGACATTTTGGTTGCTTCACTGTCTTGTCTATTGTGAATAAGGCTGCAGTGCAGCCTTTGCAGCCCGGGTCTTCTTGATCCTGGTCTTCTCAGGTGAGAGGCCCATTGGTGCGCCTGCTGGATTGAATGGTACCTCAATTTTTCCTTTTAAACGCAGCTCCTTTCTGTTCTCATTGTTAGCTGTCAACCACTTTACATCTCACCAGCAGCTAGAGGGTACACAGTTCTCTAAAACCTCTTCAGCATTTATTGTTTGTAGACTTTTTGCTGATGGTCAGTCGACTGGTGTGAGTTGAAACCTTTTTGTAGATTAGATTGCATGAGTCTAATCCTTCCTGAGGTTGAGCTTTTATCCATTTTCCTGTTTTTAACAAGAGGGTGAGTAAAACTTACCTCTTCATACTATCTTCTTGAAAAATTTGCCTGTTTTGAATTTTTTTTTATCCATTCCCTACCTCAGCACAATTTTGAGGGCCGGTGTCCTTTACGGCCCTGAGTCCTTGTGAATGTTAAGTGACCATTAGCTGTGGGTTAAAAGCCGCTCTTGCGGGAATCGGCCACAAGGCGGCAGCATTTCTCCTTTACCAAATCTGGTTACTAGGGCAACAGAGCCTTACTGGAAGTGGTGTTCTAGGTTGTAAATTAGAATGGAATGTGCCAGGAAAAAGCCCTTTAAGTTTATGGCTCATTACTTCTTGTTCGTATTTTTAACTTAATTTTTATTTTTTATCACAGCAAACTTGATTACAATGTTTCATTTGTTCTAGGTGTGCAAGATGTGGTTCTTTCACACATATACATATATCTATTCTCCTTCAGATCCTTTTCCCATGTAGGTTATGACACAATGTTGAGTAGTCTTCTCTTGGTATTCCGTAGGTCTTTGGTGATGATATATTTCACATGTGTTTGTATCTGTCTGTTAACCTCAATATGGTAATGTATCCAATCCTCACACCTTTCCATTTGGTGAACCATACGTTTTTGTACTGAACCTGTGATTGCCTTTCTCTGTGGAAATATCTTCGTTTGTATCAATTTTTAGGTAACACCTATATGTGATATGATAGGATATGTATCTTTGGCTTTCTCACTTACTACAAGTTGCGTGATTACTTCTAGACTCATCTGTGGTGCTGCAAATGGCATTGTTTCATTCTTTCGCTAGCTCATATTCCATCTGTACATGTAGCAGTTCTTCTTGGTCCACCCATCTGTCGGTGGACTTTTTGGTTACTTCCATATCTTGGCTATTGTAATACTATGCAATGCAGATTGGCCTGCCTGTGTCTTTCCAATTCTGTCTTCTTAGGTTATAGGTCCAGGAATAGGTCTGCTGGATCATATGGTAGCTCAACGTTTACCTTTTCAAGGCACCTCCATTCTGTTCTCTTCAGTGGCTCTTTCCAGGTTACGTCCCACATAAAGTTGAGGGTATGCATTTCTCCACAGCACCTTCAGCGTTTATTCTGTGTAGTTTTTTGCTGATGGTTATTCTGACTGGTGTGAGCTGATACCTCTTTGTGGTTGAATTTGCATGTGTCTCATGAGGCGTTGAAATTGAGCTTTAAGACATGTCCTTTTTATTTTTCCGGCTGCGATTAGAGCTTAGTTCTTCAAAGTGTTTACTTAAAGTATGTGTCACCTTTTGAAATGTTTTGGCCATTACCTCCCTCAAGACATTTTGAGGGCAGGTTTCATTTACAGCCCTGCAGTACTTGTTCATATGAAGTGACCATTAGCTCAGGCTTTAAACCTGCTTTTGCAGGTAACGGCCAGAGGGCGGCAGCCTTTCTACGTTCCCCACGCTGGTACTAGGGAAACAGACCTACCAGCCAGTGGTGTTCTGCGGTTATCAATTAGAGTGGAATGTGCCCGGATAAACCCACAAATGCTGATGTCTCCTTACATGTGTTTGTTTTTTAAATTTAATTTATATTTTTTACTGGAGTAATATTCCATTGTATACATGGACCACTTCTTCTTGGTGCATTCCTCTGTGGATGGACATTTTTGTTGCTTCCAAGTGTTGACTAGGGTAAATATTGCTGGCGTACAGGTTTGCCAGCCTGTGACGTTTTGATTCTCATTTTCTCAGGTGATAGGCTCAGCAGATGGTATGCTTGATTCACTGGTAGCTCAATGTTTACCTTTTCAAAGCCCCTCCATTGTGTTTACGTTAATGGTTCTTACCACGTCCCCCTTAGAGCTCAGGGTACACATTTCTCCACAATCCCTTCAGCATGTATTGTTTGCAGCATTTTTGCTAATGGTCATTCTGACTGCTGTGAGCTGATAGGTATTTGTAATTTCGGTTTGCATATCTTTAAAAATTCCTAAAAGTCCTCATTTTCCCACGCCTTTTTCTTTTCTCTTAAAAGAAAAAACCGTGAGTACAATATACCTCTTGAAATCGTCTTCTTGGAAGGTTGCCCTCTTTTGAATTTTTTGGTCGATTTTTGACCCCAGAAATGTTTTGGAGGGCAGGTGTCATTTACAGAACTGCAAGTTGGTGACTATTTAGTGACCTTTCGCAGTGGGTTAAAGCTGCTGTTGTGGGAAATGGCCACAAGGAGGCAGCATTTTTCCATTCCCCAATCTGGGTACTAGGGCAGCAGAGCCTTTCTGGAAGGCGTTGTCCTAGGTTGTGAATTAGAATGGAATTTGCCAGGAGAAATCCCCATAAGTTTATGTCTCATTACTTCTTCTTGGTTCTTTTAATTTTTTTATTCGGGGTAAAGATTAGAATATTGTTTGTCCTAGGTGTACACAATCTGGTTCATTTGTACATTAGATATGTCTATTAATGTACAGATCCTCTTCCCATGTAAAATATTACAGTGTTCCGTAGATCTCGCTTGCTATGGATTCGGTCTTTTTGATACATGTATATAACATGTATTTGTATACCTATACTAACAATAATCTTCATTTATCAATTCCCCCCTCCTTTCCTTTCAGATGAGCATCGTTTGTTTTCTAAGCCTGTGAGTGTCTTGCTCTTTGGAAATATGTTCTTTTGTGTCAGTTATCAGATAATGCCATAAGTGATATTAGAGGATACAGGTCTTTTGCTTTCTGACCTGCTTCATGTTTTGTGATTATCTCCAGGCTCATCTATGGTGCCTCAAAGAGCAGTGCTTCAATGTTTTCCATGGCTAATATTCCATTGTGTATATGGACCACTTCTTCATGGTGCATTCCACTGTTGATGGACATTTTCGTTTCTTCCAAGTGTTGCCTATGGTAAATATTGCTGGAGTGCAGGATTGCCAGCCTGTGATTTTTGATTTTCATTTTCTCAGGTGATAGACCCAGCAGTGGGTATGATGGATCGACTGGGATGGTAGCTCAATGTTTACCTTTTCAAGGCACCTCAATTGTGCTTTCATTAGTGCCTCTTACCACGTCCCCCTTAGAATCGAGGGTATGCGTTTCTCCACAATCACGTCAGCATTTATTGTTTGCAGCATTTTTGTCGATGGCCATTCTGACGGGTGTGAGCTGATAGGTTTTTGTAATTTGGGTTTACATGTCTTTAAGAATTCCTAAAATTCATCATTTTCCACGCCTTTTTCTTTTCTGTTAAAAGAAAACAGAAAAAAGAAAGTGTGAGTACAATATACCTCTTCAAATTGTCTTTTTGGAAGGTTGCACTCTTGAGTTTTTTGGTCGATTTTCGACCTCAGTATGTTTTGGAGGGCAGGTGTCATTTACAGAACTGCAATTGGTGAATATTTAGTGACCTTTTGCGGTGGGTTTAAAGCTGCTGTTGTGGGAAACGGCCACAAGGAGGCAGCATTTCTCCATTCCCAAATCTGGGTACTAGGGCAGCAGAGCCTTCTGGAAGTCGTTTACCCAGGTTGTAAATTTGAATGGATTGTGCCAGGAAAACCCCCCATAAGTTTATGTCTCATTACTTCTAGTTCGTTGTTGTAATTTTGTAAATTGGGGTAATGGTTCGAATGTTGTTTGTCCAAGGTGTACACACTCTGCTTCATTTACACATTATATATATCTATTTATGTAGAGATCCTCTTCCCATGTAAATTATTACAGAGCGTTCCGTAAACCTCCCTTGCTATATGGTCGGTCTTTTTGATATATGTATATGATATGTATTTGTATACATATGGTAACGCTAATCTTCATTTATCCATTCCCCCCACCTTTCCTTTTAGATAAGCATAGTTTTCTTTCTAAGTCAGTGAGTGCCTTTCTCTGTGGACGTATGTTCATTTGTGTCAGTTATTAGATAACGCCTATAAGTGTTATCATAAGATATAGGACTTTTGCTTTCCGACTTACCTCATGTTCTGTGATTATCCCCAAGATCATCTATGGTGCCTAAAAGAGCAGTGTTTCATTGTTTTCCATGGCTAGTATTCATTGTGTACATGGACCACTTCTTCTTTATCCCTTCCTCTGTTGATGGACATTTTGGTTGCTTCACTGTCTTGTCTATTGTGAATAAGGCTGCAGTGCAGCCTTTGCAGCCCGGGTCTTCTTGATCCTGGTCTTCTCAGGTGAGAGGCCCATTGGTGCGCCTGCTGGATTGAATGGTACCTCAATTTTTCCTTTTAAACGCAGCTCCTTTCTGTTCTCATTGTTAGCTGTCAACCACTTTACATCTCACCAGCAGCTAGAGGGTACACAGTTCTCTAAAACCTCTTCAGCATTTATTGTTTGTAGACTTTTTGCTGATGGTCAGTCGACTGGTGTGAGTTGAAACCTTTTTGTAGATTAGATTGCATGAGTCTAATCCTTCCTGAGGTTGAGCTTTTATCCATTTTCCTGTTTTTAACAAGAGGGTGAGTAAAACTTACCTCTTCATACTATCTTCTTGAAAAATTTGCCTGTTTTGAATTTTTTTTTATCCATTCCCTACCTCAACACAATTTTGAGGGCCGGTGTCCTTTACGGCCCTGAGTCCTTGTGAATGTTAAGTGACCATTAGCTGTGGGTTAAAAGCCGCTCTTGCGGGAATCGGCCACAAGGCGGCAGCATTTCTCCTTTACCAAATCTGGTTACTAGGGCAACAGAGCCTTACTGGAAGTGGTGTTCTAGGTTGTAAATTAGAATGGAATGTGCCAGGAAAAAGCCCTTTAAGTTTATGGCTCATTACTTCTTGTTCGTATTTTTAACTTAATTTTTATTTTTTATCACAGCAAACTTGATTACAATGTTTCGTTTGTTCTAGGTGTGCAAGATGTGGTTCTTTCACACATATACATATATCTATTCTCCTTCAGATCCTTTTCCCATGTAGGTTATGACACAATGTTGAGTAGTCTTCTCTTGGTATTCCGTAGGTCTTTGGTGATGATATATTTCACATGTGTTTGTATCTGTCTGTTAACCTCAATATGGTAATGTATCCAATCCTCACACCTTTCCATTTGGTGAACCATACGTTTTTGTACTGAACCTGTGATTGCCTTTCTCTGTGGAAATATCTTCGTTTGTATCAATTTTTAGGTAACACCTATATGTGATATGATAGGATATGTATCTTTGGCTTTCTCACTTACTACAAGTTGCGTGATTACTTCTAGACTCATCTGTGGTGCTGCAAATGGCATTGTTTCATTCTTTCGCTAGCTCATATTCCATCTGTACATGTAGCAGTTCTTCTTGGTCCACCCATCTGTCGGTGGACTTTTTGGTTACTTCCATATCTTGGCTATTGTAATACTATGCAATGCAGATTGGCCTGCCTGTGTCTTTCCAATTCTGTCTTCTTAGGTTATAGGTCCAGGAATAGGTCTGCTGGATCATATGGTAGCTCAACGTTTACCTTTTCAAGGCACCTCCATTCTGTTCTCTTTAGTGGCTCTTTCCAGGTTACGTCCCACATAAAGTTGAGGGTATGCATTTCTCCACAGCACCTTCAGCGTTTATTCTGTGTAGTTTTTTGCTGATGGTTATTCTGACTGGTGTGAGCTGATACCTCTTTGTGGTTGAATTTGCATGTGTCTCATGAGGCGTTGAAATTGAGCTTTAAGACATGTCCTTTTTATTTTTCCGGCTGCGATTAGAGCTTAGTTCTTCAAAGTGTTTACTTAAAGTATGTGTCACCTTTTGAAATGTTTTGGCCATTACCTCCCTCAAGACATTTTGAGGGCAGGTTTCTTTTACAGCCCTGCAGTACTTGTTCCTATGAAGTGACCATTAGCTCAGGCTTTAAACCTGCTTTTGCAGGTAACGGCCAGAGGGCGGCAGCCTTTCTACGTTCCCCACGCTGGTACTAGGGAAACAGACCTACCAGCCAGTGGTGTTCTGCGGTTATCAATTAGAGTGGAATGTGCCCGGGTAAACCCACAAATGCTGATGTCTCCTTACATGTGTTTGTTTTTTAAATTTAATTTATATTTTTTACTGGAGTAATATTCCATTGTATACATGGACCACTTCTTCTTGGTGCATTCCTCTGTGGATGGACATTTTTGTTGCTTCCAAGTGTTGACTAGGGTAAATATTGCTGGCGTACAGGTTTGCCAGCCTGTGACGTTTTGATTCTCATTTGCTCAGGTGATAGGCTCAGCAGATGGTATGCTTGATTCACTGGTAGCTCAATGTTTACCTTTTCAAAGCCCCTCCATTGTGTTTACGTTAATGGTTCTTACCACGTCCCCCTTAGAGCTGAGGGTACACATTTCTCCACAATCCCTTCAGCATGTATTGTTTGCAGCATTTTTGCTAATGGTCATTCTGACTGCTGTGAGCTGATAGGTATTTGTAATTTCGGTTTGCATATCTTTAAAAATTCCTAAAATTCCTCATTTTCCCACGCCTTTTTCTTTTCTCTTAAAAGAAAAAACCGTGAGTACAACATACCTCTTGAAATTGTCTTCTTGGAAGGTTGCCCTCTTTTGAATTTTTTGGTCGATTTTTGACCCCAGAAATGTTTTGGAGGGCAGGTGTCATTTACAGAACTGCAAGTTGGTGACTATTTAGTGACCTTTCGCAGTGGGTTAAAGCTGCTGTTGTGGGAAATGGCCACAAGGAGGCAGCATTTTTCCATTCCCCAATCTGGGTACTAGGGCAGCAGAGCCTTTCTGGAAGGCGTTGTCCTAGGTTGTAAATTAGAATGGAATTTGCCAGGAGAAATCCCCATAAGTTTATGTCTCATTACTTCTTCTTGGTTTTTTTAATTTTTTTATTCGGGGTAAAGATTAGAATATTGTTTGTCCTAGGTGTACACAATCTGGTTCATTTGTACATTAGATATGTCTATTAATGTACAGATCCTCTTCCCATGTAAAATATTACAGTGTTCCGTAGATCTCGCTTGCTATGTGTTCGGTCTTTTTGATACATGTATATAACATGTATTTGTATACCTATACTAACAATAATCTTCATTTATCAATTCCCCCCTCCTTTCCTTTCAGATGAGCATCGTTTGTTTTCTAAGCCTGTGAGTGTCTTTCTCTTTGGAAATATGTTCATTTGTGTCAGTTATTAGATAATGCCATAAGTGATATTAGAGGATATAGGTCTTTTGCTTTCTGACCTACTTCATTTTTTGTGATTATCTCCAGGCTCATCTATGGTGCCTCAAAGAGCAGTGCTTCAATGTTTTCCATGGCTAATATTCCATTGTGTATATGGACCACTTCTTCATGGTGCATTCCACTGTTGATGGACATTTTCGTTTCTTCCAAGTGTTGCCTATGGTAAATATTGCTGGAGTGCAGGATTGCCAGCCTGTGATTTTTGATTTTCATTTTCTCAGGTGATAGACCCAGCAGTGGGTATGATTGATCGACTGGTATGGTAGCTCAATGTTTACCTTTTCAAGGCACCTCAATTGTGCTTTCATTAGTGCCTCTTACCACGTCCCCCTTAGAATAGAGGGTATGCGTTTCTCCACAATCACGTCAGCATTTATTGTTTGCAGCATTTTTGTTGATGGCCATTCTGACGGGTGTGAGCTGATAGGTTTTTGTAATTTGGGTTTACATGTCTTTAAAAATTCCTAAAATTCATCATTTTCCACGCCTTTCTCTTTTCTGTTAAAAGAAAAAAGAAAAAAAAAAGTGTGAGTACAATATACCTCTTCAAATTGTCTTTTTGGAAGGTTGCACTCTTGAGTTTTTTGGTCGATTTTCGACCTCAGTATGTTTTGGAGGGCAGGTGTCATTTACAGAACTGCAATTGGTGAATATTTAGTGACCTTTTGCAGTGGGTTTAAAGCTGCTGTTGTGGGAAACGGCCACAAGGATGCAGCATTTCTCCATTCCCAAATCTGGGTACTAGGGCAGCAGAGCCTTCTGGAAGTCGTTTACCCAGGTTGTAAATTTGAATGGATTGTGCCAGGAAAACCCCCCATAAGTTTATGTCTCATTACTTCTAGTTCGTTGTTGTAATTTTGTAAATTGGGGTAATGGTTCGAATGTTGTTTGTCCAAGGTGTACACACTCTGCTTCATTTACACATTATATATTTCTATTTATGTAGAGATCCTCTTCCCATGTAAATTATTACAGAGTGTTCCGTAAACCTCCCTTGCTATATGGTCGGTCTTTTTGATATATGTATATAATATGTATTTGTATACATATGGTAACGCTAATCTTCATTTATCCATTCCCCCCACCTTTCCTTTTAGATAAGCATAGTTTTCTTTCTAAGTCAGTGAGTGCCTTTCTCTGTGGACATATGTTCATTTGTGTCAGTTATTAGATAACGCCTATAAGTGTTATCATAAGATATAGGACTTTTGCTTTCCGACTTACCTCATGTTCTGTGATTATCCCCAAGATCATCTATGTTGCCTAAAAGAGCAGTGTTTCATTGTTTTCCATGGCTAGTATTCATTGTGTACATGGACCACTTCTTCTTTATCCCTTCCTCTGTTGATGGACATTTTGGTTGCTTCACTGTCTTGTCTATTGTGAATAAGGCTGCAGTGCAGCCTTTGCAGCCCGGGTCTTCTTGATCCTGGTCTTCTCAGGTGAGAGGCCCATTGGTGCGCCTGCTGGATTGAATGGTACCTCAATTTTTCCTTTTAAACGCAGCTCCTTTCTGTTCTCATTATTAGCTGTCAACCACTTTACATCTCACCAGCAGCTAGAGGGTACACAGTTCTCTAAAACCTCTTCAGCATTTATTGTTTGTAGACTTTTTGCTGATGGTCAGTCGACTGGTGTGAGTTGAAACCTTTTTGTAGATTAGATTGCATGAGTCTAATCCTTCCTGAGGTTGAGCTTTTATCCATTTTCCTGTTTTTAACAAGAGGGTGAGTAAAACTTACCTCTTCATACTATCTTCTTGAAAAATTTGCCTGTTTTGAATTTTTTTTTATCCATTCCCTACCTCAGCAAAATTTTGAGGGCCGGTGTCCTTTACGGCCCTGAGTCCTTGTGAATGTTAAGTGACCATTAGCTGTGGGTTAAAAGCCGCTCTTGCGGGAATCGGCCACAAGGCGGCAGCATTTCTCCTTTACCAAATCTGGTTACTAGGGCAACAGAGCCTTACTGGAAGTGGTGTTCTAGGTTGTAAATTAGAATGGAATGTGCCAGGAAAAAGCCCTTTAAGTTTATGGCTCATTACTTCTTGTTCGTATTTTTAACTTAATTTTTATTTTTTATCACAGCAAACTTGATTACAATGTTTTGTTTGTTCTAGGTGTGCAAGATGTGGTTCTTTCACACATATACATATATCTATTCTTCTTCAGATCCTTTTCCCATGTAGGTTATGACACAATGTTGAGTAGTCTTCTCTTGGTATTCCGTAGGTCTTTGGTGATTATATATTTCACATGTGTTTGTATCTGTCTGTTAACCTCAATATGGTAATGTATCCAATCCTCACACCTTTCCATTTGGTGAACCATAAGTTTTTGTACTGAATTCTGTGATTGCCTTTCTCTGTGGAAATATCTTCGTTTGTATCAATTTTTAGGTAACACCTATATGTGATATGATAGGATATGTATCTTTGGCTTTCTCACTTACTACAAGTTGCGTGATTACTTCTAGACTCATCTGTGGTGCTGCAAATGGCATTGTTTCATTTTTTCACTAGCTCATATTCCATCTGTACATGTAGCAGTTCTTCTTGGTCCACCCATCTGTCGGTGGACTTTTTGGTTACTTCCATATCTTGGCTATTGTAATACTATGCAATGCAGATTGGCCTGCCTGTGTCTTTCCAATTCTGTCTTCTTAGGTTATAGGTCCAGGAATAGGTCTGCTGGATCATATGGTAGCTCAATGTTTACCTTTTCAAGGCACCTCCATTCTGTTCTCTTTAGTGGCTCTTTCCAGGTTACGTCCCACATAAAGTTGAGGGTATGCATTTCTCCACAGCACCTTCAGCGTTTATTCTTTGTAGTTTTTTGCTGATGGTTATTCTGACTGGTGTGAGCTGATACCTCTTTGTGGTTGAATTTGCATGTGTCTCATGAGGCGTTGAAATTGAGCTTTAAGACATGTCCTTTTTATTTTTCCGGCTGCGATTAGAGCTTAGTTCTTCAAAGTGTTTACTTAAAGTATGTGTCACCTTTTGAAACGTTTTGGCCATTACCTCCCTCAAGACATTTTGAGGGCAGGTTTCATTTACAGCCCTGCAGTACTTGTTCATATGAAGTGACCATTAGCTCAGGCTTTAAACCTGCTTTTGCAGGTAACGGCCAGAGGGCGGCAGCCTTTCTACGTTCCCCACGCTGGTACTAGGGAAACAGACCTACCAGCCAGTGGTGTTCTGCGGTTGTCAATTAGAGTGGAATGTGCCCGGGTAAACCCACAAATGCTGATGTCTCCTTACATGTGTTTGTTTTTTAAATTTAATTTATATTTTTTACTGGAGTAATATTCCATTGTATACATGGACCACTTCTTCTTGGTGCATTCCTCTGTGGATGGACATTTTTGTTGCTTCCAAGTGTTGACTAGGGTAAATATTGCTGGCGTACAGGTTTGCCAGCCTGTGACATTTTGATTCTCATTTTCTCAGGTGATAGGCTCAGCAGATGGTATGCTTGATTCACTGGTAGCTCAATGTTTACCTTTTCAAAGCCCCTCCATTGTGTTTACGTTAATGGTTCTTACCACGTCCCCCTTAGAGCTCAGGGTACACATTTCTCCACAATCCCTTCAGCATGTATTGTTTGCAGCATTTTTGCTAATGGTCATTCTGACTGCTGTGAGCTGATAGGTATTTGTAATTTCGGTTTGCATATCTTTAAAAATTCCTAAAAGTCCTCATTTTCCCACGCCTTTTTCTTTTCTCTTAAAAGAAAAAACCGTGAGTACAATATACCTCTTGAAATCGTCTTCTTGGAAGGTTGCCCTCTTTTGAATTTTTTGGTCGATTTTTGACCCCAGAAATGTTTTGGAGGGCAGGTGTCATTTACAGAACTGCAAGTTGGTGACTATTTAGTGACCTTTCGCAGTGGGTTAAAGCTGCTGTTGTGGGAAATGGCCACAAGGAGGCAGCATTTTTCCATTCCCCAATCTGGGTACTAGGGCAGCAGAGCCTTTCTGGAAGGCGTTGTCCTAGGTTGTAAATTAGAATGGAATTTGCCAGGAGAAATCCCCATAAGTTTATGTCTCATTACTTCTTCTTGGTTCTTTTAATTTTTTTATTCGGGGTAAAGATTAGAATATTGTTTGTCCTAGGTGTACACAATCTGGTTCATTTGTACATTAGATATGTCTATTAATGTACAGATCCTCTTCCCATGTAAAATATTACAGTGTTCCGTAGATCTCGCTTGCTATGTGTTCGGTCTTTTTGATACATGTATATAACATGTATTTGTATACCTATACTAACAATAATCTTCATTTATCAATTCCCCCCTCCTTTCCTTTCAGATGAGCATCGTTTGTTTTCTAAGCCTGTGAGTGTCTTGCTCTTTGGAAATATGTTCATTTGTGTCAGTTATCAGATAATGCCATAAGTGATATTAGAGGATACAGGTCTTTTGCTTTCTGACCTGCTTCATGTTTTGTGATTATCTCCAGGCTCATCTATGGTGCCTCAAAGAGCAGTGTTTCAATGTTTTCCATGGCTAATATTCCATTGTGTATATGGACCACTTCTTCATGGTGCATTCCACTGTTGATGGACATTTTCGTTTCTTCCAAGTGTTGCCTATGGTAAATATTGCTGGAGTGCAGGATTGCCAGCCTGTGATTTTTGATTTTCATTTTCTCAGGTGATAGACCCAGCAGTGGGTATGATGGATCGACTGGGATGGTAGCTCAATGTTTACCTTTTCAAGGCACCTCAATTGTGCTTTCATTAGTGCCTCTTACCACGTCCCCCTTAGAATCGAGGGTATGCGTTTCTCCACAATCACGTCAGCATTTATTGTTTGCAGCATTTTTGTCGATGGCCATTCTGACGGGTGTGAGCTGATAGGTTTTTGTAATTTGGGTTTACATGTCTTTAAGAATTCCTAAAATTCATCATTTTCCACGCCTTTTTCTTTTCTGTTAAAAGAAAACAGAAAAAAGAAAGTGTGAGTACAATATACCTCTTCAAATTGTCTTTTTGGAAGGTTGCACTCTTGAGTTTTTTGGTCGATTTTCGACCTCAGTATGTTTTGGAGGGCAGGTGTCATTTACAGAACTGCAATTGGTGAATATTTAGTGACCTTTTGCGGTGGGTTTAAAGCTGCTGTTGTGGGAAACGGCCACAAGGAGGCAGCATTTCTCCATTCCCAAATCTGGGTACTAGGGCAGCAGAGCCTTCTGGAAGTCGTTTACCCAGGTTGTAAATTTGAATGGATTGTGCCAGGAAAACCCCCCATAAGTTTATGTCTCATTACTTCTAGTTCGTTGTTGTAATTTTGTAAATTGGGGTAATGGTTCGAATGTTGTTTGTCCAAGGTGTACACACTCTGCTTCATTTACACATTATATATATCTATTTATGTAGAGATCCTCTTCCCATGTAAATTATTACAGAGCGTTCCGTAAACCTCCCTTGCTATATGGTCGGTCTTTTTGATATATGTATATGATATGTATTTGTATACATATGGTAACGCTAATCTTCATTTATCCATTCCCCCCACCTTTCCTTTTAGATAAGCATAGTTTTCTTTCTAAGTCAGTGAGTGCCTTTCTCTGTGGACGTATGTTCATTTGTGTCAGTTATTAGATAACGCCTATAAGTGTTATCATAAGATATAGGACTTTTGCTTTCCGACTTACCTCATGTTCTGTGATTATCCCCAAGATCATCTATGGTGCCTAAAAGAGCAGTGTTTCATTGTTTTCCATGGCTAGTATTCATTGTGTACATGGACCACTTCTTCTTTATCCCTTCCTCTGTTGATGGACATTTTGGTTGCTTCACTGTCTTGTCTATTGTGAATAAGGCTGCAGTGCAGCCTTTGCAGCCCGGGTCTTCTTGATCCTGGTCTTCTCAGGTGAGAGGCCCATTGGTGCGCCTGCTGGATTGAATGGTACCTCAATTTTTCCTTTTAAACGCAGCTCCTTTCTGTTCTCATTGTTAGCTGTCAACCACTTTACATCTCACCAGCAGCTAGAGGGTACACAGTTCTCTAAAACCTCTTCAGCATTTATTGTTTGTAGACTTTTTGCTGATGGTCAGTCGACTGGTGTGAGTTGAAACCTTTTTGTAGATTAGATTGCATGAGTCTAATCCTTCCTGAGGTTGAGCTTTTATCCATTTTCCTGTTTTTAACAAGAGGGTGAGTAAAACTTACCTCTTCATACTATCTTCTTGAAAAATTTGCCTGTTTTGAATTTTTTTTTATCCATTCCCTACCTCAGCACAATTTTGAGGGCCGGTGTCCTTTACGGCCCTGAGTCCTTGTGAATGTTAAGTGACCATTAGCTGTGGGTTAAAAGCCGCTCTTGCGGGAATCGGCCACAAGGCGGCAGCATTTCTCCTTTACCAAATCTGGTTACTAGGGCAACAGAGCCTTACTGGAAGTGGTGTTCTAGGTTGTAAATTAGAATGGAATGTGCCAGGAAAAAGCCCTTTAAGTTTATGGCTCATTACTTCTTGTTCGTATTTTTAACTTAATTTTTATTTTTTATCACAGCAAACTTGATTACAATGTTTTGTTTGTTCTAGGTGTGCAAGATGTGGTTCTTTCACACATATACATATATCTATTCTCCTTCAGATCCTTTTCCCATGTAGGTTATGACACAATGTTGAGTAGTCTTCTCTTGGTATTCCGTAGGTCTTTGGTGATGATATATTTCACATGTGTTTGTATCTGTCTGTTAACCTCAATATGGTAATGTATCCAATCCTCACACCTTTCCATTTGGTGAACCATACGTTTTTGTACTGAACCTGTGATTGCCTTTCTCTGTGGAAATATCTTCGTTTGTATCAATTTTTAGGTAACACCTATATGTGATATGATAGGATATGTATCTTTGGCTTTCTCACTTACTACAAGTTGCGTGATTACTTCTAGACTCATCTGTGGTGCTGCAAATGGCATTGTTTCATTCTTTCGCTAGCTCATATTCCATCTGTACATGTAGCAGTTCTTCTTGGTCCACCCATCTGTCGGTGGACTTTTTGGTTACTTCCATATCTTGGCTATTGTAATACTATGCAATGCAGATTGGCCTGCCTGTGTCTTTCCAATTCTGTCTTCTTAGGTTATAGGTCCAGGAATAGGTCTGCTGGATCATATGGTAGCTCAATGTTTACCTTTTCAAGGCACCTCCATTCTGTTCTCTTCAGTGGCTCTTTCCAGGTTACGTCCCACATAAAGTTGAGGGTATGCATTTCTCCACAGCACCTTCAGCGTTTATTCTGTGTAGTTTTTTGCTGATGGTTATTCTGACTGGTGTGAGCTGATACCTCTTTGTGGTTGAATTTGCATGTGTCTCATGAGGCGTTGAAATTGAGCTTTAAGACATGTCCTTTTTATTTTTCCGGCTGCGATTAGAGCTTAGTTCTTCAAAGTGTTTACTTAAAGTATGTGTCACCTTTTGAAATGTTTTGGCCATTACCTCCCTCAAGACATTTTGAGGGCAGGTTTCATTTACAGCCCTGCAGTACTTGTTCCTATGAAGTGACCATTAGCTCAGGCTTTAAACCTGCTTTTGCAGGTAACGGCCAGAGGGCGGCAGCCTTTCTACGTTCCCCACGCTGGTACTAGGGAAACAGACCTACCAGCCAGTGGTGTTCTGCGGTTATCAATTAGAGTGGAATGTGCCCGGATAAACCCACAAATGCTGATGTCTCCTTACATGTGTTTGTTTTTTAAATTTAATTTATATTTTTTACTGGAGTAATATTCCATTGTATACATGGACCACTTCTTCTTGGTGCATTCCTCTGTGGATGGACATTTTTGTTGCTTCCAAGTGTTGACTAGGGTAAATATTGCTGGCGTACAGGTTTGCCAGCCTGTGACGTTTTGATTCTCATTTTCTCAGGTGATAGGCTCAGCAGATGGTATGCTTGATTCACTGGTAGCTCAATGTTTACCTTTTCAAAGCCCCTCCATTGTGTTTACGTTAATGGTTCTTACCACGTCCCCCTTAGAGCTGAGGGTACACATTTCTCCACAATCCCTTCAGCATGTATTGTTTGCAGCATTTTTGCTAATGGTCATTCTGACTGCTGTGAGCTGATAGGTATTTGTAATTTCGGTTTGCATATCTTTAAAAATTCCTAAAAGTCCTCATTTTCCCACGCCTTTTTCTTTTCTCTTAAAAGAAAAAACCGTGAGTACAATATACCTCTTGAAATCGTCTTCTTGGAAGGTTGCCCTCTTTTGAATTTTTTGGTCGATTTTTGACCCCAGAAATGTTTTGGAGGGCAGGTGTCATTTACAGAACTGCAAGTTGGTGACTATTTAGTGACCTTTCGCAGTGGGTTAAAGCTGCTGTTGTGGGAAATGGCCACAAGGAGGCAGCATTTTTCCATTCCCCAATCTGGGTACTAGGGCAGCAGAGCCTTTCTGGAAGGCGTTGTCCTAGGTTGTAAATTAGAATGGAATTTGCCAGGAGAAATCCCCATAAGTTTATGTCTCATTACTTCTTCTTGGTTCTTTTAATTTTTTTATTCGGGGTAAAGATTAGAATATTGTTTGTCCTAGGTGTACACAATCTGGTTCATTTGTACATTAGATATGTCTATTAATGTACAGATCCTCTTCCCATGTAAAATATTACAGTGTTCCGTAGATCTCGCTTGCTATGTGTTCGGTCTTTTTGATACATGTATATAACATGTATTTGTATACCTATACTAACAATAATCTTCATTTATCAATTCCCCCCTCCTTTCCTTTCAGATGAGCATCGTTTGTTTTCTAAGCCTGTGAGTGTCTTGCTCTTTGGAAATATGTTCATTTGTGTCAGTTATCAGATAATGCCATAAGTGATATTAGAGGATACAGGTCTTTTGCTTTCTGACCTGCTTCATGTTTTGTGATTATCTCCAGGCTCATCTATGGTGCCTCAAAGAGCAGTGCTTCAATGTTTTCCATGGCTAATATTCCATTGTGTATATGGACCACTTCTTCATGGTGCATTCCACTGTTGATGGACATTTTCGTTTCTTCCAAGTGTTGCCTATGGTAAATATTGCTGGAGTGCAGGATTGCCAGCCTGTGATTTTTGATTTTCATTTTCTCAGGTGATAGACCCAGCAGTGGGTATGATGGATCGACTGGGATGGTAGCTCAATGTTTACCTTTTCAAGGCACCTCAATTGTGCTTTCATTAGTGCCTCTTACCACGTCCCCCTTAGAATCGAGGGTATGCGTTTCTCCACAATCACGTCAGCATTTATTGTTTGCAGCATTTTTGTCGATGGCCATTCTGACGGGTGTGAGCTGATAGGTTTTTGTAATTTGGGTTTACATGTCTTTAAGAATTCCTAAAATTCATCATTTTCCACGCCTTTTTCTTTTCTGTTAAAAGAAAACAGAAAAAAGAAAGTGTGAGTACAATATACCTCTTCAAATTGTCTTTTTGGAAGGTTGCACTCTTGAGTTTTTTGGTCGATTTTCGACCTCAGTATGTTTTGGAGGGCAGGTGTCATTTACAGAACTGCAATTGGTGAATATTTAGTGACCTTTTGCGGTGGGTTTAAAGCTGCTGTTGTGGGAAACGGCCACAAGGAGGCAGCATTTCTCCATTCCCAAATCTGGGTACTAGGGCAGCAGAGCCTTCTGGAAGTCGTTTACCCAGGTTGTAAATTTGAATGGATTGTGCCAGGAAAACCCCCCATAAGTTTATGTCTCATTACTTCTAGTTCGTTGTTGTAATTTTGTAAATTGGGGTAATGGTTCGAATGTTGTTTGTCCAAGGTGTACACACTCTGCTTCATTTACACATTATATATATCTATTTATGTAGAGATCCTCTTCCCATGTAAATTATTACAGAGCGTTCCGTAAACCTCCCTTGCTATATGGTCGGTCTTTTTGATATATGTATATGATATGTATTTGTATACATATGGTAACGCTAATCTTCATTTATCCATTCCCCCCACCTTTCCTTTTAGATAAGCATAGTTTTCTTTCTAAGTCAGTGAGTGCCTTTCTCTGTGGACGTATGTTCATTTGTGTCAGTTATTAGATAACGCCTATAAGTGTTATCATAAGATATAGGACTTTTGCTTTCCGACTTACCTCATGTTCTGTGATTATCCCCAAGATCATCTATGGTGCCTAAAAGAGCAGTGTTTCATTGTTTTCCATGGCTAGTATTCATTGTGTACATGGACCACTTCTTCTTTATCCCTTCCTCTGTTGATGGACATTTTGGTTGCTTCACTGTCTTGTCTATTGTGAATAAGGCTGCAGTGCAGCCTTTGCAGCCCGGGTCTTCTTGATCCTGGTCTTCTCAGGTGAGAGGCCCATTGGTGCGCCTGCTGGATTGAATGGTACCTCAATTTTTCCTTTTAAACGCAGCTCCTTTCTGTTCTCATTGTTAGCTGTCAACCACTTTACATCTCACCAGCAGCTAGAGGGTACACAGTTCTCTAAAACCTCTTCAGCATTTATTGTTTGTAGACTTTTTGCTGATGGTCAGTCGACTGGTGTGAGTTGAAACCTTTTTGTAGATTAGATTGCATGAGTCTAATCCTTCCTGAGGTTGAGCTTTTATCCATTTTCCTGTTTTTAACAAGAGGGTGAGTAAAACTTACCTCTTCATACTATCTTCTTGAAAAATTTGCCTGTTTTGAATTTTTTTTTATCCATTCCCTACCTCAGCACAATTTTGAGGGCCGGTGTCCTTTACGGCCCTGAGTCCTTGTGAATGTTAAGTGACCATTAGCTGTGGGTTAAAAGCCGCTCTTGCGGGAATCGGCCACAAGGCGGCAGCATTTCTCCTTTACCAAATCTGGTTACTAGGGCAACAGAGCCTTACTGGAAGTGGTGTTCTAGGTTGTAAATTAGAATGGAATGTGCCAGGAAAAAGCCCTTTAAGTTTATGGCTCATTACTTCTTGTTCGTATTTTTAACTTAATTTTTATTTTTTATCACAGCAAACTTGATTACAATGTTTCGTTTGTTCTAGGTGTGCAAGATGTGGTTCTTTCACACATATACATATATCTATTCTCCTTCAGATCCTTTTCCCATGTAGGTTATGACACAATGTTGAGTAGTCTTCTCTTGGTATTCCGTAGGTCTTTGGTGATGATATATTTCACATGTGTTTGTATCTGTCTGTTAACCTCAATATGGTAATGTATCCAATCCTCACACCTTTCCATTTGGTGAACCATACGTTTTTGTACTGAACCTGTGATTGCCTTTCTCTGTGGAAATATCTTCGTTTGTATCAATTTTTAGGTAACACCTATATGTGATATGATAGGATATGTATCTTTGGCTTTCTCACTTACTACAAGTTGCGTGATTACTTCTAGACTCATCTGTGGTGCTGCAAATGGCATTGTTTCATTCTTTCGCTAGCTCATATTCCATCTGTACATGTAGCAGTTCTTCTTGGTCCACCCATCTGTCGGTGGACTTTTTGGTTACTTCCATATCTTGGCTATTGTAATACTATGCAATGCAGATTGGCCTGCCTGTGTCTTTCCAATTCTGTCTTCTTAGGTTATAGGTCCAGGAATAGGTCTGCTGGATCATATGGTAGCTCAATGTTTACCTTTTCAAGGCACCTCCATTCTGTTCTCTTCAGTGGCTCTTTCCAGGTTACGTCCCACATAAAGTTGAGGCTATGCATTTCTCCACAGCACCTTCAGCGTTTATTCTGTGTAGTTTTTTGCTGATGGTTATTCTGACTGGTGTGAGCTGATACCTCTTTGTGGTTGAATTTGCATGTGTCTCATGAGGCGTTGAAATTGAGCTTTAAGACATGTCCTTTTTATTTTTCCGGCTGCGATTAGAGCTTAGTTCTTCAAAGTGTTTACTTAAAGTATGTGTCACCTTTTGAAATGTTTTGGCCATTACCTCCCTCAAGACATTTTGAGGGCAGGTTTCATTTACAGCCCTGCAGTACTTGTTCCTATGAAGTGACCATTAGCTCAGGCTTTAAACCTGCTTTTGCAGGTAACGGCCAGAGGGCGGCAGCCTTTCTACGTTCCCCACGCTGGTACTAGGGAAACAGACCTACCAGCCAGTGGTGTTCTGCGGTTATCAATTAGAGTGGAATGTGCCCGGATAAACCCACAAATGCTGATGTCTCCTTACATGTGTTTGTTTTTTAAATTTAATTTATATTTTTTACTGGAGTAATATTCCATTGTATACATGGACCACTTCTTCTTGGTGCATTCCTCTGTGGATGGACATTTTTGTTGCTTCCAAGTGTTGACTAGGGTAAATATTGCTGGCGTACAGGTTTGCCAGCCTGTGACGTTTTGATTCTCATTTTCTCAGGTGATAGGCTCAGCAGATGGTATGCTTGATTCACTGGTAGCTCAATGTTTACCTTTTCAAAGCCCCTCCATTGTGTTTACGTTAATGGTTCTTACCACGTCCCCCTTAGAGCTGAGGGTACACATTTCTCCACAATCCCTTCAGCATGTATTGTTTGCAGCATTTTTGCTAATGGTCATTCTGACTGCTGTGAGCTGATAGGTATTTGTAATTTCGGTTTGCATATCTTTAAAAATTCCTAAAAGTCCTCATTTTCCCACGCCTTTTTCTTTTCTCTTAAAAGAAAAAACCGTGAGTACAATATACCTCTTGAAATCGTCTTCTTGGAAGGTTGCCCTCTTTTGAATTTTTTGGTCGATTTTTGACCCCAGAAATGTTTTGGAGGGCAGGTGTCATTTACAGAACTGCAAGTTGGTGACTATTTAGTGACCTTTCGCAGTGGGTTAAAGCTGCTGTTGTGGGAAATGGCCACAAGGAGGCAGCATTTTTCCATTCCCCAATCTGGGTACTAGGGCAGCAGAGCCTTTCTGGAAGGCGTTGTCCTAGGTTGTAAATTAGAATGGAATTTGCCAGGAGAAATCCCCATAAGTTTATGTCTCATTACTTCTTCTTGGTTCTTTTAATTTTTTTATTCGGGGTAAAGATTAGAATATTGTTTGTCCTAGGTGTACACAATCTGGTTCATTTGTACATTAGATATGTCTATTAATGTACAGATCCTCTTCCCATGTAAAATATTACAGTGTTCCGTAGATCTCGCTTGCTATGTGTTCGGTCTTTTTGATACATGTATATAACATGTATTTGTATACCTATACTAACAATAATCTTCATTTATCAATTCCCCCCTCCTTTCCTTTCAGATGAGCATCGTTTGTTTTCTAAGCCTGTGAGTGTCTTGCTCTTTGGAAATATGTTCATTTGTGTCAGTTATCAGATAATGCCATAAGTGATATTAGAGGATACAGGTCTTTTGCTTTCTGACCTGCTTCATGTTTTGTGATTATCTCCAGGCTCATCTATGGTGCCTCAAAGAGCAGTGCTTCAATGTTTTCCATGGCTAATATTCCATTGTGTATATGGACCACTTCTTCATGGTGCATTCCACTGTTGATGGACATTTTCGTTTCTTCCAAGTGTTGCCTATGGTAAATATTGCTGGAGTGCAGGATTGCCAGCCTGTGATTTTTGATTTTCATTTTCTCAGGTGATAGACCCAGCAGTGGGTATGATGGATCGACTGGGATGGTAGCTCAATGTTTACCTTTTCAAGGCACCTCAATTGTGCTTTCATTAGTGCCTCTTACCACGTCCCCCTTAGAATCGAGGGTATGCGTTTCTCCACAATCACGTCAGCATTTATTGTTTGCAGCATTTTTGTCGATGGCCATTCTGACGGGTGTGAGCTGATAGGTTTTTGTAATTTGGGTTTACATGTCTTTAAGAATTCCTAAAATTCATCATTTTCCACGCCTTTTTCTTTTCTGTTAAAAGAAAACAGAAAAAAGAAAGTGTGAGTACAATATACCTCTTCAAATTGTCTTTTTGGAAGGTTGCACTCTTGAGTTTTTTGGTCGATTTTCGACCTCAGTATGTTTTGGAGGGCAGGTGTCATTTACAGAACTGCAATTGGTGAATATTTAGTGACCTTTTGCGGTGGGTTTAAAGCTGCTGTTGTGGGAAACGGCCACAAGGAGGCAGCATTTCTCCATTCCCAAATCTGGGTACTAGGGCAGCAGAGCCTTCTGGAAGTCGTTTACCCAGGTTGTAAATTTGAATGGATTGTGCCAGGAAAACCCCCCATAAGTTTATGTCTCATTACTTCTAGTTCGTTGTTGTAATTTTGTAAATTGGGGTAATGGTTCGAATGTTGTTTGTCCAAGGTGTACACACTCTGCTTCATTTACACATTATATATATCTATTTATGTAGAGATCCTCTTCCCATGTAAATTATTACAGAGCGTTCCGTAAACCTCCCTTGCTATATGGTCGGTCTTTTTGATATATGTATATGATATGTATTTGTATACATATGGTAACGCTAATCTTCATTTATCCATTCCCCCCACCTTTCCTTTTAGATAAGCATAGTTTTCTTTCTAAGTCAGTGAGTGCCTTTCTCTGTGGACGTATGTTCATTTGTGTCAGTTATTAGATAACGCCTATAAGTGTTATCATAAGATATAGGACTTTTGCTTTCCGACTTACCTCATGTTCTGTGATTATCCCCAAGATCATCTATGGTGCCTAAAAGAGCAGTGTTTCATTGTTTTCCATGGCTAGTATTCATTGTGTACATGGACCACTTCTTCTTTATCCCTTCCTCTGTTGATGGACATTTTGGTTGCTTCACTGTCTTGTCTATTGTGAATAAGGCTGCAGTGCAGACTTTGCAGCCCGGGTCTTCTTGATCCTGGTCTTCTCAGGTGAGAGGCCCATTGGTGCGCCTGCTGGATTGAATGGTACCTCAATTTTTCCTTTTAAACGCAGCTCCTTTCTGTTCTCATTGTTAGCTGTCAACCACTTTACATCTCACCAGCAGCTAGAGGGTACACAGTTCTCTAAAACCTCTTCAGCATTTATTGTTTGTAGACTTTTTGCTGATGGTCAGTCGACTGGTGTGAGTTGAAACCTTTTTGTAGATTAGATTGCATGAGTCTAATCCTTCCTGAGGTTGAGCTTTTATCCATTTTCCTGTTTTTAACAAGAGGGTGAGTAAAACTTACCTCTTCATACTATCTTCTTGAAAAATTTGCCTGTTTTGAATTTTTTTTTATCCATTCCCTACCTCAGCACAATTTTGAGGGCCGGTGTCCTTTACGGCCCTGAGTCCTTGTGAATGTTAAGTGACCATTAGCTGTGGGTTAAAAGCCGCTCTTGCGGGAATCGGCCACAAGGCGGCAGCATTTCTCCTTTACCAAATCTGGTTACTAGGGCAACAGAGCCTTACTGGAAGTGGTGTTCTAGGTTGTAAATTAGAATGGAATGTGCCAGGAAAAAGCCCTTTAAGTTTATGGCTCATTACTTCTTGTTCGTATTTTTAACTTAATTTTTATTTTTTATCACAGCAAACTTGATTACAATGTTTCGTTTGTTCTAGGTGTGCAAGATGTGGTTCTTTCACACATATACATATATCTATTCTCCTTCAGATCCTTTTCCCATGTAGGTTATGACACAATGTTGAGTAGTCTTCTCTTGGTATTCCGTAGGTCTTTGGTGATGATATATTTCACATGTGTTTGTATCTGTCTGTTAACCTCAATATGGTAATGTATCCAATCCTCACACCTTTCCATTTGGTGAACCATACGTTTTTGTACTGAACCTGTGATTGCCTTTCTCTGTGGAAATATCTTCGTTTGTATCAATTTTTAGGTAACACCTATATGTGATATGATAGGATATGTATCTTTGGCTTTCTCACTTACTACAAGTTGCGTGATTACTTCTAGACTCATCTGTGGTGCTGCAAATGGCATTGTTTCATTCTTTCGCTAGCTCATATTCCATCTGTACATGTAGCAGTTCTTCTTGGTCCACCCATCTGTCGGTGGACTTTTTGGTTACTTCCATATCTTGGCTATTGTAATACTATGCAATGCAGATTGGCCTGCCTGTGTCTTTCCAATTCTGTCTTCTTAGGTTATAGGTCCAGGAATAGGTCTGCTGGATCATATGGTAGCTCAATGTTTACCTTTTCAAGGCACCTCCATTCTGTTCTCTTCAGTGGCTCTTTCCAGGTTACGTCCCACATAAAGTTGAGGGTATGCATTTCTCCACAGCACCTTCAGCGTTTATTCTGTGTAGTTTTTTGCTGATGGTTATTCTGACTGGTGTGAGCTGATACCTCTTTGTGGTTGAATTTGCATGTGTCTCATGAGGCGTTGAAATTGAGCTTTAAGACATGTCCTTTTTATTTTTCCGGCTGCGATTAGAGCTTAGTTCTTCAAAGTGTTTACTTAAAGTATGTGTCACCTTTTGAAATGTTTTGGCCATTACCTCCCTCAAGACATTTTGAGGGCAGGTTTCATTTACAGCCCTGCAGTACTTGTTCCTATGAAGTGACCATTAGCTCAGGCTTTAAACCTGCTTTTGCAGGTAACGGCCAGAGGGCGGCAGCCTTTCTACGTTCCCCACGCTGGTACTAGGGAAACAGACCTACCAGCCAGTGGTGTTCTGCGGTTATCAATTAGAGTGGAATGTGCCCGGATAAACCCACAAATGCTGATGTCTCCTTACATGTGTTTGTTTTTTAAATTTAATTTATATTTTTTACTGGAGTAATATTCCATTGTATACATGGACCACTTCTTCTTGGTGCATTCCTCTGTGGATGGACATTTTTGTTGCTTCCAAGTGTTGACTAGGGTAAATATTGCTGGCGTACAGGTTTGCCAGCCTGTGACGTTTTGATTCTCATTTTCTCAGGTGATAGGCTCAGCAGATGGTATGCTTGATTCACTGGTAGCTCAATGTTTACCTTTTCAAAGCCCCTCCATTGTGTTTACGTTAATGGTTCTTACCACGTCCCCCTTAGAGCTGAGGGTACACATTTCTCCACAATCCCTTCAGCATGTATTGTTTGCAGCATTTTTGCTAATGGTCATTCTGACTGCTGTGAGCTGATAGGTATTTGTAATTTCGGTTTGCATATCTTTAAAAATTCCTAAAAGTCCTCATTTTCCCACGCCTTTTTCTTTTCTCTTAAAAGAAAAAACCGTGAGTACAATATACCTCTTGAAATCGTCTTCTTGGAAGGTTGCCCTCTTTTGAATTTTTTGGTCGATTTTTGACCCCAGAAATGTTTTGGAGGGCAGGTGTCATTTACAGAACTGCAAGTTGGTGACTATTTAGTGACCTTTCGCAGTGGGTTAAAGCTGCTGTTGTGGGAAATGGCCACAAGGAGGCAGCATTTTTCCATTCCCCAATCTGGGTACTAGGGCAGCAGAGCCTTTCTGGAAGGCGTTGTCCTAGGTTGTAAATTAGAATGGAATTTGCCAGGAGAAATCCCCATAAGTTTATGTCTCATTACTTCTTCTTGGTTCTTTTAATTTTTTTATTCGGGGTAAAGATTAGAATATTGTTTGTCCTAGGTGTACACAATCTGGTTCATTTGTACATTAGATATGTCTATTAATGTACAGATCCTCTTCCCATGTAAAATATTACAGTGTTCCGTAGATCTCGCTTGCTATGTGTTCGGTCTTTTTGATACATGTATATAACATGTATTTGTATACCTATACTAACAATAATCTTCATTTATCAATTCCCCCCTCCTTTCCTTTCAGATGAGCATCGTTTGTTTTCTAAGCCTGTGAGTGTCTTGCTCTTTGGAAATATGTTCATTTGTGTCAGTTATCAGATAATGCCATAAGTGATATTAGAGGATACAGGTCTTTTGCTTTCTGACCTGCTTCATGTTTTGTGATTATCTCCAGGCTCATCTATGGTGCCTCAAAGAGCAGTGCTTCAATGTTTTCCATGGCTAATATTCCATTGTGTATATGGACCACTTCTTCATGGTGCATTCCACTGTTGATGGACATTTTCGTTTCTTCCAAGTGTTGCCTATGGTAAATATTGCTGGAGTGCAGGATTGCCAGCCTGTGATTTTTGATTTTCATTTTCTCAGGTGATAGACCCAGCAGTGGGTATGATGGATCGACTGGGATGGTAGCTCAATGTTTACCTTTTCAAGGCACCTCAATTGTGCTTTCATTAGTGCCTCTTACCACGTCCCCCTTAGAATCGAGGGTATGCGTTTCTCCACAATCACGTCAGCATTTATTGTTTGCAGCATTTTTGTCGATGGCCATTCTGACGGGTGTGAGCTGATAGGTTTTTGTAATTTGGGTTTACATGTCTTTAAGAATTCCTAAAATTCATCATTTTCCACGCCTTTTTCTTTTCTGTTAAAAGAAAACAGAAAAAAGAAAGTGTGAGTACAATATACCTCTTCAAATTGTCTTTTTGGAAGGTTGCACTCTTGAGTTTTTTGGTCGATTTTCGACCTCAGTATGTTTTGGAGGGCAGGTGTCATTTACAGAACTGCAATTGGTGAATATTTAGTGACCTTTTGCGGTGGGTTTAAAGCTGCTGTTGTGGGAAACGGCCACAAGGAGGCAGCATTTCTCCATTCCCAAATCTGGGTACTAGGGCAGCAGAGCCTTCTGGAAGTCGTTTACCCAGGTTGTAAATTTGAATGGATTGTGCCAGGAAAACCCCCCATAAGTTTATGTCTCATTACTTCTAGTTCGTTGTTGTAATTTTGTAAATTGGGGTAATGGTTCGAATGTTGTTTGTCCAAGGTGTACACACTCTGCTTCATTTACACATTATATATATCTATTTATGTAGAGATCCTCTTCCCATGTAAATTATTACAGAGCGTTCCGTAAACCTCCCTTGCTATATGGTCGGTCTTTTTGATATATGTATATGATATGTATTTGTATACATATGGTAACGCTAATCTTCATTTATCCATTCCCCCCACCTTTCCTTTTAGATAAGCATAGTTTTCTTTCTAAGTCAGTGAGTGCCTTTCTCTGTGGACGTATGTTCATTTGTGTCAGTTATTAGATAACGCCTATAAGTGTTATCATAAGATATAGGACTTTTGCTTTCCGACTTACCTCATGTTCTGTGATTATCCCCAAGATCATCTATGGTGCCTAAAAGAGCAGTGTTTCATTGTTTTCCATGGCTAGTATTCATTGTGTACATGGACCACTTCTTCTTTATCCCTTCCTCTGTTGATGGACATTTTGGTTGCTTCACTGTCTTGTCTATTGTGAATAAGGCTGCAGTGCAGCCTTTGCAGCCCGGGTCTTCTTGATCCTGGTCTTCTCAGGTGAGAGGCCCATTGGTGCGCCTGCTGGATTGAATGGTACCTCAATTTTTCCTTTTAAACGCAGCTCCTTTCTGTTCTCATTGTTAGCTGTCAACCACTTTACATCTCACCAGCAGCTAGAGGGTACACAGTTCTCTAAAACCTCTTCAGCATTTATTGTTTGTAGACTTTTTGCTGATGGTCAGTCGACTGGTGTGAGTTGAAACCTTTTTGTAGATTAGATTGCATGAGTCTAATCCTTCCTGAGGTTGAGCTTTTATCCATTTTCCTGTTTTTAACAAGAGGGTGAGTAAAACTTACCTCTTCATACTATCTTCTTGAAAAATTTGCCTGTTTTGAATTTTTTTTTATCCATTCCCTACCTCAGCACAATTTTGAGGGCCGGTGTCCTTTACGGCCCTGAGTCCTTGTGAATGTTAAGTGACCATTAGCTGTGGGTTAAAAGCCGCTCTTGCGGGAATCGGCCACAAGGCGGCAGCATTTCTCCTTTACCAAATCTGGTTACTAGGGCAACAGAGCCTTACTGGAAGTGGTGTTCTAGGTTGTAAATTAGAATGGAATGTGCCAGGAAAAAGCCCTTTAAGTTTATGGCTCATTACTTCTTGTTCGTATTTTTAACTTAATTTTTATTTTTTATCACAGCAAACTTGATTACAATGTTTTGTTTGTTCTAGGTGTGCAAGATGTGGTTCTTTCACACATATACATATATCTATTCTTCTTCAGATCCTTTTCCCATGTAGGTTATGACACAATGTTGAGTAGTCTTCTCTTGGTATTCCGTAGGTCTTTGGTGATGATATATTTCACATGTGTTTGTATCTGTCTGTTAACCTCAATATGGTAATGTATCCAATCCTCACACCTTTCCATTTGGTGAACCATAAGTTTTTGTACTGAATCTGTGATTGCCTTTCTCTGTGGAAATATCTTCGTTTGTATCAATTTTTAGGTAACACCTATATGTGATATGATAGGATATGTATCTTTGGCTTTCTCACTTACTACAAGTTGCGTGATTACTTCTAGACTCATCTGTGGTGCTGCAAATGGCATTGTTTCATTTTTTCGCTAGCTCATATTCCATCTGTACATGTAGCAGTTCTTCTTGGTCCACCCATCTGTCGGTGGACTTTTTGGTTACTTCCATATCTTGGCTATTGTAATACTATGCAATGCAGATTGGCCTGCCTGTGTCTTTCCAATTCTGTCTTCTTAGGTTATAGGTCCAGGAATAGGTCTGCTGGATCATATGGTAGCTCAATGTTTACCTTTTCAAGGCACCTCCATTCTGTTCTCTTTAGTGGCTCTTTCCAGGTTACGTCCCACATAAAGTTGAGGGTATGCATTTCTCCACAGCACCTTCAGCGTTTATTCTTTGTAGTTTTTTGCTGATGGTTATTCTGACTGGTGTGAGCTGATACCTCTTTGTGGTTGAATTTGCATGTGTCTCATGAGGCGTTGAAATTGAGCTTTAAGACATGTCCTTTTTATTTTTCCGGCTGCGATTAGAGCTTAGTTCTTCAAAGTGTTTACTTAAAGTATGTGTCACCTTTTGAAACGTTTTGGCCATTACCTCCCTCAAGACATTTTGAGGGCAGGTTTCATTTACAGCCCTGCAGTACTTGTTCATATGAAGTGACCATTAGCTCAGGCTTTAAACCTGCTTTTGCAGGTAACGGCCAGAGGGCGGCAGCCTTTCTACGTTCCCCACGCTGGTACTAGGGAAACAGACCTACCAGCCAGTGGTGTTCTGCGGTTGTCAATTAGAGTGGAATGTGCCCGGGTAAACCCACAAATGCTGATGTCTCCTTACATGTGTTTGTTTTTTAAATTTAATTTATATTTTTTACTGGAGTAATATTCCATTGTATACATGGACCACTTCTTCTTGGTGCATTCCTCTGTGGATGGACATTTTTGTTGCTTCCAAGTGTTGACTAGGGTAAATATTGCTGGCGTACAGGTTTGCCAGCCTGTGACATTTTGATTCTCATTTTCTCAGGTGATAGGCTCAGCAGATGGTATGCTTGATTCACTGGTAGCTCAATGTTTACCTTTTCAAAGCCCCTCCATTGTGTTTACGTTAATGGTTCTTACCACGTCCCCCTTAGAGCTCAGGGTACACATTTCTCCACAATCCCTTCAGCATGTATTGTTTGCAGCATTTTTGCTAATGGTCATTCTGACTGCTGTGAGCTGATAGGTATTTGTAATTTCGGTTTGCATATCTTTAAAAATTCCTAAAAGTCCTCATTTTCCCACGCCTTTTTCTTTTCTCTTAAAAGAAAAAACCGTGAGTACAATATACCTCTTGAAATCGTCTTCTTGGAAGGTTGCCCTCTTTTGAATTTTTTGGTCGATTTTTGACCCCAGAAATGTTTTGGAGGGCAGGTGTCATTTACAGAACTGCAAGTTGGTGACTATTTAGTGACCTTTCGCAGTGGGTTAAAGCTGCTGTTGTGGGAAATGGCCACAAGGAGGCAGCATTTTTCCATTCCCCAATCTGGGTACTAGGGCAGCAGAGCCTTTCTGGAAGGCGTTGTCCTAGGTTGTAAATTAGAATGGAATTTGCCAGGAGAAATCCCCATAAGTTTATGTCTCATTACTTCTTCTTGGTTCTTTTAATTTTTTTATTCGGGGTAAAGATTAGAATATTGTTTGTCCTAGGTGTACACAATCTGGTTCATTTGTACATTAGATATGTCTATTAATGTACAGATCCTCTTCCCATGTAAAATATTACAGTGTTCCGTAGATCTCGCTTGCTATGTGTTCGGTCTTTTTGATACATGTATATAACATGTATTTGTATACCTATACTAACAATAATCTTCATTTATCAATTCCCCCCTCCTTTCCTTTCAGATGAGCATCGTTTGTTTTCTAAGCCTGTGAGTGTCTTGCTCTTTGGAAATATGTTCATTTGTGTCAGTTATCAGATAATGCCATAAGTGATATTAGAGGATACAGGTCTTTTGCTTTCTGACCTGCTTCATGTTTTGTGATTATCTCCAGGCTCATCTATGGTGCCTCAAAGAGCAGTGCTTCAATGTTTTCCATGGCTAATATTCCATTGTGTATATGGACCACTTCTTCATGGTGCATTCCACTGTTGATGGACATTTTCGTTTCTTCCAAGTGTTGCCTATGGTAAATATTGCTGGAGTGCAGGATTGCCAGCCTGTGATTTTTGATTTTCATTTTCTCAGGTGATAGACCCAGCAGTGGGTATGATGGATCGACTGGGATGGTAGCTCAATGTTTACCTTTTCAAGGCACCTCAATTGTGCTTTCATTAGTGCCTCTTACCACGTCCCCCTTAGAATCGAGGGTATGCGTTTCTCCACAATCACGTCAGCATTTATTGTTTGCAGCATTTTTGTCGATGGCCATTCTGACGGGTGTGAGCTGATAGGTTTTTGTAATTTGGGTTTACATGTCTTTAAGAATTCCTAAAATTCATCATTTTCCACGCCTTTTTCTTTTCTGTTAAAAGAAAACAGAAAAAAGAAAGTGTGAGTACAATATACCTCTTCAAATTGTCTTTTTGGAAGGTTGCACTCTTGAGTTTTTTGGTCGATTTTCGACCTCAGTATGTTTTGGAGGGCAGGTGTCATTTACAGAACTGCAATTGGTGAATATTTAGTGACCTTTTGCGGTGGGTTTAAAGCTGCTGTTGTGGGAAACGGCCACAAGGAGGCAGCATTTCTCCATTCCCAAATCTGGGTACTAGGGCAGCAGAGCCTTCTGGAAGTCGTTTACCCAGGTTGTAAATTTGAATGGATTGTGCCAGGAAAACCCCCCATAAGTTTATGTCTCATTACTTCTAGTTCGTTGTTGTAATTTTGTAAATTGGGGTAATGGTTCGAATGTTGTTTGTCCAAGGTGTACACACTCTGCTTCATTTACACATTATATATATCTATTTATGTAGAGATCCTCTTCCCATGTAAATTATTACAGAGCGTTCCGTAAACCTCCCTTGCTATATGGTCGGTCTTTTTGATATATGTATATGATATGTATTTGTATACATATGGTAACGCTAATCTTCATTTATCCATTCCCCCCACCTTTCCTTTTAGATAAGCATAGTTTTCTTTCTAAGTCAGTGAGTGCCTTTCTCTGTGGACGTATGTTCATTTGTGTCAGTTATTAGATAACGCCTATAAGTGTTATCATAAGATATAGGACTTTTGCTTTCCGACTTACCTCATGTTCTGTGATTATCCCCAAGATCATCTATGTTGCCTAAAAGAGCAGTGTTTCATTGTTTTCCATGGCTAGTATTCATTGTGTACATGGACCACTTCTTCTTTATCCCTTCCTCTGTTGATGGACATTTTGGTTGCTTCACTGTCTTGTCTATTGTGAATAAGGCTGCAGTGCAGCCTTTGCAGCCCGGGTCTTCTTGATCCTGGTCTTCTCAGGTGAGAGGCCCATTGGTGCGCCTGCTGGATTGAATGGTACCTCAATTTTTCCTTTTAAACGCAGCTCCTTTCTGTTCTCATTGTTAGCTGTCAACCACTTTACATCTCACCAGCAGCTAGAGGGTACACAGTTCTCTAAAACCTCTTCAGCATTTATTGTTTGTAGACTTTTTGCTGATGGTCAGTCGACTGGTGTGAGTTGAAACCTTTTTGTAGATTAGATTGCATGAGTCTAATCCTTCCTGAGGTTGAGCTTTTATCCATTTTCCTGTTTTTAACAAGAGGGTGAGTAAAACTTACCTCTTCATACTATCTTCTTGAAAAATTTGCCTGTTTTGAATTTTTTTTTATCCATTCCCTACCTCAGCACAATTTTGAGGGCCGGTGTCCTTTACGGCCCTGAGTCCTTGTGAATGTTAAGTGACCATTAGCTGTGGGTTAAAAGCCGCTCTTGCGGGAATCGGCCACAAGGCGGCAGCATTTCTCCTTTACCAAATCTGGTTACTAGGGCAACAGAGCCTTACTGGAAGTGGTGTTCTAGGTTGTAAATTAGAATGGAATGTGCCAGGAAAAAGCCCTTTAAGTTTATGGCTCATTACTTCTTGTTCGTATTTTTAACTTAATTTTTATTTTTTATCACAGCAAACTTGATTACAATGTTTCGTTTGTTCTAGGTGTGCAAGATGTGGTTCTTTCACACATATACATATATCTATTCTCCTTCAGATCCTTTTCCCATGTAGGTTATGACACAATGTTGAGTAGTCTTCTCTTGGTATTCCGTAGGTCTTTGGTGATGATATATTTCACATGTGTTTGTATCTGTCTGTTAACCTCAATATGGTAATGTATCCAATCCTCACACCTTTCCATTTGGTGAACCATACGTTTTTGTACTGAACCTGTGATTGCCTTTCTCTGTGGAAATATCTTCGTTTGTATCAATTTTTAGGTAACACCTATATGTGATATGATAGGATATGTATCTTTGGCTTTCTCACTTACTACAAGTTGCGTGATTACTTCTAGACTCATCTGTGGTGCTGCAAATGGCATTGTTTCATTCTTTCGCTAGCTCATATTCCATCTGTACATGTAGCAGTTCTTCTTGGTCCACCCATCTGTCGGTGGACTTTTTGGTTACTTCCATATCTTGGCTATTGTAATACTATGCAATGCAGATTGGCCTGCCTGTGTCTTTCCAATTCTGTCTTCTTAGGTTATAGGTCCAGGAATAGGTCTGCTGGATCATATGGTAGCTCAATGTTTACCTTTTCAAGGCACCTCCATTCTGTTCTCTTCAGTGGCTCTTTCCAGGTTACGTCCCACATAAAGTTGAGGCTATGCATTTCTCCACAGCACCTTCAGCGTTTATTCTGTGTAGTTTTTTGCTGATGGTTATTCTGACTGGTGTGAGCTGATACCTCTTTGTGGTTGAATTTGCATGTGTCTCATGAGGCGTTGAAATTGAGCTTTAAGACATGTCCTTTTTATTTTTCCGGCTGCGATTAGAGCTTAGTTCTTCAAAGTGTTTACTTAAAGTATGTGTCACCTTTTGAAATGTTTTGGCCATTACCTCCCTCAAGACATTTTGAGGGCAGGTTTCATTTACAGCCCTGCAGTACTTGTTCCTATGAAGTGACCATTAGCTCAGGCTTTAAACCTGCTTTTGCAGGTAACGGCCAGAGGGCGGCAGCCTTTCTACGTTCCCCACGCTGGTACTAGGGAAACAGACCTACCAGCCAGTGGTGTTCTGCGGTTATCAATTAGAGTGGAATGTGCCCGGATAAACCCACAGTTGCTGATGTCTCCTTACATGTGTTTGTTTTTTAAATTTAATTTACATTTTTTACTGGAGTAATATTCCATTGTATACATGGACCACTTCTTCTTGGTGCATTCCTCTGTGGATGGACATTTTTGTTGCTTCCAAGTGTTGACTAGGGTAAATATTGCTGGCGTACAGGTTTGCCAGCCTGTGACGTTTTGATTCTCATTTTCTCAGGTGATAGGCTCAGCAGATGGTATGCTTGATTCACTGGTAGCTCAATGTTTACCTTTTCAAAGCCCCTCCATTGTGTTTACGTTAATGGTTCTTACCACGTCCCCCTTAGAGCTGAGGGTACACATTTCTCCACAATCCCTTCAGCATGTATTGTTTGCAGCATTTTTGCTAATGGTCATTCTGACTGCTGTGAGCTGATAGGTATTTGTAATTTCGGTTTGCATATCTTTAAAAATTCCTAAAAGTCCTCATTTTCCCACGCCTTTTTCTTTTCTCTTAAAAGAAAAAACCGTGAGTACAATATACCTCTTGAAATCGTCTTCTTGGAAGGTTGCCCTCTTTTGAATTTTTTGGTCGATTTTTGACCCCAGAAATGTTTTGGAGGGCAGGTGTCATTTACAGAACTGCAAGTTGGTGACTATTTAGTGACCTTTCACAGTGGGTTAAAGCTGCTGTTGTGGGAAATGGCCACAAGGAGGCAGCATTTTTCCATTCCCCAATCTGGGTACTAGGGCAGCAGAGCCTTTCTGGAAGGCGTTGTCCTAGGTTGTAAATTAGAATGGAATTTGCCAGGAGAAATCCCCATAAGTTTATGTCTCATTACTTCTTCTTGGTTCTTTTAATTTTTTTATTCGGGGTAAAGATTAGAATATTGTTTGTCCTAGGTGTACACAATCTGGTTCATTTGTACATTAGATATGTCTATTAATGTACAGATCCTCTTCCCATGTAAAATATTACAGTGTTCCGTAGATCTCGCTTGCTATGTGTTCGGTCTTTTTGATACATGTATATAACATGTATTTGTATACCTATACTAACAATAATCTTCATTTATCAATTCCCCCCTCCTTTCCTTTCAGATGAGCATCGTTTGTTTTCTAAGCCTGTGAGTGTCTTGCTCTTTGGAAATATGTTCATTTGTGTCAGTTATCAGATAATGCCATAAGTGATATTAGAGGATACAGGTCTTTTGCTTTCTGACCTGCTTCATGTTTTGTGATTATCTCCAGGCTCATCTATGGTGCCTCAAAGAGCAGTGCTTCAATGTTTTCCATGGCTAATATTCCATTGTGTATATGGACCACTTCTTCATGGTGCATTCCACTGTTGATGGACATTTTCGTTTCTTCCAAGTGTTGCCTATGGTAAATATTGCTGGAGTGCAGGATTGCCAGCCTGTGATTTTTGATTTTCATTTTCTCAGGTGATAGACCCAGCAGTGGGTATGATGGATCGACTGGGATGGTAGCTCAATGTTTACCTTTTCAAGGCACCTCAATTGTGCTTTCATTAGTGCCTCTTACCACGTCCCCCTTAGAATCGAGGGTATGCGTTTCTCCACAATCACGTCAGCATTTATTGTTTGCAGCATTTTTGTCGATGGCCATTCTGACGGGTGTGAGCTGATAGGTTTTTGTAATTTGGGTTTACATGTCTTTAAGAATTCCTAAAATTCATCATTTTCCACGCCTTTTTCTTTTCTGTTAAAAGAAAACAGAAAAAAGAAAGTGTGAGTACAATATACCTCTTCAAATTGTCTTTTTGGAAGGTTGCACTCTTGAGTTTTTTGGTCGATTTTCGACCTCAGTATGTTTTGGAGGGCAGGTGTCATTTACAGAACTGCAATTGGTGAATATTTAGTGACCTTTTGCGGTGGGTTTAAAGCTGCTGTTGTGGGAAACGGCCACAAGGAGGCAGCATTTCTCCATTCCCAAATCTGGGTACTAGGGCAGCAGAGCCTTCTGGAAGTCGTTTACCCAGGTTGTAAATTTGAACGGATTGTGCCAGGAAAACCCCCCATAAGTTTATGTCTCATTACTTCTAGTTCGTTGTTGTAATTTTGTAAATTGGGGTAATGGTTCGAATGTTGTTTGTCCAAGGTGTACACACTCTGCTTCATTTACACATTATATATATCTATTTATGTAGAGATCCTCTTCCCATGTAAATTATTACAGAGCGTTCCGTAAACCTCCCTTGCTATATGGTCGGTCTTTTTGATATATGTATATGATATGTATTTGTATACATATGGTAACGCTAATCTTCATTTATCCATTCCCCCCACCTTTCCTTTTAGATAAGCATAGTTTTCTTTCTACGTCAGTGAGTGCCTTTCTCTGTGGACGTATGTTCATTTGTGTCAGTTATTAGATAACGCCTATAAGTGTTACCATAAGATATAGGACTCTTGCTTTCCGACTTACCTCATGTTCTGTGATTATCCCCAAGATCATCTATGGTGCCTAAAAGAGCAGTGTTTCATTGTTTTCCATGGCTAGTATTCATTGTGTACATGGACCACTTCTTCTTTATCCCTTCCTCTGTTGATGGACATTTTGGTTGCTTCACTGTCTTGTCTATTGTGAATAAGGCTGCAGTGCAGCCTTTGCAGCCCGGGTCTTCTTGATCCTGGTCTTCTCAGGTGAGAGGCCCATTGGTGCGCCTGCTGGATTGAATGGTACCTCAATTTTTCCTTTTAAACGCAGCTCCTTTCTGTTCTCATTGTTAGCTGTCAACCACTTTACATCTCACCAGCAGCTAGAGGGTACACAGTTCTCTAAAACCTCTTCAGCATTTATTGTTTGTAGACTTTTTGCTGATGGTCAGTCGACTGGTGTGAGTTGAAACCTTTTTGTAGATTAGATTGCATGAGTCTAATCCTTCCTGAGGTTGAGCTTTTATCCATTTTCCTGTTTTTAACAAGAGGGTGAGTAAAACTTACCTCTTCATACTATCTTCTTGAAAAATTTGCCTGTTTTGAATTTTTTTTTATCCATTCCCTACCTCAGCACAATTTTGAGGGCCAGTGTCCTTTACGGCCCTGAGTCCTTGTGAATGTTAAGTGACCATTAGCTGTGGGTTAAAAGCCGCTCTTGCGGGAATCGGCCACAAGGCGGCAGCATTTCTCCTTTACCAAATCTGGTTACTAGGGCAACAGAGCCTTACTGGAAGTGGTGTTCTAGGTTGTAAATTAGAATGGAATGTGCCAGGAAAAAGCCCTTTAAGTTTATGGCTCATTACTTCTTGTTCGTATTTTTAACTTAATTTTTATTTTTTATCACAGCAAACTTGATTACAATGTTTCGTTTGTTCTAGGTGTGCAAGATGTGGTTCTTTCACACATATACATGTATCTATTCTCCTTCAGATCCTTTTCCCATGTAGGTTATGACACAATGTTGAGTAGTCTTCTCTTGGTATTCCGTAGGTCTTTGGTGATGATATATTTCACATGTGTTTGTATCTGTCTGTTAACCTCAATATGGTAATGTATCCAATCCTCACACCTTTCCATTTGGTGAACCATACGTTTTTGTACTGAACCTGTGATTGCCTTTCTCTGTGGAAATATCTTCGTTTGTATCAATTTTTAGGTAACACCTATATGTGATATGATAGGATATGTATCTTTGGCTTTCTCACTTACTACAAGTTGCGTGATTACTTCTAGACTCATCTGTGGTGCTGCAAATGGCATTGTTTCATTCTTTCGCTAGCTCATATTCCATCTGTACATGTAGCAGTTCTTCTTGGTCCACCCATCTGTCGGTGGACTTTTTGGTTACTTCCATATCTTGGCTATTGTAATACTGTGCAATGCAGATTGGCCTGCCTGTGTCTTTCCAATTCTGTCTTCTTAGGTTATAGGTCCAGGAATAGGTCTGCTGGATCATATGGTAGCTCAATGTTTACCTTTTCAAGGCACCTCCATTCTGTTCTCTTTAGTGGCTCTTTCCAGGTTACGTCCCACATAAAGTTGAGGGTATGCATTTCTCCACAGCACCTTCAGCGTTTATTCTGTGTAGTTTTTTGCTGATGGTTATTCTGACTGGTGTGAGCTGATACCTCTTTGTGGTTGAATTTGCATGTGTCTCATGAGGCGTTGAAATTGAGCTTTAAGACATGTCCTTTTTATTTTTCCGGCTGCGATTAGAGCTTAGTTCTTCAAAGTGTTTACTTAAAGTATGTGTCACCTTTTGAAATGTTTTGGCCATTACCTCCCTCAAGACATTTTGAGGGCAGGTTTCATTTACAGCCCTGCAGTACTTGTTCCTATGAAGTGACCATTAGCTCAGGCTTTAAACCTGCTTTTGCAGGTAACGGCCAGAGGGCGGCAGCCTTTCTACGTTCCCCACGCTGGTACTAGGGAAACAGACCTACCAGCCAGTGGTGTTCTGCGGTTATCAATTAGAGTGGAATGTGCCCGGATAAACCCACAGTTGCTGATGTCTCCTTACATGTGTTTGTTTTTTAAATTTAATTTACATTTTTTACTGGAGTAATATTCCATTGTATACATGGACCACTTCTTCTTGGTGCATTCCTCTGTGGATGGACATTTTTGTTGCTTCCAAGTGTTGACTAGGGTAAATATTGCTGGCGTACAGGTTTGCCAGCCTGTGACGTTTTGATTCTCATTTTCTCAGGTGATAGGCTCAGCAGATGGTATGCTTGATTCACTGGTAGCTCAATGTTTACCTTTTCAAAGCCCCTCCATTGTGTTTACGTTAATGGTTCTTACCACGTCCCCCTTAGAGCTGAGGGTACACATTTCTCCACAATCCCTTCAGCATGTATTGTTTGCAGCATTTTTGCTAATGGTCATTCTGACTGCTGTGAGCTGATAGGTATTTGTAATTTCGGTTTGCATATCTTTAAAAATTCCTAAAAGTCCTCATTTTCCCACGCCTTTTTCTTTTCTCTTAAAAGAAAAAACCGTGAGTACAATATACCTCTTGAAATCGTCTTCTTGGAAGGTTGCCCTCTTTTGAATTTTTTGGTCGATTTTTGACCCCAGAAATGTTTTGGAGGGCAGGTGTCATTTACAGAACTGCAAGTTGGTGACTATTTAGTGACCTTTCGCAGTGGGTTAAAGCTGCTGTTGTGGGAAATGGCCACAAGGAGGCAGCATTTTTCCATTCCCCAATCTGGGTACTAGGGCAGCAGAGCCTTTCTGGAAGGCGTTGTCCTAGGTTGTAAATTAGAATGGAATTTGCCAGGAGAAATCCCCATAAGTTTATGTCTCATTACTTCTTCTTGGTTCTTTTAATTTTTTTATTCGGGGTAAAGATTAGAATATTGTTTGTCCTAGGTGTACACAATCTGGTTCATTTGTACATTAGATATGTCTATTAATGTACAGATCCTCTTCCCATGTAAAATATTACAGTGTTCCGTAGATCTCGCTTGCTATGTGTTCGGTCTTTTTGATACATGTATATAACATGTATTTGTATACCTATACTAACAATAATCTTCATTTATCAATTCCCCCCTCCTTTCCTTTCAGATGAGCATCGTTTGTTTTCTAAGCCTGTGAGTGTCTTGCTCTTTGGAAATATGTTCATTTGTGTCAGTTATCAGATAATGCCATAAGTGATATTAGAGGATACAGGTCTTTTGCTTTCTGACCTGCTTCATGTTTTGTGATTATCTCCAGGCTCATCTATGGTGCCTCAAAGAGCAGTGCTTCAATGTTTTCCATGGCTAATATTCCATTGTGTATATGGACCACTTCTTCATGGTGCATTCCACTGTTGATGGACATTTTCGTTTCTTCCAAGTGTTGCCTATGGTAAATATTGCTGGAGTGCAGGATTGCCAGCCTGTGATTTTTGATTTTCATTTTCTCAGGTGATAGACCCAGCAGTGGGTATGATGGATCGACTGGGATGGTAGCTCAATGTTTACCTTTTCAAGGCACCTCAATTGTGCTTTCATTAGTGCCTCTTACCACGTCCCCCTTAGAATCGAGGGTATGCGTTTCTCCACAATCACGTCAGCATTTATTGTTTGCAGCATTTTTGTCGATGGCCATTCTGACGGGTGTGAGCTGATAGGTTTTTGTAATTTGGGTTTACATGTCTTTAAGAATTCCTAAAATTCATCATTTTCCACGCCTTTTTCTTTTCTGTTAAAAGAAAACAGAAAAAAGAAAGTGTGAGTACAATATACCTCTTCAAATTGTCTTTTTGGAAGGTTGCACTCTTGAGTTTTTTGGTCGATTTTCGACCTCAGTATGTTTTGGAGGGCAGGTGTCATTTACAGAACTGCAATTGGTGAATATTTAGTGACCTTTTGCGGTGGGTTTAAAGCTGCTGTTGTGGGAAACGGCCACAAGGAGGCAGCATTTCTCCATTCCCAAATCTGGGTACTAGGGCAGCAGAGCCTTCTGGAAGTCGTTTACCCAGGTTGTAAATTTGAACGGATTGTGCCAGGAAAACCCCCCATAAGTTTATGTCTCATTACTTCTAGTTCGTTGTTGTAATTTTGTAAATTGGGGTAATGGTTCGAATGTTGTTTGTCCAAGGTGTACACACTCTGCTTCATTTACACATTATATATATCTATTTATGTAGAGATCCTCTTCCCATGTAAATTATTACAGAGCGTTCCGTAAACCTCCCTTGCTATATGGTCGGTCTTTTTGATATATGTATATGATATGTATTTGTATACATATGGTAACGCTAATCTTCATTTATCCATTCCCCCCACCTTTCCTTTTAGATAAGCATAGTTTTCTTTCTACGTCAGTGAGTGCCTTTCTCTGTGGACGTATGTTCATTTGTGTCAGTTATTAGATAACGCCTATAAGTGTTACCATAAGATATAGGACTCTTGCTTTCCGACTTACCTCATGTTCTGTGATTATCCCCAAGATCATCTATGGTGCCTAAAAGAGCAGTGTTTCATTGTTTTCCATGGCTAGTATTCATTGTGTACATGGACCACTTCTTCTTTATCCCTTCCTCTGTTGATGGACATTTTGGTTGCTTCACTGTCTTGTCTATTGTGAATAAGGCTGCAGTGCAGCCTTTGCAGCCCGGGTCTTCTTGATCCTGGTCTTCTCAGGTGAGAGGCCCATTGGTGCGCCTGCTGGATTGAATGGTACCTCAATTTTTCCTTTTAAACGCAGCTCCTTTCTGTTCTCATTGTTAGCTGTCAACCACTTTACATCTCACCAGCAGCTAGAGGGTACACAGTTCTCTAAAACCTCTTCAGCATTTATTGTTTGTAGACTTTTTGCTGATGGTCAGTCGACTGGTGTGAGTTGAAACCTTTTTGTAGATTAGATTGCATGAGTCTAATCCTTCCTGAGGTTGAGCTTTTATCCATTTTCCTGTTTTTAACAAGAGGGTGAGTAAAACTTACCTCTTCATACTATCTTCTTGAAAAATTTGCCTGTTTTGAATTTTTTTTTATCCATTCCCTACCTCAGCACAATTTTGAGGGCCGGTGTCCTTTACGGCCCTGAGTCCTTGTGAATGTTAAGTGACCATTAGCTGTGGGTTAAAAGCCGCTCTTGCGGGAATCGGCCACAAGGCGGCAGCATTTCTCCTTTACCAAATCTGGTTACTAGGGCAACAGAGCCTTACTGGAAGTGGTGTTCTAGGTTGTAAATTAGAATGGAATGTGCCAGGAAAAAGCCCTTTAAGTTTATGGCTCATTACTTCTTGTTCGTATTTTTAACTTAATTTTTATTTTTTATCACAGCAAACTTGATTACAATGTTTCGTTTGTTCTAGGTGTGCAAGATGTGGTTCTTTCACACATATACATGTATCTATTCTCCTTCAGATCCTTTTCCCATGTAGGTTATGACACAATGTTGAGTAGTCTTCTCTTGGTATTCCGTAGGTCTTTGGTGATGATATATTTCACATGTGTTTGTATCTGTCTGTTAACCTCAATATGGTAATGTATCCAATCCTCACACCTTTCCATTTGGTGAACCATACGTTTTTGTACTGAACCTGTGATTGCCTTTCTCTGTGGAAATATCTTCGTTTGTATCAATTTTTAGGTAACACCTATATGTGATATGATAGGATATGTATCTTTGGCTTTCTCACTTACTACAAGTTGCGTGATTACTTCTAGACTCATCTGTGGTGCTGCAAATGGCATTGTTTCATTCTTTCGCTAGCTCATATTCCATCTGTACATGTAGCAGTTCTTCTTGGTCCACCCATCTGTCGGTGGACTTTTTGGTTACTTCCATATCTTGGCTATTGTAATACTGTGCAATGCAGATTGGCCTGCCTGTGTCTTTCCAATTCTGTCTTCTTAGGTTATAGGTCCAGGAATAGGTCTGCTGGATCATATGGTAGCTCAATGTTTACCTTTTCAAGGCACCTCCATTCTGTTCTCTTTAGTGGCTCTTTCCAGGTTACGTCCCACATAAAGTTGAGGGTATGCATTTCTCCACAGCACCTTCAGCGTTTATTCTGTGTAGTTTTTTGCTGATGGTTATTCTGACTGGTGTGAGCTGATACCTCTTTGTGGTTGAATTTGCATGTGTCTCATAAGGCGTTGAAATTGAGCTTTAAGACATGTCCTTTTTATTTTTCCGGCTGCGATTAGAGCTTAGTTCTTCAAAGTGTTTACTTAAAGTATGTGTCACCTTTTGAAATGTTTTGGCCATTACCTCCCTCAAGACATTTTGAGGGCAGGTTTCATTTACAGCCCTGCAGTACTTGTTCCTATGAAGTGACCATTAGCTCAGGCTTTAAACCTGCTTTTGCAGGTAACGGCCAGAGGGCGGCAGCCTTTCTACGTTCCCCACGCTGGTACTAGGGAAACAGACCTACCAGCCAGTGGTGTTCTGCGGTTATCAATTAGAGTGGAATGTGCCCGGATAAACCCACAAATGCTGATGTCTCCTTACATGTGTTTGTTTTTTAAATTTAATTTATATTTTTTACTGGAGTAATATTCCATTGTATACATGGACCACTTCTTCTTGGTGCATTCCTCTGTGGATGGACATTTTTGTTGCTTCCAAGTGTTGACTAGGGTAAATATTGCTGGCGTACAGGTTTGCCAGCCTGTGACGTTTTGATTCTCATTTTCTCAGGTGATAGGCTCAGCAGATGGTATGCTTGATTCACTGGTAGCTCAATGTTTACCTTTTCAAAGCCCCTCCATTGTGTTTACGTTAATGGTTCTTACCACGTCCCCCTTAGAGCTGAGGGTACACATTTCTCCACAATCCCTTCAGCATGTATTGTTTGCAGCATTTTTGCTAATGGTCATTCTGACTGCTGTGAGCTGATAGGTATTTGTAATTTCGGTTTGCATATCTTTAAAAATTCCTAAAAGTCCTCATTTTCCCACGCCTTTTTCTTTTCTCTTAAAAGAAAAAACCGTGAGTACAACATACCTCTTGAAATTGTCTTCTTGGAAGGTTGCCCTCTTTTGAATTTTTTGGTCGATTTTTGACCCCAGAAATGTTTTGGAGGGCAGGTGTCATTTACAGAACTGCAAGTTGGTGACTATTTAGTGACCTTTCGCAGTGGGTTAAAGCTGCTGTTGTGGGAAATGGCCACAAGGAGGCAGCATTTTTCCATTCCCCAATCTGGGTACTAGGGCAGCAGAGCCTTTCTGGAAGGCGTTGTCCTAGGTTGTAAATTAGAATGGAATTTGCCAGGAGAAATCCCCATAAGTTTATGTCTCATTACTTCTTCTTGGTTCTTTTAATTTTTTTATTCGGGGTAAAGATTAGAATATTGTTTGTCCTAGGTGTACACAATCTGGTTCATTTGTACATTAGATATGTCTATTAATGTACAGATCCTCTTCCCATGTAAAATATTACAGTGTTCCGTAGATCTCGCTTGCTATGTGTTCGGTCTTTTTGATACATGTATATAACATGTATTTGTATACCTATACTAACAATAATCTTCATTTATCAATTCCCCCCTCCTTTCCTTTCAGATGAGCATCGTTTGTTTTCTAAGCCTGTGAGTGTCTTGCTCTTTGGAAATATGTTCATTTGTGTCAGTTATCAGATAATGCCATAAGTGATATTAGAGGATACAGGTCTTTTGCTTTCTGACCTGCTTCATGTTTTGTGATTATCTCCAGGCTCATCTATGGTGCCTCAAAGAGCAGTGCTTCAATGTTTTCCATGGCTAATATTCCATTGTGTATATGGACCACTTCTTCATGGTGCATTCCACTGTTGATGGACATTTTCGTTTCTTCCAAGTGTTGCCTATGGTAAATATTGCTGGAGTGCAGGATTGCCAGCCTGTGATTTTTGATTTTCATTTTCTCAGGTGATAGACCCAGCAGTGGGTATGATGGATCGACTGGGATGGTAGCTCAATGTTTACCTTTTCAAGGCACCTCAATTGTGCTTTCATTAGTGCCTCTTACCACGTCCCCCTTAGAATCGAGGGTATGCGTTTCTCCACAATCACGTCAGCATTTATTGTTTGCAGCATTTTTGTCGATGGCCATTCTGACGGGTGTGAGCTGATAGGTTTTTGTAATTTGGGTTTACATGTCTTTAAGAATTCCTAAAATTCATCATTTTCCACGCCTTTTTCTTTTCTGTTAAAAGAAAACAGAAAAAAGAAAGTGTGAGTACAATATACCTCTTCAAATTGTCTTTTTGGAAGGTTGCACTCTTGAGTTTTTTGGTCGATTTTCGACCTCAGTATGTTTTGGAGGGCAGGTGTCATTTACAGAACTGCAATTGGTGAATATTTAGTGACCTTTTGCGGTGGGTTTAAAGCTGCTGTTGTGGGAAACGGCCACAAGGAGGCAGCATTTCTCCATTCCCAAATCTGGGTACTAGGGCAGCAGAGCCTTCTGGAAGTCGTTTACCCAGGTTGTAAATTTGAACGGATTGTGCCAGGAAAACCCCCCATAAGTTTATGTCTCATTACTTCTAGTTCGTTGTTGTAATTTTGTAAATTGGGGTAATGGTTCGAATGTTGTTTGTCCAAGGTGTACACACTCTGCTTCATTTACACATTATATATATCTATTTATGTAGAGATCCTCTTCCCATGTAAATTATTACAGAGCGTTCCGTAAACCTCCCTTGCTATATGGTCGGTCTTTTTGATATATGTATATGATATGTATTTGTATACATATGGTAACGCTAATCTTCATTTATCCATTCCCCCCACCTTTCCTTTTAGATAAGCATAGTTTTCTTTCTACGTCAGTGAGTGCCTTTCTCTGTGGACGTATGTTCATTTGTGTCAGTTATTAGATAACGCCTATAAGTGTTATCATAAGATATAGGACTCTTGCTTTCCGACTTACCTCATGTTCTGTGATTATCCCCAAGATCATCTATGGTGCCTAAAAGAGCAGTGTTTCATTGTTTTCCATGGCTAGTATTCATTGTGTACATGGACCACTTCTTCTTTATCCCTTCCTCTGTTGATGGACATTTTGGTTGCTTCACTGTCTTGTCTATTGTGAATAAGGCTGCAGTGCAGCCTTTGCAGCCCGGGTCTTCTTGATCCTGGTCTTCTCAGGTGAGAGGCCCATTGGTGCGCCTGCTGGATTGAATGGTACCTCAATTTTTCCTTTTAAACGCAGCTCCTTTCTGTTCTCATTGTTAGCTGTCAACCACTTTACATCTCACCAGCAGCTAGAGGGTACACAGTTCTCTAAAACCTCTTCAGCATTTATTGTTTGTAGACTTTTTGCTGATGGTCAGTCGACTGGTGTGAGTTGAAACCTTTTTGTAGATTAGATTGCATGAGTCTAATCCTTCCTGAGGTTGAGCTTTTATCCATTTTCCTGTTTTTAACAAGAGGGTGAGTAAAACTTACCTCTTCATACTATCTTCTTGAAAAATTTGCCTGTTTTGAATTTTTTTTTATCCATTCCCTACCTCAGCACAATTTTGAGGGCCGGTGTTCTTTACGGCCCTGAGTCCTTGTGAATGTTAAGTGACCATTAGCTGTGGGTTAAAAGCCGCTCTTGCGGGAATCGGCCACAAGGCGGCAGCATTTCTCCTTTACCAAATCTGGTTACTAGGGCAACAGAGCCTTACTGGAAGTGGTGTTCTAGGTTGTAAATTAGAATGGAATGTGCCAGGAAAAAGCCCTTTAAGTTTATGGCTCATTACTTCTTGTTCGTATTTTTAACTTAATTTTTATTTTTTATCACAGCAAACTTGATTACAATGTTTCGTTTGTTCTAGGTGTGCAAGATGTGGTTCTTTCACACATATACATGTATCTATTCTCCTTCAGATCCTTTTCCCATGTAGGTTATGACACAATGTTGAGTAGTCTTCTCTTGGTATTCCGTAGGTCTTTGGTGATGATATATTTCACATGTGTTTGTATCTGTCTGTTAACCTCAATATGGTAATGTATCCAATCCTCACACCTTTCCATTTGGTGAACCATACGTTTTTGTACTGAACCTGTGATTGCCTTTCTCTGTGGAAATATCTTCGTTTGTATCAATTTTTAGGTAACACCTATATGTGATATGATAGGATATGTATCTTTGGCTTTCTCACTTACTACAAGTTGCGTGATTACTTCTAGACTCATCTGTGGTGCTGCAAATGGCATTGTTTCATTCTTTCGCTAGCTCATATTCCATCTGTACATGTAGCAGTTCTTCTTGGTCCACCCATCTGTCGGTGGACTTTTTGGTTACTTCCATATCTTGGCTATTGTAATACTGTGCAATGCAGATTGGCCTGCCTGTGTCTTTCCAATTCTGTCTTCTTAGGTTATAGGTCCAGGAATAGGTCTGCTGGATCATATGGTAGCTCAATGTTTACCTTTTCAAGGCACCTCCATTCTGTTCTCTTTAGTGGCTCTTTCCAGGTTACGTCCCACATAAAGTTGAGGGTATGCATTTCTCCACAGCACCTTCAGCGTTTATTCTGTGTAGTTTTTTGCTGATGGTTATTCTGACTGGTGTGAGCTGATACCTCTTTGTGGTTGAATTTGCATGTGTCTCATAAGGCGTTGAAATTGAGCTTTAAGACATGTCCTTTTTATTTTTCCGGCTGCGATTAGAGCTTAGTTCTTCAAAGTGTTTACTTAAAGTATGTGTCACCTTTTGAAATGTTTTGGCCATTACCTCCCTCAAGACATTTTGAGGGCAGGTTTCATTTACAGCCCTGCAGTACTTGTTCCTATGAAGTGACCATTAGCTCAGGCTTTAAACCTGCTTTTGCAGGTAACGGCCAGAGGGCGGCAGCCTTTCTACGTTCCCCACGCTGGTACTAGGGAAACAGACCTACCAGCCAGTGGTGTTCTGCGGTTATCAATTAGAGTGGAATGTGCCCGGATAAACCCACAAATGCTGATGTCTCCTTACATGTGTTTGTTTTTTAAATTTAATTTATATTTTTTACTGGAGTAATATTCCATTGTATACATGGACCACTTCTTCTTGGTGCATTCCTCTGTGGATGGACATTTTTGTTGCTTCCAAGTGTTGACTAGGGTAAATATTGCTGGCGTACAGGTTTGCCAGCCTGTGACGTTTTGATTCTCATTTTCTCAGGTGATAGGCTCAGCAGATGGTATGCTTGATTCACTGGTAGCTCAATGTTTACCTTTTCAAAGCCCCTCCATTGTGTTTACGTTAATGGTTCTTACCACGTCCCCCTTAGAGCTGAGGGTACACATTTCTCCACAATCCCTTCAGCATGTATTGTTTGCAGCATTTTTGCTAATGGTCATTCTGACTGCTGTGAGCTGATAGGTATTTGTAATTTCGGTTTGCATATCTTTAAAAATTCCTAAAATTCCTCATTTTCCCACGCCTTTTTCTTTTCTCTTAAAAGAAAAAACCGTGAGTACAACATACCTCTTGAAATTGTCTTCTTGGAAGGTTGCCCTCTTTTGAATTTTTTGGTCGATTTTTGACCCCAGAAATGTTTTGGAGGGCAGGTGTCATTTACAGAACTGCAAGTTGGTGACTATTTAGTGACCTTTCGCAGTGGGTTAAAGCTGCTGTTGTGGGAAATGGCCACAAGGAGGCAGCATTTTTCCATTCCCCAATCTGGGTACTAGGGCAGCAGAGCCTTTCTGGAAGGCGTTGTCCTAGGTTGTAAATTAGAATGGAATTTGCCAGGAGAAATCCCCATAAGTTTATGTCTCATTACTTCTTCTTGGTTCTTTTAATTTTTTTATTCGGGGTAAAGATTAGAATATTGTTTGTCCTAGGTGTACACAATCTGGTTCATTTGTACATTAGATATGTCTATTAATGTACAGATCCTCTTCCCATGTAAAATATTACAGTGTTCCGTAGATCTCGCTTGCTATGTGTTCGGTCTTTTTGATACATGTATATAACATGTATTTGTATACCTATACTAACAATAATCTTCATTTATCAATTCCCCCCTCCTTTCCTTTCAGATGAGCATCGTTTGTTTTCTAAGCCTGTGAGTGTCTTGCTCTTTGGAAATATGTTCATTTGTGTCAGTTATCAGATAATGCCATAAGTGATATTAGAGGATACAGGTCTTTTGCTTTCTGACCTGCTTCATGTTTTGTGATTATCTCCAGGCTCATCTATGGTGCCTCAAAGAGCAGTGCTTCAATGTTTTCCATGGCTAATATTCCATTGTGTATATGGACCACTTCTTCATGGTGCATTCCACTGTTGATGGACATTTTCGTTTCTTCCAAGTGTTGCCTATGGTAAATATTGCTGGAGTGCAGGATTGCCAGCCTGTGATTTTTGATTTTCATTTTCTCAGGTGATAGACCCAGCAGTGGGTATGATGGATCGACTGGGATGGTAGCTCAATGTTTACCTTTTCAAGGCACCTCAATTGTGCTTTCATTAGTGCCTCTTACCACGTCCCCCTTAGAATCGAGGGTATGCGTTTCTCCACAATCACGTCAGCATTTATTGTTTGCAGCATTTTTGTCGATGGCCATTCTGACGGGTGTGAGCTGATAGGTTTTTGTAATTTGGGTTTACATGTCTTTAAGAATTCCTAAAATTCATCATTTTCCACGCCTTTTTCTTTTCTGTTAAAAGAAAACAGAAAAAAGAAAGTGTGAGTACAATATACCTCTTCAAATTGTCTTTTTGGAAGGTTGCACTCTTGAGTTTTTTGGTCGATTTTCGACCTCAGTATGTTTTGGAGGGCAGGTGTCATTTACAGAACTGCAATTGGTGAATATTTAGTGACCTTTTGCGGTGGGTTTAAAGCTGCTGTTGTGGGAAACGGCCACAAGGAGGCAGCATTTCTCCATTCCCAAATCTGGGTACTAGGGCAGCAGAGCCTTCTGGAAGTCGTTTACCCAGGTTGTAAATTTGAACGGATTGTGCCAGGAAAACCCCCCATAAGTTTATGTCTCATTACTTCTAGTTCGTTGTTGTAATTTTGTAAATTGGGGTAATGGTTCGAATGTTGTTTGTCCAAGGTGTACACACTCTGCTTCATTTACACATTATATATATCTATTTATGTAGAGATCCTCTTCCCATGTAAATTATTACAGAGCGTTCCGTAAACCTCCCTTGCTATATGGTCGGTCTTTTTGATATATGTATATGATATGTATTTGTATACATATGGTAACGCTAATCTTCATTTATCCATTCCCCCCACCTTTCCTTTTAGATAAGCATAGTTTTCTTTCTACGTCAGTGAGTGCCTTTCTCTGTGGACGTATGTTCATTTGTGTCAGTTATTAGATAACGCCTATAAGTGTTATCATAAGATATAGGACTCTTGCTTTCCGACTTACCTCATGTTCTGTGATTATCCCCAAGATCATCTATGGTGCCTAAAAGAGCAGTGTTTCATTGTTTTCCATGGCTAGTATTCATTGTGTACATGGACCACTTCTTCTTTATCCCTTCCTCTGTTGATGGACATTTTGGTTGCTTCACTGTCTTGTCTATTGTGAATAAGGCTGCAGTGCAGCCTTTGCAGCCCGGGTCTTCTTGATCCTGGTCTTCTCAGGTGAGAGGCCCATTGGTGCGCCTGCTGGATTGAATGGTACCTCAATTTTTCCTTTTAAACGCAGCTCCTTTCTGTTCTCATTGTTAGCTGTCAACCACTTTACATCTCACCAGCAGCTAGAGGGTACACAGTTCTCTAAAACCTCTTCAGCATTTATTGTTTGTAGACTTTTTGCTGATGGTCAGTCGACTGGTGTGAGTTGAAACCTTTTTGTAGATTAGATTGCATGAGTCTAATCCTTCCTGAGGTTGAGCTTTTATCCATTTTCCTGTTTTTAACAAGAGGGTGAGTAAAACTTACCTCTTCATACTATCTTCTTGAAAAATTTGCCTGTTTTGAATTTTTTTTTATCCATTCCCTACCTCAGCACAATTTTGAGGGCCGGTGTCCTTTACGGCCCTGAGTCCTTGTGAATGTTAAGTGACCATTAGCTGTGGGTTAAAAGCCGCTCTTGCGGGAATCGGCCACAAGGCGGCAGCATTTCTCCTTTACCAAATCTGGTTACTAGGGCAACAGAGCCTTACTGGAAGTGGTGTTCTAGGTTGTAAATTAGAATGGAATGTGCCAGGAAAAAGCCCTTTAAGTTTATGGCTCATTACTTCTTGTTCGTATTTTTAACTTAATTTTTATTTTTTATCACAGCAAACTTGATTACAATGTTTCGTTTGTTCTAGGTGTGCAAGATGTGGTTCTTTCACACATATACATGTATCTATTCTCCTTCAGATCCTTTTCCCATGTAGGTTATGACACAATGTTGAGTAGTCTTCTCTTGGTATTCCGTAGGTCTTTGGTGATGATATATTTCACATGTGTTTGTATCTGTCTGTTAACCTCAATATGGTAATGTATCCAATCCTCACACCTTTCCATTTGGTGAACCATACGTTTTTGTACTGAACCTGTGATTGCCTTTCTCTGTGGAAATATCTTCGTTTGTATCAATTTTTAGGTAACACCTATATGTGATATGATAGGATATGTATCTTTGGCTTTCTCACTTACTACAAGTTGCGTGATTACTTCTAGACTCATCTGTGGTGCTGCAAATGGCATTGTTTCATTCTTTCGCTAGCTCATATTCCATCTGTACATGTAGCAGTTCTTCTTGGTCCACCCATCTGTCGGTGGACTTTTTGGTTACTTCCATATCTTGGCTATTGTAATACTGTGCAATGCAGATTGGCCTGCCTGTGTCTTTCCAATTCTGTCTTCTTAGGTTATAGGTCCAGGAATAGGTCTGCTGGATCATATGGTAGCTCAATGTTTACCTTTTCAAGGCACCTCCATTCTGTTCTCTTTAGTGGCTCTTTCCAGGTTACGTCCCACATAAAGTTGAGGGTATGCATTTCTCCACAGCACCTTCAGCGTTTATTCTGTGTAGTTTTTTGCTGATGGTTATTCTGACTGGTGTGAGCTGATACCTCTTTGTGGTTGAATTTGCATGTGTCTCATAAGGCGTTGAAATTGAGCTTTAAGACATGTCCTTTTTATTTTTCCGGCTGCGATTAGAGCTTAGTTCTTCAAAGTGTTTACTTAAAGTATGTGTCACCTTTTGAAATGTTTTGGCCATTACCTCCCTCAAGACATTTTGAGGGCAGGTTTCATTTACAGCCCTGCAGTACTTGTTCCTATGAAGTGACCATTAGCTCAGGCTTTAAACCTGCTTTTGCAGGTAACGGCCAGAGGGCGGCAGCCTTTCTACGTTCCCCACGCTGGTACTAGGGAAACAGACCTACCAGCCAGTGGTGTTCTGCGGTTATCAATTAGAGTGGAATGTGCCCGGATAAACCCACAAATGCTGATGTCTCCTTACATGTGTTTGTTTTTTAAATTTAATTTATATTTTTTACTGGAGTAATATTCCATTGTATACATGGACCACTTCTTCTTGGTGCATTCCTCTGTGGATGGACATTTTTGTTGCTTCCAAGTGTTGACTAGGGTAAATATTGCTGGCGTACAGGTTTGCCAGCCTGTGACGTTTTGATTCTCATTTTCTCAGGTGATAGGCTCAGCAGATGGTATGCTTGATTCACTGGTAGCTCAATGTTTACCTTTTCAAAGCCCCTCCATTGTGTTTACGTTAATGGTTCTTACCACGTCCCCCTTAGAGCTGAGGGTACACATTTCTCCACAATCCCTTCAGCATGTATTGTTTGCAGCATTTTTGCTAATGGTCATTCTGACTGCTGTGAGCTGATAGGTATTTGTAATTTCGGTTTGCATATCTTTAAAAATTCCTAAAAGTCCTCATTTTCCCACGCCTTTTTCTTTTCTGTTAAAAGAAAACAGAAAAAAGAAAAAACCGTGAGTACAATATACCTCTTGAAATCGTCTTCTTGGAAGGTTGCCCTCTTTTGAATTTTTTGGTCGATTTTTGACCCCAGAAATGTTTTGGAGGGCAGGTGTCATTTACAGAACTGCAAGTTGGTGACTATTTAGTGACCTTTCGCAGTGGGTTAAAGCTGCTGTTGTGGGAAATGGCCACAAGGAGGCAGCATTTTTCCATTCCCCAATCTGGGTACTAGGGCAGCAGAGCCTTTCTGGAAGGCGTTGTCCTAGGTTGTAAATTAGAATGGAATTTGCCAGGAGAAACCCCCATAAGTTTATGTCTCATTACTTCTAGTTCGTTGTTGTAATTTTGTAAATTGGGGTAATGGTTCGAATGTTGTTTGTCCAAGGTGTACACACTCTGCTTCATTTACACATTATATATATCTATTTATGTAGAGATCCTCTTCCCATGTAAATTATTACAGAGCGTTCCGTAAACCTCCCTTGCTATATGGTCGGTCTTTTTGATATATGTATATGATATGTATTTGTATACATATGGTAACGCTAATCTTCATTTATCCATTCCCCCCACCTTTCCTTTTAGATAAGCATAGTTTTCTTTCTACGTCAGTGAGTGCCTTTCTCTGTGGACGTATGTTCATTTGTGTCAGTTATTAGATAACGCCTATAAGTGTTATCATAAGATATAGGACTCTTGCTTTCCGACTTACCTCATGTTCTGTGATTATCCCCAAGATCATCTATGGTGCCTAAAAGAGCAGTGTTTCATTGTTTTCCATGGCTAGTATTCATTGTGTACATGGACCACTTCTTCTTTATCCCTTCCTCTGTTGATGGACATTTTGGTTGCTTCACTGTCTTGTCTATTGTGAATAAGGCTGCAGTGCAGCCTTTGCAGCCCGGGTCTTCTTGATCCTGGTCTTCTCAGGTGAGAGGCCCATTGGTGCGCCTGCTGGATTGAATGGTACCTCAATTTTTCCTTTTAAACGCAGCTCCTTTCTGTTCTCATTGTTAGCTGTCAACCACTTTACATCTCACCAGCAGCTAGAGGGTACACAGTTCTCTAAAACCTCTTCAGCATTTATTGTTTGTAGACTTTTTGCTGATGGTCAGTCGACTGGTGTGAGTTGAAACCTTTTTGTAGATTAGATTGCATGAGTCTAATCCTTCCTGAGGTTGAGCTTTTATCCATTTTCCTGTTTTTAACAAGAGGGTGAGTAAAACTTACCTCTTCATACTATCTTCTTGAAAAATTTGCCTGTTTTGAATTTTTTTTTATCCATTCCCTACCTCAGCACAATTTTGAGGGCCGGTGTCCTTTACGGCCCTGAGTCCTTGTGAATGTTAAGTGACCATTAGCTGTGGGTTAAAAGCCGCTCTTGCGGGAATCGGCCACAAGGCGGCAGCATTTCTCCTTTACCAAATCTGGTTACTAGGGCAACAGAGCCTTACTGGAAGTGGTGTTCTAGGTTGTAAATTAGAATGGAATGTGCCAGGAAAAAGCCCTTTAAGTTTATGGCTCATTACTTCTTGTTCGTATTTTTAACTTAATTTTTATTTTTTATCACAGCAAACTTGATTACAATGTTTCGTTTGTTCTAGGTGTGCAAGATGTGGTTCTTTCACACATATACATGTATCTATTCTCCTTCAGATCCTTTTCCCATGTAGGTTATGACACAATGTTGAGTAGTCTTCTCTTGGTATTCCGTAGGTCTTTGGTGATGATATATTTCACATGTGTTTGTATCTGTCTGTTAACCTCAATATGGTAATGTATCCAATCCTCACACCTTTCCATTTGGTGAACCATACGTTTTTGTACTGAACCTGTGATTGCCTTTCTCTGTGGAAATATCTTCGTTTGTATCAATTTTTAGGTAACACCTATATGTGATATGATAGGATATGTATCTTTGGCTTTCTCACTTACTACAAGTTGCGTGATTACTTCTAGACTCATCTGTGGTGCTGCAAATGGCATTGTTTCATTCTTTCGCTAGCTCATATTCCATCTGTACATGTAGCAGTTCTTCTTGGTCCACCCATCTGTCGGTGGACTTTTTGGTTACTTCCATATCTTGGCTATTGTAATACTGTGCAATGCAGATTGGCCTGCCTGTGTCTTTCCAATTCTGTCTTCTTAGGTTATAGGTCCAGGAATAGGTCTGCTGGATCATATGGTAGCTCAATGTTTACCTTTTCAAGGCACCTCCATTCTGTTCTCTTTAGTGGCTCTTTCCAGGTTACGTCCCACATAAAGTTGAGGGTATGCATTTCTCCACAGCACCTTCAGCGTTTATTCTGTGTAGTTTTTTGCTGATGGTTATTCTGACTGGTGTGAGCTGATACCTCTTTGTGGTTGAATTTGCATGTGTCTCATAAGGCGTTGAAATTGAGCTTTAAGACATGTCCTTTTTATTTTTCCGGCTGCGATTAGAGCTTAGTTCTTCAAAGTGTTTACTTAAAGTATGTGTCACCTTTTGAAATGTTTTGGCCATTACCTCCCTCAAGACATTTTGAGGGCAGGTTTCATTTACAGCCCTGCAGTACTTGTTCCTATGAAGTGACCATTAGCTCAGGCTTTAAACCTGCTTTTGCAGGTAACGGCCAGAGGGCGGCAGCCTTTCTACGTTCCCCACGCTGGTACTAGGGAAACAGACCTACCAGCCAGTGGTGTTCTGCGGTTATCAATTAGAGTGGAATGTGCCCGGATAAACCCACAGTTGCTGATGTCTCCTTACATGTGTTTGTTTTTTAAATTTAATTTACATTTTTTACTGGAGTAATATTCCATTGTATACATGGACCACTTCTTCTTGGTGCATTCCTCTGTGGATGGACATTTTTGTTGCTTCCAAGTGTTGACTAGGGTAAATATTGCTGGCGTACAGGTTTGCCAGCCTGTGACGTTTTGATTCTCATTTTCTCAGGTGATAGGCTCAGCAGATGGTATGCTTGATTCACTGGTAGCTCAATGTTTACCTTTTCAAAGCCCCTCCATTGTGTTTACGTTAATGGTTCTTACCACGTCCCCCTTAGAGCTGAGGGTACACATTTCTCCACAATCCCTTCAGCATGTATTGTTTGCAGCATTTTTGCTAATGGTCATTCTGACTGCTGTGAGCTGATAGGTATTTGTAATTTCGGTTTGCATATCTTTAAAAATTCCTAAAAGTCCTCATTTTCCCACGCCTTTTTCTTTTCTCTTAAAAGAAAAAACCGTGAGTACAATATACCTCTTGAAATCGTCTTCTTGGAAGGTTGCCCTCTTTTGAATTTTTTGGTCGATTTTTGACCCCAGAAATGTTTTGGAGGGCAGGTGTCATTTACAGAACTGCAAGTTGGTGACTATTTAGTGACCTTTCGCAGTGGGTTAAAGCTGCTGTTGTGGGAAATGGCCACAAGGAGGCAGCATTTTTCCATTCCCCAATCTGGGTACTAGGGCAGCAGAGCCTTTCTGGAAGGCGTTGTCCTAGGTTGTAAATTAGAATGGAATTTGCCAGGAGAAATCCCCATAAGTTTATGTCTCATTACTTCTTCTTGGTTCTTTTAATTTTTTTATTCGGGGTAAAGATTAGAATATTGTTTGTCCTAGGTGTACACAATCTGGTTCATTTGTACATTAGATATGTCTATTAATGTACAGATCCTCTTCCCATGTAAAATATTACAGTGTTCCGTAGATCTCGCTTGCTATGTGTTCGGTCTTTTTGATACATGTATATAACATGTATTTGTATACCTATACTAACAATAATCTTCATTTATCAATTCCCCCCTCCTTTCCTTTCAGATGAGCATCGTTTGTTTTCTAAGCCTGTGAGTGTCTTGCTCTTTGGAAATATGTTCATTTGTGTCAGTTATCAGATAATGCCATAAGTGATATTAGAGGATACAGGTCTTTTGCTTTCTGACCTGCTTCATGTTTTGTGATTATCTCCAGGCTCATCTATGGTGCCTCAAAGAGCAGTGCTTCAATGTTTTCCATGGCTAATATTCCATTGTGTATATGGACCACTTCTTCATGGTGCATTCCACTGTTGATGGACATTTTCGTTTCTTCCAAGTGTTGCCTATGGTAAATATTGCTGGAGTGCAGGATTGCCAGCCTGTGATTTTTGATTTTCATTTTCTCAGGTGATAGACCCAGCAGTGGGTATGATGGATCGACTGGGATGGTAGCTCAATGTTTACCTTTTCAAGGCACCTCAATTGTGCTTTCATTAGTGCCTCTTACCACGTCCCCCTTAGAATCGAGGGTATGCGTTTCTCCACAATCACGTCAGCATTTATTGTTTGCAGCATTTTTGTCGATGGCCATTCTGACGGGTGTGAGCTGATAGGTTTTTGTAATTTGGGTTTACATGTCTTTAAGAATTCCTAAAATTCATCATTTTCCACGCCTTTTTCTTTTCTGTTAAAAGAAAACAGAAAAAAGAAAGTGTGAGTACAATATACCTCTTCAAATTGTCTTTTTGGAAGGTTGCACTCTTGAGTTTTTTGGTTGATTTTCGACCTCAGTATGTTTTGGAGGGCAGGTGTCATTTACAGAACTGCAATTGGTGAATATTTAGTGACCTTTTGCGGTGGGTTTAAAGCTGCTGTTGTGGGAAACGGCCACAAGGAGGCAGCATTTCTCCATTCCCAAATCTGGGTACTAGGGCAGCAGAGCCTTCTGGAAGTCGTTTACCCAGGTTGTAAATTTGAACGGATTGTGCCAGGAAAACCCCCCATAAGTTTATGTCTCATTACTTCTAGTTCGTTGTTGTAATTTTGTAAATTGGGGTAATGGTTCGAATGTTGTTTGTCCAAGGTGTACACACTCTGCTTCATTTACACATTATATATATCTATTTATGTAGAGATCCTCTTCCCATGTAAATTATTACAGAGCGTTCCGTAAACCTCCCTTGCTATATGGTCGGTCTTTTTGATATATGTATATGATATGTATTTGTATACATATGGTAACGCTAATCTTCATTTATCCATTCCCCCCACCTTTCCTTTTAGATAAGCATAGTTTTCTTTCTACGTCAGTGAGTGCCTTTCTCTGTGGACGTATGTTCATTTGTGTCAGTTATTAGATAACGCCTATAAGTGTTATCATAAGATATAGGACTCTTGCTTTCCGACTTACCTCATGTTCTGTGATTATCCCCAAGATCATCTATGGTGCCTAAAAGAGCAGTGTTTCATTGTTTTCCATGGCTAGTATTCATTGTGTACATGGACCACTTCTTCTTTATCCCTTCCTCTGTTGATGGACATTTTGGTTGCTTCACTGTCTTGTCTATTGTGAATAAGGCTGCAGTGCAGCCTTTGCAGCCCGGGTCTTCTTGATCCTGGTCTTCTCAGGTGAGAGGCCCATTGGTGCGCCTGCTGGATTGAATGGTACCTCAATTTTTCCTTTTAAACGCAGCTCCTTTCTGTTCTCATTGTTAGCTGTCAACCACTTTACATCTCACCAGCAGCTAGAGGGTACACAGTTCTCTAAAACCTCTTCAGCATTTATTGTTTGTAGACTTTTTGCTGATGGTCAGTCGACTGGTGTGAGTTGAAACCTTTTTGTAGATTAGATTGCATGAGTCTAATCCTTCCTGAGGTTGAGCTTTTATCCATTTTCCTGTTTTTAACAAGAGGGTGAGTAAAACTTACCTCTTCATACTATCTTCTTGAAAAATTTGCCTGTTTTGAATTTTTTTTTATCCATTCCCTACCTCAGCACAATTTTGAGGGCCGGTGTCCTTTACGGCCCTGAGTCCTTGTGAATGTTAAGTGACCATTAGCTGTGGGTTAAAAGCCGCTCTTGCGGGAATCGGCCACAAGGCGGCAGCATTTCTCCTTTACCAAATCTGGTTACTAGGGCAACAGAGCCTTACTGGAAGTGGTGTTCTAGGTTGTAAATTAGAATGGAATGTGCCAGGAAAAAGCCCTTTAAGTTTATGGCTCATTACTTCTTGTTCGTATTTTTAACTTAATTTTTATTTTTTATCACAGCAAACTTGATTACAATGTTTCGTTTGTTCTAGGTGTGCAAGATGTGGTTCTTTCACACATATACATGTATCTATTCTCCTTCAGATCCTTTTCCCATGTAGGTTATGACACAATGTTGAGTAGTCTTCTCTTGGTATTCCGTAGGTCTTTGGTGATGATATATTTCACATGTGTTTGTATCTGTCTGTTAACCTCAATATGGTAATGTATCCAATCCTCACACCTTTCCATTTGGTGAACCATACGTTTTTGTACTGAACCTGTGATTGCCTTTCTCTGTGGAAATATCTTCGTTTGTATCAATTTTTAGGTAACACCTATATGTGATATGATAGGATATGTATCTTTGGCTTTCTCACTTACTATAAGTTGCGTGATTACATCTAGACTCATCTGTGGTGCTGCAAATGGCATTGTTTCATTCTTTCGCTAGCTCATATTCCATCTGTACATGTAGCAGTTCTTCTTGGTCCACCCATCTGTCGGTGGACTTTTTGGTTACTTCCATATCTTGGCTATTGTAATACTGTGCAATGCAGATTGGCCTGCCTGTGTCTTTCCAATTCTGTCTTCTTAGGTTATAGGTCCAGGAATAGGTCTGCTGGATCATATGGTAGCTCAATGTTTACCTTTTCAAGGCACCTCCATTCTGTTCTCTTTAGTGGCTCTTTCCAGGTTACGTCCCACATAAAGTTGAGGGTATGCATTTCTCCACAGCACCTTCAGCGTTTATTCTGTGTAGTTTTTTGCTGATGGTTATTCTGACTGGTGTGAGCTGATACCTCTTTGTGGTTGAATTTGCATGTGTCTCATAAGGCGTTGAAATTGAGCTTTAAGACATGTCCTTTTTATTTTTCCGGCTGCGATTAGAGCTTAGTTCTTCAAAGTGTTTACTTAAAGTATGTGTCACCTTTTGAAATGTTTTGGCCATTACCTCCCTCAAGACATTTTGAGGGCAGGTTTCATTTACAGCCCTGCAGTACTTGTTCCTATGAAGTGACCATTAGCTCAGGCTTTAAACCTGCTTTTGCAGGTAACGGCCAGAGGGCGGCAGCCTTTCTACGTTCCCCACGCTGGTACTAGGGAAACAGACCTACCAGCCAGTGGTGTTCTGCGGTTATCAATTAGAGTGGAATGTGCCCGGATAAACCCACAGTTGCTGATGTCTCCTTACATGTGTTTGTTTTTTAAATTTAATTTACATTTTTTACTGGAGTAATATTCCATTGTATACATGGACCACTTCTTCTTGGTGCATTCCTCTGTGGATGGACATTTTTGTTGCTTCCAAGTGTTGACTAGGGTAAATATTGCTGGCGTACAGGTTTGCCAGCCTGTGACGTTTTGATTCTCATTTTCTCAGGTGATAGGCTCAGCAGATGGTATGCTTGATTCACTGGTAGCTCAATGTTTACCTTTTCAAAGCCCCTCCATTGTGTTTACGTTAATGGTTCTTACCACGTCCCCCTTAGAGCTCAGGGTACACATTTCTCCACAATCCCTTCAGCATGTATTGTTTGCAGCATTTTTGCTAATGGTCATTCTGACTGCTGTGAGCTGATAGGTATTTGTAATTTCGGTTTGCATATCTTTAAAAATTCCTAAAAGTCCTCATTTTCCCACGCCTTTTTCTTTTCTCTTAAAAGAAAAAACCGTGAGTACAATATACCTCTTGAAATCGTCTTCTTGGAAGGTTGCCCTCTTTTGAATTTTTTGGTCGATTTTTGACCCCAGAAATGTTTTGGAGGGCAGGTGTCATTTACAGAACTGCAAGTTGGTGACTATTTAGTGACCTTTCGCAGTGGGTTAAAGCTGCTGTTGTGGGAAATGGCCACAAGGAGGCAGCATTTTTCCATTCCCCAATCTGGGTACTAGGGCAGCAGAGCCTTTCTGGAAGGCGTTGTCCTAGGTTGTAAATTAGAATGGAATTTGCCAGGAGAAATCCCCATAAGTTTATGTCTCATTACTTCTTCTTGGTTCTTTTAATTTTTTTATTCGGGGTAAAGATTAGAATATTGTTTGTCCTAGGTGTACACAATCTGGTTCATTTGTACATTAGATATGTCTATTAATGTACAGATCCTCTTCCCATGTAAAATATTACAGTGTTCCGTAGATCTCGCTTGCTATGTGTTCGGTCTTTTTGATACATGTATATAACATGTATTTGTATACCTATACTAACAATAATCTTCATTTATCAATTCCCCCCTCCTTTCCTTTCAGATGAGCATCGTTTGTTTTCTAAGCCTGTGAGTGTCTTGCTCTTTGGAAATATGTTCATTTGTGTCAGTTATCAGATAATGCCATAAGTGATATTAGAGGATACAGGTCTTTTGCTTTCTGACCTGCTTCATGTTTTGTGATTATCTCCAGGCTCATCTATGGTGCCTCAAAGAGCAGTGCTTCAATGTTTTCCATGGCTAATATTCCATTGTGTATATGGACCACTTCTTCATGGTGCATTCCACTGTTGATGGACATTTTCGTTTCTTCCAAGTGTTGCCTATGGTAAATATTGCTGGAGTGCAGGATTGCCAGCCTGTGATTTTTGATTTTCATTTTCTCAGGTGATAGACCCAGCAGTGGGTATGATGGATCGACTGGGATGGTAGCTCAATGTTTACCTTTTCAAGGCACCTCAATTGTGCTTTCATTAGTGCCTCTTACCACGTCCCCCTTAGAATCGAGGGTATGCGTTTCTCCACAATCACGTCAGCATTTATTGTTTGCAGCATTTTTGTCGATGGCCATTCTGACGGGTGTGAGCTGATAGGTTTTTGTAATTTGGGTTTACATGTCTTTAAGAATTCCTAAAATTCATCATTTTCCACGCCTTTTTCTTTTCTGTTAAAAGAAAACAGAAAAAAGAAAGTGTGAGTACAATATACCTCTTCAAATTGTCTTTTTGGAAGGTTGCACTCTTGAGTTTTTTGGTTGATTTTCGACCTCAGTATGTTTTGGAGGGCAGGTGTCATTTACAGAACTGCAATTGGTGAATATTTAGTGACCTTTTGCGGTGGGTTTAAAGCTGCTGTTGTGGGAAACGGCCACAAGGAGGCAGCATTTCTCCATTCCCAAATCTGGGTACTAGGGCAGCAGAGCCTTCTGGAAGTCGTTTACCCAGGTTGTAAATTTGAACGGATTGTGCCAGGAAAACCCCCCATAAGTTTATGTCTCATTACTTCTAGTTCGTTGTTGTAATTTTGTAAATTGGGGTAATGGTTCGAATGTTGTTTGTCCAAGGTGTACACACTCTGCTTCATTTACACATTATATATATCTATTTATGTAGAGATCCTCTTCCCATGTAAATTATTACAGAGCGTTCCGTAAACCTCCCTTGCGATATGGTCGGTCTTTTTGATATATGTATATGATATGTATTTGTATACATATGGTAACGCTAATCTTCATTTATCCATTCCCCCCACCTTTCCTTTTAGATAAGCATAGTTTTCTTTCTACGTCAGTGAGTGCCTTTCTCTGTGGACGTATGTTCATTTGTGTCAGTTATTAGATAACGCCTATAAGTGTTATCATAAGATATAGGACTCTTGCTTTCCGACTTACCTCATGTTCTGTGATTATCCCCAAGATCATCTATGGTGCCTAAAAGAGCAGTGTTTCATTGTTTTCCATGGCTAGTATTCATTGTGTACATGGACCACTTCTTCTTTATCCCTTCCTCTGTTGATGGACATTTTGGTTGCTTCACTGTCTTGTCTATTGTGAATAAGGCTGCAGTGCAGCCTTTGCAGCCCGGGTCTTCTTGATCCTGGTCTTCTCAGGTGAGAGGCCCATTGGTGCGCCTGCTGGATTGAATGGTACCTCAATTTTTCCTTTTAAACGCAGCTCCTTTCTGTTCTCATTGTTAGCTGTCAACCACTTTACATCTCACCAGCAGCTAGAGGGTACACAGTTCTCTAAAACCTCTTCAGCATTTATTGTTTGTAGACTTTTTGCTGATGGTCAGTCGACTGGTGTGAGTTGAAACCTTTTTGTAGATTAGATTGCATGAGTCTAATCCTTCCTGAGGTTGAGCTTTTATCCATTTTCCTGTTTTTAACAAGAGGGTGAGTAAAACTTACCTCTTCATACTATCTTCTTGAAAAATTTGCCTGTTTTGAATTTTTTTTTATCCATTCCCTACCTCAGCACAATTTTGAGGGCCGGTGTCCTTTACGGCCCTGAGTCCTTGTGAATGTTAAGTGACCATTAGCTGTGGGTTAAAAGCCGCTCTTGCGGGAATCGGCCACAAGGCGGCAGCATTTCTCCTTTACCAAATCTGGTTACTAGGGCAACAGAGCCTTACTGGAAGTGGTGTTCTAGGTTGTAAATTAGAATGGAATGTGCCAGGAAAAAGCCCTTTAAGTTTATGGCTCATTACTTCTTGTTCGTATTTTTAACTTAATTTTTATTTTTTATCACAGCAAACTTGATTACAATGTTTCGTTTGTTCTAGGTGTGCAAGATGTGGTTCTTTCACACATATACATGTATCTATTCTCCTTCAGATCCTTTTCCCATGTAGGTTATGACACAATGTTGAGTAGTCTTCTCTTGGTATTCCGTAGGTCTTTGGTGATGATATATTTCACATGTGTTTGTATCTGTCTGTTAACCTCAATATGGTAATGTATCCAATCCTCACACCTTTCCATTTGGTGAACCATACGTTTTTGTACTGAACCTGTGATTGCCTTTCTCTGTGGAAATATCTTCGTTTGTATCAATTTTTAGGTAACACCTATATGTGATATGATAGGATATGTATCTTTGGCTTTCTCACTTACTACAAGTTGCGTGATTACTTCTAGACTCATCTGTGGTGCTGCAAATGGCATTGTTTCATTCTTTCGCTAGCTCATATTCCATCTGTACATGTAGCAGTTCTTCTTGGTCCACCCATCTGTCGGTGGACTTTTTGGTTACTTCCATATCTTGGCTATTGTAATACTGTGCAATGCAGATTGGCCTGCCTGTGTCTTTCCAATTCTGTCTTCTTAGGTTATAGGTCCAGGAATAGGTCTGCTGGATCATATGGTAGCTCAATGTTTACCTTTTCAAGGCACCTCCATTCTGTTCTCTTTAGTGGCTCTTTCCAGGTTACGTCCCACATAAAGTTGAGGGTATGCATTTCTCCACAGCACCTTCAGCGTTTATTCTTTGTAGTTTTTTGCTGATGGTTATTCTGACTGGTGTGAGCTGATACCTCTTTGTGGTTGAATTTGCATGTGTCTCATAAGGCGTTGAAATTGAGCTTTAAGACATGTCCTTTTTATTTTTCCGGCTGCGATTAGAGCTTAGTTCTTCAAAGTGTTTACTTAAAGTATGTGTCACCTTTTGAAATGTTTTGGCCATTACCTCCCTCAAGACATTTTGAGGGCAGGTTTCATTTACAGCCCTGCAGTACTTGTTCATATGAAGTGACCATTAGCTCAGGCTTTAAACCTGCTTTTGCAGGTAACGGCCAGAGGGCGGCAGCCTTTCTACGTTCCCCACGCTGGTACTAGGGAAACAGACCTACCAGCCAGTGGTGTTCTGCGGTTATCAATTAGAGTGGAATGTGCCCGGATAAACCCACAAATGCTGATGTCTCCTTACATGTGTTTGTTTTTTAAATTTAATTTATATTTTTTACTGGAGTAATATTCCATTGTATACATGGACCACTTCTTCTTGGTGCATTCCTCTGTGGATGGACATTTTTGTTGCTTCCAAGTGTTGACTAGGGTAAATATTGCTGGCGTACAGGTTTGCCAGCCTGTGACGTTTTGATTCTCATTTTCTCAGGTGATAGGCTCAGCAGATGGTATGCTTGATTCACTGGTAGCTCAATGTTTACCTTTTCAAAGCCCCTCCATTGTGTTTACGTTAATGGTTCTTACCACGTCCCCCTTAGAGCTGAGGGTACACATTTCTCCACAATCCCTTCAGCATGTATTGTTTGCAGCATTTTTGCTAATGGTCATTCTGACTGCTGTGAGCTGATAGGTATTTGTAATTTCGGTTTGCATATCTTTAAAAATTCCTAAAAGTCCTCATTTTCCCACGCCTTTTTCTTTTCTCTTAAAAGAAAAAACCGTGAGTACAATATACCTCTTGAAATCGTCTTCTTGGAAGGTTGCCCTCTTTTGAATTTTTTGGTCGATTTTTGACCCCAGAAATGTTTTGGAGGGCCGGTGTCATTTACAGAACTGCAAGTTGGTGACTATTTAGTGACCTTTCGCAGTGGGTTAAAGCTGCTGTTGTGGGAAATGGCCACAAGGAGGCAGCATTTTTCCATTCCCCAATCTGGGTACTAGGGCAGCAGAGCCTTTCTGGAAGGCGTTGTCCTAGGTTGTAAATTAGAATGGAATTTGCCAGGAGAAATCCCCATAAGTTTATGTCTCATTACTTCTTCTTGGTTCTTTTAATTTTTTTATTCGGGGTAAAGATTAGAATATTGTTTGTCCTAGGTGTACACAATCTGGTTCATTTGTACATTAGATATGTCTATTAATGTACAGATCCTCTTCCCATGTAAAATATTACAGTGTTCCGTAGATCTCGCTTGCTATGTGTTCGGTCTTTTTGATACATGTATATAACATGTATTTGTATACCTATACTAACAATAATCTTCATTTATCAATTCCCCCCTCCTTTCCTTTCAGATGAGCATCGTTTGTTTTCTAAGCCTGTGAGTGTCTTGCTCTTTGGAAATATGTTCATTTGTGTCAGTTATCAGATAATGCCATAAGTGATATTAGAGGATACAGGTCTTTTGCTTTCTGACCTGCTTCATGTTTTGTGATTATCTCCAGGCTCATCTATGGTGCCTCAAAGAGCAGTGCTTCAATGTTTTCCATGGCTAATATTCCATTGTGTATATGGACCACTTCTTCATGGTGCATTCCACTGTTGATGGACATTTTCGTTTCTTCCAAGTGTTGCCTATGGTAAATATTGCTGGAGTGCAGGATTGCCAGCCTGTGATTTTTGATTTTCATTTTCTCAGGTGATAGACCCAGCAGTGGGTATGATGGATCGACTGGGATGGTAGCTCAATGTTTACCTTTTCAAGGCACCTCAATTGTGCTTTCATTAGTGCCTCTTACCACGTCCCCCTTAGAATCGAGGGTATGCGTTTCTCCACAATCACGTCAGCATTTATTGTTTGCAGCATTTTTGTCGATGGCCATTCTGACGGGTGTGAGCTGATAGGTTTTTGTAATTTGGGTTTACATGTCTTTAAGAATTCCTAAAATTCATCATTTTCCACGCCTTTTTCTTTTCTGTTAAAAGAAAACAGAAAAAAGAAAGTGTGAGTACAATATACCTCTTCAAATTGTCTTTTTGGAAGGTTGCACTCTTGAGTTTTTTGGTCGATTTTCGACCTCAGTATGTTTTGGAGGGCAGGTGTCATTTACAGAACTGCAATTGGTGAATATTTAGTGACCTTTTGCGGTGGGTTTAAAGCTGCTGTTGTGGGAAACGGCCACAAGGAGGCAGCATTTCTCCATTCCCAAATCTGGGTACTAGGGCAGCAGAGCCTTCTGGAAGTCGTTTACCCAGGTTGTAAATTTGAATGGATTGTGCCAGGAAAACCCCCCATAAGTTTATGTCTCATTACTTCTAGTTCGTTGTTGTAATTTTGTAAATTGGGGTAATGGTTCGAATGTTGTTTGTCCAAGGTGTACACACTCTGCTTCATTTACACATTATATATATCTATTTATGTAGAGATCCTCTTCGCATGTAAATTATTACAGAGCGTTCCGTAAACCTCCCTTGCTATATGGTCGGTCTTTTTGATATATGTATATGATATGTATTTGTATACATATGGTAACGCTAATCTTCATTTATCCATTCCCCCCCAACTTTCCTTTTAGATAAGCATAGTTTTCTTTCTAAGTCAGTGAGTGCCTTTCTCTGTGGACGTATGTTCATTTGTGTCAGTTATTAGATAACGCCTATAAGTGTTATCATAAGATATAGGACTTTTGCTTTCCGACTTACCTCATGTTCTGTGATTATCCCCAAGATCATCTATGGTGCCTAAAAGAGCAGTGTTTCATTGTTTTCCATGGCTAGTATTCATTGTGTACATGGACCACTTCTTCTTTATCCCTTCCTCTGTTGATGGACATTTTGGTTGCTTCACTGTCTTGTCTATTGTGAATAAGGCTGCAGTGCAGCCTTTGCAGCCCGGGTCTTCTTGATCCTGGTCTTCTCAGGTGAGAGGCCCATTGGTGCGCCTGCTGGATTGAATGGTACCTCAATTTTTCCTTTTAAACGCAGCTCCTTTCTGTTCTCATTGTTAGCTGTCAACCACTTTACATCTCACCAGCAGCTAGAGGGTACACAGTTCTCTAAAACCTCTTCAGCATTTATTGTTTGTAGACTTTTTGCTGATGGTCAGTCGACTGGTGTGAGTTGAAACCTTTTTGTAGATTAGATTGCATGAGTCTAATCCTTCCTGAGGTTGAGCTTTTATCCATTTTCCTGTTTTTAACAAGAGGGTGAGTAAAACTTACCTCTTCATACTATCTTCTTGAAAAATTTGCCTGTTTTGAATTTTTTTTTATCCATTCCCTACCTCAGCACAATTTTGAGGGCCGGTGTCCTTTACGGCCCTGAGTCCTTGTGAATGTTAAGTGACCATTAGCTGTGGGTTAAAAGCCGCTCTTGCGGGAATCGGCCACAAGGCGGCAGCATTTCTCCTTTACCAAATCTGGTTACTAGGGCAACAGAGCCTTACTGGAAGTGGTGTTCTAGGTTGTAAATTAGAATGGAATGTGCCAGGAAAAAGCCCTTTAAGTTTATGGCTCATTACTTCTTGTTCGTATTTTTAACTTAATTTTTATTTTTTATCACAGCAAACTTGATTACAATGTTTCGTTTGTTCTAGGTGTGCAAGATGTGGTTCTTTCACACATATACATGTATCTATTCTCCTTCAGATCCTTTTCCCATGTAGGTTATGACACAATGTTGAGTAGTCTTCTCTTGGTATTCCGTAGGTCTTTGGTGATGATATATTTCACATGTGTTTGTATCTGTCTGTTAACCTCAATATGGTAATGTATCCAATCCTCACACCTTTCCATTTGGTGAACCATACGTTTTTGTACTGAACCTGTGATTGCCTTTCTCTGTGGAAATATCTTCGTTTGTATCAATTTTTAGGTAACACCTATATGTGATATGATAGGATATGTATCTTTGGCTTTCTCACTTACTACAAGTTGCGTGATTACTTCTAGACTCATCTGTGGTGCTGCAAATGGCATTGTTTCATTCTTTCGCTAGCTCATATTCCATCTGTACATGTAGCAGTTCTTCTTGGTCCACCCATCTGTCGGTGGACTTTTTGGTTACTTCCATATCTTGGCTATTGTAATACTGTGCAATGCAGATTGGCCTGCCTGTGTCTTTCCAATTCTGTCTTCTTAGGTTATAGGTCCAGGAATAGGTCTGCTGGATCATATGGTAGCTCAATGTTTACCTTTTCAAGGCACCTCCATTCTGTTCTCTTTAGTGGCTCTTTCCAGGTTACGTCCCACATAAAGTTGAGGGTATGCATTTCTCCACAGCACCTTCAGCATTTATTCTTTGTAGTTTTTTGCTGATGGTTATTCTGACTGGTGTGAGCTGATACCTCTTTGTGGTTGAATTTGCATGTGTCTCATAAGGCGTTGAAATTGAGCTTTAAGACATGTCCTTTTTATTTTTCCGGCTGCGATTAGAGCTTAGTTCTTCAAAGTGTTTACTTAAAGTATGTGTCACCTTTTGAAATGTTTTGGCCATTACCTCCCTCAAGACATTTTGAGGGCAGGTTTCATTTACAGCCCTGCAGTACTTGTTCATATGAAGTGACCATTAGCTCAGGCTTTAAACCTGCTTTTGCAGGTAACGGCCAGAGGGCGGCAGCCTTTCTACGTTCCCCACGCTGGTACTAGGGAAACAGACCTACCAGCCAGTGGTGTTCTGCGGTTATCAATTAGAGTGGAATGTGCCCGGATAAACCCACAAATGCTGATGTCTCCTTACATGTGTTTGTTTTTTAAATTTAATTTATATTTTTTACTGGAGTAATATTCCATTGTATACATGGACCACTTCTTCTTGGTGCATTCCTCTGTGGATGGACATTTTTGTTGCTTCCAAGTGTTGACTAGGGTAAATATTGCTGGCGTACAGGTTTGCCAGCCTGTGACGTTTTGATTCTCATTTTCTCAGGTGATAGGCTCAGCAGATGGTATGCTTGATTCACTGGTAGCTCAATGTTTACCTTTTCAAAGCCCCTCCATTGTGTTTACGTTAATGGTTCTTACCACGTCCCCCTTAGAGCTGAGGGTACACATTTCTCCACAATCCCTTCAGCATGTATTGTTTGCAGCATTTTTGCTAATGGTCATTCTGACTGCTGTGAGCTGATAGGTATTTGTAATTTCGGTTTGCATATCTTTAAAAATTCCTAAAAGTCCTCATTTTCCCACGCCTTTTTCTTTTCTCTTAAAAGAAAAAACCGTGAGTACAATATACCTCTTGAAATCGTCTTCTTGGAAGGTTGCCCTCTTTTGAATTTTTTGGTCGATTTTTGACCCCAGAAATGTTTTGGAGGGCCGGTGTCATTTACAGAACTGCAAGTTGGTGACTATTTAGTGACCTTTCGCAGTGGGTTAAAGCTGCTGTTGTGGGAAATGGCCACAAGGAGGCAGCATTTTTCCATTCCCCAATCTGGGTACTAGGGCAGCAGAGCCTTTCTGGAAGGCGTTGTCCTAGGTTGTAAATTAGAATGGAATTTGCCAGGAGAAATCCCCATAAGTTTATGTCTCATTACTTCTTCTTGGTTCTTTTAATTTTTTTATTCGGGGTAAAGATTAGAATATTGTTTGTCCTAGGTGTACACAATCTGGTTCATTTGTACATTAGATATGTCTATTAATGTACAGATCCTCTTCCCATGTAAAATATTACAGTGTTCCGTAGATCTCGCTTGCTATGTGTTCGGTCTTTTTGATACATGTATATAACATGTATTTGTATACCTATACTAACAATAATCTTCATTTATCAATTCCCCCCTCCTTTCCTTTCAGATGAGCATCGTTTGTTTTCTAAGCCTGTGAGTGTCTTGCTCTTTGGAAATATGTTCATTTGTGTCAGTTATCAGATAATGCCATAAGTGATATTAGAGGATACAGGTCTTTTGCTTTCTGACCTGCTTCATGTTTTGTGATTATCTCCAGGCTCATCTATGGTGCCTCAAAGAGCAGTGCTTCAATGTTTTCCATGGCTAATATTCCATTGTGTATATGGACCACTTCTTCATGGTGCATTCCACTGTTGATGGACATTTTCGTTTCTTCCAAGTGTTGCCTATGGTAAATATTGCTGGAGTGCAGGATTGCCAGCCTGTGATTTTTGATTTTCATTTTCTCAGGTGATAGACCCAGCAGTGGGTATGATGGATCGACTGGGATGGTAGCTCAATGTTTACCTTTTCAAGGCACCTCAATTGTGCTTTCATTAGTGCCTCTTACCACGTCCCCCTTAGAATCGAGGGTATGCGTTTCTCCACAATCACGTCAGCATTTATTGTTTGCAGCATTTTTGTCGATGGCCATTCTGACGGGTGTGAGCTGATAGGTTTTTGTAATTTGGGTTTACATGTCTTTAAGAATTCCTAAAATTCATCATTTTCCACGCCTTTTTCTTTTCTGTTAAAAGAAAACAGAAAAAAGAAAGTGTGAGTACAATATACCTCTTCAAATTGTCTTTTTGGAAGGTTGCACTCTTGAGTTTTTTGGTCGATTTTCGACCTCAGTATGTTTTGGAGGGCAGGTGTCATTTACAGAACTGCAATTGGTGAATATTTAGTGACCTTTTGCGGTGGGTTTAAAGCTGCTGTTGTGGGAAACGGCCACAAGGAGGCAGCATTTCTCCATTCCCAAATCTGGGTACTAGGGCAGCAGAGCCTTCTGGAAGTCGTTTACCCAGGTTGTAAATTTGAATGGATTGTGCCAGGAAAACCCCCCATAAGTTTATGTCTCATTACTTCTAGTTCGTTGTTGTAATTTTGTAAATTGGGGTAATGGTTCGAATGTTGTTTGTCCAAGGTGTACACACTCTGCTTCATTTACACATTATATATATCTATTTATGTAGAGATCCTCTTCGCATGTAAATTATTACAGAGCGTTCCGTAAACCTCCCTTGCTATATGGTCGGTCTTTTTGATATATGTATATGATATGTATTTGTATACATATGGTAACGCTAATCTTCATTTATCCATTCCCCCCCAACTTTCCTTTTAGATAAGCATAGTTTTCTTTCTAAGTCAGTGAGTGCCTTTCTCTGTGGACGTATGTTCATTTGTGTCAGTTATTAGATAACGCCTATAAGTGTTATCATAAGATATAGGACTTTTGCTTTCCGACTTACCTCATGTTCTGTGATTATCCCCAAGATCATCTATGGTGCCTAAAAGAGCAGTGTTTCATTGTTTTCCATGGCTAGTATTCATTGTGTACATGGACCACTTCTTCTTTATCCCTTCCTCTGTTGATGGACATTTTGGTTGCTTCACTGTCTTGTCTATTGTGAATAAGGCTGCAGTGCAGCCTTTGCAGCCCGGGTCTTCTTGATCCTGGTCTTCTCAGGTGAGAGGCCCATTGGTGCGCCTGCTGGATTGAATGGTACCTCAATTTTTCCTTTTAAACGCAGCTCCTTTCTGTTCTCATTGTTAGCTGTCAACCACTTTACATCTCACCAGCAGCTAGAGGGTACACAGTTCTCTAAAACCTCTTCAGCATTTATTGTTTGTAGACTTTTTGCTGATGGTCAGTCGACTGGTGTGAGTTGAAACCTTTTTGTAGATTAGATTGCATGAGTCTAATCCTTCCTGAGGTTGAGCTTTTATCCATTTTCCTGTTTTTAACAAGAGGGTGAGTAAAACTTACCTCTTCATACTATCTTCTTGAAAAATTTGCCTGTTTTGAATTTTTTTTTATCCATTCCCTACCTCAGCACAATTTTGAGGGCCGGTGTCCTTTACGGCCCTGAGTCCTTGTGAATGTTAAGTGACCATTAGCTGTGGGTTAAAAGCCGCTCTTGCGGGAATCGGCCACAAGGCGGCAGCATTTCTCCTTTACCAAATCTGGTTACTAGGGCAACAGAGCCTTACTGGAAGTGGTGTTCTAGGTTGTAAATTAGAATGGAATGTGCCAGGAAAAAGCCCTTTAAGTTTATGGCTCATTACTTCTTGTTCGTATTTTTAACTTAATTTTTATTTTTTATCACAGCAAACTTGATTACAATGTTTCGTTTGTTCTAGGTGTGCAAGATGTGGTTCTTTCACACATATACATGTATCTATTCTCCTTCAGATCCTTTTCCCATGTAGGTTATGACACAATGTTGAGTAGTCTTCTCTTGGTATTCCGTAGGTCTTTGGTGATGATATATTTCACATGTGTTTGTATCTGTCTGTTAACCTCAATATGGTAATGTATCCAATCCTCACACCTTTCCATTTGGTGAACCATACGTTTTTGTACTGAACCTGTGATTGCCTTTCTCTGTGGAAATATCTTCGTTTGTATCAATTTTTAGGTAACACCTATATGTGATATGATAGGATATGTATCTTTGGCTTTCTCACTTACTACAAGTTGCGTGATTACTTCTAGACTCATCTGTGGTGCTGCAAATGGCATTGTTTCATTCTTTCGCTAGCTCATATTCCATCTGTACATGTAGCAGTTCTTCTTGGTCCACCCATCTGTCGGTGGACTTTTTGGTTACTTCCATATCTTGGCTATTGTAATACTGTGCAATGCAGATTGGCCTGCCTGTGTCTTTCCAATTCTGTCTTCTTAGGTTATAGGTCCAGGAATAGGTCTGCTGGATCATATGGTAGCTCAATGTTTACCTTTTCAAGGCACCTCCATTCTGTTCTCTTTAGTGGCTCTTTCCAGGTTACGTCCCACATAAAGTTGAGGGTATGCATTTCTCCACAGCACCTTCAGCGTTTATTCTGTGTAGTTTTTTGCTGATGGTTATTCTGACTGGTGTGAGCTGATACCTCTTTGTGGTTGAATTTGCATGTGTCTCATAAGGCGTTGAAATTGAGCTTTAAGACATGTCCTTTTTATTTTTCCGGCTGCGATTAGAGCTTAGTTCTTCAAAGTGTTTACTTAAAGTATGTGTCACCTTTTGAAATGTTTTGGCCATTACCTCCCTCAAGACATTTTGAGGGCAGGTTTCATTTACAGCCCTGCAGTACTTGTTCATATGAAGTGACCATTAGCTCAGGCTTTAAACCTGCTTTTGCAGGTAACGGCCAGAGGGCGGCAGCCTTTCTACGTTCCCCACGCTGGTACTAGGGAAACAGACCTACCAGCCAGTGGTGTTCTGCGGTTATCAATTAGAGTGGAATGTGCCCGGATAAACCCACAAATGCTGATGTCTCCTTACATGTGTTTGTTTTTTAAATTTAATTTACATTTTTTACTGGAGTAATATTCCATTGTATACATGGACCACTTCTTCTTGGTGCATTCCTCTGTGGATGGACATTTTTGTTGCTTCCAAGTGTTGACTAGGGTAAATATTGCTGGCGTACAGGTTTGCCAGCCTGTGACGTTTTGATTCTCATTTTCTCAGGTGATAGGCTCAGCAGATGGTATGCTTGATTCACTGGTAGCTCAATGTTTACCTTTTCAAAGCCCCTCCATTGTGTTTACGTTAATGGTTCTTACCACGTCCCCCTTAGAGCTCAGGGTACACATTTCTCCACAATCCCTTCAGCATGTATTGTTTGCAGCATTTTTGCTAATGGTCATTCTGACTGCTGTGAGCTGATAGGTATTTGTAATTTCGGTTTGCATATCTTTAAAAATTCCTAAAAGTCCTCATTTTCCCACGCCTTTTTCTTTTCTCTTAAAAGAAAAAACCGTGAGTACAATATACCTCTTGAAATCGTCTTCTTGGAAGGTTGCCCTCTTTTGAATTTTTTGGTCGATTTTTGACCCCAGAAATGTTTTGGAGGGCAGGTGTCATTTACAGAACTGCAAGTTGGTGACTATTTAGTGACCTTTCGCAGTGGGTTAAAGCTGCTGTTGTGGGAAATGGCCACAAGGAGGCAGCATTTTTCCATTCCCCAATCTGGGTACTAGGGCAGCAGAGCCTTTCTGGAAGGCGTTGTCCTAGGTTGTAAATTAGAATGGAATTTGCCAGGAGAAATCCCCATAAGTTTATGTCTCATTACTTCTTCTTGGTTCTTTTAATTTTTTTATTCGGGGTAAAGATTAGAATATTGTTTGTCCTAGGTGTACACAATCTGGTTCATTTGTACATTAGATATGTCTATTAATGTACAGATCCTCTTCCCATGTAAAATATTACAGTGTTCCGTAGATCTCGCTTGCTATGTGTTCGGTCTTTTTGATACATGTATATAACATGTATTTGTATACCTATACTAACAATAATCTTCATTTATCAATTCCCCCCTCCTTTCCTTTCAGATGAGCATCGTTTGTTTTCTAAGCCTGTGAGTGTCTTGCTCTTTGGAAATATGTTCATTTGTGTCAGTTATCAGATAATGCCATAAGTGATATTAGAGGATACAGGTCTTTTGCTTTCTGACCTGCTTCATGTTTTGTGATTATCTCCAGGCTCATCTATGGTGCCTCAAAGAGCAGTGCTTCAATGTTTTCCATGGCTAATATTCCATTGTGTATATGGACCACTTCTTCATGGTGCATTCCACTGTTGATGGACATTTTCGTTTCTTCCAAGTGTTGCCTATGGTAAATATTGCTGGAGTGCAGGATTGCCAGCCTGTGATTTTTGATTTTCATTTTCTCAGGTGATAGACCCAGCAGTGGGTATGATGGATCGACTGGGATGGTAGCTCAATGTTTACCTTTTCAAGGCACCTCAATTGTGCTTTCATTAGTGCCTCTTACCACGTCCCCCTTAGAATCGAGGGTATGCGTTTCTCCACAATCACGTCAGCATTTATTGTTTGCAGCATTTTTGTCGATGGCCATTCTGACGGGTGTGAGCTGATAGGTTTTTGTAATTTGGGTTTACATGTCTTTAAGAATTCCTAAAATTCATCATTTTCCACGCCTTTTTCTTTTCTGTTAAAAGAAAACAGAAAAAAGAAAGTGTGAGTACAATATACCTCTTCAAATTGTCTTTTTGGAAGGTTGCACTCTTGAGTTTTTTGGTTGATTTTCGACCTCAGTATGTTTTGGAGGGCAGGTGTCATTTACAGAACTGCAATTGGTGAATATTTAGTGACCTTTTGCGGTGGGTTTAAAGCTGCTGTTGTGGGAAACGGCCACAAGGAGGCAGCATTTCTCCATTCCCAAATCTGGGTACTAGGGCAGCAGAGCCTTCTGGAAGTCGTTTACCCAGGTTGTAAATTTGAACGGATTGTGCCAGGAAAACCCCCCATAAGTTTATGTCTCATTACTTCTAGTTCGTTGTTGTAATTTTGTAAATTGGGGTAATGGTTCGAATGTTGTTTGTCCAAGGTGTACACACTCTGCTTCATTTACACATTATATATATCTATTTATGTAGAGATCCTCTTCCCATGTAAATTATTACAGAGCGTTCCGTAAACCTCCCTTGCTATATGGTCGGTCTTTTTGATATATGTATATGATATGTATTTGTATACATATGGTAACGCTAATCTTCATTTATCCATTCCCCCCACCTTTCCTTTTAGATAAGCATAGTTTTCTTTCTAAGTCAGTGAGTGCCTTTCTCTGTGGACGTATGTTCATTTGTGTCAGTTATTAGATAACGCCTATAAGTGTTATCATAAGATATAGGACTTTTGCTTTCCGACTTACCTCATGTTCTGTGATTATCCCCAAGATCATCTATGGTGCCTAAAAGAGCAGTGTTTCATTGTTTTCCATGGCTAGTATTCATTGTGTACATGGACCACTTCTTCTTTATCCCTTCCTCTGTTGATGGACATTTTGGTTGCTTCACTGTCTTGTCTATTGTGAATAAGGCTGCAGTGCAGCCTTTGCAGCCCGGGTCTTCTTGATCCTGGTCTTCTCAGGTGAGAGGCCCATTGGTGCGCCTGCTGGATTGAATGGTACCTCAATTTTTCCTTTTAAACGCAGCTCCTTTCTGTTCTCATTGTTAGCTGTCAACCACTTTACATCTCACCAGCAGCTAGAGGGTACACAGTTCTCTAAAACCTCTTCAGCATTTATTGTTTGTAGACTTTTTGCTGATGGTCAGTCGACTGGTGTGAGTTGAAACCTTTTTGTAGATTAGATTGCATGAGTCTAATCCTTCCTGAGGTTGAGCTTTTATCCATTTTCCTGTTTTTAACAAGAGGGTGAGTAAAACTTACCTCTTCATACTATCTTCTTGAAAAATTTGCCTGTTTTGAATTTTTTTTTATCCATTCCCTACCTCAGCACAATTTTGAGGGCCGGTGTCCTTTACGGCCCTGAGTCCTTGTGAATGTTAAGTGACCATTAGCTGTGGGTTAAAAGCCGCTCTTGCGGGAATCGGCCACAAGGCGGCAGCATTTCTCCTTTACCAAATCTGGTTACTAGGGCAACAGAGCCTTACTGGAAGTGGTGTTCTAGGTTGTAAATTAGAATGGAATGTGCCAGGAAAAAGCCCTTTAAGTTTATGGCTCATTACTTCTTGTTCGTATTTTTAACTTAATTTTTATTTTTTATCACAGCAAACTTGATTACAATGTTTCGTTTGTTCTAGGTGTGCAAGATGTGGTTCTTTCACACATATACATGTATCTATTCTCCTTCAGATCCTTTTCCCATGTAGGTTATGACACAATGTTGAGTAGTCTTCTCTTGGTATTCCGTAGGTCTTTGGTGATGATATATTTCACATGTGTTTGTATCTGTCTGTTAACTTCAATATGGTAATGTATCCAATCCTCACACCTTTCCATTTGGTGAACCATACGTTTTTGTACTGAACCTGTGATTGCCTTTCTCTGTGGAAATATCTTCGTTTGTATCAATTTTTAGGTAACACCTATATGTGATATGATAGGATATGTATCTTTGGCTTTCTCACTTACTACAAGTTGCGTGATTACTTCTAGACTCATCTGTGGTGCTGCAAATGGCATTGTTTCATTCTTTCGCTAGCTCATATTCCATCTGTACATGTAGCAGTTCTTCTTGGTCCACCCATCTGTCGGTGGACTTTTTGGTTACTTCCATATCTTGGCTATTGTAATACTGTGCAATGCAGATTGGCCTGCCTGTGTCTTTCCAATTCTGTCTTCTTAGGTTATAGGTCCAGGAATAGGTCTGCTGGATCATATGGTAGCTCAATGTTTACCTTTTCAAGGCACCTCCATTCTGTTCTCTTTAGTGGCTCTTTCCAGGTTACGTCCCACATAAAGTTGAGGGTATGCATTTCTCCACAGCACCTTCAGCGTTTATTCTGTGTAGTTTTTTGCTGATGGTTATTCTGACTGGTGTGAGCTGATACCTCTTTGTGGTTGAATTTGCATGTGTCTCATAAGGCGTTGAAATTGAGCTTTAAGACATGTCCTTTTTATTTTTCCGGCTGCGATTAGAGCTTAGTTCTTCAAAGTGTTTACTTAAAGTATGTGTCACCTTTTGAAATGTTTTGGCCATTACCTCCCTCAAGACATTTTGAGGGCAGGTTTCATTTACAGCCCTGCAGTACTTGTTCCTATGAAGTGACCATTAGCTCAGGCTTTAAACCTGCTTTTGCAGGTAACGGCCAGAGGGCGGCAGCCTTTCTACGTTCCCCACGCTGGTACTAGGGAAACAGACCTACCAGCCAGTGGTGTTCTGCGGTTATCAATTAGAGTGGAATGTGCCCGGATAAACCCACAAATGCTGATGTCTCCTTACATGTGTTTGTTTTTTAAATTTAATTTATATTTTTTACTGGAGTAATATTCCATTGTATACATGGACCACTTCTTCTTGGTGCATTCCTCTGTGGATGGACATTTTTGTTGCTTCCAAGTGTTGACTAGGGTAAATATTGCTGGCGTACAGGTTTGCCAGCCTGTGACGTTTTGATTCTCATTTTCTCAGGTGATAGGCTCAGCAGATGGTATGCTTGATTCACTGGTAGCTCAATGTTTACCTTTTCAAAGCCCCTCCATTGTGTTTACGTTAATGGTTCTTACCACGTCCCCCTTAGAGCTGAGGGTACACATTTCTCCACAATCCCTTCAGCATGTATTGTTTGCAGCATTTTTGCTAATGGTCATTCTGACTGCTGTGAGCTGATAGGTATTTGTAATTTCGGTTTGCATATCTTTAAAAATTCCTAAAATTCCTCATTTTCCCACGCCTTTTTCTTTTCTCTTAAAAGAAAAAACCGTGAGTACAACATACCTCTTGAAATCGTCTTCTTGGAAGGTTGCCCTCTTTTGAATTTTTTGGTCGATTTTTGACCCCAGAAATGTTTTGGAGGGCAGGTGTCATTTACAGAACTGCAAGTTGGTGACTATTTAGTGACCTTTCGCAGTGGGTTAAAGCTGCTGTTGTGGGAAATGGCCACAAGGAGGCAGCATTTTTCCATTCCCCAATCTGGGTACTAGGGCAGCAGAGCCTTTCTGGAAGGCGTTGTCCTAGGTTGTAAATTAGAATGGAATTTGCCAGGAGAAATCCCCATAAGTTTATGTCTCATTACTTCTTCTTGGTTCTTTTAATTTTTTTATTCGGGGTAAAGATTAGAATATTGTTTGTCCTAGGTGTACACAATCTGGTTCATTTGTACATTAGATATGTCTATTAATGTACAGATCCTCTTCCCATGTAAAATATTACAGTGTTCCGTAGATCTCGCTTGCTATGTGTTCGGTCTTTTTGATACATGTATATAACATGTATTTGTATACCTATACTAACAATAATCTTCATTTATCAATTCCCCCCTCCTTTCCTTTCAGATGAGCATCGTTTGTTTTCTAAGCCTGTGAGTGTCTTGCTCTTTGGAAATATGTTCATTTGTGTCAGTTATCAGATAATGCCATAAGTGATATTAGAGGATACAGGTCTTTTGCTTTCTGACCTGCTTCATGTTTTGTGATTATCTCCAGGCTCATCTATGGTGCCTCAAAGAGCAGTGCTTCAATGTTTTCCATGGCTAATATTCCATTGTGTATATGGACCACTTCTTCATGGTGCATTCCACTGTTGATGGACATTTTCGTTTCTTCCAAGTGTTGCCTATGGTAAATATTGCTGGAGTGCAGGATTGCCAGCCTGTGATTTTTGATTTTCATTTTCTCAGGTGATAGACCCAGCAGTGGGTATGATGGATCGACTGGGATGGTAGCTCAATGTTTACCTTTTCAAGGCACCTCAATTGTGCTTTCATTAGTGCCTCTTACCACGTCCCCCTTAGAATCGAGGGTATGCGTTTCTCCACAATCACGTCAGCATTTATTGTTTGCAGCATTTTTGTCGATGGCCATTCTGACGGGTGTGAGCTGATAGGTTTTTGTAATTTGGGTTTACATGTCTTTAAGAATTCCTAAAATTCATCATTTTCCACGCCTTTTTCTTTTCTGTTAAAAGAAAACAGAAAAAAGAAAGTGTGAGTACAATATACCTCTTCAAATTGTCTTTTTGGAAGGTTGCACTCTTGAGTTTTTTGGTCGATTTTCGACCTCAGTATGTTTTGGAGGGCAGGTGTCATTTACAGAACTGCAATTGGTGAATATTTAGTGACCTTTTGCGGTGGGTTTAAAGCTGCTGTTGTGGGAAACGGCCACAAGGAGGCAGCATTTCTCCATTCCCAAATCTGGGTACTAGGGCAGCAGAGCCTTCTGGAAGTCGTTTACCCAGGTTGTAAATTTGAACGGATTGTGCCAGGAAAACCCCCCATAAGTTTATGTCTCATTACTTCTAGTTCGTTGTTGTAATTTTGTAAATTGGGGTAATGGTTCGAATGTTGTTTGTCCAAGGTGTACACACTCTGCTTCATTTACACATTATATATATCTATTTATGTAGAGATCCTCTTCCCATGTAAATTATTACAGAGCGTTCCGTAAACCTCCCTTGCTATATGGTCGGTCTTTTTGATATATGTATATGATATGTATTTGTATACATATGGTAACGCTAATCTTCATTTATCCATTCCCCCCACCTTTCCTTTTAGATAAGCATAGTTTTCTTTCTACGTCAGTGAGTGCCTTTCTCTGTGGACGTATGTTCATTTGTGTCAGTTATTAGATAACGCCTATAAGTGTTATCATAAGATATAGGACTCTTGCTTTCCGACTTACCTCATGTTCTGTGATTATCCCCAAGATCATCTATGGTGCCTAAAAGAGCAGTGTTTCATTGTTTTCCATGGCTAGTATTCATTGTGTACATGGACCACTTCTTCTTTATCCCTTCCTCTGTTGATGGACATTTTGGTTGCTTCACTGTCTTGTCTATTGTGAATAAGGCTGCAGTGCAGCCTTTGCAGCCCGGGTCTTCTTGATCCTGGTCTTCTCAGGTGAGAGGCCCATTGGTGCGCCTGCTGGATTGAATGGTACCTCAATTTTTCCTTTTAAACGCAGCTCCTTTCTGTTCTCATTGTTAGCTGTCAACCACTTTACATCTCACCAGCAGCTAGAGGGTACACAGTTCTCTAAAACCTCTTCAGCATTTATTGTTTGTAGACTTTTTGCTGATGGTCAGTCGACTGGTGTGAGTTGAAACCTTTTTGTAGATTAGATTGCATGAGTCTAATCCTTCCTGAGGTTGAGCTTTTATCCATTTTCCTGTTTTTAACAAGAGGGTGAGTAAAACTTACCTCTTCATACTATCTTCTTGAAAAATTTGCCTGTTTTGAATTTTTTTTTATCCATTCCCTACCTCAGCACAATTTTGAGGGCCGGTGTCCTTTACGGCCCTGAGTCCTTGTGAATGTTAAGTGACCATTAGCTGTGGGTTAAAAGCCGCTCTTGCGGGAATCGGCCACAAGGCGGCAGCATTTCTCCTTTACCAAATCTGGTTACTAGGGCAACAGAGCCTTACTGGAAGTGGTGTTCTAGGTTGTAAATTAGAATGGAATGTGCCAGGAAAAAGCCCTTTAAGTTTATGGCTCATTACTTCTTGTTCGTATTTTTAACTTAATTTTTATTTTTTATCACAGCAAACTTGATTACAATGTTTCGTTTGTTCTAGGTGTGCAAGATGTGGTTCTTTCACACATATACATATATCTATTCTCCTTCAGATCCTTTTCCCATGTAGGTTATGACACAATGTTGAGTAGTCTTCTCTTGGTATTCCGTAGGTCTTTGGTGATGATATATTTCACATGTGTTTGTATCTGTCTGTTAACCTCAATATGGTAATGTATCCAATCCTCACACCTTTCCATTTGGTGAACCATACGTTTTTGTACTGAACCTGTGATTGCCTTTCTCTGTGGAAATATCTTCGTTTGTATCAATTTTTAGGTAACACCTATATGTGATATGATAGGATATGTACCTTTGGCTTTCTCACTTACTACAAGTTGCGTGATTACTTCTAGACTCATCTGTGGTGCTGCAAATGGCATTGTTTCATTCTTTCGCTAGCTCATATTCCATCTGTACATGTAGCAGTTCTTCTTGGTCCACCCATCTGTCGGTGGACTTTTTGGTTACTTCCATATCTTGGCTATTGTAATACTGTGCAATGCAGATTGGCCTGCCTGTGTCTTTCCAATTCTGTCTTCTTAGGTTATAGGTCCAGGAATAGGTCTGCTGGATCATATGGTAGCTCAATGTTTACCTTTTCAAGGCACCTCCATTCTGTTCTCTTTAGTGGCTCTTTCCAGGTTACGTCCCACATAAAGTTGAGGGTATGCATTTCTCCACAGCACCTTCAGCATTTATTCTTTGTAGTTTTTTGCTGATGGTTATTCTGACTGGTGTGAGCTGATACCTCTTTGTGGTTGAATTTGCATGTGTCTCATAAGGCGCTGAAATTGAGCTTTAAGACATGTCCTTTTTATTTTTCCGGCTGCGATTAGAGCTTAGTTCTTCAAAGTGTTTACTTAAAGTATGTGTCACCTTTTGAAATGTTTTGGCCATTACCTCCCTCAAGACATTTTGAGGGCAGGTTTCATTTACAGCCCTGCAGTACTTGTTCATATGAAGTGACCATTAGCTCAGGCGTTAAACCTGCTTTTGCAGGTAACGGCCAGAGGGCGGCAGCCTTTCTACGTTCCCCACGCTGGTACTAGGGAAACAGACCTACCAGCCAGTGGTGTTCTGCGGTTATCAATTAGAGTGGAATGTGCCCGGATAAACCCACAAATGCTGATGTCTCCTTACATGTGTTTGTTTTTTAAATTTAATTTATATTTTTTACTGGAGTAATATTCCATTGTATACATGGACCACTTCTTCTTGGTGCATTCCTCTGTGGATGGACATTTTTGTTGCTTCCAAGTGTTGACTAGGGTAAATATTGCTGGCGTACAGGTTTGCCAGCCTGTGACGTTTTGATTCTCATTTTCTCAGGTGATAGGCTCAGCAGATGGTATGCTTGATTCACTGGTAGCTCAATGTTTACCTTTTCAAAGCCCCTCCATTGTGTTTACGTTAATGGTTCTTACCACGTCCCCCTTAGAGCTCAGGGTACACATTTCTCCACAATCCCTTCAGCATGTATTGTTTGCAGCATTTTTGCTAATGGTCATTCTGACTGCTGTGAGCTGATAGGTATTTGTAATTTCGGTTTGCATATCTTTAAAAATTCCTAAAAGTCCTCATTTTCCCACGCCTTTTTCTTTTCTCTTAAAAGAAAAAACCGTGAGTACAATATACCTCTTGAAATCGTCTTCTTGGAAGGTTGCCCTCTTTTGAATTTTTTGGTCGATTTTTGACCCCAGAAATGTTTTGGAGGGCAGGTGTCATTTACAGAACTGCAAGTTGGTGACTATTTAGTGACCTTTCGCAGTGGGTTAAAGCTGCTGTTGTGGGAAATGGCCACAAGGAGGCAGCATTTTTCCATTCCCCAATCTGGGTACTAGGGCAGCAGAGCCTTTCTGGAAGGCGTTGTCCTAGGTTGTAAATTAGAATGGAATTTGCCAGGAGAAATCCCCATAAGTTTATGTCTCATTACTTCTTCTTGGTTCTTTTAATTTTTTTATTCGGGGTAAAGATTAGAATATTGTTTGTCCTAGGTGTACACAATCTGGTTCATTTGTACATTAGATATGTCTATTAATGTACAGATCCTCTTCCCATGTAAAATATTACAGTGTTCCGTAGATCTCGCTTGCTATGTGTTCGGTCTTTTTGATACATGTATATAACATGTATTTGTATACCTATACTAACAATAATCTTCATTTATCAATTCCCCCCTCCTTTCCTTTCAGATGAGCATCGTTTGTTTTCTAAGCCTGTGAGTGTCTTGCTCTTTGGAAATATGTTCATTTGTGTCAGTTATCAGATAATGCCATAAGTGATATTAGAGGATACAGGTCTTTTGCTTTCTGACCTGCTTCATGTTTTGTGATTATCTCCAGGCTCATCTATGGTGCCTCAAAGAGCAGTGCTTCAATGTTTTCCATGGCTAATATTCCATTGTGTATATGGACCACTTCTTCATGGTGCATTCCACTGTTGATGGACATTTTCGTTTCTTCCAAGTGTTGCCTATGGTAAATATTGCTGGAGTGCAGGATTGCCAGCCTGTGATTTTTGATTTTCATTTTCTCAGGTGATAGACCCAGCAGTGGGTATGATGGATCGACTGGGATGGTAGCTCAATGTTTACCTTTTCAAGGCACCTCAATTGTGCTTTCATTAGTGCCTCTTACCACGTCCCCCTTAGAATCGAGGGTATGCGTTTCTCCACAATCACGTCAGCATTTATTGTTTGCAGCATTTTTGTCGATGGCCATTCTGACGGGTGTGAGCTGATAGGTTTTTGTAATTTGGGTTTACATGTCTTTAAGAATTCCTAAAATTCATCATTTTCCACGCCTTTTTCTTTTCTGTTAAAAGAAAACAGAAAAAAGAAAGTGTGAGTACAATATACCTCTTCAAATTGTCTTTTTGGAAGGTTGCACTCTTGAGTTTTTTGGTTGATTTTCGACCTCAGTATGTTTTGGAGGGCAGGTGTCATTTACAGAACTGCAATTGGTGAATATTTAGTGACCTTTTGCGGTGGGTTTAAAGCTGCTGTTGTGGGAAACGGCCACAAGGAGGCAGCATTTCTCCATTCCCAAATCTGGGTACTAGGGCAGCAGAGCCTTCTGGAAGTCGTTTACCCAGGTTGTAAATTTGAACGGATTGTGCCAGGAAAACCCCCCATAAGTTTATGTCTCATTACTTCTAGTTCGTTGTTGTAATTTTGTAAATTGGGGTAATGGTTCGAATGTTGTTTGTCCAAGGTGTACACACTCTGCTTCATTTACACATTATATATATCTATTTATGTAGAGATCCTCTTCCCATGTAAATTATTACAGAGCGTTCCGTAAACCTCCCTTGCTATATGGTCGGTCTTTTTGATATATGTATATGATATGTATTTGTATACATATGGTAACGCTAATCTTCATTTATCCATTCCCCCCACCTTTCCTTTTAGATAAGCATAGTTTTCTTTCTAAGTCAGTGAGTGCCTTTCTCTGTGGACGTATGTTCATTTGTGTCAGTTATTAGATAACGCCTATAAGTGTTATCATAAGATATAGGACTTTTGCTTTCCGACTTACCTCATGTTCTGTGATTATCCCCAAGATCATCTATGGTGCCTAAAAGAGCAGTGTTTCATTGTTTTCCATGGCTAGTATTCATTGTGTACATGGACCACTTCTTCTTTATCCCTTCCTCTGTTGATGGACATTTTGGTTGCTTCACTGTCTTGTCTATTGTGAATAAGGCTGCAGTGCAGCCTTTGCAGCCCGGGTCTTCTTGATCCTGGTCTTCTCAGGTGAGAGGCCCATTGGTGCGCCTGCTGGATTGAATGGTACCTCAATTTTTCCTTTTAAACGCAGCTCCTTTCTGTTCTCATTGTTAGCTGTCAACCACTTTACATCTCACCAGCAGCTAGAGGGTACACAGTTCTCTAAAACCTCTTCAGCATTTATTGTTTGTAGACTTTTTGCTGATGGTCAGTCGACTGGTGTGAGTTGAAACCTTTTTGTAGATTAGATTGCATGAGTCTAATCCTTCCTGAGGTTGAGCTTTTATCCATTTTCCTGTTTTTAACAAGAGGGTGAGTAAAACTTACCTCTTCATACTATCTTCTTGAAAAATTTGCCTGTTTTGAATTTTTTTTTATCCATTCCCTACCTCAGCACAATTTTGAGGGCCGGTGTCCTTTACGGCCCTGAGTCCTTGTGAATGTTAAGTGACCATTAGCTGTGGGTTAAAAGCCGCTCTTGCGGGAATCGGCCACAAGGCGGCAGCATTTCTCCTTTACCAAATCTGGTTACTAGGGCAACAGAGCCTTACTGGAAGTGGTGTTCTAGGTTGTAAATTAGAATGGAATGTGCCAGGAAAAAGCCCTTTAAGTTTATGGCTCATTACTTCTTGTTCGTATTTTTAACTTAATTTTTATTTTTTATCACAGCAAACTTGATTACAATGTTTCGTTTGTTCTAGGTGTGCAAGATGTGGTTCTTTCACACATATACATGTATCTATTCTCCTTCAGATCCTTTTCCCATGTAGGTTATGACACAATGTTGAGTAGTCTTCTCTTGGTATTCCGTAGGTCTTTGGTGATGATATATTTCACATGTGTTTGTATCTGTCTGTTAACCTCAATATGGTAATGTATCCAATCCTCACACCTTTCCATTTGGTGAACCATACGTTTTTGTACTGAACCTGTGATTGCCTTTCTCTGTGGAAATATCTTCGTTTGTATCAATTTTTAGGTAACACCTATATGTGATATGATAGGATATGTATCTTTGGCTTTCTCACTTACTACAAGTTGCGTGATTACTTCTAGACTCATCTGTGGTGCTGCAAATGGCATTGTTTCATTCTTTCGCTAGCTCATATTCCATCTGTACATGTAGCAGTTCTTCTTGGTCCACCCATCTGTCGGTGGACTTTTTGGTTACTTCCATATCTTGGCTATTGTAATACTGTGCAATGCAGATTGGCCTGCCTGTGTCTTTCCAATTCTGTCTTCTTAGGTTATAGGTCCAGGAATAGGTCTGCTGGATCATATGGTAGCTCAATGTTTACCTTTTCAAGGCACCTCCATTCTGTTCTCTTTAGTGGCTCTTTCCAGGTTACGTCCCACATAAAGTTGAGGGTATGCATTTCTCCACAGCACCTTCAGCATTTATTCTTTGTAGTTTTTTGCTGATGGTTATTCTGACTGGTGTGAGCTGATACCTCTTTGTGGTTGAATTTGCATGTGTCTCATAAGGCGTTGAAATTGAGCTTTAAGACATGTCCTTTTTATTTTTCCGGCTGCGATTAGAGCTTAGTTCTTCAAAGTGTTTACTTAAAGTATGTGTCACCTTTTGAAATGTTTTGGCCATTACCTCCCTCAAGACATTTTGAGGGCAGGTTTCATTTACAGCCCTGCAGTACTTGTTCATATGAAGTGACCATTAGCTCAGGCTTTAAACCTGCTTTTGCAGGTAACGGCCAGAGGGCGGCAGCCTTTCTACGTTCCCCACGCTGGTACTAGGGAAACAGACCTACCAGCCAGTGGTGTTCTGCGGTTATCAATTAGAGTGGAATGTGCCCGGATAAACCCACAAATGCTGATGTCTCCTTACATGTGTTTGTTTTTTAAATTTAATTTATATTTTTTACTGGAGTAATATTCCATTGTATACATGGACCACTTCTTCTTGGTGCATTCCTCTGTGGATGGACATTTTTGTTGCTTCCAAGTGTTGACTAGGGTAAATATTGCTGGCGTACAGGTTTGCCAGCCTGTGACGTTTTGATTCTCATTTTCTCAGGTGATAGGCTCAGCAGATGGTATGCTTGATTCACTGGTAGCTCAATGTTTACCTTTTCAAAGCCCCTCCATTGTGTTTACGTTAATGGTTCTTACCACGTCCCCCTTAGAGCTGAGGGTACACATTTCTCCACAATCCCTTCAGCATGTATTGTTTGCAGCATTTTTGCTAATGGTCATTCTGACTGCTGTGAGCTGATAGGTATTTGTAATTTCGGTTTGCATATCTTTAAAAATTCCTAAAAGTCCTCATTTTCCCACGCCTTTTTCTTTTCTCTTAAAAGAAAAAACCGTGAGTACAATATACCTCTTGAAATCGTCTTCTTGGAAGGTTGCCCTCTTTTGAATTTTTTGGTCGATTTTTGACCCCAGAAATGTTTTGGAGGGCCGGTGTCATTTACAGAACTGCAAGTTGGTGACTATTTAGTGACCTTTCGCAGTGGGTTAAAGCTGCTGTTGTGGGAAATGGCCACAAGGAGGCAGCATTTTTCCATTCCCCAATCTGGGTACTAGGGCAGCAGAGCCTTTCTGGAAGGCGTTGTCCTAGGTTGTAAATTAGAATGGAATTTGCCAGGAGAAATCCCCATAAGTTTATGTCTCATTACTTCTTCTTGGTTCTTTTAATTTTTTTATTCGGGGTAAAGATTAGAATATTGTTTGTCCTAGGTGTACACAATCTGGTTCATTTGTACATTAGATATGTCTATTAATGTACAGATCCTCTTCCCATGTAAAATATTACAGTGTTCCGTAGATCTCGCTTGCTATGTGTTCGGTCTTTTTGATACATGTATATAACATGTATTTGTATACCTATACTAACAATAATCTTCATTTATCAATTCCCCCCTCCTTTCCTTTCAGATGAGCATCGTTTGTTTTCTAAGCCTGTGAGTGTCTTGCTCTTTGGAAATATGTTCATTTGTGTCAGTTATCAGATAATGCCATAAGTGATATTAGAGGATACAGGTCTTTTGCTTTCTGACCTGCTTCATGTTTTGTGATTATCTCCAGGCTCATCTATGGTGCCTCAAAGAGCAGTGCTTCAATGTTTTCCATGGCTAATATTCCATTGTGTATATGGACCACTTCTTCATGGTGCATTCCACTGTTGATGGACATTTTCGTTTCTTCCAAGTGTTGCCTATGGTAAATATTGCTGGAGTGCAGGATTGCCAGCCTGTGATTTTTGATTTTCATTTTCTCAGGTGATAGACCCAGCAGTGGGTATGATGGATCGACTGGGATGGTAGCTCAATGTTTACCTTTTCAAGGCACCTCAATTGTGCTTTCATTAGTGCCTCTTACCACGTCCCCCTTAGAATCGAGGGTATGCGTTTCTCCACAATCACGTCAGCATTTATTGTTTGCAGCATTTTTGTCGATGGCCATTCTGACGGGTGTGAGCTGATAGGTTTTTGTAATTTGGGTTTACATGTCTTTAAGAATTCCTAAAATTCATCATTTTCCACGCCTTTTTCTTTTCTGTTAAAAGAAAACAGAAAAAAGAAAGTGTGAGTACAATATACCTCTTCAAATTGTCTTTTTGGAAGGTTGCACTCTTGAGTTTTTTGGTCGATTTTCGACCTCAGTATGTTTTGGAGGGCAGGTGTCATTTACAGAACTGCAATTGGTGAATATTTAGTGACCTTTTGCGGTGGGTTTAAAGCTGCTGTTGTGGGAAACGGCCACAAGGAGGCAGCATTTCTCCATTCCCAAATCTGGGTACTAGGGCAGCAGAGCCTTCTGGAAGTCGTTTACCCAGGTTGTAAATTTGAATGGATTGTGCCAGGAAAACCCCCCATAAGTTTATGTCTCATTACTTCTAGTTCGTTGTTGTAATTTTGTAAATTGGGGTAATGGTTCGAATGTTGTTTGTCCAAGGTGTACACACTCTGCTTCATTTACACATTATATATATCTATTTATGTAGAGATCCTCTTCGCATGTAAATTATTACAGAGCGTTCCGTAAACCTCCCTTGCTATATGGTCGGTCTTTTTGATATATGTATATGATATGTATTTGTATACATATGGTAACGCTAATCTTCATTTATCCATTCCCCCCCAACTTTCCTTTTAGATAAGCATAGTTTTCTTTCTAAGTCAGTGAGTGCCTTTCTCTGTGGACGTATGTTCATTTGTGTCAGTTATTAGATAACGCCTATAAGTGTTATCATAAGATATAGGACTTTTGCTTTCCGACTTACCTCATGTTCTGTGATTATCCCCAAGATCATCTATGGTGCCTAAAAGAGCAGTGTTTCATTGTTTTCCATGGCTAGTATTCATTGTGTACATGGACCACTTCTTCTTTATCCCTTCCTCTGTTGATGGACATTTTGGTTGCTTCACTGTCTTGTCTATTGTGAATAAGGCTGCAGTGCAGCCTTTGCAGCCCGGGTCTTCTTGATCCTGGTCTTCTCAGGTGAGAGGCCCATTGGTGCGCCTGCTGGATTGAATGGTACCTCAATTTTTCCTTTTAAACGCAGCTCCTTTCTGTTCTCATTGTTAGCTGTCAACCACTTTACATCTCACCAGCAGCTAGAGGGTACACAGTTCTCTAAAACCTCTTCAGCATTTATTGTTTGTAGACTTTTTGCTGATGGTCAGTCGACTGGTGTGAGTTGAAACCTTTTTGTAGATTAGATTGCATGAGTCTAATCCTTCCTGAGGTTGAGCTTTTATCCATTTTCCTGTTTTTAACAAGAGGGTGAGTAAAACTTACCTCTTCATACTATCTTCTTGAAAAATTTGCCTGTTTTGAATTTTTTTTTATCCATTCCCTACCTCAGCACAATTTTGAGGGCCGGTGTCCTTTACGGCCCTGAGTCCTTGTGAATGTTAAGTGACCATTAGCTGTGGGTTAAAAGCCGCTCTTGCGGGAATCGGCCACAAGGCGGCAGCATTTCTCCTTTACCAAATCTGGTTACTAGGGCAACAGAGCCTTACTGGAAGTGGTGTTCTAGGTTGTAAATTAGAATGGAATGTGCCAGGAAAAAGCCCTTTAAGTTTATGGCTCATTACTTCTTGTTCGTATTTTTAACTTAATTTTTATTTTTTATCACAGCAAACTTGATTACAATGTTTCGTTTGTTCTAGGTGTGCAAGATGTGGTTCTTTCACACATATACATGTATCTATTCTCCTTCAGATCCTTTTCCCATGTAGGTTATGACACAATGTTGAGTAGTCTTCTCTTGGTATTCCGTAGGTCTTTGGTGATGATATATTTCACATGTGTTTGTATCTGTCTGTTAACCTCAATATGGTAATGTATCCAATCCTCACACCTTTCCATTTGGTGAACCATACGTTTTTGTACTGAACCTGTGATTGCCTTTCTCTGTGGAAATATCTTCGTTTGTATCAATTTTTAGGTAACACCTATATGTGATATGATAGGATATGTATCTTTGGCTTTCTCACTTACTACAAGTTGCGTGATTACTTCTAGACTCATCTGTGGTGCTGCAAATGGCATTGTTTCATTCTTTCGCTAGCTCATATTCCATCTGTACATGTAGCAGTTCTTCTTGGTCCACCCATCTGTCGGTGGACTTTTTGGTTACTTCCATATCTTGGCTATTGTAATACTGTGCAATGCAGATTGGCCTGCCTGTGTCTTTCCAATTCTGTCTTCTTAGGTTATAGGTCCAGGAATAGGTCTGCTGGATCATATGGTAGCTCAATGTTTACCTTTTCAAGGCACCTCCATTCTGTTCTCTTTAGTGGCTCTTTCCAGGTTACGTCCCACATAAAGTTGAGGGTATGCATTTCTCCACAGCACCTTCAGCATTTATTCTTTGTAGTTTTTTGCTGATGGTTATTCTGACTGGTGTGAGCTGATACCTCTTTGTGGTTGAATTTGCATGTGTCTCATAAGGCGTTGAAATTGAGCTTTAAGACATGTCCTTTTTATTTTTCCGGCTGCGATTAGAGCTTAGTTCTTCAAAGTGTTTACTTAAAGTATGTGTCACCTTTTGAAATGTTTTGGCCATTACCTCCCTCAAGACATTTTGAGGGCAGGTTTCATTTACAGCCCTGCAGTACTTGTTCATATGAAGTGACCATTAGCTCAGGCTTTAAACCTGCTTTTGCAGGTAACGGCCAGAGGGCGGCAGCCTTTCTACGTTCCCCACGCTGGTACTAGGGAAACAGACCTACCAGCCAGTGGTGTTCTGCGGTTATCAATTAGAGTGGAATGTGCCCGGATAAACCCACAAATGCTGATGTCTCCTTACATGTGTTTGTTTTTTAAATTTAATTTATATTTTTTACTGGAGTAATATTCCATTGTATACATGGACCACTTCTTCTTGGTGCATTCCTCTGTGGATGGACATTTTTGTTGCTTCCAAGTGTTGACTAGGGTAAATATTGCTGGCGTACAGGTTTGCCAGCCTGTGACGTTTTGATTCTCATTTTCTCAGGTGATAGGCTCAGCAGATGGTATGCTTGATTCACTGGTAGCTCAATGTTTACCTTTTCAAAGCCCCTCCATTGTGTTTACGTTAATGGTTCTTACCACGTCCCCCTTAGAGCTGAGGGTACACATTTCTCCACAATCCCTTCAGCATGTATTGTTTGCAGCATTTTTGCTAATGGTCATTCTGACTGCTGTGAGCTGATAGGTATTTGTAATTTCGGTTTGCATATCTTTAAAAATTCCTAAAAGTCCTCATTTTCCCACGCCTTTTTCTTTTCTCTTAAAAGAAAAAACCGTGAGTACAATATACCTCTTGAAATCGTCTTCTTGGAAGGTTGCCCTCTTTTGAATTTTTTGGTCGATTTTTGACCCCAGAAATGTTTTGGAGGGCCGGTGTCATTTACAGAACTGCAAGTTGGTGACTATTTAGTGACCTTTCGCAGTGGGTTAAAGCTGCTGTTGTGGGAAATGGCCACAAGGAGGCAGCATTTTTCCATTCCCCAATCTGGGTACTAGGGCAGCAGAGCCTTTCTGGAAGGCGTTGTCCTAGGTTGTAAATTAGAATGGAATTTGCCAGGAGAAATCCCCATAAGTTTATGTCTCATTACTTCTTCTTGGTTCTTTTAATTTTTTTATTCGGGGTAAAGATTAGAATATTGTTTGTCCTAGGTGTACACAATCTGGTTCATTTGTACATTAGATATGTCTATTAATGTACAGATCCTCTTCCCATGTAAAATATTACAGTGTTCCGTAGATCTCGCTTGCTATGTGTTCGGTCTTTTTGATACATGTATATAACATGTATTTGTATACCTATACTAACAATAATCTTCATTTATCAATTCCCCCCTCCTTTCCTTTCAGATGAGCATCGTTTGTTTTCTAAGCCTGTGAGTGTCTTGCTCTTTGGAAATATGTTCATTTGTGTCAGTTATCAGATAATGCCATAAGTGATATTAGAGGATACAGGTCTTTTGCTTTCTGACCTGCTTCATGTTTTGTGATTATCTCCAGGCTCATCTATGGTGCCTCAAAGAGCAGTGCTTCAATGTTTTCCATGGCTAATATTCCATTGTGTATATGGACCACTTCTTCATGGTGCATTCCACTGTTGATGGACATTTTCGTTTCTTCCAAGTGTTGCCTATGGTAAATATTGCTGGAGTGCAGGATTGCCAGCCTGTGATTTTTGATTTTCATTTTCTCAGGTGATAGACCCAGCAGTGGGTATGATGGATCGACTGGGATGGTAGCTCAATGTTTACCTTTTCAAGGCACCTCAATTGTGCTTTCATTAGTGCCTCTTACCACGTCCCCCTTAGAATCGAGGGTATGCGTTTCTCCACAATCACGTCAGCATTTATTGTTTGCAGCATTTTTGTCGATGGCCATTCTGACGGGTGTGAGCTGATAGGTTTTTGTAATTTGGGTTTACATGTCTTTAAGAATTCCTAAAATTCATCATTTTCCACGCCTTTTTCTTTTCTGTTAAAAGAAAACAGAAAAAAGAAAGTGTGAGTACAATATACCTCTTCAAATTGTCTTTTTGGAAGGTTGCACTCTTGAGTTTTTTGGTCGATTTTCGACCTCAGTATGTTTTGGAGGGCAGGTGTCATTTACAGAACTGCAATTGGTGAATATTTAGTGACCTTTTGCGGTGGGTTTAAAGCTGCTGTTGTGGGAAACGGCCACAAGGAGGCAGCATTTCTCCATTCCCAAATCTGGGTACTAGGGCAGCAGAGCCTTCTGGAAGTCGTTTACCCAGGTTGTAAATTTGAATGGATTGTGCCAGGAAAACCCCCCATAAGTTTATGTCTCATTACTTCTAGTTCGTTGTTGTAATTTTGTAAATTGGGGTAATGGTTCGAATGTTGTTTGTCCAAGGTGTACACACTCTGCTTCATTTACACATTATATATATCTATTTATGTAGAGATCCTCTTCGCATGTAAATTATTACAGAGCGTTCCGTAAACCTCCCTTGCTATATGGTCGGTCTTTTTGATATATGTATATGATATGTATTTGTATACATATGGTAACGCTAATCTTCATTTATCCATTCCCCCCCAACTTTCCTTTTAGATAAGCATAGTTTTCTTTCTAAGTCAGTGAGTGCCTTTCTCTGTGGACGTATGTTCATTTGTGTCAGTTATTAGATAACGCCTATAAGTGTTATCATAAGATATAGGACTTTTGCTTTCCGACTTACCTCATGTTCTGTGATTATCCCCAAGATCATCTATGGTGCCTAAAAGAGCAGTGTTTCATTGTTTTCCATGGCTAGTATTCATTGTGTACATGGACCACTTCTTCTTTATCCCTTCCTCTGTTGATGGACATTTTGGTTGCTTCACTGTCTTGTCTATTGTGAATAAGGCTGCAGTGCAGCCTTTGCAGCCCGGGTCTTCTTGATCCTGGTCTTCTCAGGTGAGAGGCCCATTGGTGCGCCTGCTGGATTGAATGGTACCTCAATTTTTCCTTTTAAACGCAGCTCCTTTCTGTTCTCATTGTTAGCTGTCAACCACTTTACATCTCACCAGCAGCTAGAGGGTACACAGTTCTCTAAAACCTCTTCAGCATTTATTGTTTGTAGACTTTTTGCTGATGGTCAGTCGACTGGTGTGAGTTGAAACCTTTTTGTAGATTAGATTGCATGAGTCTAATCCTTCCTGAGGTTGAGCTTTTATCCATTTTCCTGTTTTTAACAAGAGGGTGAGTAAAACTTACCTCTTCATACTATCTTCTTGAAAAATTTGCCTGTTTTGAATTTTTTTTTATCCATTCCCTACCTCAGCACAATTTTGAGGGCCGGTGTCCTTTACGGCCCTGAGTCCTTGTGAATGTTAAGTGACCATTAGCTGTGGGTTAAAAGCCGCTCTTGCGGGAATCGGCCACAAGGCGGCAGCATTTCTCCTTTACCAAATCTGGTTACTAGGGCAACAGAGCCTTACTGGAAGTGGTGTTCTAGGTTGTAAATTAGAATGGAATGTGCCAGGAAAAAGCCCTTTAAGTTTATGGCTCATTACTTCTTGTTCGTATTTTTAACTTAATTTTTATTTTTTATCACAGCAAACTTGATTACAATGTTTCGTTTGTTCTAGGTGTGCAAGATGTGGTTCTTTCACACATATACATGTATCTATTCTCCTTCAGATCCTTTTCCCATGTAGGTTATGACACAATGTTGAGTAGTCTTCTCTTGGTATTCCGTAGGTCTTTGGTGATGATATATTTCACATGTGTTTGTATCTGTCTGTTAACCTCAATATGGTAATGTATCCAATCCTCACACCTTTCCATTTGGTGAACCATACGTTTTTGTACTGAACCTGTGATTGCCTTTCTCTGTGGAAATATCTTCGTTTGTATCAATTTTTAGGTAACACCTATATGTGATATGATAGGATATGTATCTTTGGCTTTCTCACTTACTACAAGTTGCGTGATTACTTCTAGACTCATCTGTGGTGCTGCAAATGGCATTGTTTCATTCTTTCGCTAGCTCATATTCCATCTGTACATGTAGCAGTTCTTCTTGGTCCACCCATCTGTCGGTGGACTTTTTGGTTACTTCCATATCTTGGCTATTGTAATACTGTGCAATGCAGATTGGCCTGCCTGTGTCTTTCCAATTCTGTCTTCTTAGGTTATAGGTCCAGGAATAGGTCTGCTGGATCATATGGTAGCTCAATGTTTACCTTTTCAAGGCACCTCCATTCTGTTCTCTTTAGTGGCTCTTTCCAGGTTACGTCCCACATAAAGTTGAGGGTATGCATTTCTCCACAGCACCTTCAGCGTTTATTCTGTGTAGTTTTTTGCTGATGGTTATTCTGACTGGTGTGAGCTGATACCTCTTTGTGGTTGAATTTGCATGTGTCTCATAAGGCGTTGAAATTGAGCTTTAAGACATGTCCTTTTTATTTTTCCGGCTGCGATTAGAGCTTAGTTCTTCAAAGTGTTTACTTAAAGTATGTGTCACCTTTTGAAATGTTTTGGCCATTACCTCCCTCAAGACATTTTGAGGGCAGGTTTCATTTACAGCCCTGCAGTACTTGTTCATATGAAGTGACCATTAGCTCAGGCTTTAAACCTGCTTTTGCAGGTAACGGCCAGAGGGCGGCAGCCTTTCTACGTTCCCCACGCTGGTACTAGGGAAACAGACCTACCAGCCAGTGGTGTTCTGCGGTTATCAATTAGAGTGGAATGTGCCCGGATAAACCCACAAATGCTGATGTCTCCTTACATGTGTTTGTTTTTTAAATTTAATTTACATTTTTTACTGGAGTAATATTCCATTGTATACATGGACCACTTCTTCTTGGTGCATTCCTCTGTGGATGGACATTTTTGTTGCTTCCAAGTGTTGACTAGGGTAAATATTGCTGGCGTACAGGTTTGCCAGCCTGTGACGTTTTGATTCTCATTTTCTCAGGTGATAGGCTCAGCAGATGGTATGCTTGATTCACTGGTAGCTCAATGTTTACCTTTTCAAAGCCCCTCCATTGTGTTTACGTTAATGGTTCTTACCACGTCCCCCTTAGAGCTCAGGGTACACATTTCTCCACAATCCCTTCAGCATGTATTGTTTGCAGCATTTTTGCTAATGGTCATTCTGACTGCTGTGAGCTGATAGGTATTTGTAATTTCGGTTTGCATATCTTTAAAAATTCCTAAAAGTCCTCATTTTCCCACGCCTTTTTCTTTTCTCTTAAAAGAAAAAACCGTGAGTACAATATACCTCTTGAAATCGTCTTCTTGGAAGGTTGCCCTCTTTTGAATTTTTTGGTCGATTTTTGACCCCAGAAATGTTTTGGAGGGCAGGTGTCATTTACAGAACTGCAAGTTGGTGACTATTTAGTGACCTTTCGCAGTGGGTTAAAGCTGCTGTTGTGGGAAATGGCCACAAGGAGGCAGCATTTTTCCATTCCCCAATCTGGGTACTAGGGCAGCAGAGCCTTTCTGGAAGGCGTTGTCCTAGGTTGTAAATTAGAATGGAATTTGCCAGGAGAAATCCCCATAAGTTTATGTCTCATTACTTCTTCTTGGTTCTTTTAATTTTTTTATTCGGGGTAAAGATTAGAATATTGTTTGTCCTAGGTGTACACAATCTGGTTCATTTGTACATTAGATATGTCTATTAATGTACAGATCCTCTTCCCATGTAAAATATTACAGTGTTCCGTAGATCTCGCTTGCTATGTGTTCGGTCTTTTTGATACATGTATATAACATGTATTTGTATACCTATACTAACAATAATCTTCATTTATCAATTCCCCCCTCCTTTCCTTTCAGATGAGCATCGTTTGTTTTCTAAGCCTGTGAGTGTCTTGCTCTTTGGAAATATGTTCATTTGTGTCAGTTATCAGATAATGCCATAAGTGATATTAGAGGATACAGGTCTTTTGCTTTCTGACCTGCTTCATGTTTTGTGATTATCTCCAGGCTCATCTATGGTGCCTCAAAGAGCAGTGCTTCAATGTTTTCCATGGCTAATATTCCATTGTGTATATGGACCACTTCTTCATGGTGCATTCCACTGTTGATGGACATTTTCGTTTCTTCCAAGTGTTGCCTATGGTAAATATTGCTGGAGTGCAGGATTGCCAGCCTGTGATTTTTGATTTTCATTTTCTCAGGTGATAGACCCAGCAGTGGGTATGATGGATCGACTGGGATGGTAGCTCAATGTTTACCTTTTCAAGGCACCTCAATTGTGCTTTCATTAGTGCCTCTTACCACGTCCCCCTTAGAATCGAGGGTATGCGTTTCTCCACAATCACGTCAGCATTTATTGTTTGCAGCATTTTTGTCGATGGCCATTCTGACGGGTGTGAGCTGATAGGTTTTTGTAATTTGGGTTTACATGTCTTTAAGAATTCCTAAAATTCATCATTTTCCACGCCTTTTTCTTTTCTGTTAAAAGAAAACAGAAAAAAGAAAGTGTGAGTACAATATACCTCTTCAAATTGTCTTTTTGGAAGGTTGCACTCTTGAGTTTTTTGGTCGATTTTCGACCTCAGTATGTTTTGGAGGGCAGGTGTCATTTACAGAACTGCAATTGGTGAATATTTAGTGACCTTTTGCGGTGGGTTTAAAGCTGCTGTTGTGGGAAACGGCCACAAGGAGGCAGCATTTCTCCATTCCCAAATCTGGGTACTAGGGCAGCAGAGCCTTCTGGAAGTCGTTTACCCAGGTTGTAAATTTGAATGGATTGTGCCAGGAAAACCCCCCATAAGTTTATGTCTCATTACTTCTAGTTCGTTGTTGTAATTTTGTAAATTGGGGTAATGGTTCGAATGTTGTTTGTCCAAGGTGTACACACTCTGCTTCATTTACACATTATATATATCTATTTATGTAGAGATCCTCTTCGCATGTAAATTATTACAGAGCGTTCCGTAAACCTCCCTTGCTATATGGTCGGTCTTTTTGATATATGTATATGATATGTATTTGTATACATATGGTAACGCTAATCTTCATTTATCCATTCCCCCCCAACTTTCCTTTTAGATAAGCATAGTTTTCTTTCTAAGTCAGTGAGTGCCTTTCTCTGTGGACGTATGTTCATTTGTGTCAGTTATTAGATAACGCCTATAAGTGTTATCATAAGATATAGGACTTTTGCTTTCCGACTTACCTCATGTTCTGTGATTATCCCCAAGATCATCTATGGTGCCTAAAAGAGCAGTGTTTCATTGTTTTCCATGGCTAGTATTCATTGTGTACATGGACCACTTCTTCTTTATCCCTTCCTCTGTTGATGGACATTTTGGTTGCTTCACTGTCTTGTCTATTGTGAATAAGGCTGCAGTGCAGCCTTTGCAGCCCGGGTCTTCTTGATCCTGGTCTTCTCAGGTGAGAGGCCCATTGGTGCGCCTGCTGGATTGAATGGTACCTCAATTTTTCCTTTTAAACGCAGCTCCTTTCTGTTCTCATTGTTAGCTGTCAACCACTTTACATCTCACCAGCAGCTAGAGGGTACACAGTTCTCTAAAACCTCTTCAGCATTTATTGTTTGTAGACTTTTTGCTGATGGTCAGTCGACTGGTGTGAGTTGAAACCTTTTTGTAGATTAGATTGCATGAGTCTAATCCTTCCTGAGGTTGAGCTTTTATCCATTTTCCTGTTTTTAACAAGAGGGTGAGTAAAACTTACCTCTTCATACTATCTTCTTGAAAAATTTGCCTGTTTTGAATTTTTTTTTATCCATTCCCTACCTCAGCACAATTTTGAGGGCCGGTGTCCTTTACGGCCCTGAGTCCTTGTGAATGTTAAGTGACCATTAGCTGTGGGTTAAAAGCCGCTCTTGCGGGAATCGGCCACAAGGCGGCAGCATTTCTCCTTTACCAAATCTGGTTACTAGGGCAACAGAGCCTTACTGGAAGTGGTGTTCTAGGTTGTAAATTAGAATGGAATGTGCCAGGAAAAAGCCCTTTAAGTTTATGGCTCATTACTTCTTGTTCGTATTTTTAACTTAATTTTTATTTTTTATCACAGCAAACTTGATTACAATGTTTCGTTTGTTCTAGGTGTGCAAGATGTGGTTCTTTCACACATATACATGTATCTATTCTCCTTCAGATCCTTTTCCCATGTAGGTTATGACACAATGTTGAGTAGTCTTCTCTTGGTATTCCGTAGGTCTTTGGTGATGATATATTTCACATGTGTTTGTATCTGTCTGTTAACCTCAATATGGTAATGTATCCAATCCTCACACCTTTCCATTTGGTGAACCATACGTTTTTGTACTGAACCTGTGATTGCCTTTCTCTGTGGAAATATCTTCGTTTGTATCAATTTTTAGGTAACACCTATATGTGATATGATAGGATATGTATCTTTGGCTTTCTCACTTACTACAAGTTGCGTGATTACTTCTAGACTCATCTGTGGTGCTGCAAATGGCATTGTTTCATTCTTTCGCTAGCTCATATTCCATCTGTACATGTAGCAGTTCTTCTTGGTCCACCCATCTGTCGGTGGACTTTTTGGTTACTTCCATATCTTGGCTATTGTAATACTGTGCAATGCAGATTGGCCTGCCTGTGTCTTTCCAATTCTGTCTTCTTAGGTTATAGGTCCAGGAATAGGTCTGCTGGATCATATGGTAGCTCAATGTTTACCTTTTCAAGGCACCTCCATTCTGTTCTCTTTAGTGGCTCTTTCCAGGTTACGTCCCACATAAAGTTGAGGGTATGCATTTCTCCACAGCACCTTCAGCGTTTATTCTGTGTAGTTTTTTGCTGATGGTTATTCTGACTGGTGTGAGCTGATACCTCTTTGTGGTTGAATTTGCATGTGTCTCATAAGGCGTTGAAATTGAGCTTTAAGACATGTCCTTTTTATTTTTCCGGCTGCGATTAGAGCTTAGTTCTTCAAAGTGTTTACTTAAAGTATGTGTCACCTTTTGAAATGTTTTGGCCATTACCTCCCTCAAGACATTTTGAGGGCAGGTTTCATTTACAGCCCTGCAGTACTTGTTCATATGAAGTGACCATTAGCTCAGGCTTTAAACCTGCTTTTGCAGGTAACGGCCAGAGGGCGGCAGCCTTTCTACGTTCCCCACGCTGGTACTAGGGAAACAGACCTACCAGCCAGTGGTGTTCTGCGGTTATCAATTAGAGTGGAATGTGCCCGGATAAACCCACAAATGCTGATGTCTCCTTACATGTGTTTGTTTTTTAAATTTAATTTACATTTTTTACTGGAGTAATATTCCATTGTATACATGGACCACTTCTTCTTGGTGCATTCCTCTGTGGATGGACATTTTTGTTGCTTCCAAGTGTTGACTAGGGTAAATATTGCTGGCGTACAGGTTTGCCAGCCTGTGACGTTTTGATTCTCATTTTCTCAGGTGATAGGCTCAGCAGATGGTATGCTTGATTCACTGGTAGCTCAATGTTTACCTTTTCAAAGCCCCTCCATTGTGTTTACGTTAATGGTTCTTACCACGTCCCCCTTAGAGCTCAGGGTACACATTTCTCCACAATCCCTTCAGCATGTATTGTTTGCAGCATTTTTGCTAATGGTCATTCTGACTGCTGTGAGCTGATAGGTATTTGTAATTTCGGTTTGCATATCTTTAAAAATTCCTAAAAGTCCTCATTTTCCCACGCCTTTTTCTTTTCTCTTAAAAGAAAAAACCGTGAGTACAATATACCTCTTGAAATCGTCTTCTTGGAAGGTTGCCCTCTTTTGAATTTTTTGGTCGATTTTTGACCCCAGAAATGTTTTGGAGGGCAGGTGTCATTTACAGAACTGCAAGTTGGTGACTATTTAGTGACCTTTCGCAGTGGGTTAAAGCTGCTGTTGTGGGAAATGGCCACAAGGAGGCAGCATTTTTCCATTCCCCAATCTGGGTACTAGGGCAGCAGAGCCTTTCTGGAAGGCGTTGTCCTAGGTTGTAAATTAGAATGGAATTTGCCAGGAGAAATCCCCATAAGTTTATGTCTCATTACTTCTTCTTGGTTCTTTTAATTTTTTTATTCGGGGTAAAGATTAGAATATTGTTTGTCCTAGGTGTACACAATCTGGTTCATTTGTACATTAGATATGTCTATTAATGTACAGATCCTCTTCCCATGTAAAATATTACAGTGTTCCGTAGATCTCGCTTGCTATGTGTTCGGTCTTTTTGATACATGTATATAACATGTATTTGTATACCTATACTAACAATAATCTTCATTTATCAATTCCCCCCTCCTTTCCTTTCAGATGAGCATCGTTTGTTTTCTAAGCCTGTGAGTGTCTTGCTCTTTGGAAATATGTTCATTTGTGTCAGTTATCAGATAATGCCATAAGTGATATTAGAGGATACAGGTCTTTTGCTTTCTGACCTGCTTCATGTTTTGTGATTATCTCCAGGCTCATCTATGGTGCCTCAAAGAGCAGTGCTTCAATGTTTTCCATGGCTAATATTCCATTGTGTATATGGACCACTTCTTCATGGTGCATTCCACTGTTGATGGACATTTTCGTTTCTTCCAAGTGTTGCCTATGGTAAATATTGCTGGAGTGCAGGATTGCCAGCCTGTGATTTTTGATTTTCATTTTCTCAGGTGATAGACCCAGCAGTGGGTATGATGGATCGACTGGGATGGTAGCTCAATGTTTACCTTTTCAAGGCACCTCAATTGTGCTTTCATTAGTGCCTCTTACCACGTCCCCCTTAGAATCGAGGGTATGCGTTTCTCCACAATCACGTCAGCATTTATTGTTTGCAGCATTTTTGTCGATGGCCATTCTGACGGGTGTGAGCTGATAGGTTTTTGTAATTTGGGTTTACATGTCTTTAAGAATTCCTAAAATTCATCATTTTCCACGCCTTTTTCTTTTCTGTTAAAAGAAAACAGAAAAAAGAAAGTGTGAGTACAATATACCTCTTCAAATTGTCTTTTTGGAAGGTTGCACTCTTGAGTTTTTTGGTCGATTTTCGACCTCAGTATGTTTTGGAGGGCAGGTGTCATTTACAGAACTGCAATTGGTGAATATTTAGTGACCTTTTGCGGTGGGTTTAAAGCTGCTGTTGTGGGAAACGGCCACAAGGAGGCAGCATTTCTCCATTCCCAAATCTGGGTACTAGGGCAGCAGAGCCTTCTGGAAGTCGTTTACCCAGGTTGTAAATTTGAATGGATTGTGCCAGGAAAACCCCCCATAAGTTTATGTCTCATTACTTCTAGTTCGTTGTTGTAATTTTGTAAATTGGGGTAATGGTTCGAATGTTGTTTGTCCAAGGTGTACACACTCTGCTTCATTTACACATTATATATATCTATTTATGTAGAGATCCTCTTCCCATGTAAATTATTACAGAGCGTTCCGTAAACCTCCCTTGCTATATGGTCGGTCTTTTTGATATATGTATATGATATGTATTTGTATACATATGGTAACGCTAATCTTCATTTATCCATTCCCCCCCAACTTTCCTTTTAGATAAGCATAGTTTTCTTTCTACGTCAGTGAGTGCCTTTCTCTGTGGACGTATGTTCATTTGTGTCAGTTATTAGATAACGCCTATAAGTGTTATCATAAGATATAGGACTCTTGCTTTCCGACTTACCTCATGTTCTGTGATTATCCCCAAGATCATCTATGGTGCCTAAAAGAGCAGTGTTTCATTGTTTTCCATGGCTAGTATTCATTGTGTACATGGACCACTTCTTCTTTATCCCTTCCTCTGTTGATGGACATTTTGGTTGCTTCACTGTCTTGTCTATTGTGAATAAGGCTGCAGTGCAGCCTTTGCAGCCCGGGTCTTCTTGATCCTGGTCTTCTCAGGTGAGAGGCCCATTGGTGCGCCTGCTGGATTGAATGGTACCTCAATTTTTCCTTTTAAACGCAGCTCCTTTCTGTTCTCATTGTTAGCTGTCAACCACTTTACATCTCACCAGCAGCTAGAGGGTACACAGTTCTCTAAAACCTCTTCAGCATTTATTGTTTGTAGACTTTTTGCTGATGGTCAGTCGACTGGTGTGAGTTGAAACCTTTTTGTAGATTAGATTGCATGAGTCTAATCCTTCCTGAGGTTGAGCTTTTATCCATTTTCCTGTTTTTAACAAGAGAGTGAGTAAAACTTACCTCTTCATACTATCTTCTTGAAAAATTTGCCTGTTTTGAATTTTTTTTTATCCATTCCCTACCTCAGCACAATTTTGAGGGCCGGTGTCCTTTACGGCCCTGAGTCCTTGTGAATGTTAAGTGACCATTAGCTGTGGGTTAAAAGCCGCTCTTGCGGGAATCGGCCACAAGGCGGCAGCATTTCTCCTTTACCAAATCTGGTTACTAGGGCAACAGAGCCTTACTGGAAGTGGTGTTCTAGGTTGTAAATTAGAATGGAATGTGCCAGGAAAAAGCCCTTTAAGTTTATGGCTCATTACTTCTTGTTCGTATTTTTAACTTAATTTTTATTTTTTATCACAGCAAACTTGATTACAATGTTTCGTTTGTTCTAGGTGTGCAAGATGTAGTTCTTTCACACATATACATGTATCTATTCTCCTTCAGATCCTTTTCCCATGTAGGTTATGACACAATGTTGAGTAGTCTTCTCTTGGTATTCCGTAGGTCTTTGGTGATGATATATTTCACATGTGTTTGTATCTGTCTGTTAACCTCAATATGGTAATGTATCCAATCCTCACACCTTTCCATTTGGTGAACCATACGTTTTTGTACTGAACCTGTGATTGCCTTTCTCTGTGGAAATATCTTCGTTTGTATCAATTTTTAGGTAACACCTATATGTGATATGATAGGATATGTATCTTTGGCTTTCTCACTTACTACAAGTTGCGTGATTACTTCTAGACTCATCTGTGGTGCTGCAAATGGCATTGTTTCATTCTTTCGCTAGCTCATATTCCATCTGTACATGTAGCAGTTCTTCTTGGTCCACCCATCTGTCGGTGGACTTTTTGGTTACTTCCATATCTTGGCTATTGTAATACTATGCAATGCAGATTGGCCTGCCTGTGTCTTTCCAATTCTGTCTTCTTAGGTTATAGGTCCAGGAATAGGTCTGCTGGATCATATGGTAGCTCAATGTTTACCTTTTCAAGGCACCTCCATTCTGTTCTCTTTAGTGGCTCTTTCCAGGTTACGTCCCACATAAAGTTGAGGGTATGCATTTCTCCACAGCACCTTCAGCGTTTATTCTGTGTAGTTTTTTGCTGATGGTTATTCTGACTGGTGTGAGCTGATACCTCTTTGTGGTTGAATTTGCATGTGTCTCATAAGGCGTTGAAATTGAGCTTTAAGACATGTCCTTTTTATTTTTCCGGCTGCGATTAGAGCTTAGTTCTTCAAAGTGTTTACTTAAAGTATGTGTCACCTTTTGAAATGTTTTGGCCATTACCTCCCTCAAGACATTTTGAGGGCAGGTTTCATTTACAGCCCTGCAGTACTTGTTCATATGAAGTGACCATTAGCTCAGGCTTTAAACCTGCTTTTGCAGGTAACGGCCAGAGGGCGGCAGCCTTTCTACGTTCCCCACGCTGGTACTAGGGAAACAGACCTACCAGCCAGTGGTGTTCTGTGGTTATCAATTAGAGTGGAATGTGCCCGGATAAACCCACAAATGCTGATGTCTCCTTACATGTGTTTGTTTTTTAAATTTAATTTATATTTTTTACTGGAGTAATATTCCATTGTATACATGGACCACTTCTTCTTGGTGCATTCCTCTGTGGATGGACATTTTTGTTGCTTCCAAGTGTTGACTAGGGTAAATATTGCTGGCGTACAGGTTTGCCAGCCTGTGACGTTTTGATTCTCATTTTCTCAGGTGATAGGCTCAGCAGATGGTATGCTTGATTCACTGGTAGCTCAATGTTTACCTTTTCAAAGCCCCTCCATTGTGTTTACGTTAATGGTTCTTACCACGTCCCCCTTAGAGCTCAGGGTACACATTTCTCCACAATCCCTTCAGCATGTATTGTTTGCAGCATTTTTGCTAATGGTCATTCTGACTGCTGTGAGCTGATAGGTATTTGTAATTTCGGTTTGCATATCTTTAAAAATTCCTAAAAGTCCTCATTTTCCCACGCCTTTTTCTTTTCTCTTAAAAGAAAAAACCGTGAGTACAACATACCTCTTGAAATTGTCTTCTTGGAAGGTTGCCCTCTTTTGAATTTTTTGGTCGATTTTTGACCCCAGAAATGTTTTGGAGGGCAGGTGTCATTTACAGAACTGCAAGTTGGTGACTATTTAGTGACCTTTCGCAGTGGGTTAAAGCTGCTGTTGTGGGAAATGGCCACAAGGAGGCAGCATTTTTCCATTCCCCAATCTGGGTACTAGGGCAGCAGAGCCTTTCTGGAAGGCGTTGTCCTAGGTTGTAAATTAGAATGGAATTTGCCAGGAGAAATCCCCATAAGTTTATGTCTCATTACTTCTTCTTGGTTCTTTTAATTTTTTTATTCGGGGTAAAGATTAGAATATTGTTTGTCCTAGGTGTACACAATCTGGTTCATTTGTACATTAGATATGTCTATTAATGTACAGATCCTCTTCCCATGTAAAATATTACAGTGTTCCGTAGATCTCGCTTGCTATGTGTTCGGTCTTTTTGATACATGTATATAACATGTATTTGTATACCTATACTAACAATAATCTTCATTTATCAATTCCCCCCTCCTTTCCTTTCAGATGAGCATCGTTTGTTTTCTAAGCCTGTGAGTGTCTTGCTCTTTGGAAATATGTTCATTTGTGTCAGTTATCAGATAATGCCATAAGTGATATTAGAGGATACAGGTCTTTTGCTTTCTGACCTGCTTCATGTTTTGTGATTATCTCCAGGCTCATCTATGGTGCCTCAAAGAGCAGTGCTTCAATGTTTTCCATGGCTAATATTCCATTGTGTATATGGACCACTTCTTCATGGTGCATTCCACTGTTGATGGACATTTTCGTTTCTTCCAAGTGTTGCCTATGGTAAATATTGCTGGAGTGCAGGATTGCCAGCCTGTGATTTTTGATTTTCATTTTCTCAGGTGATAGACCCAGCAGTGGGTATGATGGATCGACTGGGATGGTAGCTCAATGTTTACCTTTTCAAGGCACCTCAATTGTGCTTTCATTAGTGCCTCTTACCACGTCCCCCTTAGAATCGAGGGTATGCGTTTCTCCACAATCACGTCAGCATTTATTGTTTGCAGCATTTTTGTCGATGGCCATTCTGACGGGTGTGAGCTGATAGGTTTTTGTAATTTGGGTTTACATGTCTTTAAGAATTCCTAAAATTCATCATTTTCCACGCCTTTTTCTTTTCTGTTAAAAGAAAACAGAAAAAAGAAAGTGTGAGTACAATATACCTCTTCAAATTGTCTTTTTGGAAGGTTGCACTCTTGAGTTTTTTGGTCGATTTTCGACCTCAGTATGTTTTGGAGGGCAGGTGTCATTTACAGAACTGCAATTGGTGAATATTTAGTGACCTTTTGCGGTGGGTTTAAAGCTGCTGTTGTGGGAAACGGCCACAAGGAGGCAGCATTTCTCCATTCCCAAATCTGGGTACTAGGGCAGCAGAGCCTTCTGGAAGTCGTTTACCCAGGTTGTAAATTTGAACGGATTGTGCCAGGAAAACCCCCCATAAGTTTATGTCTCATTACTTCTAGTTCGTTGTTGTAATTTTGTAAATTGGGGTAATGGTTCGAATGTTGTTTGTCCAAGGTGTACACACTCTGCTTCATTTACACATTATATATATCTATTTATGTAGAGATCCTCTTCCCATGTAAATTATTACAGAGCGTTCCGTAAACCTCCCTTGCTATATGGTCGGTCTTTTTGATATATGTATATGATATGTATTTGTATACATATGGTAACGCTAATCTTCATTTATCCATTCCCCCCACCTTTCCTTTTAGATAAGCATAGTTTTCTTTCTACGTCAGTGAGTGCCTTTCTCTGTGGACGTATGTTCATTTGTGTCAGTTATTAGATAACGCCTATAAGTGTTATCATAAGATATAGGACTCTTGCTTTCCGACTTACCTCATGTTCTGTGATTATCCCCAAGATCATCTATGGTGCCTAAAAGAGCAGTGTTTCATTGTTTTCCATGGCTAGTATTCATTGTGTACATGGACCACTTCTTCTTTATCCCTTCCTCTGTTGATGGACATTTTGGTTGCTTCACTGTCTTGTCTATTGTGAATAAGGCTGCAGTGCAGCCTTTGCAGCCCGGGTCTTCTTGATCCTGGTCTTCTCAGGTGAGAGGCCCATTGGTGCGCCTGCTGGATTGAATGGTACCTCAATTTTTCCTTTTAAACGCAGCTCCTTTCTGTTCTCATTGTTAGCTGTCAACCACTTTACATCTCACCAGCAGCTAGAGGGTACACAGTTCTCTAAAACCTCTTCAGCATTTATTGTTTGTAGACTTTTTGCTGATGGTCAGTCGACTGGTGTGAGTTGAAACCTTTTTGTAGATTAGATTGCATGAGTCTAATCCTTCCTGAGGTTGAGCTTTTATCCATTTTCCTGTTTTTAACAAGAGGGTGAGTAAAACTTACCTCTTCATACTATCTTCTTGAAAAATTTGCCTGTTTTGAATTTTTTTTTATCCATTCCCTACCTCAGCACAATTTTGAGGGCCGGTGTCCTTTACGGCCCTGAGTCCTTGTGAATGTTAAGTGACCATTAGCTGTGGGTTAAAAGCCGCTCTTGCGGGAATCGGCCACAAGGCGGCAGCATTTCTCCTTTACCAAATCTGGTTACTAGGGCAACAGAGCCTTACTGGAAGTGGTGTTCTAGGTTGTAAATTAGAATGGAATGTGCCAGGAAAAAGCCCTTTAAGTTTATGGCTCATTACTTCTTGTTCGTATTTTTAACTTAATTTTTATTTTTTATCACAGCAAACTTGATTACAATGTTTCGTTTGTTCTAGGTGTGCAAGATGTGGTTCTTTCACACATATACATGTATCTATTCTCCTTCAGATCCTTTTCCCATGTAGGTTATGACACAATGTTGAGTAGTCTTCTCTTGGTATTCCGTAGGTCTTTGGTGATGATATATTTCACATGTGTTTGTATCTGTCTGTTAACCTCAATATGGTAATGTATCCAATCCTCACACCTTTCCATTTGGTGAACCATACGTTTTTGTACTGAACCTGTGATTGCCTTTCTCTGTGGAAATATCTTCGTTTGTATCAATTTTTAGGTAACACCTATATGTGATATGATAGGATATGTATCTTTGGCTTTCTCACTTACTACAAGTTGCGTGATTACTTCTAGACTCATCTGTGGTGCTGCAAATGGCATTGTTTCATTCTTTCGCTAGCTCATATTCCATCTGTACATGTAGCAGTTCTTCTTGGTCCACGCATCTGTCGGTGGACTTTTTGGTTACTTCCATATCTTGGCTATTGTAATACTGTGCAATGCAGATTGGCCTGCCTGTGTCTTTCCAATTCTGTCTTCTTAGGTTATAGGTCCAGGAATAGGTCTGCTGGATCATATGGTAGCTCAATGTTTACCTTTTCAAGGCACCTCCATTCTGTTCTCTTTAGTGGCTCTTTCCAGGTTACGTCCCACATAAAGTTGAGGGTATGCATTTCTCCACAGCACCTTCAGCGTTTATTCTGTGTAGTTTTTTGCTGATGGTTATTCTGACTGGTGTGAGCTGATACCTCTTTGTGGTTGAATTTGCATGTGTCTCATAAGGCGTTGAAATTGAGCTTTAAGACATGTCCTTTTTATTTTTCCGGCTGCGATTAGAGCTTAGTTCTTCAAAGTGTTTACTTAAAGTATGTGTCACCTTTTGAAATGTTTTGGCCATTACCTCCCTCAAGACATTTTGAGGGCAGGTTTCATTTACAGCCCTGCAGTACTTGTTCCTATGAAGTGACCATTAGCTCAGGCTTTAAACCTGCTTTTGCAGGTAACGGCCAGAGGGCGGCAGCCTTTCTACGTTCCCCACGCTGGTACTAGGGAAACAGACCTACCAGCCAGTGGTGTTCTGCGGTTATCAATTAGAGTGGAATGTGCCCGGATAAACCCACAAATGCTGATGTCTCCTTACATGTGTTTGTTTTTTAAATTTAATTTATATTTTTTACTGGAGTAATATTCCATTGTATACATGGACCACTTCTTCTTGGTGCATTCCTCTGTGGATGGACATTTTTGTTGCTTCCAAGTGTTGACTAGGGTAAATATTGCTGGCGTACAGGTTTGCCAGCCTGTGACGTTTTGATTCTCATTTTCTCAGGTGATAGGCTCAGCAGATGGTATGCTTGATTCACTGGTAGCTCAATGTTTACCTTTTCAAAGCCCCTCCATTGTGTTTACGTTAATGGTTCTTACCACGTCCCCCTTAGAGCTGAGGGTACACATTTCTCCACAATCCCTTCAGCATGTATTGTTTGCAGCATTTTTGCTAATGGTCATTCTGACTGCTGTGAGCTGATAGGTATTTGTAATTTCGGTTTGCATATCTTTAAAAATTCCTAAAATTCCTCATTTTCCCACGCCTTTTTCTTTTCTCTTAAAAGAAAAAACCGTGAGTACAACATACCTCTTGAAATTGTCTTCTTGGAAGGTTGCCCTCTTTTGAATTTTTTGGTCGATTTTTGACCCCAGAAATGTTTTGGAGGGCAGGTGTCATTTACAGAACTGCAAGTTGGTGACTATTTAGTGACCTTTCGCAGTGGGTTAAAGCTGCTGTTGTGGGAAATGGCCACAAGGAGGCAGCATTTTTCCATTCCCCAATCTGGGTACTAGGGCAGCAGAGCCTTTCTGGAAGGCGTTGTCCTAGGTTGTAAATTAGAATGGAATTTGCCAGGAGAAATCCCCATAAGTTTATGTCTCATTACTTCTTCTTGGTTCTTTTAATTTTTTTATTCGGGGTAAAGATTAGAATATTGTTTGTCCTAGGTGTACACAATCTGGTTCATTTGTACATTAGATATGTCTATTAATGTACAGATCCTCTTCCCATGTAAAATATTACAGTGTTCCGTAGATCTCGCTTGCTATGTGTTCGGTCTTTTTGATACATGTATATAACATGTATTTGTATACCTATACTAACAATAATCTTCATTTATCAATTCCCCCCTCCTTTCCTTTCAGATGAGCATCGTTTGTTTTCTAAGCCTGTGAGTGTCTTGCTCTTTGGAAATATGTTCATTTGTGTCAGTTATCAGATAATGCCATAAGTGATATTAGAGGATACAGGTCTTTTGCTTTCTGACCTGCTTCATGTTTTGTGATTATCTCCAGGCTCATCTATGGTGCCTCAAAGAGCAGTGCTTCAATGTTTTCCATGGCTAATATTCCATTGTGTATATGGACCACTTCTTCATGGTGCATTCCACTGTTGATGGACATTTTCGTTTCTTCCAAGTGTTGCCTATGGTAAATATTGCTGGAGTGCAGGATTGCCAGCCTGTGATTTTTGATTTTCATTTTCTCAGGTGATAGACCCAGCAGTGGGTATGATGGATCGACTGGGATGGTAGCTCAATGTTTACCTTTTCAAGGCACCTCAATTGTGCTTTCATTAGTGCCTCTTACCACGTCCCCCTTAGAATCGAGGGTATGCGTTTCTCCACAATCACGTCAGCATTTATTGTTTGCAGCATTTTTGTCGATGGCCATTCTGACGGGTGTGAGCTGATAGGTTTTTGTAATTTGGGTTTACATGTCTTTAAGAATTCCTAAAATTCATCATTTTCCACGCCTTTTTCTTTTCTGTTAAAAGAAAACAGAAAAAAGAAAGTGTGAGTACAATATACCTCTTCAAATTGTCTTTTTGGAAGGTTGCACTCTTGAGTTTTTTGGTCGATTTTCGACCTCAGTATGTTTTGGAGGGCAGGTGTCATTTACAGAACTGCAATTGGTGAATATTTAGTGACCTTTTGCGGTGGGTTTAAAGCTGCTGTTGTGGGAAACGGCCACAAGGAGGCAGCATTTCTCCATTCCCAAATCTGGGTACTAGGGCAGCAGAGCCTTCTGGAAGTCGTTTACCCAGGTTGTAAATTTGAACGGATTGTGCCAGGAAAACCCCCCATAAGTTTATGTCTCATTACTTCTAGTTCGTTGTTGTAATTTTGTAAATTGGGGTAATGGTTCGAATGTTGTTTGTCCAAGGTGTACACACTCTGCTTCATTTACACATTATATATATCTATTTATGTAGAGATCCTCTTCCCATGTAAATTATTACAGAGCGTTCCGTAAACCTCCCTTGCTATATGGTCGGTCTTTTTGATATATGTATATGATATGTATTTGTATACATATGGTAACGCTAATCTTCATTTATCCATTCCCCCCACCTTTCCTTTTAGATAAGCATAGTTTTCTTTCTACGTCAGTGAGTGCCTTTCTCTGTGGACGTATGTTCATTTGTGTCAGTTATTAGATAACGCCTATAAGTGTTATCATAAGATATAGGACTCTTGCTTTCCGACTTACCTCATGTTCTGTGATTATCCCCAAGATCATCTATGGTGCCTAAAAGAGCAGTGTTTCATTGTTTTCCATGGCTAGTATTCATTGTGTACATGGACCACTTCTTCTTTATCCCTTCCTCTGTTGATGGACATTTTGGTTGCTTCACTGTCTTGTCTATTGTGAATAAGGCTGCAGTGCAGCCTTTGCAGCCCGGGTCTTCTTGATCCTGGTCTTCTCAGGTGAGAGGCCCATTGGTGCGCCTGCTGGATTGAATGGTACCTCAATTTTTCCTTTTAAACGCAGCTCCTTTCTGTTCTCATTGTTAGCTGTCAACCACTTTACATCTCACCAGCAGCTAGAGGGTACACAGTTCTCTAAAACCTCTTCAGCATTTATTGTTTGTAGACTTTTTGCTGATGGTCAGTCGACTGGTGTGAGTTGAAACCTTTTTGTAGATTAGATTGCATGAGTCTAATCCTTCCTGAGGTTGAGCTTTTATCCATTTTCCTGTTTTTAACAAGAGGGTGAGTAAAACTTACCTCTTCATACTATCTTCTTGAAAAATTTGCCTGTTTTGAATTTTTTTTTATCCATTCCCTACCTCAGCACAATTTTGAGGGCCGGTGTCCTTTACGGCCCTGAGTCCTTGTGAATGTTAAGTGACCATTAGCTGTGGGTTAAAAGCCGCTCTTGCGGGAATCGGCCACAAGGCGGCAGCATTTCTCCTTTACCAAATCTGGTTACTAGGGCAACAGAGCCTTACTGGAAGTGGTGTTCTAGGTTGTAAATTAGAATGGAATGTGCCAGGAAAAAGCCCTTTAAGTTTATGGCTCATTACTTCTTGTTCGTATTTTTAACTTAATTTTTATTTTTTATCACAGCAAACTTGATTACAATGTTTCGTTTGTTCTAGGTGTGCAAGATGTGGTTCTTTCACACATATACATGTATCTATTCTCCTTCAGATCCTTTTCCCATGTAGGTTATGACACAATGTTGAGTAGTCTTCTCTTGGTATTCCGTAGGTCTTTGGTGATGATATATTTCACATGTGTTTGTATCTGTCTGTTAACCTCAATATGGTAATGTATCCAATCCTCACACCTTTCCATTTGGTGAACCATACGTTTTTGTACTGAACCTGTGATTGCCTTTCTCTGTGGAAATATCTTCGTTTGTATCAATTTTTAGGTAACACCTATATGTGATATGATAGGATATGTATCTTTGGCTTTCTCACTTACTACAAGTTGCGTGATTACTTCTAGACTCATCTGTGGTGCTGCAAATGGCATTGTTTCATTCTTTCGCTAGCTCATATTCCATCTGTACATGTAGCAGTTCTTCTTGGTCCACCCATCTGTCGGTGGACTTTTTGGTTACTTCCATATCTTGGCTATTGTAATACTGTGCAATGCAGATTGGCCTGCCTGTGTCTTTCCAATTCTGTCTTCTTAGGTTATAGGTCCAGGAATAGGTCTGCTGGATCATATGGTAGCTCAATGTTTACCTTTTCAAGGCACCTCCATTCTGTTCTCTTTAGTGGCTCTTTCCAGGTTACGTCCCACATAAAGTTGAGGGTATGCATTTCTCCACAGCACCTTCAGCGTTTATTCTGTGTAGTTTTTTGCTGATGGTTATTCTGACTGGTGTGAGCTGATACCTCTTTGTGGTTGAATTTGCATGTGTCTCATAAGGCGTTGAAATTGAGCTTTAAGACATGTCCTTTTTATTTTTCCGGCTGCGATTAGAGCTTAGTTCTTCAAAGTGTTTACTTAAAGTATGTGTCACCTTTTGAAATGTTTTGGCCATTACCTCCCTCAAGACATTTTGAGGGCAGGTTTCATTTACAGCCCTGCAGTACTTGTTCCTATGAAGTGACCATTAGCTCAGGCTTTAAACCTGCTTTTGCAGGTAACGGCCAGAGGGCGGCAGCCTTTCTACGTTCCCCACGCTGGTACTAGGGAAACAGACCTACCAGCCAGTGGTGTTCTGCGGTTATCAATTAGAGTGGAATGTGCCCGGATAAACCCACAAATGCTGATGTCTCCTTACATGTGTTTGTTTTTTAAATTTAATTTATATTTTTTACTGGAGTAATATTCCATTGTATACATGGACCACTTCTTCTTGGTGCATTCCTCTGTGGATGGACATTTTTGTTGCTTCCAAGTGTTGACTAGGGTAAATATTGCTGGCGTACAGGTTTGCCAGCCTGTGACGTTTTGATTCTCATTTTCTCAGGTGATAGGCTCAGCAGATGGTATGCTTGATTCACTGGTAGCTCAATGTTTACCTTTTCAAAGCCCCTCCATTGTGTTTACGTTAATGGTTCTTACCACGTCCCCCTTAGAGCTGAGGGTACACATTTCTCCACAATCCCTTCAGCATGTATTGTTTGCAGCATTTTTGCTAATGGTCATTCTGACTGCTGTGAGCTGATAGGTATTTGTAATTTCGGTTTGCATATCTTTAAAAATTCCTAAAATTCCTCATTTTCCCACGCCTTTTTCTTTTCTCTTAAAAGAAAAAACCGTGAGTACAACATACCTCTTGAAATTGTCTTCTTGGAAGGTTGCCCTCTTTTGAATTTTTTGGTCGATTTTTGACCCCAGAAATGTTTTGGAGGGCAGGTGTCATTTACAGAACTGCAAGTTGGTGACTATTTAGTGACCTTTCGCAGTGGGTTAAAGCTGCTGTTGTGGGAAATGGCCACAAGGAGGCAGCATTTTTCCATTCCCCAATCTGGGTACTAGGGCAGCAGAGCCTTTCTGGAAGGCGTTGTCCTAGGTTGTAAATTAGAATGGAATTTGCCAGGAGAAATCCCCATAAGTTTATGTCTCATTACTTCTTCTTGGTTCTTTTAATTTTTTTATTCGGGGTAAAGATTAGAATATTGTTTGTCCTAGGTGTACACAATCTGGTTCATTTGTACATTAGATATGTCTATTAATGTACAGATCCTCTTCCCATGTAAAATATTACAGTGTTCCGTAGATCTCGCTTGCTATGTGTTCGGTCTTTTTGATACATGTATATAACATGTATTTGTATACCTATACTAACAATAATCTTCATTTATCAATTCCCCCCTCCTTTCCTTTCAGATGAGCATCGTTTGTTTTCTAAGCCTGTGAGTGTCTTGCTCTTTGGAAATATGTTCATTTGTGTCAGTTATCAGATAATGCCATAAGTGATATTAGAGGATACAGGTCTTTTGCTTTCTGACCTGCTTCATGTTTTGTGATTATCTCCAGGCTCATCTATGGTGCCTCAAAGAGCAGTGCTTCAATGTTTTCCATGGCTAATATTCCATTGTGTATATGGACCACTTCTTCATGGTGCATTCCACTGTTGATGGACATTTTCGTTTCTTCCAAGTGTTGCCTATGGTAAATATTGCTGGAGTGCAGGATTGCCAGCCTGTGATTTTTGATTTTCATTTTCTCAGGTGATAGACCCAGCAGTGGGTATGATGGATCGACTGGGATGGTAGCTCAATGTTTACCTTTTCAAGGCACCTCAATTGTGCTTTCATTAGTGCCTCTTACCACGTCCCCCTTAGAATCGAGGGTATGCGTTTCTCCACAATCACGTCAGCATTTATTGTTTGCAGCATTTTTGTCGATGGCCATTCTGACGGGTGTGAGCTGATAGGTTTTTGTAATTTGGGTTTACATGTCTTTAAGAATTCCTAAAATTCATCATTTTCCACGCCTTTTTCTTTTCTGTTAAAAGAAAACAGAAAAAAGAAAGTGTGAGTACAATATACCTCTTCAAATTGTCTTTTTGGAAGGTTGCACTCTTGAGTTTTTTGGTCGATTTTCGACCTCAGTATGTTTTGGAGGGCAGGTGTCATTTACAGAACTGCAATTGGTGAATATTTAGTGACCTTTTGCAGTGGGTTTAAAGCTGCTGTTGTGGGAAACGGCCACAAGGAGGCAGCATTTCTCCATTCCCAAATCTGGGTACTAGGGCAGCAGAGCCTTCTGGAAGTCGTTTACCCAGGTTGTAAATTTGAACGGATTGTGCCAGGAAAACCCCCCATAAGTTTATGTCTCATTACTTCTAGTTCGTTGTTGTAATTTTGTAAATTGGGGTAATGGTTCGAATGTTGTTTGTCCAAGGTGTACACACTCTGCTTCATTTACACATTATATATATCTATTTATGTAGAGATCCTCTTCCCATGTAAATTATTACAGAGCGTTCCGTAAACCTCCCTTGCTATATGGTCGGTCTTTTTGATATATGTATATGATATGTATTTGTATACATATGGTAACGCTAATCTTCATTTATCCATTCCCCCCACCTTTCCTTTTAGATAAGCATAGTTTTCTTTCTACGTCAGTGAGTGCCTTTCTCTGTGGACGTATGTTCATTTGTGTCAGTTATTAGATAACGCCTATAAGTGTTATCATAAGATATAGGACTCTTGCTTTCCGACTTACCTCATGTTCTGTGATTATCCCCAAGATCATCTATGGTGCCTAAAAGAGCAGTGTTTCATTGTTTTCCATGGCTAGTATTCATTGTGTACATGGACCACTTCTTCTTTATCCCTTCCTCTGTTGATGGACATTTTGGTTGCTTCACTGTCTTGTCTATTGTGAATAAGGCTGCAGTGCAGCCTTTGCAGCCCGGGTCTTCTTGATCCTGGTCTTCTCAGGTGAGAGGCCCATTGGTGCGCCTGCTGGATTGAATGGTACCTCAATTTTTCCTTTTAAACGCAGCTCCTTTCTGTTCTCATTGTTAGCTGTCAACCACTTTACATCTCACCAGCAGCTAGAGGGTACACAGTTCTCTAAAACCTCTTCAGCATTTATTGTTTGTAGACTTTTTGCTGATGGTCAGTCGACTGGTGTGAGTTGAAACCTTTTTGTAGATTAGATTGCATGAGTCTAATCCTTCCTGAGGTTGAGCTTTTATCCATTTTCCTGTTTTTAACAAGAGGGTGAGTAAAACTTACCTCTTCATACTATCTTCTTGAAAAATTTGCCTGTTTTGAATTTTTTTTTATCCATTCCCTACCTCAGCACAATTTTGAGGGCCGGTGTCCTTTACGGCCCTGAGTCCTTGTGAATGTTAAGTGACCATTAGCTGTGGGTTAAAAGCCGCTCTTGCGGGAATCGGCCACAAGGCGGCAGCATTTCTCCTTTACCAAATCTGGTTACTAGGGCAACAGAGCCTTACTGGAAGTGGTGTTCTAGGTTGTAAATTAGAATGGAATGTGCCAGGAAAAAGCCCTTTAAGTTTATGGCTCATTACTTCTTGTTCGTATTTTTAACTTAATTTTTATTTTTTATCACAGCAAACTTGATTACAATGTTTCGTTTGTTCTAGGTGTGCAAGATGTGGTTCTTTCACACATATACATGTATCTATTCTCCTTCAGATCCTTTTCCCATGTAGGTTATGACACAATGTTGAGTAGTCTTCTCTTGGTATTCCGTAGGTCTTTGGTGATGATATATTTCACATGTGTTTGTATCTGTCTGTTAACCTCAATATGGTAATGTATCCAATCCTCACACCTTTCCATTTGGTGAACCATACGTTTTTGTACTGAACCTGTGATTGCCTTTCTCTGTGGAAATATCTTCGTTTGTATCAATTTTTAGGTAACACCTATATGTGATATGATAGGATATGTATCTTTGGCTTTCTCACTTACTACAAGTTGCGTGATTACTTCTAGACTCATCTGTGGTGCTGCAAATGGCATTGTTTCATTCTTTCGCTAGCTCATATTCCATCTGTACATGTAGCAGTTCTTCTTGGTCCACCCATCTGTCGGTGGACTTTTTGGTTACTTCCATATCTTGGCTATTGTAATACTGTGCAATGCAGATTGGCCTGCCTGTGTCTTTCCAATTCTGTCTTCTTAGGTTATAGGTCCAGGAATAGGTCTGCTGGATCATATGGTAGCTCAATGTTTACCTTTTCAAGGCACCTCCATTCTGTTCTCTTTAGTGGCTCTTTCCAGGTTACGTCCCACATAAAGTTGAGGGTATGCATTTCTCCACAGCACCTTCAGCGTTTATTCTGTGTAGTTTTTTGCTGATGGTTATTCTGACTGGTGTGAGCTGATACCTCTTTGTGGTTGAATTTGCATGTGTCTCATAAGGCGTTGAAATTGAGCTTTAAGACATGTCCTTTTTATTTTTCCGGCTGCGATTAGAGCTTAGTTCTTCAAAGTGTTTACTTAAAGTATGTGTCACCTTTTGAAATGTTTTGGCCATTACCTCCCTCAAGACATTTTGAGGGCAGGTTTCATTTACAGCCCTGCAGTACTTGTTCCTATGAAGTGACCATTAGCTCAGGCTTTAAACCTGCTTTTGCAGGTAACGGCCAGAGGGCGGCAGCCTTTCTACGTTCCCCACGCTGGTACTAGGGAAACAGACCTACCAGCCAGCGGTGTTCTGCGGTTATCAATTAGAGTGGAATGTGCCCGGATAAACCCACAAATGCTGATGTCTCCTTACATGTGTTTGTTTTTTAAATTTAATTTATATTTTTTACTGGAGTAATATTCCATTGTATACATGGACCACTTCTTCTTGGTGCATTCCTCTGTGGATGGACATTTTTGTTGCTTCCAAGTGTTGACTAGGGTAAATATTGCTGGCGTACAGGTTTGCCAGCCTGTGACGTTTTGATTCTCATTTTCTCAGGTGATAGGCTCAGCAGATGGTATGCTTGATTCACTGGTAGCTCAATGTTTACCTTTTCAAAGCCCCTCCATTGTGTTTACGTTAATGGTTCTTACCACGTCCCCCTTAGAGCTGAGGGTACACATTTCTCCACAATCCCTTCAGCATGTATTGTTTGCAGCATTTTTGCTAATGGTCATTCTGACTGCTGTGAGCTGATAGGTATTTGTAATTTCGGTTTGCATATCTTTAAAAATTCCTAAAATTCCTCATTTTCCCACGCCTTTTTCTTTTCTCTTAAAAGAAAAAACCGTGAGTACAACATACCTCTTGAAATTGTCTTCTTGGAAGGTTGCCCTCTTTTGAATTTTTTGGTCGATTTTTGACCCCAGAAATGTTTTGGAGGGCAGGTGTCATTTACAGAACTGCAAGTTGGTGACTATTTAGTGACCTTTCGCAGTGGGTTAAAGCTGCTGTTGTGGGAAATGGCCACAAGGAGGCAGCATTTTTCCATTCCCCAATCTGGGTACTAGGGCAGCAGAGCCTTTCTGGAAGGCGTTGTCCTAGGTTGTAAATTAGAATGGAATTTGCCAGGAGAAATCCCCATAAGTTTATGTCTCATTACTTCTTCTTGGTTCTTTTAATTTTTTTATTCGGGGTAAAGATTAGAATATTGTTTGTCCTAGGTGTACACAATCTGGTTCATTTGTACATTAGATATGTCTATTAATGTACAGATCCTCTTCCCATGTAAAATATTACAGTGTTCCGTAGATCTCGCTTGCTATGTGTTCGGTCTTTTTGATACATGTATATAACATGTATTTGTATACCTATACTAACAATAATCTTCATTTATCAATTCCCCCCTCCTTTCCTTTCAGATGAGCATCGTTTGTTTTCTAAGCCTGTGAGTGTCTTGCTCTTTGGAAATATGTTCATTTGTGTCAGTTATCAGATAATGCCATAAGTGATATTAGAGGATACAGGTCTTTTGCTTTCTGACCTGCTTCATGTTTTGTGATTATCTCCAGGCTCATCTATGGTGCCTCAAAGAGCAGTGCTTCAATGTTTTCCATGGCTAATATTCCATTGTGTATATGGACCACTTCTTCATGGTGCATTCCACTGTTGATGGACATTTTCGTTTCTTCCAAGTGTTGCCTATGGTAAATATTGCTGGAGTGCAGGATTGCCAGCCTGTGATTTTTGATTTTCATTTTCTCAGGTGATAGACCCAGCAGTGGGTATGATGGATCGACTGGGATGGTAGCTCAATGTTTACCTTTTCAAGGCACCTCAATTGTGCTTTCATTAGTGCCTCTTACCACGTCCCCCTTAGAATCGAGGGTATGCGTTTCTCCACAATCACGTCAGCATTTATTGTTTGCAGCATTTTTGTCGATGGCCATTCTGACGGGTGTGAGCTGATAGGTTTTTGTAATTTGGGTTTACATGTCTTTAAGAATTCCTAAAATTCATCATTTTCCACGCCTTTTTCTTTTCTGTTAAAAGAAAACAGAAAAAAGAAAGTGTGAGTACAATATACCTCTTCAAATTGTCTTTTTGGAAGGTTGCACTCTTGAGTTTTTTGGTCGATTTTCGACCTCAGTATGTTTTGGAGGGCAGGTGTCATTTACAGAACTGCAATTGGTGAATATTTAGTGACCTTTTGCGGTGGGTTTAAAGCTGCTGTTGTGGGAAACGGCCACAAGGAGGCAGCATTTCTCCATTCCCAAATCTGGGTACTAGGGCAGCAGAGCCTTCTGGAAGTCGTTTACCCAGGTTGTAAATTTGAACGGATTGTGCCAGGAAAACCCCCCATAAGTTTATGTCTCATTACTTCTAGTTCGTTGTTGTAATTTTGTAAATTGGGGTAATGGTTCGAATGTTGTTTGTCCAAGGTGTACACACTCTGCTTCATTTACACATTATATATATCTATTTATGTAGAGATCCTCTTCCCATGTAAATTATTACAGAGCGTTCCGTAAACCTCCCTTGCTATATGGTCGGTCTTTTTGATATATGTATATGATATGTATTTGTATACATATGGTAACGCTAATCTTCATTTATCCATTCCCCCCACCTTTCCTTTTAGATAAGCATAGTTTTCTTTCTACGTCAGTGAGTGCCTTTCTCTGTGGACGTATGTTCATTTGTGTCAGTTATTAGATAACGCCTATAAGTGTTATCATAAGATATAGGACTCTTGCTTTCCGACTTACCTCATGTTCTGTGATTATCCCCAAGATCATCTATGGTGCCTAAAAGAGCAGTGTTTCATTGTTTTCCATGGCTAGTATTCATTGTGTACATGGACCACTTCTTCTTTATCCCTTCCTCTGTTGATGGACATTTTGGTTGCTTCACTGTCTTGTCTATTGTGAATAAGGCTGCAGTGCAGCCTTTGCAGCCCGGGTCTTCTTGATCCTGGTCTTCTCAGGTGAGAGGCCCATTGGTGCGCCTGCTGGATTGAATGGTACCTCAATTTTTCCTTTTAAACGCAGCTCCTTTCTGTTCTCATTGTTAGCTGTCAACCACTTTACATCTCACCAGCAGCTAGAGGGTACACAGTTCTCTAAAACCTCTTCAGCATTTATTGTTTGTAGACTTTTTGCTGATGGTCAGTCGACTGGTGTGAGTTGAAACCTTTTTGTAGATTAGATTGCATGAGTCTAATCCTTCCTGAGGTTGAGCTTTTATCCATTTTCCTGTTTTTAACAAGAGGGTGAGTAAAACTTACCTCTTCATACTATCTTCTTGAAAAATTTGCCTGTTTTGAATTTTTTTTTATCCATTCCCTACCTCAGCACAATTTTGAGGGCCGGTGTCCTTTACGGCCCTGAGTCCTTGTGAATGTTAAGTGACCATTAGCTGTGGGTTAAAAGCCGCTCTTGCGGGAATCGGCCACAAGGCGGCAGCATTTCTCCTTTACCAAATCTGGTTACTAGGGCAACAGAGCCTTACTGGAAGTGGTGTTCTAGGTTGTAAATTAGAATGGAATGTGCCAGGAAAAAGCCCTTTAAGTTTATGGCTCATTACTTCTTGTTCGTATTTTTAACTTAATTTTTATTTTTTATCACAGCAAACTTGATTACAATGTTTCGTTTGTTCTAGGTGTGCAAGATGTGGTTCTTTCACACATATACATGTATCTATTCTCCTTCAGATCCTTTTCCCATGTAGGTTATGACACAATGTTGAGTAGTCTTCTCTTGGTATTCCGTAGGTCTTTGGTGATGATATATTTCACATGTGTTTGTATCTGTCTGTTAACCTCAATATGGTAATGTATCCAATCCTCACACCTTTCCATTTGGTGAACCATACGTTTTTGTACTGAACCTGTGATTGCCTTTCTCTGTGGAAATATCTTCGTTTGTATCAATTTTTAGGTAACACCTATATGTGATATGATAGGATATGTATCTTTGGCTTTCTCACTTACTACAAGTTGCGTGATTACTTCTAGACTCATCTGTGGTGCTGCAAATGGCATTGTTTCATTCTTTCGCTAGCTCATATTCCATCTGTACATGTAGCAGTTCTTCTTGGTCCACCCATCTGTCGGTGGACTTTTTGGTTACTTCCATATCTTGGCTATTGTAATACTGTGCAATGCAGATTGGCCTGCCTGTGTCTTTCCAATTCTGTCTTCTTAGGTTATAGGTCCAGGAATAGGTCTGCTGGATCATATGGTAGCTCAATGTTTACCTTTTCAAGGCACCTCCATTCTGTTCTCTTTAGTGGCTCTTTCCAGGTTACGTCCCACATAAAGTTGAGGGTATGCATTTCTCCACAGCACCTTCAGCGTTTATTCTGTGTAGTTTTTTGCTGATGGTTATTCTGACTGGTGTGAGCTGATACCTCTTTGTGGTTGAATTTGCATGTGTCTCATAAGGCGTTGAAATTGAGCTTTAAGACATGTCCTTTTTATTTTTCCGGCTGCGATTAGAGCTTAGTTCTTCAAAGTGTTTACTTAAAGTATGTGTCACCTTTTGAAATGTTTTGGCCATTACCTCCCTCAAGACATTTTGAGGGCAGGTTTCATTTACAGCCCTGCAGTACTTGTTCCTATGAAGTGACCATTAGCTCAGGCTTTAAACCTGCTTTTGCAGGTAACGGCCAGAGGGCGGCAGCCTTTCTACGTTCCCCACGCTGGTACTAGGGAAACAGACCTACCAGCCAGTGGTGTTCTGCGGTTATCAATTAGAGTGGAATGTGCCCGGATAAACCCACAAATGCTGATGTCTCCTTACATGTGTTTGTTTTTTAAATTTAATTTATATTTTTTACTGGAGTAATATTCCATTGTATACATGGACCACTTCTTCTTGGTGCATTCCTCTGTGGATGGACATTTTTGTTGCTTCCAAGTGTTGACTAGGGTAAATATTGCTGGCGTACAGGTTTGCCAGCCTGTGACGTTTTGATTCTCATTTTCTCAGGTGATAGGCTCAGCAGATGGTATGCTTGATTCACTGGTAGCTCAATGTTTACCTTTTCAAAGCCCCTCCATTGTGTTTACGTTAATGGTTCTTACCACGTCCCCCTTAGAGCTGAGGGTACACATTTCTCCACAATCCCTTCAGCATGTATTGTTTGCAGCATTTTTGCTAATGGTCATTCTGACTGCTGTGAGCTGATAGGTATTTGTAATTTCGGTTTGCATATCTTTAAAAATTCCTAAAAGTCCTCATTTTCCCACGCCTTTTTCTTTTCTCTTAAAAGAAAAAACCGTGAGTACAATATACCTCTTGAAATCGTCTTCTTGGAAGGTTGCCCTCTTTTGAATTTTTTGGTCGATTTTTGACCCCAGAAATGTTTTGGAGGGCAGGTGTCATTTACAGAACTGCAAGTTGGTGACTATTTAGTGACCTTTCGCAGTGGGTTAAAGCTGCTGTTGTGGGAAATGGCCACAAGGAGGCAGCATTTTTCCATTCCCCAATCTGGGTACTAGGGCAGCAGAGCCTTTCTAGAAGGCGTTGTCCTAGGTTGTAAATTAGAATGGAATTTGCCAGGAGAAACCCCCATAAGTTTATGTCTCATTACTTCTAGTTCGTTGTTGTAATTTTGTAAATTGGGGTAATGGTTCGAATGTTGTTTGTCCAAGGTGTACACACTCTGCTTCATTTACACATTATATATATCTATTTATGTAGAGATCCTCTTCCCATGTAAATTATTACAGAGCGTTCCGTAAACCTCCCTTGCTATATGGTCGGTCTTTTTGATATATGTATATGATATGTATTTGTATACATATGGTAACGCTAATCTTCATTTATCCATTCCCCCCACCTTTCCTTTTAGATAAGCATAGTTTTCTTTCTACGTCAGTGAGTGCCTTTCTCTGTGGACGTATGTTCATTTGTGTCAGTTATTAGATAACGCCTATAAGTGTTATCATAAGATATAGGACTCTTGCTTTCCGACTTACCTCATGTTCTGTGATTATCCCCAAGATCATCTATGGTGCCTAAAAGAGCAGTGTTTCATTGTTTTCCATGGCTAGTATTCATTGTGTACATGGACCACTTCTTCTTTATCCCTTCCTCTGTTGATGGACATTTTGGTTGCTTCACTGTCTTGTCTATTGTGAATAAGGCTGCAGTGCAGCCTTTGCAGCCCGGGTCTTCTTGATCCTGGTCTTCTCAGGTGAGAGGCCCATTGGTGCGCCTGCTGGATTGAATGGTACCTCAATTTTTCCTTTTAAACGCAGCTCCTTTCTGTTCTCATTGTTAGCTGTCAACCACTTTACATCTCACCAGCAGCTAGAGGGTACACAGTTCTCTAAAACCTCTTCAGCATTTATTGTTTGTAGACTTTTTGCTGATGGTCAGTCGACTGGTGTGAGTTGAAACCTTTTTGTAGATTAGATTGCATGAGTCTAATCCTTCCTGAGGTTGAGCTTTTATCCATTTTCCTGTTTTTAACAAGAGGGTGAGTAAAACTTACCTCTTCATACTATCTTCTTGAAAAATTTGCCTGTTTTGAATTTTTTTTTATCCATTCCCTACCTCAGCACAATTTTGAGGGCCGGTGTCCTTTACGGCCCTGAGTCCTTGTGAATGTTAAGTGACCATTAGCTGTGGGTTAAAAGCCGCTCTTGCGGGAATCGGCCACAAGGCGGCAGCATTTCTCCTTTACCAAATCTGGTTACTAGGGCAACAGAGCCTTACTGGAAGTGGTGTTCTAGGTTGTAAATTAGAATGGAATGTGCCAGGAAAAAGCCCTTTAAGTTTATGGCTCATTACTTCTTGTTCGTATTTTTAACTTAATTTTTATTTTTTATCACAGCAAACTTGATTACAATGTTTCGTTTGTTCTAGGTGTGCAAGATGTGGTTCTTTCACACATATACATGTATCTATTCTCCTTCAGATCCTTTTCCCATGTAGGTTATGACACAATGTTGAGTAGTCTTCTCTTGGTATTCCGTAGGTCTTTGGTGATGATATATTTCACATGTGTTTGTATCTGTCTGTTAACCTCAATATGGTAATGTATCCAATCCTCACACCTTTCCATTTGGTGAACCATACGTTTTTGTACTGAACCTGTGATTGCCTTTCTCTGTGGAAATATCTTCGTTTGTATCAATTTTTAGGTAACACCTATATGTGATATGATAGGATATGTATCTTTGGCTTTCTCACTTACTACAAGTTGCGTGATTACTTCTAGACTCATCTGTGGTGCTGCAAATGGCATTGTTTCATTCTTTCGCTAGCTCATATTCCATCTGTACATGTAGCAGTTCTTCTTGGTCCACCCATCTGTCGGTGGACTTTTTGGTTACTTCCATATCTTGGCTATTGTAATACTGTGCAATGCAGATTGGCCTGCCTGTGTCTTTCCAATTCTGTCTTCTTAGGTTATAGGTCCAGGAATAGGTCTGCTGGATCATATGGTAGCTCAATGTTTACCTTTTCAAGGCACCTCCATTCTGTTCTCTTTAGTGGCTCTTTCCAGGTTACGTCCCACATAAAGTTGAGGGTATGCATTTCTCCACAGCACCTTCAGCGTTTATTCTGTGTAGTTTTTTGCTGATGGTTATTCTGACTGGTGTGAGCTGATACCTCTTTGTGGTTGAATTTGCATGTGTCTCATAAGGCGTTGAAATTGAGCTTTAAGACATGTCCTTTTTATTTTTCCGGCTGCGATTAGAGCTTAGTTCTTCAAAGTGTTTACTTAAAGTATGTATCACCTTTTGAAATGTTTTGGCCATTACCTCCCTCAAGACATTTTGAGGGCAGGTTTCATTTACAGCCCTGCAGTACTTGTTCCTATGAAGTGACCATTAGCTCAGGCTTTAAACCTGCTTTTGCAGGTAACGGCCAGAGGGCGGCAGCCTTTCTACGTTCCCCACGCTGGTACTAGGGAAACAGACCTACCAGCCAGTGGTGTTCTGCGGTTATCAATTAGAGTGGAATGTGCCCGGATAAACCCACAGTTGCTGATGTCTCCTTACATGTGTTTGTTTTTTAAATTTAATTTACATTTTTTACTGGAGTAATATTCCATTGTATACATGGACCACTTCTTCTTGGTGCATTCCTCTGTGGATGGACATTTTTGTTGCTTCCAAGTGTTGACTAGGGTAAATATTGCTGGCGTACAGGTTTGCCAGCCTGTGACGTTTTGATTCTCATTTTCTCAGGTGATAGGCTCAGCAGATGGTATGCTTGATTCACTGGTAGCTCAATGTTTACCTTTTCAAAGCCCCTCCATTGTGTTTACGTTAATGGTTCTTACCACGTCCCCCTTAGAGCTGAGGGTACACATTTCTCCACAATCCCTTCAGCATGTATTGTTTGCAGCATTTTTGCTAATGGTCATTCTGACTGCTGTGAGCTGATAGGTATTTGTAATTTCGGTTTGCATATCTTTAAAAATTCCTAAAAGTCCTCATTTTCCCACGCCTTTTTCTTTTCTCTTAAAAGAAAAAACCGTGAGTACAATATACCTCTTGAAATCGTCTTCTTGGAAGGTTGCCCTCTTTTGAATTTTTTGGTCGATTTTTGACCCCAGAAATGTTTTGGAGGGCAGGTGTCATTTACAGAACTGCAAGTTGGTGACTATTTAGTGACCTTTCGCAGTGGGTTAAAGCTGCTGTTGTGGGAAATGGCCACAAGGAGGCAGCATTTTTCCATTCCCCAATCTGGGTACTAGGGCAGCAGAGCCTTTCTGGAAGGCGTTGTCCTAGGTTGTAAATTAGAATGGAATTTGCCAGGAGAAATCCCCATAAGTTTATGTCTCATTACTTCTTCTTGGTTCTTTTAATTTTTTTATTCGGGGTAAAGATTAGAATATTGTTTGTCCTAGGTGTACACAATCTGGTTCATTTGTACATTAGATATGTCTATTAATGTACAGATCCTCTTCCCATGTAAAATATTACAGTGTTCCGTAGATCTCGCTTGCTATGTGTTCGGTCTTTTTGATACATGTATATAACATGTATTTGTATACCTATACTAACAATAATCTTCATTTATCAATTCCCCCCTCCTTTCCTTTCAGATGAGCATCGTTTGTTTTCTAAGCCTGTGAGTGTCTTGCTCTTTGGAAATATGTTCATTTGTGTCAGTTATCAGATAATGCCATAAGTGATATTAGAGGATACAGGTCTTTTGCTTTCTGACCTGCTTCATGTTTTGTGATTATCTCCAGGCTCATCTATGGTGCCTCAAAGAGCAGTGCTTCAATGTTTTCCATGGCTAATATTCCATTGTGTATATGGACCACTTCTTCATGGTGCATTCCACTGTTGATGGACATTTTCGTTTCTTCCAAGTGTTGCCTATGGTAAATATTGCTGGAGTGCAGGATTGCCAGCCTGTGATTTTTGATTTTCATTTTCTCAGGTGATAGACCCAGCAGTGGGTATGATGGATCGACTGGGATGGTAGCTCAATGTTTACCTTTTCAAGGCACCTCAATTGTGCTTTCATTAGTGCCTCTTACCACGTCCCCCTTAGAATCGAGGGTATGCGTTTCTCCACAATCACGTCAGCATTTATTGTTTGCAGCATTTTTGTCGATGGCCATTCTGACGGGTGTGAGCTGATAGGTTTTTGTAATTTGGGTTTACATGTCTTTAAGAATTCCTAAAATTCATCATTTTCCACGCCTTTTTCTTTTCTGTTAAAAGAAAACAGAAAAAAGAAAGTGTGAGTACAATATACCTCTTCAAATTGTCTTTTTGGAAGGTTGCACTCTTGAGTTTTTTGGTTGATTTTCGACCTCAGTATGTTTTGGAGGGCAGGTGTCATTTACAGAACTGCAATTGGTGAATATTTAGTGACCTTTTGCGGTGGGTTTAAAGCTGCTGTTGTGGGAAACGGCCACAAGGAGGCAGCATTTCTCCATTCCCAAATCTGGGTACTAGGGCAGCAGAGCCTTCTGGAAGTCGTTTACCCAGGTTGTAAATTTGAACGGATTGTGCCAGGAAAACCCCCCATAAGTTTATGTCTCATTACTTCTAGTTCGTTGTTGTAATTTTGTAAATTGGGGTAATGGTTCGAATGTTGTTTGTCCAAGGTGTACACACTCTGCTTCATTTACACATTATATATATCTATTTATGTAGAGATCCTCTTCCCATGTAAATTATTACAGAGCGTTCCGTAAACCTCCCTTGCTATATGGTCGGTCTTTTTGATATATGTATATGATATGTATTTGTATACATATGGTAACGCTAATCTTCATTTATCCATTCCCCCCACCTTTCCTTTTAGATAAGCATAGTTTTCTTTCTACGTCAGTGAGTGCCTTTCTCTGTGGACGTATGTTCATTTGTGTCAGTTATTAGATAACGCCTATAAGTGTTATCATAAGATATAGGACTCTTGCTTTCCGACTTACCTCATGTTCTGTGATTATCCCCAAGATCATCTATGGTGCCTAAAAGAGCAGTGTTTCATTGTTTTCCATGGCTAGTATTCATTGTGTACATGGACCACTTCTTCTTTATCCCTTCCTCTGTTGATGGACATTTTGGTTGCTTCACTGTCTTGTCTATTGTGAATAAGGCTGCAGTGCAGCCTTTGCAGCCCGGGTCTTCTTGATCCTGGTCTTCTCAGGTGAGAGGCCCATTGGTGCGCCTGCTGGATTGAATGGTACCTCAATTTTTCCTTTTAAACGCAGCTCCTTTCTGTTCTCATTGTTAGCTGTCAACCACTTTACATCTCACCAGCAGCTAGAGGGTACACAGTTCTCTAAAACCTCTTCAGCATTTATTGTTTGTAGACTTTTTGCTGATGGTCAGTCGACTGGTGTGAGTTGAAACCTTTTTGTAGATTAGATTGCATGAGTCTAATCCTTCCTGAGGTTGAGCTTTTATCCATTTTCCTGTTTTTAACAAGAGGGTGAGTAAAACTTACCTCTTCATACTATCTTCTTGAAAAATTTGCCTGTTTTGAATTTTTTTTTATCCATTCCCTACCTCAGCACAATTTTGAGGGCCGGTGTCCTTTACGGCCCTGAGTCCTTGTGAATGTTAAGTGACCATTAGCTGTGGGTTAAAAGCCGCTCTTGCGGGAATCGGCCACAAGGCGGCAGCATTTCTCCTTTACCAAATCTGGTTACTAGGGCAACAGAGCCTTACTGGAAGTGGTGTTCTAGGTTGTAAATTAGAATGGAATGTGCCAGGAAAAAGCCCTTTAAGTTTATGGCTCATTACTTCTTGTTCGTATTTTTAACTTAATTTTTATTTTTTATCACAGCAAACTTGATTACAATGTTTCGTTTGTTCTAGGTGTGCAAGATGTGGTTCTTTCACACATATACATGTATCTATTCTCCTTCAGATCCTTTTCCCATGTAGGTTATGACACAATGTTGAGTAGTCTTCTCTTGGTATTCCGTAGGTCTTTGGTGATGATATATTTCACATGTGTTTGTATCTGTCTGTTAACCTCAATATGGTAATGTATCCAATCCTCACACCTTTCCATTTGGTGAACCATACGTTTTTGTACTGAACCTGTGATTGCCTTTCTCTGTGGAAATATCTTCGTTTGTATCAATTTTTAGGTAACACCTATATGTGATATGATAGGATATGTATCTTTGGCTTTCTCACTTACTACAAGTTGCGTGATTACATCTAGACTCATCTGTGGTGCTGCAAATGGCATTGTTTCATTCTTTCGCTAGCTCATATTCCATCTGTACATGTAGCAGTTCTTCTTGGTCCACCCATCTGTCGGTGGACTTTTTGGTTACTTCCATATCTTGGCTATTGTAATACTGTGCAATGCAGATTGGCCTGCCTGTGTCTTTCCAATTCTGTCTTCTTAGGTTATAGGTCCAGGAATAGGTCTGCTGGATCATATGGTAGCTCAATGTTTACCTTTTCAAGGCACCTCCATTCTGTTCTCTTTAGTGGCTCTTTCCAGGTTACGTCCCACATAAAGTTGAGGGTATGCATTTCTCCACAGCACCTTCAGCGTTTATTCTGTGTAGTTTTTTGCTGATGGTTATTCTGACTGGTGTGAGCTGATACCTCTTTGTGGTTGAATTTGCATGTGTCTCATAAGGCGTTGAAATTGAGCTTTAAGACATGTCCTTTTTATTTTTCCGGCTGCGATTAGAGCTTAGTTCTTCAAAGTGTTTACTTAAAGTATGTGTCACCTTTTGAAATGTTTTGGCCATTACCTCCCTCAAGACATTTTGAGGGCAGGTTTCATTTACAGCCCTGCAGTACTTGTTCCTATGAAGTGACCATTAGCTCAGGCTTTAAACCTGCTTTTGCAGGTAACGGCCAGAGGGCGGCAGCCTTTCTACGTTCCCCACGCTGGTACTAGGGAAACAGACCTACCAGCCAGTGGTGTTCTGCGGTTATCAATTAGAGTGGAATGTGCCCGGATAAACCCACAGTTGCTGATGTCTCCTTACATGTGTTTGTTTTTTAAATTTAATTTACATTTTTTACTGGAGTAATATTCCATTGTATACATGGACCACTTCTTCTTGGTGCATTCCTCTGTGGATGGACATTTTTGTTGCTTCCAAGTGTTGACTAGGGTAAATATTGCTGGCGTACAGGTTTGCCAGCCTGTGACGTTTTGATTCTCATTTTCTCAGGTGATAGGCTCAGCAGATGGTATGCTTGATTCACTGGTAGCTCAATGTTTACCTTTTCAAAGCCCCTCCATTGTGTTTACGTTAATGGTTCTTACCACGTCCCCCTTAGAGCTGAGGGTACACATTTCTCCACAATCCCTTCAGCATGTATTGTTTGCAGCATTTTTGCTAATGGTCATTCTGACTGCTGTGAGCTGATAGGTATTTGTAATTTCGGTTTGCATATCTTTAAAAATTCCTAAAAGTCCTCATTTTCCCACGCCTTTTTCTTTTCTCTTAAAAGAAAAAACCGTGAGTACAATATACCTCTTGAAATCGTCTTCTTGGAAGGTTGCCCTCTTTTGAATTTTTTGGTCGATTTTTGACCCCAGAAATGTTTTGGAGGGCAGGTGTCATTTACAGAACTGCAAGTTGGTGACTATTTAGTGACCTTTCGCAGTGGGTTAAAGCTGCTGTTGTGGGAAATGGCCACAAGGAGGCAGCATTTTTCCATTCCCCAATCTGGGTACTAGGGCAGCAGAGCCTTTCTGGAAGGCGTTGTCCTAGGTTGTAAATTAGAATGGAATTTGCCAGGAGAAATCCCCATAAGTTTATGTCTCATTACTTCTTCTTGGTTCTTTTAATTTTTTTATTCGGGGTAAAGATTAGAATATTGTTTGTCCTAGGTGTACACAATCTGGTTCATTTGTACATTAGATATGTCTATTAATGTACAGATCCTCTTCCCATGTAAAATATTACAGTGTTCCGTAGATCTCGCTTGCTATGTGTTCGGTCTTTTTGATACATGTATATAACATGTATTTGTATACCTATACTAACAATAATCTTCATTTATCAATTCCCCCCTCCTTTCCTTTCAGATGAGCATCGTTTGTTTTCTAAGCCTGTGAGTGTCTTGCTCTTTGGAAATATGTTCATTTGTGTCAGTTATCAGATAATGCCATAAGTGATATTAGAGGATACAGGTCTTTTGCTTTCTGACCTGCTTCATGTTTTGTGATTATCTCCAGGCTCATCTATGGTGCCTCAAAGAGCAGTGCTTCAATGTTTTCCATGGCTAATATTCCATTGTGTATATGGACCACTTCTTCATGGTGCATTCCACTGTTGATGGACATTTTCGTTTCTTCCAAGTGTTGCCTATGGTAAATATTGCTGGAGTGCAGGATTGCCAGCCTGTGATTTTTGATTTTCATTTTCTCAGGTGATAGACCCAGCAGTGGGTATGATGGATCGACTGGGATGGTAGCTCAATGTTTACCTTTTCAAGGCACCTCAATTGTGCTTTCATTAGTGCCTCTTACCACGTCCCCCTTAGAATCGAGGGTATGCGTTTCTCCACAATCACGTCAGCATTTATTGTTTGCAGCATTTTTGTCGATGGCCATTCTGACGGGTGTGAGCTGATAGGTTTTTGTAATTTGGGTTTACATGTCTTTAAGAATTCCTAAAATTCATCATTTTCCACGCCTTTTTCTTTTCTGTTAAAAGAAAACAGAAAAAAGAAAGTGTGAGTACAATATACCTCTTCAAATTGTCTTTTTGGAAGGTTGCACTCTTGAGTTTTTTGGTTGATTTTCGACCTCAGTATGTTTTGGAGGGCAGGTGTCATTTACAGAACTGCAATTGGTGAATATTTAGTGACCTTTTGCGGTGGGTTTAAAGCTGCTGTTGTGGGAAACGGCCACAAGGAGGCAGCATTTCTCCATTCCCAAATCTGGGTACTAGGGCAGCAGAGCCTTCTGGAAGTCGTTTACCCAGGTTGTAAATTTGAACGGATTGTGCCAGGAAAACCCCCCATAAGTTTATGTCTCATTACTTCTAGTTCGTTGTTGTAATTTTGTAAATTGGGGTAATGGTTCGAATGTTGTTTGTCCAAGGTGTACACACTCTGCTTCATTTACACATTATATATATCTATTTATGTAGAGATCCTCTTCCCATGTAAATTATTACAGAGCGTTCCGTAAACCTCCCTTGCTATATGGTCGGTCTTTTTGATATATGTATATGATATGTATTTGTATACATATGGTAACGCTAATCTTCATTTATCCATTCCCCCCACCTTTCCTTTTAGATAAGCATAGTTTTCTTTCTACGTCAGTGAGTGCCTTTCTCTGTGGACGTATGTTCATTTGTGTCAGTTATTAGATAACGCCTATAAGTGTTATCATAAGATATAGGACTCTTGCTTTCCGACTTACCTCATGTTCTGTGATTATCCCCAAGATCATCTATGGTGCCTAAAAGAGCAGTGTTTCATTGTTTTCCATGGCTAGTATTCATTGTGTACATGGACCACTTCTTCTTTATCCCTTCCTCTGTTGATGGACATTTTGGTTGCTTCACTGTCTTGTCTATTGTGAATAAGGCTGCAGTGCAGCCTTTGCAGCCCGGGTCTTCTTGATCCTGGTCTTCTCAGGTGAGAGGCCCATTGGTGCGCCTGCTGGATTGAATGGTACCTCAATTTTTCCTTTTAAACGCAGCTCCTTTCTGTTCTCATTGTTAGCTGTCAACCACTTTACATCTCACCAGCAGCTAGAGGGTACACAGTTCTCTAAAACCTCTTCAGCATTTATTGTTTGTAGACTTTTTGCTGATGGTCAGTCGACTGGTGTGAGTTGAAACCTTTTTGTAGATTAGATTGCATGAGTCTAATCCTTCCTGAGGTTGAGCTTTTATCCATTTTCCTGTTTTTAACAAGAGGGTGAGTAAAACTTACCTCTTCATACTATCTTCTTGAAAAATTTGCCTGTTTTGAATTTTTTTTTATCCATTCCCTACCTCAGCACAATTTTGAGGGCCGGTGTCCTTTACGGCCCTGAGTCCTTGTGAATGTTAAGTGACCATTAGCTGTGGGTTAAAAGCCGCTCTTGCGGGAATCGGCCACAAGGCGGCAGCATTTCTCCTTTACCAAATCTGGTTACTAGGGCAACAGAGCCTTACTGGAAGTGGTGTTCTAGGTTGTAAATTAGAATGGAATGTGCCAGGAAAAAGCCCTTTAAGTTTATGGCTCATTACTTCTTGTTCGTATTTTTAACTTAATTTTTATTTTTTATCACAGCAAACTTGATTACAATGTTTCGTTTGTTCTAGGTGTGCAAGATGTGGTTCTTTCACACATATACATGTATCTATTCTCCTTCAGATCCTTTTCCCATGTAGGTTATGACACAATGTTGAGTAGTCTTCTCTTGGTATTCCGTAGGTCTTTGGTGATGATATATTTCACATGTGTTTGTATCTGTCTGTTAACTTCAATATGGTAATGTATCCAATCCTCACACCTTTCCATTTGGTGAACCATACGTTTTTGTACTGAACCTGTGATTGCCTTTCTCTGTGGAAATATCTTCGTTTGTATCAATTTTTAGGTAACACCTATATGTGATATGATAGGATATGTATCTTTGGCTTTCTCACTTACTACAAGTTGCGTGATTACTTCTAGACTCATCTGTGGTGCTGCAAATGGCATTGTTTCATTCTTTCGCTAGCTCATATTCCATCTGTACATGTAGCAGTTCTTCTTGGTCCACCCATCTGTCGGTGGACTTTTTGGTTACTTCCATATCTTGGCTATTGTAATACTGTGCAATGCAGATTGGCCTGCCTGTGTCTTTCCAATTCTGTCTTCTTAGGTTATAGGTCCAGGAATAGGTCTGCTGGATCATATGGTAGCTCAATGTTTACCTTTTCAAGGCACCTCCATTCTGTTCTCTTTAGTGGCTCTTTCCAGGTTACGTCCCACATAAAGTTGAGGGTATGCATTTCTCCACAGCACCTTCAGCGTTTATTCTGTGTAGTTTTTTGCTGATGGTTATTCTGACTGGTGTGAGCTGATACCTCTTTGTGGTTGAATTTGCATGTGTCTCATAAGGCGTTGAAATTGAGCTTTAAGACATGTCCTTTTTATTTTTCCGGCTGCGATTAGAGCTTAGTTCTTCAAAGTGTTTACTTAAAGTATGTGTCACCTTTTGAAATGTTTTGGCCATTACCTCCCTCAAGACATTTTGAGGGCAGGTTTCATTTACAGCCCTGCAGTACTTGTTCCTATGAAGTGACCATTAGCTCAGGCTTTAAACCTGCTTTTGCAGGTAACGGCCAGAGGGCGGCAGCCTTTCTACGTTCCCCACGCTGGTACTAGGGAAACAGACCTACCAGCCAGTGGTGTTCTGCGGTTATCAATTAGAGTGGAATGTGCCCGGATAAACCCACAAATGCTGATGTCTCCTTACATGTGTTTGTTTTTTAAATTTAATTTATATTTTTTACTGGAGTAATATTCCATTGTATACATGGACCACTTCTTCTTGGTGCATTCCTCTGTGGATGGACATTTTTGTTGCTTCCAAGTGTTGACTAGGGTAAATATTGCTGGCGTACAGGTTTGCCAGCCTGTGACGTTTTGATTCTCATTTTCTCAGGTGATAGGCTCAGCAGATGGTATGCTTGATTCACTGGTAGCTCAATGTTTACCTTTTCAAAGCCCCTCCATTGTGTTTACGTTAATGGTTCTTACCACGTCCCCCTTAGAGCTGAGGGTACACATTTCTCCACAATCCCTTCAGCATGTATTGTTTGCAGCATTTTTGCTAATGGTCATTCTGACTGCTGTGAGCTGATAGGTATTTGTAATTTCGGTTTGCATATCTTTAAAAATTCCTAAAATTCCTCATTTTCCCACGCCTTTTTCTTTTCTCTTAAAAGAAAAAACCGTGAGTACAACATACCTCTTGAAATCGTCTTCTTGGAAGGTTGCCCTCTTTTGAATTTTTTGGTCGATTTTTGACCCCAGAAATGTTTTGGAGGGCAGGTGTCATTTACAGAACTGCAAGTTGGTGACTATTTAGTGACCTTTCGCAGTGGGTTAAAGCTGCTGTTGTGGGAAATGGCCACAAGGAGGCAGCATTTTTCCATTCCCCAATCTGGGTACTAGGGCAGCAGAGCCTTTCTGGAAGGCGTTGTCCTAGGTTGTAAATTAGAATGGAATTTGCCAGGAGAAATCCCCATAAGTTTATGTCTCATTACTTCTTCTTGGTTCTTTTAATTTTTTTATTCGGGGTAAAGATTAGAATATTGTTTGTCCTAGGTGTACACAATCTGGTTCATTTGTACATTAGATATGTCTATTAATGTACAGATCCTCTTCCCATGTAAAATATTACAGTGTTCCGTAGATCTCGCTTGCTATGTGTTCGGTCTTTTTGATACATGTATATAACATGTATTTGTATACCTATACTAACAATAATCTTCATTTATCAATTCCCCCCTCCTTTCCTTTCAGATGAGCATCGTTTGTTTTCTAAGCCTGTGAGTGTCTTGCTCTTTGGAAATATGTTCATTTGTGTCAGTTATCAGATAATGCCATAAGTGATATTAGAGGATACAGGTCTTTTGCTTTCTGACCTGCTTCATGTTTTGTGATTATCTCCAGGCTCATCTATGGTGCCTCAAAGAGCAGTGCTTCAATGTTTTCCATGGCTAATATTCCATTGTGTATATGGACCACTTCTTCATGGTGCATTCCACTGTTGATGGACATTTTCGTTTCTTCCAAGTGTTGCCTATGGTAAATATTGCTGGAGTGCAGGATTGCCAGCCTGTGATTTTTGATTTTCATTTTCTCAGGTGATAGACCCAGCAGTGGGTATGATGGATCGACTGGGATGGTAGCTCAATGTTTACCTTTTCAAGGCACCTCAATTGTGCTTTCATTAGTGCCTCTTACCACGTCCCCCTTAGAATCGAGGGTATGCGTTTCTCCACAATCACGTCAGCATTTATTGTTTGCAGCATTTTTGTCGATGGCCATTCTGACGGGTGTGAGCTGATAGGTTTTTGTAATTTGGGTTTACATGTCTTTAAGAATTCCTAAAATTCATCATTTTCCACGCCTTTTTCTTTTCTGTTAAAAGAAAACAGAAAAAAGAAAGTGTGAGTACAATATACCTCTTCAAATTGTCTTTTTGGAAGGTTGCACTCTTGAGTTTTTTGGTCGATTTTCGACCTCAGTATGTTTTGGAGGGCAGGTGTCATTTACAGAACTGCAATTGGTGAATATTTAGTGACCTTTTGCGGTGGGTTTAAAGCTGCTGTTGTGGGAAACGGCCACAAGGAGGCAGCATTTCTCCATTCCCAAATCTGGGTACTAGGGCAGCAGAGCCTTCTGGAAGTCGTTTACCCAGGTTGTAAATTTGAACGGATTGTGCCAGGAAAACCCCCCATAAGTTTATGTCTCATTACTTCTAGTTCGTTGTTGTAATTTTGTAAATTGGGGTAATGGTTCGAATGTTGTTTGTCCAAGGTGTACACACTCTGCTTCATTTACACATTATATATATCTATTTATGTAGAGATCCTCTTCCCATGTAAATTATTACAGAGCGTTCCGTAAACCTCCCTTGCTATATGGTCGGTCTTTTTGATATATGTATATGATATGTATTTGTATACATATGGTAACGCTAATCTTCATTTATCCATTCCCCCCACCTTTCCTTTTAGATAAGCATAGTTTTCTTTCTACGTCAGTGAGTGCCTTTCTCTGTGGACGTATGTTCATTTGTGTCAGTTATTAGATAACGCCTATAAGTGTTATCATAAGATATAGGACTCTTGCTTTCCGACTTACCTCATGTTCTGTGATTATCCCCAAGATCATCTATGGTGCCTAAAAGAGCAGTGTTTCATTGTTTTCCATGGCTAGTATTCATTGTGTACATGGACCACTTCTTCTTTATCCCTTCCTCTGTTGATGGACATTTTGGTTGCTTCACTGTCTTGTCTATTGTGAATAAGGCTGCAGTGCAGCCTTTGCAGCCCGGGTCTTCTTGATCCTGGTCTTCTCAGGTGAGAGGCCCATTGGTGCGCCTGCTGGATTGAATGGTACCTCAATTTTTCCTTTTAAACGCAGCTCCTTTCTGTTCTCATTGTTAGCTGTCAACCACTTTACATCTCACCAGCAGCTAGAGGGTACACAGTTCTCTAAAACCTCTTCAGCATTTATTGTTTGTAGACTTTTTGCTGATGGTCAGTCGACTGGTGTGAGTTGAAACCTTTTTGTAGATTAGATTGCATGAGTCTAATCCTTCCTGAGGTTGAGCTTTTATCCATTTTCCTGTTTTTAACAAGAGGGTGAGTAAAACTTACCTCTTCATACTATCTTCTTGAAAAATTTGCCTGTTTTGAATTTTTTTTTATCCATTCCCTACCTCAGCACAATTTTGAGGGCCGGTGTCCTTTACGGCCCTGAGTCCTTGTGAATGTTAAGTGACCATTAGCTGTGGGTTAAAAGCCGCTCTTGCGGGAATCGGCCACAAGGCGGCAGCATTTCTCCTTTACCAAATCTGGTTACTAGGGCAACAGAGCCTTACTGGAAGTGGTGTTCTAGGTTGTAAATTAGAATGGAATGTGCCAGGAAAAAGCCCTTTAAGTTTATGGCTCATTACTTCTTGTTCGTATTTTTAACTTAATTTTTATTTTTTATCACAGCAAACTTGATTACAATGTTTCGTTTGTTCTAGGTGTGCAAGATGTGGTTCTTTCACACATATACATATATCTATTCTCCTTCAGATCCTTTTCCCATGTAGGTTATGACACAATGTTGAGTAGTCTTCTCTTGGTATTCCGTAGGTCTTTGGTGATGATATATTTCACATGTGTTTGTATCTGTCTGTTAACCTCAATATGGTAATGTATCCAATCCTCACACCTTTCCATTTGGTGAACCATACGTTTTTGTACTGAACCTGTGATTGCCTTTCTCTGTGGAAATATCTTCGTTTGTATCAATTTTTAGGTAACACCTATATGTGATATGATAGGATATGTACCTTTGGCTTTCTCACTTACTACAAGTTGCGTGATTACTTCTAGACTCATCTGTGGTGCTGCAAATGGCATTGTTTCATTCTTTCGCTAGCTCATATTCCATCTGTACATGTAGCAGTTCTTCTTGGTCCACCCATCTGTCGGTGGACTTTTTGGTTACTTCCATATCTTGGCTATTGTAATACTGTGCAATGCAGATTGGCCTGCCTGTGTCTTTCCAATTCTGTCTTCTTAGGTTATAGGTCCAGGAATAGGTCTGCTGGATCATATGGTAGCTCAATGTTTACCTTTTCAAGGCACCTCCATTCTGTTCTCTTTAGTGGCTCTTTCCAGGTTACGTCCCACATAAAGTTGAGGGTATGCATTTCTCCACAGCACCTTCAGCATTTATTCTTTGTAGTTTTTTGCTGATGGTTATTCTGACTGGTGTGAGCTGATACCTCTTTGTGGTTGAATTTGCATGTGTCTCATAAGGCGCTGAAATTGAGCTTTAAGACATGTCCTTTTTATTTTTCCGGCTGCGATTAGAGCTTAGTTCTTCAAAGTGTTTACTTAAAGTATGTGTCACCTTTTGAAATGTTTTGGCCATTACCTCCCTCAAGACATTTTGAGGGCAGGTTTCATTTACAGCCCTGCAGTACTTGTTCATATGAAGTGACCATTAGCTCAGGCGTTAAACCTGCTTTTGCAGGTAACGGCCAGAGGGCGGCAGCCTTTCTACGTTCCCCACGCTGGTACTAGGGAAACAGACCTACCAGCCAGTGGTGTTCTGCGGTTATCAATTAGAGTGGAATGTGCCCGGATAAACCCACAAATGCTGATGTCTCCTTACATGTGTTTGTTTTTTAAATTTAATTTATATTTTTTACTGGAGTAATATTCCATTGTATACATGGACCACTTCTTCTTGGTGCATTCCTCTGTGGATGGACATTTTTGTTGCTTCCAAGTGTTGACTAGGGTAAATATTGCTGGCGTACAGGTTTGCCAGCCTGTGACGTTTTGATTCTCATTTTCTCAGGTGATAGGCTCAGCAGATGGTATGCTTGATTCACTGGTAGCTCAATGTTTACCTTTTCAAAGCCCCTCCATTGTGTTTACGTTAATGGTTCTTACCACGTCCCCCTTAGAGCTCAGGGTACACATTTCTCCACAATCCCTTCAGCATGTATTGTTTGCAGCATTTTTGCTAATGGTCATTCTGACTGCTGTGAGCTGATAGGTATTTGTAATTTCGGTTTGCATATCTTTAAAAATTCCTAAAAGTCCTCATTTTCCCACGCCTTTTTCTTTTCTCTTAAAAGAAAAAACCGTGAGTACAATATACCTCTTGAAATCGTCTTCTTGGAAGGTTGCCCTCTTTTGAATTTTTTGGTCGATTTTTGACCCCAGAAATGTTTTGGAGGGCAGGTGTCATTTACAGAACTGCAAGTTGGTGACTATTTAGTGACCTTTCGCAGTGGGTTAAAGCTGCTGTTGTGGGAAATGGCCACAAGGAGGCAGCATTTTTCCATTCCCCAATCTGGGTACTAGGGCAGCAGAGCCTTTCTGGAAGGCGTTGTCCTAGGTTGTAAATTAGAATGGAATTTGCCAGGAGAAATCCCCATAAGTTTATGTCTCATTACTTCTTCTTGGTTCTTTTAATTTTTTTATTCGGGGTAAAGATTAGAATATTGTTTGTCCTAGGTGTACACAATCTGGTTCATTTGTACATTAGATATGTCTATTAATGTACAGATCCTCTTCCCATGTAAAATATTACAGTGTTCCGTAGATCTCGCTTGCTATGTGTTCGGTCTTTTTGATACATGTATATAACATGTATTTGTATACCTATACTAACAATAATCTTCATTTATCAATTCCCCCCTCCTTTCCTTTCAGATGAGCATCGTTTGTTTTCTAAGCCTGTGAGTGTCTTGCTCTTTGGAAATATGTTCATTTGTGTCAGTTATCAGATAATGCCATAAGTGATATTAGAGGATACAGGTCTTTTGCTTTCTGACCTGCTTCATGTTTTGTGATTATCTCCAGGCTCATCTATGGTGCCTCAAAGAGCAGTGCTTCAATGTTTTCCATGGCTAATATTCCATTGTGTATATGGACCACTTCTTCATGGTGCATTCCACTGTTGATGGACATTTTCGTTTCTTCCAAGTGTTGCCTATGGTAAATATTGCTGGAGTGCAGGATTGCCAGCCTGTGATTTTTGATTTTCATTTTCTCAGGTGATAGACCCAGCAGTGGGTATGATGGATCGACTGGGATGGTAGCTCAATGTTTACCTTTTCAAGGCACCTCAATTGTGCTTTCATTAGTGCCTCTTACCACGTCCCCCTTAGAATCGAGGGTATGCGTTTCTCCACAATCACGTCAGCATTTATTGTTTGCAGCATTTTTGTCGATGGCCATTCTGACGGGTGTGAGCTGATAGGTTTTTGTAATTTGGGTTTACATGTCTTTAAGAATTCCTAAAATTCATCATTTTCCACGCCTTTTTCTTTTCTGTTAAAAGAAAACAGAAAAAAGAAAGTGTGAGTACAATATACCTCTTCAAATTGTCTTTTTGGAAGGTTGCACTCTTGAGTTTTTTGGTTGATTTTCGACCTCAGTATGTTTTGGAGGGCAGGTGTCATTTACAGAACTGCAATTGGTGAATATTTAGTGACCTTTTGCGGTGGGTTTAAAGCTGCTGTTGTGGGAAACGGCCACAAGGAGGCAGCATTTCTCCATTCCCAAATCTGGGTACTAGGGCAGCAGAGCCTTCTGGAAGTCGTTTACCCAGGTTGTAAATTTGAACGGATTGTGCCAGGAAAACCCCCCATAAGTTTATGTCTCATTACTTCTAGTTCGTTGTTGTAATTTTGTAAATTGGGGTAATGGTTCGAATGTTGTTTGTCCAAGGTGTACACACTCTGCTTCATTTACACATTATATATATCTATTTATGTAGAGATCCTCTTCCCATGTAAATTATTACAGAGCGTTCCGTAAACCTCCCTTGCTATATGGTCGGTCTTTTTGATATATGTATATGATATGTATTTGTATACATATGGTAACGCTAATCTTCATTTATCCATTCCCCCCACCTTTCCTTTTAGATAAGCATAGTTTTCTTTCTAAGTCAGTGAGTGCCTTTCTCTGTGGACGTATGTTCATTTGTGTCAGTTATTAGATAACGCCTATAAGTGTTATCATAAGATATAGGACTTTTGCTTTCCGACTTACCTCATGTTCTGTGATTATCCCCAAGATCATCTATGGTGCCTAAAAGAGCAGTGTTTCATTGTTTTCCATGGCTAGTATTCATTGTGTACATGGACCACTTCTTCTTTATCCCTTCCTCTGTTGATGGACATTTTGGTTGCTTCACTGTCTTGTCTATTGTGAATAAGGCTGCAGTGCAGCCTTTGCAGCCCGGGTCTTCTTGATCCTGGTCTTCTCAGGTGAGAGGCCCATTGGTGCGCCTGCTGGATTGAATGGTACCTCAATTTTTCCTTTTAAACGCAGCTCCTTTCTGTTCTCATTGTTAGCTGTCAACCACTTTACATCTCACCAGCAGCTAGAGGGTACACAGTTCTCTAAAACCTCTTCAGCATTTATTGTTTGTAGACTTTTTGCTGATGGTCAGTCGACTGGTGTGAGTTGAAACCTTTTTGTAGATTAGATTGCATGAGTCTAATCCTTCCTGAGGTTGAGCTTTTATCCATTTTCCTGTTTTTAACAAGAGGGTGAGTAAAACTTACCTCTTCATACTATCTTCTTGAAAAATTTGCCTGTTTTGAATTTTTTTTTATCCATTCCCTACCTCAGCACAATTTTGAGGGCCGGTGTCCTTTACGGCCCTGAGTCCTTGTGAATGTTAAGTGACCATTAGCTGTGGGTTAAAAGCCGCTCTTGCGGGAATCGGCCACAAGGCGGCAGCATTTCTCCTTTACCAAATCTGGTTACTAGGGCAACAGAGCCTTACTGGAAGTGGTGTTCTAGGTTGTAAATTAGAATGGAATGTGCCAGGAAAAAGCCCTTTAAGTTTATGGCTCATTACTTCTTGTTCGTATTTTTAACTTAATTTTTATTTTTTATCACAGCAAACTTGATTACAATGTTTCGTTTGTTCTAGGTGTGCAAGATGTGGTTCTTTCACACATATACATGTATCTATTCTCCTTCAGATCCTTTTCCCATGTAGGTTATGACACAATGTTGAGTAGTCTTCTCTTGGTATTCCGTAGGTCTTTGGTGATGATATATTTCACATGTGTTTGTATCTGTCTGTTAACCTCAATATGGTAATGTATCCAATCCTCACACCTTTCCATTTGGTGAACCATACGTTTTTGTACTGAACCTGTGATTGCCTTTCTCTGTGGAAATATCTTCGTTTGTATCAATTTTTAGGTAACACCTATATGTGATATGATAGGATATGTATCTTTGGCTTTCTCACTTACTACAAGTTGCGTGATTACTTCTAGACTCATCTGTGGTGCTGCAAATGGCATTGTTTCATTCTTTCGCTAGCTCATATTCCATCTGTACATGTAGCAGTTCTTCTTGGTCCACCCATCTGTCGGTGGACTTTTTGGTTACTTCCATATCTTGGCTATTGTAATACTGTGCAATGCAGATTGGCCTGCCTGTGTCTTTCCAATTCTGTCTTCTTAGGTTATAGGTCCAGGAATAGGTCTGCTGGATCATATGGTAGCTCAATGTTTACCTTTTCAAGGCACCTCCATTCTGTTCTCTTTAGTGGCTCTTTCCAGGTTACGTCCCACATAAAGTTGAGGGTATGCATTTCTCCACAGCACCTTCAGCATTTATTCTTTGTAGTTTTTTGCTGATGGTTATTCTGACTGGTGTGAGCTGATACCTCTTTGTGGTTGAATTTGCATGTGTCTCATAAGGCGTTGAAATTGAGCTTTAAGACATGTCCTTTTTATTTTTCCGGCTGCGATTAGAGCTTAGTTCTTCAAAGTGTTTACTTAAAGTATGTGTCACCTTTTGAAATGTTTTGGCCATTACCTCCCTCAAGACATTTTGAGGGCAGGTTTCATTTACAGCCCTGCAGTACTTGTTCATATGAAGTGACCATTAGCTCAGGCTTTAAACCTGCTTTTGCAGGTAACGGCCAGAGGGCGGCAGCCTTTCTACGTTCCCCACGCTGGTACTAGGGAAACAGACCTACCAGCCAGTGGTGTTCTGCGGTTATCAATTAGAGTGGAATGTGCCCGGATAAACCCACAAATGCTGATGTCTCCTTACATGTGTTTGTTTTTTAAATTTAATTTATATTTTTTACTGGAGTAATATTCCATTGTATACATGGACCACTTCTTCTTGGTGCATTCCTCTGTGGATGGACATTTTTGTTGCTTCCAAGTGTTGACTAGGGTAAATATTGCTGGCGTACAGGTTTGCCAGCCTGTGACGTTTTGATTCTCATTTTCTCAGGTGATAGGCTCAGCAGATGGTATGCTTGATTCACTGGTAGCTCAATGTTTACCTTTTCAAAGCCCCTCCATTGTGTTTACGTTAATGGTTCTTACCACGTCCCCCTTAGAGCTGAGGGTACACATTTCTCCACAATCCCTTCAGCATGTATTGTTTGCAGCATTTTTGCTAATGGTCATTCTGACTGCTGTGAGCTGATAGGTATTTGTAATTTCGGTTTGCATATCTTTAAAAATTCCTAAAAGTCCTCATTTTCCCACGCCTTTTTCTTTTCTCTTAAAAGAAAAAACCGTGAGTACAATATACCTCTTGAAATCGTCTTCTTGGAAGGTTGCCCTCTTTTGAATTTTTTGGTCGATTTTTGACCCCAGAAATGTTTTGGAGGGCCGGTGTCATTTACAGAACTGCAAGTTGGTGACTATTTAGTGACCTTTCGCAGTGGGTTAAAGCTGCTGTTGTGGGAAATGGCCACAAGGAGGCAGCATTTTTCCATTCCCCAATCTGGGTACTAGGGCAGCAGAGCCTTTCTGGAAGGCGTTGTCCTAGGTTGTAAATTAGAATGGAATTTGCCAGGAGAAATCCCCATAAGTTTATGTCTCATTACTTCTTCTTGGTTCTTTTAATTTTTTTATTCGGGGTAAAGATTAGAATATTGTTTGTCCTAGGTGTACACAATCTGGTTCATTTGTACATTAGATATGTCTATTAATGTACAGATCCTCTTCCCATGTAAAATATTACAGTGTTCCGTAGATCTCGCTTGCTATGTGTTCGGTCTTTTTGATACATGTATATAACATGTATTTGTATACCTATACTAACAATAATCTTCATTTATCAATTCCCCCCTCCTTTCCTTTCAGATGAGCATCGTTTGTTTTCTAAGCCTGTGAGTGTCTTGCTCTTTGGAAATATGTTCATTTGTGTCAGTTATCAGATAATGCCATAAGTGATATTAGAGGATACAGGTCTTTTGCTTTCTGACCTGCTTCATGTTTTGTGATTATCTCCAGGCTCATCTATGGTGCCTCAAAGAGCAGTGCTTCAATGTTTTCCATGGCTAATATTCCATTGTGTATATGGACCACTTCTTCATGGTGCATTCCACTGTTGATGGACATTTTCGTTTCTTCCAAGTGTTGCCTATGGTAAATATTGCTGGAGTGCAGGATTGCCAGCCTGTGATTTTTGATTTTCATTTTCTCAGGTGATAGACCCAGCAGTGGGTATGATGGATCGACTGGGATGGTAGCTCAATGTTTACCTTTTCAAGGCACCTCAATTGTGCTTTCATTAGTGCCTCTTACCACGTCCCCCTTAGAATCGAGGGTATGCGTTTCTCCACAATCACGTCAGCATTTATTGTTTGCAGCATTTTTGTCGATGGCCATTCTGACGGGTGTGAGCTGATAGGTTTTTGTAATTTGGGTTTACATGTCTTTAAGAATTCCTAAAATTCATCATTTTCCACGCCTTTTTCTTTTCTGTTAAAAGAAAACAGAAAAAAGAAAGTGTGAGTACAATATACCTCTTCAAATTGTCTTTTTGGAAGGTTGCACTCTTGAGTTTTTTGGTCGATTTTCGACCTCAGTATGTTTTGGAGGGCAGGTGTCATTTACAGAACTGCAATTGGTGAATATTTAGTGACCTTTTGCGGTGGGTTTAAAGCTGCTGTTGTGGGAAACGGCCACAAGGAGGCAGCATTTCTCCATTCCCAAATCTGGGTACTAGGGCAGCAGAGCCTTCTGGAAGTCGTTTACCCAGGTTGTAAATTTGAATGGATTGTGCCAGGAAAACCCCCCATAAGTTTATGTCTCATTACTTCTAGTTCGTTGTTGTAATTTTGTAAATTGGGGTAATGGTTCGAATGTTGTTTGTCCAAGGTGTACACACTCTGCTTCATTTACACATTATATATATCTATTTATGTAGAGATCCTCTTCGCATGTAAATTATTACAGAGCGTTCCGTAAACCTCCCTTGCTATATGGTCGGTCTTTTTGATATATGTATATGATATGTATTTGTATACATATGGTAACGCTAATCTTCATTTATCCATTCCCCCCCAACTTTCCTTTTAGATAAGCATAGTTTTCTTTCTAAGTCAGTGAGTGCCTTTCTCTGTGGACGTATGTTCATTTGTGTCAGTTATTAGATAACGCCTATAAGTGTTATCATAAGATATAGGACTTTTGCTTTCCGACTTACCTCATGTTCTGTGATTATCCCCAAGATCATCTATGGTGCCTAAAAGAGCAGTGTTTCATTGTTTTCCATGGCTAGTATTCATTGTGTACATGGACCACTTCTTCTTTATCCCTTCCTCTGTTGATGGACATTTTGGTTGCTTCACTGTCTTGTCTATTGTGAATAAGGCTGCAGTGCAGCCTTTGCAGCCCGGGTCTTCTTGATCCTGGTCTTCTCAGGTGAGAGGCCCATTGGTGCGCCTGCTGGATTGAATGGTACCTCAATTTTTCCTTTTAAACGCAGCTCCTTTCTGTTCTCATTGTTAGCTGTCAACCACTTTACATCTCACCAGCAGCTAGAGGGTACACAGTTCTCTAAAACCTCTTCAGCATTTATTGTTTGTAGACTTTTTGCTGATGGTCAGTCGACTGGTGTGAGTTGAAACCTTTTTGTAGATTAGATTGCATGAGTCTAATCCTTCCTGAGGTTGAGCTTTTATCCATTTTCCTGTTTTTAACAAGAGGGTGAGTAAAACTTACCTCTTCATACTATCTTCTTGAAAAATTTGCCTGTTTTGAATTTTTTTTTATCCATTCCCTACCTCAGCACAATTTTGAGGGCCGGTGTCCTTTACGGCCCTGAGTCCTTGTGAATGTTAAGTGACCATTAGCTGTGGGTTAAAAGCCGCTCTTGCGGGAATCGGCCACAAGGCGGCAGCATTTCTCCTTTACCAAATCTGGTTACTAGGGCAACAGAGCCTTACTGGAAGTGGTGTTCTAGGTTGTAAATTAGAATGGAATGTGCCAGGAAAAAGCCCTTTAAGTTTATGGCTCATTACTTCTTGTTCGTATTTTTAACTTAATTTTTATTTTTTATCACAGCAAACTTGATTACAATGTTTCGTTTGTTCTAGGTGTGCAAGATGTGGTTCTTTCACACATATACATGTATCTATTCTCCTTCAGATCCATTTCCCATGTAGGTTATGACACAATGTTGAGTAGTCTTCTCTTGGTATTCCGTAGGTCTTTGGTGATGATATATTTCACATGTGTTTGTATCTGTCTGTTAACCTCAATATGGTAATGTATCCAATCCTCACACCTTTCCATTTGGTGAACCATACGTTTTTGTACTGAACCTGTGATTGCCTTTCTCTGTGGAAATATCTTCGTTTGTATCAATTTTTAGGTAACACCTATATGTGATATGATAGGATATGTATCTTTGGCTTTCTCACTTACTACAAGTTGCGTGATTACTTCTAGACTCATCTGTGGTGCTGCAAATGGCATTGTTTCATTCTTTCGCTAGCTCATATTCCATCTGTACATGTAGCAGTTCTTCTTGGTCCACCCATCTGTCAGTGGACTTTTTGGTTACTTCCATATCTTGGCTATTGTAATACTGTGCAATGCAGATTGGCCTGCCTGTGTCTTTCCAATTCTGTCTTCTTAGGTTATAGGTCCAGGAATAGGTCTGCTGGATCATATGGTAGCTCAATGTTTACCTTTTCAAGGCACCTCCATTCTGTTCTCTTTAGTGGCTCTTTCCAGGTTACGTCCCACATAAAGTTGAGGGTATGCATTTCTCCACAGCACCTTCAGCATTTATTCTTTGTAGTTTTTTGCTGATGGTTATTCTGACTGGTGTGAGCTGATACCTCTTTGTGGTTGAATTTGCATGTGTCTCATAAGGCGTTGAAATTGAGCTTTAAGACATGTCCTTTTTATTTTTCCGGCTGCGATTAGAGCTTAGTTCTTCAAAGTGTTTACTTAAAGTATGTGTCACCTTTTGAAATGTTTTGGCCATTACCTCCCTCAAGACATTTTGAGGGCAGGTTTCATTTACAGCCCTGCAGTACTTGTTCATATGAAGTGACCATTAGCTCAGGCTTTAAACCTGCTTTTGCAGGTAACGGCCAGAGGGCGGCAGCCTTTCTACGTTCCCCACGCTGGTACTAGGGAAACAGACCTACCAGCCAGTGGTGTTCTGCGGTTATCAATTAGAGTGGAATGTGCCCGGATAAACCCACAAATGCTGATGTCTCCTTACATGTGTTTGTTTTTTAAATTTAATTTATATTTTTTACTGGAGTAATATTCCATTGTATACATGGACCACTTCTTCTTGGTGCATTCCTCTGTGGATGGACATTTTTGTTGCTTCCAAGTGTTGACTAGGGTAAATATTGCTGGCGTACAGGTTTGCCAGCCTGTGACGTTTTGATTCTCATTTTCTCAGGTGATAGGCTCAGCAGATGGTATGCTTGATTCACTGGTAGCTCAATGTTTACCTTTTCAAAGCCCCTCCATTGTGTTTACGTTAATGGTTCTTACCACGTCCCCCTTAGAGCTGAGGGTACACATTTCTCCACAATCCCTTCAGCATGTATTGTTTGCAGCATTTTTGCTAATGGTCATTCTGACTGCTGTGAGCTGATAGGTATTTGTAATTTCGGTTTGCATATCTTTAAAAATTCCTAAAAGTCCTCATTTTCCCACGCCTTTTTCTTTTCTCTTAAAAGAAAAAACCGTGAGTACAATATACCTCTTGAAATCGTCTTCTTGGAAGGTTGCCCTCTTTTGAATTTTTTGGTCGATTTTTGACCCCAGAAATGTTTTGGAGGGCCGGTGTCATTTACAGAACTGCAAGTTGGTGACTATTTAGTGACCTTTCGCAGTGGGTTAAAGCTGCTGTTGTGGGAAATGGCCACAAGGAGGCAGCATTTTTCCATTCCCCAATCTGGGTACTAGGGCAGCAGAGCCTTTCTGGAAGGCGTTGTCCTAGGTTGTAAATTAGAATGGAATTTGCCAGGAGAAATCCCCATAAGTTTATGTCTCATTACTTCTTCTTGGTTCTTTTAATTTTTTTATTCGGGGTAAAGATTAGAATATTGTTTGTCCTAGGTGTACACAATCTGGTTCATTTGTACATTAGATATGTCTATTAATGTACAGATCCTCTTCCCATGTAAAATATTACAGTGTTCCGTAGATCTCGCTTGCTATGTGTTCGGTCTTTTTGATACATGTATATAACATGTATTTGTATACCTATACTAACAATAATCTTCATTTATCAATTCCCCCCTCCTTTCCTTTCAGATGAGCATCGTTTGTTTTCTAAGCCTGTGAGTGTCTTGCTCTTTGGAAATATGTTCATTTGTGTCAGTTATCAGATAATGCCATAAGTGATATTAGAGGATACAGGTCTTTTGCTTTCTGACCTGCTTCATGTTTTGTGATTATCTCCAGGCTCATCTATGGTGCCTCAAAGAGCAGTGCTTCAATGTTTTCCATGGCTAATATTCCATTGTGTATATGGACCACTTCTTCATGGTGCATTCCACTGTTGATGGACATTTTCGTTTCTTCCAAGTGTTGCCTATGGTAAATATTGCTGGAGTGCAGGATTGCCAGCCTGTGATTTTTGATTTTCATTTTCTCAGGTGATAGACCCAGCAGTGGGTATGATGGATCGACTGGGATGGTAGCTCAATGTTTACCTTTTCAAGGCACCTCAATTGTGCTTTCATTAGTGCCTCTTACCACGTCCCCCTTAGAATCGAGGGTATGCGTTTCTCCACAATCACGTCAGCATTTATTGTTTGCAGCATTTTTGTCGATGGCCATTCTGACGGGTGTGAGCTGATAGGTTTTTGTAATTTGGGTTTACATGTCTTTAAGAATTCCTAAAATTCATCATTTTCCACGCCTTTTTCTTTTCTGTTAAAAGAAAACAGAAAAAAGAAAGTGTGAGTACAATATACCTCTTCAAATTGTCTTTTTGGAAGGTTGCACTCTTGAGTTTTTTGGTCGATTTTCGACCTCAGTATGTTTTGGAGGGCAGGTGTCATTTACAGAACTGCAATTGGTGAATATTTAGTGACCTTTTGCGGTGGGTTTAAAGCTGCTGTTGTGGGAAACGGCCACAAGGAGGCAGCATTTCTCCATTCCCAAATCTGGGTACTAGGGCAGCAGAGCCTTCTGGAAGTCGTTTACCCAGGTTGTAAATTTGAATGGATTGTGCCAGGAAAACCCCCCATAAGTTTATGTCTCATTACTTCTAGTTCGTTGTTGTAATTTTGTAAATTGGGGTAATGGTTCGAATGTTGTTTGTCCAAGGTGTACACACTCTGCTTCATTTACACATTATATATATCTATTTATGTAGAGATCCTCTTCGCATGTAAATTATTACAGAGCGTTCCGTAAACCTCCCTTGCTATATGGTCGGTCTTTTTGATATATGTATATGATATGTATTTGTATACATATGGTAACGCTAATCTTCATTTATCCATTCCCCCCCAACTTTCCTTTTAGATAAGCATAGTTTTCTTTCTAAGTCAGTGAGTGCCTTTCTCTGTGGACGTATGTTCATTTGTGTCAGTTATTAGATAACGCCTATAAGTGTTATCATAAGATATAGGACTTTTGCTTTCCGACTTACCTCATGTTCTGTGATTATCCCCAAGATCATCTATGGTGCCTAAAAGAGCAGTGTTTCATTGTTTTCCATGGCTAGTATTCATTGTGTACATGGACCACTTCTTCTTTATCCCTTCCTCTGTTGATGGACATTTTGGTTGCTTCACTGTCTTGTCTATTGTGAATAAGGCTGCAGTGCAGCCTTTGCAGCCCGGGTCTTCTTGATCCTGGTCTTCTCAGGTGAGAGGCCCATTGGTGCGCCTGCTGGATTGAATGGTACCTCAATTTTTCCTTTTAAACGCAGCTCCTTTCTGTTCTCATTGTTAGCTGTCAACCACTTTACATCTCACCAGCAGCTAGAGGGTACACAGTTCTCTAAAACCTCTTCAGCATTTATTGTTTGTAGACTTTTTGCTGATGGTCAGTCGACTGGTGTGAGTTGAAACCTTTTTGTAGATTAGATTGCATGAGTCTAATCCTTCCTGAGGTTGAGCTTTTATCCATTTTCCTGTTTTTAACAAGAGGGTGAGTAAAACTTACCTCTTCATACTATCTTCTTGAAAAATTTGCCTGTTTTGAATTTTTTTTTATCCATTCCCTACCTCAGCACAATTTTGAGGGCCGGTGTCCTTTACGGCCCTGAGTCCTTGTGAATGTTAAGTGACCATTAGCTGTGGGTTAAAAGCCGCTCTTGCGGGAATCGGCCACAAGGCGGCAGCATTTCTCCTTTACCAAATCTGGTTACTAGGGCAACAGAGCCTTACTGGAAGTGGTGTTCTAGGTTGTAAATTAGAATGGAATGTGCCAGGAAAAAGCCCTTTAAGTTTATGGCTCATTACTTCTTGTTCGTATTTTTAACTTAATTTTTATTTTTTATCACAGCAAACTTGATTACAATGTTTCGTTTGTTCTAGGTGTGCAAGATGTGGTTCTTTCACACATATACATGTATCTATTCTCCTTCAGATCCTTTTCCCATGTAGGTTATGACACAATGTTGAGTAGTCTTCTCTTGGTATTCCGTAGGTCTTTGGTGATGATATATTTCACATGTGTTTGTATCTGTCTGTTAACCTCAATATGGTAATGTATCCAATCCTCACACCTTTCCATTTGGTGAACCATACGTTTTTGTACTGAACCTGTGATTGCCTTTCTCTGTGGAAATATCTTCGTTTGTATCAATTTTTAGGTAACACCTATATGTGATATGATAGGATATGTATCTTTGGCTTTCTCACTTACTACAAGTTGCGTGATTACTTCTAGACTCATCTGTGGTGCTGCAAATGGCATTGTTTCATTCTTTCGCTAGCTCATATTCCATCTGTACATGTAGCAGTTCTTCTTGGTCCACCCATCTGTCGGTGGACTTTTTGGTTACTTCCATATCTTGGCTATTGTAATACTGTGCAATGCAGATTGGCCTGCCTGTGTCTTTCCAATTCTGTCTTCTTAGGTTATAGGTCCAGGAATAGGTCTGCTGGATCATATGGTAGCTCAATGTTTACCTTTTCAAGGCACCTCCATTCTGTTCTCTTTAGTGGCTCTTTCCAGGTTACGTCCCACATAAAGTTGAGGGTATGCATTTCTCCACAGCACCTTCAGCGTTTATTCTGTGTAGTTTTTTGCTGATGGTTATTCTGACTGGTGTGAGCTGATACCTCTTTGTGGTTGAATTTGCATGTGTCTCATAAGGCGTTGAAATTGAGCTTTAAGACATGTCCTTTTTATTTTTCCGGCTGCGATTAGAGCTTAGTTCTTCAAAGTGTTTACTTAAAGTATGTGTCACCTTTTGAAATGTTTTGGCCATTACCTCCCTCAAGACATTTTGAGGGCAGGTTTCATTTACAGCCCTGCAGTACTTGTTCATATGAAGTGACCATTAGCTCAGGCTTTAAACCTGCTTTTGCAGGTAACGGCCAGAGGGCGGCAGCCTTTCTACGTTCCCCACGCTGGTACTAGGGAAACAGACCTACCAGCCAGTGGTGTTCTGCGGTTATCAATTAGAGTGGAATGTGCCCGGATAAACCCACAAATGCTGATGTCTCCTTACATGTGTTTGTTTTTTAAATTTAATTTACATTTTTTACTGGAGTAATATTCCATTGTATACATGGACCACTTCTTCTTGGTGCATTCCTCTGTGGATGGACATTTTTGTTGCTTCCAAGTGTTGACTAGGGTAAATATTGCTGGCGTACAGGTTTGCCAGCCTGTGACGTTTTGATTCTCATTTTCTCAGGTGATAGGCTCAGCAGATGGTATGCTTGATTCACTGGTAGCTCAATGTTTACCTTTTCAAAGCCCCTCCATTGTGTTTACGTTAATGGTTCTTACCACGTCCCCCTTAGAGCTCAGGGTACACATTTCTCCACAATCCCTTCAGCATGTATTGTTTGCAGCATTTTTGCTAATGGTCATTCTGACTGCTGTGAGCTGATAGGTATTTGTAATTTCGGTTTGCATATCTTTAAAAATTCCTAAAAGTCCTCATTTTCCCACGCCTTTTTCTTTTCTCTTAAAAGAAAAAACCGTGAGTACAATATACCTCTTGAAATCGTCTTCTTGGAAGGTTGCCCTCTTTTGAATTTTTTGGTCGATTTTTGACCCCAGAAATGTTTTGGAGGGCAGGTGTCATTTACAGAACTGCAAGTTGGTGACTATTTAGTGACCTTTCGCAGTGGGTTAAAGCTGCTGTTGTGGGAAATGGCCACAAGGAGGCAGCATTTTTCCATTCCCCAATCTGGGTACTAGGGCAGCAGAGCCTTTCTGGAAGGCGTTGTCCTAGGTTGTAAATTAGAATGGAATTTGCCAGGAGAAATCCCCATAAGTTTATGTCTCATTACTTCTTCTTGGTTCTTTTAATTTTTTTATTCGGGGTAAAGATTAGAATATTGTTTGTCCTAGGTGTACACAATCTGGTTCATTTGTACATTAGATATGTCTATTAATGTACAGATCCTCTTCCCATGTAAAATATTACAGTGTTCCGTAGATCTCGCTTGCTATGTGTTCGGTCTTTTTGATACATGTATATAACATGTATTTGTATACCTATACTAACAATAATCTTCATTTATCAATTCCCCCCTCCTTTCCTTTCAGATGAGCATCGTTTGTTTTCTAAGCCTGTGAGTGTCTTGCTCTTTGGAAATATGTTCATTTGTGTCAGTTATCAGATAATGCCATAAGTGATATTAGAGGATACAGGTCTTTTGCTTTCTGACCTGCTTCATGTTTTGTGATTATCTCCAGGCTCATCTATGGTGCCTCAAAGAGCAGTGCTTCAATGTTTTCCATGGCTAATATTCCATTGTGTATATGGACCACTTCTTCATGGTGCATTCCACTGTTGATGGACATTTTCGTTTCTTCCAAGTGTTGCCTATGGTAAATATTGCTGGAGTGCAGGATTGCCAGCCTGTGATTTTTGATTTTCATTTTCTCAGGTGATAGACCCAGCAGTGGGTATGATGGATCGACTGGGATGGTAGCTCAATGTTTACCTTTTCAAGGCACCTCAATTGTGCTTTCATTAGTGCCTCTTACCACGTCCCCCTTAGAATCGAGGGTATGCGTTTCTCCACAATCACGTCAGCATTTATTGTTTGCAGCATTTTTGTCGATGGCCATTCTGACGGGTGTGAGCTGATAGGTTTTTGTAATTTGGGTTTACATGTCTTTAAGAATTCCTAAAATTCATCATTTTCCACGCCTTTTTCTTTTCTGTTAAAAGAAAACAGAAAAAAGAAAGTGTGAGTACAATATACCTCTTCAAATTGTCTTTTTGGAAGGTTGCACTCTTGAGTTTTTTGGTCGATTTTCGACCTCAGTATGTTTTGGAGGGCAGGTGTCATTTACAGAACTGCAATTGGTGAATATTTAGTGACCTTTTGCGGTGGGTTTAAAGCTGCTGTTGTGGGAAACGGCCACAAGGAGGCAGCATTTCTCCATTCCCAAATCTGGGTACTAGGGCAGCAGAGCCTTCTGGAAGTCGTTTACCCAGGTTGTAAATTTGAATGGATTGTGCCAGGAAAACCCCCCATAAGTTTATGTCTCATTACTTCTAGTTCGTTGTTGTAATTTTGTAAATTGGGGTAATGGTTCGAATGTTGTTTGTCCAAGGTGTACACACTCTGCTTCATTTACACATTATATATATCTATTTATGTAGAGATCCTCTTCCCATGTAAATTATTACAGAGCGTTCCGTAAACCTCCCTTGCTATATGGTCGGTCTTTTTGATATATGTATATGATATGTATTTGTATACATATGGTAACGCTAATCTTCATTTATCCATTCCCCCCCAACTTTCCTTTTAGATAAGCATAGTTTTCTTTCTACGTCAGTGAGTGCCTTTCTCTGTGGACGTATGTTCATTTGTGTCAGTTATTAGATAACGCCTATAAGTGTTATCATAAGATATAGGACTCTTGCTTTCCGACTTACCTCATGTTCTGTGATTATCCCCAAGATCATCTATGGTGCCTAAAAGAGCAGTGTTTCATTGTTTTCCATGGCTAGTATTCATTGTGTACATGGACCACTTCTTCTTTATCCCTTCCTCTGTTGATGGACATTTTGGTTGCTTCACTGTCTTGTCTATTGTGAATAAGGCTGCAGTGCAGCCTTTGCAGCCCGGGTCTTCTTGATCCTGGTCTTCTCAGGTGAGAGGCCCATTGGTGCGCCTGCTGGATTGAATGGTACCTCAATTTTTCCTTTTAAACGCAGCTCCTTTCTGTTCTCATTGTTAGCTGTCAACCACTTTACATCTCACCAGCAGCTAGAGGGTACACAGTTCTCTAAAACCTCTTCAGCATTTATTGTTTGTAGACTTTTTGCTGATGGTCAGTCGACTGGTGTGAGTTGAAACCTTTTTGTAGATTAGATTGCATGAGTCTAATCCTTCCTGAGGTTGAGCTTTTATCCATTTTCCTGTTTTTAACAAGAGAGTGAGTAAAACTTACCTCTTCATACTATCTTCTTGAAAAATTTGCCTGTTTTGAATTTTTTTTTATCCATTCCCTACCTCAGCACAATTTTGAGGGCCGGTGTCCTTTACGGCCCTGAGTCCTTGTGAATGTTAAGTGACCATTAGCTGTGGGTTAAAAGCCGCTCTTGCGGGAATCGGCCACAAGGCGGCAGCATTTCTCCTTTACCAAATCTGGTTACTAGGGCAACAGAGCCTTACTGGAAGTGGTGTTCTAGGTTGTAAATTAGAATGGAATGTGCCAGGAAAAAGCCCTTTAAGTTTATGGCTCATTACTTCTTGTTCGTATTTTTAACTTAATTTTTATTTTTTATCACAGCAAACTTGATTACAATGTTTCGTTTGTTCTAGGTGTGCAAGATGTAGTTCTTTCACACATATACATGTATCTATTCTCCTTCAGATCCTTTTCCCATGTAGGTTATGACACAATGTTGAGTAGTCTTCTCTTGGTATTCCGTAGGTCTTTGGTGATGATATATTTCACATGTGTTTGTATCTGTCTGTTAACCTCAATATGGTAATGTATCCAATCCTCACACCTTTCCATTTGGTGAACCATACGTTTTTGTACTGAACCTGTGATTGCCTTTCTCTGTGGAAATATCTTCGTTTGTATCAATTTTTAGGTAACACCTATATGTGATATGATAGGATATGTATCTTTGGCTTTCTCACTTACTACAAGTTGCGTGATTACTTCTAGACTCATCTGTGGTGCTGCAAATGGCATTGTTTCATTCTTTCGCTAGCTCATATTCCATCTGTACATGTAGCAGTTCTTCTTGGTCCACCCATCTGTCGGTGGACTTTTTGGTTACTTCCATATCTTGGCTATTGTAATACTATGCAATGCAGATTGGCCTGCCTGTGTCTTTCCAATTCTGTCTTCTTAGGTTATAGGTCCAGGAATAGGTCTGCTGGATCATATGGTAGCTCAATGTTTACCTTTTCAAGGCACCTCCATTCTGTTCTCTTTAGTGGCTCTTTCCAGGTTACGTCCCACATAAAGTTGAGGGTATGCATTTCTCCACAGCACCTTCAGCGTTTATTCTGTGTAGTTTTTTGCTGATGGTTATTCTGACTGGTGTGAGCTGATACCTCTTTGTGGTTGAATTTGCATGTGTCTCATAAGGCGTTGAAATTGAGCTTTAAGACATGTCCTTTTTATTTTTCCGGCTGCGATTAGAGCTTAGTTCTTCAAAGTGTTTACTTAAAGTATGTGTCACCTTTTGAAATGTTTTGGCCATTACCTCCCTCAAGACATTTTGAGGGCAGGTTTCATTTACAGCCCTGCAGTACTTGTTCATATGAAGTGACCATTAGCTCAGGCTTTAAACCTGCTTTTGCAGGTAACGGCCAGAGGGCGGCAGCCTTTCTACGTTCCCCACGCTGGTACTAGGGAAACAGACCTACCAGCCAGTGGTGTTCTGTGGTTATCAATTAGAGTGGAATGTGCCCGGATAAACCCACAAATGCTGATGTCTCCTTACATGTGTTTGTTTTTTAAATTTAATTTATATTTTTTACTGGAGTAATATTCCATTGTATACATGGACCACTTCTTCTTGGTGCATTCCTCTGTGGATGGACATTTTTGTTGCTTCCAAGTGTTGACTAGGGTAAATATTGCTGGCGTACAGGTTTGCCAGCCTGTGACGTTTTGATTCTCATTTTCTCAGGTGATAGGCTCAGCAGATGGTATGCTTGATTCACTGGTAGCTCAATGTTTACCTTTTCAAAGCCCCTCCATTGTGTTTACGTTAATGGTTCTTACCACGTCCCCCTTAGAGCTGAGGGTACACATTTCTCCACAATCCCTTCAGCATGTATTGTTTGCAGCATTTTTGCTAATGGTCATTCTGACTGCTGTGAGCTGATAGGTATTTGTAATTTCGGTTTGCATATCTTTAAAAATTCCTAAAAGTCCTCATTTTCCCACGCCTTTTTCTTTTCTCTTAAAAGAAAAAACCGTGAGTACAATATACCTCTTGAAATCGTCTTCTTGGAAGGTTGCCCTCTTTTGAATTTTTTGGTCGATTTTTGACCCCAGAAATGTTTTGGAGGGCAGGTGTCATTTACAGAACTGCAAGTTGGTGACTATTTAGTGACCTTTCGCAGTGGGTTAAAGCTGCTGTTGTGGGAAATGGCCACAAGGAGGCAGCATTTTTCCATTCCCCAATCTGGGTACTAGGGCAGCAGAGCCTTTCTGGAAGGCGTTGTCCTAGGTTGTAAATTAGAATGGAATTTGCCAGGAGAAATCCCCATAAGTTTATGTCTCATTACTTCTTCTTGGTTCTTTTAATTTTTTTATTCGGGGTAAAGATTATTGTTTGTCCTAGGTGTACACAATCTGGTTCATTTGTACATTAGATATGTCTATTAATGTACAGATCCTCTTCCCATGTAAAATATTACAGTGTTCCGTAGATCTCGCTTGCTATGTGTTCAGTCTTTTTGATACATGTATATAACATGTATTTGTATACCTATACTAACAATAATCTTCATTTATCAATTCCCCCCTCCTTTCCTTTCAGATGAGCATCGTTTGTTTTCTAAGCCTGTGAGTGTCTTGCTCTTTGGAAATATGTTCATTTGTGTCAGTTATCAGATAATGCCATAAGTGATATTAGAGGATACAGGTCTTTTGCTTTCTGACCTGCTTCATGTTTTGTGATTATCTCCAGGCTCATCTATGGTGCCTCAAAGAGCAGTGCTTCAATGTTTTCCATGGCTAATATTCCATTGTGTATATGGACCACTTCTTCATGGTGCATTCCACTGTTGATGGACATTTTCGTTTCTTCCAAGTGTTGCCTATGGTAAATATTGCTGGAGTGCAGGATTGCCAGCCTGTGATTTTTGATTTTCATTTTCTCAGGTGATAGACCCAGCAGTGGGTATGATGGATCGACTGGGATGGTAGCTCAATGTTTACCTTTTCAAGGCACCTCAATTGTGCTTTCATTAGTGCCTCTTACCACGTCCCCCTTAGAATCGAGGGTATGCGTTTCTCCACAATCACGTCAGCATTTATTGTTTGCAGCATTTTTGTCGATGGCCATTCTGACGGGTGTGAGCTGATAGGTTTTTGTAATTTGGGTTTACATGTCTTTAAGAATTCCTAAAATTCATCATTTTCCACGCCTTTTTCTTTTCTGTTAAAAGAAAACAGAAAAAAGAAAGTGTGAGTACAATATACCTCTTCAAATTGTCTTTTTGGAAGGTTGCACTCTTGAGTTTTTTGGTCGATTTTCGACCTCAGTATGTTTTGGAGGGCAGGTGTCATTTACAGAACTGCAATTGGTGAATATTTAGTGACCTTTTGCGGTGGGTTTAAAGCTGCTGTTGTGGGAAACGGCCACAAGGAGGCAGCATTTCTCCATTCTCAAATCTGGGTACTAGGGCAGCAGAGCCTTCTGGAAGTCGTTTACCCAGGTTGTAAATTTGAATGGATTGTGCCAGGAAAACCCCCCATAAGTTTATGTCTCATTACTTCTAGTTCGTTGTTGTAATTTTGTAAATTGGGGTAATGGTTCGAATGTTGTTTGTCCAAGGTGTACACACTCTGCTTCATTTACACATTATATATATCTATTTATGTAGAGATCCTCTTCCCATGTAAATTATTACAGAGCGTTCCGTAAACCTCCCTTGCTATATGGTCGGTCTTTTTGATATATGTATATGATATGTATTTGTATACATATGGTAACGCTAATCTTCATTTATCCATTCCCCCCCAACTTTCCTTTTAGATAAGCATAGTTTTCTTTCTACGTCAGTGAGTGCCTTTCTCTGTGGACGTATGTTCATTTGTGTCAGTTATTAGATAACGCCTATAAGTGTTATCATAAGATATAGGACTCTTGCTTTCCGACTTACCTCATGTTCTGTGATTATCCCCAAGATCATCTATGGTGCCTAAAAGAGCAGTGTTTCATTGTTTTCCATGGCTAGTATTCATTGTGTACATGGACCACTTCTTCTTTATCCCTTCCTCTGTTGATGGACATTTTGGTTGCTTCACTGTCTTGTCTATTGTGAATAAGGCTGCAGTGCAGCCTTTGCAGCCCGGGTCTTCTTGATCCTGGTCTTCTCAGGTGAGAGGCCCATTGGTGCGCCTGCTGGATTGAATGGTACCTCAATTTTTCCTTTTAAACGCAGCTCCTTTCTGTTCTCATTGTTAGCTGTCAACCACTTTACATCTCACCAGCAGCTAGAGGGTACACAGTTCTCTAAAACCTCTTCAGCATTTATTGTTTGTAGACTTTTTGCTGATGGTCAGTCGACTGGTGTGAGTTGAAACCTTTTTGTAGATTAGATTGCATGAGTCTAATCCTTCCTGAGGTTGAGCTTTTATCCATTTTCCTGTTTTTAACAAGAGGGTGAGTAAAACTTACCTCTTCATACTATCTTCTTGAAAAATTTGCCTGTTTTGAATTTTTTTTTATCCATTCCCTACCTCAGCACAATTTTGAGGGCCGGTGTCCTTTACGGCCCTGAGTCCTTGTGAATGTTAAGTGACCATTAGCTGTGGGTTAAAAGCCGCTCTTGCGGGAATCGGCCACAAGGCGGCAGCATTTCTCCTTTACCAAATCTGGTTACTAGGGCAACAGAGCCTTACTGGAAGTGGTGTTCTAGGTTGTAAATTAGAATGGAATGTGCCAGGAAAAAGCCCTTTAAGTTTATGGCTCATTACTTCTTGTTCGTATTTTTAACTTAATTTTTATTTTTTATCACAGCAAACTTGATTACAATGTTTCGTTTGTTCTAGGTGTGCAAGATGTGGTTCTTTCACACATATACATGTATCTATTCTCCTTCAGATCCTTTTCCCATGTAGGTTATGACACAATGTTGAGTAGTCTTCTCTTGGTATTCCGTAGGTCTTTGGTGATGATATATTTCACATGTGTTTGTATCTGTCTGTTAACCTCAATATGGTAATGTATCCAATCCTCACACCTTTCCATTTGGTGAACCATACGTTTTTGTACTGAACCTGTGATTGCCTTTCTCTGTGGAAATATCTTCGTTTGTATCAATTTTTAGGTAACACCTATATGTGATATGATAGGATATGTATCTTTGGCTTTCTCACTTACTACAAGTTGCGTGATTACTTCTAGACTCATCTGTGGTGCTGCAAATGGCATTGTTTCATTCTTTCGCTAGCTCATATTCCATCTGTACATGTAGCAGTTCTTCTTGGTCCACCCATCTGTCGGTGGACTTTTTGGTTACTTCCATATCTTGGCTATTGTAATACTATGCAATGCAGATTGGCCTGCCTGTGTCTTTCCAATTCTGTCTTCTTAGGTTATAGGTCCAGGAATAGGTCTGCTGGATCATATGGTAGCTCAATGTTTACCTTTTCAAGGCACCTCCATTCTGTTCTCTTTAGTGGCTCTTTCCAGGTTACGTCCCACATAAAGTTGAGGGTATGCATTTCTCCACAGCACCTTCAGCGTTTATTCTGTGTAGTTTTTTGCTGATGGTTATTCTGACTGGTGTGAGCTGATACCTCTTTGTGGTTGAATTTGCATGTGTCTCATAAGGCGTTGAAATTGAGCTTTAAGACATGTCCTTTTTATTTTTCCGGCTGCGATTAGAGCTTAGTTCTTCAAAGTGTTTACTTAAAGTATGTGTCACCTTTTGAAATGTTTTGGCCATTACCTCCCTCAAGACATTTTGAGGGCAGGTTTCATTTACAGCCCTGCAGTACTTGTTCATATGAAGTGACCATTAGCTCAGGCTTTAAACCTGCTTTTGCAGGTAACGGCCAGAGGGCGGCAGCCTTTCTACGTTCCCCACGCTGGTACTAGGGAAACAGACCTACCAGCCAGTGGTGTTCTGCGGTTATCAATTAGAGTGGAATGTGCCCGGATAAACCCACAAATGCTGATGTCTCCTTACATGTGTTTGTTTTTTAAATTTAATTTACATTTTTTACTGGAGTAATATTCCATTGTATACATGGACCACTTCTTCTTGGTGCATTCCTCTGTGGATGGACATTTTTGTTGCTTCCAAGTGTTGACTAGGGTAAATATTGCTGGCGTACAGGTTTGCCAGCCTGTGACGTTTTGATTCTCATTTTCTCAGGTGATAGGCTCAGCAGATGGTATGCTTGATTCACTGGTAGCTCAATGTTTACCTTTTCAAAGCCCCTCCATTGTGTTTACGTTAATGGTTCTTACCACGTCCCCCTTAGAGCTCAGGGTACACATTTCTCCACAATCCCTTCAGCATGTATTGTTTGCAGCATTTTTGCTAATGGTCATTCTGACTGCTGTGAGCTGATAGGTATTTGTAATTTCGGTTTGCATATCTTTAAAAATTCCTAAAAGTCCTCATTTTCCCACGCCTTTTTCTTTTCTCTTAAAAGAAAAAACCGTGAGTACAATATACCTCTTGAAATCGTCTTCTTGGAAGGTTGCCCTCTTTTGAATTTTTTGGTCAATTTTTGACCCCAGAAATGTTTTGGAGGGCAGGTGTCATTTACAGAACTGCAAGTTGGTGACTATTTAGTGACCTTTCGCAGTGGGTTAAAGCTGCTGTTGTGGGAAATGGCCACAAGGAGGCAGCATTTTTCCATTCCCCAATCTGGGTACTAGGGCAGCAGAGCCTTTCTGGAAGGCGTTGTCCTAGGTTGTAAATTAGAATGGAATTTGCCAGGAGAAATCCCCATAAGTTTATGTCTCATTACTTCTTCTTGGTTCTTTTAATTTTTTTATTCGGGGTAAAGATTAGAATATTGTTTGTCCTAGGTGTACACAATCTGGTTCATTTGTACATTAGATATGTCTATTAATGTACAGATCCTCTTCCCATGTAAAATATTACAGTGTTCCGTAGATCTCGCTTGCTATGTGTTCGGTCTTTTTGATACATGTATATAACATGTATTTGTATACCTATACTAACAATAATCTTCATTTATCAATTCCCCCCTCCTTTCCTTTCAGATGAGCATCGTTTGTTTTCTAAGCCTGTGAGTGTCTTGCTCTTTGGAAATATGTTCATTTGTGTCAGTTATCAGATAATGCCATAAGTGATATTAGAGGATACAGGTCTTTTGCTTTCTGACCTGCTTCATGTTTTGTGATTATCTCCAGGCTCATCTATGGTGCCTCAAAGAGCAGTGCTTCAATGTTTTCCATGGCTAATATTCCATTGTGTATATGGACCACTTCTTCATGGTGCATTCCACTGTTGATGGACATTTTCGTTTCTTCCAAGTGTTGCCTATGGTAAATATTGCTGGAGTGCAGGATTGCCAGCCTGTGATTTTTGATTTTCATTTTCTCAGGTGATAGACCCAGCAGTGGGTATGATGGATCGACTGGGATGGTAGCTCAATGTTTACCTTTTCAAGGCACCTCAATTGTGCTTTCATTAGTGCCTCTTACCACGTCCCCCTTAGAATCGAGGGTATGCGTTTCTCCACAATCACGTCAGCATTTATTGTTTGCAGCATTTTTGTCGATGGCCATTCTGACGGGTGTGAGCTGATAGGTTTTTGTAATTTGGGTTTACATGTCTTTAAGAATTCCTAAAATTCATCATTTTCCACGCCTTTTTCTTTTCTGTTAAAAGAAAACAGAAAAAAGAAAGTGTGAGTACAATATACCTCTTCAAATTGTCTTTTTGGAAGGTTGCACTCTTGAGTTTTTTGGTCGATTTTCGACCTCAGTATGTTTTGGAGGGCAGGTGTCATTTACAGAACTGCAATTGGTGAATATTTAGTGACCTTTTGCGGTGGGTTTAAAGCTGCTGTTGTGGGAAACGGCCACAAGGAGGCAGCATTTCTCCATTCCCAAATCTGGGTACTAGGGCAGCAGAGCCTTCTGGAAGTCGTTTACCCAGGTTGTAAATTTGAATGGATTGTGCCAGGAAAACCCCCCATAAGTTTATGTCTCATTACTTCTAGTTCGTTGTTGTAATTTTGTAAATTGGGGTAATGGTTCGAATGTTGTTTGTCCAAGGTGTACACACTCTGCTTCATTTACACATTATATATATCTATTTATGTAGAGATCCTCTTCCCATGTAAATTATTACAGAGCGTTCCGTAAACCTCCCTTGCTATATGGTCGGTCTTTTTGATATATGTATATGATATGTATTTGTATACATATGGTAACGCTAATCTTCATTTATCCATTCCCCCCCAACTTTCCTTTTAGATAAGCATAGTTTTCTTTCTACGTCAGTGAGTGCCTTTCTCTGTGGACGTATGTTCATTTGTGTCAGTTATTAGATAACGCCTATAAGTGTTATCATAAGATATAGGACTCTTGCTTTCCGACTTACCTCATGTTCTGTGATTATCCCCAAGATCATCTATGGTGCCTAAAAGAGCAGTGTTTCATTGTTTTCCATGGCTAGTATTCATTGTGTACATGGACCACTTCTTCTTTATCCCTTCCTCTGTTGATGGACATTTTGGTTGCTTCACTGTCTTGTCTATTGTGAATAAGGCTGCAGTGCAGCCTTTGCAGCCCGGGTCTTCTTGATCCTGGTCTTCTCAGGTGAGAGGCCCATTGGTGCGCCTGCTGGATTGAATGGTACCTCAATTTTTCCTTTTAAACGCAGCTCCTTTCTGTTCTCATTGTTAGCTGTCAACCACTTTACATCTCACCAGCAGCTAGAGGGTACACAGTTCTCTAAAACCTCTTCAGCATTTATTGTTTGTAGACTTTTTGCTGATGGTCAGTCGACTGGTGTGAGTTGAAACCTTTTTGTAGATTAGATTGCATGAGTCTAATCCTTCCTGAGGTTGAGCTTTTATCCATTTTCCTGTTTTTAACAAGAGAGTGAGTAAAACTTACCTCTTCATACTATCTTCTTGAAAAATTTGCCTGTTTTGAATTTTTTTTTATCCATTCCCTACCTCAGCACAATTTTGAGGGCCGGTGTCCTTTACGGCCCTGAGTCCTTGTGAATGTTAAGTGACCATTAGCTGTGGGTTAAAAGCCGCTCTTGCGGGAATCGGCCACAAGGCGGCAGCATTTCTCCTTTACCAAATCTGGTTACTAGGGCAACAGAGCCTTACTGGAAGTGGTGTTCTAGGTTGTAAATTAGAATGGAATGTGCCAGGAAAAAGCCCTTTAAGTTTATGGCTCATTACTTCTTGTTCGTATTTTTAACTTAATTTTTATTTTTTATCACAGCAAACTTGATTACAATGTTTCGTTTGTTCTAGGTGTGCAAGATGTAGTTCTTTCACACATATACATGTATCTATTCTCCTTCAGATCCTTTTCCCATGTAGGTTATGACACAATGTTGAGTAGTCTTCTCTTGGTATTCCGTAGGTCTTTGGTGATGATATATTTCACATGTGTTTGTATCTGTCTGTTAACCTCAATATGGTAATGTATCCAATCCTCACACCTTTCCATTTGGTGAACCATACGTTTTTGTACTGAACCTGTGATTGCCTTTCTCTGTGGAAATATCTTCGTTTGTATCAATTTTTAGGTAACACCTATATGTGATATGATAGGATATGTATCTTTGGCTTTCTCACTTACTACAAGTTGCGTGATTACTTCTAGACTCATCTGTGGTGCTGCAAATGGCATTGTTTCATTCTTTCGCTAGCTCATATTCCATCTGTACATGTAGCAGTTCTTCTTGGTCCACCCATCTGTCGGTGGACTTTTTGGTTACTTCCATATCTTGGCTATTGTAATACTATGCAATGCAGATTGGCCTGCCTGTGTCTTTCCAATTCTGTCTTCTTAGGTTATAGGTCCAGGAATAGGTCTGCTGGATCATATGGTAGCTCAATGTTTACCTTTTCAAGGCACCTCCATTCTGTTCTCTTTAGTGGCTCTTTCCAGGTTACGTCCCACATAAAGTTGAGGGTATGCATTTCTCCACAGCACCTTCAGCGTTTATTCTGTGTAGTTTTTTGCTGATGGTTATTCTGACTGGTGTGAGCTGATACCTCTTTGTGGTTGAATTTGCATGTGTCTCATAAGGCGTTGAAATTGAGCTTTAAGACATGTCCTTTTTATTTTTCCGGCTGCGATTAGAGCTTAGTTCTTCAAAGTGTTTACTTAAAGTATGTGTCACCTTTTGAAATGTTTTGGCCATTACCTCCCTCAAGACATTTTGAGGGCAGGTTTCATTTACAGCCCTGCAGTACTTGTTCATATGAAGTGACCATTAGCTCAGGCTTTAAACCTGCTTTTGCAGGTAACGGCCAGAGGGCGGCAGCCTTTCTACGTTCCCCACGCTGGTACTAGGGAAACAGACCTACCAGCCAGTGGTGTTCTGTGGTTATCAATTAGAGTGGAATGTGCCCGGATAAACCCACAAATGCTGATGTCTCCTTACATGTGTTTGTTTTTTAAATTTAATTTATATTTTTTACTGGAGTAATATTCCATTGTATACATGGACCACTTCTTCTTGGTGCATTCCTCTGTGGATGGACATTTTTGTTGCTTCCAAGTGTTGACTAGGGTAAATATTGCTGGCGTACAGGTTTGCCAGCCTGTGACGTTTTGATTCTCATTTTCTCAGGTGATAGGCTCAGCAGATGGTATGCTTGATTCACTGGTAGCTCAATGTTTACCTTTTCAAAGCCCCTCCATTGTGTTTACGTTAATGGTTCTTACCACGTCCCCCTTAGAGCTCAGGGTACACATTTCTCCACAATCCCTTCAGCATGTATTGTTTGCAGCATTTTTGCTAATGGTCATTCTGACTGCTGTGAGCTGATAGGTATTTGTAATTTCGGTTTGCATATCTTTAAAAATTCCTAAAAGTCCTCATTTTCCCACGCCTTTTTCTTTTCTCTTAAAAGAAAAAACCGTGAGTACAATATACCTCTTGAAATCGTCTTCTTGGAAGGTTGCCCTCTTTTGAATTTTTTGGTCGATTTTTGACCCCAGAAATGTTTTGGAGGGCAGGTGTCATTTACAGAACTGCAAGTTGGTGACTATTTAGTGACCTTTCGCAGTGGGTTAAAGCTGCTGTTGTGGGAAATGGCCACAAGGAGGCAGCATTTTTCCATTCCCCAATCTGGGTACTAGGGCAGCAGAGCCTTTCTGGAAGGCGTTGTCCTAGGTTGTAAATTAGAATGGAATTTGCCAGGAGAAATCCCCATAAGTTTATGTCTCATTACTTCTTCTTGGTTCTTTTAATTTTTTTATTCGGGGTAAAGATTATTGTTTGTCCTAGGTGTACACAATCTGGTTCATTTGTACATTAGATATGTCTATTAATGTACAGATCCTCTTCCCATGTAAAATATTACAGTGTTCCGTAGATCTCGCTTGCTATGTGTTCAGTCTTTTTGATACATGTATATAACATGTATTTGTATACCTATACTAACAATAATCTTCATTTATCAATTCCCCCCTCCTTTCCTTTCAGATGAGCATCGTTTGTTTTCTAAGCCTGTGAGTGTCTTGCTCTTTGGAAATATGTTCATTTGTGTCAGTTATCAGATAATGCCATAAGTGATATTAGAGGATACAGGTCTTTTGCTTTCTGACCTGCTTCATGTTTTGTGATTATCTCCAGGCTCATCTATGGTGCCTCAAAGAGCAGTGCTTCAATGTTTTCCATGGCTAATATTCCATTGTGTATATGGACCACTTCTTCATGGTGCATTCCACTGTTGATGGACATTTTCGTTTCTTCCAAGTGTTGCCTATGGTAAATATTGCTGGAGTGCAGGATTGCCAGCCTGTGATTTTTGATTTTCATTTTCTCAGGTGATAGACCCAGCAGTGGGTATGATGGATCGACTGGGATGGTAGCTCAATGTTTACCTTTTCAAGGCACCTCAATTGTGCTTTCATTAGTGCCTCTTACCACGTCCCCCTTAGAATCGAGGGTATGCGTTTCTCCACAATCACGTCAGCATTTATTGTTTGCAGCATTTTTGTCGATGGCCATTCTGACGGGTGTGAGCTGATAGGTTTTTGTAATTTGGGTTTACATGTCTTTAAGAATTCCTAAAATTCATCATTTTCCACGCCTTTTTCTTTTCTGTTAAAAGAAAACAGAAAAAAGAAAGTGTGAGTACAATATACCTCTTCAAATTGTCTTTTTGGAAGGTTGCACTCTTGAGTTTTTTGGTCGATTTTCGACCTCAGTATGTTTTGGAGGGCAGGTGTCATTTACAGAACTGCAATTGGTGAATATTTAGTGACCTTTTGCGGTGGGTTTAAAGCTGCTGTTGTGGGAAACGGCCACAAGGAGGCAGCATTTCTCCATTCTCAAATCTGGGTACTAGGGCAGCAGAGCCTTCTGGAAGTCGTTTACCCAGGTTGTAAATTTGAATGGATTGTGCCAGGAAAACCCCCCATAAGTTTATGTCTCATTACTTCTAGTTCGTTGTTGTAATTTTGTAAATTGGGGTAATGGTTCGAATGTTGTTTGTCCAAGGTGTACACACTCTGCTTCATTTACACATTATATATATCTATTTATGTAGAGATCCTCTTCCCATGTAAATTATTACAGAGCGTTCCGTAAACCTCCCTTGCTATATGGTCGGTCTTTTTGATATATGTATATGATATGTATTTGTATACATATGGTAACGCTAATCTTCATTTATCCATTCCCCCCCAACTTTCCTTTTAGATAAGCATAGTTTTCTTTCTACGTCAGTGAGTGCCTTTCTCTGTGGACGTATGTTCATTTGTGTCAGTTATTAGATAACGCCTATAAGTGTTATCATAAGATATAGGACTCTTGCTTTCCGACTTACCTCATGTTCTGTGATTATCCCCAAGATCATCTATGGTGCCTAAAAGAGCAGTGTTTCATTGTTTTCCATGGCTAGTATTCATTGTGTACATGGACCACTTCTTCTTTATCCCTTCCTCTGTTGATGGACATTTTGGTTGCTTCACTGTCTTGTCTATTGTGAATAAGGCTGCAGTGCAGCCTTTGCAGCCCGGGTCTTCTTGATCCTGGTCTTCTCAGGTGAGAGGCCCATTGGTGCGCCTGCTGGATTGAATGGTACCTCAATTTTTCCTTTTAAACGCAGCTCCTTTCTGTTCTCATTGTTAGCTGTCAACCACTTTACATCTCACCAGCAGCTAGAGGGTACACAGTTCTCTAAAACCTCTTCAGCATTTATTGTTTGTAGACTTTTTGCTGATGGTCAGTCGACTGGTGTGAGTTGAAACCTTTTTGTAGATTAGATTGCATGAGTCTAATCCTTCCTGAGGTTGAGCTTTTATCCATTTTCCTGTTTTTAACAAGAGGGTGAGTAAAACTTACCTCTTCATACTATCTTCTTGAAAAATTTGCCTGTTTTGAATTTTTTTTTATCCATTCCCTACCTCAGCACAATTTTGAGGGCCGGTGTCCTTTACGGCCCTGAGTCCTTGTGAATGTTAAGTGACCATTAGCTGTGGGTTAAAAGCCGCTCTTGCGGGAATCGGCCACAAGGCGGCAGCATTTCTCCTTTACCAAATCTGGTTACTAGGGCAACAGAGCCTTACTGGAAGTGGTGTTCTAGGTTGTAAATTAGAATGGAATGTGCCAGGAAAAAGCCCTTTAAGTTTATGGCTCATTACTTCTTGTTCGTATTTTTAACTTAATTTTTATTTTTTATCACAGCAAACTTGATTACAATGTTTCGTTTGTTCTAGGTGTGCAAGATGTGGTTCTTTCACACATATACATGTATCTATTCTCCTTCAGATCCTTTTCCCATGTAGGTTATGACACAATGTTGAGTAGTCTTCTCTTGGTATTCCGTAGGTCTTTGGTGATGATATATTTCACATGTGTTTGTATCTGTCTGTTAACCTCAATATGGTAATGTATCCAATCCTCACACCTTTCCATTTGGTGAACCATACGTTTTTGTACTGAACCTGTGATTGCCTTTCTCTGTGGAAATATCTTCGTTTGTATCAATTTTTAGGTAACACCTATATGTGATATGATAGGATATGTATCTTTGGCTTTCTCACTTACTACAAGTTGCGTGATTACTTCTAGACTCATCTGTGGTGCTGCAAATGGCATTGTTTCATTCTTTCGCTAGCTCATATTCCATCTGTACATGTAGCAGTTCTTCTTGGTCCACCCATCTGTCGGTGGACTTTTTGGTTACTTCCATATCTTGGCTATTGTAATACTATGCAATGCAGATTGGCCTGCCTGTGTCTTTCCAATTCTGTCTTCTTAGGTTATAGGTCCAGGAATAGGTCTGCTGGATCATATGGTAGCTCAATGTTTACCTTTTCAAGGCACCTCCATTCTGTTCTCTTTAGTGGCTCTTTCCAGGTTACGTCCCACATAAAGTTGAGGGTATGCATTTCTCCACAGCACCTTCAGCGTTTATTCTGTGTAGTTTTTTGCTGATGGTTATTCTGACTGGTGTGAGCTGATACCTCTTTGTGGTTGAATTTGCATGTGTCTCATAAGGCGTTGAAATTGAGCTTTAAGACATGTCCTTTTTATTTTTCCGGCTGCGATTAGAGCTTAGTTCTTCAAAGTGTTTACTTAAAGTATGTGTCACCTTTTGAAATGTTTTGGCCATTACCTCCCTCAAGACATTTTGAGGGCAGGTTTCATTTACAGCCCTGCAGTACTTGTTCATATGAAGTGACCATTAGCTCAGGCTTTAAACCTGCTTTTGCAGGTAACGGCCAGAGGGCGGCAGCCTTTCTACGTTCCCCACGCTGGTACTAGGGAAACAGACCTACCAGCCAGTGGTGTTCTGCGGTTATCAATTAGAGTGGAATGTGCCCGGATAAACCCACAAATGCTGATGTCTCCTTACATGTGTTTGTTTTTTAAATTTAATTTACATTTTTTACTGGAGTAATATTCCATTGTATACATGGACCACTTCTTCTTGGTGCATTCCTCTGTGGATGGACATTTTTGTTGCTTCCAAGTGTTGACTAGGGTAAATATTGCTGGCGTACAGGTTTGCCAGCCTGTGACGTTTTGATTCTCATTTTCTCAGGTGATAGGCTCAGCAGATGGTATGCTTGATTCACTGGTAGCTCAATGTTTACCTTTTCAAAGCCCCTCCATTGTGTTTACGTTAATGGTTCTTACCACGTCCCCCTTAGAGCTCAGGGTACACATTTCTCCACAATCCCTTCAGCATGTATTGTTTGCAGCATTTTTGCTAATGGTCATTCTGACTGCTGTGAGCTGATAGGTATTTGTAATTTCGGTTTGCATATCTTTAAAAATTCCTAAAAGTCCTCATTTTCCCACGCCTTTTTCTTTTCTCTTAAAAGAAAAAACCGTGAGTACAATATACCTCTTGAAATCGTCTTCTTGGAAGGTTGCCCTCTTTTGAATTTTTTGGTCGATTTTTGACCCCAGAAATGTTTTGGAGGGCAGGTGTCATTTACAGAACTGCAAGTTGGTGACTATTTAGTGACCTTTCGCAGTGGGTTAAAGCTGCTGTTGTGGGAAATGGCCACAAGGAGGCAGCATTTTTCCATTCCCCAATCTGGGTACTAGGGCAGCAGAGCCTTTCTGGAAGGCGTTGTCCTAGGTTGTAAATTAGAATGGAATTTGCCAGGAGAAATCCCCATAAGTTTATGTCTCATTACTTCTTCTTGGTTCTTTTAATTTTTTTATTCGGGGTAAAGATTAGAATATTGTTTGTCCTAGGTGTACACAATCTGGTTCATTTGTACATTAGATATGTCTATTAATGTACAGATCCTCTTCCCATGTAAAATATTACAGTGTTCCGTAGATCTCGCTTGCTATGTGTTCGGTCTTTTTGATACATGTATATAACATGTATTTGTATACCTATACTAACAATAATCTTCATTTATCAATTCCCCCCTCCTTTCCTTTCAGATGAGCATCGTTTGTTTTCTAAGCCTGTGAGTGTCTTGCTCTTTGGAAATATGTTCATTTGTGTCAGTTATCAGATAATGCCATAAGTGATATTAGAGGATACAGGTCTTTTGCTTTCTGACCTGCTTCATGTTTTGTGATTATCTCCAGGCTCATCTATGGTGCCTCAAAGAGCAGTGCTTCAATGTTTTCCATGGCTAATATTCCATTGTGTATATGGACCACTTCTTCATGGTGCATTCCACTGTTGATGGACATTTTCGTTTCTTCCAAGTGTTGCCTATGGTAAATATTGCTGGAGTGCAGGATTGCCAGCCTGTGATTTTTGATTTTCATTTTCTCAGGTGATAGACCCAGCAGTGGGTATGATGGATCGACTGGGATGGTAGCTCAATGTTTACCTTTTCAAGGCACCTCAATTGTGCTTTCATTAGTGCCTCTTACCACGTCCCCCTTAGAATCGAGGGTATGCGTTTCTCCACAATCACGTCAGCATTTATTGTTTGCAGCATTTTTGTCGATGGCCATTCTGACGGGTGTGAGCTGATAGGTTTTTGTAATTTGGGTTTACATGTCTTTAAGAATTCCTAAAATTCATCATTTTCCACGCCTTTTTCTTTTCTGTTAAAAGAAAACAGAAAAAAGAAAGTGTGAGTACAATATACCTCTTCAAATTGTCTTTTTGGAAGGTTGCACTCTTGAGTTTTTTGGTCGATTTTCGACCTCAGTATGTTTTGGAGGGCAGGTGTCATTTACAGAACTGCAATTGGTGAATATTTAGTGACCTTTTGCGGTGGGTTTAAAGCTGCTGTTGTGGGAAACGGCCACAAGGAGGCAGCATTTCTCCATTCCCAAATCTGGGTACTAGGGCAGCAGAGCCTTCTGGAAGTCGTTTACCCAGGTTGTAAATTTGAATGGATTGTGCCAGGAAAACCCCCCATAAGTTTATGTCTCATTACTTCTAGTTCGTTGTTGTAATTTTGTAAATTGGGGTAATGGTTCGAATGTTGTTTGTCCAAGGTGTACACACTCTGCTTCATTTACACATTATATATATCTATTTATGTAGAGATCCTCTTCGCATGTAAATTATTACAGAGCGTTCCGTAAACCTCCCTTGCTATATGGTCGGTCTTTTTGATATATGTATATGATATGTATTTGTATACATATGGTAACGCTAATCTTCATTTATCCATTCCCCCCCAACTTTCCTTTTAGATAAGCATAGTTTTCTTTCTAAGTCAGTGAGTGCCTTTCTCTGTGGACGTATGTTCATTTGTGTCAGTTATTAGATAACGCCTATAAGTGTTATCATAAGATATAGGACTTTTGCTTTCCGACTTACCTCATGTTCTGTGATTATCCCCAAGATCATCTATGGTGCCTAAAAGAGCAGTGTTTCATTGTTTTCCATGGCTAGTATTCATTGTGTACATGGACCACTTCTTCTTTATCCCTTCCTCTGTTGATGGACATTTTGGTTGCTTCACTGTCTTGTCTATTGTGAATAAGGCTGCAGTGCAGCCTTTGCAGCCCGGGTCTTCTTGATCCTGGTCTTCTCAGGTGAGAGGCCCATTGGTGCGCCTGCTGGATTGAATGGTACCTCAATTTTTCCTTTTAAACGCAGCTCCTTTCTGTTCTCATTGTTAGCTGTCAACCACTTTACATCTCACCAGCAGCTAGAGGGTACACAGTTCTCTAAAACCTCTTCAGCATTTATTGTTTGTAGACTTTTTGCTGATGGTCAGTCGACTGGTGTGAGTTGAAACCTTTTTGTAGATTAGATTGCATGAGTCTAATCCTTCCTGAGGTTGAGCTTTTATCCATTTTCCTGTTTTTAACAAGAGGGTGAGTAAAACTTACCTCTTCATACTATCTTCTTGAAAAATTTGCCTGTTTTGAATTTTTTTTTATCCATTCCCTACCTCAGCACAATTTTGAGGGCCGGTGTCCTTTACGGCCCTGAGTCCTTGTGAATGTTAAGTGACCATTAGCTGTGGGTTAAAAGCCGCTCTTGCGGGAATCGGCCACAAGGCGGCAGCATTTCTCCTTTACCAAATCTGGTTACTAGGGCAACAGAGCCTTACTGGAAGTGGTGTTCTAGGTTGTAAATTAGAATGGAATGTGCCAGGAAAAAGCCCTTTAAGTTTATGGCTCATTACTTCTTGTTCGTATTTTTAACTTAATTTTTATTTTTTATCACAGCAAACTTGATTACAATGTTTCGTTTGTTCTAGGTGTGCAAGATGTGGTTCTTTCACACATATACATGTATCAATTCTCCTTCAGATCCTTTTCCCATGTAGGTTATGACACAATGTTGAGTAGTCTTCTCTTGGTATTCCGTAGGTCTTTGGTGATGATATATTTCACATGTGTTTGTATCTGTCTGTTAACCTCAATATGGTAATGTATCCAATCCTCACACCTTTCCATTTGGTGAACCATACGTTTTTGTACTGAACCTGTGATTGCCTTTCTCTGTGGAAATATCTTCGTTTGTATCAATTTTTAGGTAACACCTATATGTGATATGATAGGATATGTATCTTTGGCTTTCTCACTTACTACAAGTTGCGTGATTACTTCTAGACTCATCTGTGGTGCTGCAAATGGCATTGTTTCATTCTTTCGCTAGCTCATATTCCATCTGTACATGTAGCAGTTCTTCTTGGTCCACCCATCTGTCGGTGGACTTTTTGGTTACTTCCATATCTTGGCTATTGTAATACTATGCAATGCAGATTGGCCTGCCTGTGTCTTTCCAATTCTGTCTTCTTAGGTTATAGGTCCAGGAATAGGTCTGCTGGATCATATGGTAGCTCAATGTTTACCTTTTCAAGGCACCTCCATTCTGTTCTCTTTAGTGGCTCTTTCCAGGTTACGTCCCACATAAAGTTGAGGGTATGCATTTCTCCACAGCACCTTCAGCGTTTATTCTGTGTAGTTTTTTGCTGATGGTTATTCTGACTGGTGTGAGCTGATACCTCTTTGTGGTTGAATTTGCATGTGTCTCATAAGGCGTTGAAATTGAGCTTTAAGACATGTCCTTTTTATTTTTCCGGCTGCGATTAGAGCTTAGTTCTTCAAAGTGTTTACTTAAAGTATGTGTCACCTTTTGAAATGTTTTGGCCATTACCTCCCTCAAGACATTTTGAGGGCAGGTTTCATTTACAGCCCTGCAGTACTTGTTCATATGAAGTGACCATTAGCTCAGGCTTTAAACCTGCTTTTGCAGGTAACGGCCAGAGGGCGGCAGCCTTTCTACGTTCCCCACGCTGGTACTAGGGAAACAGACCTACCAGCCAGTGGTGTTCTGCGGTTATCAATTAGAGTGGAATGTGCCCGGATAAACCCACAAATGCTGATGTCTCCTTACATGTGTTTGTTTTTTAAATTTAATTTATATTTTTTACTGGAGTAATATTCCATTGTATACATGGACCACTTCTTCTTGGTGCATTCCTCTGTGGATGGACATTTTTGTTGCTTCCAAGTGTTGACTAGGGTAAATATTGCTGGCGTACAGGTTTGCCAGCCTGTGACGTTTTGATTCTCATTTTCTCAGGTGATAGGCTCAGCAGATGGTATGCTTGATTCACTGGTAGCTCAATGTTTACCTTTTCAAAGCCCCTCCATTGTGTTTACGTTAATGGTTCTTACCACGTCCCCCTTAGAGCTCAGGGTACACATTTCTCCACAATCCCTTCAGCATGTATTGTTTGCAGCATTTTTGCTAATGGTCATTCTGACTGCTGTGAGCTGATAGGTATTTGTAATTTCGGTTTGCATATCTTTAAAAATTCCTAAAAGTCCTCATTTTCCCACGCCTTTTTCTTTTCTCTTAAAAGAAAAAACCGTGAGTACAATATACCTCTTGAAATCGTCTTCTTGGAAGGTTGCCCTCTTTTGAATTTTTTGGTCGATTTTTGACCCCAGAAATGTTTTGGAGGGCAGGTGTCATTTACAGAACTGCAAGTTGGTGACTATTTAGTGACCTTTCGCAGTGGGTTAAAGCTGCTGTTGTGGGAAATGGCCACAAGGAGGCAGCATTTTTCCATTCCCCAATCTGGGTACTAGGGCAGCAGAGCCTTTCTGGAAGGCGTTGTCCTAGGTTGTAAATTAGAATGGAATTTGCCAGGAGAAATCCCCATAAGTTTATGTCTCATTACTTCTTCTTGGTTCTTTTAATTTTTTTATTCGGGGTAAAGATTATTGTTTGTCCTAGGTGTACACAATCTGGTTCATTTGTACATTAGATATGTCTATTAATGTACAGATCCTCTTCCCATGTAAAATATTACAGTGTTCCGTAGATCTCGCTTGCTATGTGTTCAGTCTTTTTGATACATGTATATAACATGTATTTGTATACCTATACTAACAATAATCTTCATTTATCAATTCCCCCCTCCTTTCCTTTCAGATGAGCATCGTTTGTTTTCTAAGCCTGTGAGTGTCTTGCTCTTTGGAAATATGTTCATTTGTGTCAGTTATCAGATAATGCCATAAGTGATATTAGAGGATACAGGTCTTTTGCTTTCTGACCTGCTTCATGTTTTGTGATTATCTCCAGGCTCATCTATGGTGCCTCAAAGAGCAGTGCTTCAATGTTTTCCATGGCTAATATTCCATTGTGTATATGGACCACTTCTTCATGGTGCATTCCACTGTTGATGGACATTTTCGTTTCTTCCAAGTGTTGCCTATGGTAAATATTGCTGGAGTGCAGGATTGCCAGCCTGTGATTTTTGATTTTCATTTTCTCAGGTGATAGACCCAGCAGTGGGTATGATGGATCGACTGGGATGGTAGCTCAATGTTTACCTTTTCAAGGCACCTCAATTGTGCTTTCATTAGTGCCTCTTACCACGTCCCCCTTAGAATCGAGGGTATGCGTTTCTCCACAATCACGTCAGCATTTATTGTTTGCAGCATTTTTGTCGATGGCCATTCTGACGGGTGTGAGCTGATAGGTTTTTGTAATTTGGGTTTACATGTCTTTAAGAATTCCTAAAATTCATCATTTTCCACGCCTTTTTCTTTTCTGTTAAAAGAAAACAGAAAAAAGAAAGTGTGAGTACAATATACCTCTTCAAATTGTCTTTTTGGAAGGTTGCACTCTTGAGTTTTTTGGTCGATTTTCGACCTCAGTATGTTTTGGAGGGCAGGTGTCATTTACAGAACTGCAATTGGTGAATATTTAGTGACCTTTTGCGGTGGGTTTAAAGCTGCTGTTGTGGGAAACGGCCACAAGGAGGCAGCATTTCTCCATTCTCAAATCTGGGTACTAGGGCAGCAGAGCCTTCTGGAAGTCGTTTACCCAGGTTGTAAATTTGAATGGATTGTGCCAGGAAAACCCCCCATAAGTTTATGTCTCATTACTTCTAGTTCGTTGTTGTAATTTTGTAAATTGGGGTAATGGTTCGAATGTTGTTTGTCCAAGGTGTACACACTCTGCTTCATTTACACATTATATATATCTATTTATGTAGAGATCCTCTTCCCATGTAAATTATTACAGAGCGTTCCGTAAACCTCCCTTGCTATATGGTCGGTCTTTTTGATATATGTATATGATATGTATTTGTATACATATGGTAACGCTAATCTTCATTTATCCATTCCCCCCCAACTTTCCTTTTAGATAAGCATAGTTTTCTTTCTACGTCAGTGAGTGCCTTTCTCTGTGGACGTATGTTCATTTGTGTCAGTTATTAGATAACGCCTATAAGTGTTATCATAAGATATAGGACTCTTGCTTTCCGACTTACCTCATGTTCTGTGATTATCCCCAAGATCATCTATGGTGCCTAAAAGAGCAGTGTTTCATTGTTTTCCATGGCTAGTATTCATTGTGTACATGGACCACTTCTTCTTTATCCCTTCCTCTGTTGATGGACATTTTGGTTGCTTCACTGTCTTGTCTATTGTGAATAAGGCTGCAGTGCAGCCTTTGCAGCCCGGGTCTTCTTGATCCTGGTCTTCTCAGGTGAGAGGCCCATTGGTGCGCCTGCTGGATTGAATGGTACCTCAATTTTTCCTTTTAAACGCAGCTCCTTTCTGTTCTCATTGTTAGCTGTCAACCACTTTACATCTCACCAGCAGCTAGAGGGTACACAGTTCTCTAAAACCTCTTCAGCATTTATTGTTTGTAGACTTTTTGCTGATGGTCAGTCGACTGGTGTGAGTTGAAACCTTTTTGTAGATTAGATTGCATGAGTCTAATCCTTCCTGAGGTTGAGCTTTTATCCATTTTCCTGTTTTTAACAAGAGGGTGAGTAAAACTTACCTCTTCATACTATCTTCTTGAAAAATTTGCCTGTTTTGAATTTTTTTTTATCCATTCCCTACCTCAGCACAATTTTGAGGGCCGGTGTCCTTTACGGCCCTGAGTCCTTGTGAATGTTAAGTGACCATTAGCTGTGGGTTAAAAGCCGCTCTTGCGGGAATCGGCCACAAGGCGGCAGCATTTCTCCTTTACCAAATCTGGTTACTAGGGCAACAGAGCCTTACTGGAAGTGGTGTTCTAGGTTGTAAATTAGAATGGAATGTGCCAGGAAAAAGCCCTTTAAGTTTATGGCTCATTACTTCTTGTTCGTATTTTTAACTTAATTTTTATTTTTTATCACAGCAAACTTGATTACAATGTTTCGTTTGTTCTAGGTGTGCAAGATGTGGTTCTTTCACACATATACATGTATCTATTCTCCTTCAGATCCTTTTCCCATGTAGGTTATGACACAATGTTGAGTAGTCTTCTCTTGGTATTCCGTAGGTCTTTGGTGATGATATATTTCACATGTGTTTGTATCTGTCTGTTAACCTCAATATGGTAATGTATCCAATCCTCACACCTTTCCATTTGGTGAACCATACGTTTTTGTACTGAACCTGTGATTGCCTTTCTCTGTGGAAATATCTTCGTTTGTATCAATTTTTAGGTAACACCTATATGTGATATGATAGGATATGTATCTTTGGCTTTCTCACTTACTACAAGTTGCGTGATTACTTCTAGACTCATCTGTGGTGCTGCAAATGGCATTGTTTCATTCTTTCGCTAGCTCATATTCCATCTGTACATGTAGCAGTTCTTCTTGGTCCACCCATCTGTCGGTGGACTTTTTGGTTACTTCCATATCTTGGCTATTGTAATACTATGCAATGCAGATTGGCCTGCCTGTGTCTTTCCAATTCTGTCTTCTTAGGTTATAGGTCCAGGAATAGGTCTGCTGGATCATATGGTAGCTCAATGTTTACCTTTTCAAGGCACCTCCATTCTGTTCTCTTTAGTGGCTCTTTCCAGGTTACGTCCCACATAAAGTTGAGGGTATGCATTTCTCCACAGCACCTTCAGCGTTTATTCTGTGTAGTTTTTTGCTGATGGTTATTCTGACTGGTGTGAGCTGATACCTCTTTGTGGTTGAATTTGCATGTGTCTCATAAGGCGTTGAAATTGAGCTTTAAGACATGTCCTTTTTATTTTTCCGGCTGCGATTAGAGCTTAGTTCTTCAAAGTGTTTACTTAAAGTATGTGTCACCTTTTGAAATGTTTTGGCCATTACCTCCCTCAAGACATTTTGAGGGCAGGTTTCATTTACAGCCCTGCAGTACTTGTTCATATGAAGTGACCATTAGCTCAGGCTTTAAACCTGCTTTTGCAGGTAACGGCCAGAGGGCGGCAGCCTTTCTACGTTCCCCACGCTGGTACTAGGGAAACAGACCTACCAGCCAGTGGTGTTCTGCGGTTATCAATTAGAGTGGAATGTGCCCGGATAAACCCACAAATGCTGATGTCTCCTTACATGTGTTTGTTTTTTAAATTTAATTTATATTTTTTACTGGAGTAATATTCCATTGTATACATGGACCACTTCTTCTTGGTGCATTCCTCTGTGGATGGACATTTTTGTTGCTTCCAAGTGTTGACTAGGGTAAATATTGCTGGCGTACAGGTTTGCCAGCCTGTGACGTTTTGATTCTCATTTTCTCAGGTGATAGGCTCAGCAGATGGTATGCTTGATTCACTGGTAGCTCAATGTTTACCTTTTCAAAGCCCCTCCATTGTGTTTACGTTAATGGTTCTTACCACGTCCCCCTTAGAGCTCAGGGTACACATTTCTCCACAATCCCTTCAGCATGTATTGTTTGCAGCATTTTTGCTAATGGTCATTCTGACTGCTGTGAGCTGATAGGTATTTGTAATTTCGGTTTGCATATCTTTAAAAATTCCTAAAAGTCCTCATTTTCCCACGCCTTTTTCTTTTCTCTTAAAAGAAAAAACCGTGAGTACAATATACCTCTTGAAATCGTCTTCTTGGAAGGTTGCCCTCTTTTGAATTTTTTGGTCGATTTTTGACCCCAGAAATGTTTTGGAGGGCAGGTGTCATTTACAGAACTGCAAGTTGGTGACTATTTAGTGACCTTTCGCAGTGGGTTAAAGCTGCTGTTGTGGGAAATGGCCACAAGGAGGCAGCATTTTTCCATTCCCCAATCTGGGTACTAGGGCAGCAGAGCCTTTCTGGAAGGCGTTGTCCTAGGTTGTAAATTAGAATGGAATTTGCCAGGAGAAATCCCCATAAGTTTATGTCTCATTACTTCTTCTTGGTTCTTTTAATTTTTTTATTCGGGGTAAAGATTATTGTTTGTCCTAGGTGTACACAATCTGGTTCATTTGTACATTAGATATGTCTATTAATGTACAGATCCTCTTCCCATGTAAAATATTACAGTGTTCCGTAGATCTCGCTTGCTATGTGTTCAGTCTTTTTGATACATGTATATAACATGTATTTGTATACCTATACTAACAATAATCTTCATTTATCAATTCCCCCCTCCTTTCCTTTCAGATGAGCATCGTTTGTTTTCTAAGCCTGTGAGTGTCTTGCTCTTTGGAAATATGTTCATTTGTGTCAGTTATCAGATAATGCCATAAGTGATATTAGAGGATACAGGTCTTTTGCTTTCTGACCTGCTTCATGTTTTGTGATTATCTCCAGGCTCATCTATGGTGCCTCAAAGAGCAGTGCTTCAATGTTTTCCATGGCTAATATTCCATTGTGTATATGGACCACTTCTTCATGGTGCATTCCACTGTTGATGGACATTTTCGTTTCTTCCAAGTGTTGCCTATGGTAAATATTGCTGGAGTGCAGGATTGCCAGCCTGTGATTTTTGATTTTCATTTTCTCAGGTGATAGACCCAGCAGTGGGTATGATGGATCGACTGGGATGGTAGCTCAATGTTTACCTTTTCAAGGCACCTCAATTGTGCTTTCATTAGTGCCTCTTACCACGTCCCCCTTAGAATCGAGGGTATGCGTTTCTCCACAATCACGTCAGCATTTATTGTTTGCAGCATTTTTGTCGATGGCCATTCTGACGGGTGTGAGCTGATAGGTTTTTGTAATTTGGGTTTACATGTCTTTAAGAATTCCTAAAATTCATCATTTTCCACGCCTTTTTCTTTTCTGTTAAAAGAAAACAGAAAAAAGAAAGTGTGAGTACAATATACCTCTTCAAATTGTCTTTTTGGAAGGTTGCACTCTTGAGTTTTTTGGTCGATTTTCGACCTCAGTATGTTTTGGAGGGCAGGTGTCATTTACAGAACTGCAATTGGTGAATATTTAGTGACCTTTTGCGGTGGGTTTAAAGCTGCTGTTGTGGGAAACGGCCACAAGGAGGCAGCATTTCTCCATTCCCAAATCTGGGTACTAGGGCAGCAGAGCCTTCTGGAAGTCGTTTACCCAGGTTGTAAATTTGAATGGATTGTGCCAGGAAAACCCCCCATAAGTTTATGTCTCATTACTTCTAGTTCGTTGTTGTAATTTTGTAAATTGGGGTAATGGTTCGAATGTTGTTTGTCCAAGGTGTACACACTCTGCTTCATTTACACATTATATATATCTATTTATGTAGAGATCCTCTTCCCATGTAAATTATTACAGAGCGTTCCGTAAACCTCCCTTGCTATATGGTCGGTCTTTTTGATATATGTATATGATATGTATTTGTATACATATGGTAACGCTAATCTTCATTTATCCATTCCCCCCCAACTTTCCTTTTAGATAAGCATAGTTTTCTTTCTACGTCAGTGAGTGCCTTTCTCTGTGGACGTATGTTCATTTGTGTCAGTTATTAGATAACGCCTATAAGTGTTATCATAAGATATAGGACTCTTGCTTTCCGACTTACCTCATGTTCTGTGATTATCCCCAAGATCATCTATGGTGCCTAAAAGAGCAGTGTTTCATTGTTTTCCATGGCTAGTATTCATTGTGTACATGGACCACTTCTTCTTTATCCCTTCCTCTGTTGATGGACATTTTGGTTGCTTCACTGTCTTGTCTATTGTGAATAAGGCTGCAGTGCAGCCTTTGCAGCCCGGGTCTTCTTGATCCTGGTCTTCTCAGGTGAGAGGCCCATTGGTGCGCCTGCTGGATTGAATGGTACCTCAATTTTTCCTTTTAAACGCAGCTCCTTTCTGTTCTCATTGTTAGCTGTCAACCACTTTACATCTCACCAGCAGCTAGAGGGTACACAGTTCTCTAAAACCTCTTCAGCATTTATTGTTTGTAGACTTTTTGCTGATGGTCAGTCGACTGGTGTGAGTTGAAACCTTTTTGTAGATTAGATTGCATGAGTCTAATCCTTCCTGAGGTTGAGCTTTTATCCATTTTCCTGTTTTTAACAAGAGAGTGAGTAAAACTTACCTCTTCATACTATCTTCTTGAAAAATTTGCCTGTTTTGAATTTTTTTTTATCCATTCCCTACCTCAGCACAATTTTGAGGGCCGGTGTCCTTTACGGCCCTGAGTCCTTGTGAATGTTAAGTGACCATTAGCTGTGGGTTAAAAGCCGCTCTTGCGGGAATCGGCCACAAGGCGGCAGCATTTCTCCTTTACCAAATCTGGTTACTAGGGCAACAGAGCCTTACTGGAAGTGGTGTTCTAGGTTGTAAATTAGAATGGAATGTGCCAGGAAAAAGCCCTTTAAGTTTATGGCTCATTACTTCTTGTTCGTATTTTTAACTTAATTTTTATTTTTTATCACAGCAAACTTGATTACAATGTTTCGTTTGTTCTAGGTGTGCAAGATGTAGTTCTTTCACACATATACATGTATCTATTCTCCTTCAGATCCTTTTCCCATGTAGGTTATGACACAATGTTGAGTAGTCTTCTCTTGGTATTCCGTAGGTCTTTGGTGATGATATATTTCACATGTGTTTGTATCTGTCTGTTAACCTCAATATGGTAATGTATCCAATCCTCACACCTTTCCATTTGGTGAACCATACGTTTTTGTACTGAACCTGTGATTGCCTTTCTCTGTGGAAATATCTTCGTTTGTATCAATTTTTAGGTAACACCTATATGTGATATGATAGGATATGTATCTTTGGCTTTCTCACTTACTACAAGTTGCGTGATTACTTCTAGACTCATCTGTGGTGCTGCAAATGGCATTGTTTCATTCTTTCGCTAGCTCATATTCCATCTGTACATGTAGCAGTTCTTCTTGGTCCACCCATCTGTCGGTGGACTTTTTGGTTACTTCCATATCTTGGCTATTGTAATACTATGCAATGCAGATTGGCCTGCCTGTGTCTTTCCAATTCTGTCTTCTTAGGTTATAGGTCCAGGAATAGGTCTGCTGGATCATATGGTAGCTCAATGTTTACCTTTTCAAGGCACCTCCATTCTGTTCTCTTTAGTGGCTCTTTCCAGGTTACGTCCCACATAAAGTTGAGGGTATGCATTTCTCCACAGCACCTTCAGCGTTTATTCTGTGTAGTTTTTTGCTGATGGTTATTCTGACTGGTGTGAGCTGATACCTCTTTGTGGTTGAATTTGCATGTGTCTCATAAGGCGTTGAAATTGAGCTTTAAGACATGTCCTTTTTATTTTTCCGGCTGCGATTAGAGCTTAGTTCTTCAAAGTGTTTACTTAAAGTATGTGTCACCTTTTGAAATGTTTTGGCCATTACCTCCCTCAAGACATTTTGAGGGCAGGTTTCATTTACAGCCCTGCAGTACTTGTTCATATGAAGTGACCATTAGCTCAGGCTTTAAACCTGCTTTTGCAGGTAACGGCCAGAGGGCGGCAGCCTTTCTACGTTCCCCACGCTGGTACTAGGGAAACAGACCTACCAGCCAGTGGTGTTCTGTGGTTATCAATTAGAGTGGAATGTGCCCGGATAAACCCACAAATGCTGATGTCTCCTTACATGTGTTTGTTTTTTAAATTTAATTTATATTTTTTACTGGAGTAATATTCCATTGTATACATGGACCACTTCTTCTTGGTGCATTCCTCTGTGGATGGACATTTTTGTTGCTTCCAAGTGTTGACTAGGGTAAATATTGCTGGCGTACAGGTTTGCCAGCCTGTGACGTTTTGATTCTCATTTTCTCAGGTGATAGGCTCAGCAGATGGTATGCTTGATTCACTGGTAGCTCAATGTTTACCTTTTCAAAGCCCCTCCATTGTGTTTACGTTAATGGTTCTTACCACGTCCCCCTTAGAGCTCAGGGTACACATTTCTCCACAATCCCTTCAGCATGTATTGTTTGCAGCATTTTTGCTAATGGTCATTCTGACTGCTGTGAGCTGATAGGTATTTGTAATTTCGGTTTGCATATCTTTAAAAATTCCTAAAAGTCCTCATTTTCCCACGCCTTTTTCTTTTCTCTTAAAAGAAAAAACCGTGAGTACAATATACCTCTTGAAATCGTCTTCTTGGAAGGTTGCCCTCTTTTGAATTTTTTGGTCGATTTTTGACCCCAGAAATGTTTTGGAGGGCAGGTGTCATTTACAGAACTGCAAGTTGGTGACTATTTAGTGACCTTTCGCAGTGGGTTAAAGCTGCTGTTGTGGGAAATGGCCACAAGGAGGCAGCATTTTTCCATTCCCCAATCTGGGTACTAGGGCAGCAGAGCCTTTCTGGAAGGCGTTGTCCTAGGTTGTAAATTAGAATGGAATTTGCCAGGAGAAATCCCCATAAGTTTATGTCTCATTACTTCTTCTTGGTTCTTTTAATTTTTTTATTCGGGGTAAAGATTATTGTTTGTCCTAGGTGTACACAATCTGGTTCATTTGTACATTAGATATGTCTATTAATGTACAGATCCTCTTCCCATGTAAAATATTACAGTGTTCCGTAGATCTCGCTTGCTATGTGTTCAGTCTTTTTGATACATGTATATAACATGTATTTGTATACCTATACTAACAATAATCTTCATTTATCAATTCCCCCCTCCTTTCCTTTCAGATGAGCATCGTTTGTTTTCTAAGCCTGTGAGTGTCTTGCTCTTTGGAAATATGTTCATTTGTGTCAGTTATCAGATAATGCCATAAGTGATATTAGAGGATACAGGTCTTTTGCTTTCTGACCTGCTTCATGTTTTGTGATTATCTCCAGGCTCATCTATGGTGCCTCAAAGAGCAGTGCTTCAATGTTTTCCATGGCTAATATTCCATTGTGTATATGGACCACTTCTTCATGGTGCATTCCACTGTTGATGGACATTTTCGTTTCTTCCAAGTGTTGCCTATGGTAAATATTGCTGGAGTGCAGGATTGCCAGCCTGTGATTTTTGATTTTCATTTTCTCAGGTGATAGACCCAGCAGTGGGTATGATGGATCGACTGGGATGGTAGCTCAATGTTTACCTTTTCAAGGCACCTCAATTGTGCTTTCATTAGTGCCTCTTACCACGTCCCCCTTAGAATCGAGGGTATGCGTTTCTCCACAATCACGTCAGCATTTATTGTTTGCAGCATTTTTGTCGATGGCCATTCTGACGGGTGTGAGCTGATAGGTTTTTGTAATTTGGGTTTACATGTCTTTAAGAATTCCTAAAATTCATCATTTTCCACGCCTTTTTCTTTTCTGTTAAAAGAAAACAGAAAAAAGAAAGTGTGAGTACAATATACCTCTTCAAATTGTCTTTTTGGAAGGTTGCACTCTTGAGTTTTTTGGTCGATTTTCGACCTCAGTATGTTTTGGAGGGCAGGTGTCATTTACAGAACTGCAATTGGTGAATATTTAGTGACCTTTTGCGGTGGGTTTAAAGCTGCTGTTGTGGGAAACGGCCACAAGGAGGCAGCATTTCTCCATTCTCAAATCTGGGTACTAGGGCAGCAGAGCCTTCTGGAAGTCGTTTACCCAGGTTGTAAATTTGAATGGATTGTGCCAGGAAAACCCCCCATAAGTTTATGTCTCATTACTTCTAGTTCGTTGTTGTAATTTTGTAAATTGGGGTAATGGTTCGAATGTTGTTTGTCCAAGGTGTACACACTCTGCTTCATTTACACATTATATATATCTATTTATGTAGAGATCCTCTTCCCATGTAAATTATTACAGAGCGTTCCGTAAACCTCCCTTGCTATATGGTCGGTCTTTTTGATATATGTATATGATATGTATTTGTATACATATGGTAACGCTAATCTTCATTTATCCATTCCCCCCCAACTTTCCTTTTAGATAAGCATAGTTTTCTTTCTACGTCAGTGAGTGCCTTTCTCTGTGGACGTATGTTCATTTGTGTCAGTTATTAGATAACGCCTATAAGTGTTATCATAAGATATAGGACTCTTGCTTTCCGACTTACCTCATGTTCTGTGATTATCCCCAAGATCATCTATGGTGCCTAAAAGAGCAGTGTTTCATTGTTTTCCATGGCTAGTATTCATTGTGTACATGGACCACTTCTTCTTTATCCCTTCCTCTGTTGATGGACATTTTGGTTGCTTCACTGTCTTGTCTATTGTGAATAAGGCTGCAGTGCAGCCTTTGCAGCCCGGGTCTTCTTGATCCTGGTCTTCTCAGGTGAGAGGCCCATTGGTGCGCCTGCTGGATTGAATGGTACCTCAATTTTTCCTTTTAAACGCAGCTCCTTTCTGTTCTCATTGTTAGCTGTCAACCACTTTACATCTCACCAGCAGCTAGAGGGTACACAGTTCTCTAAAACCTCTTCAGCATTTATTGTTTGTAGACTTTTTGCTGATGGTCAGTCGACTGGTGTGAGTTGAAACCTTTTTGTAGATTAGATTGCATGAGTCTAATCCTTCCTGAGGTTGAGCTTTTATCCATTTTCCTGTTTTTAACAAGAGGGTGAGTAAAACTTACCTCTTCATACTATCTTCTTGAAAAATTTGCCTGTTTTGAATTTTTTTTTATCCATTCCCTACCTCAGCACAATTTTGAGGGCCGGTGTCCTTTACGGCCCTGAGTCCTTGTGAATGTTAAGTGACCATTAGCTGTGGGTTAAAAGCCGCTCTTGCGGGAATCGGCCACAAGGCGGCAGCATTTCTCCTTTACCAAATCTGGTTACTAGGGCAACAGAGCCTTACTGGAAGTGGTGTTCTAGGTTGTAAATTAGAATGGAATGTGCCAGGAAAAAGCCCTTTAAGTTTATGGCTCATTACTTCTTGTTCGTATTTTTAACTTAATTTTTATTTTTTATCACAGCAAACTTGATTACAATGTTTCGTTTGTTCTAGGTGTGCAAGATGTGGTTCTTTCACACATATACATGTATCTATTCTCCTTCAGATCCTTTTCCCATGTAGGTTATGACACAATGTTGAGTAGTCTTCTCTTGGTATTCCGTAGGTCTTTGGTGATGATATATTTCACATGTGTTTGTATCTGTCTGTTAACCTCAATATGGTAATGTATCCAATCCTCACACCTTTCCATTTGGTGAACCATACGTTTTTGTACTGAACCTGTGATTGCCTTTCTCTGTGGAAATATCTTCGTTTGTATCAATTTTTAGGTAACACCTATATGTGATATGATAGGATATGTATCTTTGGCTTTCTCACTTACTACAAGTTGCGTGATTACTTCTAGACTCATCTGTGGTGCTGCAAATGGCATTGTTTCATTCTTTCGCTAGCTCATATTCCATCTGTACATGTAGCAGTTCTTCTTGGTCCACCCATCTGTCGGTGGACTTTTTGGTTACTTCCATATCTTGGCTATTGTAATACTATGCAATGCAGATTGGCCTGCCTGTGTCTTTCCAATTCTGTCTTCTTAGGTTATAGGTCCAGGAATAGGTCTGCTGGATCATATGGTAGCTCAATGTTTACCTTTTCAAGGCACCTCCATTCTGTTCTCTTTAGTGGCTCTTTCCAGGTTACGTCCCACATAAAGTTGAGGGTATGCATTTCTCCACAGCACCTTCAGCGTTTATTCTGTGTAGTTTTTTGCTGATGGTTATTCTGACTGGTGTGAGCTGATACCTCTTTGTGGTTGAATTTGCATGTGTCTCATAAGGCGTTGAAATTGAGCTTTAAGACATGTCCTTTTTATTTTTCCGGCTGCGATTAGAGCTTAGTTCTTCAAAGTGTTTACTTAAAGTATGTGTCACCTTTTGAAATGTTTTGGCCATTACCTCCCTCAAGACATTTTGAGGGCAGGTTTCATTTACAGCCCTGCAGTACTTGTTCATATGAAGTGACCATTAGCTCAGGCTTTAAACCTGCTTTTGCAGGTAACGGCCAGAGGGCGGCAGCCTTTCTACGTTCCCCACGCTGGTACTAGGGAAACAGACCTACCAGCCAGTGGTGTTCTGCGGTTATCAATTAGAGTGGAATGTGCCCGGATAAACCCACAAATGCTGATGTCTCCTTACATGTGTTTGTTTTTTAAATTTAATTTACATTTTTTACTGGAGTAATATTCCATTGTATACATGGACCACTTCTTCTTGGTGCATTCCTCTGTGGATGGACATTTTTGTTGCTTCCAAGTGTTGACTAGGGTAAATATTGCTGGCGTACAGGTTTGCCAGCCTGTGACGTTTTGATTCTCATTTTCTCAGGTGATAGGCTCAGCAGATGGTATGCTTGATTCACTGGTAGCTCAATGTTTACCTTTTCAAAGCCCCTCCATTGTGTTTACGTTAATGGTTCTTACCACGTCCCCCTTAGAGCTCAGGGTACACATTTCTCCACAATCCCTTCAGCATGTATTGTTTGCAGCATTTTTGCTAATGGTCATTCTGACTGCTGTGAGCTGATAGGTATTTGTAATTTCGGTTTGCATATCTTTAAAAATTCCTAAAAGTCCTCATTTTCCCACGCCTTTTTCTTTTCTCTTAAAAGAAAAAACCGTGAGTACAATATACCTCTTGAAATCGTCTTCTTGGAAGGTTGCCCTCTTTTGAATTTTTTGGTCGATTTTTGACCCCAGAAATGTTTTGGAGGGCAGGTGTCATTTACAGAACTGCAAGTTGGTGACTATTTAGTGACCTTTCGCAGTGGGTTAAAGCTGCTGTTGTGGGAAATGGCCACAAGGAGGCAGCATTTTTCCATTCCCCAATCTGGGTACTAGGGCAGCAGAGCCTTTCTGGAAGGCGTTGTCCTAGGTTGTAAATTAGAATGGAATTTGCCAGGAGAAATCCCCATAAGTTTATGTCTCATTACTTCTTCTTGGTTCTTTTAATTTTTTTATTCGGGGTAAAGATTAGAATATTGTTTGTCCTAGGTGTACACAATCTGGTTCATTTGTACATTAGATATGTCTATTAATGTACAGATCCTCTTCCCATGTAAAATATTACAGTGTTCCGTAGATCTCGCTTGCTATGTGTTCGGTCTTTTTGATACATGTATATAACATGTATTTGTATACCTATACTAACAATAATCTTCATTTATCAATTCCCCCCTCCTTTCCTTTCAGATGAGCATCGTTTGTTTTCTAAGCCTGTGAGTGTCTTGCTCTTTGGAAATATGTTCATTTGTGTCAGTTATCAGATAATGCCATAAGTGATATTAGAGGATACAGGTCTTTTGCTTTCTGACCTGCTTCATGTTTTGTGATTATCTCCAGGCTCATCTATGGTGCCTCAAAGAGCAGTGCTTCAATGTTTTCCATGGCTAATATTCCATTGTGTATATGGACCACTTCTTCATGGTGCATTCCACTGTTGATGGACATTTTCGTTTCTTCCAAGTGTTGCCTATGGTAAATATTGCTGGAGTGCAGGATTGCCAGCCTGTGATTTTTGATTTTCATTTTCTCAGGTGATAGACCCAGCAGTGGGTATGATGGATCGACTGGGATGGTAGCTCAATGTTTACCTTTTCAAGGCACCTCAATTGTGCTTTCATTAGTGCCTCTTACCACGTCCCCCTTAGAATCGAGGGTATGCGTTTCTCCACAATCACGTCAGCATTTATTGTTTGCAGCATTTTTGTCGATGGCCATTCTGACGGGTGTGAGCTGATAGGTTTTTGTAATTTGGGTTTACATGTCTTTAAGAATTCCTAAAATTCATCATTTTCCACGCCTTTTTCTTTTCTGTTAAAAGAAAACAGAAAAAAGAAAGTGTGAGTACAATATACCTCTTCAAATTGTCTTTTTGGAAGGTTGCACTCTTGAGTTTTTTGGTCGATTTTCGACCTCAGTATGTTTTGGAGGGCAGGTGTCATTTACAGAACTGCAATTGGTGAATATTTAGTGACCTTTTGCGGTGGGTTTAAAGCTGCTGTTGTGGGAAACGGCCACAAGGAGGCAGCATTTCTCCATTCCCAAATCTGGGTACTAGGGCAGCAGAGCCTTCTGGAAGTCGTTTACCCAGGTTGTAAATTTGAATGGATTGTGCCAGGAAAACCCCCCATAAGTTTATGTCTCATTACTTCTAGTTCGTTGTTGTAATTTTGTAAATTGGGGTAATGGTTCGAATGTTGTTTGTCCAAGGTGTACACACTCTGCTTCATTTACACATTATATATATCTATTTATGTAGAGATCCTCTTCGCATGTAAATTATTACAGAGCGTTCCGTAAACCTCCCTTGCTATATGGTCGGTCTTTTTGATATATGTATATGATATGTATTTGTATACATATGGTAACGCTAATCTTCATTTATCCATTCCCCCCCAACTTTCCTTTTAGATAAGCATAGTTTTCTTTCTAAGTCAGTGAGTGCCTTTCTCTGTGGACGTATGTTCATTTGTGTCAGTTATTAGATAACGCCTATAAGTGTTATCATAAGATATAGGACTTTTGCTTTCCGACTTACCTCATGTTCTGTGATTATCCCCAAGATCATCTATGGTGCCTAAAAGAGCAGTGTTTCATTGTTTTCCATGGCTAGTATTCATTGTGTACATGGACCACTTCTTCTTTATCCCTTCCTCTGTTGATGGACATTTTGGTTGCTTCACTGTCTTGTCTATTGTGAATAAGGCTGCAGTGCAGCCTTTGCAGCCCGGGTCTTCTTGATCCTGGTCTTCTCAGGTGAGAGGCCCATTGGTGCGCCTGCTGGATTGAATGGTACCTCAATTTTTCCTTTTAAACGCAGCTCCTTTCTGTTCTCATTGTTAGCTGTCAACCACTTTACATCTCACCAGCAGCTAGAGGGTACACAGTTCTCTAAAACCTCTTCAGCATTTATTGTTTGTAGACTTTTTGCTGATGGTCAGTCGACTGGTGTGAGTTGAAACCTTTTTGTAGATTAGATTGCATGAGTCTAATCCTTCCTGAGGTTGAGCTTTTATCCATTTTCCTGTTTTTAACAAGAGGGTGAGTAAAACTTACCTCTTCATACTATCTTCTTGAAAAATTTGCCTGTTTTGAATTTTTTTTTATCCATTCCCTACCTCAGCACAATTTTGAGGGCCGGTGTCCTTTACGGCCCTGAGTCCTTGTGAATGTTAAGTGACCATTAGCTGTGGGTTAAAAGCCGCTCTTGCGGGAATCGGCCACAAGGCGGCAGCATTTCTCCTTTACCAAATCTGGTTACTAGGGCAACAGAGCCTTACTGGAAGTGGTGTTCTAGGTTGTAAATTAGAATGGAATGTGCCAGGAAAAAGCCCTTTAAGTTTATGGCTCATTACTTCTTGTTCGTATTTTTAACTTAATTTTTATTTTTTATCACAGCAAACTTGATTACAATGTTTCGTTTGTTCTAGGTGTGCAAGATGTGGTTCTTTCACACATATACATGTATCAATTCTCCTTCAGATCCTTTTCCCATGTAGGTTATGACACAATGTTGAGTAGTCTTCTCTTGGTATTCCGTAGGTCTTTGGTGATGATATATTTCACATGTGTTTGTATCTGTCTGTTAACCTCAATATGGTAATGTATCCAATCCTCACACCTTTCCATTTGGTGAACCATACGTTTTTGTACTGAACCTGTGATTGCCTTTCTCTGTGGAAATATCTTCGTTTGTATCAATTTTTAGGTAACACCTATATGTGATATGATAGGATATGTATCTTTGGCTTTCTCACTTACTACAAGTTGCGTGATTACTTCTAGACTCATCTGTGGTGCTGCAAATGGCATTGTTTCATTCTTTCGCTAGCTCATATTCCATCTGTACATGTAGCAGTTCTTCTTGGTCCACCCATCTGTCGGTGGACTTTTTGGTTACTTCCATATCTTGGCTATTGTAATACTATGCAATGCAGATTGGCCTGCCTGTGTCTTTCCAATTCTGTCTTCTTAGGTTATAGGTCCAGGAATAGGTCTGCTGGATCATATGGTAGCTCAATGTTTACCTTTTCAAGGCACCTCCATTCTGTTCTCTTTAGTGGCTCTTTCCAGGTTACGTCCCACATAAAGTTGAGGGTATGCATTTCTCCACAGCACCTTCAGCGTTTATTCTGTGTAGTTTTTTGCTGATGGTTATTCTGACTGGTGTGAGCTGATACCTCTTTGTGGTTGAATTTGCATGTGTCTCATAAGGCGTTGAAATTGAGCTTTAAGACATGTCCTTTTTATTTTTCCGGCTGCGATTAGAGCTTAGTTCTTCAAAGTGTTTACTTAAAGTATGTGTCACCTTTTGAAATGTTTTGGCCATTACCTCCCTCAAGACATTTTGAGGGCAGGTTTCATTTACAGCCCTGCAGTACTTGTTCATATGAAGTGACCATTAGCTCAGGCTTTAAACCTGCTTTTGCAGGTAACGGCCAGAGGGCGGCAGCCTTTCTACGTTCCCCACGCTGGTACTAGGGAAACAGACCTACCAGCCAGTGGTGTTCTGCGGTTATCAATTAGAGTGGAATGTGCCCGGATAAACCCACAAATGCTGATGTCTCCTTACATGTGTTTGTTTTTTAAATTTAATTTATATTTTTTACTGGAGTAATATTCCATTGTATACATGGACCACTTCTTCTTGGTGCATTCCTCTGTGGATGGACATTTTTGTTGCTTCCAAGTGTTGACTAGGGTAAATATTGCTGGCGTACAGGTTTGCCAGCCTGTGACGTTTTGATTCTCATTTTCTCAGGTGATAGGCTCAGCAGATGGTATGCTTGATTCACTGGTAGCTCAATGTTTACCTTTTCAAAGCCCCTCCATTGTGTTTACGTTAATGGTTCTTACCACGTCCCCCTTAGAGCTCAGGGTACACATTTCTCCACAATCCCTTCAGCATGTATTGTTTGCAGCATTTTTGCTAATGGTCATTCTGACTGCTGTGAGCTGATAGGTATTTGTAATTTCGGTTTGCATATCTTTAAAAATTCCTAAAAGTCCTCATTTTCCCACGCCTTTTTCTTTTCTCTTAAAAGAAAAAACCGTGAGTACAATATACCTCTTGAAATCGTCTTCTTGGAAGGTTGCCCTCTTTTGAATTTTTTGGTCGATTTTTGACCCCAGAAATGTTTTGGAGGGCAGGTGTCATTTACAGAACTGCAAGTTGGTGACTATTTAGTGACCTTTCGCAGTGGGTTAAAGCTGCTGTTGTGGGAAATGGCCACAAGGAGGCAGCATTTTTCCATTCCCCAATCTGGGTACTAGGGCAGCAGAGCCTTTCTGGAAGGCGTTGTCCTAGGTTGTAAATTAGAATGGAATTTGCCAGGAGAAATCCCCATAAGTTTATGTCTCATTACTTCTTCTTGGTTCTTTTAATTTTTTTATTCGGGGTAAAGATTATTGTTTGTCCTAGGTGTACACAATCTGGTTCATTTGTACATTAGATATGTCTATTAATGTACAGATCCTCTTCCCATGTAAAATATTACAGTGTTCCGTAGATCTCGCTTGCTATGTGTTCAGTCTTTTTGATACATGTATATAACATGTATTTGTATACCTATACTAACAATAATCTTCATTTATCAATTCCCCCCTCCTTTCCTTTCAGATGAGCATCGTTTGTTTTCTAAGCCTGTGAGTGTCTTGCTCTTTGGAAATATGTTCATTTGTGTCAGTTATCAGATAATGCCATAAGTGATATTAGAGGATACAGGTCTTTTGCTTTCTGACCTGCTTCATGTTTTGTGATTATCTCCAGGCTCATCTATGGTGCCTCAAAGAGCAGTGCTTCAATGTTTTCCATGGCTAATATTCCATTGTGTATATGGACCACTTCTTCATGGTGCATTCCACTGTTGATGGACATTTTCGTTTCTTCCAAGTGTTGCCTATGGTAAATATTGCTGGAGTGCAGGATTGCCAGCCTGTGATTTTTGATTTTCATTTTCTCAGGTGATAGACCCAGCAGTGGGTATGATGGATCGACTGGGATGGTAGCTCAATGTTTACCTTTTCAAGGCACCTCAATTGTGCTTTCATTAGTGCCTCTTACCACGTCCCCCTTAGAATCGAGGGTATGCGTTTCTCCACAATCACGTCAGCATTTATTGTTTGCAGCATTTTTGTCGATGGCCATTCTGACGGGTGTGAGCTGATAGGTTTTTGTAATTTGGGTTTACATGTCTTTAAGAATTCCTAAAATTCATCATTTTCCACGCCTTTTTCTTTTCTGTTAAAAGAAAACA